>NC_090945.1:38138920-39394753 GCF_040807025.1 Struthio camelus
GGTGTATAGGCAGTGCTTATCGGTCAAGTTACAGCCCCATCAAGGGCTTCCTAGAGTAAATAGGTTAACCTTATTTTAGACCCTTGTCTACTGCGCAAGAATATTAAATTATACTGTGGCATAAAATACTTCAAAGTTGTGAAGTATCCCTTCTCTTTCTAAAATTTCTAAGTCATCCTTGCTATGTAAGCTGTTCTCCAGTGGTTGATGGAGGGTGGCAGGAAGCTGTTTGCTGATGTAGTCCTTAAACAGAACAGCACTGGATTTCGAATATACCTGGCAAGGGTTTATCAGCAGCTCTGCTTTGTATTCTGGGGAAGGGGCAGAAGCAGTCTAGACATTAGGAAGTCTTACATTTTATCTGTGTACCTGCCAGACCTGGACAAAGTTGAATGCAGATGAGAATCCAGTCCTAGTGTTTAAACCAGGAGGGATATAAGTTTAAAGTGTATCTAGTTAAAAATGTCCTGATTATCAAAAGCATGGAGAGCATATACCACTGATTTACTTACTTCAACAGTTCTCAAAATGCCAGCAATTTGGGAATTTAAATACCAAATTAAAACAGTTTATTTTGCTAAAATTTCTTCTGGATAGTTCTTTGTGCCTTCTTGATTAGTTGTACTTTTTCTCTTTCTCTCTCCTGAGTTATATTTTCATATTTTGTTTTGTTTTTCATTTTTGGGTGGATCTTGTGGCTTTTTAGTATCTAGATAGGGTAATACAGCTCCAATATTTCTCTGTTCCTGCTGTCTGCCTTCGCAGCCTCCATCATCTCTCTTCTCTTTTTCTCCCTGTTTTATGTCACGCTTGATGCAATATGGGCTAAAATGGCAGTGACATACACAAAATACTTATCTTCCTATCCAAACCAAACAAAATATATTTCTAGTCATCCACAGCACACGAGATCAGTACTTGGCTCACTGTGAACTGCAGAAAAGATATGATGATGATGGTGGAGCCCCTTGACACTTGAATATAGCATTTCAAACATTTCCACTTCCAATATGAAGACTGTATGTTAAATTATTTTTACCTAGATTTGTTGTTTCTGTATTCTGTTTTTCACTTCTACGAGAAACTGTCTTCTCTGAAGTTGCATTTTCTTTTTCTTTTTCTTATATTGAAGTTCAGTCATGGAAATTTTCATACTCCTGATCAGGGTTCTCAAAGCTTACAGAAGCCACACGCCACCCTTTCTATGGTGCGAGCTGCCAAAATCCCATCCTGCCTTAGTTTCTCACTCAATCCCACTTCTGTTGAGTTGTAGGTTGGATGCAAGGTTTTAGTGTCAAACTTAATTTAAAATGAATTAAGTTCATAAGGAATTTCCTAAACAATATCATCATGTCAGCTACATTCCATTTGAAGAGTGGAACTGATGAGTGCAAAAGTAGAAATTGTATTTGCAAGAGATAGCAGTGTGGGATGGGATCAGACCTGCCTATAAACTTTGTATTGAAAGCAAATTATAAAAAACCTACTTCTCTGACTACCTTTCCTACAATACCAACAAAGATTATATAGCAATACATAGTCTTCAGTTCCTCACCTTCTTCATGCAAGTCCAGTATCATGACCATGATCAAGTGTCTTTACACTTATATTCCTCCACAAAGGGTAGTTCTATTAACAATTACATTGCCATTTGGGTTAGATTGCTGAGCAAAACTACTGTGAAGTCTTCTAGTGTGCTGGGTAAAGGTGAACAGTCTTCTGCTGTGCTGTTTGAAGGTGTTCCAGGTGGTGGAGCAACCCCTAAGGCAGAGCTGATTTCTGCATTGCTGCAGCAGAACAGAGCAGTCATTCCTGGGGAGGATACTTTTTGTCTGCTTTCTGCAGTCAGTTGAACAGAGGTCAGATTTGTTGGAGTCTGCTTAATTGTACAGGCAGCACTGCTCAGACCATGAAGCACAGCTTCATGCTGTTCTCTCAGCTGTCTGCTCCTTCTGCAATGATTGGCTTTGCTTCTTTTCAACTGCTAACATCTCACTATAGGCCTTCCTGTGAACATGCTGCCTTATGGCTTGAGACCAATGTGTGGGCACTAATCACCATCTGGAGAGAGAATGCGATTCAGGGCCAGCTGAATGTGGCTATAAGTAGTGTTCAAAGTGGGGCGATGGGAGGCTGTATATCAGGCCACCACTCCTTTATCCTGAACAGTTTCATTCTGCCACTACTCCCTGGCAGGACGAGGCCCTCCAAGTGCCTGCAGGAGCCGTGGGAGCTGGGAGCTGCTTGCTTGTAGGGGTAGCAGCAGCAGCTCGTACTGATCAGCTGATCAAAGCTGGGCAGCCCATCCTGCTTCAGCAGGCTCCTGAGGGTGCTGTGGAGCAAACTGGCATGGGACAGGAACTGTCCCTGCACAGAGGAGCAAAATACCATCAGCCAGAAAAAAGCCATTCCCTCAGTGGGAGAGACAATGGTCTACAAGAGACAGTGCTTCTGCTGAGTTTGGCACTGCGTCCCCATCCAAAGTAAACATCTCAGAATACAGATTTTAAGGGACATAATGATGTATGGCAGAGTATGTTAGTGAGTGCTTTTGCGTGCAATGGTTAATTTACCAGTTACTGTCAGCTGGGGATGAGGGCTGGTGTCATGTGCTTGTGGATTTTTGACCTAACTGGATATGTCCATACTTTAGAAAAGAAAAGATAATTATATCCAGTATCATACCACTATCTTCCATTTGTTAAAGGCATACCTTCACACCAGGAATAACTTATTGCCCCATGGCTTGTCCTACAAGCTGCTTCTATTTCCCTTTGGTTAAGTGGGTCCAAGAGTATTTGCAGAGGAGAGGCAGGAAAGGAATGCAACTGCTAGGCTCCATATGGCTCACATCGCAGCCTGGCAGCATTCTCCAACTGTTAAGATGGAATCGTAGAGGTGGTTTTATGTACACAGAAGGAGAAGTGGATTGTTTTCTTTGTAAGATATATGGATTTATTAGAAGATGCATGCGTCTCATTATGTGAAATTGTGAGCATTTTTCAACAGAAGCACTTGAATTATGTTCTAATGACCTATCATATGTCGTGTTTCATCTGATTTCCGTTAAGTTGTGATAATCTAATGTGTTTTTATGAGTACCGGAGTTATTAGCACAATCTATATTCAGCTTAGATATGTACCTGGAGTGTATATACAAGAGTTAAGAATGTCTATACACTTGATTAATTTTTGATGAACAGCAAGGAATGAACTGCAAAAAGTTTGCGCTGATTCTGATATGGATGCTTTATCTGAAGAATGTACAAGCATTTCTCCGTCTCTTTCTTTCTCTCTCTTTTTTTTTTTTTTTTGAATTCATTTTGCAAGATGCTTCATTATTGCTACTGAGATTTTATTTTGTGGTATAAGATGCAGTGCTGCTCCAGAAACAAAATGAAATCACTTGCATGGGGTAAACAAAGGTCCCTTATGTCACCTGTAATGGAGTCCCAAAGAAACTAAGTTTTGGATATGTTGAAACACACCTCTCTGTTTTCTTAGATTTGATTTCTTAATTTTTGTATATTAGGTGATGTGTTTAATCTGTTATAGCTGGTACTGGTGGCAAAATCTATGATTATTTGGTGTTATGTTTTCTGTAGTTTTCTTTCTACGTCATGCTGAACGTGGTCCTCGGCAACCTGCTGAAGGTGACCCTGCTTGGGCAGGGGGGTTGGTTCCAGTGATCTCCAGAGGTTTGCTCCAACCCCAGCTGTTCTGTGATTCTGTCATCTGCTTTCAAGTGCTTTTAATTTTGCAGAACTTGAACCACTTAAGATGAAATTAGCATAAGTTTAGTCTGCTCCAATGTTCCTGAGTATATGCTGTCCCAGGACTGCCTTGGTTGATCAACACTTTTCCCGCAATTGCTCCTTTCACATACCAAGAATCATAGTGAGCGCGAAAGAAGTGCTAAAAGGTATGGAAGGAAGTAATAGACAAGACTATATGTTCTCTAAAACTTGAGGCATCTTGAAAATGCCCAAGAATTCTTAGTTTTAACATTCTCTACTACCAAACAGTTATGAGAACTACTTTGAAGGTGCATGTTTCAAATACCCTTACTACTTGGTCCTCCTGAGGAATAATGGCCTCGTACCTCTATGGCTTCATTAATTCAAATAGTAGAAGTTGGTACTAAAATATATTTAGAGCTCTCACTATTATGTATTGTTCTGCCTAAAGAAATTTGCATTAAAAGCTTAGGTATTTTAAAGGTAATTTCATGCATTAAAACAATGCTAACGTTGCAAAGTTAGGCAGTTAAAAGTTAAGAAATACTACGGTTTTCTCTGCCATCTTAAATTTGTATTCATGTGCATAAGCACTATAATGCACTCGTCTCTTACATGCTATTTTTCCTCCAAAAGGCTCCAATCTCTTTATGTATGTAGAGTGATAGTTGTATAGTTGATTTCTGCAGAAATGAGAAGGCACGTAGTGAAAGGATGAGGGGATTGCTAGAAGAGAAGTATGATGTTTCAGATAAAGCAAATGCCATTCTTGCCCTTTGTGGTCTATTCTTATACCTGCCACAAAATAACCTGGAGAAGTCGCTTAAATTTTGATAAGTAGTCACTTACTGTAGGCCTTATTTTCTATGAACCTAGCTTGGTGCTATAAAAGCACCGACCTCTCACAACCATAGCTGATACCTAGATGAGCTTTCCTTTGAAATACGAAGTGCTTTAAAATGCTGTAAAGTCAGATAAATCAAGTCTAGTGTCTCAGTGTAGGCCATGAATTCTTGTATTTTTCATTTCCACAGTACCTCAGTTCCTTCATCTCAAAAGTGGAGATATTAATAGAATTGACTAGAATAGCTGAGATGATCAGGGAGAATACTGTAGAAACAACCAGGAGAAAATTAATAACTCTGCAGTCAGCATAGGAAAGCTTGCTGTGTACTAAACAGAGCCAAGGGCCACGATCTGAGTGAACATAATCAAGAAGTTATAACAGCTCACTCTCTCAGCTCTGTCTATCCTGAGTGCTGAACAAGGCAGGAGTCCAGCTGAAAAACTGTGTGAGCATGTAATTAAGGACCATGTTATAACATCTCTATTTACAGTGGAGCTGAATTAAGATTTCTGTTGTTGCCTATTCTGAACTCTTGCCTTAACATTTAACATAACGAAAATTTTGTGCATACAAAGGATGAGATGTACAAGTAAGTATGCATCTGCACATGGACTCCCAAAATTTTTACAGATACCTCCTATATATACAGAACACAGTGCAGACATATAGATGGTCTTTTTTCCAAAGAAAGTCCCCCATGTGACATCTTTGTTCCTGTTAATAACCAATTTGCATCCGTGCTGAATGAGCAGCTGCAAAGAATCGGGATATTGGAGATGGTGCTTCCCTCTGGGTTGCTGCAATAAACTCTTGTTTTGGTGCTTTGATTTAGAGCACTGAAAATCTCCCGAGGAATGTATCAGAACGCTAGAGGATTCTTTTCCATTTGCAGTACAATGGGGAAAATATTCTCAGGCTCTCCAGGGAGATAAATATGAGATTGCAATACATTTAACTGTACTTAAAATGAAAGCTGTTGAAAGCACTCTATTGAATATTGAGTAGATCCTCGTATAATATGCCACAGATTAGAGTATAGGATTTTCCCCTAATACTTTGCAAACTACTACTTATCTTCACTACAGAAGGCAGTCTATACCAAGGCTCATTTTGGATATATATTCAAGAATCCTAGGTCTAGTATGGCCAGTAGGGTGACTAAACTGCAGTAGTACTTGCTGAATGATTCATTGAGCAGTGTTCACACCGGCTTCAAAGAGAAGTATTTTCCCTTTCTGCTCAGTAAGCAGGAGTTACCGTGAACATGGGTATTGACAAGAGGGTAAAGCAATCAAATGGAATAGGTGTAATGGGAAGGGAGAACACATCCATCGTTCATGCAATACGTAATAAGTAATTTTGCTGTAATACTTACTATTCCAAATTGGAATGGTTTACATTTATATGCACCTCATACCCAGACTGATCCCCAAATTTTTTTTTATTTATGCACAATGTGTGAACAGCATGTGTATGTATGGAAACATATATAGCAAAATCAGGAACTTGGGTATCCTAAATGCCAGAAATGAAATATGTGAATTTATGTATCACATGCAAACCAGATGAAGCACTATTTGAATAATTAAATAAATACTATTTTAGGGAAGCATTATGACACTTATCTGATAAGAAGGGTTTTAAACCAAAGCTTTAGTACTTTTACAGCATTTGCTATCTTGTGTTAACACGCTTACTATCATGCTGCAACTAGTATTACTTTCCTTGATCATAGTTGCAGTAAGCCATTATTCTGTATGGAAAGATGTAATGGAGAGTCATATATCATTGCAACAGAGAAGCCTGTGACACAGGTAGCGTATGGAAGTATTTAGATTTGGGAACTGGAAAGTAAAGCAACTCAGATTTGAACCTACTATGTTAGCATCAGTGGCGTAGGCAGCTGTTAGCGCAGTTCCACCTGAACTGTGTAGATGGAATGCAGAAAGCTACATTCCTTAGTAAGTACTTCAGGATATCTAAAACTGGGTATTTTGTGTATTTGTATTGGGCAAAATTTGGGCGCATTTTAATATACCCAGAAAATATACTAATTTTTTTCAGGATTGCTGAATGTTAAGGTCCTCTTCTGCCAGCATTTTCAGAAAGATCACGTCACTAGCATGTCACTTAAGTTTTAGGCTGAACTTCTCACAGATGGATTCATTAGGCCAGGTGGCTGCTGCCTGCTATCTCCAAGAGAGATGTTATCATGACATCAATTACAAATAATCTGAACCAATACCAACTTTCTAATATGTTGGTTCCTTTCCATAATGGCTCCTTTCCTTCTACAGGGTGGAGGAAGGAAAGCTACCACTGCTACAATGAGTGCTCAGCTGTTAAAGTGCCAGACATTCATCCAGAATTTCAAGGCAGCTCAGTGGTTCAAGGCTCTGTAACTCTTTCCTTTCTAGATTTGACTTTTCCAGCAGAGCTGACTGCTTTATTCACTAATCTTCTCTCAGACACACTCTTCTTCACCCTTTATACCAAGTCTTAGTGGTCCACACTATGCAAGCTCAGCTACTTTATAAAAATGTTTCAGTTATGATGCCTGAGGCCAGCTAAGTCAAATGATGCTTCTCAGGCAGGCATCTAATCAGAATGATTTGAAGGCACTCTGGTAGAGACCAGCACCCAACGGGTGCCCCAGTGATGAAAGCCCAGTGATTAGTCCCAAGGCTACACTTTGCTAATATTTGCCATTAGTACAGAATAAATAAAACATGATCCATTTCACCATCAACTGCTGGAAAATGTTTGCATGTTAAATTCTGTCATACAAAAAGGAGAGAGGCAAACTGACTGACCTTGTCTGGGATTCTACCCTAGCATTTTTTCCCAACTGAGATCATTAGTGGATAGTTTTGGTGTGTGTTCAGAAGTGTTCCCTAATGAGTAAATGATTTAATATAGCAGATACTTGTGAATTTTCTTAAAATTAGTTTAGACAGGATTATATATGACTGTCTAGACATAATTTTAAAAGCCTGATGAGAATATCAAAGTCAGCATAAAAGACCAGCTTGCAAATAGAAAGCAGTCGCTTTGGAGGTCCTAAAACTCAGAATGTGACTTGCACAAGCTTCTCCTTTGTGTTGGTGAATGTTTGACTATTATAGGGCCATTTTTTTTCTTGAGAGTTCTTTTGCCAAAGGGATAGCAAAATCAGATACACTGAAATTAATATTTTTCTTGCTCATTTGTTTACAACCTCATTGTTTTATAAATAGGACTTTAAAATGCCTCTTGGCATATGCTTTTCCTTACCCGGTGCCCCCTGTATTGCACGCCCCAGTTATAGTCCTGTGGCCAAAGAATCAGAGGTGATATCCTCTACCATAACCACCAATGAAATTGAAGAAAGAGGGTAATTTGCCTTGGTAATTGGAGAAATAGACTGACTTGTCTTACTTTTCCTGATTATTGGGCCTGAACTTCACGTGAAATTTTATGTGACTGTAAAGCAACAGAATAGTACTTGTTGTATCCTGAGTGAGAAACATATTGTAGACAAAAAGTAGTCATATGCATTTGGGGATTTTCAATGCAAACAAATTGAGGCTATTGTACTTTACTGGAAATGCATGATCCTTGCTGATAATTGTGATTTCTTCTGAGAATCTAGTTCGCTGTTAAGCTGCCTTCATGGTTCAGTGAGAGCTGACATCCTGAAGACGGGTGCTGGTGAGAGATTATAGAGCGCTCTCAGGATATCTTTGCAGCTGAAGATGGCATCTTTCATTGCAGAGGGAAGTGGCTTTTCATGAACAGTAGGACTACAAAAAGGACTTCTGTGGTGGGCAACTACATGACTGGATGGTATGGAAAGCAATGTTATGGTTGAAGGAAAGAACGCAGAAGTGGCTTTATGGCCTGAAGCTAGAATGAGGCTCTGTCATACAAGACAGTATTTCTCCTGCAAGCTAGAGTCACTTATAGGCATCACTGGACGATGGAACTTTTTAACTGATAACTGCAAGCCGTGGCTGAGGTGCATAGAAGAGAAAAAAAATATCAGTGGAAGGAAGTGAGACGTAGAAGGGATCTTTTTCGACTAGATGATCCCATTTAGGAGAAAGATAGTTAGGGAAAATAAGTCCAAGGGCCGTTGTTCTAAGAACTATAAGAAAAGAAGCTTTGCTTCTAACGTACTCTGGATTTGTTGTCTCTATGTTTTCCTAAGTAGTGCTCTGTTTGAGAAGTAAATATTATCTGTAACAATTAGTTGTTTGACCCTTTAGCTTAGTAGTGTGGTAGGAGAGAATTGCCTATTGAAGTGTCCAGAGGAGATACTTGGTTTTCTCAGTTTTCTGGGTGTCTATTCAAGCTAGTTTTGTTTTTTAATTTTCTTAAGGGCACCTAGGTTTTGAATCAGTCTTTTGTTGTTGCCAGCAATATGCGACACAAAAGTTACAGAGGCAGCATGATCCAGATAGGGTTATTCTTAATTCTCAGGAGACACTTACTAATTTAACCGTCTCCAGAAGTGTCAAACACCTCAGTCTCCAAATCAGTCCAATGGAGTTCGGATGCTCAGGTTGAAACTGGAGACTAGTGGACCCCTAATCAGTGATCATGATTGGCCTTCGATGTGCCAGAACGGACTATATGGGATTGCTTCAGAACGATAAGGATCCTTTTCTCTCTCCCTTTTTTCTCTTTGCTCAGTAGCTTGAACAGTAGGTAACACATCATTCAGAGTCAGCAACATTTATGCTGATGGTGACATGTCTTTCAGAGAAAAGAAATGTCTTGTTGACAGTACAGCTTTTTGTTTTATGATTTTCGCATGTTACATGCAACAAGATGTATGTAGTGCTCTCCGCTATGAAAGTATTACAAGAGCTTTACCTAGGTTTGTGACAGCTGCTAGAACTTGTCTGTCATCAGATTCATACCTATATTTGATCTTTGTTAGAGTGGTTCAGTCCAGTCTCTTACAGATTTTTGCATGCTTTTGTAACACTGTGTTAATGCTTCTCAGCTAGGGATTTTGGAAAATGAAAAACTCTAACCCTTTCCCTCTCCACACATCTATACATTCGGCTGTTCTTCCTTCCATACAGATGAAGAACATTATGGGAAAAAAAGGTAAGTTTTTCAGTGTTTTTTCATTTTGGCCTTTAAAAAGTTTAATTTGATTTTCCACTGATCCTTGGGGCTATATTAGTGTTTGGGCCCCTGTACGCCAAATTACTGTTGCCAAAATTGCCTTTTTTTAAGCTAAATCCTTTACTCTATCCTGCAACATTGTTAGAAATACGTAGCCTAGCTGGAGAAAAGACCATTGATCTGAGTTTGATAAGCATTAGCATCTTCTGTCTGCCTTTCCTTTTGGCTACCATGACTGTAATTCTTGTGATGGAGTATTTTCCTTTTTCTAACGAGCGCAGTTCTTGCAATATTTCCAGGATTTCCTCCTAGTGAGATTAATGCCACTGAACTGTCTATGCAGCCCCTGTCTGCCATTGCAGAAGCAGCAAAGATCATCATTCAGGAAGAAAAAGGAACTTTAACTTTCCCCAACATTACTGACAAGATTTTGAACACTTTAGTTAGACTTCCCCTTTCTGCTCATCCCGTCTGCTTCTGCATTAATATTTGAGTTTGGCATTAGCATTGTTAGTGGGAAGAACCTTTGAGTTCTCATGTTCCTCTTTTGTCCATGAAAACAGCTTTCTGGATGGCTCTTAGCTGGGAAAAATGAAAGAAATTATGGCACTAATGGCAGGATGTCTTAGGCCTTTTTTTAAGGACAAAATCAGACTCAGAAATCATTCTGAATTCTTACTAAATGCACTGTCAGTGTTTCTCTTAAGTGAAGATACTAATCTGCCTGTGTTTTTCTTTATTTTCTGAGCTGCACATCTCCAGCTGTGACTGCTTTGTGTGCTTGAAACATGAGAAGTGCTTTGTCTGTTTCCTACTAGCAGCACAAGAGGCTTTAGGAAGACTCCTTGTACTTTTGAGCCTGTTGCCAACTGGTTAAGGAACCATCTATTTCAACATAGAGGGTTTCTCCCTGGGTGACTGTGCGAAAAGGCATTATGAGATGGCTGAGAAGGAACTTCCTACTCGCTCAGCCAGACCTTACGCATCACTGATGGCATCCTTGCAGAATGCACCCATAGTTACCATGTGAGCTCTGCTCATGATTTTATTAGACATGCTGCTCTTGCTCAGACTTCATAGTGACGCTTCCTCCAGGAGCCCCGATTCTTCCTAAGGACTTTCTTATCCTCTGGGTAAATGCTGGGGTACTGCTTGAAATCAGGCACAATATAAAATGTATTTGCAGAAAAACACTTGAAGGAGAAAGGCACTGTTTTTTTTGGTCACAATCTGGTGTCTATATGCACATTCACTTCTTACCTGCTACTCCCTTTTGTAGGATCATGAGCTCCATGCTTTAGGGAACAGGGCTTTACTCAAACTACTATGGATACTGCTAGGGAGAAAAATCTTCCAGCTTCCAATGTTTGTGTCTTGATGCATTCACAGTGCGAATGCACGTATAGATAATACATCTTAAAGAACCACATGGCAGGCAAGTAATCAGTCTTTTTAATTACTGGTTTTGTGCTGGAAGTGCAAGAAGTGGAATTTCCATTTTGTGGAAAGTCTCATGTATTTTAAGTATGTCTTGTTTCAAAGCAATATAGGAGCGGAGAATTTGGGAAGCTTTTTCTGTGAAATGCCTTCCAAGAGCAATTGCATTGTGGAGAAAGTAAGTATTTCATTTTAATGCTATGGAAATGAACATTCAAATTTGACTTTCTTTTGAATAACTCTTTTTGTAAACAGAGCTTTTTTATCAGCATATTTTTTCAAAATTGAACGCTCTGTTAAAAGAGACGAAATTTCAACAAACGGGAAAAGATTACTTAGCTGGGAATTTTTGAAAAGTCTTGGTTTTATCTGAGAGACCGTCTTTCTCATAACTTATTCCTGGGTTCTTGTACTTCACTAAGTGCTGACTACAGAATGTCAGCCCAGAGCATGAAGAAGTCTGGAATCCCCGGAGTATGGCTGATGGCTGGAATACACATAAATCATGCTGCTTCTAGACTGGAGAGGAGGAGAAATGGCACCACTGGAATTACAAATGAGAAATCTTAGCTAGGTTAAGTAAATGACAACCTAGTTTCTTCCTATCAGTATAATGGAACAGTCAGAGTCTAAAGAAAAGCTTTCTTACAGGAAGTGGCCAGCAAGGTTGAATTTTCTGGTGATTTGCAGGCGATCATGACTGTGTTTAAGATTTCCTCCAAATTGAGCTTTTTTGTTTAAGATACCTTTTAACATTTTTAAGCTGCTTAAGTCTATGTGGTAATTTATTTTTTAGCACGAGTAGTTAGCCTTTAACCTTTGAGAAAAATCAGATAGATTTGGTGAGCTGATTTAGAACTTATGCTCTTGGATGTCTCATTTCCTACACAGAACTGGAGGCAGAGGCTTTTTTTTACTTCTCCCAAACTCAAGCTCTGTGTGCTCTAGTATCGCCTCTTAACTGGTTGAATGATCCTCTCTAGTGCTGTTTTATGCAAACCACAGCACAGCCAAACTCTTCTCAGAGATTATGAGTGAGTGACAGTACATACTTTCAAGGTACAGTAAATGAGAAATGTGCAATTTAAGCAAAGCATTCACACATTTGAATGAAAGACTGAAACTGTTGAAACTGCAGCTGCTGACAGGAAATTGATGTGCCAGTTGCTATTTACCTAGCAGAAATTAGTTCTCTGAGATCAGTTTTATTAAATTGGACAGAAAAAAGCAAGCAAATTCCCTCAAAAGGGTTTAAAAAAACTGTTCCTTTCAAAGTTGAGTAAAACGTGATTCTTCCTCATGTCATTTGTATTTTCTTGTCGTGTCCTTTGTTTTTTTTCTGAAAAATACCATTTAAAATAGACTTACAAGCTTTCCTAGTCAGTCTTTAACTCCAGCTTAGAGCCTCCCCTTGCACTTAGAAATCAAATGGCCACTGAGAAGAGCTCCATAAGAGAGGTTTCCCAGGCGGAGCATTCTCTTATGAGATATGAGCAAATACTCTAGGCTTCCACCTTTCATTTACTGAGCACACAGGCCAGACAGCCTGCAGTGGAGCATAAAGCTGTGTCTGAATAAAAAGGTTACTTTCTGTTCCAGATCCGTAACTTGATTCTAAATCGGGCAAGTCCCAAGGGAACCTTATTGTCATGAAGAGTTTCAGGCGGTTTCACACTCAAATGCTTCAGCGCTACTTGATCTGTCAGAGTTTTCCCTACTGTGGGGATGTAAATTAGTATTTATTATTAATATAGCACTCTAGTGCGCAAGGTACTCCACACTTCTTAACTGTGTCATGTTAATCTGTGTCTCAAAGCATTTTAAGTGTGTTTCTGGAAGACAGAATATCTGCATCTGATGGATTTTTGGAACAAGAGCGGATAAGAGCAGATCTTCAATCTGAAGCTGGGATAAGGTTTACAAAAGAGTATTCTAGTGACACAGTCCTGGTGTATAATCCAAAGTCGTAGCAACAACTCCCCCCTGCTGTTACGCAGTCAAGCACAGGGGGCTGGAACTACCACAGTTCTGCCTGCCAGGAATCCAGCAGTCACAGCTCTTTGTAATTGTCCCCAACCTCTCATACCTTGATAGGAGATAGGATAGATTCAGTAGCTCCGTACATGATACCTTAAATAGTAAAGAAGAGCCTCATGTTGGTTGCTGAGGAGACATTCCAGTGTCCAGAGGTTTTACAGAGTGAGGGCTCTTCAGTGTTTCACTAAACCAGTTTTAGTTTACCACGATACTTTTTCCTAGTAAAAATTAAAACATATATATATTTTTTTCCTCTGGTTCTAGTAAATCTATCTGAGAACTAACCCTGAAACTAATCATTTGCATTTTTCAAGTCTGCATGCCTAAAAGTAGGCACCTGCATCCACATCAGTCACTTCAGGCACTGGAAGTAAAAAAATGGGGCTTGCTTTTCAAAGCAATTAATTCAGTGGCAGCACTTGCAGGTACCAAGGTACCAATCAATGGAAGATGAAAGTACTTGGCACTTACAAAATTCAGTATTCTCGGCAAACTTTTGACAGCCAAGCTTGAACATAGGAGCCACTGTATTTCTTTATAACAAAGGATTTCCTTCTATTCTTCTTCCTAATCTCCCCTCCCCCTGCCCACATTTCAGGGAAATTTTCTTTCTTTTAGTCTTTGTTTTAGTTGTCAGAAATCTAGTTAATTATTGGTAAATCACAGGGGAACAGAGTAATGGCTGGAAATATGGCTGGAAGGGTTCTTGAGAGGTCATCTGGTCCATCAGTTATTACTAGTGAGGAGCACCGATATTAATGCTGAGACATGGAGTGGAGCACAAAGTAAAAGGCTTTCTGGCCTTATTAGCTTGGGCTGTGCCCTGGTGACTGTAGTATCACAGGAAAGCAGTGCTACCAGGAGACACTGAAGGGATTACAGTCAGAAAAAAAAAGTTGAAGCAGCAGGATATCTCTTTTCAGTACTGACGAGGTCTCGGCATTGACTCTGCCATTGTCTTCTCATTGTCCTGCCTCAGTTTTAAGGCACTGCTGTGAGGAGGTAGCTGCAGGGCTGGCGGTGGTCACAGAAAGACAGGGTCTGCAGGTTGGAGATGGGGCGGGGGGGTGTGTGAACTCAAGAGAGACAGTAGAAATAAGGGAGGCTTGTGGAACAGGGGAAAAGGAGATAGTGATGAAACAGGTAGAGTGAACTGGCAAGGAAATGATAGTGGTTGCACTGAAACTCTCCCAAAAACAGATTGGAGGTGAGTGAGTTTTTTTCTCTGCTCCACAACAGGATCAGCTCTATCTAAATATTCTTGAAAGATGTTGCATGTGGAAATAGTGTAATAACGTAGGCCTTTAAGAACAGTTTAGGCAGCCAGTTCCATTACTTTACTGTTCTTACTCTTCAGAAAATTTTCTCAGATATGCCTGTCTGTCCATAGCCCCTCTCCTATTAGTGTCATTGCTTTCCGAAAGGAGTATTTTATTTCTGTAATGGTAGTCAGAGCACAGCACACTTTCATTTTGTTTGTAACGTTTCAGCATCTCACTGGACTCATTCTTGTCTTTGACATGTATAGCCATGATTTTAATGGGCCCAGTTGTCTCTGGCATTGTGACAAATGAACCTATGAACCTCATTCTTCAAACCGCTATGGGCTTCTAAAGCTGGATTACAGGTTTCCAAGAACATCTAGAATCTTAGAACAAATATCTTTTATGAATTCAAAGCGATAAACAGTCAAAGAATTTTGTTTATTTCTTTGAACTATACCTGCCATAAAATATGTCTAAATAAGCATGGATCCACAGCTGATAACTGTGAGACTTTTCAGCCTTGCTTGAAATCTGATAAAATTAAAAAAATAAAAATTTAAGGCACCACCACCATAGTTCAGGTAGCAATCGAGAGTGCTGTTTTCTTCCTGTTGTTACCTGTTGGCCAGCAAAAGTGGCCGTCACTCCCATAAATGTTTTCAGAGTTAATAACATGCCGATCAGATTTCCTTATGCTCAGCTGCCCTGGGAAGCAATGGGTCAAGGCTGGTACTGTGAAAGAGCAAGTGTAAGCTTGTTTCTGAACAGGAATGTAAATAGCAAGTAACCTGTCCATTTCCCAGATTGTGTTTTTGATTTCCTGCACAGACTAGTTATTTCAAGAGCACTTCATTCCGTGCCTTCCAATAATGGTGAACATGCTCAGGAAAACACGGTCAAAGCAAATGTGGCAAAGTCTGCTTTGGAAAACAACTGTGAACTCCATCATGTGCTGATGTTACTGCTTGGGAAGTGCTGCTCTCTTGATTCTGACGAGAGAAACAGGTATTTTAAAAAACATGGTGGAGATTGTCCAGCAAAATTTGAGGAGGTGTGTTTTGGGAAGAACCTCATATTTGTGGTTGTCAGCCACCTGCCAGTGGAACTGAGGATAAAGCCGATTAGACTAGACTCAGGATGCTAGAAGGCACTGTGGGTTTTCCTTCATTCAAGGAAACAAAGAATGTGAAAATAAGAACAACCATTAGTATACAGGGGCAGAGCAGAGGCATCTAGAGGGGTGACTGAGCAGAGATCCTCTCCAACAGATTCCTCTACTTTTTGAAGAGTCCAGAGAGCCAGTCCACAGAAACTCTGCTTAGAGGTTGTATCTTCACTTACCTGGTTGTGAACAACCAACTTGACCGGGGCCATGGGCAAAGTGGATGTGGATGAGAGGTAGAGAAAAATGCAGTCCGCCTAAAACTGTGGTGAAGTTTGAACAGCAACTGCAGCCTGACAGACTCCAGATAGATTTGCTTTAGGTGAAAAGGAGCAAATATTGGGAAATGGAATTGTGCCATCAGTATGCTTGAGTCCGTTATTTTTGTGAGGGGTTGTCAGTTCATGTCTTTGATGGACTGTGGAACAGAACATTGAATAAAGTCTGGTCCCCCACAGCTCTGAGCTCTGTACGTTTGGCAAAAAGACCTGAGGCTTAGTGCAGGATTAAAACACTAGGGAGAGGCAGTGGTTAACATAGGTATGTATGCATGTAATACAAGGTTTGAAAGCAAACCAGTTGAATGTTGTGCTTGTAATTCAAAGGGCCAGGGAAGCCCCCTTGACAGACAGCAGATGACCCACTCCTAAGGACCAGGGGACAGTGTTGGGCAGGAAACACCCTCCCATGGGATTCTCTGAAAAGTGAAGAGAGAGCTACCTCCTAGAGGGTAAGGTGCTGGCTAAACGACTCCCTGTGCTCACTGATGCCATGAGTCAGGAGCATGTAGACTGTCTTCTGTGGTGAAGGGTGGTTTTAGGATCCGGATCCAGAGCTGTTATCTTTGAAGTCTGGGTTCTGTTCCTTGTTTTGTTGCAAGTACCTGACTTAGTTATTTTGCGCATTGGTTTCCGCGTTTGTAACCTGAAGATAAATACTATCCCATGCTTTAAAGAAATTTACAAGTACTAATGAATTAAATTGCTTAGCTGTCTGTAGGCTGAATGTGATCTAGAAGGATAACGTTTTGTTCTACAAAAACTGAGAAAGTTTCTCTCACAGGAACAAGCTTCCCATTCCCCAGTTAGATGTAAAAAATATAAAAAAAGGATGCTGTTTGCTAAATACTATTTCTCTAAAAGTTATCAGCCAAGTGAGATTTTGGAGGAAAAGGATTTGATCAACCTTTTAAAAAGTGTTTGAGACAGTGATATCTGTTGTTAGCTTTGGGAAATTACCATTTTCATCTACATTAAATAAATTTCCTAGCATTGCCAAGAGCATTAGAGTTGGGGCCAGGTCATGTATGATGCTCCTCCATCTAATCAGAAGCAGATCAAAAATGCACAAGTAGCATTTTCGTAAATATCAGTGGTAGAAGATTAGATTTTCTTGAAATGTATTCTTCTAGGCTGTGGAGTGTACATGTGTATCTCTGTTGACTTTGTGTCTGAACTGGCAGACAGCACATTAGAAGCTAGTTTCCTTGCCAGCCAGTGCTCAAATGTAATGTTCCTAAAACAAAACAACAGTTTGTGTGTGTGTGTGTGTGTGTGTGTGTGTATTTAAAAAAAACAACCAACCAAAAAATCACCCCCTTACCCCAAAATACCACACACACACACACACACACACACACACACACACACACACAAAATCAACCAATTGTACTAGGTACTTATTGGTCTTAAATCTTTACAAACAAATCTGAAATAAAAGGCACAGTTCGTCTCTGCAGCATGGGCTCTTATACTGTTCACCACATATTTGATTTTGATGACTTACCTTACTAGATGGAAAGGGCAAAAGGTAGACTTGTGGCTCAAGCATGAACCCAAGATCAGGCTATTTAGGTGTTTATTCTTTGCTTATGGTATTATACAAATTATGCAACTCTGGTGACTTATCTCCCTGTCTATAGATGACCTCTTCTACTCTCACTCCAATCGCAGAGGAGGGGGGAATGTAAAAATAAATACATTCATGTTGTAAAATACTTCTCAAAAGCATTCAGATGACAGATGCTGTAGGAACACATTGGAGTATGTATTTTATCAGTTGTTTTCAGTTTTAGTGGTTAGTACTTGCCTAGTCTTCTGTCTACATTAGTCCAGTCATAGAAGAAAGCCGAGTAAATTGTGTGCACTAACTCAGAATGAGTGGTTCGTGACTGCTGTTTGATGTTCGGATTCTGTCATCATTCCCATTTTTCTGGTATTTTTCAGTTGAACCCCCCGTTTCCAATTTGCAAAGCAGATACAGATACCTCGGTTCACTCAGCTACCTTGTCGCTTAGCATTTTTTCCAAGGTGAAGCACAAATAAAAAATTTTACTGCCCCAGGTAAATAAATACAAAGTCAGTGTTTGGTGATTCCTCTGAAAACTCAAGATGTCTTGTAGCGTGACTGATAGATTTGATTAAATAGTACCCATAAGACTGTTTGTGCAGAAGAATGATTAAGGCTAAATTATCTGAAAGACTCAGACTCAGGAAATAAACAATGTCAGAGCAATTGAGAGACCCTGAATCATGCACTGTGACATGATGTATCTGAGGGTTCAATAAGCTAATGGTGCTGTTAGTGACTAAGCTAAAGCAAGCACAGGTTTTCTTCATTTCTGACTTAATGTTTTTCTTCTTCATTCTCTGCATGTGGCTAAACATACAAAAGTACTTAGTGAAATAGAGGGAAAAGATACAGAAGAGAGGAAGGTAAGAGCTGAGAAGAGAAGGGATTTATGTTTTTGTTTATATCTGGAAATGTTCTTGATGTCCCTAGAGTAATGGCATTCACTGTGAGAGAGAGAGCGCAAGAAAGAGACAGGGAGGGAGGAAGGCCTCCTGGCTCTTGTGGGGGAGGGTAATAAAGAATAGGAGGCAGATAAGGACACAAAAAGCAGAATGTGAAACATAGCCAAGGGAGCGAGGAACTTTTTTAGACAGGAAAGAGGAAGAGAGGAGATGCAGGGGGAAAGAAAATAAGAGATGTCCAAGTGGTTGTCAGGATTCTTTATTGTCTCTTCCAGAGAGCCTTAGCAGCACTGATAGTAGTGTACAGAGGTTCCTAAAGGGGAAAAATAAACCAGTCAGTAGGTCATGTATAAATTAGTCTCCTGAATAATATACAAGAAAAAATATTTTCTTCACATAAATTTTCACATGTATTGGCGCAAAAGAATTTATTGATCAAAAGTAGGTAATCTTCCCTCTCTTTTACTGTGGGATGATATCAGGAGAACCTGAATAGCTAGCTCCCTTGGGAAAACCATATTATTTCATAATAAATAAACTGGAATTTTTATAAATAAATAATAAATAATAAAATAAAAATAAATGTAATATGTTATAAATAATAAATATAATAAATAAACTGGAACCTGACAAAGGGTTTTTATCTTATTTCCATCAGATCTGAAAGAGAGGGGAAGAAGTTGAGTTAAAAGTTGCTCTTATTGTTTTCCTTAAATCAAATTAAAGGAGTAGGGAGGGGGAGAGAGAGAAGAGCCCAGTACTGAGCAACTAGGTTATAATTTCAGTCATTTCTACAGCAAATGAAAGTGCTTCTCAAGGATAAGTAACCTAATGAAACCTTGTGCAGTGGTCATGGGAAATGGCTGCCAGAACTGGGGAGAAGTGAGAACAAAGGACTGAATATTAATGGAAAATGTCATTAGGAGTTTTAATGTAAGAAGCAGGTCTTTTCCTGATGCATAAATGGTAATTTCGTGAAACACACCATAGGGAGAAGTGGTTCATCTTTCCTTAACTGTATGTCTCCTAAGTCATGACAAAACTTAATAATAAGGGGAGAAGAGTGCTCACTCAGCTCTTAATGAAAACTAATAGTAGCCAGGTTCTTCTGTTTGCCTTCAGCTTGGCTATGAATATGTAAAAATGTTGACTATGCATGAAATATGAGGAGATTTTCATAATGTGGAACTGTCTCTTTTTATTAGTATTTAAAAAAAAGGTGAAACTGGCCTGCACGACCATGTGCAGACAAAGTGAAAACTGGGACATGAGAAGAATCTTTTTTAATTCTTCCTGACATTAGATTCACCTGATTAGAAGCTGACCAGATATCAAACCTGAAAAATGCTCTCTAAAATTAAAACTCCTAATAGTTTCATTAATACTGTGAACTGACATCAAGCTTCAGGCACACGGCTTTAGTGTACCTTGGCATTTAAAGATGGGCTGTCTGGGCAGCAGAGAAGCAGGAAGACTTTGTTTCAGAACTGCTGTCATCCCTAGTACGCTTAGTATCCCAGTGCTGTGAGATATCACTGACCATCTGTACTCACTGTTAGGAGTGTGGGAGTCTGTCCCCTTTCGCGGTGGTAAGCAGTGCTTCACTTTGCAGGTCCTTTTCAAAGAGGAAGATGCTGCAGATAAGTGTTAGCGACAGTCTAAACTCACTGACTGATGTCAGCATGAGTTGTCTGACTGTCACGACTGTTTGTATAATCAGCGCTGGAAGCCACAACTGCTGTAGAGCAGTCATTTGTGTAGTAAGTGGTGATCGTTTGCTTTTTGGCTAAGCTTTACAAAGTTGGGAGTCTCTTTTAATCTGTGTATCTTACAGAATGGGTCTTGCTCCAGGGATCTGCAGGAACTATAACAAAAAATAAATAATGTCTGAGTGCTGAGTGCTCATTGGTTACTGACAGGATCAGAATCATCAGTCTATAATAATGCCAGTCTGGGCATTTCTGTAGAAAAACCTCAAAAGGAAGTTGAAGTGGGAAACAGATGGATTAAATCTGAGGAGCCAAAAAAAAAAAAAAAAAGTGCTTTCAGAATTCAAAATTCATATTGCATATTAGGAAATAATATTTTAAATTACTGTATCAGAGTTGTGATAGCCACTGAAAAATCAAATTAGTACACAGCATATTGGAAGTCTCCATGGTTTTCAGTGAAGAGATACAAAATAAAGGAACTCCACTGGGATGAAGCTATGCTGGGTCAGCCAGCATCCAGCAGGTAGAGAGCCAACCATATCGTCTGCCCTGTGGTTTTCCTTTCAAGTGTTTTCAAGTTAGGCTCCCAGTACCTGATCTGGGGTGCCAGCTGCATCAAGGCAGAGAGTGTCAACACACTTCAAACACAACGCACACACAGTGTAACAGAGTTTGGAAATCAAGAAAAAGAGACAGAATTCAAACTGAAATTTGGACAGGCCAATGTCCAGATCTGGTTTCATTTTCAATCAGGGCATGACATGCCCTGATTGGACAATGAGCTCATTGCAAACATTCACTATCAGCATAGCTCCTCATGAGTACAGTGTTGCATTTATTAGTAGCTGAGTCCTCTGGGGTTAAATGGGTTGTGGACATGTCTCTTTCTGTTCTCAGATGAACACTGCTCTTTCAGTCTATTATCTTCATGCTGACAAAGTCCCCTCATGTACAGTAAGCAGTTTTAATTACGTCTCTTGCTGTATTTAATTGTCTAGTTTGCTACCACTGAGAAGCAAGCAGTTTTATATAAATATTTTTCAGGGTGTGGTGTCTATGTTTGTGTGTGTATTTAGAGCAGCTAAGTATGTATAAGCCTCTCAGATTTCTGTGCCAGCAAGAGAGTTTTGGGAAGAGACTTTCTGTCTGTGGTAGAGGAGGACCAAGTTAGCGACAGCTTAAGTAAACTGGATTGATTCAGGCATGTTGCATCCAAGGGTGCTGATGGAGCTGGCAAATGTCATTGTAAAGCTAATTTTTATCATCTCTGAGAGGTCATGGTGATCAGGAGAGGTTTCTGTTGATTGGAAAAAGAAAAATGGTACACCCAATTTACAAGAAAAACATAAAGGAACATCTGGGAAACTACAGGCTGGTCAGCCTCATGTCATTCCCTGGATATTATGGAGCAAATTCTCATGGAAGCCATTTCCAGGCATGTGAAGCACAAGGAGACTGAGAACAGTCAACTCAGACTTTGAAAGGCAAATCATGCCTGATCAACCCAATAGCCTCCTGTGATGAAATAACTGGCTCTGTAGATGAGGGAAGAAGTGGATGGATGTCATTTACCTTACTTCTAGCAAGGCTTTCAAATCAATCTTCCTAATAGTCAAATTGAGGAAATACAGACTAAATGGATAGACTCACAAGATGGCTGAAAAATTGACTGAACTGTCAGACTCAAGGAGCTAGTGGTTAAAAGTTTGAATGTAGGGTCATTTTAAGTGGCTTTCCTCAGAAGACAACACTGGGGCTGGCACTGGTTAATGTCTTCAGCAACAGCCTGAGCAATGGGACAAAGCATGTTCCCAGGAAGTTCTCAGGTGAAACCAAATGGGAGGGAGCTGTTGATATGCTGGCAGGTGAGCTGTCCTTCAGAAGGGCCTTGGCAAGCTGGAGGGACAGCGTGCTAGGAACCTCAGCAAGGTCAAGGTACAGGGTAGCTGCTGGCTGGGTAGCAGCCCCACAGAGGAGGGCCTGGGCCCCGGTGGCCAAGAAGGCAAGCACGAGCCAGGAGCGTGCCCTTGCAAGGCTGATGGCTGACCACGTGCCGAGCAAGAGCGCAGCTGACACGTAGGGGAAAGTGACTGCTCCCCTCTGCTCAGCAACCTGGGAGGCTTCATCTGGATTGCCGTGTGCCTGATTCTGGGCCCCTGGGACGGAAGCAACGTCCTTGGAGATATTGAAGGCTTTACTGGCAGAGGCCTTGTGCAACTGAGTTTGAAGGGAGCCCTGCTTTGATCAGGGGGTTGACTAGAGGCTTTCAGAGGTCCCTGCCAACCTGAATTCTTCTTGATTCAATTGGTTTTTGTTTTTTACAGGATATACAGATACATTTATCTGAGAGGGCAATCTCTGAATATCTGTGTTCTGCAGCATGTATTTGCTGATTAAAACATATGTCACAGATGTAGGCACATGCATGAACAAATACATTTGTAAGACAAAGCAGGGCTGTAAGTTCAGCCAACGGTGTAAATATCTGTTCTGTGTAAGTGCATGGGCCTTCTATCTTCACTTCGTTTCTTGGTATTTTCTAAATGAACTTTCTTCCCCTTTTCAAGACTCTCTTCCTCCTTCCTTTCCGCTCAAGGCTTCAGAAGTCATTCCCAAAAGGGACTACTTATAGCTGGGGTGGTACTAGCAATAAAAATTTGGGTAAGGAGGAAATCTATTTGCTCATCAAAATTTCTCACCTTGAAAATGAGAAATTAGATGATTGCATATACAGGTGTGTATGCCTACACACAGAGGTTATTTTATTTTGGCTTTTACATTTGCTGCTGTAGTAAGCTGTGCCCATATGTCCTCAGATTTGTATATTTTGAGAAAATTCTTTGTAGAGTGGTTCCATTTTCAGGCTTTTGGTAATTCAAAAACCTTTTTACTGAAGCATAGTTAGATGCAGTGATGTTGCAGTATTTTATATCCCTTTAATTCCTTGGACATGAGTCTTTCCAACCCTTTCATCATGCTCACTCCCATTTCCGTGATTTGTTGTTGAAAAGTTTGCTAAAAGCCCTGTTTATTTCTATAACCCATAATGGAGCTTGCCATTTCTCTTCTGGTTTAGTGAAAAGAAAAAAAGAGGTAAGGTAAACATAACTCCATTTAAAGAAGAAAAGCAAATGCACCAGCATGTTGTAATGAGAGCTATTAAAATAATTAGTCCCTATCCTATGATGATTGTAAAGAAGAATAAATAATGAAAGTGAAACATATAACAACTGAATTATAAAATGAACAGCCAGCATTAAAATTGAATGAGTCAAAAGTTTAAACCAGAATGTGACTGAGTTGCAGGATAGTGTAGGAAGAAATGTAATTGTGCTTATTCCATTGCAGTTTACTTGAACTGAGTGGCATGTCTCTGGAAAGTGTCCGAGACTTGTGTATAGATAGAGCTTGTACTTTCTGCAGTGTAGCACCATATAGGATCCCAGGGCAGACAGTAGGTCAAACTTTGCCTGAGGCCATCACAGCGGCTTTTAACAATCAAATATTTAGTGTAATGAGATAAAATGGCTGTGTTTGTGCTTTGATTTGATCTCACTGGTTATTTTATTATGGCCCACTGGATTGGTTTGTGTTCACTTCCACTATATTATCTAGCGTTGCAACGCACAGAGAGAACAAAAACGGGTAAGGGAGGCTCACCCCCCCTAGTGCCAGCAGTTCCTCAGCCTCGTGTGCCTTACAAACCACAATCTCACTTCAGTGCTTTGCAGTGTGCCTATTTTCATTGTGCATATCTCTTTATATAAATGTCATTCTCTTGCCTTAAAACAGTATCGAACAAGAAAGATATTGTTCTGTTGATATTAAGGGCTCAGTATTTCCAGTGTCAGAGATGTCACTTTCCTGTAGTGTGTTGTCTGATAACTGTCATAGGCTTCAATATGAATATTGTAATGAAAAAGCTCTAATCTTGTTTTACATGTGCCGAGAAAATGTGCCTGGTAAAGTCATGTGACGTTTCAGAGCATATACTGAACAGATGGATCTCCTGTCCTTTGAAGTATTAAATATTTAAATATAAATATTATTACTGTTTATTAAATAGTTTATAAGAATTACATTGGAATTTACCACAACTTTTGGTGTTCCATCTGAAGCTACAGAAGCCCCTCTTCACAGACCATCATTGCACTGTCAGCCTGTAAAAGGGGCTGAGGTTATGCTTGGGCTGCAATCAGTGTCAAAACAATCTGTACCAGTCTGTGGGCATCTATATCCACGGGCATCTGATGTCCAACTGTAATCACACTTCCCCAAAAACCTGTATTTGTGCATAGTATTATGTTCAGTAAATAGCAGTTGAGTAGAAGCACTTGTTTAGAAAACTATCTGCATGTGTAATTTTCCCAGCAAAGATTTTGTGAAGAAAGGTTGGATCAGACTAAATAATATTTCAAGAATCACAAATTGAAATTCTTGAGCAACTAAAACCCAAACCTAGGAGAAGATCCATGTGGGCACTTGTAATTTAGCCTAAATTTTTAAAAGAGAAGAGAGCTTAAGCTAGCCTTGGAGGAGCAATAGGATAAAGAACACTACTTTCTGTGAGTTAAAACAATCTAGTACCATCACATGTTGTAAATACTGATTTTTAAAATTTTTATTCCTAAAGACGTGACGATTATATTCATATAATAATTCATGTAGCTGTGTAGACTTGTCCTGCTTATTCAAGGTCATCTTTGAAGTTTTAGAAAACAGTGATGAGCGTTACTCAGTAATTCTTGATTTGTTTTGTCTAAGGAAGCAAACAGACTGTGGCAGGTTTGATCGGAACTAAATCTTGTCTGAGTCAAACAGAGGCTGCAAAACTGAACACGCTGGACAAGTTACGGCAGAGTTACGGCCTGTTCGTTCAGCTGTTCCAGGGTGTGGTGTTTGGGGACGGGGAGAGTGTCTATATACATACTTACACGGCCTGTATAAAGTATCTCCAGTGCGTAGGAGGCTGGCAGTCATCCTGTATCTACTTGTCTATGTGACCTTGCTCCCATGGAGATTTGCTTCTGGGGATGCTCTGTTTAGCAAGGTATACCAGACACCAAAGGGACAGGCAACGAGCACGCAGCAGTGGGCTGTTGTTGTGTTGAGCTGCAAAGAGTGGGCTGTGAATTAATCTAAAGATTTTGGAGCGTTACAAAAGGCAAATACTTACTGATTTTCAGTGCCTATTGCCCAGTTGCTTGGCAGAAAGCCAGAGAATCCTACTTAGATCATGGTTTGTTAGATAAAACGAGAAGCTTTATTTAATTTAAATTGACATGTTTCTTGCAAAGTGCTGTGCTTTCCCTATTATTTACATTCAGTCTAATCCTGTGGCAAAATCAGCTCTAGGGGAGGTGGGTACAATCACACTGACATTTACATTTCATTTATTTATACTGGATCTGAGGATCCTGGTCTGTGCATTTCACCAGTGGCTACAGAGGATGAGAATAGCTTTAGGAAAGAGTCTGAACACTGATGAAAGAGTGGGATATGTGCTTTCCATAACTGTATTCCTGACTCATTATTCACAGCAGAAAGAATTCTCTTGTGGTTTTCTGTTTCTTATGTGGTTGGTATACCACTCCCACCTTCCAAAAGTCTCAGCAGCTCAAGCACATAATTTTCTAAAGTATAGGCTGTAAAATTAAAGGTTACATTTCAGTTCCACAAGTGAACAAAGTTACCTGGCAGTTTTAAAAGAATGTACATGTGTGTAACGGTTCAGAAGTTAAACATAGAATAACGCACCTTAAAACAACCTAACAATAAAGTTCGGATTTAAACCCATTAATGATTTAAAAATCAGAAGCTGATACACCCTGTCCTGCAGCACATGTGTTACTGTAAATAAGATTAGCCAGTGCCCTAAGGGGGCTACCCAGCTGGGGTAGCAGAAAAATGAGGTAGATGCATAGGGCCTGTTAAAACTGTGAGTTTCTTGGCCTTTGTACCTGTTAGGTTTTTTTCCGTGAATGGTTAATTTATGAGTGGCCACAGAAGTGTTTCAGATTGTTATAATAAAATATATTATTTGCTAAGATAATTTTTTCATGCAGTACTCTGTAAAATGTTTATTATCTGTAACCTCCTACGTAGGACACCTTGCAGTTTGGCTTTTCACGTGCCTATGAGTTAGGGAAATACTTTTATCTTCATTTTATGTTTGACAGACTGAGGCACAGGGGTTTTGAAGGATCAAGACGCTAAGCATGGTTGCCTTCTAGCTTAGCCAGTTTTCACCCTTTTATGGGCTAACAGGCCTTTAGTTGCCTAAATTGTATTAGAAAACTATGTAGGCTTAACCATGTACAAGTTCTACTCATACAACTCTGTATTACTTGTTTCTTGGTAATATATAGAGGGGATGTATGACAGGAATAGGGTCCTAAATCAGGTGCAATACCAAAGATCACAAGTCGGCAGCAATGTTGAGCTGCAGCACCCACAACCCCTGTGCGGGTGCCCTCCAGAGTGTCCTGCCAGGGTGAACCGCTTGGTGCAAGCCGCCTGGGGGACAGGACTATCTGCCTGTGTGTGGAAAGGCTGGGGGTCTGGGAAGCTGTTTCATGCAGTTGCAATACAAAGCAGAGAGAGCTGATCCAGTTACTTGCAAGCAAGAGTGTGTGTGTTTTGTGAATCCCTGGATGCTGTTATGTTTTGTTGAATGGTAGCCTGGTCCAAAGCTGATCCCCCACTATTGATAAGACGTTGGAGATTATTCATAGATATTAAGGTTGAATCTGATGTGTGCCATTTTAATGGAACCCCTGTACTTTTTGTCAGTCCTTTAACAGTTTATCATAAATACGTGATTGAAATAATCCAGTAAATACCACAGAAGTACTCTGAAAAAGAGCTGACAAAATGGAGGAGCCTTGAGATCTAAGTCAAATTAGTATATCAGCAAGGCCACTTTGGAGGTCTCTTCAAAGTGCCGTTTTGCAGGTTTTGAAATTAGTCCTGTTTTGCTGCAGAGGTGCTGGGAGCACATTAGAAAGGAGCTTGAAAGGAGCTAGTTTGGAAAAGGGCAAGTACTGAAGTTTAAGGCCGTTTGTACATCAGTACTCTAAGTGGCCTGTTAACAGATGATACTGGAAGTAAAGTAGAAGTATATATACGTGGGACCAAAACAGGTAGTCTGTCACCCGTTATCTGTCATTACCACTGTTCTGCTTCCACTTTTATTGCAAACCAAAAATGCTCATGATGTTACAGTCTCACAGTTGTGCTGTGTCCTCCCTGTGTTCCAGACTGTGAACATGCATTGCAGTAACTAGGAGAACATGGACCTTTCTCCCCAGAAGAGAATAAGTACTTGAACAAGGTATTTTTAGTAGATCAGAAGCCAGGTCCAGACTCTAATGAGGGGCAAAACAAGACAGTAGTATGAGAATACCTAATCTTGTATCCCGTCACAGTGAAGACGACGAGAGAACAGATCCTGACCAAAAACAGCCACCAATTGCAAGTCAGACCAAAATGGTCATTAGCGGTGGGCCGGGCACCGGTGGACCGGTTTGTGGCCCACAGCCTATGAGTTAAAAATTAGTAGTCACCTCGCCTGTTTTAGTAGACATAAGAGGTTGCGACAGCTCCAGAGCTCTCCTTAAAACCAGACTTGACTGCCTTCCATGCTGCCAGCAAGACTAGAGAGCCTGCCTTGCTCTGTAGGCCAGCCTTGCATACTCTGGGAAAGTGCACTAGGCTAACTTTCCCTGAAAGTCTAAAGCTGCCTGAACAGAGTAGACTGGGTAAAGAGCAAACAGTGGTGACAAGCACATTCTTTAATTGAAATGGCGGCATAATCAAAAGATGCTACTGGTAGATCTCCAGT
Source organism: Struthio camelus (assembly GCF_040807025.1). NCBI lineage: Eukaryota > Metazoa > Chordata > Aves > Struthioniformes > Struthionidae > Struthio > Struthio camelus. Next base: position 38,166,832 of record NC_090945.1, read on the forward strand.
GCTCCATTTGCTCTTTTTCCGCTTCAGAGAGTATGCTTCAAAGTTATGCAAGTTGAGTTTCATGGAGATTATGTGGCCACAGTTTCTCCCTTGTTCTTTTCTTGTTCAGTGTCCTTGCCACTGATTCTCTGCCTGGTTGTCACTGTGTTATAGCTGGCAAGACTAAATTTCAGTGGCACTCTGTACTTTTTACTCATTTAAAATATCTTTTTGAAGGGTAAAAATGCTATATTAATAAAGAAATAATAAATGTAGGTACAAACGTGAGCTAGGTATACAAAAATATTGACATATCTGTACGTTTCTTTTTGCCTGTAGGGTTCTTCTTAATCTGTTTATTTTAATATTAGACTCAAGTAGGAAAATAAATGGAGGTGGAAAAAAAAACTTGAATCCACAGAAATGTTTTTTTTAGAAATTGATTTCTGGAGAGTGAATACAAATTTCTGATTTAAGGTGGATTCAATTAAAATATGAATTGTAATCTCCTTCAAAATGATTTTTAAAACAGAAACATCTATTGATCTTTTGTGTACAGAACACAGCTGTGATGCATCTTATATACCTAAAATATAATGAATGTATTACAGTCATCAAATTGTAAGATGTTTAATCTCTGGAAACAACTGTTGCACTTAACACTAATGGGTATTAGGAATATTGCCCAGATTTATTTGTAATTTAGAAGGCAGACAAACCATGTTACATATATACATATTTCCATGTTACATATACACACAGTTCCAAATTTAAAATTAACTTTATGTTCTTGAAAGTTATGTATCGATTATTACAATTTCATTGCCAATAATGAGGAACAGCTTTAGTAACTAAATAACAAACAAACAAACAAAAAAGAAAAAAAAATTAAAGCTCTTCTATTTCTGGGTCCTTGCTTTTCACGTAGATAAAGAAGGGAGTAACCGTGATATGTATTTATGGTGTTCTATAGAAGTCTGTATATATTGCATTGTTTTCTGAAGACGGTCAATTTTCTTGAACTAAATACTGTTAAGGAACTTGTTCATTTTTATGTATCTCCTTCAATATTAATCTAAGAAAAAGTATATACTATGTTTAAGTTGCATAAAAAAGGATATTTCTATGAAGACCTCTAAATGAAAATTGCTGATAGTCATTCATTTTTTTCCATCACTTTCTCCCTTTGTTTTATTGCTTTACTTTCCCCTGTTTATTCAGAAAATGCCATTGTTTTAGATGGTCTAACCTCTTGGTACTCAGCTGCTTTGGCTTCTACTCTAAAAGCCAGCCAACAGATATCTTAGCTAGGTTTCCAGTTTGGCCGTTATAATTTGACTTGGGGTAGATGAAGCTGTAACTGTGGAGCTGCGTACAGTGTGCATAGGCAGAGATTGTCAACTGCCCTAAATCGTCCTAGCTCTTTTAAAGTCAACAGAACTGTGCCAGCTTGTACTAGCTGAAGAACTGGCCAAAGCAATGTATAACGCATTTATTAAAAAGCTATTTTACCTGTTGTTGTGCTAGTGTCATGTAAAAACCTATCAAAATGTGAAAAATGTTGCAGGTTGCTAATCCCAACTCTTTCTATCCGTCTATCTATGTGTCTATCAAAGCCTTTGAGTATTAAATTGCAGAATGAATATCACAGCGGCCTAATTTAACTTCAGAACAAGGAAATATTTTGAATTCTGGAACTGCTCTTGGTCATGTGAGACAGTTGTGACAAGTAATATCTCTTTAACATTTCAGTGTGTACCCTGTTCACAGCTGTTGCAAGGTACAAAATACATAGCATCTAGACTCTGCCACCTGTTGCGGGGAATTTGGAATAAAGTAAGTTAATGGAGATATGAGAAGACTTTTTACCTACTTGAAATGATATCAGTATTTCATTTAGCAGCCACTCGCAGCCTTTTTTTTCATGTCACTATTTTCCAAGATAAACTCTTAGGTTTTATTATAGAAGCACAAGTAGGTAGATGAATTGGGGGGGGGGGGGGGGAAGCTCTTTTTCTTTTGGTATGTGCTTTTCCCCCAGTCCTTTGTCTCTTTCTTTTTCAGCTGCATTAGGCTCAGGCCTAGCTGAACCTCTTTGTTTCTAAGCTAAAGCTCTGTCCAAGCTCTGTCTCTAGTTTCACCTCCTCAGGCACTCTCTTCCTGGGTGGGAGGGAAGGAGAACTGATGACTGTTTTCTCTTCAGCTCTGCTCACTTAGATGCAAGACAAATAGACCTAAGTCACTCACAGAAGGTGTGTGATAGTTGCTGATGTATGGAGAATGACATTCACCTGAAAACATTTCCCTCCGTTAAAATCCTTCCTATTCTTGAGAGTCTTCTGAGTTCTGGCTAGTGTTTTCAGAGAGGCCAGAATGTCCTGCCTCCATTTCTCTTTGCAGAATCTGTTGCTTTTGCAGGTGTCCAGCCCTTTGTCATGCAGAGTTTCTTTTAAATCAATTTTACGTCTCTTTCGTATTATTTAAGCAGACATTTTGTGGGTTCCAGCTCTTGAGTGAGAATGCTGGCAGGGGGTCATTAAAAGTCAGCGGCTAAAGCTGGTAATCACCATTGTCCCATTGCAGTAGGACTGTTTCAGCTGGTGGCCCCACTTTGCCTTCTCCAGCATAGTCAGTTTTCCACCACCAAATACTTATAATCCACACTAGCTGACTATCAAAGTAAAAAATATGCTCAGAGCATCAAATAGAAGCTGTACATCAATGGGCAGATAGCTAAACTGTCCCGGTATCGCTAGCCTTTTGTCACTGAAGCTTGTAGCCTGCAAATTGCCTCCAGCTTTTTCTTTTTCTTGTCCTTGCCATATGGAAGGGTTCTAAATCTTAGCATGTCTCCAGCCCACTAACATTTGGGAATCAGACGTTTTCATTCTGTCCAGAGAGCTGCAAGTTTTGTTCAAGTCCTTATCTTTGCTCATCTTGATTAACAAAATCCTCTTTTCTCTGACCTCCTTGATTTCACTGTCACAGTTTTCTGAGCTATAGAAAACATAGTTGCTAAAATCATCTTTCTCAGCTCTCACAGTTGGATGTGGTGGCTGATGGCAGTTAGGAAAAGTTGCTTTTGTCTTCTGACCTATCCAATAAAAATATATCTCCTATATACAGGAAGAAAATACATTTGTTCATCTTCTAATCTCCTAAAGTGTTGCAGAAGACTGAGGAAGGAAGACTATGGACACTCGATTGGTTTCTCTTCCTCACCCTCTCCAGCTCCCTTCCATACTCGTTTTACGTTACTCCTCTTTGAGTCTGTGTTATAGCTGAAATTAAGGTCTAACCTGTAAAAGCCAGTCTGGTTTTAGAAATAACTCATATCCCAGGTCAGTGGATTATCTTTGTGGATTACAGGTGTTTGAATGAGAGCCTAGATTAACTATATGGTAGAGACATGTTTACCAACTGCTGAAAAAGGAACAATCCTGTCTTCTGAGGATAACAGAAGTAGCTTGGCCTTTGAGTCCCATATGCTCCTTGGTTTCCTGTACCTCCAATTATTTAGAGCAAAGGACTGTGGTGAGTTTGAACCTGAGACCTCTAAAACCAGTTTAGGGGAGAAGCCAGACATCCATGACCTGGCAACAGTTATTAATATTTTCAGAGGCAGTCTGGATTTGAACTTGAAACCTACCAAAGAAAATCTCTCTTAGTTGTCTTTTCCCTTTTAAGAGCTAATATTGTAATTTCAAAAGGGTGAGGAGTTTCTTTTGTTTTGAAGATAAATGTATTGATTCAAGGTTTGACCTTTTTGCAGTTTATGCTATCAAAATCACTTAAACAGTGAACACAAATTATAATTGTTGGTTTTGGTGGGTTTTCTCTTCAAAGTTATAATCACTATCTTAGGATTGTTTCTTTAAGAACCAACTAATTAACCAAAATACACAGACTAAAAATCAATTACTAATACTAAATCTAAATCCAAGAATAAACAGTTCCATAGTATAAAAACACTTCCATAATGATTCATAGCTTTCACACTGCTTTGCTGTATTTGAATTTTTCATGAAACATAGTTTGTACAGAAAACATAATGGGACTCAAAAATCATCCTTTACTTTGCGTTGTGTACCTTTTCTTTGTTTTCCTCTACCAAAAGGAAAACCTGTCTGTGCTCATGCTGTTATATCCTCTATAAAGCAATAAAGTTACTGTTGACACATAAATAATCTTACAATTCATGGCATGTATGTATGTGTGGGAAGTTTTCCTGTTGGGAAACTTATAAAGCGGTTTGCTATTACTTCCTGTAACTTGGACAGCTTAGCTGATATGAGCTGCTGTGCATGTTAAAACATGAAGCGTAAACCAAGAGCATAAGGAGTTGCAACAGCTGACTTACAGATAACAGTACTACTCAGAAACTCTGCAGGACAGGGTGATTTAATACAAGTGGATACCAGATACCTCATACCATGGCTCTTTCTCTGCTCTGGTCCAGCATAGTGTGTGGCAGGGCTGCTGACAAGGTACTTAGAATACAGGTTTACAGCTGTCTTTCATGGCACCTATAGCAGAGGTCACTGTCAACCGACAAGTGCTTTTTAGGTCTCAGAAACGGGTAAACGTGAAGATGAGAACTCATCCTGGGTCTTTTCAGTAGATGACTGCAAGTTGTGTAATACTGCAAAGGAATTATGAGTATACAGCAATTGTGTTGGGATGAAATTTGTCATCTGCAAGTGTTACTCTGTGTGTGATACATCACGTGTGCTTATGACATAATGGCCTATTCTGGTGAGCACTTATGGAAGCTTACCCAGTTAAAACAGTTGAGTAAAGATTAGTAGATTTAGGATTTCAATAATGACTGAATAGTGTAACTGATTTCTTGACAGTGAATCTGTTGTGGTTCTTACCCTTCTGTTTAAGAATTTATCAGTCAGCAGAAGAGGGAAGTTTCAGTCATGAAGGAATGAGTTGGAGATGGGGTCCTTCCTATGGAAAGAATATGGTAATTTGAAACCTATCCTAGAGTAAAGCCACTGACCTACGGGCTGAAATATCTGTACCAGTCACCTGAGCTATGAGATATGGAATGCACTAATAAAGCATCTCAGCATCCTGTGGATACTGAAGAAGGAAGGTTGAAACTGAAATTTTGTAGGTACATGTCTTCAGTAGGCACGTGCAGTTACTCCTCATGAGCAAGATATTTTTAGTGTACCAAGGCAGAAACTATGTATACAAGTGTTTCCCAGACTTTCGACCTATGCGGTCAATCCTCGTTCTTACGAACAGCTATATAATCAGATAGAACTGACAAACTGGTAAACGTTACTGTTTTATAGATTTGTAGATCAGCTGTAGAGCACATAATGTGGCCTTGCAGATCACATTTGGGACTTGTTGCTTCAGAAGCTGTCAATATACCATGCTGCCTGACATAACAAAGAATGTATATGAGCACACTATATTTGACATATTTGTATGCAACCTGAATAGGAATGTAGAACTGCAGGCATCACCTGGGCAGCTGAATCCTCTTTCTTGTCCTAGAGAGAACCATACAGTAGGTGCTAGTTTAGAAGAATCCATAGTTCATCTGCTCTGTACGTCACAACACATCATAAGATACTTCCTGACACTCAAAAAAAAAAAAATTAAGATTATAGTAAAAGTCTAAAAGCTGCAACTGTAATGCGTCATAGACAGAAAGCAGGAGAGTGCTACTCTTCTGGGTCTGTGTCCTAGCAAAGTATTTGTAAAGTTAACGCCTCTGTGATCCTAAGAAGCTGATCATGCCCTAAATTACTGATGGGGCAAATAAAACTCCACTGATCCCTGCTAATCTGACTTAGAGGACAGATGTCCTCCTGATCCTAAATCTGATGAATGTCTTAATCCTTTCTGTGTGAGCAGGACACTGTTCATCTGAGAATTTTACGTCACGAGGAACACAGCTGTACCCTGTCTACATCCTGTTTTCTGTGCTGTGCGGTTTCCAGAAGCCAAATTATAGACTAAGGAAGGAAAAGAAAATTCCTTTCTTGTCCCCACAGATAGAGTTTTGAAGCATGAAATTAATGTAAGTATAGCGCAAACACCCAGCAATCCGGTTTGCTCTCAGAACTCTTTGCATATGTTTGCGGACTGGATTCCCTAGGACTCATGTCACAGAAATAATTTCCTGTCTTTAGGAGTTCTCTTAGTTCACAATCCCTTCTGTAAGCATATCTGTCTTCCTACGTTTCTTGCAGAAATCAGGCCAAAGGCTGAGAACATTTAAGCTGATAGCCTAGGAGGCTGAAATAAACCTGCATCTTTTCCATACGCAAAAACACTCTAGATAAGTTGTTGCCACAGTTTTGTAAAATTTTGCAAATATTAAAGTCTCTGTAGTATCAAAATACCTGAAATACTTTGAGCAGGAAGGTTTTGAATAGGGGCCGGAGAAGAAAAAAAAAAAAAAAAAAAGAGGCATACCAGAAAGAAAAAGAGCAATCTACTGTATCTGTTTTCCCAGTTCTCTGCAAGTACTGAGTTACGGTAGTCTCTGTTACCTCACCATGTTTTCCGTAGTGCTGTGTCATGGCTGCTTTGTATCATTTTCTTAGACAATGTCTGTGATTACTTTCTCTTCAACTGTTCTTAACCATTTTTATGTGTTTATTAGTATTTCTCATTGCTGTCATTGTTTCTTTTGTTTCTGAAATTGTCCATTGACTTTAATTAAGACCATGAGCCTAGAGAATTTGACAATTTAATTCTTTGAAATGCAGCCTTATTTCCAAGCAGGGTTTCCCTGCAGCCTGTCCAGCTGCCATTTTTAGAGAGGCAACAGCTTTGGGTGTCATACTGTTAGCTGTACTCAGGTACTTTTCTTCAATGGGTATGGCATTTATTGGTAATTAAAATGAATTAATTTAAATGACCATCTAATGAAAAATAAATACAAATTAAACTTGTTCTAAATAAAAACACGTCCTTCAGTGTAATCACTCTTTAAAAAACTAATAATTAATCAAGGCCTGTTGTACAAAAAATATAATGGATCTGTTAAGAACTGTAATTACCACACTTGAAAAGAGAGTTCTACAATTTGGAGTCTTTCTTTCCTCCTTTCACACAGGATAAATATTATATCTCATGATCGAAATCCTTTATGTTTTTTCTAGAATACTTGAGGTGAAACAATGCATCTTTTACCAGTGAAAACAGAATAAATGGGCCCCTGAAGGTTTTATCTAAAGTCAGATGCATTTGTCATTCTATATTGATAATCTTTGCACTTCATTATCATATTCAACTCACCATTTATATGCAGATGACACAATCATTTATGGTAATAGATTATACTAGAAGAAAGCTTAATATTATCTTCAAGCTGATTTAAATGAGCTTTTAGATCATCTGGCACAATTTAAATTACTATTAAATATTAATGAAACAAAGATCATATTATTTGGCTGAAAACAGAAGTTGGGTAAACTGAACAACTGGCAAGCAATGTGACCTTGGAGACAGTTAGCAAATGTCAATTGTGAAGAATATGGATACATCATTTTTCATCATATGACTGAACTATTGATTAGCTGTGAAAGTTTGAAAGAAAGCCAAGAACTTTATTTGGGCTCAGAAAATATGTTGACTGAGGGGGAAAGAAAAGATTTGTTTTCTTACATTTTCAGTTTGTATTATGTACTTTGGATTTTGCTGATTGCTGCATAATGTTTGTTCGGAAGGATAAAGCATCTTTAACTTGGCTATCTAGGCAAATTTGCTTTGAATTATACATTTCATAAACATCACCGTCTGTCATTTTAGCAACAATTGGCAAAAAAATAGAAAACTGTCAACATTTCATTGGTGCATTATCCTTCTAGCCTCTCCCTCCTCCCATCCCCTGTCTTCAGATAACTTACAATTTTCAGTCTTTCACATTTTCTGAAATAGAAAAATTAATAAGAAAAGTGGTATCTCTCCTTTTTCAGTTGGAACCATACACCTGTGAATTTGATAAAGTGAGTCAGGAGATTCAGGTGCATGCAATATTTTGAATGTGTTTATTTTTACATAGGTCTGATCCTGTGAAGTCCTGAGTATGTCCTAGCAAATGCAGATGATTTCAGTGGCAGTGATTGTCAGTTCCCAAGATGACAGATAAGGGTCTTGGTACTTTCCAGGAGATGTTCTCTTTGTTAGAGTCACAAGCTTATAATCCCACAGTGAAAAAGCAAAAGAAGACCCCCTTCATTTAAACACTTGAAATCCACCTCTTCTTTTGTGTAGCAAGATATGTCACATTTAATACATCCATTGTACCAGAAATGCTAACTCTTTTGATATTATAATCAATCTCATGATATGAGATATTGTTGTTACCCTCTTTCTGTACTAGGTATGATCAAGAGCAACATGGAAATATGTCAGAGAATCTATCATTACCTCTTAAGATTTTGCTAAGCTGCAGTAAGTCACAGAATCACAGAATGGCCAAGGTTAGAAGGGACCTCTGGAGATCATCTAGTCCAACCCCCCTGCTCCAGCACGGTCATCTAGAGCACATTGCACAAGATCATGTCTAGGCAGGTTTTGAATATCTCCAGGAAAGGAGACACCACAACCTCTCTGGGCAGCCTGTGCCAGTGCTCTGTCACCCTCACAGTAAAGAAGTTTTTCCTCATGTTCAGACAGAACTGCCTGTGTTGCAGTTTGTGCCCGTTTCCTCTTCTCCTGTCGCTGGGCACCACGGAGAAGAGTGTGGCCCCATCCTCTGGACACCCTCCCTTCAGATACTTGTACACATTCATGAGATCCCCTCTCAGTCTTCTCTTCTCCAGGCTGAACAGGCCCAGCTCTCTCAGCCTTTCCTCACAGGACAGATGTCTTCCAGTCCCCTCATCATCTTCGTAGCCCTCCGCTAGACTCTCTCCAGCAGTGCCATGTCTCTCTTGCACTGGGGAGCCCAGAATTGGACACAGTACTCCAGGTGAGGCCTTCCCCAGGGCTGAGTAGAGGGGCAGGATCACCTCCCTCAACCTGCTGGCAGCACTCTTCCTAATGCGACCAAAGCTGGGTGCTGTTTGCTTTCAACCTTTGCATTCAGGAGAGGAATCACAGCCATTTGGTTGACTGCCATCTGAATCTTTGCTACCCTTTGCTACCTAGTTAGAGAGGCTTCCACATAGTGTTGAAGGTGAGGGAAGGGAAGGGCAAGAAAATATGCAGGAAAAGAGGAGAAAGCAGCCATTTGACTTATTTATTTGGGAATAGGACAGGTTTAGATGGCAGAGCAGCTGTGGAACTGTAGGCTAGGGTATAAAACTGTAAGTTAAACAGGATAGTGAGGGCCAGAATAATCTGATGGGTCTGGGGAAGTCATTGTAGAAAATCTTGTCTATGTAGGAGTCAGAAGAATCTAGATGAGTGGAGGGATAGGGACTCTCTGGGAGCAAGGGAATAAGGGATAAAGAGGAAGAAGAGAGAAGGAAACAGCAGTAAAGTGGAATATAAGGGTGAGAGGAAATGAGGCCTGGGGGAAATGGTTTGTTGCCAAGATTGCCAAATTCAGGCCTAAAGGAGGAATTCATGTCCCTTGGATGGCAAGCTGGGACAATGAATGTCATACAGGACAATTTGATGTCTAGTTCATTAGCTTATCTATCCAACTCATCTTCAGCATGGGGCAAACGATCTGGATAAGATCTGCAGAAATTGTGGATGGAGGAAAGAGAAGGGGAGAGGTATAAGTTTATATCTGTTCTTTTACTGCAGGGAGGAGGAGGAGGAGACTTGTCCTTTATTTATATGTTTGAAGTTATTTTGTAATTCAGAGTTGGAATGACATGTGTTTCAAGTGTAGATGCCTTCCCTAGGAGATAAAGTAATCAGGCAGACTTCTTTCAGAATTACTGGTGAATTGTTTTTAGAATTAACCTTACAACTAATTTGAAGAACTAATTCTGTAACTCTGATCTTTAAATTTCTTGGTTGAGCAACAGTTTTCCCAATCTGCCTAGATCTGTCCTAAGTAGACACTTCAATGAATGTTCTTGTCCCTTTGTGCCACCAGCGCTCTTCAAAAGGGCAGGAATGTCCCAAGAAGGAGCCCTGCTCTGAACAACAAAGCCATACTTTTACATCATCAGTAAAAACCTTTTTCTATATTTTAATCACATCAGGATGAGGCCCTTTTGAGCCTGTGCCTGTTACTTGGCGATAATATAAGGTTCCCAATGAATAGAGACTAATATTCTTTCACATGATTAATATTTCCCTTACTCTATAGATAAGAAGCAGCGCATGTTACAGTCACAGATGCTTGGGAGTGCTGCTGCAAGTTCATTAAAGAATGAGTTCTGACTTTTGTTGTGTGGGTTTGCCAGCCCCGTGGCTGCTGGATTGGTACGCTTCCTCCCACTGTCTCATTACTTACTTCCAGAGAGTGATTGCACTGTGTTACATCTCCCAGGTCATTCCAGCTACATTTTCTTTCAGTGGGCTGACCTGCACTGTGGAAAGGTTTTCTGTCTAGCCCCTGTCTGGGGACAGGAGATTGGCTTCTTCTTACTGAGGGGAACCCTCCCAAGCACCTTTCTGAGTCAGTTTCTGTTCTTGTTTTTTAAAAAGATGTTCCCTTCACTTCTTGGTGAATCTGAGGTCACCCTCAACCTATCTTTTCTTCTGATTTGAGAAATTATGCTCCATTATACGCCACTTAGAAGTCCACTGCTGTATTAGCCAGTCAACTGTGCCATGTTATTCCATGAGCAGAATGCTGTTCTTTAGACTCCATCTGGGCTATGTCTCTCCCCGCCCCCCGTAACCCACTTCACCCATACCTATATTTCTATTACCTGGCCTATGCTACTCATGTGTCACTATCTCTAATTATTCTAAGCTCTCCTGCGTTTAACAATGTATATTGTTGATTTTCCATTCTCATAACTCTTCCTCAAACGCTGTGATCTCTCTTCACTGGAGGTGCTCTAACCAAGGCTCCCTAAGGCATGTGCTTGCTATTGCCTTGCTACTTCTAGTTTTGTATCTGAAAGAATCCCTTCCTCCCTCAAAGCCCAGCTCCTCATAGAACAGACCTGTCATTACCTTGCTATGTAGCTCGTGAGCCTGATGGAAAGGGGAAGCCCACTTCTAACTTCAGAGTTAATGAAAGCACTGTATTGTATCCCCAAGCTCAGCCTGGCTCACCATTGCGTATGAGGAGGGTGCAATCCTTGTGTAGCCAGCCTCCTGACCTTTCCATTCAATCCTGGCTTACAGTAAGTGTTGTATACTGCGCATGAATTCCAGAAAAGAAAGAACTTTTGAGGGGGGGGGGGGAAGAGGGAGAGTGTCTGGATGGAGTTTTACTGGAACTCACGTGCCTGTCTGTCTCATAGATTTTGAGAAAACACTAGTGCCACTCACTCCTTTATTATGGAGAAAATGGAAACCTTTTCAGACTGAGATGCTTAATATAGGCTCCTTGAATCTATGCTTAGGCATCTAAATAGAAGCAATTTAATTATCAGCAATGGTGAGTGTTCTGGTGATGCAAGTGTGGAAGAAAATGCTTTATGTAAAAAAGTCTTCACTATTAGAAAATGTGACAGTTCAAGAATATTTGTTATTTACAAACAACCAATTAGAAGCAGAGTAATCATTTTCTGGGTCAGTTGAGCTTGAATCATCCTTGTCCTCCATGTTTCATGGGGTTTTTTTGGTGATTTGATGTAAGAGTAGCTTCTGTTATTAATAAATATTTACATCTACTGTTTGGTCCTAACCTTATCATGAGATTGGAACCAGAAAATGAAGCTCTTTGCAAGTTTCTTAGTATCGTGCTTCTATTGCCTGCTTTGTAGAAATGAAAGGTGTACTGCCTTACCACACTGATTCTGACTCTAGCTCTCACAGAAGTTGTGATTCACAAGGCTCCTAGTTTTTATTATAATAGCCCCTGCAATCCTTTCTAAGGAAATAGTGCAAGAGTATAAGAGAAAGGTGAATGAAGTTGATGTATGGTCTGTACATATCTCTATACGTATGTGTGTGTATATATACATCTATACATCCTGAAGAACCTTTTGTTTGTCTGTCTTTGCTTTTTTTCACCTGGGTTCCGGAGAGACTTCCCAGCAGAGCAGCTGCCTGACCCACTTTCATTGTGTCTCCTCTCTGTCAGCCTCTGAAGATTCTCTGGAGAAAGCATGGTGTGGGAGGAAGCGCTCATTTTCACATGCAAACTCTGCTCCATGCAAAAAAGGCAAGTGAGCCAGGATGTCAGATCTAAGCACTGATGAACACATTCTCAGATGTAATTGATGTCATACAAGTTATTGGTATATCAGCCTAAATACAAGTTTTGGTCCCACCCAAAGCTTGGTCACTTAAATGGATTTTTCAGGTGCCTAGGTTTACAAAAAAACTCAGTGTTTTTTTTTTTGTTAGTGTTACTGAAGCTGTAACTATGAAATGCAGTAGAAAAGTCAAACCATTCAATGGACGACTCTTTGTCCTGTCCGTGTGAATGACAGTCTAGTAAAATACTGTGTTCCATAATCATAATGAAAAATACCGATTTTTTATTTCATTTGGAAAGTGAAAGCAACCTGACGTAGGTTCTGGCAAGTATTAGTTTTAAGTTGTTTCCCTCCTAAACTTTCTGTTTGGCTATGAGCAAGTGCTTTTTTTAAATCATGAAGACTTTGTTTCCATTTGTTTTCAATTTCTTCTAAGAACAGCTAATTTCATGCTGCAGCCTTCCCTCATATAAGTAGCGCAATCCATGAGGTTATTTGTATGAGCATGGCCTGCAAGTTAGGATCTCAAAACAGAATACAACCACATCAATCAGAGTTCAAAAAATTAAGATTTTCCTATGCTTTATATTAATATTTTATAGACAAATGCTGTTGTATTCTTTCCGTTAATGCAGAACTCCAGTTAGATAACTATTAGCTAACTTATGCTCAGGAGTTGAGGTATGCTTTAGATTAAGTTCGTAATAAGACATCTTATTTAACGCGAATCTTTGTTTCTTGATAATATATTGTGAGCTGTAAATATTTTCTATTCCATGTAGTGCTAGAAAGAGTGAATAATAGTTCTCTCATATTTCCTTCACTTATTTAAAAGTATTCTTTGAGAAGCAGAATTCTGATAGTATTTTGTGTTCTGGAGGGTTTGGGGTAATATTTTGTGTTCTGGAGGGTTTGGGGTTGGTTGTTTCTGAAATTTTTAACAGCAGGTAGAAGATAACTTGTCAACATCATAAAACTTGAAAAAGTGTCAAGGAAGTAACTTTGACAGTTCACAAAAGTTATAAAGAAGACATAAAGGATGTAAAATGTTTCAGTAAGATTTTCAGTCATTTGCTGAAGGCATATACATATATTGACCCTCGTGTTCAAAGGGTCTTTACATAGGCCTTTTATTATTAAGTGAAAATATGCTTGAATTTAATTGCTTCCTTCACGTAACATTGATTTTATGTACTTGAGCTTATAATGATTAACTTTGAAATCTAGCATACCATGTGCAGTTGAGATAAACTTAAATTCAGGTGAAAGAAAAGTGGAATATTTGGTATTCAAATAGGGAGGTAAAACAGATGATACTGATCATACCAGAGAGTGTAGGGCTAAGCGGTATCCTAGGAGTGACAGCACACAGACTGTGGGTGGGGCAGACTTTCTTCTTTCTTCTTTCTTCTTCAGAGAAACAGCTGTACTGATTGCTGTGAGCCCAATACAAATATTTGCATTACCCAGCTAAGCAAGAATAACCGGTAGACCAACAGGCTGTATTAATGTAGATTCTTCAAAAGATTTTAAGAGGACCATAGAGGGGTGGTCAAATACCCATAGCTCAGATCCCTAAACTCTTTTCCTGGCTCAGCTGCCTGTGAGACTTTGTATGTGTTACTGCTTCTCTCTTGTGCTTCTGGTTTCCATTTATGGAATGAAACTAATATTTATTTACCTTTTAAAACAGCCTTGGATCCAAAATCACTTGATGTTAATAAGCTGCAAACCTCTGGCAGGTCTCCTTTGTACTTCTGACATCAGAGTCACTCTGGCAAGGACGTAAGGTTGGGGTGACCTGACATGCCCTCGTAGTACTGGAGTACCTTCAAATGCCCTTGTGGTACTGAGAGCTGCTTGTTGGCTGATACATACTATCCACCAATGCATACATATTTAATGCTGAGCAGCCCTGAACCAGCTGTGAGCAAGGGTTAGGGGAAGCTGGGTATGTGAGAGAAGGCAAAGCAAAGGCTGGGGGTGAGCAAGAAGAAGAGAAGTGAAAAATGTGGCCAGTTGAATGAAGGTGAGAGAAGCGGAGACTGCCAGGCAGGCCCTTTTGGAAAAGGGTGTCCTGCATGTGGGGTTTATTCGTGACAACCTGGGCTGCTGCCCTGCCATAAAAGCAAATGCTTAGCGTCCCACAGGAGCTTCCTGCTCTCTTTGGAGAAGCCTTCTGCAGTGCCACCGGCCAGAGATGCTGAATGGCTCCCTGAAGTCATGAGACTTACGTTTCAAACATGATGGCTTTTAAGTAGTACATCAAGCTTTTGATACCTGGTGGTATCTGAGGCTATTTGGGGCCCCAGCTAGGCTTTTTCATACATACCACCCTTTAAAAACAAACCGAGACTCTCAGGGGCCTTACATCCCAGCAAATAGGACTTTGAGGAAGAATGTACAGAGATAAAGGCAGTTGGCAGTACTTGGCTTCAGCTGGCCCCCTCCTCACCCCCAACTACTTCATACTTTTGAGCTACTCGAGCAACGGCTGCTGTGAGTTTGAGCTCTCCGTTCCATGCCAGTGTTGTTGAGTGCAGGTGGAGCAACTCAAGCAGCCATTAATGCAGCTTTCAGATCCTCTGCTAAAAGGCATTATGGAAATGCAAAAGATTATAATGTTAATGTGCTTAAGTATCAGTACCATTTAAAGTCTCGTATGATAAGTGAATTGATTTCTAATTCTTCTTTCTTTTTCCTACAATATAACAACATTATGTTTCGATGGAAATATTAATTAAATTGAAAAGTTAAAAGTTAATTGCTTCTGTTGATTAGTCCCATTTTCTAAACCAAAACCTTAAATAGTGACAACAGGATCATTCTACAATAACAGGCCATTATGATGTCAAAGATAATATTACTTTTCTAGGCTGTTGCTTAGGAGTGAAGAAAAACAGCAAGAGCTTGTTTACATGCAAATGTCATCTATATAAAAGGTGAGGAAGTGCTTTAAAGAGAAGATATTATTACAAAGGGACAATTTTCTGGTGATTAAAAAAAAAACCAGAGGAAACGTTTTATGGTCATCAGCAGTCTCTCTATAAATCTGTACCATCAAGCATGTATTGGTGTAAAGAAAGCCTGAGACCCTCAGCCTGCAGACTAAGAAAAAGGGGAAATACAAGCAGTGTGTCAAAGAATTTGCTGTCTGTGCTCTGCAGAAACCAGATGTTTTTACTAGTAATTATTATTATGATAATTCGCGTAAGTAGGAATAAAACAGGGCATGATTGTTTACTGCAGCCTGTTTTCCCTAGACGTGCTGGAAAATGAGAAAAAAAATCTCGGAGGTTTTCCTCCTGGTTTAAATGAATAATTTTTTCATTTAACCAGGAGTAAACATGGCAACAAAAATAGTTTTCATACTTATTGCACATTAGCTGTGAATAGACATCATACCCTTTTTTTTCTTCTAGAAAGCCACTGGAGGCTGTTGAGGCACTTTAGAGAAGGTCACTTTGAATTTCTTTTGTACTGCCTTACTGCTCCTGAAATGGGAGCTGAATGGTGGCAAAATTGAAGCAACCAAAGACTGACAAAGAATTAGGAGTAATCTGCCTTGGAAACATAGGAGTCTAGGTATGGTCTTGTCAGGTGAGAATCATGTGCCAGGAATGGATAGTGCAGGAAAGCCGGTTATGGGTCAGAAAAGTATTGCTTCTGTAGATTAATGCAGGATATCCTTTGGATTCTGATCTAGCATCTCTTATCAATTCTGATTTCAAATGCCTACAGAAATTAAGAGTTACAAAATCTTTCTGAGTTCCTGGTGTTTGATTAGGAATTCTTAGTAAGCAGAAACTCACTCTTTTTCTCCTCTTCCTCGCTCCCAGAAGATATGAATAACTACCAGTGGCTTTTTCATAGGGACTAGAGAATAGTGTTAAGCAAGTGTTCAGCAAATATGAATTAAGTTGATCTGTTTAATCTGAAAAGAAAAGTATAGTTTTCAGCTGCTATCCTTACTGTAAGCATTAAGTTGGAGGCTTTGAGAGAGTTAAATAAGTCCTACAGAAAAATTTAAATCCTGAATAGGCTCTGGAGGAGTTTAATCGAACAAGTGCATTACTGGGAGTCTCTTTGACGGTGAGGGTTAATTTATCATCCTGAATCCAATCACTTTATAAAAAGCCAGCGTGGGTTTCATTTGCTTTGATGAGGTTTATTGCAAGATTCCAGAAAATCAATTTTACTGTGAGTCATATTAAACCCAGGGGAATATAAACACTATATGTACTACACATAACTTTTTGTTATTACTTACTGGATCACTGGGGAAATTATACGTTTGCCATGAAGAAGGGTTATGGCTACATTCGTTGTCTTGGGTAACTCCCAGCCTGCCCATCGCAGTGAAATAAAACAAAATGGTAGGGTTCAGAATCAGCACTTAACTTGTCTTCATATAGCCTGAGGTATAGAAACACTCAGCAGTAGTGACTTGATTTTCCAAAGGGTTTTAAATAACTACTATATTGTATACTCTCACTCTATGTTCTTTGGCAAACAAATGGTAAATGTAGGCAATACATATGCTGCCACTGGTTGACCAAGCTCAGGTAATTCTTGCTCCCAGAGCTTCTTGAGATTCAAGGCAGAACTGACAGGCAGTTAACTTTGAAGTGGTCAAGTCTGATCTGCTGGCTTAGTGACTTGGAAGAAAATTTGCAGTTTTTCAAAGACTAGTCATTTCTATTGTGTGATTGCGCTCTCTCTAGCTTCCCTCCCTTTTTGTTTTACATGCTTGTTGAATTTTCCATGAATTAGAAAGTGAAAGGAAAACAATTTTGCACAAGAGGATTATGTTCACTCTGGCTACGGTGGATCAGAAACTCATTTGGACTGAATTGAGAATATAACTTCCTACTGTACACTTACATACCAGTAAGGTCATAAAATCTTTCAATTATTGGTAATTTTTTTCTCTTCATTAGGTCTTTTAGATTATGACCCACTACTTGTACTGAAGTTATTTAAAACAAAATAAAACTGGCATAATGCATGAAAATTAGGGTTCTTTACTTGAGGAAACCCAGATTGTAAATAAATACCCAGAAGGCACCACAATTCAAGACAGTGTCTTTCAAAATCAGGTGCGTGGAGCCTCCGTTTCTTGCCAATTTTCATCCAGTTTTTTCTACTCCTTTGGGCTCTGTTGTACTGTGAAAAAAAGGAAACCAACAGTTCTCCTTGGCTTCAGTAGCAAAAATGAAGAGTGGAGCAGGATATATATCTATATAAATATCCATGTGAGTGTCATAAGAACTAAGATGAGATATCTGAAAACTACTAAATGTAGTTAAATACGTATTTTGGGTTACCCTTGAAGGGAAATAGAGAGCTTTGAGCTTTTGCGACTTCTTTCCTAAAATGCTATATATGCTAATCTTTCTTTACATATCTTACTTGGTGGTGTTTTCATCCAAAAGTTCTTGCCTGGGCCAAGCTCCCTGTAAAATGTGTTCGGAAGAAAAGCAAAAAAGTGAGATGCGGCCGTTATTTAAAACTATAAACTCCATTTTGATTTATAGCTGGTTGTAAAATTACTCTAAAAATAAGCATGAGAAAACAATGGAAAAATGAACGTCTAAAATATTTATTTTAAAATTACTTCTGATGCCTACATATCTATATATATTTGTTTACTTGTTTCCAAGGGATTACATGGATATGAAAGTTCGAAGAGTAATTAACAAAATTTGATTCACAGTGATATTGTCAGTGATCTCTCTGTCTCTATATGTGAAGAGTTATTCTTTTTATTGATCTATTCTAATAAGTTTCCGTACAGTGAAGTTTTAAAAATCAAATGGCAGAAGACTGTAACACACAAATTTAATACAATAAAAAATAAACATGGAGTTTAGCAGTTAGCACTCACGTTATCTTTTTGCTACTTTTCCCTGTCCCAGTCTCTTGTATGTTTTATCTTTAAGTGTGAGCTCCGGAAGTCTTGGCCCTTCCTTTCATAGCTATGTTGCCATCATCAGTATTATGCAGCTGAGTAAAAGTGTGAAAACAAGCAAGGCTGCTTAAAAAGGAGTGAGCACTTGTTCTTATTTTGCATTGGTCTTTTGAATGTAACCACTGAGACTTTAGTGCAGCGTGAATTTCGGTAAAAGGATGTGGATTTGTTATGGGTAATTGGGATTTGTGTTTGATTTTGCACATCCAAGGTAGAGTGCCTGGCTTTGCGTTCTGAACTTGCGGAGTTCATTTCAAATGAGATTTAGTTCAGTGGAAGTGAAATCAAGCTGAAATACCAAAAGCTTTGAAAATCCTAGCCAAATTATTCCTTGGATTCTTTGAAATTGTATTTTTTCTTTGTCTATGTAGTGTTTGAGCAAGTTCAGGCTAGCCTAGAGCTCGTGAATACAGCAGAAGGTGCTCCCTGAATCTGCAGTTTGGCTCTGCAGAACTCAGATCTGGTTCTGAGGACGCAGCATGTGGCTGGGGCGGGGGGAATCAGTGTCTTCAGCAAATGAACAAAAATATGAGAAACTGACACCAAGCATGTAAGAGGGTAAAGGTGCCTTGATATTGATATCTATACATATTTCTTCATCTCTAATATCCGAAGATTAGATTGTGTGTGCGTGGGGGTATCATACAGCACATAGATTAGTAAAAATACCCTTTAGTTTTTGGAAAATATTTTCTCCTTTCCTTCATTCTCTTCTTTGTATGTATGCACCAAGGAACTAAATTATGATCCAGTAGCTAAACAAATTATGCAAAATTATACACCAGGAATATTTTATATTTCAGAACCCTGAAGCAAGGACTTTGGATGGTTTTATGTCTGCAACAACCTATATCATACCCAGGTGAATACTCAACTGATAGGTTCCTCTTCTTCCTAAAATTTTACTCCGGTCTTTATTTTATTTTTTTCCTTGCATTTGTCAGTGATTATTAATAAGAACATCTCCAGGCTTTTATTGTATGTAAGAAAATGGAAGTTACTGCAGTCAGCCTTCTTTCTACTACTGCATAAGGCAAGGAAGTTATTCCCTATATAATTCTGAATTGATTTAAAACTTCATAGTCTCATATCAAGGGAAGTGGTGTGGCAAAAACAGAAATAAGTTTGAAAAACTAACCAAACCACACCTCATCTGAAGCTGGTGTGTACCTACTCTGACATGTTTTTATTTTAAGGGATTTTTTATACTGAAGTATATTTACGTAAAAATATATTTCCCCATTTTCTATAAAACGTTAAGTACTGAGCCATATAGGCTTGAGCAGGGTGCCCTGGAAAAAGGAGAGTAGTTTACAGAAAATATTTGAGATTTTTTTATTATTTGACTAGTTTCAATTAATGATCTTTTCGTGCTTCCATCTAATACTAAGGAGCTGGCATCCTGAGATCACATGCATCTGCCCCTGAAGAGACTGGCAAAACAGAAATATTGTAATTATAACTTAACAAGGATTCTTTGGCACCGCTTACTGGTTCCTGGGATGCAGAGCCTGTAAGTTAATGCCACAATTTTGACTCCAAGTGGCACTGAATCAGGGGGTGTGGGTATATTTCACTGTCCTCATTAATCTTCAATGTGTTCCAATAACTATACATCATATATTGCCAAATGCTGCAGTATGACTTTAATTTTTTTAGATAAAGTGTTCTGTTTACTGTTCATTTAATATTAATAACTTTTCAAGAACATGACTCACACAGAGTCTTCAATAACTCATCCAAAGAATCACAGCTTATTCCTGGAAATCGTTTTGGTGGTAGTGTTGTCTGTACCTGTTTTCTGTCAGTCTCATCCGTTCCATGGATTTTTGTTGATGTCAATATGATCCAACATAAAGCGAAATTTGTCAATTACAATAAAAATATACACTGCTACCAGTATGCTACCATATTCAAACACTGAGGCTTTTATGTGGTGCCTACTGCTGTAGTACTTTAGTATTAATCTATCTTTTTAATGGTTGAAATTGAATGCATCATGATATACAACACAGCCCATGACAGAGGTCCCTGTTTTGAAAGGTATTTGAGAATTTGCTTTATTTAGGTATATGCTGAAATGCTTTTCTTACATATGCTCTACAGCACCAATTATATGGTGATATCTCTGGCTTCTTCCTGCTCATACTGCAGGTATGGTGCATGCCAAACAGTTAGACAATACTTTATAGTTCAACTCCTTCTAGATTTGGTCTAGTCATTTCAGCAGAATTGCCAATGAAGATTTTTGCTTGAGTGAAATGTGAAGTGTTTTGACTGCCTCTTGGTCATCAGGAACAAGTGCTTTTCCAAAATTAGTCAGTCTGTGTTATTAGGTAAACAATAAGTAATAATTTCTATATGGAACTGTCTGTTACTGCCTGACAGATTGTGTAAGCATAGCAGTTTATGATCCAGTATATTTTTAGAAAAGAGGAACAACATATTTTGTTTTCATTTTACAAAACTAATCTATGTTAATGAAAAAGTGTGTAGCTCAACAGTCTTTCACTAGAAATAGTCTGATTGTGCATTTTTGAATGTATATTTTAGTGGTGTTATGAGTTAGGTTTGACTATTTTGCATTTCAGGGGAACATAAAAAATAGAATTTATTTTATGCACTTTCCATTGAACTGTAAAAATAATGAAAATAACATTCATAAAACATAAATGGCCAGATAAAATTATAAAATATTATCAGTGAATTAGCCTGAGATCCTGAACAAATGAACATAATGTTTCCTTTTTTTCCAGAGAAAGTGAGTTTAGGCTGACAACAGGCAATGCCAATATTACAATGTCCCGATGAACTGATGATATTTTTCCTTTTTTCATGGGCTTTGCTGAGATACAGAATGGTTTTACAGAAACAGTTTTAAAGAGAGAACATTTGAAACACAATCTTTTTAAAAGAGAACCTCTGGCTAAAAACGTGTAACAAAAGGTTTAAGGATAATGCAGATTTTTATTTTAAATGAGAAGTATTGAATATTTAATTGACTGAAGCAAGTTACAATGTCCCGGCCTTTATAGAGTATTTACTTGTGTAAATAAAGTAATAAATGACATTTCAGAGGAAGGAAAAAAGTATTCAACTTCATTCAGAGAATTTTACAACAGAAAGGTGAGATTTTGGCTAGCTTTTAATAAATTAGCGTATGTGTTGGTTGCTTTTTTGCTGTTTTTTTAATAACATTTAAGCATGAACCAGTTGGAATAGCATGCACAGCTGCAGGAAAATAATGCAAATTTTGACATTTGCGTGTTATAAGTTGAAGCTTCGTTAACTTTTATCTCAAAAAGCAACTATTTTGTTGTAAGTAATCACTGGAATTAGGGAAATTGTACACCTGGGCTTATAGTCGGAGAATGTTTGGTTTTTGTGAAGACTGTATGCTTAAGTCAACTGACAATTACTGACCCTTCAATTGAACAGCAGAACTACGTTAGAGGTATTGCTGTACACTCTTCATTTGCTCTCTAATTGTGCACACATAAACGTTAAACGTTGCAACTACTGCCGGGATCTAAAGTATGGGAAAGACAGAGAAAAAAAGTATTTGAAAAATGTAGCAGTAGACACGTTAATTTTCTCTTTGATATATTAGACCCAGATTCTCAGAGGCATGTAAAATAAATAGATGCCCAGCTCCTGTTGGAATCCACTGGGAGCTCAATAACTTCCTCTTCTGAAAATCCCAGCCTACATGATCACCATCTCTGTTTTTTATCTTTAGCATTGTTATTGATTGTAACATAAAAGCTTTAACAAATACACAATCAGTGTAAGTTAGATGAGATGGAATTTGGATATTTGAAGGAGGAGGATTAAAAGGTCTGAATTAGGCTTGTGAAAAATATTCTGACCGTGGGAGGATAGAATTTGGCAAGAATGAGTTGGTAGTTCCGGGGAAAGCGAAGGTTGATTGTGACTTCTGTTACGATTCAAATTTATACCAGAGTGGAAAAAAACTTGAAGGCTGCCTGTGAGGATTAGGAATAAATACCTGTTCCAGAAAAAGAATTTGTTTGTCACTCACCTTTTTGACCTCATGTGGGAACAGGTGGGAAGATAAGTGGAAAGTTATCAACTAGATAGATTTATTAACTGCTATAATACAGAGGCTCGTAAGAGAGAGATTTGCGAGGATATACTTGTGCTACGATTCTGCTAGGTATCCTAAGGGAATTGAACATGTAATAAAATGCTTTTGAATGTAGATCATTGGGCCTGTGGTTCACTAAAAAGTTACTAAGTTCAAACCAAAATCAATATGTTCACTGATAATTATGTATTAATGGTATGTTCCAGGGAGCTCGGGTGCTCAAGTAGTCATTCCAAGCTTCTTCCTTTTTCTTCTTGAGATAGCAGTGCAGGTTTATCTTTAGATTATCTTCTTCATGTTAACTTGAGTTTAAATGACTCTAGCGCACCCTAACATAAAAATAATAATTTTTTCTGTATTTGGTACGTGTAAAATCTCTTCTTGTCTTCTGAGGTGCTAATGTGTAGCTTGAATGACCTCTTTTCCTAGCTCTAGGGACAGCATTGTGTAAGGAACTGTTTCATGGTGCTTGAGATGTACCACTGGTAACATTTAACAAACATTGGTTTAAAACCGTCCTGCTTCACTCTCTTAGGTTTAATATTCTTTTTATATGAGGATTTTAATTGTGGTGAGTTATTTATAGTGAATGTATTTGAGCTGAATGAAATACTTGAACAAGTATTTTTCACAGATGTGTAATGCCAAGTCAGGGTTTCCTCTCTAACTTTTTCTCATGAGGCACTAAGAAGGGAGTGGTGAAGACATTGTGAGGAAGCATAACAGAGCTGGAGGTTCCCCTTGGTTAGGCAGATCTCCTTTTAGGAAATTGTTAACCCAGGTGGTACACTTGGAATAGTTAAATTCTGGCATCTGAATGAGTGGAAATGTAGGAAGTATCTAATGTCTGGTCTTAAAGGATGGGGCAGCCCATAGAAGTCCCTACATCTATCACTGCCCGAGGTCATCCATTCCCTGTAGCTCGTAGCTGTAAAAGGAAAGATCTGAAATAAAACTCTTAGTGAAAAGACCATAGGATAAGAGGCCTTTAGGTCATTTTAGAAAGCTTTCTACCTTCAGAGCTCCTGCAGTAATTCAGCTCTGCCACCAAGTTGAATGTTGTACTGGATTTCTGCTGGGAGAGTTGGAAGGAGTTGGGGTGACTGATCAAGGCTATTTCATTGAGATGAAGTGATTCTACTCTAGCAACTCTTTTAAATTGGGAATCCAGGATTGAGCTTTATATTGCAAAACTTTACTGTCCCTCACTTGACATCTTGAAGGACAAGGTGTGTCCTGAAAGGAAGAAACACTTGATTTCATTTTGTGATATGTACATTCATATGTAAATGGGAAAAGAATTTTGCCTTCAAGGCACAAAATTGTTACAGAATGTAAATTAACTTCAAATTGAAATCATTCATGGTTTTGAGGAAAAATAACATAATGGGTTGTTATAGCCGTGTTTATGAAATGCTAAACTTTAACACACAGCAATCAGCTAAAGCTATGAGGCTATGTAAAAGACTGCACACTTAATAATTGTAAATGTTACATGAGTGCGAGTAGCTTGATTAAATTTATTAGAAATATGTTACTAGCATTATAAGAAATAAAGCATTTATCACAAAATGATGATTTCTTCACTTAAGCTCATTAGGAAATCACACATCAATTCATGCATAATTACAGGGGAATTTCTGCCACTCACTACAAATCATTACCACATTAGCTAAAGTTGACTTAATTTATCTGCCATTTGGAAAAGGTGGTATCTAAATAGGAAAATTAGCTTATACAGATGATGAAACTATCAACATCATCACAAAGGACTTAGCCTCCTCTTATCTGTTGGACAATGATGCACCTTTTAAGTCTTTTATATGTAAAGCTTGTACTTTTCAATGAGCTCTAAAGCTTTTCTTTCCATGTCAGAATCCCATATTATGGATCCAGTGCCAGGTGCTTAATGAACAGTTGATAGTCAAGGCACGTTTGCTTGCGCCAGACATGCTCATTGTTTTTAATGATCATTGCAGTTTGAGATTGAATTGAAAGGGTTTGAGGGAGGCTGAGAGATGGAGAAGGAACAAGTTTTGCAAGCGTTGGCAAGCAAGTTCTGCAGCAGCTAAGCAGAAAATGAGCATTCTCTGGCCACCAGCAGCATTTACACTAAACAGTGTTTACCTTCCCACGCCACTTACGGTGGACATAGCTCTCCTGTGGCCTGTTGCACCTTCTTTCTTTCCCAGACTTCTCATAAGTTAGAATATTGTCTGCAACTGATAGCATCTGAATTCAAGGTGTCACTGGTTACCAGCTGTTTCTTTTGCAGAAAGTTGGCATGTTTTCTGTTTGTTAGCTTGCAGGTACGCTTGTGAATGGGTAGGTTAGATTCAGAATAATTAGGTAGCAAGTTCATCTGTCTAGGAAAAATACAGTCCTTGAGACTTAGGCCTGTATATTTAGAGAGCAATTCCTCTGTAACTTCACTGCCTTTAACTCTAAGAAACGTGACTTATGTTCAGTCATTTTCCTATCTGTATTCAAATGCTGTATATGTCTTACTATTGAAAGGTATTTATGTCAGAGTTAGAGTCAAGTTAGAAGTTTGTTTTTGTTTTTTTAATCTAGGACATTTCTGTGATCTTGCTTACAGTGCACTACCTCAAGCAGTCACACTGGCACTATGCAGGGAACAATGGGTTGTGCGTGGAGAGGTGAGGGAAGTCAAATTGTTTTTAAGTTGGCTTTGCTGTCAGAAATAATGGACCTGGATAAATACTCTCAGTTTTTTAGAGCAGATTTGTACATTGGTTTCTGCAGCCTTCCTGAGCCGTTTGAGTATGTTCTTTGTTTTGGGTCTTTTGTATAAGCTTGGGATCTGCAAGTTGAAAGTTATGCCCCTCCTTCCACATTAGTACCTCGCATTTATAGACTGAAGCATTGTTTCCTGTTTCCTTCTGAATTCATCTCCCTGGCAACATGTGAGCTGCTTGTGGCTATTTTGTTGGTAGTTTTTTACTTCGTTTACAGGCTCAAATATAATTTTAAGGCCTCTTTATTTTCTGAGTAACATGTGATGTTGTTGAATGATAGGTAATGCGTTTGTGATTTTGAGTGGCATTACTACATTTTCATGTTGTTTTTGACATCCTTTAATAAGGTAGGGTGCGAGATTTCACAAGTAGGCTGTGCCAATTAAATGGCTTGCTAGTGCCAAAAGGGGGTAGTCCTCCTCCCCTCCTTGTTCTGGTGCCTGTCTGACCCTTTGCTGAGCTCACTGAGCTTACTAAACTGGCAGAGAGATACTCACTTAAAAAAAAAAAGTTGTTGCCTACCAGTGTTGCAGGTTAAAAAGCTCCTTGAGAAGTCCACCCCTTTCAGTGCCTTTGAATTCATGAATCGGTTCAGCTGCCTTGTGGAATCTCACCTATGTAGTTGCACTGTCTCTTGAATGTGTTTTAATAATCTTTTATTCTTTTACTATTGTTTCTGGCTCTCTTGTAATAAATAATAATTTCATATGAAAATGATGATTGCCATTAAAGTGGATGACTGTATACCATAAAAATAAAGGAAATTCACATTTGACAAATTTAAGATAGCTAACGCCACTCCAATTTTAAAAACTATAAGGTAACCTACAAAATAAAAAAGGTTTTAGTAGTTAAACACGTCTAAAGAACAGGCATTTCAAAGAAAGGAAAAAGTAGATGGGATGTTTACCTGCATCCTAAATTTATAAGCAAATAATTATCTCAACATCTTGTTAATACACACACTGTTTCTCCATTTAAAAACAAAGGTTAGGGAAGGGCTGCTTAATTTGTGCAGCTCTTATGCCTTTAAAGAATTTTCTTTCTTTAATCCAGGAATAGTCATTTGTAACCAAACGTGTGATCGGCTAAAATCAATGAATTTGGTTCTTAATCTCACTGCATGTAAAAAATATGTTATAAATAGAATTCATGTTTTCAGCTTTCAGTGCTGCTGGAATTTCAAATTGTGTTTGATTAATCTTGAAGTGGGCATTGTATCCTAGGTAGGAGGCAATATATTTGACAAAGAATGCCAACTTTGGCAATGGATAAAGAAATTGTAATGATAAAAAAGAAGGGGGGGAAATCCAAGAAACCAATCTGAGCAGCCATTCTACTGTGGTGACAGAAGGAGTTTAGTACATTGTATCAAAATGAATGGGCTTTGCATAATTGATTTCAGCATACCAGTAGCCTGAGGTCTAAGCTGCTCAAACCCAGAACTTATTAGCCATGCTACAAAGACGGTAGAAAACTGTGCAATCTGCTGAAGGGGAGGTAGGGAATAGCATTGCTATTACTGTAAAAGCTTTAAAGTAGGACAGAGCTACTAAGAGAATGCCCTTTTGTATATTTATCAGGGTTATTCTGTTCATCTCACTCAGATATCATAAAAAGCTATTTTAAAGTCTTTGTGCAGTACCTAATACCGAGAATTAAAATCTTACTAGCCTGTACACTTAATTTCCTAATTAAAATGGTATTTCTGCACAAGTGTAATAGCCATGTTGTGCATAGCTGAAATAGCACTGAAATAGCATGTCTTGTAACAGCGATGTATCTTGAATAATCTCAGCAAAAATACAGATGCAGAAATAAATGAGATGCGCTTTTGGGATTCACTTTGCTTGCTTTTTGTTGCACATTCACCCACTTAGGAATACTAGCTTTGCTTAGTAAGGTCCTGCTCCGGTGAGAGCCAACAGGTGTGCTTCCTGCGGAGGGCAGGATGGTGTGCGTCACAGGAGCCTGGGTAACCATATTACAGAATGTGAAAATGCGACTAGTTGGATGTAAATTTATTGTGTGGAAGAATGAGAAATATGTTCTTTTAGCTGTCCTATTTCCTCGCTATATTGTAATAGCGTGCTACTACATGTCTGTTCTGCTCTGCCTCTTCTGGATACCTGGTACCTGGGATTGTCTGGAGAGCCTAGATACATGTGACAGACTCCTGAGAGTACAGTGATGTGCTTGACAGAGGAAAAAATAGATTAACTGTTCCGACTTGGATGAAAGATGGTAGTTACAGGTGAAGGACTGGGAAACAAGATTTGAATGAAATAATGTGTTCGGTGTCAGGATTCCCAGGCTGTTGGGTTTCTTCCTTAAAAGACCATGGCGAAGCTCTTCATTAGCGTTTGTTACGCTTCATCCAGGAACGTGGCCCCTTTAAACATGAGTATTGTGCATAGATCAGCATCAAGCACCCTAATTACCTGGAATCATACAAGGAGTTAAATGGTATTAAGAAGAATATTGTATGGATCAGTAGTGGCAGTGTTTATTCTGAGTGGATCCAGTGCC
This sequence comes from Struthio camelus, assembly GCF_040807025.1. NCBI lineage: Eukaryota > Metazoa > Chordata > Aves > Struthioniformes > Struthionidae > Struthio > Struthio camelus. Next base: position 38,194,441 of record NC_090945.1, read on the forward strand.
GTGATTGACTGAATGAGGTTCAGTAGTCTATAATTAGCAGATCTCATAACCTATTTTTAAAAAGTTTGACTAAGGAAAGTTTGAGTAAAGAGAATTCCATGTTACTGGAAATGTTTTATTCATTTATTTTTTTCATTTGCACTACTTCAACCTTCAGAAAACTGTAGAGATTGCTAAAATATCCCGTATTGTCTGAACAGAAACTGCCTCAGAAAGACAATGAGGTGACACTCGGTTGTTTTTGTTCAGTTTTAAACTAATTAAGTTTGCAAAATCCCTCAAACAGAGAGTTATCAATAAATGGTTCAGATAACCTATTCTAATGGATGTATTGATGTGTAAGACCCATTTTTAAGCATCTTTCCTGTGCTGGTAAAGCCATCAGTTTGTTTCTGAGGTTGAATCATGATTTCTGAGATTTATGCTGACATTACTGAAGGGGAAGAATATAGGCCAGGTTGTAATTGCCTTAAAAATATTCAGATATTGTTCTTGAGAATGTCTGGCAGAGCCCATCAGCAAAAAGTTGTGTGGCAGTTCACCTTTGTCTTGCGCAGAAGGTTTGACTGATAGGGGAAATTGTTGTTAATAATTACTGTTAATAATAATATGAAGGTCCTGGAGGACTGGCTGGAAGTCGCAGCAGGCCTGCCAACTTTTTTTGATTTTTTGCAAAGAAATTTCAAATGGCTTTAATAATTTTTTGCATTAAAATAAATGTTAGTGGAAAATTTGGGTTAGTGCAATGTGTCTTTTCCATCAAGGAAGCCTTGTCAAGTACAGCTTTTTCATGAAATACCGATTACCGTGATTCCTTATGTGGGACTACAGAGTCTTGGCTGATAAAGCTCGGTATGTGACATACACAAGTGACTTCTTAAAATTTTTTGCATCTTGTCCCCCAGACGAAGAGACAGACTTCATAGAGTCAGTTTCAAATTTCAGATACAGAGGCGAGTCCTGCAGAGTTTTGAGCCCATCAAATCATGTTAACGTCAGTGGGAAGCCAAGAATCCTCAAAAGCAGTGGTCAGAGGAACGCTGGACAAGAAGGAACCATATCCTTGTGTAACTCCTTTCTGCTTCAGGTGGCATCCAACATTTGCCTACACCTACAAGTACCTTTGTCAGCTTGAGCTTGATGAAAAAGTCTTCTAAAAAATCCTTTTCAGATATTTTGGAGAAACAGGAGAGGGAAAATGCAGAGAATCATTTTCTGTGCCCTTTCGCATAGCTGGTCATAGCATCTGTTTGAGGACCTGGTCAGCTGGCCTGTTCTCCCCTGGCAGAGCAAAATTACTCTCTACACTGTAGTTCTTGGTCATGGACAGTTACTTCCACTATCCATGGGTTTTTCTTTAAATCCTTAGTAGGAGGAGTTTCTTGCCCATGATAAGGGTTTGTAGATGCTATAAGACAAATGAAAAGTAGTAGAAAAATTCCGTAGGGACACTGATAATTCAGCAAATTCCACACTCGGAAATGGAGAGGTTAATTCTTTTTTCTCAGTTTCATACTATCAGTCATTGTTCATTCATATGCTTTTAAATATGGTGCTAACATAAGATGATGGCTAAGTTTTCAAGGGTGATGTTTACAGTAGGCATTTTACCCGTGAATATTAATAAAGTGAGAAGAATAATTTTCAGAAGTTGCCTTCTTTGACTTTTCTTTGTAGGTAATTTCTTCGCTTTCATTTATGTTATTAGAAAGCACTTGTAAAATGCATTTTTTGTCCACAGAGTCCTGTGAAACTATGGTTATGGTAAGAATGTGAAAAAAGCAATTTAAAAGATGATTGTGTATGTGCTAATTATGGACAAAGATAGTGGTTTTTATTATAGGTATCCTGATTTAAATTGTGTACAGCTTTTCAAATTAGGAGTATCTGGGGTGAACTCCCTCAAGCCGAGCCTCTGCCTCAGGCTGCATTGTGGGAGAGTTTAACTAAGTTTGTTCATTTCTGAGAATGAGTTTAAGGAGTAAAAAAGTTTTGCCTATTTTGAAATAAATGCATACCTGTTTCATTTTTGAAGCTCTAGTTTGTATTTTCAAGCAGAGGCTTTAAATTTGTCTGGGCGTCCATCCAAGTCTACATTTAGCTGTGCTAAATTCTCCATTTTTGGACAATTTGTGAGCCTCTGAAAATCTGAGCTTGCTTACACAGCAGGCAGACCTGTCAGAGCCTAATAGCTAAGCTCAGGATCCACCAAGCTGTTTCAGTCCTGACTAGCCATAGTTTTCAGTGGGCATTTAGGCATCCAGGTAGCAGCTATAGGCTTAAATACACTGATGGGTATTGGTCTAAGACTCTCAAGCTTCTGTTTCCACTCAGTGTGTTCTGCCCCTTTGGATATTTTTGAGGCCAGCTCCATTGAATATGCTTTATCCCAGAGCTTTGGGGTCTGAGTTGGTCACTCTCTATGCTTAATCTTTCCTATTAAGTGGCATGTGGTGCCAGACCTGATTTTCCCCATGTCCCCTTTGAGCACTTGCTGTTGCAGCGTGAAGGAAAGTGGGGGGCACGACTGGCATGCGGGGAGGGAGGGGGTGTGCAGCAGCCTGGGCAAGGGGGGAGCCCCAAGGGAGAGGCAGGGGCTGGAAGCAGGGGGTGGAAGAAACTGTTTGGGGAATGAGTGGAGGCAGAGGAGGTGGGGGCTGGTGCGTGGGGCAAGAGGGAACAGGTGGAGGGAGGGCATGTATGAGCTGGGTTTGAATAGGGCCAAAGGGATGGGAAAGCAGGAGTGAGAAAGATGGATGGAATAGGAGAGAAAGGGAGGCAAGAGGTGAAGTGGGTGGCTGTAAAGAGGAGAGGGGAGGAGCAGGAACTGTGGTCTGAGGTGCCAGATTTTTTCTCAGGAAGTAGGAATTCCAGAATGAAAACTAGAATTAAGCTTATTTGTGTGACCAGCATGTTAAATATTAGTATTTAATGGTATTTTTGTAAATATATGCTTCTATTGGAGTGTAAGATCTCTGGGGCTCTGATCCGGTTTGATTGTGATGGTTAAAATATTGTGTATGTTTATGGCATGCTAATGTTTTACTTTTGTGAAAATAAATACGCAATTGTTACCTTTCCCAGTTGCATTAGAGTATTACGTGTTAGCAGTTTACTGCATCACCTCTCCTATTTATTATTATTGGTATTTAGATGTGAGGCTCTTTGTAAAGACCTGCAATGGTAAGCCTTCGTAGGTGGTTTTGCTTCTATTAAATACGATGGTTGCAATGAAAAATTCAAACTTCTGTGTACCTGTGTTGTAATTTTGTGGGTTTTTTCCCATCCTACCCTAGTGTGAGAGTTACTCAAGACGGGGGAAATGACTTTAATAAAAGCATGCATATGTACCCAGACTATATCTTTGTGTTCCACGTTCAGCAGTACACTGGTGCGTCAGCAGTGAAGCGTGCCTGTGCCATGGGGCAGAGCCGTGCTCAGAGGCAGCTCGGCCTCCCCGGCAGTGCCAGCGTTGCTAATTGGAGAGCTGCTGCAGAGGGTTGCTTGGAGAGGGGGAGCTCGCGGGAGCGGAGAATCTTCCTGTCTGCTGAATATGGCGGTAGACAGGGTCCCCCTAGCAGCTGCTGCTCCAGCCTTTTGTGTTGTTTGTTCTCTTGTTATTATTTCCCTCTTAACCACTGCTAACTCCCAATAAAGACACCTCACTCATGTCCAGCTAAGAAAGCCAAAGAGAAGAGGTATTTTGCCCAATGTGGTCTGACAAGGGTTAGTGTAACTGCCATGCAACTGGCATTCCCCCTTCCTCCTCCCCGCCCCAGCGTTTCTGTTCTCGCTCATGATTTAACATGTTATTTTGTTAGGCAGCAAGTGGTCTGGGACCGGGAATATTAAGTTTACTGTTAAACATGGGGAAGATATGTGATAGTTGGTGCAAAAGCACCAACCCTGCTTGGTTTTCTGACTGGTTTCTTATTGACTGATCTTCTCAGAAAGAAGCTTCTTGAGGAATACTTGTGGCCTTCCTTCCACTGTCTTAGTCATGACAAAAATGGAATTATTTTACCAGAAAATAAAATTACTTAAAACTGACATGCATTCATTTTGTTAAGAACGTTGGAGGTGACGTTTTCCTGGATTTTGGCTGACTTTGTTCTTCATACTTGTTAAGAATTAAAGAGAAAGATGCCTCGTTGTGGCTTCTCTCAGCATAACAATGAGTTTGGCTCTGCTGTAGAAGGTTTTCAGCTAGAAATTGTTGGTCTGTTTACGAATTCATACATAGCAGCATATAGAACTGATGATTTTAATGCACTGCCTTTAATGCTTGAGTTGTCTTGCTTTCAGGTATTCATATGCAGAGCTGGCTTAAGGCATCTCAGAAATGTAGGCAAAGCTCAGTTTCCCTGCTCTAGGGATGAGGGCCAGGACAGGAAAGCCTTAGCGAGAGGAAAAGCCCCCTGATGTGGGCCACCCTTCCCTCTCCAGGGAGCTGCTGCTACATACTGCAGTCCTTCCTTGCTCAGCAGGGCAGGAGCAGTTGCCAGCATAGCTGTGCTTGCAGAGGTGAGGAGAGGTGAAGTAGGTGCTGCCACTGTAGACATATTGCTCCTCCTGACCGTTTGGTACCCTGTGGAGCTGCTTGCTTTTCCTTTGGCTAGAGACAGCACTCCCTAACGAAACATTTACACTGCAGTTATTAGGGAAAAAAGGATATTTTTAATACCAATATCAAATATGAATAAATGACCTGTAGTATTTAGTGCAGTGGTGTGGCTTAGTTTTGCTTAAAGACGCTAAGAAATTAGGCTAATGCAGTCCTTTAAAGTCTTGAAGTAATGATTCAAACAGCTAGTGGTTGGTGAGTGACAGGCATGATTTCCTTTTCCTACCCAAATCTCCCTACTAAATTTTTGTTTCTGCCTGTTACTGTCTGTATTCCATTTCATAAAGTAGTAGTTGCGGGCTGAGTGAATGACATACGTCACAGCGTGCTAGGGAAGGCAGCTTCCTTAGAAGCTGTGAAAGTCTCTGTGTAGCTGAACTGATACCTAAGCTTTGGCTTAGGCACACCTGTGTTTAGGCACCCAAATAAAGATCCTGATCCTCCCAGGGTTCTGAGCAGCTGTGGGTACTTAAGAGTTTTGATACCCAGCTGTACGCATGCCTGAATTAGGACCAGATTGACCTTTCATAGTTAAGAATATTACTGTTGTTTTCAGAGTTTGTTATACCCGCCTGTGTTCTTTGTGCACATGTAAGTGCTGAGCTTAGGATCTGGAAAGGACCTAAAGTGCTTCTCTGAGTGCCTCTGGGTTTTACTTTTTAAGCACAGAAACAGAAGAGCACACAGTCCAGCCTTCTTTGCATTTGTTTTTGCTAATTCAAAGGAAGAAAATCTCTGAAGAAGCTGACGTGAGGGAGGGTGAGTGATTCTGTGAGCTTCTGCATATTCAGTTAATGGTAGGTATCTCTTTTCTTTTGAAAATTTCTTGGGTATATACCTACTTCTGGATGTTTAATTTCAGATGCTATTTGAGAAAAGTACGAGTTAAACAATGACTGTCCTTCCAAACAGGCCCTCCAGAGAGATTTCAAATCCAAAGCTGCACAGAGACACAAAGAATACCAAAGTGTTCATTTCCCTAACAAAAATGTTGCACAAAGCTGCCCTAAACCTCCATTTGCAGCCTGTCTGCAAAGTGTGGTTTATTTGGAAAAAAAAATTGAATAGGAAGAGGTACTTAGGATTACAAAGTAGTCTGTTACTAGTGCTATAGAATAGTCTGAGTAGCTTCCTAGAGGACTGTCTTTCCTAGATAATGATTTAATGTCTTGAAATCAAATTTACATGATCTGGCTTCCCCATATAACGGATGTGGCTTTGGAAAGAACGTTGATAAAAGATGTGGATTGACTGAAATGGAAATCTGAAACTACCTTCAGCAAAAATGTAGCTAGAAGATATCAAACCACTTGGTCCCTGTGGAACATAGTAAAATGGAAATCAGCCATTAAATCTTTTGGTTCATCCATTCCTTCTACAGATATTATAGCTATTAAAAACACCACCTTCAGGGATAAATGCTGAAGAAACGATTTCCCAAAGGTTCAGAGGTGGTCTCTATCCATCCTATAAGCTCCACATGCAAGATGCAGCATTGAAGAGAGTTGAGGCTAGCGGGTGCACAGCTGATAGTTTTTTTTCTGAGGAATTTTTATAAAAATCACTCTGAAAATAGAAAAACAGTGGAATTAATGCCGTGCTAAAGTAGCAGATAAACAGCTAATCATGGCTACCTTTTTTAAAGAAATTATCTTTCCAGGACAGGTACTGCTAAAGGATTATGTGGCTACCTGCAATCAGGTAGTGGTTGACTTAACAAAAATATCTTCTGCTGTGATAGTTAACTGACACTGAACAGTCCATTGCTAAATACTTGTATTTTTGAAAGGACTTCTTCCTGACCTGGGCAACCATGTTTCTTTAGATGATCATCTGTGTTCGGTAAGCTGCTGCTGGCTAGGAGTAGGGATACCAGAGCACAGTAGAGGATTGCCTGAGGTGATGGGAAGCTGCTATTGTCAGAAACTACAGCTCTAGAGTATCAGAATACCCCACTGGAACCCATAGAAATCATATGAGTTTCACTGAGGACATACGGAGGAAGGTGAATCAGGGAGAAGCACGTATAAATTAATGATTCTAGCTCAGCAGAGATCCATGTTTCCAATGACCAGTTTTCTTCCTCACTCCTGGACAAAAGTGGGTGTTGGGGGGGGAAGGGGGGAGCATCGGTATTGTCCCCTGCAGTAACCAGGTGAGCAGGTCATTGTTGTTGAACTGTGGGATGCTTTTCTCTCCCTGACCACGTATTTTCCTGGAGGAGACAAGGAGCTGCCGTTCAGTCAACAAATGCAGCCCAGGGGGTAAATGCTCTTTTGCTTGCTCAATCTAATAGGGATTGGTGGTGGTGGCTGGGAAGACATGAGGAGGGCAATGAGGCAGATGACTGCTGCTAGAAAAAGAAGTTTCCCTGCAGCAGTACCTTTTCCCCTCGTCATTAGCAGTAGCAGCACTGGTATCTCTGGGGTGGCACCAGCAACCCCACCCTTTCTCAGAGGGGCAAGCCAAGAAAGAAATTGCCTTATGCAATGGCAGAAGTGAACATGTTTGATCAGCCAGAGGCATTTCATGTATATTCACAAAAAGTGCCTCCATATGGTATCTGGTAGGATGGTTTTGTGAGTGTCGTGCGTTTCTGAGTTTAGCATGTGGTGTCTGCTTTGTCCCTGGGAAGCAGCAAGAGTTTTGGCCTATTTCAGGCAGCTTATGAATCCCATCTAGCCTTACATCAGGATTGCCAGAGACTTCTTAGAAGGAACCTGCAGACTATAACAACCTGCTAGATGAGGTGTATAGGATAAGTGAAGCTGTGCAGAGCAGTGGGGCTGTCTGCATGGCAGGTAAGTGCACCCTGTAGAGTGCTCAAAGATCAGAAGGCACTTGACCACATAGGGGATACCAAAAGTGTTGTCCCATATCTACTCCAACAGGTGCTTTTGCTGGCAAGTAATATATCCAGGCAACTGTTTTGGCCATAAGGAAGCCCTCCAGGCTTTTCTACAAACCCTGCCTTCTTGCCTGAGTCAGCTGAATATAAAGGCATTTTTGTGTCTGTGTGCTAACATTGGCTGCTGCTGAACTGATCGTAAAGGTGCTGAAGAGACAATCTCAGCCCCAGAGGTACCTTAGGAAAAGACTGGATATGCTTGTTGGTCAAACATACTTTGTAATTTTAGCGATATATGACATTAATAAGGCCCAACAATATTTCTAGATTGGGTGCAAATACGTCCTTGGTCAGCGATGTACAGAGAGGAGACTTCTCTCTTTTGGGAGAACTTTTTCCTTCCCAGAAGAGGATGGTCAGATATCTGCAGGTTTTTTTCTGTAACAGAATCACAGAATCACAGAATCGTTTAGGTTGTAAGGGACCTCCGGAGATCATCTAGTCAAGCCTCCCTGCTCAAGCAGGGTCCTCTAGAGCATATTTCCCAGGATCACATCCAGACGGGTTTTGAATATCTCCAGCGAAGGAGACTCCACTACCTCTCTGGGCAACCTGTTCCAATGCTCTGTCACCTTCACAGTGAAGTCTTTACTCAGGTTTAGGTGGAACTTCCTGTGGTTCAGTTTCTGCCCATTGCCTCTTGTCCTGTTGCTGGGCACCACGGAGAAGAGACTGGCCCCATCCTCTTGACACTCCCCCTTCAGACACTTATACACGTTGATCAGATCCCCTCTCAGTCTTCTCTTCTCCAGGCTGAACAGGCCCAGCTCTTGCAGTCTTTCTTCCTAGGAGAGGTGCTCCAGTCCCCTCATCATCTTTGTAGCCCTCCGCTGGATTCTCTCCAGTAGCACCATGTCTCTCTTGCACTGGGGAGCCCAGAATTGGACACAGTACTCCAGGTGAGGCCTCCCCAGGGTTGAGTAGAGGGGGAGGATCACCTCCCTCCACCTGCTGACAACATTCTGCCTAATGCACCCCAGGAGACCATTGGCCTTCTTGGCCACGAGGGCACACTGCTGGCTCATGGTTAACTTGCTGCCCACCAGGACTCCCAGGTCCTTCTCTGCAGAGCTGCAGAGAAGCCAGCAGGTCAGCCCCCAGCCTGTACTGGTGCATGGGATTATTCCTCCTCACATGCAGGACCCTGCACTTGCCTTTGTTGAACTTCAGGAGGTTCCTCTCCGCCCAGCTCTCCAGCCTGTCCAGGTCCCTCTGAATGGCAGCCCAGTCTTCTGGTGTGTCAGCCACTCCCCCCAGTTCAGTATCATCAGCAAACTTGCTGAGGGTGCACTCTGTCCCTTCCTCCAGGTCATTGATGAATATGTTGAACAAGACTGGGCCCAGGACTGACCCCTGGGGGACACCACTAGCCACAGGCCTCCAACTTGACTCTGCGCCACTGACCACAACCCTCTGAGCTCGGCCATCCAGCCAGTTCTCAATCCAACTCACCGTCCGCTCATCTAGCCCACACTTCCTGAGCTTACCTAGGAGGATGTGATGGGAGACAGTGTCCAAAGCCTTGCTGAAGTCCAGGTAGACAACATCCACTGCTCTCCCTTCATCTACCCAGCCAGTCATTCCATCACAGAAGGCTATCAGATTGGTCAAGCATGATCTCCCTTTGGTGAATCCATGCTGACTACTCCTGATCACCTTCTTGTCCTCCAGATGCTTAGTGATGACCTCCAGGAGGAGCTGTTTCATCACCTTTCCAGGCATGGAGGTGAGGCTGACAGGCCTGTAGTTTCCTGGCTCCTCCTTCTTGCCCTTTTGGAAGACTGGGGTGACACTGGCTTTCTTCCAGTCCTCAGGCACCTCTCCTGTTCTCCAGGACCTTTCCAAAATGATGGAGAGTGGCCTAGCAATGACATCCGCCAGCTCTCTCAGCACTCGTGGCTGCATCCCATCGGGGCCCATGGATTTATGGATGTCAAGTTTGGACAAAAGATCTCTAACCCGATCCTCCTCAACCAAGGGAGAGTCTTCCTTTCTCCAGACTTCCTCTCTTGTCCCCAGGGTCTGGAATTCCTGAGGACTGGCCTTAGCAGTGAAGACTGAAGCAAAGGCAGCATTCAATAACTCTGCCTTCTCTATATCCTTTGTTACCAGGGCACCCGCCCCATTCAGCAGTGGGCTGACATTTTCCCTAGTCTTCCTTTTGCTACTGATGTATTTGAAGAACCCCAGGCAATGGTATGAGCTGATGTGGTACAGGTTCATCACAATATGCTACTGATAGTGCTTAAAAACCTGACTTACAGACACATCATTCCTCAGTGCTCCGAAATTGTGCAGTGCCTGTCAAACTATGTGGTGGGCAAATGTCTTTAGGTGTGGACAAGTATGCTCATTTACTCGGGTCTTGCACCTGCAGTTTTTTGAATGTAGCCCCTTAGAGAGGAAAGATTAGCGTGTTAACTCATTTCACCACAGAGTACTAAGCATTTCATAGCCATTAACATCCCTGTGTACTGTAAGCTTTTTGGCCTTATTCCAGCTCTTTCTGGCAATCATTTCCTTCAGATTAGCTATCTTTTAATACACTTCTTTTACAAAAACCTGGTGGCTAAACATTTCTGTTTAAAGAAAAATGCAACATTAGATTTTATAGTTCCTTGCCATGTGTGTTGAAAGTATGCTAGACAGCCTAATTTAGCTGGACAGGGCGGGTGGGTGGAGAGAAATCAAACAGAACAGAATGGTTATTCTAATTGTGCCAAGTAAATAAGAATTCGTTTTTTTCTGCCACAGAGAACTTTACAAAGTTAGATGCTGGTACTGCAGTACTGCGTAGGCAACCATTATGCACCCACAACAACAGCTCACACCAGCAGCCTTGGAGACTGCAGTCGTCTTTATTAAGAAAAGGAGTATTGTATTGTGCAAGCTTATGCTGACAAAATCTTGCAGAGAAATACTGGAAAGGTTTAAATGTCTTGTGAACAGGATGACACTTGTGATACTGGTGTAGGGCTTATCTGTAGTCCGGATTATTTGGAGAAATTGAGCTCAAGGTGTGGTGCAAACTGAGTTTATGCTACAACTAACTGAATTGTAGTGCTGCCTTTGTCTCAGAGATCGTTGACTCGTATGGGGGATTTGAATTGGATCATTAGAAGTGTACAAAAAGGTTAGAGGAATAGATACAGATATGAGCAAAATAATCATCACAGTACAATGGCAACATTAGCTTTCCTATATGTTTCTAGAGCTTTGTTAAATATAGGCTTAAATTTCAGATGATGTGGCCCATCCTCTCTAAAAATCAAAGCCTCGTAAGTTTCCCTGCAGTTAGACATCCTAAATCAGGACTTTCAGATACCAGCGCTCCTCTCATTTTTCAAGACTGGGGAGACAAGGGATAAGGTCTCCCTTTAGGGACACTGCTAATGCTTCAGTCTCTTTGGGCCTTTGTATCGATCAGAGATTTCTCAAGTGTAATTCAGTCCTGGACAGGTCTCTTTTTTTCCCTAGTCTAATTCACTTTTTTTCTTTTCTCTACAAGACCTCTTTCTGCCCTGAAGCTTCATTGCTGGGCATCTTTTTCAGTACTACTTCTTCAAATGAGCAAATGGGGGAAAAAAGGTCACAAAGTAGTACTGAATTATAGATGTTAAACAGCGAGGTTTGATTGTGATGGTCTATTTTTCTGTTTTGATAGAAGCACATTCTTGATAGTGAAGTTTAGTGAAGAATAGGGAGTGATTTGGGGATTGCTGTTTGTACTCGGTATAACTAGACACACTGAAAATTGTGTAATGCTAGAACTGTTCTCTACTTAGCCGAGACTAATGTTATTAAAAGAAATGGTGGATAAATTAGGAAATGAACATCCTGTTGCCAGGTCAACCACGTTCCTTATTTGTAAGTAGCAGCATGTATATGAGAAGGATAATATGTAGTGATGACAGATAAGAGCTGCAAGCTCTCCCCAGCACCGTGGGAGGGAAAGGTTGCAGAAGATGATGCCATTAGCAATAGTGACCTAAACCCTTCAATCTCTTATCGCTGTATATCCGTATTGGTGAGAGAGAGAGTTATTAAAAGGATCAAAAGGCAAAATTCTGTTTCTTAGTTAACTGTATTTCAGTTTTCTGAGGATGTGCTCAACGTATTTGTGTGTCTTCTCAGATTTCACTGATGATGGGAGAGACAGTGGATCAAAGATACCGCCTCACTTGAACTGCCCTCAATTTCCTTGTGTTTACAGTAGATGATCTACTGCCTTTCCAGGTATTGACTTTAATACTGTAAATGATGTTTGCAGGATTTCACTGGAGACCTTGTGAAATCTACTTACAACACTAAGAAAGTAAATGAAAAGAAAGAAAATGAAAGTTTGGTTCTTTACTGGTTTTATTTGTCAGCACAGCCAGCCAGTTCTGCACCATCAAGTAAAAGGTTGTGGTATTCTGATGAAAAGATGGAAAGGCTAGAGTCTTTCCTCTTTCTAAGCTGGCGGAGCTACAAGTGTAAAGAGCAGTGGCTCATCTGTTTGAGGTTTAAACTGTATAAGTTGCTCTGTTCAACCTGTAACGTACTTATTTGGGGAGTGTGCCCTGTATATATTGGCACTAATTTCCAGAAAATTGGGTATAATTTAGCTCTGGTCTCTCGTTCCCCATGCTCAGAAAGGCTAGGAATACTGTGGTGGGGAAGACGCTTGAAACAGAGGCGGCGCCTGTCTCTTTTCAGCAGGTATTCCTGAAACCTATTAAGAGTTGCACAGATGGACTCCAAAGGGAGTCTCTTTCAGTCCTTTAACTGTAATGACACAAATGATGGTAATTTTTTGAAAGTGAGGTTTAAAAGTTAAGCTTCCAAATAAGTGCCATCTTTTTTTCTGAAGTGCTGGGCACCCAGCAGTTCCTGTTTTTAATTTGGAGAGAACTGTTTGGGTACTCAACGTTTTAGTAAAATCAGGGCACTTACGTAAGAGCCTACCTACAAATATAAGCCTGGCAGGCACCCAGTTTTGAAAAACTTGCCCACTGGGTGCAGTGTGGGTGGCTGAGAAATTTTAGATGGGTTCCCTGGGGCTCTGACATGGAACCGGTGTTGCAAAACACTTGCTCTCTAGGTGACAATAATTTTATAAAATTTGGCTGTTAGTCTTTTCTACTCTGCTGCCTTTTCCTTCCCTTGATTCGTAAGACAATCTTCATTTGACTGTGGGAAAATCAAGCCTAAGTTATTGTTGTATCATGCGTTACGGCTACTTCCATGTCGTTTTCTGTTCTATATGCATAAGTTAGAGCAGAATTGAAGTACTCTTCTTTCCACCAAGGATTTCTGTTTTGGCGAGGAGGAGAAGAAAACCCACAATCTGTCTCATAGGTTTAAAAACTTGTAGTTTCATGGTGACAAAATTGTTTTACAAAACAAAAGGAAACAATACCTTTTGCAGAGATTGTACAAGAGAGAATCTAGGGGAATATAGGATATCTTATTATTTCTGAAATGCAAATTGCAGTGAAAAGGGGACGTTTTTCTACATGTGAAAGCTCTATCTTTTTTTCTTTCACCCAGCTCTGAAGGTAGTAACACAGTATTTGTCTTCCATTTAGGATAAGCAAATGATTGGCATTAAGTGTTGAAATGTGTGTCTGTCTTTTATCTCACACAAGTACTGTTTTCACGCTTTCCATTCAGTTGAGTCATGTTCTGTTTTTTATGCAATCTGGAAAAGGCTCTGTGTTCTTAATCTTGTTATCTGCTTTCTCAGCATTTATTCATTTCTCAATTTCCCAAAGAAGTGGAAAGGTTAAGATACAGTAACTGTCTCTGTGATGGCAAAATATTTCTTTGTAAAACTGCTGCTTGGATTTTCTATGCACGCTTCTTAATTTGCCATTCATTTTGTACACTTCAGTATTAGGATATGCACATAATATGTCAGATATAGTTCTTCTCTTCCTCCATAGAGGCACATAGCATCCTCATGGAACTGAATATAATGATGATATAACAGGTATAACAGATGACCTGTAAAATGTAAGACATATTAGTTGGAAAATATGATCCAGCGCAAGTTATTCAACACAGAAGTTGTCATAAAATTATCCATATCATCTTAGCTGAGTTTATTGCAGCAGCATGTGTACACAACAGCATGTTAGTGATGCATCAAGGTCTTTGTTTTGATACCCAGAAGTGTTATTTGGGCTTTGATTTCCTTCCCTGTGTTCTGTCACACTGTATTAAAAAGCTTTGAGTCAAAAATGTTCCTGTAAAACAAATTAGGTCTGCAGACTATGTACTTTTATTAGTTATTTTCCATATTCTCTGTTAGATGGATACTTTTCAGGTTAGTCTTAGTCTTATGGAAAATTGTCTTGATAGATGAGTAGCTCAGAGCAACATCTGTAATTTATCGATGCAGAAAACGCCTGCAGTCTCTCACTGTCTTTGCTTTACAGATGTGCTTCAGGGCAAGTGAGATGCTCAGATAATGGGAAGGCAGCGTGTTAATAGATCTCAGTCAGGAAGACAATACTTATATCCTGCCTTTAAAATAATTCAAAGCTGAGTTCTAAATTTCTTTTTTAAAGATCTTTGGTTTTTTTTTTTATACTATTACTATTGTAATATTGAATGCTGGGTAATACGCTTGATGTGTAATTTAAAAATACAAGTAATTAGATTGTGAAATTTGTTTTTCAAAACAAAACTAATAAATCACTAAAACCCCATAAAAATATAGTTTAGTGCTTGCTAGTGGTGGTTGTTGCGGAATTAGAGAAGCAATTACTGTATATTGTGAAAATGACTGCTGTAGTATAAATAACATTATCGTAATCTGTAAGGACTGTGAAGAAAATGAAGAGCATAGAAATTGCTGTTCTGGAACAGACCAGTGATCCATATAGTCTTGTATTGTGTCTCTGACAGTAAGCAATATGTGATGATTCAGAGGAAAAAAATACATGCAGCCAATTGTGTTATAGTGTACCACAGAGGAAAATTTCTTTCTGACCCCAGATGGTGCTTAGTCTATGCCTTAAAGCGTGAGGATTGATAGCCATTGTAAATTTTACCTTAGCTAGTGTAACCAAATTGGATTGCTCCTTGTTGTCCATAACCTGCCCTTCACCTGGCCTTTGTAGAATTACAGTCCTGTCCCTTGCTGCTGAATTCATAGCTCTTATGTTCGCTGTTTTAAGCAGGCACACTAGTGCAGTCCAAGGATTTGTGCTATTTTTTTACACGATGCCACACACCATTGCATTTTTCATTTATAACATCCTGGTTCAGTGCTTTTGGTTAAACTGAAAATGATACTTTCCTGTGAGGCAGAGTAGCCACTGCTGTCACCCTGTGTGAATTCCCAGTGCAGAAAGTTCTCAGCCAGCTGGGTAGGAGCTGCCCTACTCTGAACATGGGAGCTTTGTCATAGGAAGAGTTGAAGAGTGTGCCTAGACCTGATACTGCAAGACTTTTGTGTCATCGCAGTGGCCTGGAAGGAGCAAAGTTGGGCTGGGAGCATTACCACAAATCTTGACCTCAGCAGCCTCTGCAGGGAAAGTCAGTATCGGTGCTGGTGATTCTATTCCTTCACCTTTTACATCCTGAAAAATTAGCGTGTTATATCCCCAGCTGAAGGCACTGGAGTGCAAGGCACTGCTAGAAAAACAAATATTATTTTATTTCAATCCATACATGACATTTGGTCCAAAATTTATGAAAGTTGTCTGGATTAAACTGTCGTAGAAGCAGAGACTGAGGTCTTTGTGTTAAGCTTTGGTATATTTCTTTTGTTACATACCCATCTAATAAAACCCAGTTGTCTGAGAGGAGCTTTCTGACATTTTACAGTCTACTAAAAGAGTTGTTTTTTACAGTCAAAAACTGACCTGATTTTTAGGCTTGCATTCATACCGCAAGGAAGTGCAGGCTTTTGAGACTGCTTGCACTGATGCTGTTACCCTTCCAGCTCTTCTTGGGTACAGGCTGGCTGGACGGATAACAGCACTGCATGCCTTACTGGTCTGTGCATTGCCATTTAACAAGTCCTTCCATGTGTCCAGGGTAAGGAGAATCTACAACAGCACTTACACAATTACTGTCCTTCTTGTCTTTGCCTCTGTGGGTGAAGATCAGTCTCTGACTTCACAGATAATGTTCAAAATGCGGCAGGCAGTTATCACAGGAGGCAGATTTTGCTCAGCAGCTTACAGACTTGTCATTAGGTGCTGCCTTTCAGCCTTCTAAACGTGTGCTCCACTGCTATTTTGCATCTCCTTGGGAGATAATTAAACAACTCATATCTCCTTGCCAAATGACTAGTGAAAGGCAGAGAAACTGGGTTTCCTGAATGGCAGTGAAACATCATAGTGGTCCTAGGAGCAAAAAGTCCCATTTTCACTGAAGAAGGGAGGCCTGGCTTTGTTTTGCACTCCTTCAGTAGTACTATTGATGAGTCTTCCAGAGGGATCATCCAGGCTTTAAATCAGCAGGAAGAAATGATGCTTTTGTTGGTTGGTAAGTGGCAACATGTCACATGGCTCATCTGTGAACCTCAACTGATCAAATGCAGCAGAAATTGCCCTTGAGTAGTCAGGCCTTATGAGCTGGCATGTTACTTCCTTCTTCATAGCAGAGTCTGCTTCTACCAGCACTGTAGTAGTTAGATGCTCACTCAAAGTGGTGAGATTTGATATCAGTGTGGAAGCCTTTCTTTGCTTCTATGAAGGGACTTGTGTGGATATGCTGCTGCTTAAGCTTTGGGCTAAATTGCACACAAGAGCACTTGGAAAAGGCTCCTGTCATCTTGGATTTCCACGGGCAGTGTTGGTCCTCACAGGCTTGCGTGATCATGTCTCCTCACCTAGTGTTCGTTTTCCCAGCCCAGAAACACTGCCTTGCTGAGAGAGGCTGCTCCAGGCGCAATTCCTTCTGAAGCGGCGGTTCGGTTTTCTTCTCTACTGCTCCTCCTTTCTCCCAGCCCCTGTCGGTTCAGCAACAGGGCAGCTCACTCAGAGCCATCTGGCTGTGGGACTGGAAATCTGGATGCAGCGGTCTCTGCGTATCAACAACTGTAGGCTGACAGCAGTCATTTGCAGCCTTGCTGTCTGACGATGTGATATGAGTGTTTTTTTCCTGAAGACAAATGATTTTTTGTATACCAGTAGATGAATTGAATAATTCTGATGGTTTAGGCCCGAATCTCAGAATTTCAAGCACTACTCAGGTCTCCCATAAAGGTCCACAAAACATTTTATAATAATGTATTGGTATGATTACTCCATGCAGTAGTTACGCATTCAATGGACTGTATACATTGGGGGGGAAAAAAAAGCTAGTTCAGTGTGGTTTAAAGATGAGAGATAAAAGAAAAGCAGCTTTGTGGATATTAATATATTAGATTAGTAATCCAGAAAAACCACTTTTGAGCCTTTAGTGTGCAAATTATTCACTAAGCAAATACACCCTTTCCGTAAAGCTCTTACTCTTGCTCTTGCTCTGTGGTACGCTTTACCTTTGTCTTAAAACGAGGAGAAATATGATGCAGTTAATTACCTTTCTTGTGTTCATTTACAAATTTCAAAATTCAGAGATCCCTGTGCCATGGTTTTAAGAAGATAGTATACCTCAATGTTGAATAATGTGGATAAGTATGGGAGGTTAATGTGAATCTAGGGCCTTCTGCAAAGTCTTGTGGTTGTACTTTGTCTTCCATGCTTGGCTGGGCTGCTGTAATACTGATGAATGAGTGTTCAAAAAAAAAGGAGGGGTAAGGTGTATCCTTGATTTCAGCAGCGGAGGGAGTGTTTGAATTCTCAGGCCAGGTCATGTGTTGGGGCCACGTAAGGTGGTGGCAGTTGTTCAGCTGGGATATGATGTGCGTGCCCCTGCCTGTCGCACGTCAGTGCCGCTTTGCTTTTTGAAGGAGCTAATGGGAAGCCGCTGTGCTGCAGAGCACCCTAAACTGTGGAAGTTGCCAGCAGTGTGTCTGGGGAACAAGAGGGAGAGGCTACTAAAAAACTTGAAACTGCTTCAAAACCCTGGGCTCCCCTTGGCAAATCCATGCCTACATCAGGCTAATAACAAATGAAGATGAACGAGGTCTTCATTGCCAGTCCTATGCAGCCTTTTAGCCCCTGCTGACATCAGCCTACGGTGAGGGTTGCTGTGACCCAACAGCCCCTCCTGGTCACGGAGGCAAATTCTCACCTCTGGGATTAGGAAGTGTCCTGGTTCCTGCTATCTCAGAATTCAGATTTGCCACAGAAGTAAGATAGTGTCAGTCAGCTGTTTGATGGCATCTTTCAGCTGTCCAAAGCCTCAGCCTCTTTGCCCACCTGTTTGCCTCTGCCTGCAGGAATCCAGCGGCGGCAGCAGCTCCTGCCAAGCTTTTTGGGCAATACTCCACACGTGACTCTGTTAGCTTCAAACCAACAAGGTGAGGTGGCATAATTGCCCAAAATCAAGCACTGCTTAGAAAGCATGAGGAGGGCCTTGTGCAGTGATGCTGAATGAGTTAACACGTGCTCCTGGAGTAGTGCTGAAAGCAGTGTGGGGATTCTGCCGGGTAGAGAGAGGGCTGCTATTTTGTGTTGTGTCCCAGCCAGAACTGAGAGAAAGGAAGGACTGCTATCTTTCCCACTGATACATATTAACCTGCTGTTGCAGAGATGGAGCTCACATGGTTGCAATGTCTGGATGCTGCAGATTACACAGAAGATTGTGCTTTGTTCGGCCATCAAGTTCCTGCAGTGCTGGATTTTGGTTTTTTATTTTTTATTTTCTTAATGTGTAGCACCTGTGTTAAATTGATTTGCATTAACCATGGAAGTTGTTAAATGGCAAAAAATCTAATTGTCCCTTCAGCCTGTTCTTCTTGTGTCCCCTCGTGCATCCAGGGAGTCTTGGACCTCCAGGTAATCCCAGAAACACATTCACACAGTGATGTGTGATTTGTTTGATGCACAAAATGGTGGTTCATTGTAATCTTCCCTGTACGTGTACTCGAGAGGCCAAACCTCATTTTTGTTTGGCCTGTCCCTGAGTGCTACTGAATAGACTTATTGTGTGAAATAACCATGAGTGTCAATCTCTGGTATTTCACCTCAGAAATTAATAATACTTTCTTGAGACAGTCTCCCTCAACTGTCAAAGCTGTAATACTGCTGAGCGATGAGGCCTGGAGGCGGTTTGGGGAACGCGCTTCTCTGCAGAGGTACGATCATGGTGTCAGGCCCAGGCAAGCTGAGCTAAACGTGCATTGGAATTTGCTGTCAATTTTAAATATCCTTTTAGGAAAACAACTTGCTCCTTTTCTTTCCAAGTAATTTTCTTTCACCTTTTTAATCTTAATCTATGGCAAATCCACATGTGCGTCAATAGTTTGTGGCTGCCATAAACTCCCCTTCAGGAGAAACAAAGCAAAGCCGCCCAGTGCCAGTACGTTCCTCTGCGTACTGTTAGAATCAGCTTAGACTTGATGCCCGTTGATAGGCTATAAGAGGTGCTGTATGACTCCTCTGGTACTTGTTAACACCAAGTAGAGGGAGACAAACAGTTTAGATCCTGTACCTAGTATAGAAGTATGGGCAACATGAAGCTGATTTCCTTAGCAAAATTTAATTCAGAAAAGTTTTTAACATTAGTGGCCAGATATACGTTATTAAGTTTTTAATAATTTATTAATTTATTTTCTGTAATTTTTTTTTTTTTTTGAAACCAGGCATCCTAGCGAGGTAAGGCTAGGATATATGTGCTGCTGTATTTAGTTAACCGTACTGGTAGGGGAAGGTCTGTTACATCTGATCTCATTCGTGTCTTGGCTTTTATAGCAATAAACATATTTTAGAAAAAAATCACTTGAGACATTATATAGAAAACATTCAGTTCGTCATCTGGAACACCTCTGGAAAACATCTGCATGACTTTTGGGTCACTATTTCTTCTTCATTTATCAGTGTCATTTCCTAAGACACCATGTCAGTATTCCTATGAGAGTGTCCCCTAATGCAGTAAAAGCATTAGCGCCCACTAATCTTTTCTAAATCGCTTTACTGTTTTTGATTCCTGAAAGTGATAAACTAAATAAAATTGCAGGCTTTGCTTGCTTCTCTGACATTCCATAGATATTATTGTTATTTACTTTATTAATAAATGCAGACCAGCACATTCACAAACATATGGTTGAAAGTATCAGCTTGAGTCCTCTGCTAGTGCAGGCTATGTTATATAATCCCTTTTCTAAATTTATCAAGCTCCACTTTTGAAGTAGTTACTCTGTTTTCTAATAACCTTGATATGCAATTTCTCTTTCCGTTCCCAAAACATCTCTGTTACTGCAGGTATCATCAATGCTTAAAATGCACTTTCATTTTAGGCCTTCCCAGTGGTGCAGAGTGGCAGGGAGCGCTGCATGTTATACGCAGTATAGTAGGTTGGGGTTTTTTTTAGCTTCAGATGTTCCCATTAGCAGGCTGTTCTGCAACCAAATTGTCCTTACACCTGAGAAAATGCTTTTAATTTTCAGCTTAATAGACAATCTGTAGCTATTTTCTTCTTATGTCAGCCTTTTTTCCTGCCTGGCATTTACCCCATTGTAATTGCAGCCCACAGTCCACACTTCTCTCAGGCTAAAGCAGCTCGGCTCCTCCAGCCTTCTCCTGTAAGATCGGCACTTCCCAGATTGCCACGGTAGCCTTTCTCTGCCCTCTTCCACTGTGTGGATCTCTTTTCTTGAATGTTGAAAACCTAGCACGTGCAACTTTTGAACGAAAGCCCTTGTACAGTGGCATTAATACTTCACTGTCTGCTGAAAATACCTTGACGGATGCTTCCTAATGTTACGTTTCTCTCTTTCATAGCTGAATTGCACAGACCATACATTCTCCACCTTAGTAATTTCTTATTTATGAGCTCTCTGCTGTATTGCAAAGATTTTGCTGTTAGTCCCCAAGAGCAGAATCACAATTTTTTTTGTCCATACAGAACGCGTTGTGCCATTTCCATTTTTATTGTCAGCACAGAAATCCATTTCTTTTGGGGTAGTTACTGCAATCCTCTTCTGTGTTGGCAACAGCTCCCCACATCAGTGAATCTCGTTATCCCACTTGTTTATGCCAGGGTTATTAATGGAAATGCTAAACTAGATTTATCCTTGAGAAACTCCACTAGTCAAGTTCCTGCAGTCTGACATTCTCCGCCTTAATACTTCTTGTTGAGGTATTTCCTTCACCCAGCTGCTTACCCACCAGCTACTACTTTCTAAACTGACAAATGTTTTCCACTAGAAATGCTTTGCTGAAGTCCAGCTATTTCAGATTGACTAGATTTCCTTTGTCTTTGTCTAAAAAATTGATTAGCTTACTATGTCAGCCTGGAGTACTCTTTGGATTTTATCCCATTCTGTCTTCATGTCTATGTTGCTCATTAACCTTTCATTCAAAATCTGTTCTAAAGCCTCCCATACTCTTGAGGTCAGACCTATAGGCTTGTACTCATTTGCATCACTTTTCTAGTCTTCTTAAAAACAGGCATTATATTTACTATTCTCCAATCAACTGATATCACTTCTAACTGGATAGACTATTATAAAAACTTGCCAGGAAACCCTGACAGTCTATTATTTCTATGAGCTGTCATTATTGTGGAGCTGTGAGATCGAAAAGTATAGCTCTGTTTAGCTTTATTTTCTGGAAAAAATGATATGACATCATATTGTGATGATATGAGAGAGAGCTCAGTAGTGTATTACACGGGTGGGAAATCCTAGGCTGTTTTTTTGTTTAGTATTTTTAATGTATGCATTGGTTTTCATTTTAGTGACTCTTTACAAAAGCAGATCTTGGAATAAGAATGGAAACAAAATGAATGATACAGTAGTTTCTATTTAAGAAAAAAAGATTGACTGTTCTCATTATATCTGGGAAAGGAAAATGACTTTGGTATCTCACTTCTTGCCAGCTGAGTTGGTGATAGAAATCGAGAACCACTGAAATAGTTTTCTCCAAGGGCTGCTTTCATTTTGATAGGGCTGTCTTTTTCTTGCATTTTAACAGTTCTTGAGTAGTCATCAAATATCTTGGCTGTGATGTGACACAGTATATGTTACGATCTTCTATTAACATGGTAGGTGTGATGTTAAATTATGCCAGCTTAGTGTTTATTGATGAAGTGTGGTCAGCAGACTGTAGTCCTCTCCCCCACATCCATCTAATTTAATGGCTTTGATGGGAAATAGTTTCTTTTTTAACATTTTTACTTGATGATGAACTTAGTCTTAGAAAGGCAGAATACTGTCTTCCAAACTAAGAGTTGGCCGGTATAGTTGGATAAGGCCTGTGGACCCACGTGGTGGAGAGGACTTTTGTTTTACCTTGGCTTTTATTATAGCACTCAGTGCCCCCTGATATTAGGTGAGAATGTGTTGATAACGCGCAGAAGTGAAAAGGAGAACGAGTAGCGAGTAGCGTTAAGTGATTGGTAGTCCATCCCCTCCCTCCGTGGAGGTGCGGGTAATAAACTGACTCTGTTTCTTCTCTGGGAAGTAACTGCCAGATGGTCCAACTACGTTGGTTACGTTTTCAGTGAGAAATTATGTTATTCAGTTTCACTATATCTTCTATTTTATGTTGTCATTTATTTTCAGTTTGTTTTATGTGTACTTTATGGATGATAAATATATGGGGTTTCTTACACATGCAGCGCGACTGGTTTCAGCTGAACTAAACACATGAATATAGTAAGCAAAATTTGATCTCCTTTTGGTTCATCTTCTTGTGCATTGTGTAAACCTCTCTGAGCCAAAGAATTGCCATGTCTAAAAATGTTGAGATGACCGACTTGATTTTTCAGAGCTTTGAAAAAGTAAAAACAAAAAACCACTAAACATTGTTATCACCTGGATTACAGTGCACAATCAACTGTTGAATGAGAAAAATTTCTAAGAGAAAAGTATAGATTTTGAATAGAGGAGTCTGGCAAGGATATGATTTATAATAACTTTTCAGCTTCTGTTTTCCATAGATGGCAGGTAACAGTAGAGGAATGTTTCTTGGCTTTGTATAATGCAGAGCTCATGCATATGTTTAATATATTTTTAAGTAACAGAGGCAGTTTGATAAATGGTTATCCCAGTATTGCAGTCACACATGGTATGGATAACTGTTCTATCATTTCCTCATCAATTGCACAGGGTTAACGTTCGCATCAGATGCTAATGTAAACGTCTTTACATTTTCCGTTTGCTTAGGTATAAAATGATTTGAGTAATGGATTCTTTATTGGGCTGTGCCTCGTGGCTGTGCAACTGATCTAATCTGGTAAATTTTATCTGTTAGGTAAGAAGATTGTATAGTGTAGAAAGCTGTAATTTAATAAAATTTTTGAGACCTTGAAAAGCTGTTTTGCCTTCCAGGGATTTCCAGCTCAGTTTAAATATTTGCATGACTTTACAGTTAAGTGTTGACAAAAACGTGTAGCTTCTCATCCAATGAGGTATTGCATTTGAGGAGGAAAAGAATAATAGATCATGTAAAACATACTGAAAACATCTTTTTGAAAGATTTTTTTAATTCTTCTAAGGCAGCACCCAGATATTTGTGCTTTTATTCCCCCTACATTCAGAGGAGACCAGCCATTACAGGTTTCTTGGTTAGCTCCCATACTTCATTTATGGATATTCACAAGTTATCTAATAGTAAGCAAAATGAAGATGGATTGCCTATAGACCATGAACGCCTTTGTGTAGAACTTGAAACAACTGTAAAGTGCAAGGAAATGTTAGCATTAAGCGTCCCAAAAACGTACTGTACTGTTGCACTCGGGCAAGTACCTAACTGCCCAAGATAACCTTTGTGTTGTTACATTAGACCTCCCTTGCTCCTCTTAGTGCTAAAGAACAGTCAATGAGTTACAATTCCTTTAACTATAGTACTGCATTGTTACAGAAAGAAATCTGGTAAGTATAACTGAACATTATGTTGTAATTAGAGATGGACTTAGTGTTCCAGATCCCTCTTTCTCCTGAGATGTCTTTTCATACTAGTAATTATTGGAGGGAAGGATTTTCTAAATGGTCTAAGTGACATAAGACCACAGGTTTCATTCAGTATCAGTTTGGAAGTCTTCTGTCTGAAATTATTTCTACTCTTTAAAACAAACAAACAAACAAAAACAAATTTCAGCGCACTTTGTTGAAACTTAGCAGATGTGGAAGCAACTCAGATTAGTCTCTTTCAGGCAGTATGGTGAGCAGCCCCTTACCCCCGTTTGCAGGTTCTTTGGTAGTACACTGGCTGTTTGACAGCTGAAACTTCTGCATTTCTGGCTTGTGATGCTTCATGAGTCTGAATTCCCAGAGGTGCTGGGCTTGGCCTGGCTGTGCTCCGAAGTCCTGGCTGTGCTCTGAAGATGACTTTGGGAAGTCCCATGCTGAGTCTTTGGCTGCACTCAGAAAGGAACACAGCAGATAACTGTTATTGCCAAGTCTTTTTGTGGCAAAGAAAGAAAATAAGAGATTGATGAGTTAAATTTGAACTTTTGCTTCATTTTACCATTTATGATCATTATTATTGCCAATGCCACTAGGATGAGCCTCAGACTTTGGCCTACGGCTACAACTATTCTGTTCCATCTGTTGCAGAGATGCAAATTTAAATAGGCAGAAAAATACCAAACCGTCTCAATCCATATATTAGTATATAAGGCAAAATTTGCCACGTTTTGGTATAAGAAAATTTACTTGGGGGGGGGGGGAAGTGGTTTTCTGTATCTGCTCTTCTTGGGTCACTTCGTGGTTCTTCCTCATAATTTGTGCATTCAGTGCTTAGGAAGAAACAATAGAGTGGCAGGAGTTGTAGTGCAGAGAAAGCTCTTGTGCCTCTTGGTGCATTGACTGTATCAAATAAACCTTCACTGATTTTATTAATACAGTGCTACAAATGATAGAAACTGCCTGAGGCCCTTTTTGCTTGCAACAGTGGAGTAATACGGATAAAATGATAGGCAGATAAGGTAGTAGCTACTGTTCTGGGGACTAAGTGAAACAGCAAAAGATAGCAAGTGCTTTTGTGTTCTTTGCTTCCAGTCTCCCAACCACAGTCCTTGGAGTGTTGTGGCAGTGTGAATAAAATGTTAACATCAGTTGCAAGGGTGTTTTGGGTCATGCCCCATCAATGTTTAAATCAAAAGGTGAAGGGACAAGTTCCACATCTTCTCACTTCTATGTGGGCTCTTTCCTTTGCTGCCCCTCCTAATCATGTCCCTAACTCCGCTGCCCTCCCTTTTTAAACAACCTGTCACACTTCCTGTGTTTGTCCTAGCCCTTTCTGTTAAGGATGTTGTATTCTCTTCCTATGGCTATTAAAATGATGCCCCCTAAATCTTCTTTACAATGTTATTCTGCCTGTTGGAAAGCAAAACGTTGGCTGTGGATATAATGTAGTTTGAAGTGGTAATTAAATCAGAAGCAGTATGTGGGGAGGCAGAGTAGCCAAGTATCTAGGGTTTTCTGCCACCGTTCACTTAGGAAGGTAGAAGGCATGGGATATCTGCTATGAGGAAAGAAGATCTAAGCAAATTGTTAGTTCCCATTTAAGCTCCTTGTGTTTGCAGCCCATTGTGAAAAGTACAAATCTCCAAAGCCCCCCCGAGTTAGCTCCCAATGAGGCTCACATTTAATTATTTCTGTGTTTTCCAGCTTCTCTGGCAACTCAGCATCAGTCCCGCCTCCACCTCATGCAATTTTAAAATCCTGTTCAATAAGTGGAACAAGTATAAGCATGGATCTTTACTCCAGTTATCCTGAGTGAAGAAAAGAGAAAAACATGGAAAGGCACAATAGTATGCTCACTGGGGTGTTTTAACAAGACACATCACTTTCCTTTAGATTTGGAGCGTTGCCCTGACCTTGAAATTCTTTACTCTCTGGTCTTTTCTGACTATCTCTGAGTCCTGTCCTTCTCTCTTCCCTGCCTACATTGCCTTCCCTCTGCAAGCACTGCTGACTCTGCTCCCTCTTGTTCCTCCTTTGCCTACGCTCTCAAAGTAGCATGGGCCCCATGCCTTACTAAGCCAGGATGCTGCCATGAATACAGTATACTGTACAAATGTGTATGTCTGATATGCAGACTTGCAAAGTGAAATGGTTGTGTATATAGAGACTGTGGGGGAATGTCACAAAACAGACTTAAGAAAATGAGTGTTTCATAAAGAGAGAAAACATTGAAAAAGTTCATTTGTGAATGATGAGTACGTCTAATGAATCATATGTCATTAGACTCATATGAATCATGTCCAAAAACCTGGGTGTGTCATAAAAATCGTGGAAAATAGGGACCTTGAGGTCATCTGTTTAACCCTCAGCTCCAACGTGCTTCATCTGTGCCTGAAACAATGCTGCCAGATGTTTACCTAACCTTTTCCAAGAGATTTCTGTGATGGAAATTAAGCAATAATCCTAAGCAGTATATTTAATTCGTTGATATTTTACTTATCCACCCCAAACGTGGAGGACATTTTGCTTCTTCCTCTTTGCAGCAATACTTTATGTGTGTGTTAAGTACAAGTTGGCTTACTTCTCAATGTTCTTTCATTTCCTCAAATGAAGCATCTCCAGTTCCTTCAGCGCTTACTCAAAGGGCCTGCTAGCTAGACGTTGCTCATTCTTGTCCTCTGGATTCTCTCTAACCGGTGTGCAGTAGTGGATTCTTCAAAATGTAGAGTCCTAAACTAAACAAACAATTTCAGAGGAGGCTTTGTTAGCAGAGTGGAAGGCTTCTTTGTATCTTACCCGCTAGTTCCATGTTTCTTTATTCCACTGTAATTCTTGAGGTTTTTTTTCTTTTCCTAGAAGTGTGACAGTGTTGACTGATGTTTGATTTTTGAGCCATTATAACCCCCCAGGTCCTTTCCTGTCGCCTAGCTAGTCATTTTGCATCCAGTATTTGTACGGTTGATTGTTCTGACCTTCAGCTCACTGATAAGACCTGAAGTATAACACTTAGCATTTGTCTTTACTGAAGCACATCCTATTTATTTCAGAGCACTTTTCCATTTTCTTAGGATTGTTTGGGATTCTAATCCTGTTCTCAGCAGTGTTTGCCCTTTGCAACTTGATGTTGTCTGCAAATGTAGCAAGTGTATTGCATCGTTCAAGTCATGGATGAAATTGTTGTAAACCTTGTCCCTCAAGAAGATAACGAACTAGTAATAGCTGTCGTTCCAATACAGTTTTTCCACTAGTAGTATATCTGCTTTATGGTTCCCTTATTCTCCTTGTTTCGCTATGAAAATGTTGTGTGAGGTAGGTTAGGGCTTCGTCGGTGGATTTTTTAATACTAGCGTAGGAGTTTGGATTGGTGTGATTTGGCTAACTACTACCAATCACCTTGCTATCTTCGCTGGGCCTGTAGATTAAGTCTTGCTTCTTGTGTCTTCCCAGCGATTACAGGCAGGTGGACTTGAACGCTGATTCTGTTCTCCTTTTTCTTCTCTGTATTTTTGCCTCTTTCCAGGCTTCTAGTGTCTTTGTCCTCCACACGCTCCTGAAGATTTTCTCTCCCACATCATTATTGCCACCGCTTGTAGCATGCTGACCTTTGCATACGCTTTTTATCTATGCTTGCCTATAATTATTTGATTGTAAGGGTCAGATAACGTGCAAGAAAATTGCAACCTTTCAAATAATGTGCTATTCTTAATTAGTACTACTGCACGCCTCTTATTTAACAAAGCTATTCTCTAATAGTTTTGTGATGAAGGCAGATGGTTTTTCTCATCTTTGTGATGTACCTTTTCTATTTTATTCCGGAGACTTGGGGCTGAGTTCTGACCTAGCCTCAGTGCCTTGGTATCTTTGACTGTCAGGAGATGTGAACTCCAGTCAGAATATGCCACGAGCATTTAAACTGTCTTAAGGTAAATCATCCTGACTGTGCTCCAGGCCACACTTAGTAAGGGACGCCATCTTTAGTTTTTGCCCTTGAAGGCAAGCTCAGCAGCTAGCTGGCTCGCCTGGGGAATGAGCTCACTGAGTTTACATGAAATACTTCTTTGACTTAACTTTTCTGTCCTTCGAATGCAGTACTTCTTTAAAGTACTGTTACAAAATTGTCTTTCTTCCTTTCTTTTACCAGATGTTAAAGGGTGAAATCCTTGCCCTGCTAAAATCAGTAGGAGCTTCAGTTAGGTCAGGAATTTCACCCTAGAATTTAAACTATGGATATATTGTGCAAGCCTTGAGTAATGTGTTTCATTTTACTTGGTTCACTTCCTCTCTCTAACCACTTATCATAAACAAACAGAGAATAAGGAGAGCAATGCATATAGTTTTGATCTTGTACAGACAAAACCAATGCTATAAATATATATGTTTTTTTGCTATATAGAACAATGCCAAGTTCTCTGAAATCTCTTTCATTACTTGTTAAATAAGTTTGGATACAGAATGGATTTGCATCTCAGTGAACAGTCCCAGGAAATCTAGCTGCTGACCCTGACATTGGCATACGTTACCATGCTTTCTCTTTTCCAGCTGTAAAATGAGAATAATGATACTGACCTTTCTTTAAAGCACTTGGAGATCTTTGGCTGAGAACTTTTGGCTGTATTCTGTAAGTGAGACTTCCTTACTTTCCAGAAACCTTTTGCAGGCTTTCGTTTAGAGAAAAAAAAAAAAAAGGCATTTAGCTTTTTGCACTGGCATTTAGAGACTTCAGTGTCACTAGACCTGTGAGTTCTCTCCCAAAAATGAGTCATGAGAGATGAGCTGTTGCTTTTGTAGCTCCTGGTCCTTCTGCTGAGCTAGAGAAGGTCGATATTTTTGCGTCCCAGCATGAACATCCACAAGCATTGATGTTTCCAGGGAACAAGTGTGCAATATACGTGTCTTGCGCTTAGAAAGTGAAGCCCACATTGGGCTCTCCTCATAGAGCTCTTGTTTTGGAGTCCCAGTATAGCTAAGTGCAATGTAGAATATATTTAAATTAATGAAGGGGGATTAAGGGATGTTGGTACTTACAATACCAGAGAGCTGTTCTTACTGACATAAAATACTGATTCAGAAAGGATTTCCTTACTGTGTGACAGGTTTCACTACACAATCAGATAAGAAACAAAGAGAAATGAAATCAAGTCTGTTTGAAGATCGAAAATTCCATATATTTGTTGGAGAGGAAGATAAACTGAGAAATCTTATTATGTTTTTGCAGTTTCTTGACTATCACAGTGAAGATTTGCTAATTATCAGGAGGGCTTTTTTTAGAACAATTGAGGATTTTAAATGAGGTTTCAGGAAAGTAGCTGTTAGATAATATTTAGCACTGAAACATTGTGAGGTTTCTGTGTGATTATCTTGGCATGGAGTCAAGTAGGGATAAAGTACTTATGTTTCCATGTTTCTTAAAATGACTTTTTCAACATGCTGAATGGTTCTGGGGTCTCAGAGGAGCAGTCTAGCCCAGACTAACAGTCAAGTCATATCACTGGCTGCCGTCTCAATGGAGATAGGAATAAGCAGACAACTTCCATTAGAGGCCACGGTTGAGATTACAACAGTGGCGTATCAGAAGTACTGTTTGCACTCCAGAGAGTAATTGCACATTGCTGGAACATGTCCCACTTCGCTGCATGGTAGAAATTGCCAGTATTGGTTTGGTGGGGAGAAAGAAACAGAATTGCATATTAGAAGGGGGAAAAGTTGTGGACCGATACTACTGTCTCGGTATATTCTCTCTGAGTTATTTTGTTGCTGGGGACTCAATCTTTAAAAGCATGTACACTTCTGTTCTCAACAATTTAGAGCCTTACATGTTTTCCAAGTTTTGAGTCTATATCATTTTTCTGATATTTTGTCTGATGCACTTCTAAAACCGAGGTTTTTCAAATTTCAGTTACTTGCTTTGGGAAACCATTTCATTGCCTATTAAATTTTGCTGTGAAGCAGCTTTATCCTGATGGTCTGAGTTTCGTCTTAATTTCTTCGTGTTATGCTTAGATCTTTCCTGCATTTTAAACCACAGAACGCTTGCCCTCGCGCCCGTGGCGTATTTGTAGATTGCCTGTAAGCCTGCTTCATCTTAGCTCCCTTGGAGTCTTTGGGTGTTTGCCCTCTGAATAAGGTGGTCATGCTGCAGTTGGTTACTTCTGTCCTTTCCACGTACGTTGTGTATGTGTATGTACCTCTTCTGCTTATGCCTCTGCCTGCGCAGGCTGATGTCTCATTTGGCAATTTGTTGCCAAAGTAGTTGTCAAATTTGCGTTTCACAGATACTGGTAACAGCTCATTTCTGAACGTTTTTTACCCTAGTTTGGTGCCAAAATGCAAGTTAGCCAATTTAAACTCTACACATTAGCACAAGACACATTAGCGTAGAGAAATGTTTCAAACCTTTATTGGGTACTGGAAAGCTTTATTGGGTACTGGAAAGCTTTTAGGTTAGTGCCTGTGCATTCAAAGGTGAGCGTGAGGAAGTGAAAGTAGGAAGGGAAGAGTATCTGGGCAATCTGTGCACCTGAGGAAGCTGCCACAGCCCGTGACAGCTGTAACGAGGCCTGGGGCCATTGGCAGCTAGCATCTTTCAGCTGCTGTCTTGTGCTGGAAGACAGGACCACCAGCTCCAGGGTAGCAGAGTGCAAAGGCTGATTTAAAGCTGCAGTTGCATTTCCTTCCCTGTCTTTGCCACGTAGCCTGTGGTAGCAGCTAAGGATCAGCGTTGCTGCCGCTCTGAGCGCTCCCCCTTAGAAAGGCTGTAGGCCTCAGCTGAAGGGTCTGCACCTCGTGCAGCCTTTCAGAATAGTGTGAAGAGCAGCAGTGTTTGCAGTTTATATTCACTTTGCTCTTTCTGTACAAGGCTGAATGATCCTGGAGAGTAGTAGAGAATAAAGAATTACATCCTTTTCCTTATTTTTTTTCCCAGATACGTTTATGTTTTTCAGGATGTATCCCCTTTTTATCTCTACTCTAGATTGCATAGTCCCTGTGTAGCATTTCTGTTTCTTTTTCAGCATTCAGGGTTCCTTCTCAGTTTGCATTTTCTTAGCTTATCCCTCGTAGCAATTTCCAGCCAGGTCATTAGTAAGATTCAGTGCTTAAGAAAATTTGATCTATTTGACAAACATTTCAGTGTTGGAACTGATGTGCGTCTTTTAGACACTGATATAATATTTAATGTCCTGCTTAAATTGCCGGAATTCACGTCTTCCTGCTGTTTTTCAGCTCAGCAAGACCTAGGCTAAAGCTGCGTTGTCTTTGTGGACATTAATGCTTGATTCAGCCATATAGCCTCTCACTGTCTCTTTTGCTAGCCCAGGAGGATACCTACGGGGAAGTACCTCTTGCACCCTTGGTTTCCTTTGTACTGTGCTGGTTGAAAGGAACACTTTGCGCTGTTTGCTCAGCGAGAGGAAGAAAGCAGTGTGTGCTACAAACCAAACCTGTTTTCGCCTTGACGTATTACTTTCCTTGATGGCCTATTCATTCACGTTACTGAGCCAAGCAGGGCCAGGCCCAGCCTCATGTCCAGCTATGTGTCTCCACATTTTCCAATAGCATGGCTTAAGCAGGACTCAGACTTGTTCTTCCAAGCTTGGATCACGCACTGTGACTGCAGTTTTTTTCTGTGCATTTCTTTTGGGCTCGTGATGAGCTACCAGGGTGCAAGGATACCTCGAGGCAAAAGCAGCAGATTCCCCAGCAGCCACTGCACACTCGCTTGGCAGTGCCTGGGGTTTCTGCTCCTACAGCAGCCTCCTGCTTCCCATATGGCAGCATGCGAATGAGTTGGACTAGGCACAGAGATGAGATTGCAGGTTTACTCTGTAGGTGTTTGAGGCCTCTACTCTGCAGAGGTGGTGCTGGGGATGGGCAGGCTCGTGTAGCTTGAGCCATACAAGGTCTCAGCAGCCATTACGCTTCCTTTAGGAAGGTAGGAGGAAAGTTTCTTTATCTAACAGAGCAGCAGGTAGCTTATTGTTCAGAGTTTATGCTACTGTCTAGCCACAGACATTTAATTTAAGGCAAAAATTCAAATAATTTCTTTAAGAAAAGGAGTTCAGCCTGGTCCAGTGTTGGTGATGTTTCCTGAAATGGTTGAGCTGGTCAGAGGATGTAGTTTGAGCTGCTGAGCCAGTCTTACAGGGCACTGTTGCCCAGAGGATCTGAATGAGGTCCCTTGGGGGTCAAATGAGCATGAGAATGAATAACATGGAAAATGTGGGAATGGAAGGATTAGGGATGAGTGAAGCACTCGCACTTTACCTTGACAGCATCGAGATGTCAGCCTGACTCCTTGTCTCACGACGTGTTACCAGCTCGCTGACACTGGGAGAGGCAGGCCAGCCTTGCTGTGGCCCCTTGCTGCCCTTGTGTTGGCAGCTCTCCAAGCCCTTGAGCCAGTTCAGCTTGCTAAACCTGCAGAAAATCAGCCAGACGTACAAATTTGAGGAGTTTGCTGACTCTTTGAGCAGCTCAGCTGAGTGCTAGACCCAGGTCCAGAGGGGACAGGGTGGCTGTTCTGGGAGTGAGTCCCAAACCGACAGCCGTCCTGCGAAACGATGGCCTCGCCTAGGTCCTTCCTCTAGACAGAGGTCTTTGTTTGACACTTTTGACCAGCGCCTTTAGACAGCCTCTGAACCTAAGAAAAATTTACTGCACTAATTTAGCTGCACCCAGATCTGTCCTAGTGTAGATGAAGCTCCAGTGGAGTCTTACCAAGCTGCTTTGACATTTGTGCTCCCTTTTTGACAGAACAGTGACTGTATTTGTAAGTCACACCTGACAGTGTTCATGGCGTGCTGTAAAATTTAGAAATTGCTTATTGTTTGCCCCAAATGCTGAATTTTGTTTTCAGATACTATGATTCTTCATATGCTGCTTTAAGACATGAATTTTGAGTCTGAGAAGTATCGATGTTTTCCAAATTTCTGTTGCTGAAGGATGGCAATATAGGACTGTCCTCAGCAGAGGACAGCACTGTTCATATTAGTATTTCAGCTTTTATGCAATAATAATTAAAAGAAAAAAATTATGTTTATTTACTGGCAAATTAAGCCATTTTTAAAATTGGTCTTCACAGGAAAATAAAATGAAGAGAAATGCAACAGGAAAATTAAGTCATTAATGTACTCTTTGCTTCTCGCTTTCACTTCATTTGATTGTAAATTGTTTGCAGTAAAATTGCGTATTAGTAGTTTGCGTAAAGCTCTATAAATTCCTTCAGTACCGCCTGTAAATGAGGAGGAATCGGGTCTCTAACCTTTATGGAGTATAACTGTAGCTGGATGCGTTCCTGTTGGCTAATTATCCGTTCCTCCATGTCGTTTGCTTGAGCTCTCAATTGCTCACTGTTTAGTGCGCATCGGGTGGTTGCCGAAAAACGTCTAAGAGCGTGTGCGCTGGAGTGCGTGGGCAGGCAGGTACTCTCACCACCAAACGCTAATCTGGAAAGCCGCTCCACCTTCCGCAGCAGGCCTCTGAACTCGAGTGGCTCTCACAAACCTGTATTGCTTTCCAAGAGTAACTGCATGCTTAATGCAAATTTTAAAATCCTCAACTGGCAGAAGGAGGGGCGAGGGTTCCGCTAAAAGTAGGTTTTCTACATTTTTTAAGAAGCACAGGTTGGAAACAATCATCTCTCCTGGCAGTGAAAAATACTTTATGGTCAGTCATCTCTGCACCTCTTACCTGGGTGCAGGGTAACAGTCCTAAAATGTATGTGCCAAGGTAAATTTTGCCTTAGTATGAGGTATCACTACTGCAATTTCATTGCTGTTATAAGCAGGGAGAAATTACCTCAGTTGTCATAACGCTGAAAGAACGACGCTTTCGTTTTCGTGGTGCCTGGGGAGTAGCGTCTTTTACCTCACCAGTTTTGCTCTTGCCAAAAGCCAGAGGGTTATTAATTTCTGTTTGGAATTTGTAGAGACAAGCCATGGAGAAAGAGAGATCGTTCTATGGACAGTCTGTTGGGTCTGTGGTGGCTGTGACCAGGCGTGGTGGCCCGAGGCACCCCTGTGCGTGCTAGTTCTCCCCCGTGCAAGGGGAGGGGGCGTTTCTGCGACGCGGAAAATTTCAGCTCCAGTTTGTGTGCATAAATAAAGAGATTTAGGTAATAATTGGAGAGGATGATTTGTTTGGAGAGTCAGAGATGAAAGGAACTCTTCTCTCCCTGTCAGAGCAATTTTGTCTGCATCGTACTGTATAATAAATCAGATTGCATAATGTCGTGCGGGTTTTCCAAGGGAGACGTGAGCAAAGCAGAAGGTGCTGATGTTAGACACACGTTTTGTCTTCTCTGGTGCTGTCCTGGTGCCTATGGAAGAGTGTCTGTTCCCGTCACTGTTAGGTTTCACTCCCTTTCTATTCTATGCGTGGTGGCTCCGGTTAGCTGCATGGGACTTGCTCTGGGTGTCAGTGAGGAAAAGCTTCTTTACCTCGGGCCTGTACGATGCCGTGCTGGTCATGTGTCAGGCTTTTTGGACTTCGGACCGCTGGGTAATTCTAATTTATTTTCCCCGATGTAATGGCTCTTCAGCCTAGAGAGGGTAAGTGGCAGCAATGATCTGTCGTCATCTTAGTTCAAGCCGGGGGGAGTAGAGAAGTTGCTGTTCCGTTTTGTTTCTGAAAACAGCCCACAGCTTGCGTTCGCAGAAGCGAAAGGAAAACACTTGAATGCAATATGCAAAAATAAAAACAAAAAAAAAGTCAGATCCTGTACATCTTTCTCACTGGGCAAATAGTGCCATGGAGTCTGTGGATGCGGTATACACAGAGCTTGTGCTGCGCATAGGCGGACACATGTCTCCAGCAAGGAGAGGAGGCCCCAACTGTGATTGCTAACAGTATTATTATGCTGAAATGTAATAGGCGAATAAAAGATGCAAGGATTGGGTTTTTCTTTCTTTCTTTCGTTTTTTCTTTTTTGATTTGGGTTCATTGTGAACCCATTCATTCTTCTTTGTTTTGTTTGTTTTTACTGCTTTTTCTCCTGCTAAGACCAGCATGTCTTATCTGTGGCTTTGTCGCTTTGGTCAGTTTGCATCCCTTTTTAATAGTTGTTTATCTTTTTGAATTAAGTTATGTTGGTTTAACACTATTACAGAAGCCGAATCTCACAGAAGTGCTTGGATGTCCCTGGCTTTTTCAATTGGGTACAGTATGTCACTAGAACAGTTAAAATTCACCAGTGTCAGGGTAATACACCCAGTGTGCAATCACATCATGCGCTGGCTCTGGAGCTTTTATTGCTTACGCTGTCACTGCGTATTAGGAATTAGTGAGCAATGTGGACTAGATTGGTTTAGACGTGTCTTATGTATTATTGTTAACACAGCCTGACAGACCGCACTACCCCAGCTGTGTTGCGTTTGGTAGTACCGGAAGGAATATCGGCCGCTGTAGTAGTTTGGACTGCGGGTTCGTTTGCAGCCTCAATTTCTTATTTATGCGTAGCTGTGTGAAACATGGTCTGTAGAGATCACTTGACCTCTTTCCAGAGATGAATCTATCCAGAGATTTTTAACCCAAAATAGCTTGTGAATTCTGTGTAGATTTAGAAAAGCGTACATTATCCATGAGGAGTATTTTCAAACTTGTTTGACTTTACACACTAGATTTCCTAAGGAGCAATTTGGTGAATAATACAGGATATTTAAGAAAATACTATCTTTCAGCAGAAAGCAGTAGAGAGAACATTTAATGAGTATGGAATTAAGTGAGGCAAGTTGTTCAGCTCTTTGTGAAATTGGTGGCAAATTTTGGTCCATGCTTACAGGGCCTGATCCTATTGCTGTTGAAACATTTGAATCATTTGTGGACTGTGGATAGGCAGTAGATCTTTAGTGCTGAGGCAGACAAATACATGCATTTTTCTGAGTGCTCTGAATTTGCTTCACATTTGGCTTATTTATGTTCTGTGAAAGATCATATGTGATGATAATAGGTTCGGCAGTTTTAAAGATCTGTATGTCTCAAATAAATTGGACAAGTAAGAACTGATTTGAAACATTCTGTGTTTATATCTATGCAGTGGTGTGGAAAGACTCCAGCCTGCCGACTCGGCTCTTGGGGTGAAGCAGGAAAGAGAGGCTAGCTATGACAGTTTTAAGCAGGGAAGAAGGTGAGGGAATGGGAAAAGATGAGGAAGAGAAAAAACCCTGAAAAACAGGAGACATGAATTGTAAGACTTGAAAAGAAGAACAGAAGGAACAGGACAAAGGAGGCAGGAAGCATGAGGAGACTGAAGTGCAAGTGTTGAAGAAAAGATGAGGGAAGCAAATAGAGGAAAACAGAAAGACTATGAAATCATTAAGTCTTTTTTTTTTTTTTTAAGTATGTAAAGCCAAAAATATTCCAAGATGTGAATGTGTATGTATAGAAAGGAACATATAGTTTGATACTATTTAAATATAGCCTGTAATCTTCAATTTTGTAACTCCAGTTGGAGCACCTGTGGGCTTAGCGGAGCTATATCCCATCTAGTTATACTAATACAAGGCCGGACTGGTGCTATCTAACGTACAGATACGTTCCTCCACCTCATTGCTGTTCTGCCCTGGGTTCTCCCCGTTCTGCCATGCAGCAGGTGATGACAAACAGGGAGGCCTCAAGAGCTGGTTCTGCGGCAGTGACTGCCAGTGAACGGACGGATCCAGACAGATCCGTTATCTGGTCTTGAGATGTAATATCAAATTGTGTGTGATGTGAGGGTGGACATGAGGAACATCATCGTTATTGTGTTTTGGGGGGTGAAGTGGGATATTTGAAGTGTGGTAGCAGCCAACAGAATGGCAGAATGGTAAAGCCATCGCATCCAGTGCATGCCTAAAGCATGTGCTAAGCAGACATTAAAACACCAACAGAAAAAATCAGGAAAACTTTTCCAGTGAGGAAAGCAGCCTAACATGTTCCTATAAAATTTGTTTATCTGGGAAAATGAGTGTGCTAGTTAATGACAGCCTCCAATCTGAGATCACACTGCAGCATTAAACACCTCTAAACGAGCAGTTTTTACATGTGTGTGTGGAACATTCTGTCTAGAAGGTCAACTGAGAAGTGGCAGGAGGGACACCAACGCAAACAAGTCCAAAGCAGTCCAAAGGCACATTTTCTGGAGTCCTTTCTAGTCTCCACCTTTTGAGTTCTTCCTTCTTCCAAACTATAGTGTGAGAATTTAGAATTCATGATGACACATATTAGGAAACCTAAAAGTACATGACAGTTAGAAAAGAGACAGGAACTTAGTGCTCACATCTTCTGTATCCCAGGGTAAAGGAAACATGCTCTGTACTGCTATGTGTCTGCACAGCTGTGGTATTATTAGAAATTCATTTCAAACTGAGGAGCTCAGAATAAAACTCAGGAATTGTTGTACTGCTTGGTTTACCCCAGTGATTTTTACAACCAACTAATCTGAATCCCTTTATTCCTTGGAAATTTTCAATCCTCCTGAAGGTGTGAGCATCTTCCCACACTGTCAGATTTGGATATTTAATCTAGAGAATGAACTTGAGTCAAAATACAGCTCCTTTGGCAATGGAAACTTCTTTTGAAGTTTTTGGATCTTCTACGTTCCATGTTTCCTGTTTTAAATTAAGAGAACAAAGCACTCTCAGTAGTGCACAGTAAGCAACCTGTGAAATGTGTATATCAAACATCTGGCTGGCTGACATGATGAGCCAGACAGAAGAAGAAGGTAGGTGGCATCCCATTCATCTTCTCATCAAACAGCTCGCCTGGGGTAAGAAAAGCTCATTGGAATTCATCCACCTCATAACAGAAACTGAAGTCGGAGCTAACATCAGTTGGTTGTACTGTCAGCTACAGGCCAGCCAGGCCAAAGTCTTCATGAAAAAAACTTATGCCAGTGCTTTGTCCATTAGAATGGCGAAATACCCCATACTAGGGTTTCTAGCACTTAACACTGACGATCTCCTGGACACAGAAAAAATTGTATCTACCTTTCACTGATTTTCGTATGTCATTTCTGATCCAGCTCACATAGACCTTGCGTTTATTCTCATGAATGAGTAGCAGTGTTTGTTCCATGTCCATAAACTCTCTCAGCTTGCAGGCAAAAAAGTTCATGGCCCTTCTACGCTATGAAGCTTCTTAGGGTATGCCTGTTTTGCATACATGGAGATGCCCAACCCGGGTGAGGTCTGTGGCATTACAGCTTTGTGCCCAAATTAACAAGGCATTGAAATCAACTTGAAACTTTCCTAATTGCACAGGGTCTAGAATATTATTTTCAATTAGAAATAGCATTGGATGTAAGGTGGAAATCAGGTTAGCAGCCCTGATTGTCACAGGCTGAAGGATGCACGCTCATCTTCATGGGCTCCACTGGAGCCCTCAGTGTTAGACTGAGGCAGGGCTGTGTCTGTGCAGAAAATGGGAGGAAGTACAGTAGAGATTCCAGCACCACTGAGATGCAGTGGACAAACTGTTCTACTTTTCTTTCACCAAAATTATTGCTGCCACAAGGCTGGACGTAATCAGCTGTGAGTAAAGATTGGGTAGCTGAAGCTGAAGCTGAGCAAGGCAGATGAGAGGACGAAAGAGGAGAGCTGGAGGAGCTGGCTAGTTCCTTTGGCAAAGTCTGGGCACCCTCACTTGGGCTGTGCAGTGTAGTTAGTAAAAACACTGCTGGATTCCTCTGCGACAGCACCTGTGATTAACATTTTCTGCCATCTCTAGCTGGAGAGCAGAGTCTGTCCTATCCAGATGATGCATTGTCGGGATTTTACAGGAATCTTATGTCCTGTCTGGACTAGAGCAATGCAATATATACAAGGGCATAGCGCCATGGGTTCTTGGGAACTGCAGACACACAGAGTGCTGCAGAATTTCATCTCAGCAGTGGTGGTACCTGTGGTAGCATAACGCACCATTTTTTTTCTTTAAATACTGCTACAGCTCCTGGGCTGTTTGGCAGTCTGAGCAGGGAGCAGGAGCCCATCATGGTGTCTGAATTGCTGGTGTCACCTAGTTTGTCAGACTGTCTCAGAGGGGATCTGGAACATCTCTTAGGTTTAAACATCTGTTGTATTTATTAGCCTGTGTTGATGACTGAGGAAATATATCATTGAAATAGGTTTGACAAATAAGATATGCCATTTTTGGATTAAGTTTAGAAAGTGTAATGTATATCAATAACTATTTGATCATATAATTCATGTATAATAATAAACATCATATACGATCATAAAAGTAATAAACATCATTGCATAACATCTATCTTTGCAAAATATCAAGGCCAAGGATCAAGGTTACAGATAAAATGACAAGTACAGTATGTGGGAGATGGAAAGACAAATATTTCACCTTCTTTAAAGATTTAGTAATCAGTATGCTAGGGTATTATCCTTTAAGTGATTAACTGTTGTTTGGTCAGAGTAACTCGAGTGTTTATTGGCAGGTTTTTTTTATTGTTGTGATCTGGTCCTTTTGCCTCTCTGATTAACAAGATTTTATGATTCACTCTTCTGAATGGTTCAGGTGCTGACTTGCAGGTAGAAAATGTTGGTCAGCCTGATAGTGAAATATAAATGTATTTCTTTTTTTAAGAATATATTAATGTAAGTCTTTCTTTTAAACCAGTTCTGTAAATGGATCAGAAAAACATCCCCATGCTGAAAGAGACTTGAAGGCATTTGAACTTAGCTGTCTGGCATAAACTCCATAGCGATGTCAGGTGGGTACTGTTCTTCTACTACTACCATTTGGGTGAGGGTTGGCTGGTTATTGCAAACCAGGAGTCATGAGCACTGTGGGAGAGGGCAGTCGAAGAAGGCCTGCTGGAGTAAGCTATAGGCCTGCACAGGCCATCAGTGTTGTGCAGGAGGAGGAGATCTGCAGCGTGAAGCTGTTGGTGCTGAGGGCCTAATGTCCACATTAATGCATTTTTGAGGTGTTGGACTAGCTCTGGTTTGGTCCCACACATGCTGCTAGTGGCTGGAGCACGTGGAGGTGCTTCTGCTTTAGTTTCACCTCAAAGCAATGTGGTTTGTGTGCTTTGAGGCTGCACCATGGTTTGTCAGGAGAGTTGCTGCAAAAGCGCATACCTGATCTGAACTACAAATTATTGTAGACACAGCTGTTAAAAGTCAAGTTTTTAATCTCATGAACAAGTAAATGGATATGTAAAAACCTGGGAACAGGATCTTTGAGCAAGTGGCAATACTAATTCTGTGACTTCATATTGCTAGCTAAAATTGAGGCCTGCAAAAGAATACCTGTTAAAACATCTTTTACTGTTGTTGACTTGGTAGCAGATACAAGAGAAAACAGAGATGTATTTTCTAGGGCTGAAACAAAAAGAAACAAGGGAATCAGCATTAAAGCAAGAGGATAAGACTCTAGAAACACTACCACAATAATGTCTCTCTGATAGCTGCAGAGAGCATTTTGACATAAGCTATGGTGAATAAGCCACTGGATTCAAGACTACATGCATAAAGTAGTTCTAGTCTACACTATGATTCGCAAATGTTTATATATATGTGTGTGTGTGTGTGTACAAATAAATAAATTCTCTGAACCAAAATCTAGTTATATGAACTGAAGAAGAGATGGTTCCTAAACATGCTCAGGTACAGTATCGTCGGTTGCCCGACTAAAGAGATACAGAGGAATGAGATTAAGGGACCTGACAGCGCTCTGAGACAAGTGAACTCTATGTTATGGTGAGTGTATCAGCATAAGGGGGTGAAAAGGATACCATAAAGAAAGAAAAACACTGCATACCTGCTCTAACAGTGTCTCAGATAATGTTTACTATCGTCCCAAATTTGAAATGCTGTCATTTTAATAAATGATGAAAATTCTGCCTATTAAGCTATGTTGTTCGGGTGTCACTGAAGCAACATGAACTCCTACAAATCTAAACAGACTTTCAGCAAAACAGAGTTCTCTAAAGCACTAACACAATTAACTTACCACGTTGTTTTATTGGGGGAGGGGAAAGCCTTTTAAAAAGTAATACTTAAGCGTGTTGGTTTTTCTTTTTAATATGCAACACTCTCTCACATCTTGTCTTTGCGGCTAATCCTTTTTTTTTCTGGGATGAAGGAAACTATGAATGATGTGGGTTGCTTAATGGGTTCAAGTTACTTTGTATTAATTTGACTGTAAGATAGCATTGGAACTACAGTATCAAGTGAAAAACTTGTGAACTCTAGTTAAGCACATTTTGATCCTGGTCATATTGGCTGCTTAAAGTGTACTTAAACACAGCTTGAACTGGTTTGGATTTGTTAAGTTTGCCTCTTCTGTCATTTCATTTTTCTGACCTGATTTGTATTCCTGCCCTCCAGCTTAATGTTGCTCAGAAATCTCTTGTTCTCCTTCAGTTAGGCAAATGCCTTTGCTCTTTTTTACCTAATCTTAAGCTATTGATCAGATCCCTTCATTAAATATTCATTTTTTTTAACCTGTCTGGGTCCATCCCCTACTTTACTTTAAATAGTGCAGTGCAGACTGACACCATCTGAGAGTCCTGGCCGACCTTCTCAGCCCACTCCTGTTTCCAAGAGCAGGGCCTTAAACTGAGCCCTAAGGGGCCTGGGCTACTACACAGGTAAGTTCTTAAAAAAAAAAAAAAAAAAAAAAAAAAACCTAAACCATCCTTTTAACATGAGAGTATTACATCTTTAATTGTTTTTACATAAATACCGAGATGATCATAACTATATATGTCAATGCTTTTTTTTTTTTTTCCCCCCCCCCTTAAACGCCAACTCAAAGAACGAGTTTTTACAAATTGTAGATGCTTGGTCATTTTGTAAGGCTTTTTTATCTCTAGAGGCCAGATGGAACTGCAATCCTTTTATTTGCTTTGCATAACGAGATAGGAGCTACATTTTAATAGTATATAGTCATAGACTATAACTGTATAAATATTTTTCTCTTCCACCCATGTGTTTTCTCTTCGTTTTTTTTTTTTTTTAATGACAGGTAGTTTTCTATACAGAAAACTGTCACAAACAAGTAAATTGCATACCCTGATAGAAAAGACATGCACAGAAGAAAATGTAATTTTGGTCAAGGAAATTTAAGAGAGAAATTGACATTCAGTTACTAGGTTTCTAAGACAGCTGATGATTGATAAGTAAGTAAGTAAGTTACCTGTGTTTCAGTGCACTGAGGAAACTGCTTTAGGGACCAGTCTGGAGTTTTTGTAGGATTTTTTTTTCTTAGAGGCTTTATTTCAAGCTCTCCTAAGATCCTAACGTTGATTTTAGTTGCATATGGATTTATTCTCTGCTCCGAGATGGCAATCAATTGATTGATTGAAATGAATAAATAATAAACATCAGGTTTCATTTTGAGATGCAGAAACAAAATGCTGTTGGAAGAACTTTTAGACACTTCAGAAGCTTCTTCTAGCTAACTCCCTCCAGAGTCAAATCCTAGTATGTTCTTAGTGATAGGAAGTTAATGGCTTTACTGCATGTTTGCTGAAGTCCATGTGATAAATTCTATACGACCGCTGAAGTAGAGGACACTCATGCACGCGTTTGTGGAAGTGTCACATCAAAATATCTTGCTGGACTTCTTGCATCTACCAGTAAGCTGAGAAACTTGACCTGATTTAGACGTCACAGGATATATAATATTAAACTAACAACAAGACACAGAAGAAAAGACGACCAACTAACATGAAAAAACACATTTTATTGCACTTAAGTTATAAGAAAATAAAATTTCTAAGTGAATCAAACCATAGACACAATCCCTTTAAAGGTTGTTTTCCTCCATCATGTCAGGTTGTTACATAACTAAAATTAACCAACTGGAATCTGATTGCTTTAAATCAGACTATAAATAAAACAAAAACAAAAAAAAAAAGGAGGAAAAAAGATCGCCTAGGATACAGTGTTAAACCACTTTCACAGTTCAGCTTGAGTTGTGGCTCTTGGAGAATGAGGCAAACCATTTGACTCTCATGTTTCATTTTGTTTGCATATGACAACTTTACAAAAACTTAAGTTTTTGCTCTGTCAGTTCCTCCCAGCAATAACTGTAACAGTTGTTTTTTTCTCAAATACTGTAAAACACTAAGACTGACCAGCAACTTTATTTTCATTTTTGTATTTTATAATATTTTTTAAAAATTTTGACAGTTTTTTTTTTAAATGTATGTTCATTCCATTCACCACAGCCCTCACAAAGAAAAATTTCCCCACAGAACAGGCTGCAAGAGCTTTGTTCTAAGGAATGTGTTTTAATTTTTGCCCAGAAAAAAG
Source organism: Struthio camelus (assembly GCF_040807025.1). Lineage (NCBI taxonomy): Eukaryota > Metazoa > Chordata > Aves > Struthioniformes > Struthionidae > Struthio > Struthio camelus. The sequence continues at coordinate 38,237,181 of NC_090945.1, forward strand.
AAAATAAGCTTTGCACACACACTCAATTCTTTATTTGCAGGCAAACTTCACTCTTAATTGTCTGAAACTCTTCCACTCTCAGCCTCTTAGAGGCACAGTTGGCTCAAGTTTCAGTGGCAAAAAGTCTTTTTTCTGTAACCAAACTAGAGCAAATTTGGAATTCAGTCTGGGACTAAAACGTCACAGCAGAAAAAAAATAAAAAAAAATAATTTGCTTTTCTTTCTTTCATTTAGCAGCATAAATAAGTTTGGCCACTGGGAATACAGTACAGGGGTGGGACAACAATCCCATAATTGAAGACCTACTTCTAGCACCAGCATTGCGAATTAAATCCATCAGCGGACTCTCAAAACCCAGGACAACTTGCCACCTCAGAGCAACTTATGCATTGAAGAGTGTAGATGGAAGCAACAGTAAATAGATTAAACAGAGGCTAATACTGTGATTGACATTGGCAATGGTTGGCAAAAAAAAAAAAAAAAAAAAAAGGAAAGAAAAAGCTCTGATAAAACTGTACAAAACAATTCACAGTAATATTTTAGCTTTTCCACACCAGGAATGGACTTTTGTTTGTTTTGTTTTGTTTTGTTTTGTTTTTATTCATTGCAGATGCTCTCTAGTTTTTGAAAGTCGTAGAGGTTGGAAGGGACCTCTGGAGGTCATCTTGTCCAACCCCCCCGCTCGGAGCGGCCAGCTGAGAGCACGTTGCTCAGAGGGGCTGCCAGGCCTGGCAGGGCCCAGGGTGGCCTAGGGGTGCACGAGCAGCCTTGCGTGTGCAGCTTCTTTCAAGATCTTTGTGATAAACTAACCTGTTAACAAGAATTGTAACTTTTTTGTTTAACCCCCAAATTGCTCAAGGAGCACTTGGAGGAAAAGTAAAGAAATAATTGCACCTGGTTTCATTTATAAAGGCGTATTTTTTGCAAAGCTGCCCCGGTCAAAAGTGTAGCCTTTTTTATGTGACGAGACAGCAAATGCCTCTCTTGTCAGTTATAGTTTGTCATCTTTGTCTTCTCCTTCGTAGTCTGTAGGTCTTTAGGATCTGTTGCCCCAAGCCAACATCCTGCACCACCAAGGACAAGGGATTTTTTTTTTCCTTTTTCTTTTTTTCTTTTTTCTTTTTTTTTTTCGGGGGAGGGAAAGGAGAACATCGTCTACACGTTTGGACAAATTCTTTCTGCCCTTCACTTCATATCCACGTCAAAGTCCAACACCAGCAGCTTTGTTTCCTCAGTCCCATTCCGGCTTCCAACTGCGCACACTAGCTTTGTATTAGAAGCTCTGATCCGCCACACAACGCCTCCACTCCCCCCACTCTCCAATGTGACTAGATTTCGGATAAATTCACCCGTTTTCAAGTCCCAGAGTTTTACAGTCCCATCATCTGAGCTGGTAATTACAAAGTTCTTGTTGAACTGTAAACAGGTCACAGCACTCTGATGCTTGTTGGGACCTATAACAGTAAAACCAAAACATTTCTGTTTGTAGTCAGATAGCAACAACAGACAGCAGGGCCTATAAACTAAATACCTGTATATTTGCACACAGGTGTTTCTATCTCATAGCAGTATTATTAATTCAGTTTTTGTGCTTGTATTTTCTAAGAGTGAATATAGGTATAGAAAAATTCCCCAGGATTTCCTTCTTTGTTACAGTGATCTTGTTCTGTTGTATACAAACAGTAAGGCAAGTGTGTATACCTGGAAATCTGTGCAAATGAACTTAGCCATCCAGAGTGAGGTGACTACAGAACCTGTAGGTGTCTGTCTCCAAACCCCTTTGAAGAGCTTATTATGAGGGCACTCCTAATTCTTGATTATAGAAAACGGTGGTGCTGTTATAAATTCCAGTTAGTAGCTGTAAATAGGAGTTAAAACAGCAGAGCCTGCTTTATGGTGAAATTAATTTCAAGGCTATTGGTTATGATATAAGGGAATGATGTAAGACATTATTTAGGGAAAGAAAACTGTGTTCATGTGTGCACGCCTGAGTGGCAACTGTCAAAATGGAAACTGAAATCTTTCTTCTTTATAAAATAAAGGAAACATCTTCCACTCATTTCTTTTGATTTATTGTAACAGACAGTGTACTTTGCCTCCCAATCCAATTAATCAGTAGGCTTTGAAACATCCAAGTGACCCCTAAATAAGTTGACTGACTGTTTTGAGATGCCATTTCCTAGATATTTCTGTGGTTTAGTAGGCTAATATACCCGTAGCAAATTTCTGTCAACCCAGACCATCTGCCTTTCATAATAGGCAAGTGATTTGAATAGATTAGATTAAATACATTTTGTTCTTCTAACTCGGGGAAGGATCATACAGCTGTCATCAGAAAAATGATTTCTAAGTTGTAAATGGTCTGTGGTTGTTACTTTGTATATAATTTTTTAAAGTTTTTTTTTTTTAATAGAATATGGAGCATAGATAACAGCAGGTAGTTTGATCTACATCGAAGAAGTTTAAACTCACCTTGCAATGTCTGTAAACATTGTCCTGTTTTAATGTCCCAGATTTTGACTGTAGAATCCGCATTCCCAGACACCAGTATATTGTCCTTGAGTTCCATTCCACTTGTTAAAGACTGGTGGCCTGTTAGCGTGTGAATGCAGTTTCCTGTCTCCACATCCCAAACTCGGATGGAAGTGTCAAGAGATCCACTCACCACATGGATTCCATCAAACTACAAGAAAGGTAAATCTATTACAAGCAATTATATTAGGGTCTTATGATGTGCTGTATATGAAGTAGATTACTGAGCACTTAATTCACTAAATGAATCATTAGCTGCTGTATATATTTGGAAATGGCATTACAAAATAAAAATTCAGTGTAAGCACTGAATGACCATGCTTGATATCAGAGCAAGTGATTTATGGTCAGTGGAATTTCCTGTTATAGACATGGTCTATGAGGTACTCAGTTCAAGGAGAAAAAGAGACTTTGTACTATGTATTTCTGAATACAGTACAATGCTTTTAAACATAGTAATATCCTGACTATACTACAATGTACAACAAAGAAACAGTAAAAGAATTTTGTTCTCCTAATGAAATTAAGTAGTCAAACTTGCTTTTCACAAGTGTAAGGGACTTCAAGCTGGACAAGGGCAACAACGTTAATCCAGGATCCTCTGTGCAAAAGCCAAAACAGGAACATGAAGGAAAGCAAAAATGGTGCTATTAAGCCATTTTATCCCCCCTCCCCCGCACACTATATCCAAATCATGATTGTGTGCAGTAAGGAACTTAAACTTTCTAGATGTATGTTGCAAAAGCAATACATGCTAACACAGATGTATGCATTCTTGGATTTTCTGTATGGGTGGGGTGTGTGTGTGTGTGTGTGTGTGTGTACACACGCGCATACGCATGCTGGTTCATTTATATATGAACCAGAAATATGTAGAACATGAATACGTAGAGAAATCAAGTAAGAGATGAGACAATTCTGACCAAGAGGAATGAACATGTAGAGAATATAAAGGTGAAAAGTAACTTGAGTGATAGTGACAATGACATAAGAGCCCAGAATTCTTAAAAAGGGAAGGAAAAAGCACAGTAGAATAAAAACAGTGAGCTTCAAGGAGGAATACTTCAATAAATTGAGACTTCCTTCCCATGAGGTTTTTATGTATCTAGTCTCTGAGGGGAAGAAGAGTTCAGGGGAGTTGGCACTTTCTTAAAGACACAAACTATCCTTATGTGAAGGAAAGATAGGAAGTGTAGTAAATTACCACGACTCACTTGGCTACAGCACAAGGAATTGTACAAAAAGTAGAAACTAGATCAAGAGATGTGAATGAAAGAGCACACTGGCACACTGGGACAAAATCAGAAAGGCAGGGCACAAAACAAGATGAAACTAGCAAGAGCCATTAAGGATGACAAAACACTACTCTGTAAAAAACAAGAGGAAGGCCAAGAAAAGTTCATTTATGCTCAGAGGGAAGGAAACACCAAATGTGGCCACTATTTAACTTTTTTTGCCTCAGTCCTCAGCCATGTGAGTGTAGGCTAACAGTGCTAACACCAGTAACAACTGAGTACGAACTTCAGCAAGAATGGGGAAGAACCACGTAAGGCGAGTGGTTTTAAGGCAATCTCAGAGACATCTGCTGCTATCTTTGAGATTTCATGGAAGACAGGAGGTTCAGATGGCAAACACAATTCCTTTCATTATTAAAGGAGATGCTGATGGGAGATGGGGCATTATGGATCCTTCAGCCTAACTTCAATTTCCAGAAGGAACTATCAAATAATCAGTCCGGTTTTAAACCCTTAGCAATGCAAGAAGTAGCAGTAAACATACATAGATTTGCAGCGGAACCAATTTAACCAATCTGATATTTTTGTGACAGGGTAAAAAGTCATGTGAAACAGCAGCTGTCTCCATTATAGTTTCATAAAGAAGGAGACATTTGATGTAGGGATACTATCCAGTTCAAAACTTTGCTCACAGCGTAGTCAGAGATATGAGAGACTTCCAGAGGTGTCTGGCCCTTCAGCATTTTCATTAGGATTTGGATGGTATTTAAAGAGCTGCCCCAAAGCAAAGAGTATGAAAGTCAAGTGACCACTGCAAAGATCTGAGCTTGGGTAGAAATGAATGAAGGCATGACTGCAGCCTGGGAGAACGACAAGGCAGGAATCTCTGTTACCATGAGGGCAATCTAACATTGTCCACGTGGACTGACTGGTATCTAATAACAGAGAAGCGAGAACCCAATAAGCAGTTATCTCACTGCTTATTTTAATAAAACTTGTAGAAAATTAACGTCTTCGATCTCTATCTGCAAACATGGTTGTGCACAACACTTGGGGTCAAAAGATTTTGAGAGAGGGACGTGCCAGTCCCTCCCTAAAACTGCTTATCTGCATACCTTGTACTTCCTGTGGGGAAAAAAAAAACCTATATATAGATCTGAAATAGGGATATGCTATATAAGGCATATAAAATAACCTTTCAATTCTAGTAAGCACCAATAAGACTTTGACTGGAATTTTGTATCCTGTTTTGGGCACCTTGCTTTCAAAAAAAGGATGTGAACTAATCTGAGTTCAGATAAAAGCAACAGGAATGATAAGTAGGCTAACAAACAGATCTGTTGGGTGGAAAGACCATGGAATGTTTTTCTTTCCTAAACTAAAAAAGATTGATTCAACAGCTTCTGAATTCTTTTTTTTCCCCCAGCAAATTAACTGCAATCCAAATACGCCAGCTATGCAGAAAGAATTTTTTAAGGCTTGGCATCAAGAAAAACTTTATCCTTGTATTGCTACAATTAAGTAAACAACAGTTTGGATCAGTGGTTGTGAGCCGTTATCCACGTACCCCAGAGAGTGCATGGATTACTACAAAGGTACCTAAGAGGGTGACTAAGAAACCGAACATGGTCAGTAGTCTTAAACTGTTGCATAAGGATCTCTGGAAAATGCTGGGGGAGTCTGCAGATGGGCAAATGTTGAGATATAATTGAATCTGCTTGAAGTGGGGATGGGGAGGACAGACTGGGTCACATGTTTCCTTCAGTCTGATTCTGAGAGTTCTGCTGTTTCAGGCTATTTCAGGCCAAAGGGTAGGAACCCACCATACAATTCAAAGAATGTTTCTGTCCTAAAACTGTAAACACCGATAGCCTCCTGCCCCCCTAGACTCTTGTTTTAGAACCCTATGCTGCATTTGCAGAGGCAACAGTATCAGTGTTACCCAATTATGTGGTCCGTATTACTCCATATCAGAACAAGACATTAATATCCATCAGCCAAAACAAGAGCAACCAGTGAGGATAAGGCAAAATAACATACACTTCCCAAACTGCAGTAGATGAAGAGAAAAGAACTAAAAGCTTCCTAAATATTTCAAGAGATCTGTATTACAGCATTTTTAACCTGTTTGCCGCTTGTTGAAAGAATACTCCTCAGCATATGAATGTTAAGAGGAGGACTAGAGATTTTCCTGCATATTTTTTAGAAAGAAAATCAAATCGGTATTTTGTTCATATTTAATCTAAGGTGAGAAATACCTTTTGATGAAACCATTTATGAAAATGTTTCTCTAGCTCTAGCACTGAGCTTTACTTTCTGTACTGTAAACCAGATTAGAACATGTGCAGAATACAATTACACAATTTTAAATTTCGTTAACTTTTTTAGTCCTGCCAGACTGTGATGAGAACAGGCACAAAAGCATGAAATCAATTTCTTTGTCCTCGCAGTGCCTGGGAGTGACACTTTCACTCTGTTGATGAATAAGACAATCTTTTGGGTTAGTAAAGGTAAGGAGAATCTCCATTAGGTCTATGTGTATTTTTGCCAGAATAGTTTTAACCGACCGCGTGGTGACTTGAGGCAATAGAGCCAAGCCACAAAGTAATACCAGTAATAACCTACATCTACAATAACATGTCACTGATGACACAGCCTCACAATTGTAGATCTGGCCTCTACTCAAAGAAGAGGAAGTAGAAGGCTGGAGATTTATGTCCTGTCAGGGCATTAAAATTTTTGTTTCAGCTTTACTGTGAATTACAGTTTGGAACTAGATGTGACTACAAAATAAGTATAAACAGATGTGGATAATTCAGAACATTAATCCAACCAATTTTTCTTTATTTTTGGCGTGTTTTAAATTACTATATCATCTAATTTATTTAAAAAATAATCACTAGAATTTCCTTGGGGGAACCAAAAACATAGCTCCATTGCAAAATATATGCAAGATTTCAAAAACAAAACAACCCACAAACCTGTGTAACTTGTGGGGACAGAGATCTGGGCCTTATTGTACTGTGTGCTTTAAAAGATGCGTCTCTAAAAACTCTCTAAATGAGGACAACAACATAAAACTAATATAACAAAATGGAAGAGGGGAATAATACAGATGTCCCTATATTCTTGTGGATTGTGTGATACTGAAGTAGGTACCCACAATTTCATAAACAAGGTGAAATAAACTGACTTTAAATGCTACTTCAGGAAACTATAGCAACAGATGAAAATCACATACCTGTAAAGAGTAGACTCTGTTAGTATGCCCTTGCAGCGTGTGCAGACAGGTCTCTGTCTCTGGATCCCACACTTTGACCATAAAATCGTATGCACCACTTACAACCCTTCTGCCATCATACTGAACACAGCGAACTGCAGCTACGTGGCCCATCAGAACATGTAAACACTGGCCCGTCTCTATGTCCCAAACTCTTAGCGTAGCATCTCGAGAACCACTGACCACTCTGAGGAAACAAGAAAACCCCTCCTGTATTTAGCATTACAAATAAATAAAAGTGTTAAAACAATTGGACCTGGCTATAAATCAGTTACAAGCTGAAATTCCTTTTGGACACTAGATAGCATTTGTCCACTGGCCACCAAAGATCTGTTTGGCTTCACATCTTATTAGGACTGCAAAAGACTTGAGTCTTTTTTCTTCCGTGCCCTACTCACCTCTTCAGGAGCCATGTATTTCATATAATTAGCAAACAGTATTTAAAAGGCACTACAGTCCTGAACAGTAAAATGATGCTATGAGAAGAGATGTGGACTGTTGTATCCATGTATGAAAGCTTGTGTGCTGAGCTAAAGGCCAGTGTGGTGAGCGTCCTGTTTTAATGATGCAACTAAATACAGCAATTTAACAAAGATGATCTTTCTTTTTTTTAAGAAGTTTTATTTTCAGTAAAACATTAGTCATTCTGCTTGATTTGTATAGTTTATACTTTTAAAAGCCTTTTTAGGCTAGAATAGAAAAGAAAAGGAATTCATGTTACTGGTATTCCCGTGATTGCTAGGATAGAAAAAAAAAATCTCAGTGTTCTTCAAAAGAAAAGAAGAAATACAACTAGGCCACTCTGTCAACAACGCCATACCTTAACCAAATAATACAGCTTTTCTGCTGTTTGCTACTGCAGAAATTATGCTATAACCAGTTAAAATTTTAACAAAAATGCTACAGAGACAATACTTACAAGCTTACTCATTTTACAGACTGACTTTTTTTCAACACTGATAAAAAGGAGAAAAATTATTCAGTGTAGGAGACTAGCTCACAGCATGACAAAGAAATAGTTTTGAAATAAGGTAGATCATTAAAGTACATGACTTCTAATTTTCTGTTCCTCAGTTCGCACGCTTACGCTTTTGCTTCTATTAAGCATCTCCTTTGCGTTGCTTTATGTAGTTTAGTTTGACTACTATGTCTGTTTTGTGTTTTAATCAATATTAGGGTATGCATCCAAGTTTTAGAAGCATTTTCTGATCAAGTATGGACTAAATGAGCCAACAGCCAACAACAATTCAGCCAACAGACTGAAAACTGGCTGAATGGCAGAGCTCAGAGGGTTGTGGTCAGTGGCGCAAAGTCTATTTGGAGGCCTGTAGCTAGCGGCGTCCTTTAGGGGCCCAATACTGTTTGACATCAGTGACCTGGATGAAGGGACAGAGTGCCTCCTCAGCAAGTTTGCTGATGATACAGAACTGGGGGGAGTGGCTGACACACCAGAAGACTGGGCTGCCATTCAGAGGGACCTGGACAGGCTGGAGAGCTGGGTGGAGAGGAACCTCCTGAAGTTCAACAAAGGCAAGTGCAGGGTCCTGCATGTGAGGAGGAATAACCCAAGGCACCAGTACAGGCTGGGGGCTGACCTGCTGGCTTCTCTGCAGCTCTGCAGAGAAGGACCTGGGAGTCCTGGTGGGCAGCAAGTTAACCATGAGCCAGCAGTGTGCCCTCGTGGCCAAGAAGGCCAATGGTCTCCTGGGGTGCATTAGGCAGAGTGTTGCCAGCAGGTCGAGGGAGGTGATCCTGCCCCTCTACTCAGCCCTGGGGAGGCCCTGGGGAGGCCTCACCTGGAGTACTGTGTCCAATTCTGGGCTCCCCAGTGCAAGAGAGACATGGTGCTACTGGAGAGAATCCAGCGGAGGGCTACAAAGATGATGAGGGGACTGGAGCATCTCTCATATAAGGAGAGATCAGGAGAGCTGGGACTGTTCAGCCTAGAGAAGTGAATGCTCAGGGGGATCTTATCCATGTGTAGAAATACCTGAATGGAAGGTGTAAAGAAGGAGGAGCCAGACTGTTCTCAGTGGTGTCCAGTGACAGGACAAGAGGCAATGGGCACAAATCAAAACACAGGAAATTCTGTTTGAACAGCAGAACACACTTCTTCACTGTGAGGGTGGTTGAACTTGGGAACAAATTGCCCAGAGAGGTTGTGGAGTCTCCATCCCTGGAGATATTCAAAAGCCATCTGGACATCGTCTTGGGATACCTGCTTTAGGTGACCCCCCTTGAGCACGGGGGGGGGTGGGGGGGGGGTTGGACTAGAGGATTTCCAGAGGGCCCTTCTGATCTGAACCATTCTGGAATTCAATAAATGTAGTGGAAATTATAAGCCAAACTGTGACTGTAGTAAGCACTTACCTTTTCTCGTGGAGGTGCATACAACGCACAGTAGAGGTATGTCCATACAAAGTATGTATGCATTCTCCAGTTTCAGCATTCCAGACTTTCAGCGTTCGGTCTGTAGATCCGCTGATGATGATATTGTCCCTCATCTGTGATGACCAGACTCCGCCTGTGTGCCCAACTAGTGTTCTCAAACACTGAAAATACATATTTTGATTAGTTGACAGAGTTGAAGGGAAATATAAGGCATGCATAATCCAAAAAAGGTAATCTGTGAGATAGCAGTAGTCTGGCTCATCTAGAATAAGCCAGAAGACTCCCAGAGATTGCTTCATAATTGAACTAAAAAAATCCCATCTTTTAGATAACACTCATCAAATTTCTCTATCTATTGTTGGTACTTTGATGATATGATGAAGCATCCCTATAATCTTTCTTTTGATAAACTAGACTGTCTTTCCAAATTTCTCACTACAAGGCATGTTCTTGCAGCCTTGAGTGAGTCTTTTTTCTGAGTCACTGCAGTTTTTCTCCTAGTATTTTTTTGAAACGTAAATGTTAGGACTAGAGGGAAGTAAAACAAGTAGTTTTACCACCAATACATAAACCATCTACTGCTGTTTTATTTTTCTACTTTTGTTATCAAAAAAAAAAAAAACATGCTGTAAGCTGTACCTACAGCTTTAATACTTTGAAATCACGTTTCAAACGTACCCCATGCCTAGGAGAGATGCTCGTGTTACATAAGCATGGCCTACCTTCTTTGATCCTAAATGCACGACACTTTTTTATTTTTCTTTTTTTTTTTACCATGTAGAAATCTTGTTTGCTCACACCAACAGCTATAAAACCTAGATCACTCTGGAACAATGATTTGTCTCTTGTCTCTCAGTTTGTATTCCTTATCAGTGATTTATTTTTATATATAAATATATATATGTATATATGTATGTATATATGTGTGTGTATATATATATATTTAAGCAACAATCACTGTGATAATTAGTACAGATAAGAAAAGATCCTTGCAAAACCTGACTAGAAACACACTCCATTTAAGATTTTGCTTTTACATTAACAACATAATACCTATTAATTACCTGCTTTCCAACCTATTTAAATATGTGCCATGTTGATTTTTGCATTGCTCCTTTTTAAATTGTGTCGCAGGATACAGCCTTGTAATACACATAGCCATCTATTTCAGCTCTATTACTTTATCTGTCAAACCTAACTGCACAAGAAAAGAGGTCAAGACACTGATAGTCTCTTATTCTGTAATCTAATGCTGAGTGGCATTAATTTTCATGGCCCTTCCTTAACTGTTAGTTGACTCCTCTTCGAGTAGTCCAATATTTTTTATCTGAGCTAATTAGCCAGTCCTTCAGTTTCCACCATTTAAATATTGACACATTTTAGCGTTCTGCCAATCTTTTGGATCTTCTCCAGGACTCTAGTACCTTTCAGAAAAAACCCAATTGCATTCCTCAGGTAGCTCTCTGGATCAACTGTAATAAAAATACCTGCCTTTGGTAGTAGTTAACATCCTGCGAGTTTCTGCTGAAATAAACTGTTTTATCATCACTGCATGCTGTATTTATATCACATGAATTTTCTCAAAAAACAGAGCAGAAATACCAAAAATCTCTTCTACATCAGTGACAGTTCAACTAGTTTCTGTTGTTAAAATCCTTTTCTTTCTAACATATTTGAAAAGTTCCCTACTTTTGTTTACTGTGCATAGATTTCCTGTTCTTTAACATTTCTTACCAGTTTTCCTGGCTTCCAGTTTAATTCACTGCTATCAATTTCCTCCTTTTCAGTTCATAGCTGATCTTCACGTTTTCTCTAAATGAGATTGCTGCTGTTTTTAAAGAATTCAGCTTCCTTTGATTCTGGCTCTTTCAGCATCTAGCAAAAATATTTTTAAACAGCCCCCAAACCGATTTCACTGATTTGCTCATATCTTAAGAAATCGTCCTTCTAAAGCAGTAAGCAGACAGAATCCTTATTTTGGGTACTTGTTAACACCTCTTGAGTATCCGGGGAATATTCTAGTCACATTAATTTGCACAAATCAACCTTTAAGTTTTTTTTAATTTACGTCATTAATTCTTCAGTATCAGTAAGCGTGAGGGCTAATACAGCAATCTTCCTTCTTTCACATATTATTTTTAGCTCTCCTTAAGGTTTGGGGTAAATAGTCCACAGTAGGATTTGTAATTGCTTTCAAAAAAATACTAAATGTAAAATTTAGATAAGTCATGCTAGTATGATTAAGTATTAAAGGAATATTTTGCTTTTGAGAGGGTGGTAGGTACATAGCAAATATTTTTCATTTGAGGTTAGCCTGCCCTTTTCAATAAAAAAAATGTTAATTTTAACACAGGTTCCTTCACTAGACAGTTTCTTGTAGGGAAGCCTAGAGAGGTAGGGTGAGGCTGCCTACTGCTTTTAATTTTATTTTTTCCCAAAGTAGTATTTACAGTCCTGCCAAGGAACTAGGCACACAAAGACAAATGCTTAATACATTCAACTTGAACATTATAAAGTAGATGATACCTTTTACATCTTAAACATGTTATCCTCAATAGCTGTCCTGTTGTTGGTATAACTGTACCGTTAAGACAAACCAAGTTACACAACACTAGTTTAGAAGAAAAAAGTACTATTTCCCTGAGGCCTTTCTATACACTTGGAGTATGGTCAGTCACCTTAAAACAAAAACTGTGTGTTGAGTAGATGTGATGTTCGAACATGAGTGAAATGTTTGGTACAGTCTTTTTGATTGCACATACTCTGTTTTGCTTCTCTAAGCCAAAATTAAATTATTGAAGCTTATTAAATTCCTGCCTGGGCTGGATCTAATTTAACAGGAAATATTTAAACCTAAAGCAAGTTATGGTTTTTTTTTTTGGTAGCTTACCAATATAGCAGCTTAGAAAGAAAAAACCAAAGTGTGTACTTGAAGACAAGAGCCAGTAAAATGAACGCACCTTTTCAATAACTTTAAAACAGCAGAAAGAATGGTAGAAGACAGGAGAGAAAGAGAGATGCAGAAGGGTAAAGGCAGGCTAAATTAAGCTTTAAGAAATATAAAGTAACGTATCTGTCCAAATTCTCTAGAATCCATGTCACAAATGACTCCACAAGAATAGAGGAATTGCCAAGAGAACAAGGATATATGCCAACAGTAACATGAGCAGCATTGTAATTTCACATCAAGGTGACTTTTTTGAACTAGACTCGTTTCTGTGTAGGAAAAGATGACCCAAATGTTTACTAGTATTTTTTCTAATTCTTGTATGAGACAAGACCACTCTGCAGTGTGGTCTAATGAAATTGTATTTTTGACATACCAGTGCTCGACCACTAGCTCATTTGTAATAAATTCAGCAGAAATAATCAACTTACCTTGCCTGTAACTGCTGACCAAACTTTTAATGTGTTGTCATCTGAGCCACTCACTATTCGATTACCGCAGAATTGAAGGCATGTGATCACGTGATCATCATGACCTTTGAGCACCTGACAACGAAGAACATAAAAATGTACATTCACAACTTGACCCAAGAGATTAGGGATAAGCAGGAAAAACAAAGTGCTATTCTGATTCATAAATTACGAAATGCTAGAGTTGCTTCAAAAATAATAAGGTCCCTTAATCCCGTGTGTCAAGTCTAATTTACTGCCAGCTGAGAGCAAGGAAGGTATTTTCCTTCTTCATCGAATAATATTGCATTGCTTATCAAGTACACTACAGTTATTTTAAATCTTCTAAAATGTTCCAGGATAAATCGCTGATAGAAATACGATAAATTAGTAGCTGGACATTGCTCAATTCCTCTGCAGTTATTTCCTTGTTTCTTTATTTTTTTAATTACATTTTTTTTCAGACTTTTACCTTTTAAGAGTTATTTCAATCTTAAAAAAAAAAAAGGATGAGGTTCTATTATTTGCTGCTTATTTGCACTTTTATGGTCAAGGCTGAAATAGATATACTTTTTTTTCCTTACAAAGCACTGTAATCTATCTATTAAATGCCAGGCAGCAGCAAAGTCAAAAACTATAAAACCATAAAAACCATAACTCAATTAAGTACAAACAAAAGTAGTAATTTAATGTGCTGAGAACGTGGATTGGAATGTTACTTCATAGAAATGCTATTTTCTGTGTTTGATACGGGAAAGCTGCAGTTCAGTATATTTTACTGCAACACAGGTAAAAATGCTTATCAGAATACATAAGACGAGGAATTTTTTTTATTTAATGTATCTGAATACTTTTCAAAACATTCATACAACGGACATGGGCATTTGGATAATGCCTAGGGCTGTAATTGTAGTAATAACTCCAAGATAACTCGATGTGGCGTATCAAGGCAAGAAATACTGAACCGCTGCCATAGATGTACGTAAGGCATGGCCAAATAAACAGCAGGATATATGCATAGGTTTTTAAAAGGAATTTCTTTGTTCTCATTTTTATTATTCTGTGGAACAATAATCCAGAAAATAGGGTATTTAGGGACTAAAAGGATTTGAGTCTGTTTTTAGTTCATGTTTCTGGCTAGTTATTCATTACCAGGTATGATTAGACTGTTGGTATGTTATTTTACAAGAGGTTAAAAGTATTGCTTCATATCTTTGTATTAGAAAAGATGTAATAAGACTGCAGTGTCAACGTCATTAAAATATTTCAACATTTTAAAAAACAGAAAAATCTTAACAAGGAATGAAGTTACTGTCCTGTGCTGCTCCATGTGTACACAGTATCTATGAAAACAAAGCATGAAATGATCGCAGAATAGTTCTGAAATATTTTCATATTGGGACATGGCACAGCTCTACAAACATACGTGTCTGTGTGCGCATGCACGTGCGCACCTGTATGCTTAAGTATTTCCCATCACGTCTCTGAGACTATAATCATCTCCTTCATAAAGACTGATATATGCATAGGCATTCACCAGATTATATTATACAGTTTTTAAGGTGGCAGTGAAGGAATTCTGCTGTACAAAGAAGAATCACATTTTGCTTGGCTAATAAGGTGCTCAGAAATTATTTTAAAAACAGGGTACAATAAAACATAAATTACTGTTTCCCTGTAACAAGGTTATGGTTTTCTGTGCATTGATGGTCTGGCTTGTCCCATGCAAAACAAAACAAAAAAAAACCCCAAAACCAAAAAACAAGACAAATAAACAAACAAATAAAAGCCTAAGGGTGGAACCTGTTTATTCATGGCACCTTGTACATAACTCAGAAACTTACCTTAGGAGATTTAAGTTCCCCTCGCCGCCAGTTGGTATCAATTCTGTGTTGCCTAATGTACGCACTTTTCCACGGACTATGTATAAAGCCTGGTTTTATTACTTTCCTTCTCTTGATATGTAATGGTTCATCAATCCCTAAAATGAATTAAAAAGAAAGGGGGCAAGGGGTAAGGAGGATAAGTCTACCCCAAATCAAGCAGCTACTCTCCCTCCCAAACCTTTACAGTCCATTGAAATCAAATGCTACATTGACCCAACGACCTCCTAAGAGAACTCTGCTGGTCTTCTGCATGCCAACATTTGCATTTTTTGCCAGTGACACCACCCTGCCCCTCAACTCTACTACATCTTCCCTTGTCTTTTAAGCATAATTGTTATCCTTATCAGGTGGTTGAAAATGCTATCATTCCTCATTCTTTGCTAGCAATCTACTAGCTTGTGTTTGGATTCCTTTTTCGGAGAGAACTGTAGCAGAACATTGCCTTTTTCAAATGGGTACTCTACAGCAAACCCCATAACCACCTGTACTCTCCTTTCAAAGCCCTTCAAAAAATAAACTTTCCTTTCTGTAGGCCAAAGAACTACCACTCCTCTCTGGTCATGCATCTTCATCATCTTTCTTAGACTCTCGCTCTTGATAATACCATCTGTTAATTCTTGTTTTGATTCAAAAGGCTATGTGCTTTTGGCATAGTCCTCTCCCTGGCTTGAATTTAAGTATAGCTACTCCCTTTCTGTATTTACGCTAAAGAGGTAGGTGCTTTGCTTTATCCTTGCTACTACACCTTTTCCTACGATTCCTTTTCTGGCCCATTTATCTTTTCTGTGCACCTGTTCTCTCTACGCATCTCACTACTAGCACAAGTCTTGACAGTATGTGGATGTCACTCTTCTCTCCTGCTACATCCTTTTCTGGTGCTTCTATCTGCAAGTCTTGAATGAACTGCTCCTTCATATGCCTGAGCACCTTACAGTCTAAACTCTTGTTTTGTTTGTCTGTGCTCTCATGCCTAATCGTAGTTACTAACACTCCTAAGCTCACAAATGTAGAATCATTCCCCTCTCAACCATTGCCTTTTTTCCTCATTCTGTCCTCTTTCTTACTGTAGGCTCAATGAAATTCGTTGAGAGGAGACTCTTTAGAAAAGATTTAAAAGGTTATACACCTGGTTTCTGCTGCAAAAGAACAACTCATTAATTTAGGCTCCCTCAAAAATACCAGTTACATTCATATTGTCACCTTTTTTAACGCCTTTGCATAGACCCTTCACAAGTCATTGTCTCTGAGTACTCTAAAGCAGACTGGGCAGATACTTGTGTTTGTGCAAGAATACTGTTCTAAGGTCACATGAATGTGCTCTGCCCCCCCGCCCCCAACTGATTTCTTGTTCATGTAATTCTGCATAAAGATTTAATTTTATTTTTTCATGTTTTCAAATATGTGTCCACAGTCCTGGGAGCCTTGTCTTGCCCACTCATATTACTGCTGAAGCACCATATTCTCTTGATCTGGCATGAGCAGGTGCCATTAGTGCGGCTTGTGGAACGTGTGTTCCTCTCTACGCAATCAAGTTATATATTTTCTCCCCCAGCCCCAACCATGAAATTTCTTTGTTAAGTTTCTTACAGCTGACATGAAATTACACTATCCTCCTTTCCACCTTACCACTACACATCAATTTTTCTTCATATTATTTACAATCTGCAAGATGATATTTCTGTCGTTTTTACATTTCAGCTTTTACTTGCTTTCTTTTTATTTTGAATAAAAATAATCCTTAAAAAAAGCAATAATATTTTATTTTAAAAACATATACTCACTATACTTTATATATATATATACATATATGTATGTATGTATATATGTATGTGTATATGTATATATGTATATATATACACACACACACGCTTCATTTCTAGTACTCCATGGATTATTTCTACTCCCTAGTTTCAACAAAGATATGTACCACACAGGTTGAGGCATCACTAGCAGTAAATTTAAAGTCACCTAAATTCCCTTCTTAAAACTTTAAGCTTATTATGTACATGAACATAAATGCCCCAGATGTGCACTGCTTATGACAGCAACACTTTGACCGTTACATTCATCTTTTTGCTTAGCCTTACCCTCCTCTTTGCATTTCTCTCTCCAGAGAAGATTATCTTCAGCCAGAATTCTCCAGTAACGGCATGTCTGGGCTGCCTGCAGAAGGTCCCTGGGTTCCAGGAATGACAGTACATACAGTGCCAGCTGTAAAAAAAAGGAAGCGTATTTTCTGTATTGTTTTTAAGGAGAAAACTGAAATAACGTATTAATAAACTATCCCAGAAACTTAACAGAGCTACAGTTGATTCCAGTGGGCACATGAAAAATATAACAGTCATTTGAAGGAACTAAATCCATACAGATAATATGAAAAATGTAGATTATTTACAACAAACTAGGTGAAATGACTGGCTGCTATGATTTTTTTTTTAAATAAAGTAATCCATATTGCTTTCAACCATTAACAGATATATTGAAATAATTGAGTTATTTGAACTAATAAACGTACCAGGAGAAGTTATTTTGTGAGTTTAACCAGAATATACCCTAACCACAATATGAGCAAATGGAATGCTGTGATGAATAATGCCACTCGGTATACCTGAATACAGAAAAGTAAATACTATGTGTACTTGAGTTCAAAAGTAGCCTATCGCTGGAGAAAATCCAGCATGCCTATTGCTCATTTTCTGACTAGAATGTAAAAATATTCTTAAGTGATGTTACACGGAGCTTTACGGACTTGGATGCTGAAGGAATTGAAATATGTGACTTTGATACTGTACTCAGTGTGTTACCAAACAGATACGTGAAATCCCAGTAAGCACTGAACTGATGAACTGAAGCTAGGCTTCTCCATGTGATAAAATTAGAGGTTATTGAAAGAATTGAGACCTCGGTTGACTGGGCTAAGCCATATAACGACCATGATAAAACCTGAAAAATCTCCACATGAATCTTCCTATGTGTTGGAGTCCTGAACAGTGGCAGAAGCATCTAAAACACAACCTAAAATACAGAAACCAATATCTTTAATGGTATCATGAATAACTACAGTTTTTCCACTGGGTAGGAGTGATGCATCTTCCAGTTATTGAAAATAAAAATGTAGATAAGTGGCAGGTAAGCCCTTTCCATAGATAAAAACTCTGCAGAGGCAACGATACTGATAAATAAGTGAAACACAGAACTATTCACGTTCTGAAATATTGGGCTCTGTCAGTAACTACGAGGATGTAAAAGTTGTCAGGGAAATCAGATCATCCATTTTACTTCTGTTTGACATATTTCTTTCTGTTTAGGATTTATATATATTTTTTTTTTTATTTTTTTTTTAGCTGGAGTTATATTATATATAAATAGAATTTTCCCTTCAAACAAGCACAGACTGAAATTCAGAAAGGAAGTCATAACTGTAGGCTGTTGACCTCAGCAGATTTTTGACCTTATTACAGGAGAAGCATTTACTTTTACTAATCTAGACCACTCAGTGACTGGGCAGGAAATAAAAACACAGTATGCCAAAACTGTTTATGTTTTGATTGCACATATACCTTGTCTGCAAGTCATCACCTGCAGCTCACATCAAGTACTTAAGAGTTCCACATTTGAGGGGTCTGCGTCTTAAGTTACACGGTAGATCCCTTGATGCATCCCCAGCTATAAAGCGCAGGAATAGTCATTATGTCCCTGCTCAGTTTTGGAGTCAGAATTTAGCATCTGGGGTGAAAATCTCTATTACAAGGGCAGAAACTGGACCTGCCCTTTTAGACTTTCTGTCCTTAATTCTTGATACACAAAATGATTTAAGAAGTGGTCTTTCCTAACTCATATCAGATAGTCTTACATACAGCAAAACTCAAACATAACATAGATTCTATCCGTTATGCGGGATGTTCTTTAACTGACAGAAGGCTTTGTTAAATATATGTCCTGTCTATACAGGTATGGACATTTGCTGAAGATGTTGTTAATTAAAACTCATTTTAAAACAGATTACATATGGGTGGCATCATGTAGACTATATATGGCTAAATATACTGGGGTCAACACAGTCCACAGTTGACTTTAGGATTAGCAGTGCCAAAAAGAAGACAATGTTCCTTTGTCTCAGTTCATGGATCTAGTCCCAAGAAAACTTCAGGTAGCAAAGATCTAGATGGCCTTTAACTCAAATGTACTTAAGGACTACTCTCCTTTGTAATGTTAACTATACCAAATGATGTCTCTCACTCTCTCTTTCATTCACACACACATGGCACCCACAAAATTTCTTTGGTCAATTGCTAGACCTGGTTTTCAGAAACTGGCAATTTCAATGGTTATTTCTCATGTCTCAGAAGAAAAACAGGAATATCCACTTGAGATTAACTGTTTGACTGCATGTTTCCTCAGAAGGAAAACAAACATTTGCTTGGTTATTCAGGTATTAAGTACTGTCTTTCTATTGCTGAATACATCTTTGAAGGAGAGCCCTCCTGTCCAAATCATCTTCATGTTCTGCTAAGCTAAAAGAAAATCACAGCATTACATATGACAGTACTGCAGATAGCCATAGGTATTAATGCAGAGAGACAACTCAGCGTATTTTCACAGGATACTGGCTTTGATAGGGAAGACTGTTTACAGAATTACTGACCCTACCAGCCTCTTCTTGCCCCCACAGCTCAGTTTGTCACCCCCTATTTGATCTAGCTTGAGTAGCTGAGGAGAGGGAGAGCCATACATCAGAATCACTTAAGAAATTGGGGTTAACAATAATCTTCAAAAAGGAGAGGAGATGGTAGGGATAATTTGGTGCTGACGTTTTTTTTTGTTTGTGTGTTTAACTCGGTTAATTCTAGTGACAGGATGGCAGGGACTGGGGATGAGGAGGGAAAAATGATTTCTTAAGCCAGCTTAACTGTTGAAGTCAGCCTTTCATGAAACTAAGTACCTGACAATATTCTGGTTTCAACAGGCAAGAAAGAACACTAAAAATAAATTAAATTAAACACAAGTGGTTTAAAGTGGAATCAAGAAAAATAAAGAAAAGGTAAAGAGTTTTACAGCTAAAGAGCATACCTTTTCTGTGAAGACATTGCTAAACTGAAATAACATAACACGATCACTAGTCACAACATGACTAGATTGCTAGTCGTATTTGGGTTAGTTTTGCCACTAAATCATGCAAAGGCAACTGAACTGTGAATTATTCCTTATTACATGAATTCAATTTCCAGATTTAGTTAAGTGCAGAAGTGACAAAATATCTTCTACGTTCTCAAAAGACAAAGTGCTGCTTCCTTCCGCTGCTTCTGCACTAAGGCTGCTTTGGGCAGCTTCCCTAGAAATATGGCAGCAAGGTAGAGGTCTTACTATAGCACTCCGTCCCCCCAGCTCTGTATCCTCTAAGTAGATGAAGGCGGCTACCACAGAAATTGTTTCTGTAAATATTCATCTCCTATCATGTATACTACGTTAATATTTATGGCATAAATATCTTCCAACCCTAATAAAAGCTAAGTAGCAAAACCCAAGGGAAGTCTGTGACATTTCCTAATTCGTGAAGATATGATAGCGTATAAAAGGAAGGAAGAGTAATTTACATCTAAGTATTTCAAAAATAGAATACACTCCAAAAAGAACATCAAGAAATGGAGATACAAAACAGTCTTCATGGTTAATAAGATCACATCAAACATAACAACCAAATACTATCAACAGAGTATCTGTAAGAGCTTGATTTCAAATGTGTTAGTAAATGAAGACTTACAAATACCAAAACTCATTATGAAAATTTTCACAAGAGAAACGCAACATGTAGTAGATCTGAAAAAACAAAATGAACTTCCTCCCCACTCCAAACAACAAAACTAGTTCCCATTCCTGAAAATTATTTGGGGTCAGACATATCATTTCTAAATAAACTGACATTTATTCATTCTAATAACTGTAGCAGACTAGATTTGTAAACTTGCATATCCACTCCCATGTTCTAGTTGTAAAGATATGAAGAGTTATTCTGCTGTGGGTGATATTTAGTTGCACATGCTAAAACCCACAAACATTTAAATTGAAATCTTAGTTTCTGTTTAACCTGACACAACATACCTGATATGTAGTCAAAGAACATACTGCAAGATACCTGCTTAACTAGGATTTGGCTCTACCCTTAGCAAAAAAAGGGTTTTCTGGTTTTACTTTTCTTTTCTTTTGCAGGGTCTTTAGTGCTCAGGTTGTTTAAAATAAACTCAAAGACAGTATTCACAAAAAAAAAAACAAAAAACCCACAGTGCATTAAACAATATACTTACAGAACAACGTGCAGTGACTTCTTGTATCCAGAGGAAATTGTGTGTGTGCATGCTCTAAAAGAATTAGTTCTCAAAATAATAAGCACAGTCAGCCCAATTAAGATACATAGGTATTTTTAAAGCCACTGGAGGTTTGTTTAAAGGAGTTGGCCACATCTCCTAGTATCTGAAAGATTACTGAAATATAAATGTATCTTAACCTGAAATTACAGTTGTTATATTATGACAGTGTATCAACTTGCAGCCCTCTAACATCACTTTACAGCACTAAGTAGACAAAAAACAAATGTCATAATTAGCACAGAAGTATTTAGAAGGTGGCAGATAACGCACTGCATTGTCCCCTGTTAACCAATTTTTCTCACCTCTTTTGGGAGCAAGGAAATGAAGTCTCTCTGAAACTGGGGCTCTATCACTTGCATCATGTGTTTTACTTGTGTTGGTTCACAACTATCAATAAGTTCATCTAAAGCAAGTAATTTCTCTGGTCCACTCCAGCTCTGCAAGGA
The DNA here is from genome assembly GCF_040807025.1 of Struthio camelus. Lineage (NCBI taxonomy): Eukaryota > Metazoa > Chordata > Aves > Struthioniformes > Struthionidae > Struthio > Struthio camelus. The sequence goes on from NC_090945.1 coordinate 38,258,712, forward strand.
GGGAGAAAAAAAAGGAAAGAATAAGTTTAGTTTAATACACCAGTTTGTTTTACACTAATCATTAATAAGTGTTGTTGGTTTGAAAAACAGGCAAGTTAAGTTTCCTTGCAGACCTATATACAAACATATAAAAAGGCAGCAGGATAAATGCTTGTGTTAATTACAGAAAAATGAGAAGTTTAATCTACACAAAATTTTCAAAATTACTATACTGATTCTTAAGCTAAGAAAGGATTTGTTATATACACACATACAAAAATTAGCAATTACACAGATAATAATTAAATTAATCAAGTTGCTTTTTAATTGATGAACTCTAGGCACGTATTACTGACAATAAAGGGGTTGCAACAGTACTTTCTCTCTCTCCCATACATTCAAGTAAGATCATAACTTTTAACTTTTAACCTTTTCGTCACGTAGACCAAAAATTTAAATGAAACGATAATAAAGGAAAGACAAGACACTTTCTAGAAAAAGGCTCACTGCCTGCTTATTACAACTCTTATGTCCCTAAGTGACAGTGCTGTATTTCAGAATCCTGGCTGTAAACCAACATATATTTTGTAAATATCAATTTATTCAAGTGAATAAACAGGGAATTTTGACTGGTAATTTTCTTACTTCACATTTTTACTAATGGGCATCACAAAATTTGAAGATTTTAATAAGGCACTCATCTGAGAGTTTAGCAGATTAACAGCATCATTTGTAAAAAAAAATAATAATAATAACTGATTATACTGCACATCTGACAAGCATGTCTTAAAACTTCTGTGCTCATCAAAGGGTTTTGATTTGTTATGCAAAAACAATTTGAAGAAAAAATAATTTCTAAAGGAAAAAACAACAGACTGCTAACTGATTTAGCAACAGAATTAGAGCATGAATAAAGCTTTAGAGAGGAGAGAAAATGAGACATCACAGTTTTTGAGAACAGATTCACATTCATATTCTTGAATGTCTTCTAGCGTGACATTTACAAGTAAATTAGCACATACAAATTATGTCACAGTTATGGTAAGAGGCTAACTGAAATTAAAAAAAAAAAGCGCATTAGAATTAAGATGTCTGTACTGCTCTGCCATGTACCTCAGGACTCTTATTGGTCAACTGCTGTTCTCTGGATTTGATTCTGACTATTAACTTTATTCTCCACAATCCTACAGCATTTGTATGTTAAAAAGTTTCTGGAGAACAATGAGGCAAGTTAAGGAGAGGATGGAGTTTTTCAAGGTGAATAAAAACTATATGAATACCCTGCTTTACTTGATGTAGAAAGATCATGTTGCATTATTTCTCCCTCTCTAATTAAAACGTCAAAATATTCAGAATGTCAAAAAAAGTATCATTTACCCAAATGATGACCTCCTCGCCTTTCAGATCACCCCATTCCATCAGTTCAGTGCAAGCAACTTCAAGCTGATTTAGTTATGGCGTGAGCAGGTGCCTGGACAGTTAGGACAAAGCAGCCAGCGTGTAGGAACCTACTTACATCACTTCCGTGCTCTTGCTCTACAGCAAGTGCAGGAGTAACTGAAATCACTAACAGGATTTAACAAAATAAAAAGAAACAAAAAGGTTGTCCTGGGTGCACAGCGATACGTAAGGATACCATCTGCACACCCTCCTGGAGAACCATACCTTGGAGTGGAAGGAAATTCCTATGACCCAGGCCTTTTACACACACTGTTGGCAACTGGTAAGATGGTGTAAGCTAACAGGAAAATACCCCATATGTGTATGTACTTTCACAATATGAGATATGCATTTGTGTGTCTCATATCCAGCATCTTACAATGTTAAAAAGAAACAAAGAAAAATCTCTTAGCGTAAGTTACAGAGGTGCTGTTATAAACAGCTCTTATTGTAAATTTCTTTCAATAGAAACATTTCCATCAAAGAACAGTTCTCTGTAAATCATGCACAGAAGAACTGTTTATCTCACCAACTTTCCAATTGTTGTTTGTTTCATTATCCCAAAGCTTAGTTGATATTATGGACAATTTTTTGGCAGATTTAATCTTATCTGTCAGCAGTGCTTGAATTTAGGAGAATAAAAAGGGGAAATAATACCTGTGTTACTTTCTCATAATATAAATTTCCAAGGTCATTCTACTGAATTCATAAGCAGCTGTATTTAATAAATTAAAGTAACTCAACCTGAATACCATTGTTTTTTGCTGTGGCAAACATTTGTTGCAGTTGTGAACATGCTATTAATTAATAATTCCATTCTACATTATTTTAATCTGTAACTTTCTTATACATATGCATTTCTGTTTTTAAAATACAATGCAAAACTGAACAGAAAAGATGTCCTGGGAAAGAGATGCTGATGAATAAGAGCAGCACCATTTTTCATCTGTCCATTCATCTTTAGGGGATGGCTACGGGCTCTCTTTTAAGTAATCAGCTGCTAAAAGATGTTTTCTGTAGGCCATTGTCCCCTTAGTCTTTCCCTTAGACAAACAAACCCCCAACTACAGTCAGTAAGGGGTCTCTGAGGGAGATGTTTAGCATGGAAAATTTTGATGAAGTGAGTAGTCTTGTCAGATAAACACAACTGTTTCTGTTAACGAAGGCATGACTTTACCCCTAGTACATTAGCATTTCTGAACCCCCTAGCTTGACTTGTTTGCAAAAAATTGCATGTAGCACACATTGAGCAGAGACAGAGAAGTGAGGGAATAAGTGTGTGGCTTTTATGAGAAACAACAGCAAACAACTCAGGTCCGAGAAGAGAAAAAACTACATGGGTGCCAAACCATTTGCAAAGTTTCAAACATCTGAGATGACCAGAGAGCTCTGAGACACTTGGTATAGCGCCCAGATTCCTTGGATCTCTGCCAGGTGATTCCCTTTAAATTGAAGATCTTTGTAAGGAATATGCTATATCCTTAAAACACATCTGCATAATTAATTTTTCTGATCTTGAAAAATCAAGTTTAATTTTGAAGTAAAATTAAAATAAAGTTTTTATGATGGGCAAGGGTTTTTCTAGAAAAAATTAACCCAGAATTCATTCACATACCCCTTGGAAACCCAGCAGGGAGTGTTGCTACTGATCTGCTCTTGAAAGATTTGAGATTCCTCAACAAACAGTACCCCCAGTTCCCTCAGGAGGTGGGGGAGGACTTGATTTCGTCAGCCCGAGCCTTGTGGCTGTTCATACCCCATTCCATCATTCAGTATGCAGGTAACCGCAACCATGGCACTACCTACTTGAAAACTCTCTCTTCATTTTCCCTACTGCTATGTTTAAACACCTTTCCTTTCTTTTTCAGGCATACCAAACAGCTTTATGTTAATCTAAATAACTGTTCACTATTACTGAATTCCATTAATGGAGGTCTGTTGTTTTACAGAGACCTGTGGAAAGGGCTCTTGCCGATCCTGAAGGCATAACAGAATCTTGCATTAGTTACAGAGAACACTGTCAACCCTCCATCTTGACGGTATCTTGGTTTGGATAAAAACGGCACATAAGCACGATCCACTGCAACAAAGATGGTCTACATCAGCAAGTCTTTTGGTAGGATAGGAGTGGTTCAAGAGCAGCTGGTGGTGAGGCCCCTGTATTGACCAATATCTGAGATCTCGTCCAGAGCAGTCTGGTCCCCAGGGCTGAATTGTCTGCACCGCACATACTTTGAACTTGTGCAGAGGAGCAGTGGCTGGTTCAGACCTGCGTGGCCCTGTCACAGGTTAGGCAGCAGCTTCAGGTGGAGTTTCCTCTGAAAGAAGTATAGTTCATATACACTGAAACTGCCCCAAGACCCAAACCAATGTGAAACGAGCAGGGATAATCAGGGGATTTGCTCTAAATCTGCACTACTGCTCTGAACCAAAACGTTAATGGAGAGGCAGCCAAAGGCAGTATGTTGTCATGTGGATCTTCCCATTCCGGGTAGGGGGGCTGCACATAAATATCAGAAACTTGAATAAGTCCTGAAAGAGTATTAAGCAGAAAATGCTGCAATACTGGTTATTTTTACTGCCTCCTTCAAATAAGAGGAAGGACTGGAGAACTCTAAGTAACTAATTTGAATTAAGGTGGCGTAGCCAATTGTTTAAGTGAAAGAAAAGAAATAGGACTCTTGCCAGCCAAAAGTGGCAAAAGGCTTTTTAAAAAGCTGATGATGTCTTAAGATGTGCACTATCTAAACCACTGAAGAAAAAAGGCTTCCGATTTCAGGCAAAATAACAGTGTCCACTAGCTACTCAAAGTGATTGCCTCCACATATTGTGTATGGAACAAGTTTTCAACAACACCGTGTACCCACTCAACTTATTCCAAGAAAATTCGAAATGCTGATCACATTAAATACATAAAACACAATACTATGTATGTGAAGTAGGATGAAAGAAGACAAAAAGGTAGAATTTAGTATCTAAAGCAGTACTGTCTCTGACTGAGTTCAGCATGAAGTAGATGTTTTTTAATGGCAAGTAATTTGGTGGTAACTTAAAAATATTTTCTGCTCCAAATAAGATAAAGTTTCTTGTAAAAGAAAAAAATCTTGTAAAGATATGCTTGGGCACTCAGTTTTAAAAATATTACAGTGGATATTAAAACCTAAGGACCTGAAGCCAAGAGTGATCGCAAAACAGAATAAATAAATACATAGATTGAAAGGATTTAAATGTAAAGGCCTATCACAGTGCTTTTCTATTTTTGTTTCTAAACTAAAATCCTATTGGAATCAATATACAACTCCGTTTTCAAGGGGGAAATGCAAATACTTTTCCAATCATTTCTCCTTTCCGCATTAGTTTTTATCATGTTCAAAATACATTATCTAGCTGACCTAAGTCCAGTAACAGCAGCAATAATATAAAAAAGGATCTTTAAGGGACATCTTCAGTTTTCTTGTAATTTGAAGAGTAGTCTCAGTTTTTAATTTGAAAAAATAGCAGAGAAGAATGATCCAATGCCAGTGTTCAGGTGGGAGACCTCCGAATCATTATAGCTGAGTATCCCTTGTTACTGTCAGCTTCTATGCCAAAGGACCTTGAAACAGTACCCATGTCCAGCAAATGTGCTCCTGGAAATAAAGCTTCAAAATTGATCAGAAACGTATTTTCATATGAAATAAGACAGTGCTTTTAAACACGTTTAGCAGGCATAAAGTACATAAAGAAGAAAAGTCCTCTCATTTCTGTTTCCAGATGAGAAAAACTTTGTATTGCAAGAATGCTGCTACGTGTACCATTTAATTACAACCCTTTGGGCAATTAGCTCCCCCTACTTTAAGGCTATGGTTTTATCATTTGGCTGTTTAAGATTCGTCCCCTTTTTTTTTTCTTTAGCAAGTAAATTTCACATGGAAAATAAACACAAAAGAGGGAGGTCGCTTGGCGTTAGCCAAGGAGATGTAGCATGGAAATGCAGCTACATGGCTTTGAAAGCTTTTCGTTCTAAAATAAGGGACCCTCCTTTTGTGAATACAAAAAAAAGCTAAGTGATAGAAGTAATCAGTACGTGCTACTAGATGATCTCCAGTTATGAAACAGCCCTCTCTCTCAAGAGTCCAGATCAGAATTCAGGAATTTAATACTGCAGCTGAGTATTTTGAAAAGCTTATAGAATCTAATTATATATTTATTAGAACATGGTTTTTCCATTACTAAACCAAAATTTGTGAGCCTAAAATAATAACAACCTAGTTAGAGGCAAAATTTCCACAGGCTCGCAGACTTCTTTTCCTATATGGGACGAAACAGCTGATAGCCTTGTTTTTACTGCCAAGAGCACTCGCACCACTCTGTCAAACTTTCAGCCTTTCATAATCTTTTTCTAAACTATGGAATGATTGATAATTAGTGATCTTATGTGAGAAAGTTAAGCATCTAAGATAACAAATAAAATAGCTTTTGTTAGTGCAAAGGCTTTTACATTAACGAAATGTTAAAATACAACGTAGCGTTATAGTTATTATCATAGATACAAAGTACCACTCGAAAATGATTCTTAAGGGTTAAAAAAAGACATATTTCTAGGAACAGTTTTAATAAAGATACATCGTTAATAGTTAAATTTGAATACGTAAAAGAAACTGAGTGATAAATACAAGAACATCTAATTCCAAACTGCCACTGTTTTAAACAGACTTGAAATATGTAAAAACAGAGGGACGGAGTTGTACATTACTGTTTTAATGTTCAAAATTGATATTTATCAAGGTCAACTGTATCATGTGGCAGTGTGCATCCAAAAGCACACTTCTGCCTGCAAAACTGTACATTCACTATAACGTCAACCATATTGTTGTTTTATCTCTGAAAACTCCTGTTAGTAATAAATGAAACAATGCCCGTATAGGTGATTTATTCCTTTTGAAAATGTTTTTTAGAAGAAACAGTTTCCTGCTCAAGATACCACCAAATAATATTTTCATTTTTCAAGTCAATGACTAAGACTCCTGCACACTTCTTAAAAATACATAGCAAAACCGCATACTAAGACAGCTCCGTGACACAGCTTATGCAGTCAGAACACAGGCCAATGCAAAACTGTATTTGTATTAACACACACAAAATTAACTTAGTTATTATTAAATTGGCATCCATGCAGAGTTCAGTATCCACCTGTACAAGTGGTGCATACTACGGTCTTTCACACCTTTTTTTTCCTCTGAACAAGTTTTAGACTGTTTGAAGGACAAGGACACAGAAAAGCCTTTTCCCCCACCTTTCATGTGTACATTCATTCACCAGCAAACGTTGCATTCAGGATTCAAAGATCAGCAAAAATACACACTCAAGTTTCCTTTTAATCTGAGATATTTTGTTAATTATATCTTTCTCTCTTAGAAGAGAGAAAGACTTGACGACAAATTTAGTGCTGTACCTACACTACAGCAAACCACGCTCTTAACTCTTACTAGTCTCCAAGTGAAAATGTCTCACGTTAGCTTGAGGTCACGGAGGCAGCCATTACATGTTGGACAGAATTTGCAGAAAATGTGAAAGTACTGAACAGTAGCAGCTATTTTGTTCAGAAACCCGAGAAAATAGCATTTATTGTGAATCTGGACAGTAACTAGCTGAAATGGGCAACCATACTTCCTTGAAGTTGATGACCATTCATGTTTTCAACAGCACACGAAATCAGTGACAGATACATTCTAAGATATATTGAACAGACTGACTACCTCTACTGAAGCAGCCTTTTACTTAAATCACAGAGGTAAGCTCTTTCAGAAGTTTATTTCTCTAAGCACTGGTTACCTGAAACATTTTCAGCCATTCCTGGAGGCCTGTAGGTGGCTGCACAGACGTAATGCGGCGACGTTGCTGTCCTTGTCCATTGGCTGCCCTCAGGTCCCCAAAAGTGGTAGGTGTAGCAGAGCATGGCACCAGCCCCGTAGTACTGTAATACAAATAAAGTTAAAGCCACAAATAAAACATTAAGGAAAATTTGTAAGTCTGTTGCAGAAAAAGAAATCTAGTATAGAAGTTGCAATTATTAATTACAATGAAGTCTTTAACTTTATGCAAAGTTACCAAGGCAACAACATGAAAAATATTCTGTTGGCCATTCAAGGGGTCAGTTTCCACGCTTTCATCAATTCGCGTGTTTCTGCCATTGCAGTACTAATCTTCCAGGTAGAGATGGGAAATGGGGGTCATCCTTCAAAGCTAAAAAAAATACCACTGCATTTACTGGCCAGCAGGGTTTCTAAAAAGATGCATGTATACATATTTTTTTTCCTCTCTAGAATATTTCCTTTCCTTCTGGGCTCCCTTTGTGCCTTCAAACTAGTGATGTAGGAAACCAGAGTTCACAGTCTCATCTATACGTGAAATGCACTACTGCTGCCTCGCTGCCAAATTGAAAAAAAAAAAAATCTATTTTTATCTCTTAATATATTTTGTTGACAAAGAGCTATTAATATTGAGCCATTTCAGATATTAAAGGTTTTTTATGCTGACAGTGACTCAAAATCCAAGTAATGATAATAGAAAGCATTTTTTTAAAATAAAATGTATTTTTACAGCTCACTCATTCTTATCACTCGTACAGCGGTCCAGCAAAAAGGCCCATCATTTAGGCTCCAAAGTAAAGGCTCTTAAATTTGGCTTGTATTGGATCTGAGCAATACATAGCCTTGAGCTTTCCACAGTAGAAGAGTTACAGTTTATTTTAATTCCTTCTGCTGTGAAGTAGTTCTCAGTCAAAAATAGTTATTCATAACAGGAACTAAAAGTAAAAGTCTCTTTCCTTTGACACGAGATTAAAGGACAAGGTTTTTGTTCATATTTTATTTTTTTTGTATGCTTTCATTCGCCTGAAACAGCCAGTCAGATTTCTGGGGAAGCAGGCCAAATGCAGTGCTTCTTTTGAATCTGACTGATACACTTGACAAAAGGTATACTCTTTTAGTTTCCAAATTGTTTACTTTTACACAAGTGCAGAGAACCGTGTATCACGTGAAGAACTTGTAGCCAAACAAGAGTGTTATTCCATCAAATTTAAAAACCTAGAAAAGCTACCAAATTGAGGGAGATATGGAAGCTGTAACACATGTTTCTCAGCAACTAGACATGGTCTTTTTTTCTCTGACGCAGTGTCTACACATCTGAAAAGCTATCATGGAACCTGTTTTCCCATGTTATCCTAACTTTTCACACATCATCTGATAAATCTCTTAAAAGAGGAAGAATAAAATACACATTACTTTTAAAAGATCCATTGCTGATTGAGTACTATGATAATGTATTCAAATGAAACTTAACATCCCCGACCAGTGTTAGGTGGCAAGCACAATGCTTGTAGGAGGGCTGATACCTGTTCCTGGGAAAAAACGTATAGTGGTGTAAACTCAAAAACCATGGAACGCAGTATAACATCAGAAAACAATTGTTATGGCAACTCTGTAGTAAGAAATGCAGTTGTTAATGCGTGTATCCAGAGCCCTATTGTACCACCAGAGCCCTACTGTACCACCACTTCTCATGTTTAGTGGTGCTTTACTCTGCAAGGAGTCTTCCAAAATAACTGCAGTTATTTGTGCAATATGGTACCATTTAGGAGCAGTAAGGAAGCAGACCAGAACCCTTAATAATTTCATATTGTGGATAACAAGTACATGTGTGTTCCTGTTAAGATCAGATGGTCTGCTCTGCCTACATACATTTCCATTCTCTCATTCCTGTTGCCATAGCAAAACGATACATTTGATCGCAGTTTGTAACAGTCTTAGGGTTTATCACTATGTCTCTTTTAAAAAAATTGATTGATTCTATACATATTCTTAGGAATTCTGCCCTCTAAAAGTCTCTAAGTGAATCAGCATACTATATTAAGAATTAAACACAAACCTCAACAGAAGAAACACAAGTCTGACTACTTCATTAAAACTCATCTTCAGTTTTCATAATTTAAATGAGCTAAGCAGCATATGAAAATTGATACCACCCCTTCTTCTACTTTACAGTGCTTAACCTTAAGAGGAGCTGTGAATCAGGCTGAGAAATTGGAAAGACAGGATATATACAAGAATCCTGATCCAGTGATCTCTTATCGCCTTTAATTACCTTGTGTATTCTGAGACTTTGCAGGGTTTCTTTCCCAGAGAGAAAGAACGGACCTCGGAGCCATGGTCCAACTTTCTCTTCATCTGCAAGGTGAGGGAAAAGAGTAACAGCATGGATTTAGTTTACGTGACCAGCCTTACTCATGCATGCTTCTGTAAAATAAATACATGTTTACCTTTCACTTTAATTTTGAATTTCAACAAAGTTAACATTCATAAGATAATTTAAAGTAATGTTTTAGTTTCTCTTCAACTAGTAATATTTGATAGGTGTTTTTATACGGTGTACGTTGAGTATTATGGTGCTTAGGGGTCCAAAAAATATCGGAACAACATTCTTTTGATGTCCAAGTTTCAAATATTAAAAAGCGTGCACAACTGTGCGTTGGTTTATTTACTAAACTGTTCTCTCTCTTCTCTCCAAAGAGGGGAAAAATGAAACCAAACCCCTTCAACTTAAGAGTTAGCAATGAACCTGAACACAAAAGTTTCATGGAAATGGTTAAAATTTAGCTAACCTGTCTGCATTGAACCAAACGTTCATTTTAGGCACTAGAAAGAATAGTCAAATGCATCATTTCTTTGTCTAAACCTTTATTTTAAAGTTGCATATTGAAAACATTTATAAAACTGTAGTAAAATTGATTGAAAGATTAGCAGGCATTTTTACAAAAAGGGTAAGGATGAAAAACACTAAATCTCGGTCGTGAACGTCATCCACAATCACATATGATCAAAAACAAATAATGAGCAGGGCAGCTGCTAAAAGGGGAAACCAGTCTGCAAAAATTACCAAAGAGATGGGAACCAGTGAAAGACATATTTATCCAGTCAGATAAATAAAGATTACTTTCTACATACTTAGGTAATCTTTAACCACAGGTTCTTGGACTCAATGAGATGTATTTATGACAAACGGAATTTCTAGGCTTTTTTTGTTGGTGGTCTTTTTTTCTTTTTAGATGTGATATACAAAACACTTTAACCAGCAGGAGGCTACTTACTGACGTTTAGAACTGTGAGCTGCAAAACGCATAAACTACCTGCGTAACAATTTAGATTTTATTATTTTTCTCCTTTTTTCAAAATTTAATATTTAAGATATATAGTTTAAAAGTTGACATCTTGCACGTAACATTGATTCATTCTCCTTGGATGCTGTGTTAGAATATAACATTTATCTAAACATTTATTGTATTAATCCACTGGCCTAAAACAAACAGGATCCTCTGAAGCTTAAGTTGCATACAGTTTGGTTTGGTTTGGTTTGGTTTTTTAACTTTTAAAATACCTGTGTATTTACAGCTTTCCTCAAAACCAGACATTGAAGATTTTGTGTTTTGTTTTGCTAATGGTTACAAAGGAATTATAACTAGAGGTAACTATTCTCATTTTTACAGTATCAGCTAGAACACAACCAGAAAAGCTTGCCTTCTAGCCTTGTTTTCTTGCCGGTGCCTCACATGGGACGCTCTCAGAGCGTTTCACCATGCAAACGTTAAATCGGAGCCGCCTCACAGGGATCCACGCCACCACCCTCATCCCCACTGCTTCCCCGCACCCCAAGAAGAGGAGCCCCCTGCACCTCCCCCAAGAAAATCCGTTGTAATCATTGCAAAAAATAACAGATACCATCTTTTATCACTGTACTGGACTAGCAAGCCAGCAAATGTACTGGAAGCCTAAATAAGATGTGCTTTAGCATCTATTTCAGTTTTTTATGACAGACTTTTCAGTAACGATTTTTCTGTTAAGGGAAAATTTTTATTTTCAGCTCATCTTTCTGAGAGATTATCGCCATACCAACTGCTATATTTCTCTTCTGGTTCTCAAAAGAAGGAGATGCAGTTTTTCAAAAGGACACGTTAAAAATAAGAAGTACCAAGCCTGCAGTAGTATAAGCAGTTACAATAATTTACTCATTCGCGGTAACAAGGAAAACAACATGCAGTTGTTGATTTATTTGCCTAATGACAATTTCGCCGATTTTCCTGCTTTCCACCCCCCTCCGCCACGCATTTTAGGGAACTTTCTCATCAGGTCCCTGACACGTACAGACTTTCAGCATCTCAGAGGATGCTAAATAAATACGTGGCGAAAAACGCCGTTTGCCACACGAAGACGATAAAACTTTCTCCACAGCAGACGGGTCTAGCGACAGGATTTAGGCATCGGCACGGAATTCGTGCGCCTCAAAACCAGAAACACCCGAGCAAAACACCCCTGTGAACATTTAGCCCCTCGCTAAGAAAACACGCGCCCTTCAGACAGCGCTGATTTATTGAAATAATTGAGACTGCGGGAGAGGGGCGGCGGGGACGGGGGACGACGACGACCCGGAGGGCGGCCGGCGCCGCGCAGCCCGGCACTGCGGCTCCCGCCCGGCCAGCGCCGCCGGCTCCGCGCGGGGGCGCTCCCCCCCCTCCTCCGCCCCCCCTCCCCCTTTCCGCGGGCGCGCAGCGCCTTACTCACTTTGTAGAAGATCATCTTCAGGGCGCCGTAGAAGCCCATGGCGGCGGCGGCGCGCTTCCCCTTGCGCGGCGGCGGCGCGGCGCGCGGCCGGCGCCCGGGCAGCCGTTGGCAGAACAGCCCCGTCTCCGGCAGGTAGGTCACCGCCTCCCGCGCCGACATGCTCGGGCGCGGCGGCGCAGCGGCGGAGGCGACGGCGGCGGCAGCGGGGGGACCCCGGCGGGGCCGGGGCGCGGGGGCGGCTCTGCCCGCCCGGCCCTGCCCTGCGCTGCGCTGCCCGCGCCGAGCCCGGCTCGCTGCTGTCGCCGGCCCGCCCGCCCCGCCCCGCCCCCTCCCGCCTCCGCAGCGCGCCCGGCGGCGGCGGCGGCGGCGCGCGGCACTGCGGGGGGGTGGGGGGGGGGGGAGTGCCGCGCGGCCGTTACTCGCCGCGCGAGGCGGGGGGAGGCCGTTACCCGTTACCCGCCGGCGGGTAACGGCCACGCACGGGGGCTCTTTTTATTCCGCCCTCGCAACGGCGGCGAGCGGGCGGGCGGGCTCGCTCCGCGTCCTCCCCGCGGTTCTCCCGCCGGGGCGGACGAGCTCGTTGCCGCTAAGGGGGATTACGGCCGGCAAGCCCGGCCGCGCTCTCGCATGGCGGCATGCGGCGGGCGCAGACCGGTCCTCCCGGAGCGCAGCCGGTTTAAAATAGCGTGGCATACGCCGCAGCTTGCCCGGAAAAAAAAAAATTAAAAAAAAAAAGCTGCTGAAATACCTTCTATTGGCTAAACAGCAGAATAAACCGGTTTGGCGGATTCGGGAGTTGCAACACCCCAGCCCGACGATTATGTAATGTTCATTAAAATACTAATTCCCGATCCCCGTGGCTAAGCTGCGGCGGCCGTGCCGGTTTTCCCCGAGCGCCGCCGGGCCGGCGCACCTGGAGCAGCCTGCGCACACGCGCGGCTCCTCGCCCGGCGCCAGGCCGCGGCTCTCCCCGCCAAGGACTCGCGCCTACGCTTCGCTGAAGCCTTAAGGATAATTGCTTCTTTAAGAAAGTAATTGCGCCTTTCTCAGCCACTTCCTGCCTCGTGCACATCAATAACGCCTGTTGCCTTCACCCCTATGCCTCTACTCAAGGGCACCGAAGTCCCCGGCGTGCGGTGGGGCTCACAGGCAGGTACCTGCAGCCAAGCAGCAGCAGCTGGCGCAGCTTCTCTGTGCCGACAGGAACTCCAGCTGCTGCCTTTTTTTTTTTTTCTCTCCTTTCCTTTCTGGAAAGTTTTCTGCCCAAGTAGTCAGCAGTGCAGAGAACACGACCTGAAGAAGCAACGTTCACCTCCAATTTTTGCCAGATGCGGGGGAAGCTGGAGGCGCTCTGCAGCCCTCCACGCTGATGCACGCAAGCAGAAGCCAACGTGCAGTCAGCGCCTTTTGATTTGGGGAGGGGGAACCGTCTCTTGCTTTATCACCCAAAGTGCTACAAACAAGGAGAGAAGTTACACATATCCAAAGGAGGAGAAATACTTTTTATAGGACCCTCCAGCTTCATTAATACTTAAAAAAAAAAAAAACTCTCAGATGTATTATTACTTCACTACAGAAGTCAAAGTGCACTAGGTAATTAGCAAGCACAAATAAGGCAAAATCTCTACACTGTAACCCACAAGATACTGTTTCTCTACAGTTTTACATTATCTCCAAGCCAACACCGAGTCCTCAAAGACTTTTCTGTCTCCCAGTGAAAATGGTTCTGCCCATCAAATCTTGGCATTTATGCCATTATCCATTAAACTGCAGTGCTGTATATTTTATGAGAACAAAATGGTCTTGAGTTGACTTCATACCTCAGATAAGAACTGAGCCGTACATGTCCCAGGAGACTATTACTGTCTTCCTTTTCTAGCACATCACATGCGAACGGGAAGAGAAAAAAAAACATGGGCTGCAGCTACGCGTTAAATAATCACAGGAAGCAAAGTAATACCCCCATCATCAGAGTAAGAAAGAGGCAAACATTAGCGCTGTGGGGATTTAAAAACACTTTATGTACATGCATGCATAATGTACCCTACAATGTTAAGAGCCATCTTTGCCCTTTCTCCAGCCTGCAGACAGGTGAGAACAGTTACTTCCTCAAGCAGCACAGCAGGCACCCGCCAGTAATCACCACCCATCAGCCTCTACCCACACCCCACGACAAGGGTAACCCGACAGCATAACTGGATTTATCTTTTGAACAAAACATGCTTCAGCCTAAGCAGTCAGTGAGTTGAATGATAATGAGAAATTACTATTTTCTTTTTTTTGGGGTGGGGGGAGGAGGCGGAGTGCTACTGCTGATTCCTTCTCTTTTGGTAATGATTGGCAGGTACTCTCTCACAGTAAAAACAAAAACCAAAAACACTGCCTTAACTGCTAATCTCTGCACCTCTCACCCATCTAGTAACCACAAGAATCATTTGCTAGCGGCAGAAAACTTAGTATATCAGATATTTATTCTACACAAAAGATTTTGGGTTTTTCCTCACTTTAGATACAGATACCACTGACAGATTTTGACATTTTAATGGTGACTATCTTTCGTCTAGCAGTCTACCTTTCTCATATGAATCGCATATGAATATTGATCTCACTTCATTTAACATTCTTCTCTGTAGCTTTACAGTTCTCTACCAAAAAAAAAAAAAAAAAAAAACACCCTCTCCACCTGAAGGTAAGTTCAATAGCGTGCGTGTCCCTGGGTAGCAGTAAGACTACACCAGCTGGGTGTCTGCTTTTCACCAGAACGCCTAACCTTAGCCTGGGCTCTCCGCAGCTGATGGGGAGGCAGACGCTCCGGCTCTGAAGTACCCACCAGAGGGGGATCGCTCTGGCTCCACCGCCTTTGGAAAACCCACTGTCCTCAGCTAGGGTTAGTGTCATGAATACATCGTGCTCTCAGTTATAGGAAATAGTATCAGAAATGATTTAAGACTTCACATGAGTGGAGGGGAACTGAGACAAGACTGCGGAAAAATCGAGCAGTGGTGCAAGTCGCACAACTTCATTCGGTAGCCTTCTGGGAAAGGTAGTAGTGGAGGAATAAGATCCAGCTCCTTAGATGCTTTTAAGGGCCTCATAGCAAGAAGCAGAGATGATGGATCCATTTATATCTTTACTGACATTTGCAATAATCCTTATTGCAGTAACTTAATATGCACTAAGAAGACTTACCTTGTCATATAAAGTATGTATTCATCACCAATTAGCATACATTGAAGCAGACTACATTTTATGAAAAAAAATTTAAGCAAAAAAATCAAAAGTTGCTGTGTTTCTTTCCCTATTTCACATGTATTCAATTTCAAAGGTTGATGTTATTTTGTTTTAGCTGAAGATGACTTTTCAAGGAGTTTTAAAAATCATAAATTGCATACAATTCATGACATTTGGAAAAATGTCTACACCAAAATTATATAGTTTCCAGTGGACACAAGTCCTATCTTATTTCCCGTCAGTACTGCCAGCTCTTAATTAATAAAAATTCACATCGTCCAATTCTTTTCCTGTTGGCAACATTTCTAGCACCTTTACCAGTTTGTCATGTGGCATGCTGTAATTAAGACCATCTATTACTTCTAATGAAAGACTATAATGAATTACACAAATCACCCACAGAGCTATATAATCCCCAGAAGAACGGAGATTACAGTGCAACAGACCAAAGAAACAACATCTTGTTTTTTTGATTGGAGACATTTTTTTGAGTGAGGAGACCACAGCGTGGTCTGACTGTGGTAACGGACAGTCAGCATTTTAAAAGTACTGGTGTTTAAACCATGGAATGCAAAAAATGCCTGCGTGCGTAATTGGTACATCACATACACATATGTGCGTTATGAGCATAATGTGTGCAGGAGGAACTGTGGAGCAATATGGTATCTCCATTAATATTGGTAAATGCATCAGTCAAGACTGTGCCAGAACAGATTCTGTATACTTTGCACATTAAGCAGACTGACTCCTTTAGAAACATTTCAGAGGGATTTTTTGGTGTGTGGTTTGATAGGATTGCTTTTCCTTCCACCCAGGAAACCAAATGCCCTAATCAAGTGGGGTCAAATCCTTAGCTGCATCAGGTTTACCCCGGAGATGGTGAGGAAGACTCACGAAGGACAGTCATACTTAGCTATTTTTCCCCTCCTTCAAATTTGGACCAGCTTAGGTTTAAACACTTCCCTTCTGCTCTGTAATCTTGTTAGGGCAGCTGCAGCAGTCAGCGCTTTGTCTTCTATGTTTGACCTCTTCATCCAACCACATACTTCATTTAATTTGCCAAATGCTCCCATTCAGATAAGAAGCCGACCCCACAGAGGGGTACTTCTGCCATCTGCTTTAGACATTTAACTACAGCTTCGTTTAGCACAGCTACGTTTACGAGCCTAAGTTCCCTATTCAGTCAATGAGGAAGGCAGATGCTAGATAGAGTCTTACCCGTCTAAGTCTTAGAAGAGGAGAAAAAGCATACTATAATAAATGTTAAAACACCTTAAAATGTAATCCAGGGCAGCCTTTCCTCTACAGAAGGGCACTGCTATTATCTGTGAGATCTTTTTCTTTTTGAATACACTGTGAAATGAAACAACTGACCCACTACGATCCTGGAAATCCTGTGTTTTCATGGCATAAATCTCCCAGTTCAGCCCAGACCAGACAGCAGCCTTAAGGCTGTCATTGATTTAAGATTTATTAGCGTGTATCCTAGGTGCTGAGCTGGAGTGATTTTATGGGTAAATTCTATACCTGAGGGCAGGGTGAGATAAGTTTTTAGGACACGGATCAATTAAAAGGAAAGCGATATCTGGATAACGGGCAAAGTTAAAGGGTGCAGTTTAGAGGTGCAGGAACTTATCACGTAGATGTCACCATGTTTCTGCAGAATACATGATTACAAAAATGATGTGACAGAATAGACTTTATAAATAAATGAATCTAACTGCACTGGTTTGTGATTAACAGCCATTAAACTCCTACTATAAAGCAAGAAGGAAGTATAACTTGGCTCCCTGGAATATACTTTTAGATGGAGAAATTTCTAATCAATTTACTTATTATTTCAGCAGTAGGCTCAAAGAGGTCCATTTCAATGTATTTTCCTCAACATAGTTACAGAATGAAATTTAAGCCCAAGTTCTCATGTAGTACAAGTCAAACACAATCCCGCTTTACTGCATGGTAATGCAAACTGATCAGTAAACTACGGAGCAATACCACATTTTTGCAATATTGATGCTTTTAAGATTTGGGATGAAGTAGGGGAAGTAACAGGAAGTTTATCATGGGAGAAAGGAGAAACACAGGTATCTCTCTGTACAGAGACACTACACTGAAATTTTTCTCCAAAGGCTTACTTAAAATGGAGTGGAAAAAAATAATACAAAGTATGATAGGTATTACTAAATTGTTTTATTAGTTGTATAATGTTTCTTGGCAAGGCATTCTGAAGACTGTTTTCAAACTTTTTTCCCTACACGTTATTATTCTTTATTTCCATGTAAAGTAAGGTACTGTAGTTAAAATTGTCAATGCCCCTTAAGTTTGGTTTTACAGGGAAGGAAAACAGCAGAGATGGCAACTAAAAAACCTGATTAATGTTTATTAATAAATCCTGATTTTATTAGAATAGGGTGAACTTTAATTCTAACATATCATTTTAAATATAATATACCTTTTTCAAAGGTGCATACCTGTAGCAGAGACAACCTATAAAACATTTCTTTGAATACTTGCCTTTAAAAAGTAATTTAAGTTTTAAATATATTGTGATAGGATTCAAAAGACATGTTACTCAGTGGCCACAACAAATAGCTTTGAGAAGGATGTATGCATGACGTGTATGTAATACACTTGAGCATTATATATTAAGAATAAACAAGTTATGTTTTAAGAACAGGCAGACTACAAAGACAGACTGAACGTAATAGGGTATCGCTCTGCCTCCAGCAGAGTATAGCTCCCCTCTGAAGGTCGTATTTCCCGTCCCCTTTGTTGGCCGTGGAGAGGCGGGCACAGTACTTGGAAACCCATGCTTAGATTATTTCCAAGGACTACAAGCAGGGCTGTGGCACACCCATTTACCAGGGGGGCAGTAAAGATGCCCCGATCGCCCCTGCTCATTCCATCCCCCGTGGCTCTCGGCCTCACTTGTGCAAGCACACACGCTGGTAGAAATGCTTTGAGAACCGGATTAATGAACTGACATGGGGCGAGGAGGAATATTTTCAACCTTCTTTAGAACAAGTTACTGGTTTAATCTTCCCCTACGTCCCCACGAACAACTGAGCCAGCAGAAGCAAGCGAGCAGTACACAGGCAGGGCATAAACTTCTTGAGCCAGCTACACTGCTGAGAAAAGGTATGTGGAACTGTGACCCGAGTGTCCCGTGCAGCAAGTATAAGCCTGTTGTTTACATCTAGAGGCATTACTCTCTCAGCTATAGTTTGATGTGCATTTAAGCCAGCACAGCCACTGCAAAAAGCAGTCCCTGTCCCAGCGCTGCCCCTGGCCATTCATTCCCATGCTCCCCTCACCCTTGCAGCTGCCACCGCAGCATTGCCTGGCAGTGCAGGGGACCAGGGTGGCAATTCACTTAGTGACATTTTTTGCTGGGCTGGTTTTCAGCCAGGTCAGATTCCCCATCTCCTTTCCCTGCATGGCCTCAGAGATGTTTGTGCCAGCACAGCAGGAGGTATAAAACTGCTCTCCTTTTTTTCCTCCCCCAGCCCCCTAGAAGAGCTGCCCTTAAATGCATGCCAAACTACAGCCCTAGGCGAAATGGCAAGGAACTGTGCTTTAGGCTTTGTCCTCCCAACCAAGAGAACTGTATTCTTACATATACAGAGCCACTTACGTGCATTAAAAACACACTTAAAGCTCTTGTCAAATAAGAATGGCCACAAAAATATTGAAATTTTACTGTGAGCAAGCACGATAAGGTGAGCTATGGGCAGGGTACATAATGTTGACCTTGCTTAAACACGTCATGTTAAAACTCCAGGGATATTCTCTCATTAGAACTGTATAGTAACTCTTTCACTGGGTGAGGGGGGGGGGGGGGGAACCACCACCACAACTCTCCTAAAACATTCTCTTCTCTCAACTTTTTTTTTTTTCCCTAAGATAAGTGAAAATAAAAATATTAGAAGTGACCTGAAGTTAGTACCATTGATTTCCTGTACCAGTAACCAAATGCAAGTTCCCTACAGAGAAATCTTGTATAATTTGTTTTAAAACTAGCAATATATTACCATACAATAAAGATTTTCAAAAGGCATATTCATAAGGAACAAAGTTAAGGTTGCTAATACAACCTTCACAGTCATGTACCTGTCTTTTGTGCAACAGGAACATTCTGAGTTGCTTTTTTATTTTGTTTCTACCCAGTATTGTTACATTACTCATTTTTCAGAGGAAGGAGGAGGTATTACACATAATGCATCTTGCAAACCATTCACTGATGGCAGCAGATCTTCATAAGAACTGTGACTCTATTCATTGTACCCCCATTAAAGTTAACTGTAATCTATTTATTGTATCATTAAACTTAATATATTATAAGATGGATTCTATTTATAGACACAGTAATAGCTGTGTTAATCACTCAAGTTCACATTGAACGGGACTGTGCTTCCCTCTGAGATACAGTGGCAGTTCCTCCAGACACCAGAAGCATTTGCTAGTGAATTCCCAATGACTGTGCAGTGTGGGTGCCAGCCCATATCACATCCCACCCATGGCCAAGGCCAGTCGGCCTAGGGCTACTCTGCCCTATGTAGGAGCCACTACGGAGGGAGCCAGCTCGGTGCACCCTGCTGGGGCTGCTCCCTCGGCTGGCCGCTCGCGGAGCCGAGAGACGCGGCCAGTTTTTGCGCGGGAGTGGCCAGCGGCCACCTGGACACAGAGTATTACCTGGCTGCACAGGCTGGGGCACTACAAAGAGAGCAGTCAGCGCCTTCCTCTTTGGACAGCTACATAGTAGTTTCCTAAAATACCACGCCTCGGGCTCCATTTCTGGTAGTTTTATATTACTATCATAATTATTTCACAAATTCTGCCTGTAATGATTGCCCAAAATTGATTCCATAAAGTAAGAAAAAGCATGCACTTGAGATTGTTATTAAGCCTTATTACATATGCACAAAGCATGGGCCCTTCCTCTTGCTGCTGATGAACAGATGATGATTACATCACTAAAAAAAATACTAACAGGGATCAATTCCTTTTTCCAACATCTCAATAATAGAGCTGGGTTGGTTTTGTTTGTTTATGTTGACAAGAACGTTTCCAAATTGAGGAAATGTACTTTTTTCTTTTTCTTTTAACACTAGCGGTTCTGGTATGGAACAGTTTTTGCTCAAATACAAGCAGATTCGGAAATCAAATTTGTACAGAAAAAAAGGCTGCTTGGACTCGGACAGCTTTCAGAAAAAAATCTGTCCTTCGAACTGATTACAAATGGAGCACTGGTATCTACTTCCTGTTTGCCGATAAGTTTTCCATTTGTATGTTCTTCAAAGATTGCTTAATTCTGATTGCCAAAAGAAGTGCTTATTTATCTGACAGAGTATAGAAATCTGTTCACAAAATAGTTTCTGTCCCTCATTCATGGTACATGAGAATGATGAGAGGTTAGTGGTGAGCCCTTAGGCTACAGACACAAGAACTCCTGGAATGAGAGATTATACTAGAAGAATTTAGGAAGAATTTGAGGAATAAACTACTAAAAACTTCGTATTTCTTTTCCTAACCGCACTGCCTAAAGAGCGTATAAAGGTTACCAAATCAAGCATTCAAAAGAGTTAGGAATGACAGGTGTAAGATACTTTTAATCCTAAAGAGCTGCTTATCAGGACAGCCCTGTGCCTCCTGCATACAAATAAGACAAGGATCCTGTGTAAAAAACAATGCCTGATGTGTACTTTAAAATACACTGTAACCCACTTACTTGTGCAGATACGTCCAGTTTGCAAAGGCAAGCTTGTGAATGTTCTTGGCATGGCATCTTGCAGATTTTATAAAGTAAAGGGTATTTAATTTTTTCCCCATCGTCTGTCATCACAGCGACTCCCCACTTGGTTTGCCAATGGGCTTGGAGCAGCTTGAGCCTCCATGTAATCCTCTGCTACTTTAGCTAACCGGCAGTGAGGAACATAGCAAGACATCACCCTTGGTGGAAAGGCACTAGAGCAAAATGAAACACACTGTGCCAATACATTTCATGGATATTTGCTGACAGCAGAACCGCAGGACCCATGAATCTCAGGCCTTGGAGCAGGGTCTGCTCTAGTGAACATATGCGATTCTTTCTGCCTCATCGGTTTCACCCTTTCCTTTCCCCATCCTTTATCATCTACTTGTCCCAGTCTCCGTTCTCCTCTGCTTACTCCCCGTTCTTGCTCCTCTGGCTTCTCGTACGAATCCCAGTGTCCTTACCCAGTTAAACCTACTCTCGGGGTTCAATGAAGAGAGCCTGAAATACAAGTTTCTGTTCTCCCACTGCAGCCTCCCAGTACAGCCAGTTCCTCTTCCACTCTACTGCCAGCAACCAGGCCCAGCTCTCCTTCCTCCTTGCCCGATTTCAGGCTCCCTTCCAGCCTCTCCTTGCTGCTCTCGCCAGAGTCTCCCCTTTTCCCTGTCCTTTAGGAGCACTGTCCCACACACTACAGCTAGGCAGTCCCAACTCTTCCTTCATATTTCTTATCAGGTCCTTCTCCCATCTGTCCTTGTTCACAACGCCAGTGCCTCTGTCTACATTTCCCATCTTATGCTCAGCTTTACCCTCCTGGGGTCTCCATCCTGGCAGGGTCCCAGCCCTGGTGGTGGTCTTTGTTCCCTAGATCTACCTGCTTCTCAAAGTCAGAGGCACATCAGGTGTTTTCCTTCAGCACAACCCTGTGCCCCAGCCTTCCTACTTTGCAGCCCCTGCTCGGCCTCCCCCTCTGTAATCACCTCTGTGTGACACCAGCCTCAGGGTCCCCAATTCCCCCATACCCCGTGTATCAATCTCCTGGCCCAGCAATTCCTGATTTATTTTCTCCCACCTGTTGTCTGCACAGGATCTCAAGTCTCACAAGACTTACTGTCCCAGCTTATTACTCCTTTCCTTTTTCACCCTCTTCCATCTTTTCTCCTCCCCCTGAATTCAGGTAAGCTGTTTTCTGTACAGTACCTGAACACCAACAAGGGGGTGTCAGGACTGCAGGACAGGTCGGAAATCTGGCTTTTTCTATACTTGGCCACATCTTCCGCGGAGCAGCTGGAAATAGCCATCGGAGGGAAGGTTTAGCCTTGCCCGCATCGCCGTTGGCCGCAGCACGTGCAGTGAGGCCCAGGGAACGGCGCAAGTCAGCCTGGGTAGCGTCACAATCTGGTCAGACACAGACTCCCCACAGCCTACGTGTCTCTTGAAAACGCAAACGCTTATTTTCCTAACAACTTTAGACATACACGCTGCCTTACTTTTAAGTGCTGACAGTTCTTTACACAGAGGACAATTACACAATAGGTCTGCTTGATCTGCTTGATTTGATTTCCTTCTCTCTCCAAAACCCATGTCTACGCAGAGCACAGAGAAGGAGATTTACTCGTCTTCCACAAACCCTTGTGATTTATTGCCAGGACAGCTCTTTCTCCCCTCTCTGCCACCTATGTTACTGGGGTTTCTTGTCCTGAGCCTACATTCCTCGGGCCACCGGAATCGAAGCCAAACCTTTGCGCAACCAAAAGGCACGTCAGGCACGCTGGGGTCACACCACACTCTTTGAAGCCTCTCTAACCCACTGTCATTAACCTTTTGCTGTGCAATTTCACATCAAAAGGGGCTACAAGTCAGAGCTATTAGCCTAGCAAACCTGCCCAGTCTCAGCAAACTCTTCCCTGCACAGGTGCTTTGAGTCTAGAAACCATACGACACACTTGTCTGCCTCTACAAGAAACACAGTCCTGCTTAATTAGGGGTAAGTAACCCCTCATCCAGATCAGAAGGGTGAGAATTATTGACCAAATTTTGCACTGAATCTAGCATAATTTAAGTAAGATTAAGGATAAATACCTCTAACACATTCAAGCTCAGAACAGGCGTTGATAATAGAGATCTCTAATAGAATGGGAAAGGTCTGATATATGATGGCCCATTTCACAGTGTTATTTCAGTGTTCAAAGATATTTTCAAAAATCACTACCTAGATAAAGCCTAAGAACTACAGCATATAAAGAAAAATGTCAATAGCTTTCCATTGCTGTCTAAGCTCCTTCTGGGAAACCATTTTGCTCACTAAAAACCTTATGCTCCCTTTATCAAGCTATAACATTTATACTCGAATTAAAACTCAGAAACATCCTGTTTCTGCTCTCAAGGAAAACTGCATATTGCAGCCTTTACATATCCACAGACATTACATATTTAACCATTTCCCCAGTACTTCTGACAACTCGCCACTTCAGAGCGATGCAATTGATGCGTGCCCTAAACCAAATCCATTCACTATGGGAGGAACAGGAAGTCAATTATCTATATTCCTGTTTTTTGAAACTTAAGTTTCTTTATTTATAGGATGGAGTAAATTAAAGATTTCAGCAGTACTTGGCTCGCTGTTCCATTCAACTATAACCACAAAATTAGATGGCAACCATGGTTTTAAAATTTGTAATGTTATGGAGGTTCTTAGTATTTCTTAAATCCAATTATCGAAGTGAATGTAGCCCATCTAATGTTACTGATTTACCAGAAAAAGTTAACCCAGTGAAGTACTGCAAATCAAAATGTCTAGAAGTAATCCAAACCACCAATGTGGTAAGTGGTACAGGGAAAGTTTATTCTTTGCATCTTAGAATATTTTGATATGCAAAATATTACAAACTATTTAAAATTATTACATGAGGGATTAAAAATGCTCTAAGAAAGCCTGTGCAAATACATATATAATTCATATTCCTTCTCTCTTACTGAAAGCAACTGCTAAAGCATGTTATTAGCTATAAGAATGCTGTAAGTGATGTCAGAGATCTTCTAACGGATCTCTGAATTTTGTTTGCCCACTTCTCTTTCAATATCATATCCCTTCTCTATTATTCAGTCAACACCAAACTGGTATACATATGCCAATCTCTCACAGAAATGGGAAGAAAATTCTGCTATACATTACATCCCTGCTGATGTTACAGGGAAAGAGTGAATACAAATGGAAAAGGGAAGTGGGAGGAAGCACGAGTATGAGAGCAACGGTCCGCAGTTTGGTATTAGCAGAAGTCTCAGTTTTCTGATCAGAAAGTTGGCAAAAATTTAAGAATACTGTCAGGTTCCTTGGAATTTAACCTTTATTACAAGCTTCACATGTCTTACTGTTTGATTCTTTTACTCTTATTTCATACACAGAACAAACTAGCTGATTGAAAACCAGCCAAATCTGAATAATCCCTATTTTAGTACCTACCTCCAGCAAAACATGCTACAAGCCACTGACCAAATCAGTCACATATCAACCTAATTTAAAATAGATTTAAATCTCTTATTTAAATATTGTCCTGACTGTCAGAGATAAACACTTCTGCCTTTGCTGATTTCACCCCTGGGACAAGATTTGAAAATGTTCACTTTTGGCCCTTGTAAAATCATAGATGATGTTTAGGAATACTTGATTCAAAAGAAAATTCTGGGAACAATTCATTTCATGCTTGTGTAAATATATTCTTTAACAAAAATTTAATGAAAGCTGTTTTAATGGAATACTAAAACCTTATTCACGCTTTTGAATGAAATGATTTAAATTGGCAAGAACAAAGTTTAAGTACACTTCCTAGCTAACTGTCGACAGCATTTTTATGGCCTGCAGGGACAGATATGACTCATGCCCACGCTGTTCTTCAAAAACTCCATTGTAAAATGAAGATTTTTTTCCACTGGTCTATTGTGCTTTACAAGTAACTGCAAACCGAAGGAGACTAAAATTAGAAGACAGATCACTATCACCAGCTGGATCAGAAACTCCTAGGAAATGTTGACTCAAAAAGCTGGCTGACCAATATGAGGGAATTGCCTATGCTGTTTCCTACTAGATTTCTGGCACGCTTCTTAGGGACTTAGGTCCCTTCTGGCTGCAAGTTACTTGAAATCCTTGTGTTTAAGAAAAGAGGGGGGCCTCCAGATTTACATGCAACATTACATTGACAGACCCTCTAATTTCCTGGCATGCAAGACTGAAGAAATAAAGGTGTTTGCCCTTAACTAAGCTAGTCAGAGTGAAAACTTTACCTGTTCACAAGACATCAAGCAAAGGTTTTGTTTTTTTAAACCAACAACTGCAGCAACATTCTCTTCATGGGCCTTCATGAAAAGTCTGCTAATATTTAGTGATTCTCAGTAACACAAAATAAGTCTGGTAGAAAGCTAACTAAACTAGTAATCAGTCAGCCTCAAATTTAGATTGAGCAATGAACCTTCTAAAGAAAATATAGCAAAAGATACTCATCTTCCTTACAATTCAGAGCAACATTTGAGGTACTAACGACAACTGGGTTAAAAGCTAAATCAAAAAGATAAATTTCAGTTTAAGACAGAGGTGTCAGTCTCCTCATCAGTATGATCCTTCAAAGAGTTCTCTGCAATTCTCTTTCTTTCAGACACACAACCCTCAAATTTGGGCTAAGGCATGTGGGCTACTGAGTAGTCAAAAGAGCCACCACCTAGTTGCTCTCGGAGTAGCATCTCGTCAACCAGAAAATTTAAGTAGATTTTGTGCTGCTTTGCACAAAAATACCAAGAAAAAAAAATGCTAAGTACTTTATTTGCCATATCATAAAGGAAAGTTAAAAATCTCTCAGCGGGTGAGGATACCAAAAAGCAAGAACATTGACACTAACTGCAATTTGCTCACTTCTCTCTTCATGATAACTATTTGTGTATTACCCAGGCTATATTATACGCACCTACTTTAGAAACAGATTCTTTCACCAGGCACAGTGCTAGCCATTTGTGCTGCACTCCGAAGAAAGCTACAGAAATGTTAATAGTAAGCTGGGTTAGCTGTTCAGTATTACATGCTAAATATGGGAACAGAACAGAGGAAGAGTCAGCACAGAGTCTAGATTAATCTAAAAGATGAGTCAACAATTCTGAGACACTGAAAATCCAATTCATTTCCCATTTCCAGTAGTTTCAGAGGACATCTATTACTACCTAAAAGGCATCTGTTTTGAAGAGCTGTGATCCGAGAGTTGTTCCCTAAGCAGAGGCAGAGTACACAAAGGTTAAAGTGAGATGGCTCTAGCAAAATAAATCTTATCTCAGAAGAAAAAAAGGCAGGAAAAAACAATCAGAATGCCCCTCCCAACCCCACAAAAACTGTATTTCTTGCTGCTATAGAAAGTGGAAGTTAACTTATAAGTTTAGCAGATGCTCCAGTATGAGAAAATTGGGATACCAGCCTGAGGAGTTGTCAAGAAGGCTACCAGAACAATCAGTAAGCTATACCCAATACTGTCTATCATTTTGAGGATATTTTCTTTATCTGCATCTGGCAGCTGGCATTTGCATATTTAGGTAGATATAAAATTAGATAAGTAAGCAGGTGAAGTATCTTCAGTTCCCAAGGAGAGTTTGTGCTTCAGGATACATTATTACCTTTGGAAATCAGAATAAGTAATTCAAATACAGTTAATCTTTTCTCTCTACTGCAAAGCAGGAAATGGTATTCCGCCTCTTCCTCTAGAGGTGGATCTATCATCACACTTCGCAGGCTGACTAAACAGAACATGTAATTGCTCCCAAACAAAACCCCACATTGTAATCAGCTGATGGTCTTCCTCTTAGTCAAAAAGCATTTGAGTGTAGTTTGAAATCAGACAGACACTGGTTGCTGCAGTATCATCCAGCTGGGCCCCACTGCATACTTAGGTTATGCTCCGCAACAGAAGTTTGAACAGTTGCATCTGTTTCAGAACAAATCTGGTCCTGCCCAATGACAACCTCAGCCTGAAAGTATTTCTCAACTGATTTATCAACTGATTCCTTCCAGACAACACAAAAATTTCAGGAATGCAGATTAACCACTTTCTTCCTCTGGTAGATCTTTCTAAACCTTTTACCAGTTCCTCCAGCTTTTCATCTCCCCAAAACAAACCACAGCTCTGGAAGAGCATATGGATAAGAATAAATTTCCCAGTGCTCCAATGTTTAAAAAAAAAAAAAACACTAAGAAAAACAGCATTACAAGCCTTCAAAAATGTTTTTATACGAAAGGAAAAAGAGGAGCAGCTTGCAGAAGTTTCCATATAATGCAATTATACAACCTTTTATCTGTATGGATGCTGGGACTGAATTGCATTATTCCTTTTGAAGCCTTTGGAATTGAGGGGAGAATATAATCTTGATCTGCATTAAGCTAATAACAGAATTGAGTATATTTGCTTCTTCGTGTTAAACTAATTTAAGGAGTCCCTAATACATTTATTAGCACTTTTCGGGAATGATCTTGAAGCTGAAAAGGAACAGAATAGATAGCTTAATGTGTATAACAATATATAAAGATGTCAAATAACATCAATATCCCTTGTAATATTACAAGATCAGCTACTCAAAAATGGAAACTACTTAGAGATATAGAAGAGCCCCAAGCTCACTGGGACAGAAGGGAGCGAGAGGCCCACTAGCTGGAGTTTTAACCCAGAGCAGCAAAGGACTAAAACTTGGCTGGGAATCAGACTTTTACGTTGCCATTTCCACCTTTTGCTTGTAAAGAAAGCCTGAGGCAATGGCTGGGAACTGCAAGTCAGTGTGCCTACATTCCCCATACCAGTGCTTCTGTACAGACCACAAAGAGGATCACTTCAGACTACATCAGTAGAAAATTGCACTAGACAGGGAGAAAGAAAAATCTCTTCGAAGAGCAGATTTTTCCCATTTCTTATCAGATCTTTCTAACACCAATTTTCATACCTAAGGAAAAATGACAATTGACAATCAAACATGTTTTACATCAAGAACAGTCCTAGACCAGGCGTCTGCCTACTCCAGAAACACTCTTCTCTCTATCGCTTTTCTCCTCCTGAGAGAATACCCGCAACCCTCTGCAGAGTCCTTTCACTGTAATACAGGCACAGGGCGTACCTTTTGCTAACTCTTCTGAAACAAACTAGTCAAAATCAATTCCTGACACTGAAAGCCATGGGCACCTCTCTCTACTGGATACAGTTGTACCAGCAGTAGAGGTTCTCTCTTCCCTCTTTTCTGCCAGGACAACTCCTTAACCTATTTCAATCAATGAGCTAAGTCCATTTATGTAGCTTTAGTGAATCTTTACCAGTAAATGCATTTTTTCCTCAAATAGGCTAAGTGATGACATGAGCAGCTCAATAGGCAGATCTGAAACAGCAGCAGAAGCCCCTGTTGGCTTTTGAGGCCTCCAAAATACCTGGAACTGCCAGGGTGGCAGTTTCTTCAGCCAGCGTAGCTAGGCTGGAAGATGACATGGTCACACTGCCAACTGGTTGAACTCATAGAAGCCAAAATACACCTGATTCCCTACGGGAAGTGATCTGAATTCACTGAGAACACTTGGTACTGCCAGGGTTTGAACCCAGATCTTATAAGCCCATATGACTGCTTCAACAATTAAAAACTTTTCTCTCCTCAATCTTGTATCTGTAAAGAGGGGCATACCTATTTAGACAGCTAACTTTAAAGGGTAGCTTTCTTTGAGAAATTCTAATGGTAAAGGGTTTATCCAACATCAAAACAGCTGTAGTAAAGCTCAGTTTGGGTTGCAATTCACTGCTGTAGTTACAGGACCTGCCTTTCTCTGTTGGCAGGCCCAGCCCATTCACACACAAAAATTTTATTGTGTGACTGGGCAGGCCAAGTCATCTGTTCTGCAAGTGCTTTCGACAGATAAATATGCAGATAGCATTGCTAAAACACATTTCACTTATTCAGTTCAAAAAGCAACTTAGCTGAGCAAACAAATCTTTGGTCTATTTATCTTTTTTTTTTTTTTTTAAAGGAGTCCTGAGTTCAGTTTCTAGCGCTGCTACAAGTGACTGTGCAACATCTCTGTGAAAATTATAACAACATATCCTCAGGATAGACATAGGAGGTCTAAGTACTGTGTAGAATTACGTGTTAGTAAATACACAAGGGGTCAGCTCTTAGACAGCTAACAGCAACCAGCTGGGGTGAAGACTTGTACTCATGGTCCCCTGCTTTCAATTTATGAGACAAGTTACAGTAGCAGTAAGAAGCAGCAGCACAAGCTTAAACTTTGGCTGCTGGCATATGGTCAAGCCTTCCAGAGACTTCTGGATGTGTGCTCTAGCTACCAGAGCGTTCTGAAGCCCACACCGCAATTTTTTCGTTATTACTACCCAGGCAGAGCAGATAGGCTTACACCTTAATTTTACAGCCATAAAATATTACCAATCATCTAGGACACATCAGAGGAATAAAGTCTAATAACTTTCTATTGATTTGTTTTGGGATTTTTTGGTGCCGCCAGATGGGAAGGTTTTCCGGTGAAATGAAAGTTCTACATTGGTGCTGCTCAAATATTATTCATATCATGCACTTGCACCAATGTAAAAGTTTCATTCAAAACCAGCTGGTTTTTACTACTGAAGATATGTACTCCAAACTCATCGATTAAATATCTATAGTAATTCCAGATCACACATCTGCTTCACCACCTATCACAGATGTACTGCTGCACCAGTTTACAAGATGATTTTACTACAGAGCCTTTTCTTCTGCTGTGCTTAGGTCAGTAGACCCTCCCAGACACTGTGAATACCGTGTATGTTGACACAGCAATGTTGCCCCAGGTGGTAACCAGCCTGTCTCAGTTCATCATCGGCCCTTCCCTCTGCAGCCGCAGATCACCAGCCCCGGGCATCCGCTGGCAAGGCAGTTCTCACACCAACACTGCTGCCTAATCTGCTCCAGCCAAACAAGCCAGGCTGGCACAGACTTACTGCTTAAAATATCCATTTCGTTTTGACAGACAACTTTGCCAGCAGATTTGAGAGGGCAGCTCCTACAAGCGGAGGGGTTGGGATGGGCTTACACAGGCAAACAACCTACAGACTTGGACGTGTCTTTCTAAACGGCTGCAACGGTGTAAACGAAGGCCCTGGTTTTAGCAGAGATGAAGCTGAGGAACTTGAATATGTACATGTTCATATACTTCCTACCCGCTCTGCTTTGGGAGCAGGGCGACCACAAACAGCTCGAAGAAATACTGTCTTAAACTGCTAGAGTTTCTCAAGAATGCATCTAAGCTCTTTGCCAACAAAAGTGCTCTTCTGCCAGCTTAGCTGTAGCCGGATAAAAGGACTTGGTTAGCATAGAAAGAGCAGGTAAAAAAGCAGGACTTTTCAAGACATTAGCCCTTATGGCTACATCTGCAGTACTGGTGTACAAATGATCATCACATTTATGAAATGTACTCTGACAAAAGTACTCATACTCACAGCTTTCTTCTTTAAGCCAAAAATCTTCTGTATGATATCATGAAAGCAT
Source organism: Struthio camelus (assembly GCF_040807025.1). Taxonomy (NCBI): domain Eukaryota; kingdom Metazoa; phylum Chordata; class Aves; order Struthioniformes; family Struthionidae; genus Struthio; species Struthio camelus. The sequence continues at coordinate 38,289,246 of NC_090945.1, forward strand.
ATTCACCATCCATGTGTTTTGCGTGTAAAAGTATAAGATGCCACAGGTGATCTTTGAACGGACGTTGCATTCAGAGATGAAAAACAGAATGGTAGGATGCAGCTTATACCAAATATAGAGATACCAAAAACTTCTGCAAAGCTTAATCAGCTGATGGAAGTCTAGGATATCTACAAACTGACTTGAAGGACAGCTTTAAAAGCCATATCTGCAAGCTTTTTAAGAAATTCACTCATGTACAGAAAATCTGCAATATATAAAAACAAAAATCCTAGGAGGGAGAGTTCAAATATACACAATAGTACAAAGTCAAAGACAGTACAAAGAATTTCTGACCTTCGCTTTTCTTTCTCTCTCTTTGTTTTTTTAAAGTCTCGTTTGAATACCTGTTTTTCTTTCTTTTCTTAATCTGCAGAATTCATTGGTTAATAATCATGTTAGGCCAACTTCTCACCCACTTATTTTAACAAGGTCATAATAATGAAGTAATTGTGTGTTAAGTTACAGTACTCTATCTGAAAAATTATTACTTACTTGATAATGGTAGTGCTATTTTAATCATTCTTTTATCAGCAAAAATGTACTTTAAAAAAAAAAAAAAAGCATGCTTCTCTTGAGATGAAGAGAAAGCTCCCTTCAACCCATAAACAATTTCTTTCAACGTTAGCCAGGATCGGTTTGTTGAGCCGAGACATATGCAAAAGGCAATTTATACAAATCTGTTCATATAAAATCTGTAAGATCCTGAGTACAGAAGTAACTTTACAAAAGAACATGACCTTGTTTAGAATAAAAGACTACATTTAGATGCTAATCTTTAAACAATATATACAAACTATAACACAAAGAAGTATACCACTCATGACATCATCCTTAGCTTGTGGTCTGAAATAAGAAGTTTTTCTTGTGTGTTTGGAAAAGAAATCGAAAGAAAATAACGGGAAAAGGTATCAACTTTACTGTCAAGTGCTGAGAGTAAAGAATTTCCATAATCAGTGTTAACAGTGATGCATCTGAATTCAACCATTGTTATTTATATTCTTTTACTTCCAAAAATGCCCTGGAATTTTACTCACAAAGCACCACAAGTCAAAGACAAAACACAGACAAAGAATGGGGAATGGGGTGGAGCCAGGAACAAGCGTGAAAGTCTGAAGTTCAGTTCCTGCTTTGTCAACATCTCTTCATTATCAGTAGGTGACATTTTTCTGCTATTTTCTGCAGGCTTCTTTGAACAGAACATTGGAGAGTGATTTTATGTCCCAGCCCTAATAAAACGTCAACATCCACTACTTCTTGTTTCTGCAATTATAATGATTTTTTCCTACATATAGGATGGGAAAGAATACAATTTTGTGTTCACGGTGTTCTGAGCACTATTTTTTAAATTGTGGCTTGATGTAAGTAAGTTATTTGCCAACCAGAAAGGCATTATATATGCCCAGAGTTTACTAAGAAATGGCAGTTTTATTAATAAAAATACTGCTTCAAACCTTGAATACACTGCTAGAAACTGAAGATTTTTAAACAGCTTGGGGACAGAGCTCAGTGCAGAACAACCACAATCAACAGCTCCGTCGCCATTGCCATAACGATGAAGGACAGCAGATTTGATTCTTTGTTGCGCTTTCAACACTGCTCAAGTTGAAATGAGGGAAAAGACTACCAGGGAACCAAGCTACAAAACCTCTATTTCATCCTCAAAGATTCTCCTCTTTGCCAGAGCCAGAACTCATGACCCCAAACCTTGGGGTCTGGTGCTAAAGGAAAAGGCAGGTGTACCTAGCTGAGATGGCCTTGCCTTCCTCCCCTAAGGAAGGACCCCCCTCATCTCCCTCCTCTGGGTGCTGGCAGCTCTCCTGCTGCCAGAAACTAGGTGGAAACTACAAGTAAACCAGACCCCTTCATCACTGGCATCAGGTATATTTGCCCTGCACTCTGTAATTCCCACCAATGTGACCTTTTTCACAAGCAAGGTAAATTAAGTCCTAAATTGCAGACTGAAATTCCCTCACTGATTTGCCATAGCACAGCACATCTTTACCAAAATAGAACCCAACTTTCAATACCAATTTCTCTCTGTATTTGGTCTCTTCCTCCAGTGTAGACCCATACCTTGAAACTTGTTACTCAAAGAGAAGAGCTCCTGAAGTGAGCTCAAGTCTGCTTCTCTATCTTGTCATTTTTAATCATGCTACAGTCTACAGAGAGTTATTATGGGATTTCCCCCCCCCCCTCTCCTGCAGAGAGCAGAATCACTCTTTGAATTTGAACAACCAAAAGCTTTGTAAAAATTGTGCATCATCTGTGCTGTTCTTTCTGTAGGGGAACACATCAAACAGAAAACTTCTGTCAAGAAGGCACAGCTAAACATTAGTGGCCAATACATGGTATTTAGTCATCTTTTGTGCACTGTCTGCTGCATAGCTGAACAGCAGTTCTTACTGCAACCTTCTTGCCAGGAGATTTAGCCCTCCTAAGAGTTGGGCTTTGATGCATCAGAGAGGAAAGGATAATTCTTGTATTTTCTTTGGAAACAATGCAATCATGATTGCAAGACATACTTGTCTGAATTAGATGTATAATACCAGGTCTCATAAGAGATGCACTAAACCTCTGAAGCTTGCCTGACTGTGATAGTAGCTATTAAGGAGTCTGCTTTAATGGATAAGAAATATGACAACTCCCACAGGGAATCAACTGGTGCTGTGCTGTAAGGACTGAAAGTACAGTCCTACATTTGTGCTTGTCCTCATGGAGGTAAAAGCAAAAATGTAGTTCTCTAAGATTTCCAAAAGTATCTGTCTTGACTTTTGTTAAGCACTACACAAGTGAAGATCCTTGACTTCTAAGCAGCAATGCCCTTTATATTATATCCCTCCTAAAATAATTTATTGCAATTAAATCAAGAACTTTTTGGCATTCATATACAGGTTCCCAGTGTAGGTGAAAGTGCATTTGCAGTGAGGATGTTAACCACCACTTTGAATTTGGCCTCAAGCAGTGAAAAGATCCTTGAAATGGTAGATCTTCTCTGGTGGGGCAGAAGCATCAAGTAAGTTCACCACCGTGTTAATCAGCCCGAGAACCACAGCTCTACCAGCCAGTACAACATCTGTCTCTACTTTCTAGGTTAGTACGGCTCTGAAAAATGACACGTTACCCTGGACTATGGCCCACTTTGTGGCACAGTTTGCTTTCTCTTCAATCCTGACCATTAGGGAGACTGGAGAGACCAAATAATACTTATTACTGCCCCAGCCCATTACCTTGCAGTAAAAAGGGCAATCAGCAGCTTGCTGAGTGGCTTACCCAGACACTCGGCTACCCAAGGTGTAGAGGTACCCAAGGTGTAGGTGTCACTCTAAAACTCAACTTCTGCCAGGTAAGCCAGGCATGTTTCATCTGATTTTTAGCACACGTTGAAAGAAGAAATTGCTGAAGAAATAGCAAAGAAGAGGAAACTGATTCCCTTTCTCCTTTGGAAATAGCTAAGCCCATGATGGCTATTACTTATGAAACCCTCATCAGATGATGTTTTCAGCTAACCAGAATAAATCTATTACTCATAGTTTTAAGACCTCAATGACTCCTCGCACTGCAGCCAACGGATGCTATACTCTTACTCTTCCTGGTACACACTGCCTAAACTAATGTGGACCAGAATAAGTGCTTTCCATTATTCACAGCTGACATTTGTCATAATAATTTGTCTGTCTGGTTCACAAATGGGGGAGGGATATCTTTGTATCTCTCATATTGTCTTCAGAGGGAACAGGGTATTTGTTTCTTTACACTTCCTGCTTTGAATGAAGCCCATTTTGATTCTCTGTCAACATTGCTCTCAGAGGAGATCTTGCTCCCTATGGTATTCTTGTTCAATACAGGCCTTCAGGCTGACTTCTCTGACACTGTGTATCCACTCTGCATGTTATGTAAATTATGATATGCTGAAAAAATTTATCAATTTGATTCTCTCTATACATCTGCAAAATCAATGTGGATTAGAATTGCATTTCCTTCTCTCCTAAAACAAATTCTGCTGTGACTGTAGAGAAAAGGATGTAGGAATAGAAATGACTAGAATTAAAGGAGTCACTAGTCATACGCAAAATGAGAGAACAGTAAACAGATTAGGATTAGGCTAAGACCCCTCTTGAAGAGGCTTGATAGGAATAGGCTGTATAATTCCATTCTGAATTTAAAAGAAAATACACTTTCCTTCCTATTGTGGTACTTTCAGAGATTGCTTGAGATCAGAAGCAAGACAAAAATACAGTACCTGTGACTTGTGCACAGCTTCACAGAATATATTCACAGAAGAACATTCAAGAATTTTATTTGACCAAAGTTGTGGATAACTATTTGGTGACTGAAACAATAAAATGAAAGAATGCGGCACCACCTAGGGAAGGACAGATGTTAGTTCACGTAAGTGGACTACTGTGAGGCTTGGGAATGAGGCTACTAACCAACTTTCCTTCAGGACCTCGATGTTGGTCCAGGTACAACTTGCTTAGCGGTATTTCCACCTGCTGGTTGTGTTTCTGCTTCAACAATACACACTACAAAGTTGTAACAATTTCCTAATAATTTTAATTTGTGTCTGTTTTTTGAGAAGGTTTCTTAATTGAATACCAAGCATTAAAAATGATTTATCACTGAGGCAACACTGAGCTCTTGAGTTTAAAGTACAGCTGCTGCTACAAACTCCAAGGATGTAAGATTGATAATTTCTTACTGGGTAACCTCCCTGGGTTTGCTGATTTGTCCAACCCGCAATGTGCTGAAGGCCCATCAGCAGAGTTCTCTGAAGCAGAAACTTTCACAACAGGAAAATTGAGTTAAGCCTGTCTTCTACCACAGAAGCAGACAAAAGGGAAAACAAACTTCAACAGGGCCTTCTCTGCTGCCAGCAACTGACAGCTTTAGTTTTGCCCACAGGCTGCAAGCACAATGAAGCATCCAGTGTAAGAGATCTAGGACCTCAGCACAAAGAATATAGGATCCCTACGGCATAAAACACACTGCAAAGTTTCAACAATTTCCATCCTTTCACCAAAAAGTTCAGCTGAGATGCGTTCTCATTGCTGCCCAGTTGCTCCAAATTTTGATTACTCATTATGCTCCAATTTCTGCACTGTCTTCAATTTCCATAGAAAACGACACTATTGTTCTTTCACTGAAAGTTAATGCGAACTTCTTTGAAACAAGTCAGCACAGAATACCTTTGGTCGGACTAGATTCTTGATGGAACTTATTCTGTCTATAATATTTGTTACTATTCTGCTTGTTAGGGATATTTCTATTAGCTTTTATTGCAATATCAGCTCTTACCTTATGGACCCTTGAGATCCTACCACAGGCTGCATCACAAAATTCAGTAAACAAGTTTAACAGCCAAAGTCCAAAACTGTTCATCTTCTATCAATTCTGAGCACTGAACATATTAACAAACATTAACATGCATTAGGAACAGACAAATAAAACACCTGTAACAATTCAAACAACGCAAAGGAATTCTGTAAAATCTCTCACATATTTAAGGCATGAACATGCTTAAGTCTTTCCAAGTCTGGGTTCTTGGTCAACTTTAAAGATGTCATCACAATAATTTGCTTCGCATAGCTCTCAGTCATTTGTGATTCCCTATCACAAATTCAAATATGACATCAAGCTTAAAAGATCTGAAAAAGGAGTTGCTTGCGTGAATAAAAATTCTAACTTGTACCATGAACATAACCACTTTAGTATGAAAAACTTATCTGACGTTCTGACTTCTTTTATAACAAAAGCTTCAATTATTTACTGGTCGATTACTCCCATTGAACTACTTTTATACATGGACTGAATTCAAATTAACATTGAAATCACATCATACTTGCAAACAGCCAGACTTAAATGATAATGTTCCCTGTTACCTTCTATGCACAGCCTGAAACAACGTTTGTAGTGTTTTCTGGTATGCCAGAAGGAACCATCACAGCATTTCACAGCTGGCTTTATTAGCTTACCTAAAAGAACCTCTGAAATATAATTGCTGTATCTTTTGTTCATCTCTACTCATCAAGGCACTTCACAGACAGCCTTAACATTTCCTTTACTTTATATCACAGGGTTAACACAAGGGGAATATGGTCCTTATTCAACAAGCCATCCATTTGTCAGACTTGGACACCATGCAGCTTTTGTACCGCATGCCCTCTTCCATGTTTAGCTGTGCCAAAGGAAAACACTACCACCACCCCTACCACAAAACCAAAGGCACCATCCATAGGAGAGTTTTTAAATCCACTTCAGGCAAAATTAGCTGGGGTAGCTCAAATCATCCATTTAAACTGGCTAGGTCCCTCTGGCTGATTGCCCCAAAGTCAGCATGGGAATGCTCACGGAAACTGCTCAGCTGGCTCTGGTAAGGCTGTAACCTCCACCAAAGGGGCAATAGCAAACAGCTAGGGGGAGAGAAAGGTTTTCATTGGCATGCATTTTTGCAGAGTCAATGACTGTCTGCAACCTTCAGCATGTAATTTTTAAGCAAAGTAGTGACAGCAGGTAGGAGGGCATCTATACTAATATAGAAATGCTTACGTCTGTTCTACACAGGCCGCAGATGGAGGGCCACCCTGAGTAACTCTGCCCATTAAAGATATTTTTACCCCCAGCTATTCTACCCGCTTTCTGTGGGAGGCTACTGAACTCAGAATTTTGCTCCTCTTTAATCTGCTTCAGGTAAAAACTTAATCAGGTAGCTTAAAGTGATTTTGAAGTGATAGCCTTTTAAACTTAAGTAACTTTGCCTAAAGCAAATTAGACCGTTTACCAACTGAAGGGAGGAAAGAACCTTTGGCAGAGTGGCAGTCCTGGGTGGGGAAAGGAGGAGCAAAGGAGGAGGGTGGGTTGGAGGCAGAGGTGTGCAAATAAAAGCTCCAGCCAGCACAGCTGGATCCAGATGACGACATCTATTAATAGCTCCTTTTGGACACCTGTATAATTGCATTTTAAGATAGCTGTGCAAAAACAAAGCACTAGAGTTTATAAACTCAGGGGGCAGAGGGGAAGCATCTTTTGTGGAGCAGCTATCTTAACAGGGTCTTATTTTGTCTATGGCCTTTTTGCTGTACTGCAATACACATTTTAAGAACTGTAATAATAAATTACATCTGATTTAGAGTACTTTAAAGAATTGCAGTTAACCAACTTTGATCTTCATTCTTGTCAAGTGCGGGCTGACCAATAAAAAGCCGTTAATTTGCAACTCAAAACACACACAAAGCCCCACCTTAATCTTCCATTTTATCAATATCATTTTAAATATTATCGCTCCTAAAATTACTCAAAGCAAATGTCTTTGCATCACATTTTTGACGTGCGTAGCTCTCATGCTACAGAGCAATCATAGCATTTTGCAGTTGAATACTGCTCTTGAAAATCTCTGGATGATTTGCAACAATGCATAAAATAAAACTCTGACCAAATAGGCAAGTTGGTAAATAGCATCTCTCAACTTGATTTTTTTCTCCCCAAAAAATAAAAATTTGGTGTACATTGCACAAACATTTGTTGGCACATCTGGAATCAGAGCTCATTTTCTGACTTCCAGGCATTGGCGTTAGCCACTGCAATAGTTTGCTGCTCTGCAGGACCAACATCCACAAACACAGTGCACCTCAGTGTTCCCAGTGAGGTGAAGTTTGTGGGCAGAGGGAGTATCTTACACTATCCCAAGTAATACAGTCGGGGCAGGGGGAGAGAGCAAGCTGACAAGCTTTTAGATAAGCAGCCCATCTGAGACTCTCTGGTTCCTGCTGAGTGGAGAGGGAGGGCGGTGCTAATAATGGGGAGATAAAGAGGTCGTCTCCAATGGGAAAGAGATGGGGGAAGCAGGGAGAAAAAGAAGATTATAACATGCCATGAAATAAATATCTCCATCGAATCTACAGTTTTACTGTCCCAGGCTCAGTGCTTTGGAAAGCATTTTGTAGCTCCTCCTGGAGGGCTAGGACTGAGCAGGTCAGAGATGGTGCAGGTACTCTTTGCAAAGCATTAACCCACTGGTGTGAAATCCTTCATCAGCGTCAGAGGGCGAGGTGACAGCTTAGTCCCCCACTTCGGGTGTCCTGAGGGGTTCAGGGCACTGGAAGAAATACACTGCATTCCAGGAAGAATCCAGGAATTTGGTGATCCTGTTACAAGGAGCATGCACTAGATGGGATGTAGAGCTGTGCTTGCAAATGCCAGTTACCTTTTATCTCAGGCAGTGAATGATTAACATACATGGCTAAATTCAGAACACCTGTTCTCAGCTTGCACTTAGTTTTGAAGTTTGCTGCTCCTATTCTAGGCCTTGAAGAACGGTCTGTATGCCCAAAAGCTTGTCTGTTTTTCCCAGCTACATTAATTGATCCAGCAGAAGATTTGCTAACTCTAGACACAAGCTTGGCTAACTTCGCTGTTTAGATCATCTCAGCCAGTGTAGCACTACCAATATTGCTAGTTGGAGGATCAATTTCCATTTAAAAGGCTGTCTTTTGGCAAAGATTAGTACAACTGTACAAAATGTAGAGTTCAGTTGCAACAGCAAAAGGAAAATTATTTTCCCTTTCAAAAACTCTGGGATTTCACTGTTTGCTCACTCATTTGTTTTGGCAATAGCCCTGATCATGAACACAATACACAAGCCTGTGCTTTAAAAAAACAAAACAAAACAAAAATCAGGACATGATAAAGGAAATGAACAATAAAGTGGGGGCAGCAGGATAGTATTTACCATTTTTGCAAACAATCCATTTGACACTTTCATGTACCAGGGTTAATTAATATTCTATAAAGGTCTTCTAAAAGCTGAATACCTCTTGAGTTCTGAATTCATGGGGCTGACCTTAGACTTTCTCAGAATGATTTTTAATGCAGTCTGTTATCAGCAAAACCCGTTTAAACACATGTCCCATCTGCCAGTACCCCATTTGCAAAAGAGCTTCTTATACTTGCAGACAGTAAAGCTTCTGCCTGCTTCCCTCTCTCCTCTACACACCAGCTGTATGGTAATGAGCACAAACAGCTGAAAAATACTGCACAGTAACAAAGCTGGTACGAAATGGGCAGAACAACGCTTCCACTCAATGAAGCAGTTGTAGCATGAATTTAGCAGATTAGCTATTGAACAGAGGTGGGGGGAGGTTTGGAAAAAACGTAAAGGGTCTGCACAGATAGCAAGAAAATGAAAAGAGACCAAAGGGGCACAAGCTACCAAAGAAAAGCCTGAATTCTAAAGTACTTTTGTTGAACGGCATGAACCAATTCTTCAAATTTTCTAAGGCTTATTCCTTGCGTACTAATGATATGCCAAACGCTATTCTGATCATTTGCAAGTTCAGTTAGTTTTTAAAGGAGGCAACTTGTTAATGAAAGTTTTCCATTCATTAACAAATCTCTTCTTGAGTTGCATCGGTTGGGGGCAGGGGAAGTCCTTAAGAACAGAAACACTCTTGCCTACTGCAGTTTCTGGTACTTCCAGCATGTGTGACCAACAAGCACCATATTATCTCTTAACTTTGTACACAATAGCCCTCTCAGCCTAACCATTTTTCTAAAGCAATTTTTTTTAATTGCTGACAACATCCAAGTGATCCACCGGACACTGACAAGCTTTTTAAGCAATGAGAATGCAAGACCCTTGCTTTCAGAAGACTTGTGCATAACTGCCTTCATTTGAGGCCCTGGAACGTGCATACTAGACTTGCAGTTGAGTATTTGTTGACGTGAGTACCTACTCGGACATACGCTGTTTGCACAGACAGCCTAAAAATTGCACATGCACTTTTGCAATTGAAATTGCATGCATCTACTTGGCAAACCTGAAAGAAGTTTGCAATTTTGATATATAACACTGGCATGAAAATAAGCTATTTCTCCTTTCTTATCTGTGTGTCCCAATGATGTGTAAGTATTAACTATTGATCTCGAAGAACTAGAGCCTAAGCTTTCTAAGAAATACACGGAAAAAAGAGGGTACATTGACACTGTCCAAACAAATGCTTGTCAAAAGTCTGGAACAGTTTTTAAGAAATTCCTAATTTGAAAGCCTTCCTGTTTCAATCCCTCAGCTTCCTAATCTTCGTCTTTTGTGACAATAAGACTAGTAACATGCATTTCAAAAATTCATCCAGTAAGACATACTGAAACAAAAGCACAATATTGTTTCCCAAAGCAGAGAAGTGAAACACACCATCTGAGCAGAAAAGTATACTACCTCTAAGGTCATCATAAAGTAGTTTCCAAGAAAGCATATATAATCTTTTAACCATTTTATATCAAGCTTATAGGGAGTTCAACAGAACCCACATACAAAAGTGGCCATGTTACTGCTTTCTTTTAATAGTGATCTTACAATAAACAAAAAAAGAGAAAGCAATTTTCTCAGGGCATGAAAGAGCCTGTCATGCAACTGCATGGTGCCATTCTGAATTACATTTTTATTGCTCATTCCTGTAATAATAGGAAAAAAAAAATCACTACTGAAGTTCACTTGGAAGTTTCCAGCTAATTTCAAATGTAAAGGTAGGTCAAATCTATTAAAATTTAAGTTAAAAAAGCATGTACTGTGGTGTTTCCAGAAGAATTCTAGCACACATGTTTCAAAATATTTTTCATATATTGAATATCTTACAGATTTAAGGAGAAGTCTATCAAAAAAAACAAAACAACCAACAGACTTTCTGAACACGCACAGATGAACAAAATATTAACTGATGTACTACTTAATCACAAAGCTACCTTTGGGATGAATTTTTTAAATTTTCAGTCTATTATTTAATATCACTCATTAGAATTATCAGTGGTTCTCATAATACTTTTACATACTTAATAATTAGCATAAATATCACTCTTGGTTCTTATTTTTGAATCGGTTCTCGGAATTCTGTTTAATATGCACCAGGGTGAACATGTTTGCTTTAAAATACTAAGTAACTGGCAAGTAATGTTGTTATGAGAGAAGGTACAACAATTTTTCCATGGAAGAACAGTTTGCCCAAACGACTTTATCTGGTTCTTTTCAGATATCCACATTTCTTCAGCTAACGGCTTCAGAACACCAGGAGAAGGAATATGAGTACTACAGATGTTAGTGTTTTATCTAGATGGCATTCATTACGCTAATAACCCGTGGTTTCCTTGCTTGTTTTCCCCAAAGGAGCCTCAGCTTCTCAATATAATTATTTACTTTTTTCAATTATGGCCCTGATCTACAAACTGGGACGCAAAGCATATTCAACAAACAGGAAAAGCTCCACTTGTTCAGCATGACTTAAACTGAAAGATATCAGATTAATATGAAATCTTCTGCGACTCAATGTTTTACTACTTAGAAACAAAATTAGACATTCATGGAAACATATCCAACGTTGCCCACAAAAAGTATAAAAAACCCAGAAGTATAACACACTGGGAGAAAAAACTTGCTACTGAAACTGGCAGAGCTACACTTCACTCATGCCTACAGTTTCCAGCTAAAAATATTCATTATGAGACTGCTTGGACAGAATACCAACTATACTAACCAGAACACCGTAACAAAAAAAGACTGCAGTGAATGTTGGCTCTGTTGACAAAACAGTGAGGTCAGAAACAAACATCATTTCAGTCCATCCATACGTCCCAAGATGATGACCTTTTTTTTCTGATAGCAGTTTCAAGACATGCAGACAGTGCCTGCTTTGGGTATCAGCTTGTTAAGAACAATATATCAAGCATCTCTAGTAGTTCACTTCTGCAGAGTCTCAAGTAATGCATTTACGTTGGTGGCCATTAACAAAAAATAGCCTCAAATATACTTCAATATCCAAAATTAAAATAAACAAAAAAGAAATCAAAGTTATTTTGTCAACATCGTTTACATCAAAAGCCTAGCTGCAGTTGGTCACGATTTGCAAACACCAACAGTCTTGAAATAATACTTTCTTACAAGTAAAGTTCAGGAGAAAACAGTGACTCATTTAAACCAAGGATTGTCCTAACTGTATTGACATTTCTGGGATGTTTCTTTAACTTAAAACAATTAACGTACTTCCTTTAAAAGTAAGGCATATACACACAACAGATAGAATAATAGTATTTCAACTTGTGATCTGCCTCACCAGACTGAAATGATGAAAACACAGGAAGATTTATAGATAGCGCTGCACTGCCCCTACACGTCTGCTACAGAAACAACATCACAAGCTGCAAGTTGTGCAAGAATTAACTGAAAATGAACAAGCTAACCACATTAAACCGCATTTTTTCCATTAACTATATTTTAAACCTCTACATTATAAAACATACAGATAAGGAAGAGATTTAGAATATAATTAAATCTTTACTGCAGGGGAATTTTTTTTTTTAAACTGTAAGAGTCATGTTAGTCCTCTCTCTTACTAAGATTGATTACATTGTAGACCGTAACTTAAGAATACAAACAACTCAGATGAATGTAAAGTTTCTTTGAATGAAATAAAACACATACAAAAATAGATACACTTAGCCACAACAGTCTTAAGTTACGAATAGGACAATAAAACTTCCATGACCATCAACTCCTAACAGCACAAGGATTTCTTATGAATGTCTGAGACATTTCACATTTTTTATACATCTTCTTAACTTTTAAAGAATACATTTTCCCCCAAACATCCTGTTTCTTTTGATTTACACAGTTGGTACTTTGTAAAGGTGACTTTTAATGCTAAATTTGTTGTTCTGATTCGTATATGGGTTTTTGCTTGAGGTGACAACATTAAACTGAACATCAGCCTGAAATTCTGTACTATAATTTTTTTTTAAATAGGTGTCCCATATTCCCACAAGGTGAAACCCCCTCAGTAACATCAGCACATGCACTGAGAAGAGAAGCCCACCGTATCTGGATGTGTACGACTTTTCAGAGCATGCACTGCATAGTCAATCTGCAAAAGTCATTTTCCTGAACTTCAGGACAGAGAAAGGGAATACTTCCGCAAAACTTTAGGCATATGGCAGTCCTAAATTTCCATCCTTTGCACTTCTTCCTACCATATACAAAAGGGCTAAGCAGCACTTCTGTAAAGTCAGGAATGATACTTTCCAAAGAATAACCCAATAGTTTCTTCTTAATTTTTGCTGTTTTATTGATTTAAACTTCCGGTAAAGGCTATGCTTTGAGAACTGTAAAAAATCAGCACATACTCCCATCTCATGGTCAAGATATGAACATAAAGTCCCTGGCAGTTTCTAAAAGTCTTGGCAGGACAATATTGAGAAGTTTTCTGGGAAAACAAAAATAGAAGATTTGCATAAATCCATCTCCCCCATCCCCATCCCCACCCCCTTCACATTACTAATGATGTTAGTTTTGGATAACTTTGTTGCTAATTTAATCTCTCAGACTATATTATTACTACATTATTATTATTGCAGCACTGTGCATACATACATGCACTGTTTATTTAAAAAAAAACAGTTTACAAGGACTTCTTACACAGCTTCTTCACCAAGGTCAGGGGAGCGTAACCCCTCACTAATGAACTGTTGCAAACAATAGTTTCTAATCATAAAGATCATAACTAATGGCACACTAAGTATAGCAAAAATCTATTTTCCATAACCACAATGATAACATCCAAAGGATTCTCTACTAAAAATTGAAAGCTTTCTCTTCAGACTATATATAAGCAGAAAAAGGGGGCTTAAGATAGCTTTTTTTATTAAAAAAAACTCCTGACAAACAGATATTAGTTATTTCAGTGACAACATGTGGGCCATTATGTACTCTATATTCTCTAGTCACACACACACACACACACACATATATATATTTTAACCTAAAAGCAGCAATCACCATACTATAATAGAACTTTCTCTTAAAAGAAACGTTCTAAGCTTTGAAGTGAAGCTTGCACACAGAGGAACTGCCATGTCCTCTTTAGGGCTTTTTTCTCTAAGTATCAGGTTACTACTTAGAACTTCAATATCAGGTTAATTGAAAGGCCTTTGATTAAAAACTATCATACTGGTGGCACCTAGAGGTAAAATCACTGTAACTGCAATTAATTGAGCTTTGATTCTGCAAGCAAGACATAAAAAAAGGAACTATTGCATATTTCTGCTGCCCAGCACTCCGGATGACACTTTTGTTTGGGTCTTTTTTAATGGAATAACTGGATCCTCAAATAAATAATGATGTATTCTTGTTCAAGAGACTTCACTGTACAACCTACAGTATCGCTCTTTAAAATGATGCAAATTTCTTGTCAACTGGGACTGCTAACCAGAGACTACCAGAAAATACTTAAACTCCTCGTACCACTGCAAAACAAACAAAAAAAAAGTATCTGTTTTACTGACACACGTGCACAAACAGTCAAACTTTAAGCAATACAGCTCCGGTTGCTTGGTACTATAGCCACTCATTTTCTGTTCTGCCTTTTATCTGTATCCCACTTCGTTCATAGTCAATAAAGCAATGTTTTCTCCACGACATAAGCCTTGGGCTGGTGCGGCAGTGCCTACCTTTCTTCCGTTCTGTGGTAACTATCATATTGCTATCCCTCATTGCTAAGCATCCATCAGAGAAGCAGGGAATGCTCTATCTCTTCAAGCAACCTTTGCAAAGTCACTAAATACTGCCAAAGAGCACACACAGCGCAGCTCGAGCTGCATCTGGAGACAAGCTGAATCACTCACAACTTTCATTTAAAGTAGTCTAACAAATGCCCTGCCCACTTTTAATTCTGCTTTTAGGTGAGAATCAGACATGGGGATTTTTGTATTTTTATGAAAATAAAGATGACTGTAAATCTGTGAGCTGAAAGCTCAGTCTCATTCATAAATGGAAAGATAACACATTTTGCCCTTTAAACGTTTTGATGACTTTCACACACCCAGTGAACTTTATTTATGAAGTAGTGCCCTCCAGCTCTCTTTTCTCTACACAGCAGTATTTCATCCTCCTTCTGCCTTCCCCTTCTGTTACACTTCTACCTGCAAACAATTGGCTTTCCCCAAATGGTGATCCACTGGATTCTACTTGGATGTTTACCAAACTCATTTTCCAAAGAAAAATTACACTTTCAAAAGAATTTCACATATCAACCATTTTTTACCCTATTTCAAATTAAAAACAAGACAAAACAAAAACAAACTGAAATTAACACAAAGGTTAGTTTCAGTTATCATTCAGTCATCATTTATGAAAAACAATAATATAGTCCTTGATTAGGAAACATGCAGAGTTTTAAGTAAAACAGGATAATAAAATGTGACCAAGATTTCACATTTAAAATATTTATTACTACATGATGCTACAACTGCATTTTAAGTCCACAAAAAAAAAAATGCATTCCCGTAGCCTCATTAGTATGGAAGCATGACAGAAGAGACAAGTAGAAAGGATCATAGTATCTTCAAGGGATCTCCCCTCCTAGTGGAAATTATATTACCCCTAATGGGATTACAAGAGGATGAGTTTTTCGTATTTATCTTAGGCATTATGCTAGGTGCCTTCTGGGACCAGGATAGAATTTTTCTTCCATTCGTCAGAACAAGAGTCCAGTTTTTGAAATATTTTTTTCTGTGCTGCATCAGAGACCTCCAACTTTCAAGCTGTCGCAACTTGACATGTGGCCAGCGTTCACTGCAGGTGTTCTTTCCATATAGGTCTGATTTGGAAACGGAGTTCAGGAAAGGCTTAAAAATGGCATAGGATTAAATCTTCTCATATTTTATACAGGAAACAAATAACTCCTGATTTCCCAAGTCAAACAAGGGAAGATAAGGGTTCTTTGCAGCAGCTGCTTGCAAGCGCGGGGAGTATTACAGCAGACACCCATGGGGTGCAACAAACCAGAAACGATCTAAGGCAAGATGAAGTTAGTTTCCAGAGATTTTTATAAACCAGCCACCCAAAATTGTATCCTGGTTCTTGTGCTCTTTCTTCCCTGTGCAGAACAGAAACCATGTGCTGAAGGTAAGCTGGGAGACTTTTCGGTTTTGTTTTCATTTTTCAGGGGGGTGGGGGTGGGGGTGGACTGGAGAAAGAAAAAAAAATTCCTTATTTATAATACACTAAAAGACAGATATGTGATGTTTCTCCCATTTATTATTGTTCCTGTTAAAAATTGAGGTCTTGTTTATACTGAAAAATTCTGATCACTTTAAATCTAAGATAAGAAGAGATAATATAATGGGAAAGAAAAAATAAAAGGGGGAAAAAGTAAGGCTTCCTCTGCTAGAATAATGATACTAAGTCATTTAATAATTAGTCTATTTTATGAAAACCCTTAACAAAGATGCAACTAAAATAGCCTAGATAAAGTTTGTGTTTGATAGTTTTTGATATGCCCATGACAGACAAATATAACCGAGGCCAAAGTCTTGCCAAGTGGCATTAGCATCACTTATTGGCAAAGAGTTAAAAGAAAATCTTAAAACTCTCACTGAAAGAACAGCTCTGAAAGAAACAGTCATCAGCATCTACATCTTTGTGTGTATTACGAGGTTTATTATTAAGTAGTATTAGATAACAAGATGCTATGACTCTTCAAATCTGAACAGAAGAAAGGAAGTAATTAGCTTTAATATTACACGCAACTGAATAAAAACTATATATTGTACCTTAAAAATAGACCATGAAGTTCACAAGCATTGTCAGAGGAATTCAGAAGTTCAGAAAGGTTTTTAGCATATTTATAAGTAGCAATTGACATTCTCTTAGAAATACAAAGACTGCTGCATATATTAGGTTTTTAATAGGGCAACAGCTTTTCGATCCTTGTCATTACACGCTTTGGAACGCCACATCCAATATCTGACACTCTTATTCTTCAAAGGGAACGCACATTTGTACGTCCTCTCTATGGGAACACGTACTGATTTTTTGTTCTTTGAGAGAAAATAAAAATGCTTGCTGATAATGATAATTTAAAGATTGTAATAAAGTAGTTGGACAACACATTCCTAAGCTACACGCAATACAGAGCACTCAAAGCCACATTTGAAAAAAACGTGCATTTGTTCAACTGTTTTTATTTTGTTGGCTACTTCACAGGGGTAATCATTTTCTCCCTTCATTTCAGTATTTGTTTTAAAAAGTGAACTTGGAAACTACTATAAAGCAATTCTTTTGTTACTACCAAGTCTCTTCCGAGTCCCAATGTTTGCATTTATTTGCTTTCTCCTCTCTGCCAAAGCTGTCTTTCAGTAAGCTCAAAAAATGACCACTCCTCAGTTTTCAACTTCTTGGTCCAGAGAGTCTACAGAACACACATTCTCCATACATCCACACACCAAAAGACAAAACATTTCTCAAAACTCTACAAATAACTTGAAATCTTAAGGTAGAGAGAACAAAGTTTCAGAATTTTATGCTAAATTACAGAAAGACAGAAAAACAGATTAAGAACAAAGCGGGGTCATATGTCACCTCACAACAAGGAATTTGTTACATGAAAGACAGAAGTCCTTACTTCATGGTTCTGAAGGCCAAAGAAAGAGTTAGAACAACGCGAAAATATAGAGAATCTGAAATTAAAATGATAAAAACTCAGTAGGAAACAGTTTAAAAGACATTTAAAATTACTTCTTAGTATACCATATTTTTCAAAAATTGTCTTACATTTTACTCCACTGAGGTTTGACTTCTGCATCAACACAAGTACATTAACAGCACAAAGGATTACATACTTTCTTTCAAAGACATAAACAAATATACACACCATTCATTATGCACAGTCACCTCTTAAGCCATATAAACAAAAATGCACACATTTGGGTGCAAAAGTGATAAAGACTACAGTTATCTTTTCACAAAGGTGGCAGCTCAATTTAAGGTTTTTTTTAATGTTAATATTGTTCATGTTTGAAGAGTGTAAATATGAATTACAAATCTTAAAATCAACAGGAAAATACAAGGTCCCAGACCCAATTATCAAATAACATGTCTGAGTTTTTATATCAGCATACATACACAAAAGACAGATGATGCTAGGAGCGAGGAAACACAGATGTCTCTTGAAAGATTAGTTTTATTAGACTTGCAGTACCTATTATGACTGGGTAATGGTGTCTGAATAATCTCAGGGGACATAAATTGTCTACCGAGACCTAAAGAATACGCTGAAAATTTATAGCAATTATGAATTCATTTGTTTTACATATCCAACGCAAGGAGCTGCCAACGCTACTTGTCCAAGCTAAGGTAATAAACTAAAATAAGTTTTCAGTAGTTTAAAGCTAGTGAACTAGTGGTTTTAAGTTTTAGAAATACCAGGTATCTATGATTTCAACATCAACAATCCAACTTTCTTGACAAAAACAGGTAACAATTGCTACAAATAAAAGGCAACAACTTTCCTGACAAAATTTGCAACCAAATAGTTGTTTCATGTAAAAAGGGAGAAGGACGGAAGTTTCTGTAAATTAGACCCTCAAAGTCATAAAGGTACTCAAAATTAAGGTAAAGAGTTGCAAATTATGGTATTTAATATATTCCTGCACTTCAGTGACAAGTCTGAATTTGTAATACAAGCTTCCTCCTGTAGCAAGAGAGAAAGTATTGGGGGGACAGGAGTCTCACTGAGCAGGTTTGCACACCCGTCTCTTCTCATTGCCATATTTTCAGGAATTTCCCTGAAGATGCCTTAGATGTCTTCAAGCATTTACCTTCTCCACATAGCAGGAAAAACAGGTCACTTGATACAAGTTCTGTCTACCAAAACAGACAAAAGTAAGGCCATAAACAAATACACCATATTTCTGGACATTTGAAACATTCACTTGTATGCCAAAATTAAAATGGGGCAATGCTTCAGAGCGGAAAACTATTCCTCTTGACCCTCTCAGGAGTTTGGATGTCTTCCCAGAAATCTCAAGACTGGCTCAGAACTTAGTACTGTATAAGACAGCTGCATTCATTTTATATAAGGCGCTAAAATGAGAAGACATCTGGATACAACTGTTCATGGGAAGGCACAGCATGAAGCAAAGACGACGGGGAGTAGACCTAAGAAAAGGAGGTGGTGTCACATACAGGAAGCAGAAGCAATCTACACGAATCAGACACTCAAAACAAGTCTTACTCAGGAAGGCAGCACAATATTCAAGCCATTTGGAAAGCCAGCTTTAGTGGTGCCAACAGATCTAACGGGAACCCAACAATCGCTAACACAGCTTGGTGTCGGGTGGCTCAAGCTGTCTCCCCTTCTCTTGGGAAATAAGGGCTGCATTCACTGAGGATTTTCCCCAAGATGAGCAGCTCTTTATATGACAAGACAACAGGAACAGAGAAGAAATTTACAGCAAGTTTATCTGACCTTTAAACGGAACAGTTCCAATAAAATTATAACAAAAACTTGTTATATATAACAATTAGCTTACTGGATTTTTATTTTCAAATTCTACATAAGAATGATTCTTGCAACAGAATATAATAAATCAGTCAAGTAGCATTATGTTCTTTTTTTTACTTCCCTAACACATTTTCTTGAGGATTATTTCTAAAAAACAAAAAACAATCCCTAAAACAAATCTGATTTTTCACTTTTAAGCCACAAAGTTACATACGACTTGGGCACTGACCAAAAACCTGCTGTTAATATTATAACCCATTTCCATTTTACAATGAAGAAGTACTGTTATGGACATACATCCTTAATAACTCCGGTAATTAACTTCAGTCTTTAGCTTGGAGACACATAAATTACAATCAGTGTCAAAATGACCCCAATATATAATGATGTTTCAAACATGATCAGAAAACTAAGAATTTCTATCAGAAATAATCTTATACCATTAGATGAATCTTAGCCACAAATGGCACTGACGCAAACTATCCTGTCACAAGCTAAAGGGATTGATGTAGCCCCACTGCCTTCTAATTTGTATGATTAGTTTTTTGCCATGCGCAGGGTCTGTATTAGATAATCTAACTTATTTCTTGTATCAATGTGAGTGTGAACTGCAAATAGGTGTCAAACTTACACATCTAATACATGAAACAAACTGAAGACTATCATAGTTCAAAACAAATCAATTCCACCTAAAAAAGAAAGGTGCCCAAGCATTTATTCTGGGTAATCTTCAAGGTAAGAGAAGTGGCACCAACTGAGAGTTCTGCCTAAAGATAATAAGAAAAGGGCAAGAAGTGAGAATGGAGGTACATGTAATGTTTTAATACTTTAATTATTATATTTAAACAGAAATGCACATATTTTAAAAATGAATTAATAGCTGCTGTAGCAGCTGTATTTCTGTATTTCTTCAATCTCATGGCTTATCTGCTTTAATTAAGAAATATTAGGCTAGCGAGTACAGATAATTCCTTGTTTCATTAAAGGAGGTGCGTGGGCAGGAAGGGTTTACCAGAACTGCATGCTGCATAAGTGGAGAGCAAAGGACAGGAACAGTGTGGGAGTAGACAGGCAGGAAAGAAGAGATACGCTTCAGAAAAGCTATGTAGACAGAATAGGCACTAGACAGTTGAGGACTTGTTTGATAGTTTGGTAGCTAGACAGGATTTGGAAGTGGGGAGGGAAGACGGAGGAGAGACTGAGGCCATGAAGGAAGAAGCAAGAATTCAATCTGAAATTTCACTGACAACGAACCACAGGGAAAATGCAAGACGGAATGTAGTAGTGCTGCAGCAAATATGTTAAAATTGCAAACATTCTTGCCAGCTGCTGCTGTTATCAGGAGAAGTAATCTTGTGTAGGGTTTATTAATAGCAGCATGCTTTGGAAAAGACAGGCCATTTGGACTTACAGAACACTGTATCATGTGGATTCACTATGAGCTACATCAAAACTGCTTAAGTGTATTAGTACGTGTACCTAAATACAGAATAAGCAGGAAAAAAATGGGACTAACAAAATACAAAAAGTACCTTTGTAGCACCTGTTCTGCCATTATTTTTAAATTTCTTGACAGAAAAATTCTGGTGGCTGAGTATCTTTAGAAAGAAAGTAGTATACTGGCCTATGACCCAAGAAACAATTTTCTGTTTCTAGTTGGTAGAAACGTATTTCTACCCCCATTTTATCTTATGTCTTTCATCTCTTCAAGCAGTAAGCTCTCTGTACAGGGATGTTATTATTAAAATACCAGTAGTAAAACTTCTTGAAAAAAAGTATGCTTTTTAAATCCATGAATATATACACACCTAGGAACACCTAAATCATCAGGAAAGAGCCCACATAATACCAGATTAAAGCAGTATATTGCAACCAATTACCTTCATTATAAGCTATCTGAAATACATATTGTCTACAGAAAACAAGGCCAACTGCAATTTTAAAAGTCCCAGAGAAAGGTACACATGTTACAATATCCAGTTTCAAATCTGCTCATATTTACATATTACAGGTTAGTAAAAATGAGCTTTTTTACCTACATGAGTATTCTCCATGCAGGTTGTTTCCTTTTTTGCAACTTCAAATAAAATTCAATCTACTATCCTCCACGTGAAAAGCAACAGAGCGTATATAAGCTTAATAGTATCTAAAACAGCAGTAACACACTATGAAAGAAAGGAGCATGAATTACTAATTACAGCACAAATTATTTGCTACCTTTGCCGTATTATTACACTATCCCTCCCTGCAAAACAAGAATTTTGCTGTAGCACACAAGGAAAAGTTTAATACATTTATCAAGTGTTATGAGTTCCTTTTTACTAAGTATAAAATCAACTGAGTAAAGGAAGTCTTTCTATACTCAGATGACCTATGAAGAAACAACATATGGAGTAACATATTTAGACTTTCTGTATGAACTGATCGTTTATGCATTTTAACTTATTCTTCTCTCCTCCCTTAATCAATCAGTCTAGGGTCAGTGGATCATTGGCAGTCTTGCAAGATATTAGAACGTGATCTATAAAACAAATGTTAAACTAATTTTTTTTTTCTCTAAACCAAGAACAAAAATCAGAAACAAGATGGAACAAATAAGACTAAAAAATAGTTTAGCCTAATTTTTATTTACTTCTAACTTTAAAAAATGCTTTTACAGCACTGCATCAAGTGATTCTTCTGCTAACGCAGGCAGCCCTTGGATGGGTGGCTGCCTTCTTCTGGATGGTTGTTGTACAAGGGTGAAAAAACTCTTAGCATTTTTTTTTCCCTCTCTCTCCCTCTCTCACGTACACACACACCTTCCTCCATTTTACCTGCTATTTTAAATGTTACAGTAGCAACATTAATTTTTTATATGAGATTTACTGTATCACCTTCCCACACAATGTCAGCATTTTCTTGACACACATACCCAATACTTCACTTTCCCAAACCTGTGCATTTGTAACATATTAAATATTTAATACAGTGTGCAATTATCATTTGAGTCTTCAAGAAGATTCATTAGCTTATGAATTTTATATTTTGCTATTAAACTCATGTCCATTTGAGGGACGAACAACTAGGGAAGCTTATCTGAAATGTGATCAAACTGCCCATGACTATTTCTACACTCTGCAACTATCTCAATCCCTTTATAGGGCAGCCTTGCAATCAAACTGGTTGCTCATAAAATATTTTAAGGAACAATAGGTCTCAAGTAAAGATTTTCTTGAATTAGCTAAATATAGAGCAAAGGGAAAAAGTCACCTCAGCTCCAATGTTGTCTTCTTGCCTTTTCAAACAATTCAGTAACATTATAAAATACCTGAAGAGAATTTAGAAAAATACTCCTGTGGCCCCTGGTTAGCATTATTCCTGTCCAGGACTATTTACTCATACAATTTTATCATGAAAAAAGGCAAGTAAGTGTACCACGAGCTGGAAAGGGAGTGACGGGAGAGACAGAAACAGAGGAAAAAGGGACTCAATTTTGACCAAGATAGGGATATCAGATGAGTAGCAGTGGGGCGAAAGCAGAACCAGCAGTCTAAAACTGGGAAAGGGAGCAGCAAGACAGGGCAAATCAGAGTCGAAGGCATCGTTTGGAAGAAAATTACAAGCTGGGCAAGGAAACTGGGAATGAAGGGGAAACTTTGATCTGCAGAGTGGAACTATTTAGACTGACAAAACCACCTTTCCCTGGGAGTAATGGCTCATCTCGGAAAGAACGGTAATCAACCGCTGCGCTAAGCAGCGGAGCTCAGAGGGACACACGGGGCTACAACCCCGTTTGTGACTTGGATGGGCATCGTTCTAGCTCAGTTTAACTTCCACTCAAAATATGGGAAAAGCCGGAACAAAGATCGCTGGTTAAAACTAATTTCCTGCCCTCTTTGTGTTTCTTTGTGTCTCGACACTGTCAAGTACCTCTTCCCCACAGAGGATCCTTTCCTCCTACCTGAAATGGATCTGCTCAGGAAACCAGAACGGCTTCATTTGCTGTAGAAGGACAGAAAGTGTTTACTGAATGACACAAGGGACTGCAAGGAGAGAGAAAGATTTGTGGTTAAGGCAATTAGGTTTCAAAGCCTTAAATGAAGCACTTCATTTCACATTTCATAAATTCCCCTCAGGCATGATCAGACAATGAGCACAGAGCCAACCGGCTCATTTATGGCACCACTGCTGTGCCCCGCTTTTCTTTGCCGGATGCCACAGTCTCCAGAGCTGAAGATGGTAAAACAGACGATAAACCAGACTGAATTCAAGCAGATAAGGAGCTTTCACAAAGTCAATCCAGCATGTTTAAACAGCTCAACTTTGGTAACAATAAAGTTTTCTAAAAACATCTAAATAGCTAGACACAAAGGTGTCAAATCGCCCAGGCAAGCTTAATTCTGACGTTTCCTAAATTTAAGTG
The DNA here is from genome assembly GCF_040807025.1 of Struthio camelus. NCBI lineage: Eukaryota > Metazoa > Chordata > Aves > Struthioniformes > Struthionidae > Struthio > Struthio camelus. Next base: position 38,313,009 of record NC_090945.1, read on the forward strand.
ATTGACTTCACAGTCTTCAAAACATGCTTTTAGCATGTGCACATGCGGATCAGTCTGGAATAGAATAATGTCTTTCATTTTTTGAGAGGTGAAAGCTTTAAATCCATCAAAAACACAAAGAAAAACATTTAGGTAGTGCTCAATACAAATGAGTTTCTTGCTGCTGCTTTTGCCTCGCCCAGAAATAGTACAATTTAAAGATAAAGCAATTCTCAAAGAATCATTATGGTGACAGGGCATCACTGAATATCTGGGGTGGCGGGGAATCTGTGGGCTCTGACATGCTGCAGAGGAAAACTGAAACAAATTTTTAGGTACGTTGTCAGATTGTCCAGGTATTCTTGACCTTTCTTCAGTGCAGCAGGTTGGCCTAAATCTGCACTGTTTGGCTAGCAATTTTCTTTTTTCCAGGGGACCCAGGGAACAGCTGTTTGAGCAGCACATTGAGCACTCCCTCCTACGCCAGGCCTCCCGGGAAGGGGAGGGCTGGGCAGGAAACACACCTCAGTGCTCATGCAGAGCACATGCTGCATCTGACTGCGTCCACGGGTTTAAAGGGGAAAGAGATGGGTTTTGGTAGGGCTTGGCAAACCTCCTGCCTGGGAGAGCGCGGGGCCCCCTCAGCTCACCCCTTGAGCTGGAACCACCTCGAGTCAACTAGGTAAGGGAGGTTCTCACCAGCTCTTGTTTCTGATTCCCATTTCACTCCCTCTCAAGTACAGAACAGAGTCAGCTGGTTTGCCAGCCTGACAGCAGAGGTAATTGCAGAAAGGAGGAGAAAAAGGAAAGGGGGAGAAAATCTTCAGACTGCCACTATTCCATATTGAGAAAATAAGTAACATATTGCCTTTCGTCAAGGCTGTCACCTCACACAGGATGTGAGAGAAGATGAAAGGCACAGGAAGAGAGCATTGTGGAGTACAGATACTGCACTGACTTAGAGAAAAAAAAGGAATAGTTTATTACTCAAAATTATTTATATTTATATACGAGACTTTAGTCTCATTCCAAAAGTCTTCCAAAATAACGCTCCAAAAATAAAAAGAAAACGAATACTGTACTCGATGAGAAGTAAAACTTCTGTAAGGCTGGCTTTATTCACAATATTTTGATATCCACAGCAATGGACATACTCCCTTATGAGGAACAAGCATAGGTATGAAAACAAATTTCCTCTCGTTTGCCTCAAGCAGATATTGACTCATCAGTCTATGGCCTATACTCCATTGGGGTGAGAAACTCCAGCACAAACAAGGAAAGTTGAAGTAAAGGCTAAATCAGCTTTAAAAGAAAATAATTTCTGACAGCCACCTGAAGAAGCTTCTTACCTCTAGTAGCCATAATGCAAGTTTCCTGCCACAAAACCCAGAACCAAAAAGTCTCTCGAAGGCACTGAAGCCTGTGGGAGGGCTCTTGTCTGGCAAAAGACTCCGATTCCCCACAGTTATATTTGAATAAATAAATACAAAATTATACAAATATACACACACACACACACTTTCTTTATGTTGTTCTGACAGTCTCCTCTTACCAAGAGGTTAGAAATGAGAAAGGGGGAGGATTTTTCCATTTTGAGTTTAAGGGAAAAATATTTTGGTTCCTTTTCATTGTGTTCAGGACCTGATCCAAAAGTCAGCTGAAATACAGGGAAGAATTTCCCCTGGTTAGGATTGCAGAATATATCATTTCAGAGACGCCTGGACAGTTTTCTGGTCCATTAAATAACTTCTCACCGTCATCCATGAAATTATGTGCTGAAATTACATGATTTGTTGCAGAAAAGTCAGGCTTATGTTTTCCTGAAGATGCACTACCTGGTTAAACTGCTGCCACAAGCAGGTAGATTTGACTGCCAGCGAAAAGGGCATTTTGATTGTTTTAACGTAGAAATGAAGGGATAAAGAAACAAGTCAAAGAAAAGTTTACGCATAAGACACATTAACAGTGGATACGGCAATTAACATACAAGTCAGCCAGAGGGAGGAAAAGGAACTGGCGTCTGATCTGAAGCACTCTACTGCAGTAGCAAGCAGACCTATTCCACAAGTAATGTGCAAGTGTATGCTCTTACAAATAAAAAATACAGGTAGGTATATAAATCAATGCTTAAATGCTTTATCCTACGTTCAGCACACACACAAATACATGCTACAGACGGAATCATTTAACAAATCAAGAGCTGATGAATTACCTACATTTGGTAGGATGCCTTTCAGGTGAGACCTACACACATATGGTGCAACTGTTCTCATGAAATGGTACAGAATAATAATTGGCTGTTTCTGAAAGCACAGGCATTGGAAATGGATGCATTTATTATCCCAACTTTTCGATCTTAGAATACCACAGGGCGCATATTAAACTCATGCTTTACAACAATTCAGTGCTACTTCAAGCCACTTGAAACAGAGGAACATTGCAAGCACACAAGTCATTTTCACAAATGCTTCATCTGATTACCACTTCTTAAAAATACATACCTAAAATGATGAAATCATTATACAACAACTTCTAAGAGCAGTAAGCACTGAAATTTTCAATAATGCGGAAAACTAAAGAGGGTAGAAATCATTTTTAAAATTCAACTTTTAAAACAGATCAGAATCAGAACAGTTCAGAAGGAAAAAAACACGCTGCTTCTGTTACAGGTTTAAGAGCTGTCTAAGGCAAGAATCACACGGTTCATTTAGAGTCCAATTTTTAGTGATCTAAAGGTATTCACCACGACACAAAATACAGCATTGGTTTTCCGAACATACATAATATGCATGACTATCTTTTAAGTATGCTCAGCGATCAGCTGCAGCTAAATCATGCTGAATAGCTAAATGATATACGATATCTGAAATGCGTACTAAAGGACTTCGTTGCTTCTTCATGTTATATAGCAGAATCTAATTCAGTGCCTACAAGAGATACGTTAACAGCTAAAAAGAGGGCCATAGCTGCATGTACATTCAACAAGACAGCATCCATGTTTTCAGTAACTGTTCTGAAAGTATTTACACATGTATTTTGTAAGTACAAGACTTTTAGAGCTACGTTCTAAAGTTATTTTCAAGTGCCAAACAAAGAATGCTAAGGAATACTATTTCTAACTTGATTCAGATTAGTAGTATTGCAATCACAAGTGTTTTAACTACATGAGCAAACTGACAAAATACATAAGGGCAAACTGCTAAGTCTTGTGACCATTTATAGTACACTACTTGATAGAAGCCGAATATAACCAATGCAGAGGATGCAGAAGCTATGAATCCTCAGCTCTCATAGCGGAAGTATTTTTACTCCCAAGGATCACAGTGCACATTTTAAAGATGTTTTGGTTGGTTTAATGTACAATTAAGGAGGTGAAGAAATGAGTTCAAACAAGGAGAAGGTCAAAATCTTTAATTCATGTCAGTATTTGAATGGCATAACTGTATATTTGCCATTAAAAAAATAGATATTAGGATTAAGATATTACAAACTCAGTAACTTGGAAGCAAACTGTAACTAATGTTACAAAGCATACCAAGATTAGGTCTGGACGTTAAATACTAAATAATTCAAGACATTTCTTTTTAAGATAAAAAGTAGAGTTTATGAAAAATTTAACAGTGGCACATCAGTGAAGGCTATTTGTATCAGAATTCATATTTTACATGTAAGTACTTTTTTGGTTCCTGGTACCTTTAATAAAAGAATAAACTTGTATAACAAAACTATTGAACCTCCCATCTGTTGATACTCAAAAATAAGTTTTATTTTTTAGTAAGAAAATATGTTTTGAAACAACAGAAAATCAGAATAGCGTAGGTTTTTATGTTTTGTTGTGGAAAAAAAAATTTTCTTTTGTCATTTTAACAGGTTTAGGAGAGTTGAAGTCAAAAAACAGCATAGTTAATTTACAGTTTAATATTTAGAAAATTTAAGACACTCCCTATCTTCGCTACAATCCTGTACACATTTGGCTACTAAGCACTTCTGAAAAACAAGACCTGGAAAAAAAGGAAAATGCAGATTGCGTATGCAACATACGCGCGTCCACAACGAACAAACCCAATATGGCCATCGCTTTGAGTTATATGCAGGCTTTGAGTATGTTACAAGGCATGAAAGTAAAGGCGGAGCTTGTATCTTTGCTGCTATCCGTGGCCACCCCAGCGAGAATTAGTAGCTTCATAAGACACATGATAATTAAATAAGTTAATGATACCTTAGCTGGTAAAAAAAAAAAAAAAAAAACAAATTTCAGTATTATTTTCTAGCTTTGTCCTAATGGTAAAATGAAAGCAGATGTTCAAAGCTTTCTTAGAATCCTATTAGATCTAAAATCTCTAAGTCATTAAATTGACTGCTTGAACATGATTTAGGACAGGACAACTGAGATATATGTTGACTGTTTTGGAACAATAGAATGTCTTCAGAGAACTGCATTTTAACAGATTTTTTTGTATATTTTGTGATACAGTAAAATGTAAACGTACTTCTCACTGCAGAAAATACTCATACAAAACATCAGCATTAAGGTTCTGACAGTATAATATATTAAAATAGTCACTACTTTTAGAAAGACTTGTGAAAAATACATATATATCTACCACATTTAAAGAAAAACTTTTTCTTCTTCCTCTATGTTGTAGACTGTCCAAGACAAAGAAATTAAGGCTATACAAACACAAATTTCAAATGCTTATTTTCATGGAAATAGCTCTCAAATCATACCTAAAATTTGAATGCGTATCTGCTAAAAAATAAGAGTTATTTTATTGCTTTCAACATTATAAAATGCTCTTATTCTCATGTATACTAGTGAATTTCTGAAAAGAATTACTTTTCTGAAATGTACGTGATCCACTATAAAACAGATAGGCATATACATGTTCTAATTGTTGCATTGCTTTAGGTTCATATCATTTTGCTAGCTTTCAATGCATGCCACAGCTTTTACAAAAGAGAAATACTCTCACATAGGCATTCAAAGCAACCTAGTAGAAATCAAGATTTCAAGGGCAATCTTGTCAGGATCGTGATTTGACTGCATGTAAATTTACTAAAAAGAAGGAAGAGTCTTTTTGACATTTAAAAAGAGCTAGCACATTTGCAAAAGCTGAGATAGACTTTAAAACTTGACAATAAATGGAAGTAATTTCTGTTTAGTAGCAACAGAAAACTCAATGCGACTTGGAGAAAATTCATATGAAGAGTAATAAATTTATTCATAATTTCATTGAAAAAAATGTTTCAGGGTCTTCTCTGTTACTTCAAAAGTAACAGAATCATGATATAAGTTGATTTGAAAATATTTACTTTTTATTGAAAATTGTATGTTGCACAGAGAACAAAATTTAAAAGACTCCTTTTTAAACTCATATTGTATTTTAAGAGCAACTTTATGCACATAGTTACTGGAGCTGTAGTATAAGACCCGTGGTAGTTTGTCCGGCTAGGATTGTCTATATATAAACTATATCTCAACCTCCACATAGTAACATGCTATTTTTATTTTCCGTAACAGCAAAAATGTTATCTCCATTATTGAGAGCTACAAGAGTATTAAAATTATATTTTAAGAAGTTTTGCTTAACACATTCAAATATTAAATAAGTTTAAAATCCCCGAATTCTCTACTTTAGTACCCAACAAGTGGCATGTGCCAATACAATTCAGAACTACATTCCACAGATTTTTAGTTCCCAACTATTTACAGCCGCTAAAATAATAAATACGAGCTAAATATACACACATGCATGTATCTGCGTTGTACAGCATTTATCATCATCTCTGCGGTTAACAATTACAAAAGAATCTTTGGCATGTCTCTTTAAACAAGTAATACCTAAGACAACATGTGCAGATTTTAATTAATCTGAAGCACAAGTATTATGGAAATAAATGACCCGGGGGCTACTCAATGGCACCCAGAGGCAACACACAGTACGTTTCCTCACGGAATGAACGCACCATGACAAAGCACTAACATACAAGCCAAGAGACCAAAATTCAGATTTTAAAGAATTTTATGCTTACCCGCCTACGGCAGAAGGGCAGGCCCTGGGCAATGATGCTGATGCTAAATATCTTCATGACAGTTTGGTGTGGTAGAGGTTCTTTGGCGCTTTTGAGATCAACAGGAACCAAGCCATGGTTTACGGCAGTTTTCCCAGGTTTGGACATTTTACTGTTCTTACTTTGTCAAGTCTACTAATAATGCAAGAGCATTATTAAAAAAAACAAAACAAAACAACTCTTTGCTTTCAAAGTTGCATGATTTCTTTTAAAAATAAAGCTTTCAGACTGGTGATCCAGCTCTCCACAGCCTGCTGCCTTTGTCTCTCAGCCTTCTCCTGCCAAGTGTCCTGACCTGTCTGCTGCTTAGTGAAGTGCGAGCTATCCTAGTATAGACAGGAATTAAGCTACTAATGGGAAGGCAGACTGCTCCTGCCACTCACACGGCTGATGGACCTCCCCTGCAATGTCAGAAGAACCCTTCTCTGAAAAGGGATCTGGACATTTAAAACAAAGAATAAAATCATAACTGCCATGAGTTTTAATAGCCATAGGCACTATACAGGAAGATTTTTTTAAAATGAGTTAGAGTTGCTCTTTCAAGAGGAAAAAGGAGACTCCAATCTTCAAACAGTAATACTGCTATCACAGGGTCAATCCTACCACTCTTCAGGCAAAGTGTTCTTCTAGAGTTTCAATAAAAACTGACGGCCAGTGACTAAAAACCTTACCACGACTTTGCTGTTTCTCATCCACTGGCAACACGAAGACAGCCTCCAAAGTGAAATACCAAGATGGAAAGTAAAAACCAAATAGATAAAAACCTTAAAGTCCTCCAAAATGAAGATAATGCCTTGAAAGAGCATGATCTTTTCAAAGAAGTTAAGAGTATTACTGTATTTTTGCCCACACTGTGATTTTTAGCTCCTTCTCCCTGTCCCTCCTGACAGGTGTCCAGGAGCCCAGAGACCCCACTGAGCTCTGAGGCCCCAGCTCTAGGCATGCCACGGGAACGGAGTCATCTGCCCTTTCCTGGGCGCAGCAGGTTTGGAGATAAATCTACCCAGACGCAGTACCACAGTGATGAGAAGGAGAAGAGCCCATTCCCTTCGCCGGAAGGCATGTGGGGAGAGAGTAAAGTCACCTTGAGTTTCTCTGCTAATTTTACTACCCACTCCCTTCCTCTGAAAGTAGGGTCCCCTGAAGGAGGTGGGTAGACACCTGCCTTAGCAACAAGCCTGACCGAGTGCCGTTTTTCAGGAGGCGCACAAGTGGAGAAAACAAGAAGAGTTCTTATCCTCACCTCCCCCCCCCCCCAAAAAAGCTATAACAGGAATGTCCATTGATCAGGTTATCTGCAATTGGTTTACTTCAATTTAAAATCATTTCTTGATCAAATTAGCTTTCCTACACTGCTACTAGGTTCCCACAATCCTTTTTAGTCCGTATACATAAGCAAATTTTTTAAAAACATTCAAATTCTGAAACCTTTGAGCAATACTGAAAAGAAAGAGACAAAAGCCTGTGAACATGTTTTATGAAATTTCTGATAAGACACAGAAAACCATCAAAGCCTTTGTATGAACTAAGTCAGCACAGCCCAAAACGCAGTGAATAAATGACCGTTAAGAAATTTTACAAGTCCCTTTTTGCACAACCCAAGGATAACTAACTGTGTAATTGTGTAAGAGCAAAAGAGGGACTGTAGTAATGCTTTAATGCTTGAAGCACAACACTGTAATTTGACAAAAGACAGCACTAAAATATGCCTGTATTACCATTTCCACTTACCCCTTTGTTTCCCCCTCTGTACAGCCAAGCTGTAATCACGTTTCACTCGCATATATAAAGGGCCTCCCCATACCAAACACTTGCTTGGTAAATGCTTTTTACAAAAACATCCACAAAACTCCTAAATGCTTCATTCAGAGTGTGTATATGTATTAGAGTAAGCATTTACTTTTAACAGAATGCATTTCTCAGACAAACAAAAACCCTTACTTCTTTACAAATACTGCGCCGAGAAACGCTGTGACAGAATGCTGGGTAGCACACTATTTTTATGCACTTATGTTTTTTTCTTTTCTACTGTTCTGTTCAAATGCCATTCTAAAGCACAATTTAGACATATATTTTCTGTCTCTTAAAGATTCTGTATTCCACTCTTTATATTTCATTCCATTAACTACAAAAATCAGTTTATCATTATCCTGTATTTAACAGTAATACCACCAGAATACACTTTATAGCTTCATTCTGAAGGACCGTGTATTTTCTATAACAAATATTAGGCTTGCACCTGGCTGAAAGACTTTAGGAAGGTGTCTTCAGATCTGAATTTCACTCAGATGAGGAACCTCTACTGAAGTACACCAAAGAAGAGTAAATCGTGGCCTTTTATTTCTACTTTTAAAGACTCAAGTCAAGAACAGAGCTGAAAAATTAACTCACATATCCCTGATATCAGTCAAAAAAAAAAAAAACAAAGAAAAAAAAGCTGCAAATCCAAAAAAGTTTTTCTATTTGCATAGGTCACTATAACGCTCATTCACAAAGTTAGAAGTTTACACAAATGTATTTATATTAATGTAATTTGAAGTGGTCAGATACAGTATTTTTCAAAAATTTATATAGTTATTTCAACTCAGACAATTCACAATATTTCATCAGTGGACAATATTTTATCTAATTTCAGTGCATAAACATCTCAGGGCATTTTTTATTTATTTTCAAGCAATAAATTTAATTTCAGAAGATGACTGTCTCTTTGTGCAATTCCTGAAAGGAAGATTTGATGATGTGGCAAATAATGCTATTTTAATACCACATGTAATATCTAAAACCTTACCAGATTATAGACCTTCTTACTCACCTTCTTTTATATTAGCACATAAATAAATTGGAAAATAAGAACGTGACTATTTCAAGACAAACTTGGTCCATGTGCAGTTTTACACACAACTGGCTATCAGAGAAGAAAAAAATAAAGCATTCTCCAAGCACCACTCAGCTCAAATCTCCAGTCACAGAGTATTCTTATACCTCTTAACAGACAAAGTTTGATAATCTGCCTTTTGTGGTTTGTGGTTTGAGATAAAAGTGCCAACAATATATCAGTTATTCCTCAGTAACTTCTAAAACACTTGCAACTAAAGTAATTCCTGAAAAATTTCCTGAAAAAACACAATTTCCTGGAAAAAAAGCATCTTGCTTGCATTCAGGCAAAATAAAGCTGTTTTGCCACACAGGAAATTGCTGCGTTAACTTTCACGCTTTACCGGGTCAATATGAATGAGCTTCGATTTACGCCCTTCTCATTTCCCCCCCTTTTTTAGTGTAAAGCCTCCCAGAAAAAAAAAAAAAATCTTACACTAGCAGACCAGATCCTATTGGCTGTTTTGTTTCCACATATCCTTTTTTCTTCTTAGTCTTACTTTAGACTTAGTACCTGTTACTGACAGTAGATATTATTAATTGTCTTTCAGCAACGTTCAAAGGGCCCAAGCTATACTGGAGAGCTATAAACATTTAATAAGGAATAGTCCTTAGCCTGAAAATGCCACACAATCTAATTTAAGTATTAAGTGGGTGTAACAGGAAGATGAAAATGGAGAGGGTGGCTGTCTTAAGTGTCAAGAATATATTGCATATACTAAGTATCAATTATTTTTGTATTACACATGTACTTCTAATCTAAGCTCTAACTGTAAAGTTTAAAGAATCGCTTTGCATATATCTGTAAAAGTTTGTGTATTTTTTTTAGAATATACAGAGCGAGAACAGGTAAATTTGATAAATGTGAAGTTACAGAAATTTGAGCTTTGAGGCTCTGTAATATTTCTCTAACATCCCATTCCTAAATAAATTGTGGCTGATTTCTAATAATGCTCTTTTAAAGTGCCTGCCAGTCATTCTAATCAGAAGATCACGTTGGAAAATCAGATCATTTGGATGCGTAAAAGTGCCCAACAACTTCACTATGAAAATACTGGTTTGAGATTGTCATGTGCTGTCAACTGCAAACTTAAGAAGCCAGAAGACCCCTTTTTCTTCCTGGCCAGTGCAGTGAAGAAACTTTATTGTAAAATAAATGTAGGTAATAAGAAAAATAAGTTTTTTTCTAGTCTGAAGTAGTTCAAAACGAACCCTTAATGGAGCTTTTTAGGACTTGTTTACCAGAAAGCAATACCTACATGATATAATAAAATAACAGTTACATAGAGGGCTAAATTAAACATTTCCAAATACAGGAAGATTAAAATACAGAAAGCACAACCCCAGATACTTTTCCCACAGCTCTTAACACTGGTGAACAGCTGCCCTCAAACGGATAAAGCTGAGCACTACAACATATTAAAAATCATCCTCTCAAATTAACATCCAAGTTACTAAGAGAAACGGAGCAACAGATTTACTCTTCGAATATATTTGATAATATTCTTCCTAAGTAATCTTTTCAGAAAGCTCTGCATAGTTGTGGCACACAGAATGCATTAGAATTTACATTATGTACAACCCTTATCGCTCCTCTGATGTTCAAACTGCTCCCGACCCTTGGATAGAAACAGTAAAAACCATTTTGCTACCAAAGCAAGCCAGTCTTTACTACACTGGTAACTATTCTTATACAGTGACCATGGTCCCAAGTTTATTTATATGAAGTTTTTTTTTAAAATAACACTGTAGGAACAGATTCCCAATAATATACTGTACGGCAACCTGTTTTGTACAGGTAAATGCATAAGCTATATAAAAACAAGGCACTGCTGCACCAACCTAACTACAACTACGCTAGTGGGGACTGCACGGAAAAAACTGCAGTGCTTTGAAGAGTCTCTCTGCCATACCTAAATTTACCCACTACAAAAATCTACACGCATAAGAAAACAGAAGGACACATATCTCTGAAAAGGGTATGGAAGGAATTAATTTTGATCTCCCAAAACCAGAATTTCCTAAAAAGTGCATGCTTGAATAGTATGCAGAAAGGGTAAAACTACAAGCTGAACTTGCAAACTGATGGTCTTCTCTCTACTTTGTGAAAAAACAAGTGTAGATAGCTTATGCCTAACTACAAGTTTTGAAAAATGAATGGATTCCATGGTGTAAAACAAGGAACAAATGACCACAAAACCCTTTTGCGTGGTCAGAGCAAAATCTAGTTCCACATGGATTCAGTTATGGCTATCCAGGGCATGGTCACTCCTCACCACATGCATTAATAGGTCTCTTCCTTTGCCACCTACCCTCTGGTTTCCATGAAAGCTTGTATAATCTTGTATGTCATCTCTCTCTGTGTCAAATTGGGTGAAAATTGGTCAAGAGATCCATACATTCTGGAAAGGAAGACAGACAAGGGCAGACAGATGTCTCAACTGCACAAGCTTGTTTTCCTTAGTCAACCAAGCTTGAAGAGTCCAAATTTTCTTAACTTGGGCTCACTCAGATGAACCTGGCTATAATTCTGGCTCCATAATCTTTCTGAGGTGTGGCAATTAATAATTAGTGTGATAAAAAGAGGTTGGTACGTAATAGAAAGATTTAGTTTAAAATTTTTGCTGTGAAAGGCAAGAGGGAAGTATGCTTTTGACAGCTGCTGGCAGAGGATTGTACAAGTTCTGTGAGTGATGGACGCTCCCGTACGGGAAAAAGTTATAAACTTTCATGTACGGATAAGGATGAAGGTGGTAAAGCTGTAGGTCAGCAAAACATTTCACACTCCACAAAATAGCATTCTCTAGAAATGGACTAGCACTTGCCAAAGAAGATATTCCATAGCAACCATATCAGCAAAGGGGAAATCAAACACATCACATAGACATTTTTCACACAAGTGTAGTAAGAATCATCAAATTGCTCCTATCTGTACATACGTGCATCCTAGTATCTAAGCGCGAGCACAAGGAGAAATGAAAACATACTCAAACTTGTATGGCATTTAACTGCATTAGAAGTGCCAGCTGCGAAATCCAAACAGTAAGGTAGACTGTCTAACAAACGGCAAGGGTTCAGTGCTTTCAGCTCCTGACTGCAACCACTAAGATAAGTTAGTTTGAAAGACCATCAGTAAAAAATAACAGATGACAAAAAGCAGCACAAAACCCTGTAAGGTTGGTCTTTCTTCCTTTCATTGCCAGTTGATCCCTACTGGGGCGGAAATGAGACAAATGGGTCAACTGGTGATTCCAGCAGCAAGTGAAGAGCAGCAGCACTCTCCACTTCTGGCTGGAGTTGGGAAGTAAAGAGCACCAAGTTGCCTCATATCTCACCAGCCAAATTATCAACCACTTGCAGTAGCTCATTTGACATACTAACACCCAGTTCATAGGCAGCAGAGTCTTCTTTGTCCTCCTATATCACTAAGGGCATACACTCAAGTCCTGTGGGCAGCTAATGAGGAGAAAAACTGCAATACGGTGTGGGAGCAAACTGGCAAGAGACTCGAAATCAAATGTTACTATTCCTTTTCCCTCAAACTTTTAGAGTTGAAGGAATAAAATACAGGAAGAATACAATGGCTGTATGTTCCAGCAAAACATGCTAAAAAAATCCCCAACCATGCCCAATTTCTCCACTCCAGGCTCTCTTCCAGCATCTGTTTTGCTCTTTTTCTGTATTTTCTCTGTGGTTTCCTTTGTTTACTCGTTGTCCCTCAGATACTGATCCTAGCTCTGTGCTACCCAATAATCACAGAATTTCCTTTTTCATGAACAACACAGTCTTTACTTTTTTCCAATGCTTTTTACACCTAATGAAAGAGTAAGGTAGAGTCCTTATCTCCTTTTTTCCAGGCTGAACGATGACTTTCTGCACTGACACTTAGATTATATCAGATGCCAGAAAAAGTTGGAACATCCTGAAATAAAGCACAGGAGCGGAGAAACAGAGTCAGGATAGGAGAAGGGAACGCAGGAAGCAATATGCAGCCAGTATAAAAAAAAAAAATCCCTTTAAAAAACTGTATACTTTTATTGTAGAAACAATCCATTTCATGAATTTAAGTCTCCAAATCTCCTCTAAACTTAAAAGCTTGATGATATCAATGGCCTCATTTCAGCTGTAGGCTACTTAATGTGCCACAGCTCAGTGAAGATAGGAAATGGTACAGTCAGTAAATTAATTTATTACGCACTTAAAAAGCCGCAAACACTTAGGTTGCAGTGACAGACTAACAGCTATTTTCTCTAAAAAGCGTTTTCACTCCCCCTCCCTTGCTCTGGCCATTTTATTCTACAACCCTTCCTCACACTGACTCTAGCACTTGTCAGACTTCTCTGAAATGACTCAAGTAATTAGGAAACAGAAAACTCTCATTTTTTGTTGTTGTCGCCAAGTTAATTTTCTGCCAGTTTAGCAAATTTAATTAGCTCACAAAGCAGCCAGAAGCATGACAAGGCAAGCACAAGATGAACAGCAAAAGTGTTTGGAAGCAGAGATTAGTCAGGACCTCCATCTGTTGGCAGCAATGAGCTAATAGACCACCTTTCCTTGTTCGTGGGCCCCTACACACGCAGTACTGGTCCCAAAGAGGTCAACGATAAAAACTGCCAAGGCACCTCAACCAGCCCAGAATTTTAGTTCAAGAGAGAGGGAAGGAAGATGCAACTGCAGGCCTGGGACCTGCCTGCAATCACCATGTTACTACGGCAAAGCAGCTTTTGACAAAAGTAAAAGGAGACCACTCGCAAAAGCTACCATTTTGGAAGGTCACATTTTAAGTGTATATGAAAGAAAGGTATAAAGAAAGCTAAAAACAAAAATTCTGTTTACATTCAAAGAAAAATCAAATATGCAGTTTCTCATAAATTGCATATTGTCAAGATGATACGATGTCAATGTTAATGATACTCTTGTATTATTAAAACATCTGCTTAAATGTGTTAACTTAAGGTGTTTCAAATAACTCCTACCTTACTTAGGCATCCCTGTAAGAACACGCAACCCTTTGTACCAGACGCCTATATCATTTGGCTTTATTCCACAAGCCTCCTAACTTTATTTACTGTACTACGAGTTGGTGGTGGTGGTAAGGTTTACCATCTGTAAAGCATGTGTCTTCATTTCTTCATTAAACATTTCAGAAAGTATTTCAGGTATGTAACAGAAATCCAGCTGCATCATCTTACATTTTACAAATATGCCAGAAATGTCTGCCCAATCCTCATTGGCTAAAATATGATTTGTTGGATAAGTAAGTTTAACTCTTTGGTCTAGTCAGAGTTGCACCAGCTGTTAAAAAGAATTGCTACAGCTGCTATTCAGGAATTAATTTGCTGACCACTTATTTAGGCTGCCATTGCACCTTTAAATAAAGCTGAGACAAGAATTAAGACTCCAACAACAGGTAGAGAAGTCCTGCAATATTTAACACTGGATTAAAATGCAAGCCAAATTCCCAAATGAGGCAGGGGGGCAAGCAAGTGCTTGTATCAGCAAGGAGGGTGCTTTTATTAACAAGGAAAAAAGAAAACTGAAAATTAACTTTATATACAGGAATTCAACTTTTCTCACCATTGCATTGCTTTCCCATTTAAAATCTAACTTTGCAATGGCATTATCTACTATATACATAAAATACACAGGGCAGTACCAAAGTATTAAAAAAAACCAGAGTTATCCATGTCTGAACACTGTTCAAAAAGTGCTGCTACAAAATAGATACTGTACTTCAAATTTCCTCCCTCTTTCTATATATTAAATGGGGAAAAGAACAATACCCAAAACATCAGAAAGCTGTTAAAAATATTTCTGCTATCTAAGACATTCAGAAAACAATAAATCTTCTTCTGTAGTGAAAATTTCTGGCCAGATACTCTTTATTCAGAGTAAAAAACCACAAAACAAAAAAAAGCCACCCTCTTGTTTCAAGTCTGACAGCACAGTAATGCACTTCATATTCAGCTACTTTATCTACTGCTGAAATAAAAGGGTGAACAATGCAAAACACTGTATTTTGTATGTTTTGAAACACTGTAGATATGTAGATAGTCCTATTTTGTTGTTGGGTTCCTCTGCTACAAGATTACCGGTTTTTCCTAGCAGAACTGCAAAATACACAGAAATCTAACAAATGTAACAGCCAATTGTTACACCGGCATTCATTTCATAGCAACAAATTAAGCTAGATAATCCTTTTCAGCTGGTTAACAGCATACTGCAAAGGGGTGTGAGGCTATTTATAAAGCTCAAGATATGTGAAGCAAAGAGTGCCTAGATTACAGGAAAAAGCAGGTAATCCATGCAAGAGCTGGCAGTCTTGGTTGGTATGGTAACAAACTTAACCTTTTATTTTTATTTCCTTTATTTTTCTTTTTAGAGCAAGGGGATTTCTTGCCTGTGCTTTTATTTAACAAACCCTGCCCTTCTCCAATTTGCTCAGGTATCAGTTATCATTATTTAATATTCGTACTAATATATAATAAACATTAACTTTTTGTATAAGGACAAATCAACTAAAACCAACTTCGAGTTAATTGGAAGTCTGATTCTTGTACTTTTAACTCTGTTAGTACAGGAATGATAATTTAGCAGAGCAGTCCCAAGGTGTTGTGACTGGCATAGCAATGGAAAACAAAATTTTTTTTTGGTAAGATACATACACATGCATGCAAACACAGTTTGGCCTACTTATTTTAGGACACATAATATTAGCGGTTTACACCAAAGCCAAAAACTGTGCAGTTGGGGAATGCCTCAAGGATAATAATCATAATATCCTTCCTGTGGATAAAGTCCAGCTTAAAGAAAAGGAACATTATTATACTTGGCAAGAACAAGAGGTCCATCACGAACAATGTTAAGTCAATGATTGCTTCCATTTAGCCATGTCGCCTTCAGTTTCTTCATTTCATTTTTACTTAGTTGATCTTAATTAAGTGAATTATTTTGTGTGTTTTAGAAAATCTGACCAAGAGTTAACTGAAGGACTTACGACATCAATAAGAAGAGATTAATTACTTGTTGACTTGTAATACTTTTAATACTCAATTTATTGAGTATCATATGATCAAAGGAGCTGCCATCCTTAAGGGCTGTTCAGTAATTTCAGTGAGAAGAACAAAGGGTCTCTTGTCCAATTCTGAACGTAAGTCATCCAGCCACTGGTTATCTAAGTGCTTTGTACTGAAAGGGAACATTGCTTATACTTTACCTAAAGTAGTAATGACTTCTGATGATGAATAAGCAGAAATTTATCCTTACTGGCAATCTGTAGTGGCTGTAGGTACTTTCTCCACTTCAGCATAGGCACCAGGGATTGAATAGAAGTGTTAAAATTTAATAAGTATTAACAGAGTCATATTTCATGACATGGCTGAGAAGTATAGCCACTGTTTTTCAAGAATGAGTTACACTGAATATAACTATAATTCACAATTTGCTCCCTTCATATTATGTAATATAAGGCCAGGTGGCAGAGCTGGTAGAAAAAGTCAGCTTCTGGTAAGGACAAGCATAAAAGGCAGTAAGGCTCTCTACAGAGAACTATTTGTTTTGGACCACCTCAATTTGGGACAGAAACCTTTATATCTCCTTAGTAACTGTGTCTTTCCTAGGTCTTCTTCCTTTTTCCAACTATTGTAGTTATAAACTGAAGAAACATAACGAAAGTTAGGAAACTCTAAACGAAAGTTAGGAAAAATAAGAATGAAGAAGAGAAAGAAGTGAGAACAGAATAGATGCCTCACAGCAATGCTTTCCACTAATATTTCAGATTTATAGAGTAATATCCTTCTATGCACCAGATGCAATGAGTTTCACCTTTGAGATCTCAATACCAATCAGCAGTATTTAATATTCCACCATAAGTTGCACTATATAGAGCCAACACACAGTTTTATATAGAATTGTAACATAAAGCACTTTTTACAGTAACTTAGTGAAGTCCTGAACTTGTTTGGCCAGGAGAGAAGGGGCATAGAAGAAATACACCTCTCTAATAATTCTAGCGAATATTCAATAAAATTAAAGTCTGCCTAGTGTTGTCGTCAACCACACTACGGACCCGAAGGGAGAAGATGCTTGCAGCAAAGTTATTAGTTTAAAGAGATTTTAAGTTTCATAGGGATTTTTATAGCAATGTTACCAATAAAGAAAATGGTAAAATGTTCACACGTGATCTAAACAAAACCTCACAGCAAATGAGAAAAGCTACGCAGAACGCAAGTTATATCGTCACAATACAAGCATAGCTTCATGCACAGATCAGACACCATATACTACCAAACAAAAACAGTCATTGTGTCAAAAAAGTCAGGCGGCTTCGTCAACAGACGCTAAATATTTGCTGTCTAAACACTCTGCTGATACAGCTTGAAAATCTGTTTCTAAGCATTCTGCCTGTTCAAAAGTGTTTACAAACTATCATAAAAATTGACATTGCAGAAGTTTTCTTCTTATGTTCAATAATTTGTAAAAATATGTAATTATTCTACTGTATACAGTTTGCTGAATAACAACATGTTCTGCAGATAATGAAACGTCTCCTACAAAAATAAAATACATACTGCTAATTCACAGATTACAATAAGAAATACGTCAGGAAAAAGTGTTAGTCTTGGAGCAGTAAAGTGTAATTCTGGTCCTCAGATCACTTTCTGTTCCTCCTGCCCTCTAAGCGAATTTCAGATCTCAATTTTATGTGTGTAAATCATCAGCGAATACAAAAGTGCACTGATCATAAATTTACTTTAAAATATTTTTAAATAGCTACAAATTCATAGCCAAGATAATGAATAAAGACCGTTCTTTTTGAAAATCAACAAAACAAAACTCACCAACAAAAGTTTTACTTTCTTCACACTTTGATTCACCATTTGCACTGAGTTTCATAACCAGTAACATCAACTTCAGTTAAGCCCAAAAAGCAGCTCAAAAATCAACACTCAGAGCAAAAGCATCCACTGATAAAATGCTCAGTAAACACAGCTGTATCACTACAGACTAGAGATACTTGGGCTAATGATCACATCAGGCAACAGCACCTGCCACATAGCCAAGAACAACATAAGGAACAAATGGCATATTTAAGTGGGGCAGAGCTCCCAAATGTATTTGTTAGACGAGCCACATATCCCAACAGAGTTGTCTGTAAGCATACCAAAAATACGCTCAGGTACACTTTCATGATTTCTACTTTGTAATGCTGTTGTCATATAATTGGTGAGTTGAAGCGGTATTGCTGAAATTCGAAAACAATACGTATTAAAGAAAGCTCATCTTCCTTTCAAGAACTAAGGTCCAGAGTAGAAAGACGCTTAGGTGTCTAACTGACACTGATTTCAAAACATAAACTATGCAACTACTACAAGGCACTGCTTTAGGTACTTATTCCAAAGTTATTGATTTAATTTGCTGTAGTCATCTAAAGAGTCACCTAAATAAACTGACTTGGCAGTTTGAGTTATACAGGCAAGTTTCTTTCTAATATTTACCTGCAAGGAGCTTTGCATAGGCTTAGCAACTGAAAGAATTCAAGTTTATACAACCTTGTAGTAATGCAGCAATTCTGACTAAGTCTAAACCAGGAGACTGGTTTTTCCCCAGAGAAGAGGCTGGCATTTTCTCTGCTGAGGGAACTGCCGGGAATATACCTGTGAATAAACAAACAGTATGCCTAGAAAAGAATTACATATATGTTCAGAAGAAACTGCCATATGTATCCAGTAACGATCATCAGGTATACATTAAAAAAAAAAAAAAAATATATATATATATATAAGGGAGCTGCAATGCAGACTATATGTATCTTCACTCCAAAAGGCTGCAATTGTACCTGAAGTTAGCTATCAGTACAGACAAGGCTAGCACAAAAGGTCTGCAGTTTTGTCTTCCACTGTGGCTAATCGAGGTAAATCCCTAAACCAGAGCTGAAATACAGACCTCAATTTTTGACACAGAAAGGGAAAATTATCTGAACCTTAGTCAGTTCGGACTTTAGTCTACTAAGCTATCTCTGTAATGGGAAAATAGAGAGGTAAATCAGCACTACCTCTTTCTACATCAGGAAAACACACATCTTCCTGTAACAAGAGGCAAAAATCAAAGAAAATTTACTGATTAAATGTAACCTCATAGTTAAAACTATGATCCAAACTGTCAGCATCAGTGTGTGATGTTTAAACTGCCTTTCTTCTTTCTCAAGCACTGAGATTCTCCACTTGCCTTTCTATACAAAATTACCTACTTTATAAAATGTAAGGCAGCGCTGCCATTTAATTCTGCACAAATATTACTAAAAATTCTTATGAAAATCAGTAAGGCACCCTTTATTAAGGGCAAGAAAAAATAGCATTTACTACAGAAAAAATTACTGTCCTTTGACTGTACGTGGCATTTGAACATAACAGTTAAATTTAATTGTTAGGAATCTCAAGAATTTTGCATGAGAAAGCTGAACTAGGTAGCCCAGCTCTCAGATAAGCCACAAACTATATTAGGGACAAGCACATGTTGCAAGCAGAGCCCATGTATCAATTAGCAAGCTTCACGATCCACTTACTGACTAAGGAAAACTAGCAGAGTAGCAATTATTTTATGTCCATTTTACCTAAAAAGTAAAATTGCCCTACACCTTCACTTGAAAAAGACAGGAGTATAGCTAAATATCAGCAAATGAAACCATTTCTTAATATTACTTAACATAGCTATTAGTAAGTGAAAAGTAGTTCCAAAAAAAAAGTCTGCATTTGGAGTAAAGGCGTATGCCATAGGTTAGGACGGAAAGGGAAGAACTTAGAATCACCTCTATCTGCAGAAAAATTGAGAATCTGCATTCCTTCCATGGATGCTTCAGTATTTTACAAACTACATCTTCAAAGCAGTTGTTGAACATTTCTGAATGATTCTGCATGCCTGGAATCATTACCAACTAAGCTATGCAGTATACAAATGAGAAAGATCACAAAACTTACCAATATTGATTGGTATTAACCTTCTAACTTTATTACAATGCAATAGAAAAATAAGGCTCTGCATCTGACGAGTTCAAATTTTCCTAAACTACACGGGTCTTAAATAAAATAAAAGAAAAAAGTTAGAATGAAAGCAGGAAAAGTTTTTTTCTTCTCATTTTTACAAAACTTGCTTCAAAATAATTAGACTGTCTTGCAGTAGTAAAGATCATTAATTGTTTATTTATCCTAAGGCACTTACTCAACACATTGCACTTTTGTGCTGAGTTCAGAATAACTAAAGGAAGGGAGAGGAAGAAAAATTGCAAATTCTTTAGCTTTTACTGATAGTGAGGTGAAAGAAGCTTTAATTAAAAAGGAGAAACACGCTCAGAAGTAGAGTGAGAGAAACAATAAAAAATTTTTTCTATTGCCAACATTTTTTTCCAACAGTTAGAGCAATTCTTAATGTGTTTCCTTTTTGACAACACTTCAACTTTTTTTTTTTTTTAACTGAGTAATAATTCAGTTAAAAGCATTGCTGTAATTGTTACACATCTCAGGAGATGAGAGGCATGAAGACACTCTACAAGCTATGTGTGATCCCTGCAAAAAATCAAGATAGAGAAAATTAACCTCTTTCTGTAGATTGAACTTTTTTCTTTCTGTTGTGTACTCAGAGTCAAGAAATACATATTAAATTTCTAATGCACAAGTTATTAAGGAGTGTTTAATACTTATTTCTAAAAG
The DNA here is from genome assembly GCF_040807025.1 of Struthio camelus. NCBI lineage: Eukaryota > Metazoa > Chordata > Aves > Struthioniformes > Struthionidae > Struthio > Struthio camelus. The sequence continues at coordinate 38,333,639 of NC_090945.1, forward strand.
GAAATATTCCTACATCATTTCATATATCGGAAATTGATTTCTCCATAGATTAAAAAATACTGAGTCCTTCTGTTCCAGTTGTATTTATTTACTTCGAATTTTTAGCTGCAGGAGTGGGGAAAACCTGTGCAGAGAAACACTGCATGACTCCCAGTAGGACTGCAGCAAAGCAATAGCAGCACCCTCTGGTGCTGAAAAATGGATACAAATATTAACATGCATTGTTACAAAGCGACTATCTCACCTAGGCGCAATGTTTAAAGCTTGTTGTCTAAACTGAGTACATCCAAGGATCAGCATTTCTGCAATTGATCTTGATTTACTCATATCTCTACAGAGCTTTTAATTTCCTACTAACCTTCTGCTACTGAATTTAGAGTTTCACACAACAGAACCCCTTTCAATTCAAATATGCACAAATTTAGTTCCCTTCAATTTTAAAAATTAATTCTCTTATTCCATACAAAACCAAAATTACTGAAAAGCAAGGCCTTTATATCCATGTGTTCCCTGGAACAGGGTATCACAGAATCACAGAATGGTTGAGGTTGGAAGGGACCTCTGGAGATCATCTAGTCCAACCCCCCTGCTCAAGCAGGGTCCTCTTGATAGAGCACACTGCACAGCATCGCGTCTAGGCAGGTTTTGAATACCTCCAGGAAAGGAGACGCCACCACCTCTCTGGGCAACCTGTGCCAGTGCTCTGTCACCCTCACAGCAAAGAAGTCTTTCCTCAGGTTCAGACAGAACTGCCTGTGTTTCAGTTTCTGCCCACTGCCTCTTGTCCTGTTGCTGGGCACCACGGAGAACGGTCTGGCCCCATCCTCTTGACGCCTTCCCTTCAGATACTTGTACACATTCATGAGATCCCCTCTCAAGTCTTCTCTTCTCCAGGCTCAACAGGCCCAGCTCTCTCAGCCTTTCCTCACAGGACAGATGCTCCAGTCCCCTCAGCATCTTCGTAGCCCTCCGCTAGACTCGCTCCAGCAGTGCCATGTCTCTCTTGCACTGGGGAGCCCAGAATTGGACACAGTACTCCAGGTGAGGCCTCCCCAGGGCTGAGTAGAGGGGCAGGATCACCTCCCTCCACCTGCTGGCAACACTCTGCCTCATGCAACACAGAACGTGGCCTAGAATGTGGCATTCTTGGCCACGCGAGCACATTGCTGGCTCATGCTTAACTAGTCCAGCAGGACTCCCAGGTCCTTCTCTGCAATTCTACTTTCCAGCAGGTCAGCCCCCAGCCTGTACTGGTGCCTGCCTGGGGTCATTCCTCCCTAGGTGCAGGACCTTGCACTTGCCTTTGCTGAACCTCAGGAGGTTCCTCTCTGCCCAACTCTACAGTCTGTCCAGGTCCCTCTGAATGGCAGCACAGTCTTCTGGTGTGTCAGCCACTCCCCCCAGTTCTGTATCATCAGCAAACTGGCTGAGAGGTAGGAAGTAGGGTAGGAAAAGTCCGTGCCAGTCTGCACTACTCCAGAACTGAAAGTTAAGTATATGAGCATGTATATTTAGATCTGTTTCAGAATTTTTAAGATGAACTTTTTAACTGCAAGGGACAGCTCTTCACGGGGTGCATACTGGCCTAGATCCCCTGAAGTCAACATAACTTCCTTTCTCTGTCTCTCTCTCCTCCACTCTCCAGGGTCAATGACCAAAGAAAAAGCAAGCTTGGAATAACATGATATCCAAAAAAGTTATATATCGACATATATCAACACAGACACACACACACACACAGAAAGCCCTCAGTGAGCTATGGCCAAACAGGCAGGGCAGAACCTGAGATCAGAGGACACTGCCATCAAAGCGTGCCATCGGCTTACAGGAAAACTCATCTGCTTCTCAGCCTTTGCCATTGTTGTATAAAAAGCATCTATAAAAATCATCTTACCAGCTTTAGTAAGAAAGCTCAAATATGGCAACTCCTGAAAGGATATTAAAGTGCTCTTTGTGGTTATAGATCCATCTATACATCCTTTCAAGAATTTCTTTGTCTTCATTTCAGCTAATGTGGTTTCTGGTACTCAGGAAGCTCTGGTTAACCAACAAAGCAGTCACCACTACAGCCACGATCCTGCAACAAGCAAACGCACATCTGAAGAAGAGACTATCTCAGAAAGTTAGTGCAAGGTTTTGTATTATAGAACTACAAGTCCTTTAAGAGGAGTCAGACGCACTCTCACATAACATATCGAGCACATCCCGAATAGTTCTTCCTGAAAGAAGTAACACTTTCACATTCATATACACTCATTTGCTAAATCTCAGTGACAGCCTTGAGAGAAGAAAAGGAAATACGTGTCTAAGTAAGAGGGCTCGGCTAGGCCTACGAAGCCTTTTTTGAACATTGCCTGTTGTCCAGAACCACCGAGCATCTCCTTAAGGCAGGCTCCAACACTCCTTTAAAATCCCTCCAGACAAGTGGAGCAGACAACCACCATTCCTGAAAGCAAGACCAAAACCAATGGCCACGCATTATCTAGCCATCCTCCTGCTCTACCTGCTGACTTGGATTTTAAAATTCGGGTCCTTATAGAATAAGCAAACGCACCTTGAACACCATTTGGCATTTTCTCCCTTCAAAACACAGTCTGTAGACAAATATCAAATGGTTACGGGAATTCCACTTGGAAACAAAGGGCACGGTGTGGAAAGAAGAAACTGCCTCAGCATTCAAAACGGCAGCTGCCTAAAACGGGAGGCAGACGCCTAGATGAACAAAGGCTGCCATTCGCATAGCTCCCAACAACTGTTTCCTACAAGTACAACTCAAGCCTTCGCCATGGACATAACTAACTGCGTCTTCTGGTTTCTGCATTAACTTCAGACCCTTTGCCTGTTTTGCCACAGACCACCTTCAAGCATGCAAGCAGGAGTAAGGAAGGAGACATGCCTCGATCCCTTGCTTTGACATACAGCACGCAGATGCCTTTGTAGCTGCTAGTCTGATGTGAAGCCCTTGTTTCGCCTGCTCATAGAAATCTGTGATAGCATTTGCTGGAATATAGCTAACTTGGCAGGCATTCGTCTTTTCAGTTTTTTTTAAAGTGATTGTTTCCTAACTAAGGTGGCTTCAACAGGAGATGCATTTGTATTACATAATGTAGAATTTTAGATAAAGAAGAATCAATAGAACAAAGGCAAAAATTCAAGGTAGCTTGGCTATAAGTGATCATGCTTCCCTCCACCCCCAATATATGCCATGTCCAAACCAAAGCTGAATTAACCTCTGAATTATTACAATTGTTTTAGAACATTTTCTAAGACGAACAAGAAACCAGCGTTCCCCAAATAAGAAAAAATCACAGCAGTCAAACACAAAAACAACTCGTCTTGAAGGAAACTGAAAACAGCAATTAAAACCAACAGATTAAAGTATACTGAAGATGACAATCAGTAATATAAAAAGAACTAACAAACTAGGCGTTTAGAACTTGTTAGGTAAAACAAACAAAAACAGAAAAATTGAGTGACTGAAAAACAATACATAATACGATCAAAATGATCTTCAAGAACTAGGGCAACCAAAATATTCCAGAAATCTCCAGTAAGCCTAATGGTATACTGAAAAAATTTAGAAAGGAAACAGAGGACAACCTTACGCTGAAAGGCAGGCACCAGTTCAGGAGACAATAACGCAGTGGTTGACACAGAACAGGATTAATAGAGTTTATAATACAGTTACTGCCAATTTTTCCATAAAATCATGCTGATTATCACCTATCTCATAAACATCAATTTTGATAAAGATAATACTGCTGGCATAATATATTTGTTAACATGACCTTTTTAGGAATATGAACACAGATCTATAAACAATTTAAAGTAAGCAAGGATGTTGATTTACATAAACTATTTCCCAATGATGGCAACTACTATATGCTCTTATCATTTACTGTAGGATAAAAGCATTTATAAGAGCAGTTACCATGAGATATCCGATGCATTGCAAGTGTAATGTTTGCCCACGTTGTGGTTAATTGCTATATGACCATCCCTAACGAACTGGCATGATACAAAGTCAGAGAATACTCAAAATACACACATATACAAAAACAATGCAACAAGTGGGGAATCATCAAGTGCACTTTTCTAAAATGGTCCTGCACATATCATTTGCTCCGTCCTCACGCATTACTTAATATTTTTATACAGCAGACATGACAAACAACATTTGCACAGCACACAGACTGTGGGGAGCGAAAATTAACAAACTGGACAAATCACTGATAAGTATCTGATAAGGTACACTGGACACAAGAAAACTCTATTCGCTTTAATACAACCAAATGCCAATTCTTATTCTAGGAACAGAGAACACAGAACAGAAGGCACACACTTACAGAACAGAAGGCTCTCTGAAAAAGGCTTGCATCATGTTGGACAAAGCAGTTGAACATGAGATTCCAATGCAATGCTGCAGTCAAAAGCGTTAACGTGATCGTTTGCTATATAAACAGGTAAATGTATAGCATGAACAAATTCTACTTGGCATGGGTGTAGTTGCTACTGGAGTTCTAATCTCAGTTCTGGCATCTACAACTCAGGAAAGATATTCAAAAAAAATCAGAGAGAGTGTTCAGGGAAATATCATGACAGGGACAGAAAAAAATAGAAAAATATGCCCAACAGACACACGGTATCCTAATTATTTACATTTCAGAGACCTTTCAGGGCAAATCGATCACTCCATGTACATGAAAGAAGGAAATACTTATTACAGAGCCCTCTGGTGCAACAGAGAAATAATATAATGTAATGGCAAAAAAAAAAAAAAAAAAAAGGGTGGGGGGGAATGCAGAGCAGAATAAAGACGCAAAATTTTAAACAGTGATGGCAATTAATTGAAACAATTCAGCAAGAGTTGAGGTAGATTTACCTTTGCTGGAGTTTCATTCTTTACCCAAGTGAAATGTTTCCAAAAATATGCTTTAGTTTGCACAGGAGTCAATACAAAGCACCCTCACATTTTATGCAGAAAACAGATTATCACAATGGCCCTTCTGGATTCCTAAGCTCTGGCTGGTTAATGGAACAAAGCATCTCCCGAACCATCTGCCTTCCCCTAAGTGCATACGTCCTTTAGTCATATAACATTTTCACGACATTATGGTGGCAATTATCTGAATTGCTTACATGGAGTGGTAATGTTAGGCAAATATTTACATATTTTACACATATATTTTTTTTTAATACCTTCTGATGCAATTTATCAGCTAAAGCACAGTGAGCTTGCCATTGGCAAGTGGAAGTCCAGGCAGCAGGCAGCAAACTCAACTAAGACACATTATGGTATTATGTGGGAACCTTGCCTTTTATTTCCTTAACATCATAGGATCCCACAAAACCAAAACACACACACACACACACACACACACACACAAAATCAGGTTAGACAGAAACTTTACATTTAGTAGTTTAAGAGGAAAGGAATAAAAAGTAGAAGGACAAGAAACACAGTTATCAAACAATTAATATGAGCTGCATAATGCTATGACAGTAGCAGTTGCTATTTTACTCAGTTTCACTATTATCTCTTGATACTTGGTAGTGATGAAAACACAGCAGAAGCTGCCAATATTGCTGCATACGACTAGACCAAACCAGTGAGCGAGTTGGATCAGCAATGGATGCCTCTGAGGAGCCAGGTTTATGTCCGACACGCAAACAGAAAGCAGAAGGTGCGGAACTCATCTCAGCTGATATTGGTGACGCAAAGCAAGTTTCACAAGAGTACAGAGTACAGCAAGGGGGTAGGCAATTCAGCCAGAAGAAAGCATGAGAAGTGTACTGGACTACAAATACTGAGCAGCATATCTGAAAAGCTAAAAACGAGTCTATCGGTTTTGAGTGTCTTGGGAAGAGTCCATCTTCAACAGGTGGAACCAGAAATCACTTGTAAATACAGTTGATGAGTCTACAGATGCTACTTTTTCTTCTCAAAACGGCACATTCACCACTCATGTTTACTTTTTCTCTAGAACGCAATTCATCCATGCCCTGGCACAGCTGTATTCTATATTTCTTAACACAGAATATGGTTCTATGGTTAAATTTAGGGCTATTTAGAAATTTGCAAAATTAATGTGACATTATGTCTTACTGGGTAATCGTGACCTAGAGCAGTGCCAGCTCAAGCTGTGCTCTACCTGTGCTGTTCCTTCAGTTAAAACTCTTAAAATAGGGCCGTGCAGTGAATCAAGAACAATTCTCAGATATAGTTCACTACCCAGTTCCCCAAACAATTCTTGCAGGACTGCAACCTGGGGGCAGAACATAAAAACAAAATGCAAAGCAGCTATCACATCGCACAGACATTGTCTATCTATATAAAAACATTTCAGACAAGTTCCTTCAGGTTTAACCATTTTCAAATTTAATTTACAGCAAATATAACCTTAAAAAAAAAAAGTACTCATTATTGGAAATGATAAAAAGAGCTTCAGAACTGACCACTACTGAAAGCCATGTTCTGTTCTGTCTGCATATATTTTGAGTACGGTTATTTACAAAGCACTTCATAGTTTCTGATTCAAAGACTTTTAATGTATTTTTAAGTGTAAAAATTTCTTACATTAAATATCAGCTCCAAACTGAATGGATGTAGGTTGCTATATATCATGCAACAAGTCACACTGAATTTGGGGAAATCAAAGTATCCAAATAAAACTGAAAATCTGAATTATAAAGAGTCAGATGAATCATAGGAAATTTTGTCTGTATCATACTATTTCACTCCAAATTAGAAAGCGTGTACTTCTGTATCTAGAATAATCAATATAGAATTCTATCTTTTTCTAAAAACTTGTGCAAAAGCATTGTACAAGGACTTTTCAAAAATGTTAGTCAGCAGAGATACTTTAAATATACTGGTGAATCAGATGCTAACTGCCAATACTTAAAACATTGTGGCAGTTTCAAGAAACAAATTATCACCCCCTTTACCTGCTCTAGTGTATCTTTGAGATTGATTTCTATTGAGACATTTACATTCATACTCAAACACACAGGGAAGCCAGTTAACTTAGGGATTTGCTGTGCTTTCGTTTTGTGTTTTACCCCAGTTTTCTGAAAAAGTACATTGCAAAGTTTTTTTTTTAATTGTTGTTTTGTTTTTCTAAAGGTGGTAGACAGGGTGAGGTGTTTTATAAGATAAAGTTAGTTTCTCAGCCTCCCATTGATGATTTAAAAAAAAAAAAAAAAAAGTTGGCACATAGGCCTAGGAACAACATTCATGCACACAGCCACTCGCCTTCTCCTCCCTTTTATTAGCGAATATCATTCCTTTCATTATTCTTTCAGGTTTCGCTGCTACAAAGAGTGACAGAATTCCTCCTTCTTGAGGAATTTGGAAAACAGGGTGAACTGCTAATGAACACTAGACACTTTTTAGTTCTATAACGTTAGGTGAGATCGGTAGCACCAATAAATGCAAACATTTATCTTCAAATGTTTTTTGCAAACTGGAAGTTCCCATCAATTATTACACGTAAATTTCAAGCTCCTCAAAGATATAATACACAACATATAATGACTTTATAAATACATTCAACATATTATATAATGACTTTGCAATTAAATAACTGGCTGTTACTCTTTCTTTACCCTGTATTTTGTCAATGAATTCACTAGGACCTGGCTAAAAGGAAGAATGTGAGATTTCTGTAATATTCCACCCTAAATCTCTTCTTACAATGTGTTCATCTAAACTCTGAGAACCAGACCTTCTCACAGGTGAGCACACATGCACAATTGCTTTCCTTCCCTCACGCTTTCATTGAAAAGTGAAACAACACAAATGACCCCTGGAGGATCTTAGGAACTGTATGAATTAGTGTATGAAAATATGATTAAAAAAAACCAACCTTTTGAACATAAACCTCAAAGCTCTATTCCCTGAAACGAATAGGAGAATTTGTTCATGTCAAATGCATGCATATAATTTGATTACTAATAGCTAAAACAGTTTAGTTTATTAAGAATTAATGCAATTCAGAAATGATTTATGAGGTCAAATCCTTCCTCATTCTAAAGCTTTAGTTTAAGTTAAATATTCAAATTATTTTCCAAAACCAGAGTTGCTAAAGCTTAGAATAGAAAAAAATTAAATTTCTCACCTTTGTCTTTATGTAGAATGGCGATGACTGGTGCATAGGCAAGTCCATGAGGCTATTGGAATTTGTAACACTATTACTGTTAGTATGTTCTTCTTCTCTACTGCTGTCATCTGACTGATCAAAATCATCACTCTCCTGGTCCATTTCCTCCTCCTCTTCCACCTCCTCATCTTGATCACCAGCATGTTCATCATCATCTTCTTCCTCTTGATTACAACTGGATCCTTCATCCACCGTAATAAGTCTATTGTTATTTTCTTCTAACTGTTCTTGCTGGAATTCATGTCTGTCACCAAATCCAGGGTCTTCTCCACCTATCTCCCCATTCCTCCCAATGTGCTGCTCCTCTTGTTGTCGTCTCTGCTGCTGCTGCTGCTGCTCCTCTTCTACAACTCGATTCATCTGCTCCTCATCTATTTGGCTGGAGGAAGCATTACCTCGAAGAGATCCACCGGTTCGTCGCCTCTTACTGCCCACAGAGAGCAGATCCTGATTCATTTCCAAAAGCCAGCTTGCTACTTCTTGGACCTTGGCTAGGCTATCTGAAGATGCAAATGCTTTCACATTCTAAGGAGACAAAAAAGAAAAAAAGTGGGAGGTTACAGAGGTTAAATATTTGATTACATAAAGCATTAAAAACTTATTTTACTGGCTTACTCCTGAAAACTTTAAATTCCACGAAACAAGGAATAATTTCTACTTGACACAGAACTGGAAAACCCCAGTAGACATTAGGCATAGAAGTGAAGTCTGCAGCAAGAAAGTTATTTTACTGTCAGTTTGATCATGATCTCTCCAAGCACTAGACATTGTGCAAAATTCAAAAGAACAAACAACTTGCCCCTTTAGAGAATCCACAAAAATCATTAACGTTCACGTTAACAGACAGTCAAAGTATCTGATATTGCCTACTAAAAACTGGACATAAGTAATTCTCAAATGGCATTATATTTTCCTTCTCATTTGATTATTGGCTTTGTATATTACTCACAATTAATGAACTGTTTTTGGCCTTATGTCCTAAGAGCAGGCACATTTTCAGGTATAAAGTTTCATTTCTTGTTACTATAACTTTCTTTTAGATTTAAAAAAAAAAAAAAACTTAAAAGCCACGAATGAAGACACTTATTACTTTTAAGTCTTTTAAATTGGCCACAGAGACATCCAGTGGCCAAAAGTCATAATCACTATTTAGCCCTGCAGGCCTAATGACAAAGGTACCTTGCTAGGCAAAAACACTATTAGAACATAGCTGGATTCTCCAAAATCTAACAAGCTACAAGAATTGTTAAATGAAACTTTTAGCAGTTCACAAGTTGTCAAATTTGGATGCCTATTAATGGAAATTGAAAAATACTAACACTAAATAAACAGGAGGCAGTTTCTAAACTGTCTGAAAACTTTGCTACACATGTTCAGGCAAGCAAGACACAGGAACAGAGATATAGCACAATCTAATTAGATCTTAAATTTAGTATCAAGATTGCCAGCCCTACAAGCAATCCCCCTAGGTTCACACATCTTGAAGCCAGTTCCTCTGGCCGTAGATCAAAAGTTGTTTTCATAACGTTGTACCATAAAAGCCACAGAAGCACATTTACGGATATTTTTGAAGTCTTGCTTTGAGAAGGTTTCACAAATGATTCACTTATAAGAACATAGCATTCTGCATGCTTGTCCCCTCTGTCTTAAGGGCGCAATTCTTAAATTTGAAAGATGTGCTTCTCATGTTTCCACATATATAACCAGACAACGGCCCCCAAATAAATCCTTATGAGCTCAAAAGGTGAAATACATGTTCCAGAGGAAATGTCCACTAGCAATTAGTTCCAATCAATGAACTAGAAGCTAATACTAAAAGATAATTCCTTACACATGTCAAGGAAGGACACAAGGAAGCAAGTGGAACTGTGCTGACTTCTGCTTTTATCAATGGAAAAAAGCATTAGGGCATTGGGGTGCGCATGGCCCAAAACAGAAGGGAATGATGCCACCCTTGAGTGCAAGGAGCATCAAGAGCAACTGTGTGTAGCTTTTTCTCTGTAGTAACACCTGAGACAGATGCCAGGAAGAGGACATTCCATGAGAAAGGTTCGCATTTAACGTTTTCCCCCAAAGCCTAGAAGCCTGAGCATACTGGAGTGATGTTTAACAAAGCCATTTCTTCAGCAAATATGTCAAATTTAGTTGTGAATATAATCTGAGGTCAGCACAATTTATTAATTAGGCTTGCTATCTTGTTTGAACGTTATTAACATTACAACAGTGTATCTTAATTTCTCACAGCAAAAGAAAAAAATTAGTTTTTTGGAAGCATTAAATCATTAAAAAATGGGTAACTAAGAAAAGGCCAAACAAGACATTTACATCTTCAAGAAGATGTAGAAAATTTAACATCAATAGTCATACCTGAAGCTTAAAAATATTACCTGCATTTTTTCACCATCAACAGCATTATTTTAAATATATGCATCAATTATCTGTTTAGGATACACTTTATAAAGTTGTAAATGCTATAAATGTTAAAATTTTAAATTTCCATAATTTAATACATACTTTCAATTTGTATCTACAAGTAACTAACATGAAAGGGTCAACACTGAAATACTGTAGTACCATCAGATCCAGCTGAATGCTTAAATGACAAAAATAACGCTATTGTTAATGCCCAAATGAATGTTAATGCCCATATTGTTAATATGCCCAAATGAAATTCCAGGCAATTAAAAGTAATTTGTACTATTATATATTTTTAAGTATTCCTCCATTTTGGCAGGCAGCAATCAGGATTTCGTAAAACTATCTTTAGCCAATACATGACTTCAGTTTTGAAGTACATATTTGCAAGAACGAACTCAACTTTTTCTTCCAATAGTCGATAAAATGCTTTATCAAAATTTAATTACAAGCAGTGTTTCATCAGAAAGCATCAATATGCAAAGTGCTGATACATTTACTAAAGAACAGATGGATGTGCATTATCTGAGAGATTTGAAACATTAAAGCTGCCTTCTGTCACGTAAGTGCTTTCAGAATTATCTACTGTCAGCTAATACACAAGACAATCTTTCCATATATAAGGTAGATAAGGAGTAGTAGTCTGCAGGAAGAGATATAGTTATAAATCTCAGACAACTAAGATGTCATGCTCTTAGCTAGTGCAATGCCTCCTTCACTTGTGCTTTCGGAGCCCCCTGCTCAAACTAGCTAAACCTCAACACTGACGCAGGAGCTGTGGCTTTTCTACCTCCCTAGACTGCAAGGAGATTTTTTACATAGATGCCAAAACACTTCAGCGCAATGGCAATGCTTACATATATATAGATAAACACGCAAAACTCATTAAAATTGGTCAACAAGTTTAACACGCAACTTTCAGGGAAATTTCTAACACTTATAGCAGGCCACTATATGGGGAAAGGGAAATCTAAAGAATCCCTAAAAACAAATGGAAGGCTCAGAATTGATCCAACAGTAAATTCGGAGCTGAATACTTCTTATGCAGAACTCTCCAGTATTATACGTTAAATTCACAGAGAAGAAAGCACAAAAATAACACAGAGCAACAGTTGCTGAAAGCCACCTGTAAGAAACACCAAGCAACACTGGGAAACTATGGAAAAAACTCCTCAGGTTTATCTACCACAACAGATTCCATTCTGGGCTGAGAAGGAAGATGACTTTACACCTTGCTTTGGTGCTGAAATATCTGTCTGTCTAGTACATACAAAAGTTGTTAAACGTTTTTAATATATACAAAACCATATAACTATTTTTAAAAGAAATTGCTTGCAAAATCGCCACCACTACTGCTGATTTTTGTTTTGATTTTAATTCAAATTTTATTCATTTTTATTACTTGAAACAGTAAGAAAAACAATAAGGGAAAGGAAGGGGGGAAAGAGTGGGAGGGTGGAAACAGAGAGAGGAAGGGTGGGAGCAGAGAGGGTGGAGGCAGAAAGTTTTTTTTCCCAAAGTGTGGCAGATCTTACCTTACGATTACAGGGAGCTGGATTGACTTAGTCATTAATTTAAGTCATGCTAAGACTGATCAGCATAGCAATTAGTAAAAAGGCAGAGAACAGTGTATCAGGCAAATCACAGCTGACACAGTTTATGGGCAATGGACATTCACAGAATAAATATTTGAGACTACAGATTTAGTAGACAAAGATAATCGTACTAACACATAGATAGACCTCCATAGATACTTGATTAAATCCTGCCTAACCTACTAATAAAAACAACCCTATAAAAATCGAGCTATATTAAACTGAATAATACTGATTTAATGGAGAGGTAAAAAGGTAGAAAGGGAAAACTGCCATCCCACCCAAGCTAAAGATCTCCTATGGCTTCATTTCAACATCCTGATCTACCTTCCGAAAGAAAATAAAATCCCTGCAGGCACAGTCTGCCAAAGCCTCCCAGGGGCAAAGCGGTGCGGGCAGTAGCAGGCAGCGCGGTGCCATAGGGGCAGACCGGGCGGCTGCACCACTGCTGCAGAGGAGCCAGCAGCCGCACGAGGCACCTGCTGGGGAGGGCGCAGGGCTGCTCTTTCTACACTAGCTCTGAGCCCCGGGGCCAAAACTCCCATTACAAGCTGGAGGGCGTCTCCTGGGTTAGTTTCATCTACAACGCACCCAGTTTGTGCGATCGGGGACTGCTGTGCTTTAACTGTATTGCAGAGCCTGTGTGGGCAATCAGGAGACGCTTGAAAGATGTGCTCCTGAGCCAAATTGAAACTAAAGCCCTAAGCATAAATGTACTTACCTGTACGGTGGGTACCCATTAGCACTGCCAGCCACCTACAGCTTGTTAAGTCTAACTGAAAAATGCACATACAAAGATAAATCAATGCAATTAACACAGATAAGATTGTGCACCATATTCTAGAAAAAAAAGAGATTCTGACTGTATGGTTGTGGTAGCTAACAGCAGAAACACTATGACCAACCTATGAGACTTACTGAAGAAAACGTTCAATATATTCATCTGATTACTGGCTACAGAGCTCCTACATGCGACAGAGATTTTGAATAACAGCAAAGTAACAAACTAAAACCACCACCATGCAACGTCCGGAAACCAAAGACGCACAAAGTCAAATGGAGAATCCACGGCTTCCCTTCGTAGGGCATGGCAGCAGGCAGTTATCCTCATGCAAGGCTCTGAATCAAGGCAAGGTACTCGAGACATGCCACAGCCCAAACCAAAGTTTGGAACTTTACACAAAAGTTACAGGAGATTAATTTGTCTGTATTACACAGGATGGCAAACCAGATGATAGTAACGGCTTCCCCAGACATAAAATTCTGAGTTTAATACACTGTACTGAAGAGGCAAACAAACAAACCTCCCCTATTTCATCATCGCCAAATGTTGATTAGAGCAAGATCAATAAAGGGCTTAAAAAACATTCAGTAACTGTTTTGATCAAAATAAAAATACATCCTAGCGCATCTTATTCACAAAAAGACAAACACACATGCATTTTTTCAGACAGAGTAAATTACTACTTCCAAACATATACACACCTCAATTCCCTCACCCAGCCAACTCCATTATTCACAGCCCCAAGTTCCGGAATAAATTAGCAGCTACACAAGATTTTCTGCTCCTGTTCTTCTGCCCTCCTGCCCAGCAAATCCCTGCCACCACCTTTTTCCTTTACTTGAAACTGCAATCAGCAGACAAGATAGAGTGGAGCAACGCACGTCACCTTTCTGCTGAGTGAGAAGTTATCCTGCTCCCTTACGTACTCTTTCTAGATACTTTAACAGTCACTTTGTGCTGTTTACTCAGTGCAAAGTGGTCAAAATAACCCACACTGATACAAAAGTTCTCCCCGAATTACTTACTCATGCCAAATATCAATCTGACAGCACACAAAACCCTAGATTTAATATTCATTAAATTAAAAAACCTCCACAACTAAAGTTTCCTGTGCAAGTTTAATTTAAGTCCAGCTCCCTCTAATCTTCCTGTGTGGCCAGTTTTAATTACCTCTCCTCCCTACTACAATCTGGCCCCAACTTCATATCTACATCCACAGGCTTTTCATTGAGTCTGTGTCCTAACCTCCCCCTCCTCAAGCTTTTTGCATGAGGACAGTCACATCTGCTCTACTGCAAGACGTCACCCCCTTCTGTTCACCTGCTTCTCTTAACCAGCCTCTTACTCCAGACCTCACCCCTTTTCTCCCTAACTCATCATCCAAACTTTCCTTCTTCCAGGACTGTCTCTTAATCCAGCTCCCTCTCTAATCCTATGCCTCAGTCTCCTAATTCCCTTTAGCCTGAAGTGGTACTTTTCAGTCCCAGGCTCTTTGCTCCACCGTGATCAAATCCATGCAGAAAATGAATGGATTTAGAGGAGAGGGACAAGAGCTGGCAATGGGCAGTTAACAGAAACTTAACAGGGCAAGGTCCCCTGCTATCAGTTACCGTGGAAAATACAAAGAAATGATTAAAAAAGAAAATTTAGTTTTTAACTCTTGGCTGGAAGAAGAATGAGGTATTGAGGACCTATCACGCAATCCCAACTCTCTTAGTTGACATAGGTATAGTATTTAACATAGGGTAACATATGAAATAACACACAAAAATCACTATAGAAAAAAGAATACAACAAGTAGTTTAGGAAATATGAACCACTACTGCAACAATTTACATCAGTTTAGCAGTACTTAAGCTGAGTGGTGTGATGAGGAAATATCAGAGAAAGTAGATAGATGAACTGGGACTTTTCACGGGAAAAGTCTGATAGAAACATCTTGAGTTGCAAGCTGTCAACATATTTATTCTTAACCTTAGATTAAGATAAAATATGTATGATCATGAATAATTATCCTATACCAATGTAGATATTTTATATTACTAAAATCATAAAAGGAGAGAGCAGCTCTGATTGTTTAAGAATGAAAGTTTTTTTTTAAATGTACCCATCCTCTCTTCTCTTTACATTTGATTTTTGGTATGGTTCCACACACTCTTGGATAACTAATCTAAATAATATCTAAATAATACTGTTATTTATAGTGATTACCTCAATAAAATGACTGCTACAGAGACGATGGCTGGTTTGGTCTTTCCACTAACTGCTAGCTAAAGAAAAAGCAACAATCTGTAAACAAATGCAAGTTAACCATCACATGTGACTAAGGAAAGGTTTTCTCTCCTTTTTCCCCCCTCAGAAAATGAAAAGCAGAAAAAAGCTTCAAGTGTAGTTTAAAAGATGCCAAGCTTTCCAGTAACTACTGAAAACAACATAAAACAGACAAGTCTTCTATATCATCCTCCATGCCTTCACTTAATCTTGAATATTTAGCAGTGCCTATTTTCTCATGGAAAAAAATCTCTGAGCTTAAAAGGTAAGGTATGCAATTCTCAGTTACATTGCTTATCCTGTCTGTTTTGATAGCTTTACCATGATTTGGGTTCTTGCATTAAAATTTTTTACCTTTTTGTAAATAAAGTGTATCTTGCATAAGGAATACCTTTTTTCTATAAATCAAATTACTACAGGAAGCCTTACTATTGCTAGCAATAGCACAATCATGCTTGTATGATCAATTTAGGAAAGCAGGTTTTTATCCATTAACATTTTTGGCCTCATCTAACCTATGCCTTTTGTGCATACTAATTAGGAGCTTCTTGCCAAAACCAAACACTAAACTACATATATCAGCAACATAAACAGAGTATCTTCAGCTGCATTAGTCAAAGAGCACGTGGGCTGAAAGATTCTCAGATTAGAAAAACTCAAGCAGTTAATTATACCACCTTCAAATTTACAAATGCTGTTGCATGCCTAATTCACATGGGCTAGAAACACAGAAATAGAACCACCTCAACTCTTGCTTCACGCTAAATGCACATAATACAGAAGCTCTGCCAAAAAAAATACCACAAATCTTCACATAGCTAGGGTGACAACTCTTACAGACCAAAAGGAGCACTAAGTAGTTTTTAAAATTTCACAGCTTCAGGTAATTTTGTAGTTGTATCTCCTCCCCTCCCCAAAAGTAAGTAAATGAGGCTTGTGGGGCTGTCGTATTTATGATAGCTTTTCCAAACCTGCCCCAAAATCTGCACAGTACTAAGCGTTGTCTTCTACTTTTTACACGGGCATTTCTGCCCTCAAATAAACACCTGTTCCTTGTATCAAAGGCCCTTGAGGTCACTTCTGCAGCATCTTCTACAGCACCACTCGTAGGGACCTCCCCAGCTGCCTGGAAGATCATCTGTTGGGGACATTTTTATGCACCTCTAGGCCTTTTACCCCTAGTAAAAGGGTTGGAGTGGCAGTAAGGATCGCTCTCCTAGTTTTGCTTTCTAGTAGCAAACGCTAGTTGCGCTATGCTTGGATGCTCCCATTTCACGGAAAACACTCTACTGAATACACGCATAAGATTAAGCTATAGGTTTCAACAGAAGGAACTATGAGCCTTAACTATGAAGCCCAGAATAATTATTCAATAACTTTTATTTTAAGTGAACAGGCAATGTGATTATCATGCAGAAACTACTACTTTGGTACTAACTATCCAGCTGGACAGGGATCTAATCTAACAGGCAAAAGTGAAGCAAGATCCAATCACTGAATGCTCAAACTAGAAAAATCCAAACTGGAATTAACTATGAGGATAATTATTCACTGTAATAGCTTACTAGCAAGAGCAAATCCATCACCACTCCAGGTCTTAAATTAGAAACATACTCTATCTTAGCTTTAAAAATACACTGAAAAGTAGAGTGTGCCTCATCTCATCCACAGCTACTACAGCGCAGTTAGCTGACTGCCTCTCCCTGGGTATATACACAAACAAGAGCTGCTGTTGTCACCTCCTCTCATTTCTAACGGTGACATACAAGCTAAATGAGTTAGGGAACTACTCATTAACCTGTGTCTACTTCCGCTACTTCCATCGTGGAGTTATTTCAAGACTACGAAGCTTAACACACAGGTTAGCATGGCCCAGCCAGAGCAACCTTAACGTAGATTTTTTTTTTTTCCTGAATCCACAACAGTGCTAAACACGGCCCCTGGGCTGGGATGTGTTTCCAAAGGAAAAACCTATAGATCTTAGCAGTGTGTTATGCTAAACTGCTCTGTGAATGCGTTCACATAGTCCGTCAGCTAACATGGTGCTGCTTTCCAAAGCACTACCATAAGAGCAATATATAAATAACTTCCAAGCAGAGTTACTCATTATTAATGCAAACTCTTCTGAAGGCAAAAGCAAAATAGCATTTGGCAGCAAGAACACTGCCATTAAGGCACTGGGTCTAAAAACCTCAAAGTGATTTATAGAGAACCCAACTGACTTCTCTGTCTCTGTTTTTTTCCTGCTCACTAATCATAAAAGTCATTTTGGGTACACTTCCCCAAATGATGGGTTTTACTGATACTGAATTGCAATTTTACCAGATGGCTGGTGTCAGCTTCTGGCAAAAAGGTGGCATGATTTCTTGGACAGAATCTCCATATCCAAATGCTGCAGCAGGAAGTGCAGCAGGATCGGGCAGACACACAAAACAGAAGAGACGGCCAAAAAAAAAAAAAATTTTCACTTAGACCACAGAGCCAAAAAGAGAGACAGAAAAAGTCAACTTTAATTTAAGCAGGGGAATACACCTTGAGGACAAACAGCAACTAAATTAGGTTAGGTTTAAACTAACTCAGCAAAGTTTAAAAGGAAGAAAGGGGAAGAAATCAGTGTCAAGTACTAAAGTCTTCCCTGCTTCAGAATCATTTCAGACAGACAGCTCTAACACGCAATGACAACACAGGAACTGATGAAAATACACACACACTTTTTGAAAATTCTTCTAGTAGTGAAAAAGTAAAAGACAGCAGGACTTAAGCCGAAGAAAGTGTGAATTAAGAGCAGTGACTGCAAGCTAACGAGTATTTGTAATTGAACAATTAAAAAAAGTTTGAAGTAAATATCCCCTTTTAAGCAAGTCTTAAAGATGGCACACAGAACCATACTACCTCAAACGACCAAGAATAATCATTTCCCTTTACTCCCAATAAGCTTCAAGGCATAGAACAGTATTTTCAAGAAGCAGGATATAATACAGTCTCCTAAGAATGACTAAAGAAGCAAAGGAGAAGCAATGCAGGTTATGCAATGAAAAGCTCTTTATCTCTTTAGTCTGTTCTGACACAGGTGCCCACATCAGAACTCAGGCTAAGACTTACCCTGGCTCATTATCGAGGGGGTGGGGAGAGTGCGTATGTGTGTACACATACACACACACACATATATATATACACACATATACATATATATATATAAATGAAGAAAGGTAGAAATAAGACAAGAATACAGCCAGACAGTACAGTCAAATCTTCACCTTTTTTTCCTGTTCAGATAGAAACAAGGCGAGCAACGTCCACAGGAGAAATCCACCTATATATAGCATTTTATTTGTAACTGGAAAATATTTTTGCCTAATAACTTCATATATCAGGGGAAAAAAGGGGGACAGTTTGAATTCCTTATGAAGGCAATCTTTACTCAGCCTACATTTATTGTCACCTACCTTGTAGGATCGTACTTCCAGCCACCTCTCTCCTAAAACATCAGTCTCCCAGTTTTCCTTGTCTTGTAAGTTTGATTCTAAACACATCTTCACTGAGAGAGGTTAAAGGAAGGAATCTTCACGCTCTGGTCAGCATACAATCACCTCCTAATACTTCCTACACTACTTTTTTTTTTTTTTTTAAACTGAATTCAGAATTTTAATCTGGAAAATAATGTTTATTTTGTAAAGAAGCAAACACTGTAAACACCTACATAAGAACTCTCTGTCCTCTAGAAATAGCTTTTTTTTTTTTTTTTTTAAATGAAGTGCATGTCTCTCCCTTTCCCCTAATCTTTCTTTTATTCAGAATGACCTATCCCAGAGACATTAAGGGGACAGCCCACAGCACCTCTGGCACATAGGCTAATAAGCCTGGTAAGTCATTAACATCACTGAATGAGTCAGTAATAAAAAGAGCTCTAAAGCTGAATGCATAACATAGGTCACATGGTCCAACGTATCTGTAAATAGATTAAATTAAGCAGCAACTATTACCTCATTTAAAACCTAACATTTTCAGACCAACTTGCTAGAGAAGATTATCAGTTAATTTGTACAAATGAGGAATACCCAATCAGAGATTAAACAGTTTATCTGTTAATCTCAATACTATACTTCTCTCATTCCCAGTCTTCCTACGTTATTCCAAGCATTTAGGGAGATGACAGTCAAGAAGGAAAAAACAAACAAAAACAACCCCCAGATCTTGCCAAGCTATCACTTTCTATCTGAAGATCCATATTGGACAATCCTTTTTCACAGCTACTGCCAAATATTTATTTTAAGTTTCCTGTTTTCAGTTGCCCATTTTTAAAGACGTCTAAAGGACTATTATCTAAATTGTTCAGATGTCATGTAGTCCTAATTGCTAGGAAAAAAAATGAAGTAATTCTATCAGTATTGCTAGAGCAGCTGGGAATAAGAGGCTGTAATATAGTATGGACAATAGATAATTTCATATTTGGGTTTACTTTGGCAGAGTTATAAACTGAATTTGTGAGATAAAAGGCAGCTGTGGATAGGGTTGGAGTAGAAAACATGCTTCATGTAAGCAACACAAGACATTAACATTGGTATTTTACTAGTGGTTTTTTTTTTTTTTTTTTTGAGAAAACCAGCTCAGTCTCATTTCCATGAGGTTGCTGTAAAAGAACAAGGAATAATATATGTTTTACAAAGAATGCCCATCTGTTCAGTGTCCCAGTTCATATCTGAAGAAATCTTCAGCTCTGTACATTCAATCAGATTTTTGGTAGTACCCACTGGGCAATATTGGCTCCATTCTGAAAGCTGTATTTTCAAAGATGAACTTGAAATCATGTACTTTCTTCCACAGCCGGTCAATGAACTCATAAAATGCTTTTGCATCAACATCTGATAGGAATCCTTTCCTCTGTTTTTCTTCCTTTTAAATAAAAGCAAGTAGTATGAAGAAAGAGAAAGAAAACAGAATGGCCGCAATTACCAAACTTGCTGAAATCTGTTAATACATTGGCGTGTTTGGATTTTCAGCATCTTCAGTAGCAGAAAGATGCAAATAAAACAAGCTCACATACTACTAGGAGCCAGCAGAACAATTTCCCTTTCTTAGTGTCTCACTTAACAACAACAATAACAAAAAAAACAATTAGGGTCTCCACATGGTACTGAAAAAGCAAATGCCTCCTCATTAACCTCACCCTCCAGAACACTGCTTACCACACATTGGTTCTTAAGTGTTACGGTCCGTGCGTCACTGGGAAGCCTTCCGGGAGCAAATCTAAAATCTGACCTTGCAGAACAACGAGGCACTTGCTGACAAACAGCCTGTAAGATAGCCAGGGTAGAAGGAAGACGATATCCCAACCTGTCTAAGCGAAGCTGGCCCCTGCCCAAACAGACTCTTAGCAGGCTCCACTGGAGAAATGGAAATGGTTGCAATTATTGTTATTGGTTTAATGCCCTTAAAATGGTCTCTGAGAATCTTATTTCAGTAACTGATTAAGCAGCATGGTTCAGCAGTAGGGTATTTGCCTAACAACCCAAGGAAATCTAAATTTGCTTGGCCAAACTATTTCTGTGACCAGGACAGCAATTTTTGAAATCTGCATGATCAGAGATGAAACCAGCTAAGAGCATTAGGTGGCCTAAGATATTAATGCCAGCGAGGCATTCAAGCATTCTCTCAAATTGCATGAAGCAATCAACTTTGAATAGTCTATGTCTCTACTCCACAATTACGGATTGAGATTACTAGTACCTTCCTACTAAAGAAAGGTGCTGTGATGATACAAGCAGTAAAAAAGACAAGTCCATGACAGGAAAGAACTGACCAGAGACAGCAAACAAATCATTTATCTGAACTACCATCTAAAAGACATACTGGTACAGCATGTGCAAATATAAGCAATCTTAAAATTTTAAACTGGGATCATAATTAGATTGCATAGAATAACAGATTGTAGAGAGATATCCAACTAAAGTGGTTTGAGAGGCTATTGCCTCTCTGCCACAGGACACTGTCCCCGAAGCTCTATCAATAAAGTCAACTATTTGAGTGCTCCCTAATCTACTCCAGACAAAGTCAGGCAAATTAACTTAAACTGGTGATTTGATCTTCTTTATATGATGTTGCTGGCTCTGGATTAAACATGACTAATGTGAACTGCTTTAAGGTCAGTGGAGCTTACACTCTTCCAACAGAGGACAAATAACAGCTGGGGACCAATTAACAACTTGCACCACTGCAAAATAAACAAGTATCCATAAACTGGAAGTTTTCTCTTCCATAAAAGCAAGTCATGTTTCCTTGTTACTATTAGGGATCTAAAACCGACTACGTGCGGCTCACCAAAGCCTCACAATAAAGACTTAAATCAACACACTTGCCCAACAGCTTACTATGTTCTTTAAAATTATCAAAAGGAGTTCTAGACAACCAAAATAGGTATGTTATTTTCTATGGCTCAGAACAAAGTTAAGGAGGTAATTTTTTAACTGAAAGTTAGTGATATATTCCCTCACCTTCCTCTCCACATAAATATGGCTACACTGGCACAACTAATTCACCTCCCTGTATGAACAGAGTTGTATAAGTAAAAGTTACTTGATATTAGCTTAACAGCACCCCCATAGCAGAGCGACAACGGCAACGAATGCAGAAGTACAGAAGGCAAAACTGCTGCCTTAAACACATTGGCATATTTCTTGGTTCAGCTGTACCTCGCAAGTGCTTGCTTTACCATTTCCTCATTTTAAGTTCAAAACGGATTGATACATCAATCAGTGATTAATTTCAACATCAGTAACGTGGTTCAGCTTGAACTGGACCATAACAGCAAATCCTCACACAGCACAGAAAAAAATTCTCTTACCTTCACCTTCATCTCTAACTGCTTATGTAGAAGGTAAATTGATACAGCATAAATACTGGAAAATTGGTGGTGAGTACTAGACCTATGTGAAAGAGGTTTTATCTTCGAATTGAGTTTCATTTGTTCTCCTTTCTCCCTCCCTGCACAACGGTTGACACTCAAAGAACTTGCTTTTACAGTCTGATGCACCAGCTATTAGTATGGTCAAACATTAGATCAGACAACAACTAGGTAGGTAAACATTTCCAGTATTTTGAAGCTTTTTTCCTCCATTTTTTCCTTATTTTCTCCTTGACAATGCCTTCAAATATAAACAGGGCTAGTCTTAGCACCACTTCGTAGTAGACCATGCAGAAAAAGCACTCTAGAATCCTTTTCCAAGTATGAGTAGATTGCTTTAAGAACAAAGATAGAGAATATTCATCAAAGAAGCTAATTTTCCACTTCTACCTTTTTAAATGTTTGTGTATCACTTCCCTGACAGACCATAAAACAAAAAAGTTATCAATTCTAAATGAGTATCTTTGAAACACAGTCAGCAAAAATTACACTGTAAGCATGCGTGCATCCTATACAGACTCCAATCTCACTAAACCAGTCTGTCAGAGTTATATATATGATCGGCAGTTTCTCATACTTATGTGGAAAGGCATGCAGGGCTAGGATAGTTTCTTTGCAACTGTGAGCCCATCACAGGGCAGTTGCAAACAGGAAGAACCGAGATCAGCGTCTTCACCGACCTTTTCCACAGAACAGCCCACGCTCCTAACTTCTCAAGGGTGTTGTCAGCGCATATACACATAGGTAATCGCTACCTTTCTTGGTCAACTGAGCCAAACAGCATCAGCTATATTGATCAAATGAAGACTGCACTGCTGCCCTTCCAAACTTGGCACCTGCCCTTGCTGCCATGTCAAGTGTATGGTGTTTTACAAAAGTCAGCAGCTATGCCACACAGCTGCCTTGCAGATCTTGGAGATCAGCACATTTCTGAAGCAAGTAGATGAAGTTGTCCAGGCCCCTGTGAAGCGTATGTTGACGTTCAGGGGGAGAGGCTTGTCAGACAGCTGATAACAGGTGGAAATTCAGAGAGCAGCTGATACAGCACAATCTCTGAAACAGATTGCTTGCCTCCTTATTGTGCCAGATGCACCCACCAATGGAGAGGAGAAGGGAGCCCGAAGGGTCTGACCCAGTTGACACAAGAGAAGGGACTTCTGGACACACTGAGCAGGTAGGGCACGTTTCTGG
The DNA here is from genome assembly GCF_040807025.1 of Struthio camelus. Lineage (NCBI taxonomy): Eukaryota > Metazoa > Chordata > Aves > Struthioniformes > Struthionidae > Struthio > Struthio camelus. The sequence continues at coordinate 38,356,958 of NC_090945.1, forward strand.
ATTGTCTGCTCATTTGTTTTCTAACAGAGAAAAGCTGTTTGACAAAAAGACTGGTAAAATAACTGACCGATTCAAAACAAATTTTGAGACCGCTTTCAAATTAGTTCAGAACGTGGTTTTATCACCACCATGTAAAAATAAAGTGGCCAATAGTCCAGCTACTAACAGCTATATTTCACTATGACTGTTTCTGCCAATCTAACGGCAAATAGGAACACTTCCAGGATAATACATTGGCTGGCAGTAACAGCAACACCTTAAAAAAACAGGGCATCCGCATTTGTCCTCACAGGAAAAACTGGCTGAGGTCAAGTCCTTTGACAGGCTTGGCTTGAAGCTCATAAACTTGGCCTTACAGTGACCATTCTCGCTCCCATAATACATAGTTTTATTAATAACTGTAATGCTCCCTCACTAACAGCTCAACATCTCAAAAGGTCAAGCATTAAACTGAGAAAACCAGCATACTGTGCAGACCACGTCGACAATGCAAAGTCCAATTCATTCATCATGGCCTTCAAAGTCTGCTCCTACTTTTATTTTTCTTATCAACTGTGAGCTTCCATATTCTCAGGTGGAAGACTGATTAATAAATGGCACCATTCTATCCAAAGTTCAGAAACAACTTTTTGGTCAACAGGATGTAGGAGTCAGCTACTTGCTCAACAGAAGCAATGATTAGGTATAAATTATTCTTCTATAATGATATAAGAAAATATGGTTGAACTTTCTAGGGTATTTACATTTTCTTTCCTATCATTTCAACATCTGGGAAAATATCCAGCAATCAAATTTCCTCCAATAAGAACTCTGGAAAAAAAACTAGGCTCTGAGAAATGATGTTTTTTTCCTGGTGACATCACTTACAGATTTTATCAAAGACTGGCAAGAACATACTTCCTATCATAACAGTGCAGTGGTACAGTACTGAAATCCATTCCCTTGCAGTTCATAGCCATTCTGAAAGGTACTGAAGTTAACACTGGGTAACAGTACCAATGGAGTCTATAGATTTGAACTTACTCCTTTGACGCTAGTGAGATCGAGCATACGCTTCCAGGATGTCCTTTCCTCCTGGATAGACATTGACCTGAAACCCGCCCTGCTCCTGCCAGGGGCTTCTAGTACCTTGTTTCAACACCTGCAATAACTACTTTGACACTTAGGGCACAAACTGTTTCAGGACAATGTTGACTCTTCTGTCAAGGAACTGATTGCTTGAAAAGTACTCGTCAGTGTAAATTTGGGCAGTCAAGGTTCTCGACTTCTGGAACTTCTGGCCCAAAACCACTTTTTGCAGATTGCCCAAATACAGTCTTGTTTCCCACATGGACTCAAAAATCAACGGATGCAAGAAACCTGCTGCACATCTGCTCGGGAGGTAAAATTCTCCTGGGCAAAGCAAACATCTGCAACGTTCTGTTCTGAGGATCACAGGAAACAAATCTTAAATGAACTTATTAGGAGCCTTCTGTTTTAAAGGACTTAACAAGTGGACAGGAGGAGAGAACTCAAAAAATCTGATCCAAAGTCTATTCAGTCCCAGATGATAAAACTGAATGCAATCAGGAAACTTTCTCTGAAGAGTCACAAAATCTGGAAAAGGTTTGACTCGCAATAAAAGGATAGCAGGCTAGATATCGCTAGGTCTGTCTTTCTGCCATTGGTGAGGAAGTAGAGATTGGATGATGGGTGACTCATCATTTATACCCCAACAAGCATTAAGTAGCTCAGGTGCAGGTGCCATCCATCAACAAGAAATGGTTAGCTTAGAAAGAATCACATTATCAGCCTCAAGAAAGCATGAGATTTTATGAGCTTGCACAGAAATTCTTTGCTATGCAATAGAACTTGGTGACATTTCTTTGAAAAATGAAAGAAAGCGTCAGCAGATTTTCTGGCAGGACTTTTACAAAATATATCAATGCTAAAAGAACCCAAGAGAGTTTAATAGATATTTCTGAAAGACCATTTAAGTCCTTTTTTTCCCCCCCTTGTTTAATTGTGCATATACGATTCCAGTGGAAACTGAAATATTAGCCAAACTTTTTATAGTCACAGGTCTATTGACTAAAATAAACATCACAGTGAAATTCTAGTTCTACTCAATTCAGTAATAAAACAGAGTCCTTATACACACAAATAGTTTGGAATAGCTAATGATTAACAGCTAATAGAAAGCAAGTATTCTGTAAGCTCACCTGGCAGGCTTATTCTGCATACATTTTATTTTGCTTTCAAAACAGACTTCATAACACACTAAAATAAGCTATTTAAAGAAACTTTTAGAAAGAACCGGGTGTAGACAGCTATACATACACTCCTCCTGAGTTGTAGCTCACCCCTCACCCCCAACCCACTTGTCACAGAACCCAACCAGATCTGCCGGCGTACCTGCGCACATAAGCATCACTAATCTGCTTCAGCCTGAATGAGCCAGGTTAGCTTACGAGTTTAAATTCTTTGCTAAGCAGATTAATTTTGCCTAAAATAGATTAGAAAACGCTCGCACGAGTGCTTCCCCAAACAGATTAGAAGGAAGAACAATTTCCTTCAGGCAGGGGACAGGGCAAGTGGCTCCTGGCTGTAACCTGCAACCAGTCCAGTTGAATCACAACTGAATGTCCGCTACGGTCCAAGAATGTCCAGTCCACAAGGGAAATTTGTAACAGCTGAGTTTAAATTCACGGCCTGTTTTGTTTCACAGCTTCCCCATGTTGATAAGACCCACCTTAAGCGAACAAAGGATTTCAACCCTAGTCTTACAAGGTAGCCGGTATCAAGTTCTAGACATAATTCACATCTCTGAGAGAAACTAGGTGAACCTTATAAATGACCTTTAAAGACCAGCTGTTACCTCCTCTTCTATTTAAGCAGAAAACAAGCTCCAACTATGATTAAAGTGTCAAGTACTTGCCAAGGGACAAAATTGTGTTATAGGAATTTTTGCTTGATTAATAAATTAAGGGAAAAATGAGGAATTACCAGGAAGATCATATCTTGCTATCCTAAATTGCATCCTTTTTTCTTCTTTGGCAGTCGCTTTCATAAATGATCATCTGACGGTCAACAAGAACAGATAATTGCAAGTGCAAAAACAGGACAGATACCCAGATGGCAAGCTCACCACAAAAATTACTATTTGAGCTGTACTCTCAAGATTGTTTTGATTTTTTCAAAAACTTCATTAAGCTGTTAAAATAACTTCAAGATATGCTAACAATATATAAGCCAAGTCTGCAAATACTATGAAACAATAAGCAAAGGTGTCGACAGTCCCAAGTCACTTCATTCAAGGCCATATGCATTCCACAACTCTATGACAAATGGTCTTTTTCAAGATAAAGCACTTAGCATTTTTGCTACAATTGTATCTTGTGCGTATGTCTGTCTCTGTTCTGCTACCACTTCTTGTTATTCACTTCTCCAAAAAGCTGTAAGAGCACAACCTTCCTCTAGCATTCTTTATCTAGAAGTAGAAAGCAAAGCAACTAGTTTATACATAGGGAGAACCTGAGATTCAGACACACAGGCAGGACAGCTAGACTGTTCACATTAATGTGACCCAAAATAATGAGCTGAAAAGCTACACCTCTGAAACAAACTACAAAAACATTTCCTTTTCTCAGTGCCGTCCAAGGTAACAGGATGGAGCTGGATAATTCATGAAGATGCAACATATTCAACACGATTCAAGAATTACGCAGTTCTAGCTACAAAATGCAGTACCATCGTTCAGAGGAGCACGGGCTACTCTTAGCAAATACTCATCAATAAGCAGCAATGGGAAAGATAACAACTGAACAAAGAGATGGTCACAGGCTTCTGATATTCTCAGATGTTGCAATAAACAAGACGACACACAATGCAAACTGAATCTCTTCTGTTCACGTAGCGGTAGTGCCATACACCATTTCAAAAGTAATGATCTGGAATCAGTCAGGCATGAACACAAAACTCTCAAAAATCAACACTTGTGCATCATGTATTTATACATGTTTTGTAAAGGACTTCGGATCACATTTTATAAATCTATGATGACAAGTCCAAAATACTGGGAGACGAGATTCTCCGTTTATTCTGAAAGGTATTTTTACAGCTGTTTCTGAGCATTCACTTATTTATTTGCACACACACTGACTGTATGCTTCAGTACTACTTAAAGACAGTAGGGGTAGTGAAAGATGGCAATGAAGCAGTATGTAAAAGTTCTGCCATACCTTTTCAGATAAAATCTGTGGGAGAGGAAAGATTGCTGTCTTTCAAAATGTTAACATACCCCACAAAGGGATCTTGGAAGTGAATCTATCCCTGTTTGTTTACGTATTACATTTACCATACCCACCATACAGTTGAAACGCTCAGTACTGCTCAAAACCCTCAGTACATTTGTGAAAAGTCTCTTCAAGTCTTTAGGATCTGTGGGAATAGAGTATCAACAGAGCTTGCTTCTCAATGTGCATGCATCACCTCCAAACTAGCTACCAGTTAAACTCCATGCCTAGTATATAACATGAAATCCAAACACAGATGCTGCAATTTGCCCTTCAGAAAGCATAATCCTTTCTCCAGACACAAGTTTGACAAATACGAACGAGGATTTATCACTGTCAATACGCACGTAACTTTCCACAGAGAAGAAACCAAGCGTCTCTTGCACAGCAAAAGCCCATCATTTATATTTTGTAAAAAATAATGTTTGCCTAACAGAATAAACAAGAAACTATACTTCCAAACTACAGGCAAGGCAAAGAAAAGAAAGAATACATAAAATCAAGATATGCAATTAGTTGCTTGCAATGGTATAGTTCTGTTGCTTATTGGTTCCTTTAACACTGTTTAGGAAAATGAGGAGCACTAACACTGGTTAGTGGGGCTTGTTTAGGAGATGATAGAAAAACTGGGTTCTGAAAAAGAATTTTAAAGTTATGTCAGAAGCTGTGTGTCACAACAGAGAATATTCCAGGCAGATGTGGCAGCATAAAACTAGAAGTAAAGTATGAGGGGTGAGCAAGGAAGAAAAACGTGAAGAGCAGAATACATTATACAATATCTAGTCTCAGACAAATTATAGATAATTCATTACTAGATATACAGTAAATAGGATCAGATCAGTGCCTGTAGCTAAGAAAGTGCATTATTGATCTACTGTATTATGCAGGGCTTGGAAAAAGATGACGACTCAGGTATAAGTGTTCCAGCATATCAATTTTTATATTTAGTAAGAGCTGAAAGAAGCAGAAATGGACATTTCATAACATTAGTACTTGATTGTTTATTTTATGTTTCAAGATAAATTGGCTTTGTGCATCCAGAAGAGGAGCACTGTCATAAAGGCCAAGAAGTCATTTCTTTAATTTAATAACGTTCAAAGCTTCTCTTAACAATTGAGATGAAAGGAGTCCAAGCAGCATTGTCCTTGCAGCTTATTGCTGACACTGTTAGGACAAGATATTCATAATAGAAACTCTAATAATTAAGATGCTAAACTAGCTAGCCAGTGAAGACCACTGACTAGTCTAATTAGTATCTAAAGTAACCGCAGCAGTTAAAAGCAAGTATTTTCAAAACGTTGTCATCTCTCTGAAGTCCTTGTATTTGCCACACCCAACACAGGCTTGTGCAAATCTGTGTCTGGCCCTGAGAAGTAAAGGCTGCTAACCTCAACCAGAGTTTACACTGTGAAAATGCAGCAGAACATTCACCTCTGCACGGGAATCTCTGGAAGAACCAAGTCATTTAGAGCATATCACAGATCAACAAGGATCCATCAGGAGTACTAACTGACAACATGAGCAAAATCAAATTTAAGACTAGTATTAGACAATTACAAACAACAGGTTCTCTCATTGTGACTAGCAGGGACAAACATTTGACCTTGGGACAGTAGCAGATTTTATAGAATGAAAAAAATCAAAATGATATCTTTTTTAGGATTCTGCCTAAGAAAATGTAGAGACTGTACTCTATTCCGTTTGTGATAGATTTTGCCTGATACCAGTGGCTGCTTGCCAGCCACCCGTGCAGTCATTAATATAAACCAACTATAGAGAAGATAAAAGTCTTTACGTACTACCAGTATTCACCTATATTTAAAATAAAGTTAATTTTTACTTTAGAATTAGTGGACTCATGGGTCTAAGAGTATCAGTGCCGCTACCATGATGGATGGCCTGCCAAGATACAATAACCAGTGTAAATTTATATAGGTAAAAAGAAGCCTGAATTTATACAGCAGTATCTTCTACTTTTCTCAGCATCAAGGATGTCTAACAGGCTATCTGAGCACTTGCTTTCTAAATTCAAAAGTATAATTGCATTCAAGCAACATGCAGTAAATGCACAAAATCTGTCTGTGGATAGGAGTGCCTAAATGAATTGCACATATCAGTGCGTCCTTACTGTTTCCTCCTCAAAAAACTATGCCAACTGCAACTAAAGTTTCATGCCTTCTGCCACCTAATCACACCTTATATTTTTTATGTCATTAGGACATCAAGCATGGCCATCAGGCTAAGTAAGCACATGACTTAAGTATTGAAATAGTTACAGTTTGCTGCTCATGGAACTAGCCATAAACATCTGTAAATTACTTGTGCTAATATAAACCTTTTCAGGTGTGATGGCTAAATTTACTTGATAATAGTTAGGCAGCTAATAAACTGCCATAACCTTTCTTTGTACACTAGGTATTTCTCAGTCATTCCCACAAGTGGGTACTTGTATGCATTATTTTCTACTGTTCCTAGACTTGGAATTTTAATTCTGTAAGTCAAAGATCAACCTCAGACATTAGAATGACATCTACTTCATACAGCACTTGGAGACCTAGTCCACAGACAATTCAGATGAGATCCAGTCCTCTTCACAGAAAAAACTGTCTGAACTACTGCCTGGTATACTTATTTTTTTTATGTATATAGTTCACACTTTGGTCAAAAAAGATGCTAGCGTTTTGATTATGTTCACAGTTTAGGATAAAATGGAGAGAGCAGAAACTGCTAGTTATAAATTTCTTGAATAAAGCTTTAGTAATGGAATGAATGAATGAATCTTACTTAGATTAGCTGGCTATATTTCACCAACTTAGCAATGCTTATGTTATATTAACACATGAGGTTTGAACATCAACAGGAATTCATTATGAATATTGCTGTACCAGGACTAAACTTACCATTGAAAAACCTGATCTGAGGCAGTAACAGAAAACTTTGCCAAAGTCAGATATTTTTCTTTGCCACTTTCTCCCCTAGAGGCTGGCATTGCTTTGAAGTAAATGCACTACTTTCTCACTCAACCCTTTTCATAAGGAAAGGAGGAAAAAAAAAAAAAAAAACTTAGAAACATATAGCATGAAATATTCATTTTCCCCACAGCAGCAGATGTCCTTCCAAATGAAGGCACAGAATCACAGCATTTATACTGTCATGTTACAGAGGATCGTTATTGTTTTCAACAAACACCAAAAATAATCAAACAAACCTTACATTAAAGATTTCTGGACATGTTAAATTATCCTAGTTTGTTGCTCAGGAGAAGTAATTAGTTGGCATCAGTGAGGACCTTCCTTAGAGGCAGAAAGGCTCTCACAAGTTCCCTCAATCGTTCAACTCAATTCTCCTCCCAAAGACAGAGGTAAGGGGTAGCCCCTCTAACTTTAATTCATAAAATTTAACAAAGGTGGAGAAATACCATGTTTTATCATCTTACGATTATCTGATATGACACTACAGACAAGAAAGCTGCTCCGACAGAACTACCAAAGGGAAGAGAAGCGTTCTGACACAGACCACTCTAGCTTGCAGTAACTGAAACCTCACCTCTTTTTCTCTTAATTATAGTATCCCTTAATGATACATTTGTATCATCAGGAGTGAGAAATTTCTGAACTGCTCAGTGAATTCTGTGTTGATTACTCACATCTTTTTTTTTTTTTTTGTAAACAGAGCAATAGCAATTGTCAGAAATTTTTAAAGGGTTCTTTTTACGTTAGCAGAAGTAAGAGAAGTACAAGATAAGTCTGTTCCACAAGTTACAAGAATTTGGCTTTTAGCACTTCTGTGACCCACTATTCCATAAACAAGATGCTCTGCACACTAGCAGAAAAAAGGTCTCATCTACTTGACATATATAAAGATCAAATCCTACGCCCTCACGCTGCTGCTAACTGTCATTTGATGTTCAGATCCTGCTTATGTACTCGGTACATATTAAGATTTTATTGTGAGAACTCCAATATATACGTTTTATCCTGATCTTGACCGGATCCATATAATGGATTTTAGACGAAGACTTAAGTGTAGACAAAATCCCTAAAAAATGCCCTGCATATTAAATTCTTTCCAGAGGCTAAAGGTAAAATAACTGCACTCCCTCAGCGGTATTCTTCACCTGTTTTAAAATTTGTTTTCATGTTTAATTTCCACAAATTTGTAAAGCTGAAAAAAATAGCAGATTCTTTTCTACTCAAGAACAGAAGAAACTTAGCCACCCATAGCAAAGCTGAGGATGAATAATAGCTGTTATAAACTGCCAGACTACCCTGCCGTGTATTGGCTGACCAGGACCTTTACACACATGGAAAATAGTGCCTGGTCTAGCTTCCAGTTTCCTCCTACATTTGAAGTGCAAGTCTCCTCTGTTCAGATGCGATACAACTATTAAGGTACAAGATTCAGCTTGGTGTATTTAGAAAAAGTGTGGTCACCATAAAATGAGCTAATGTCTATAATATATCAACACATATTTTGCATCATCGTTTTTCCACAGTCAGGCTCATGGATGTTTTTGGTTTGCTTGTTGGGGTGGGGGCTTTTTGTGTGTGGTGGTGGGAGTTTCTTGTTTTAAGACTTTTTATTTCTAGAGATGGTAAAGGATCTAAAACATTATTCTAAAATCCAAGTAATTCTTGCTACCTGTGCCAGCCACTTAGTCAAAATAACAGCTCAGAATCATTAAATGTGGTTTCCATCAAAAATAGCAAGCTGCTTTGCCTTTCTTTATCTGCAGATTGAAAGCTACTGTTCTACTTGGCTTTCTTTAGAAGAGTACATACCACAAGCAGCTTAAAAGCAGAGTACTAGTGAGAGACAAAAATAATTTCCATGCAAACAATTAGCATTGTAGAATAGCAAAAGAACTGATGTTAAATCTTGTATAAGTGGTGTGTGTGTATGTGTACATATATATATATATGTAAGTACAAATATATATGCATGTGTGTGTATACACACATACACTTGCCAATGGCTGGCAAAGATGCTACACATGTATTTGTGAAGTGGCAGAAAAGGATCTGGAGGAGTAAGGTCCATAATTAATGTTAAATCTTGTATAAAACAAGTTTGAGGAAGCCTTTGAGCTGAGATGGAAGCACAAGAATACATTAATGTTCTTCATAAAGAAAGAAGTCTGGTCTGTAAGTTTGTCTGGAATGGAAGCTACGCTCACCAGACTGAGCCTTTGCAGTCTGGGAAAGATTATTCCAAGTTTCTAATACAAGTCAGAAACTAGGAAGCTGAAGCTGCAATTCTTTGTCTCTTCAAGGTGACAATTATACTCACAGGCAGGGTTTTGTTTTTTGCGTTTTTTTAAATTTTACTTTATTTTATTCTGTGGGTTTAGAAACTCTACAGAGATGAAGTTCAGCCAAAATATTTTAACTACTCATTTTTTCTAAAGGGAGAAATACCAGGTGTAAGCAAGGTACACAAAGTACTTGGACAACTAACCTAGGCATTGGTGCTCTCATCCAGTCACACGACATATTTTTAAAGGCGAGGCTACTCATGTTCTACGCACACATAAATAAGTCAAGAAATCTTGGCACCGCAAGTATGGAATAAGATACTAGTTTAGACCCAAGATATTTGTAGAGTCTTAAAACTTACCAAGTTTGCAAGTGCATCTATATTTCCAGTTGTTGCTGTTTTCCTGGGTTCCAAACTGAAAATCGACACTAACGTCAGCTACAAATAGAACCATATAAAAATGAAGCCTGAAATGGGCATGGGGTAGGGTCTACCCAAATTGCTCAAATTAGATCAAGTGCCTTGCCAAATCACATTTTGTTTTAAATTCAGCTGGCACACTGTATCAATTCTAGTGTCCTGCACTGACTTAATAACATGGTTTTTACATCTCAAGATCTTGAATTGCTAGGGCCATGCAAGGTATCTTTCTAAACAGGAAAAAAAAAAAGAATTAGTGACTTATCTTTCATCACTATATTACCATTTACAATTACAGAATGTCACAGCTTTAATAGAAACAAATTACAGAACTGCTTTCCTGGCTCCTGTACTACCACTCATTCCATGCTGCCTAGCCATTTCCTTTCTTCCTCACTTTATGTCACCTAACTGAAAACTGTTCAAGAAAAATATTTTGTCACTCAAGATACTGTGAGAAATGGCTGTGGTTGTGGTTGGAAAGCAGATGGAAAATGCTTTTGTATCCATTATGTTATGACAATTTCAGGAAGCCTCTTCTACCCGCAGTCCTGAATTGTGAGTACGGGAGTAGGCGTTTGGAAGAAGGAAAGGTGAAATCTGCATTCTTTGGGGAAAAATGGACTGTTACTGACAACCACGCATCTTGGAGTCAGCGCAGTGTGAAAGAGGAAAACAAACAACGGAAGTGACCAGGCAAACAGATAGAGCCAAAAAGCTTGGGAAAAAACCCAAATGACAGCTGCATGAGTTGACACACAATTCCCAGCGGCTGGCAAAGATGCTACACATGTATTTGTGAAGTGGCAGAAAAGGAACTGAAGGAGTAAGGTCCATCTTTCTGTAAAGAAGAGGCTGCAGAGACTATTTGGTTAAAAAATAGTTAAAAGATAGGAATGAGGAGATCTCATTTTTATTCTAACTCCAGATGTGTGAATCTGGGTGTCATTACCCAGATCTGGGTGTCTTATTCTCTGGGTGTCTTATTCTTCCAGTTATATAAACTTGGACTCTCCTTTTTAAGTTATTTGAAATACAACCAGACAAATGTTTTGCCACCTTTCGATCACCTTTGTAATTTTCCCCAAAAGGACTGAATTATATGGAGAAAATGTGATCCAGCAGGCAAAGCACTGAATTGAGGCTGAGGAGACTTGGTTTCCATGCTCAGATGTGCCAGTGGCCTGAAGAGTGACCTTCACTCATGTCACTTTCAGAGGCTGTTTGCCCATTCATCAAATGAGGTTTATTAAGTACATCTCCCTGCAAAAGTGCTTTGAAAAAAAGTGAAAGCCTGAGAATATTTTGAAAAAGCAAAAGATCAAGACACAAATATTGACTATATTCACAGTTCACTGAACTGAAAACTGAACGGCACTGAGCACATAAGCGTCTTACTTGATCACATTCAGTGCGAACAGAATCGCTGCTCAATCTACTTCAATAACCCAAAGGCATCATTCCTTCAGAATACAAAACTGAGAAAGGAAAAAGGAACTATTCACAGTAAATTTGAAAAACATCCTTTCTCTATCAGGTGCCATTTATAGTAACCCTGCTTCAAAGCACTGATTCATCACAAGACACTTATTAAAAGGCTACATAATTTCCATGCAATAGAACAAACGCTTAAAAACCAAACACAACTCTGAGCTATCATTACCAATTCCAGGAAATATAAGACTTAAAATTAATGCATGCCTAACCAAAAAAAAAAAAAAAAAGGAGTAGGCATTTGGGGCTAAGAGAGTTGTGGCTACTGCTTCTGAAAGTGAAGTGAAGAAAACAAAAGATTAACACGAGCAAGCTAATGAAACTCGCTATGCAGCCACACAGCCACTAGTACAAGTGAAACACAAGTGAAGCAACAGGGGAGAGTGAGACTGTCTCCTTTGGCCATAGCACAATCTGAGACTATCTTAAGAAGAAAGTGAAACCATTCTCTAAGGCTGACGCTGATGAAACTGGCCAACTAAATGTTACATATGTCGGTCTTTCTTTCCTCAAGCATAAAAACAATTATGCTATACCTTTGCCTCTTCAAAATCAGTTTTTGAGCATTGCACTTCCTCTTCGCTTCTTCTACCCACCATCAGTTGTCTGTGCTGACTGTACTACTTTTTCTTCTAGCACCTTCCTATCCTAGGAGGGCTTGATGGTCCACTTAAGACCACGCTAACACCCGGCCCTAAAATAAAAAACGACAGAAAATCATACCTTCTGCATGGCAGACACAGTTAGGCATAAGGAATATGAAAAATCCCACACAATCAGAATGAAATTTAATGAGGTAGAGTTAAACCAGTATTTCCTTCTTCTCAGTAAAGTGTTCTATCAAGAATTGCAGAATAACAGACGAAATTAAGACACAAAAACAACGTGGGGATCAGACTCTGGAACTACAGCCTCTCTCTTCCCCAAACCCAGGGCAAAGAACACCCAGTCTGCAAAATCATATTCCTCCTTGCTTTGTTGAGGATCCTCCTTGTTCTTGACTGCACAGTGGCCTAATTTCCACAGCACAGCTGGAAGACGTCCCTATCCAAATAATTCCTCAGCATTCTTCTAGAAAAGAGAGATGCAAATTTTTATCTGTCCAGGATGAGGAAGGAACTTGCTCCAGGCCTTGAGTGCTCTAGTCATTCCTTTTTGTGCAAAAGGTAGGCCCTACCACTGATAACACTCTGGAAGAACTGAAGTCCTGTTCATTTCGGCTCCCTAGGGACACTGCGCTCTGGATTTTGAGCAAGTATAGGTTATCTAATGCACAGCCATTTCCAACATTTGGAAGCTTGACCTTGCAGCCTTAGTCTGCAACCTTAGAAACATTCTTTTACAGTGGTGTAATATAAGGAGAAAGCACTTGCTATCCCTCCGTACACATTATTTCCTTAAGTGGGATCAGACTTTATATATATATATATATATATATATACACACATATACACACACATATATATATACACACACACACATACACACACACATATACATATGCACATAGCAAACAACTTAATTCCTGAAGCTACATTAGTATTCTAATCTCAGAGACCTCCATCTTCAGCATTTTCCAAGATAAGTTATTTAAGAAATCTCCTCTGATTCCCATGTATGTAACCAGCAGAGGCACAACATTACAGCTGACCTGTGCTGCAACTTCCTTTCTGAAAAGCATTACAAAATTGTCTACCATGAGATATTCAAGACTGCCAGCCCTACCCTAGATTGCATCTTTCCTTCTGAGTAAAAGAGCAAGGCCTTGTAAGTGCACAGCACGCAAAACCAAACAACATAGAGAGAGCCCTAGATGACCAGTGAGTTCAAGTCATCTAGCATCGCTCTCTGTACACTCACTGTACACTCAGGGAGGCCTCACTTTGAGTTAAGAAAAAGACAGCAGATACAACAATGGTCATCCCTTATTCTTATTAGATCCTCCTCACAGCAACAGAAGGCTGTTGAGAAGGGAAAGGGGGGAGGCAAGTTCAGGACATACTGCAAATCACTTAGAGATGCCCAAAGAATAGTGCAATGAAATCTGCTGCTTTTTAGATACTGGATGATAGTGCTTCAAATAAAAAAACAGCCCTACCATCAAAGAAAATATTTTGAAAACAGTAGTTACGTGCACACATAAAAAGTGTACGTGTAAAAGAAGTTCTAACCTTTCATTAACTCAGATTCATCTGAACAGTTTGTAATATAGTGGATTCTCACTGTCTCACCTTGCAAGCTAAGATCTTGCTATGATTTACCTTAGAGCAATTTTTTATTGTCACTACTAAATTGCTGATAAAAACAAGGGATTTAAAATATAAGTGCTCACACAATCCTACCTAGTGTTGTGCACAGCACAGTCTCATAGTTATAATTAAAAAGACAGCCCACATCAAGTAAAAAGCTTCACTGCAAACCTTTTAAATGGATCAATACAATATCATCAGTGACATCTCACAAAGCATAAGGAAGATGAAGGAAAAAAGAGGCTTGTTATGCAATTAAGGAAAATTATAAGTATTAAGAAAATATATATTTTTTTTTGAAGCTGTGGGAGAATAAGTTGCTGAATTTACAATTTAATTCTATCTTTAGTCACAAAAGACAACTTACCAATATGGGAAATATTTATTCTCTGTTCTTCTTGCACTAGAGTATAACTGCAAAGATAGCAAAGGACACAAACAAAAAAAGGTACTAAAACTAGAATTAGAAAAAAAAAAGGTATTAGATTAACCACTATTTGAAAAGCTCAAGACAGAAGCTTGAAAAACTGTACAAGAAAAGAACCTTTGCAATGGCTATATCAAGACAAGGAATAAAGCATAGCATTCAGTTTATGAGGATATGGGATATTTTTTAAGTAACTGGAAGCACTGTCAAAATGACCGGAATGGTTCATACTGAATCAACTCTATTCTTCACCTACTCCTTGATACCATCTACTAAAGCTGAAAATCAACAAGCTTTAACAATCACGGCATGAAGCCCCAAAGACTGAAGTTTGGTACTTTGCAAAGTGAAAATTAATTCAGAGCAACAGCAGGACAATTAAGCTACCCGTAGGAAAGAAGTTTCTTGGAGGGCCTGTAGACCAAGTCAGGCCGCAAATAAAACTTCCTTTTTGCTCTGGCAGTATTACTGCTCAAGAACCTGAAGATCTCTGCTGCTACAATGACCATAGTTTGCTCTCCATAGCTCACTGCTGCCTTGTGTCATCCAGTGTGTAAAAGCAACCTTTTTGGGGTGAGCAGTTAGGCAGAATGTATGTGAAAAGTTAGTTTGATTAAAGTCAGCAATATTTACTTTGAACCCTGGAATCTCATTGTCTTCAATATTATTAAAAGGATTGTCCACTATAGCGCTTGCAATGTCATTAGCAAGGCAATAATTGCAGACAAATCTCAAGTCTTGGGACTTCAGTCTGTTGGGGTGAAGAAAACCATCCCAATTAGATGCAGTTACCCTTACTTCAGGGAAATCTCATTTTGATTTTTGATTAAATTTTGATTTTTTTTTTTTAATTCAGCTTGGAACAACAGGACTTTGTCGTGTTTTGTTATCTTACACTGCTGTCCTTCTAACAACATCAACATTGATGGCAGCAGCAGGATTTTACTGCAAAATGTTACTGTTTCCTGGGTTGCCACCATTTTTCCTGTTTTGCCAACAACGCCAGTTTTCAATAATCAGGAGTTTTAAATGAATTGATCTAGGAGGTACCTAAAAACCTGGTGATAATTGGCCTTCTGAAAAACAGGACCAAAGAAACGATGCGCTGCTCTTTTACAAAAGAAAGAAACATAAATCACTTTTGCTTGGTGTTTGTCAAACTAAACTGAAACACTAATACATAATACAGAAAGGAATTTTTAAAGAGTTAATAGATGACAATGCAATTAATGCTAGATTTCAGGTTTGCTAGGGTTTTGTGGTACAGAACAGTTTGCATTAAGTGCATAAGCTCTAAAAAACGGTTACAGTTGAGCGGGAAGCTTGGGATTGAGCAGGGGAGGAGGGGATCATATGCTGTGTTATGCAGATGGTCTGCCTAGATAATCATAATAGCTCCTCTGACCTTAAAAAAATCTATTAGCCCTTTCTCTCCCCTCCCAGTTTCTCTGCAGTCTGTTTTCTCCTGCACACAGAATAGGATTCCGCCTTTCAGTTCTTTACCCTCACCACCATCTCCTCATTCAAATAATATAAAAGATCCTCTACTTCCTGATGTTTTCAGAAGAAAAAGTAAAATTAAAGTTATTCCGTGGCAGATTCACAGCCCATTTTATCCTCTCTGCCTTTCTGATTACCGAGAGGCATCTTTTTTGAATGCGTGGCATCAGTCCCCTCCAGTCTCTCAGCCACAAGTCCACAAGATTTGCTTTCTCTGCTAAGCTGTTGCCAGATAGAACAACTTACCTGAGAAGCACAAGTTTAAAACAAAACAAACAAACAAATCAACAGTCATTCAGAAAAATCATACACCACTGTACTTTGGAATTCAGTAAATTTTCTCTCTTCCGGGGCAAGACGTGCTGTCTTATGTCTCTTGCCCCTGAATTCCAAAAATTCTTACTGACGTAAGACAGCACAACTGAAGAAATTAGGAGGAAAGCATTTAGACAACGTTATGAACAGCAACATTCGCTGTAGTAAAGATGCTTTCAGTTTGCTCCACTTTCCAAACCCCTCCTGAAACCAAAAGATACATATCATGTCACTCAACGGAAACGCTTTATGACATTGTTATGCCACCTCTATTTTTGTTATGCCATGACTAAAGAAAGGAATATGGGAAAAAACTGTCTCCACAGAAACAGACTCTAGGTACTTCGGGCATCCAGTCTACAACATTTGTACAACATGACATATAAGCATGAAAATCTATTTACAAGAAGAATTCATCTCAAATTTACTAGAGGTCTTGACCTAACTAAGAAGGCAAAACCAGGTTTTTCTATTAGATACACCTAAATCCATTCTGTCTTACATTGCAACTAGTCATTTCACTAAGTCTTTTTTTTTTTTTTAAACTATTGGTCTTGAAGAGCTAAATTCAGCCATGAGGAGCGTACTAGGTTCCTTTTCGACACATCAAGATTACTATCTCAAATGCAAACTTATGATCATAAATTTTACTTCAGACAGAATAAAGCCTGACATTTAGCTCCTATGCTATGTTTCCAATGGCAGCAATTTGGAGGACAGGTATAAACAAACCACAAATATAAATCTCACTGCTTCCATATTGTATTGTGCTTCCATATACATATAAAAATAAATATATAAAAATATATATATATGTGTGTGTGTGTGTACATACACACTGCATGTTACCTGCAAAAGCAAAACTGTGATTCAGCTCCTGTGCAGATTTTATACATATGCAGGTAAGAAGGGAGATTTACAGCAAGGGTTTCCTCCCTCAAGTAACTGCCCTCTTTCTAGTTCCCTATAACTTACTGCTTTTCCCCTTAACATCCCATCTTTAACTCCCTCAGGTCTTCCTCTGAGTTTGCACACGACTCCTATTTTGAAACAGTAACTTTCGTTCTCCAGTACAGGTACTTTTTCAGTTTATTTGAGGTGACGGCTAAACACATAAGAACACAGTCATCCCTATGCTTAGGAAATGAATATGTTTGATGAATTCTGAGGTACAAGATGCACCATGAATCCATTTTCACGGTTTTGTTTTTAATCAGGACTTAATTCAAGTTAGCTCTGAATGAAGCCTTAAAAAGATCTGCAACTGCCAGTGAACCGGTACTTTTTCCTATTGAAATCAGCAGGAAGGAAGGAAGAAGAAAAAAAGACAGAGAGAGAGAGAGAGAGAAGAAGAAATACTATTAATCAAAGTGATCGATTCCTCACTAAGCAGTCAAGTATAAAAGCCCCCAATTGATCTGGGAGATCAGGAATAGTGAGAAAAATAGTTTAGAAGATCATTAGCCTTTGTCTTTTAGCTACATATGCATTAGAAATGGCACTGCCCTCACTGGAAATTATTAGAGATAGTTCAGCTCAGGATTCAGTGTCTGAAACAGACTTAGCTCCAGGTCAGCATCCCAACCCTACTATCTGAGGTTTTAAGATCTCAAGAAATAACTTTTTCATAACCTAGCTATGTTGCTCCTACAGTCATGCAGGATTGCACTCGCTTTCTACCCTCACCCCTTCTTCCCACCCCAATTCAAACAACGCCAGGTACAATACAGGCAGCAGGATGCAGGCAGAAAAACCAGAGTCAGAGAGCAACGGCTCCTGCGACCAGCCGCCTGCTCCAAGAGAAGGAAGCCATCGGCTGCTCTGAACGAGCATTGCCCAAGCGAAAGCAGAGGTATCGCGTGGCCAGCACGGACCAGCTGGGGCGGCTGAGCTGCTCCTCCACAGAGGGGAGATGGGAAAGCACACCAGCAAGTTCCCACTGTCCAGCATTTCGACCTGAAAATGTCACTGCTGTAGGTGCAGTGGCTCAGTTGATGTGAAAATCTTCTGTACCAGAGCCACACGCCTACTACTCTGCAGCATACACGGGTAGGCAGGTAAGGAACAAACACCATTTGTTAAAACACACCGTTCATCCTTTCTTCCGTGTTAGGCTAGAGAATCAAAGCTGTATCAGAGCCCTTGATGTATATCCCATTTTTACTATTAGACTTACGGCCTATATACAGAAAACTTTACTAATGAGGACTCCATTAGAACATAGCTTCTCCATGTCCAGCTCTTTTTCAAAATTAATGCTAACTTGCAAGGGAATCAAAGTCTATGCTCCATTTACAGAATGCAGAGAATATATTAGAACTTGTTGAACAAAAAGCTGAAATATTTAAGAAGCATTACACAGTGAGCTCTTAATTTTTGCCAAGAGCTCAACAAATAGACACGTACGGTTTCTCCTATTAGCAGCAAACATTCACAAACAACCTGGTAACTCTTTTAGTTTCCCTAAAGGGGAGTACGGTTATACAAAACTGTAAGCACACACACAGAAACCTAGTACTGTCATTTCAGCAATATCAAATTAAATTACATTGGTTAAAATAAAAGTCCCTCCTGGAAATATCATTTATTCGTATTTCTCTGGGAGACACCTCTAAGAATTCTGTCAAAGCAGCTGAAAAGTATATGAGCATCAATTTTTACAGAATCAATAATAATATAATTCTTAATGATATTGAACACCCCCCCCTTTTTTTTTTTAATAGTTTGTTACGAGATTTCTTTTACTGTCATTTTGGCAGACACTTTAAATGAGCAACATTTCAAGGCTAGGAAATGAACGTACTGAATGGCATGCAAAGTCAAATCAATTTTGGCAAATACTGTGGCCTAAATAGCAAGGTTAATTTTCAACAGTGTATATAACATTTAAGATAAAGTCCGTTTCTTTCTGACTTTAATATGGATTTATCATATTCAGTCCAATGTTTCACACATTGGAAATTCAGTTCTTATGGTTTATCACGGTACAATTTCTTGAAAATTTTTTCTTTTTTCTTTAAAATTTCTTTTCTTCATTTTTCAGAGCTGTTGTAGGGGCTATCACTGCAAATATCTTCTGGCTGAATAGTAAGAACAAAACACTAGTTTTAAATATGGTGAAGTGTTGTTTATTTTTTAATTAGACTACCAGGGAAGTCCCAGAATCTGTAGCATACAGACTATACAGACACTATAGTAAACAACTGCTCCATTTACCTTACGCACAATTCAGAGGTCCTATGTAAGAGTCTATACTGGGGTTCAGTCGGGGGCAGAGGTACCTGCTTTGGGGCAGGGGCACCTTCAGACCCCATTACTGAGGTGTTAAGAACACTTAGAGGAGGCAGTCTGAATAAATCTCCAGTGAACGTTCAGAATGCTAAGCCTAGTTACAACATTTAGGATATTCCTATTAATTAGTTTCTTTCCTCATTCTGCTCTATTATTAGTACAACAATAATCCGAGAGAACATATTACTAATATTTACTACTGTTTCAGTACTATATCCACTGTCAATAGAAAGGCCTTTTTTCTTTCCTGCCCTAGCTAGTTTCATGGAGTTGTTAAATTCTGCAGTGCAGTTTTGCACATGGCTCTTTTTAGAAAATGATAATGTTCCATTTTCTATTTTATCGGAAAAATGCAACTCTTTCCAACCTATTTTTCCTAGTGATTTACCAAAATTTTCTTCTTGAACTTTAGGACATGACTCCTTATCTCATTATCACTGTGTTTAGACATACAAAATACAGTGGATCACACCAGCTTTCTCACAAAACCTCGTGCAAAAATACAACATTATGGTCCCCAAAAACATAATTAGTATAAACTAACCTTGAAAGAGATACATAACAGAAGAATAAAACAAATTTAAAAGTAAAAATAAACTATTTAGTCTTATTTTTCTTATCAAGTTAACACCTTTAAATGGAAGCCATTTTTAATTAGTCTCTCTCCTAAGCCAATAGCTGCATTTCCTTTTGCCTATTAAGGCAACTTAAAGCAAATAATTGAAATAGGGTGCTGGACTCCAACCTTTTTTTTTTTTTTTTTTTTTTTTTAAAAGTCAAATCACTGAACTCAATCATTGACTAAGTCCTGCAACCTGAGCTCAGAGAAGTGCTCCCACCTCCACACACACACACAACCTTGAACACTACTGCTCTTCAAGTTCAAAAAATACGTTTGAGCTCGTTCTGCTACTCCAACTGAATGACCAGTTCATTCAAACTGAAGAAACATATTGTGTGTTGAGGAAATGGGAATTTTGGTTTCTTTTCATTTGTATAAATTGGCAAGAGACACCTACTTCTGCAAGAGTACTCATGCTCATTTCACAGTATAACAGCTGAAAAAATAATACTCTAAATGTTAAGCTATATACTGCATGAACAAACATGGGAGTAGTAGAATATTCTCCTCATTAGGAAAAAGATGTACCAAATTACATGAGTGAGAATCAACTTCCATTTAACAACCTTCTTTGAGGTATAAATGGAAAACAAAATTAAAATCTACTAGTTTAAATCTAATGTTTCTTGCTCACTGACTTCAATCTTGATTAGATTCAACAAATTCAAACCAAACCACCTTGATTTATTTTGGGCCATTTAAATCTCTGTGTTATACAGTCACTTGAAAAACTGTTACCAGTTTGATAGTTGTTTAATTACCTATCGTACACAGCATACTGATGTTCCCAGGCCAAGGTGGCTGCCATCCTCTAAACTTCAGCATAGAAAAGTTGCCTTTTGACTGTTTCTTATTTCAAAGTCCATGCAGGAAATTCCTATTTCCTGATGCAATTCTTCCATCATTTCAGCGCAAAATAGACACAAAATGACAACAACTACGGACAATTTTAAATAACACAAGTTAATTTTACTTTTCAAGCTTTCATTCTTATACATTATGCCATATAACCATGAGCAAGGGATGTTTATCCTTGCACAATAGGGGATAAAAAATTATGAATGTATTTTGAAAGCAAATTAAGTGGAAACTATTGCCAATCATTGTAGCATGCTTGGTGCTAATACTGTTCCCCAAATGACCTGGTAGATGAATGCGGCACTGCATATCTAAAAATTTAGAGCTTAACAAAACATGTTTCAGTTTTATCAGCCTAAGACAGCTTGGTCCAAAAGGTTGAACCAATTAAGCTCCTCACTTTCACTCACCAGATCACACCTCCTAATGACTTTTCTACAATAAAAGTGATACTCTGACATGATTTTTTTTATTTTGGTTTGTTTTCTAAAGAGAGTCAGCTTTTTGCTTCCAAATCATAATATATTAGCAGAAAATAAAACACTTAAGACCAATCAAAAAAGAATTATTGCATACTCTCCTCTAAGCATACAGTTGGACTATGTTTGCCATGGCTCAAGTTCTCAGGAAACGCTTAAAGCACATGTGTTAATGTGCTTTAAATGGCTATAAGAAAAGGGGCTAAGTTGACACACATGAAGTTGGTGAAGACTATTTCCTGTTCTACTCTAGTAAGGATTGTACAAAGAATCTCGAATCTGAAAAGTCAGCCTAAAAAAAATGAATTTCCAATATAACTTGGAGAATACAGCTAGAGAAGTTTTTATTCTGACAAATGAGATGCTACATCTTTGAACATCTAGCAGTTTCAGAGCAAGTCGAGGCTGCAATCAAAACATCCATTAGAGTGCTCCACGTTTCAGAACAAGCAAGCAAGTGGTTGTCAGTGCAGCCAGTAAATCACCTGATCCTATTACAAAATCAATTACTGCAGCACATTTCTATTGCTACACAACCTGATGATGGCAAAATGATATTGGATAGCTACTGCAAGGTCAAGAAAACTGCTAAGAACACCTGAAATCTGTCTTTTTATCACATAAGTTCAAATTATAAAGCATCCTGTTAATGGTATATTTTAATTTTTGAATATAGTTACCTTCTTTGGCTGACTGAGACATTCAATGGACAGTCTCTGCAACTGCTCTGATGTATGGCTGCAAGATAGCAGATCGGAGCAGCAGGTCGAACAGCCCAGCCTCTTCATTAAAGAAGAAATAATGCTGCAGCCACAGCCACACATTGACTTGCTCATCAGACGAGTTTATTCTTAAAGAAATCGGGACAGTCGGCGTCCCGTAAACGCTCAAAACTGCTCAACCGCTTCATTCTGCAGCTCCCTGGCTGAAATTAAGACTGTTGAACTGAAGGAGGAGGGAAGAAGGGGAAAAAAAAAAAAAAAAAAAAAAAGGCACTTGTCCAGGGAGCGTCGGCCCAGCCCATCATCAGCAAGTAAACGCGGGCTTTAAAAAACGTGCACGTTGTGCCCGGGACTCCTCTTTGCGGAGCGCCTCCCCGCTGCCCGCCCGCTGCCCCTCGGGCCGGCCCCGGGGCCACCTCCCACTGCCGCCCCGTGGGCTGCGCTCCCCTCCGGGGCTGCCAGCTCTTAGGGCTCCACCAGTCCAAACGACAGGCGAGAACGTCGAGCCCTGTGAGGCGGCTGGGCTCCGCAAGTGTCTTTTTGCACCACCTTAAAAAAAAGATAAATAAAAAAAATTTTTTTTCTTCTAACTTCAAAAATGGGAAAGCCCTGAAAAAAAGCATGCTGGGGTCTAGCTAGATCCTGAAATAAGAATGGCTGCTAGGAAGCTGTGTGAGCCAGGAGGACATCAGGAAACAACAGCAAAAATGTAAACGGAGGAAGAAACAAGAAGGAAAGAATTTGAAGTAGAATGTCAAAAGGTAACAGAGCCAACTCCCGAGAGAAGTTACAGGGGCGGCTAGCATAAGCAGCTTTGATAAAGTCTTGGAGGAGTCCTTCACTCAGAGAAAAAAGGATCTGGAAGCAGCAGAACTCATTCAAACGAGCAGTCAGACATAAAAAGGCCTTCTAAAAGCAGTATACTCTGGTTGCAATAGTGAATACCTTTCTAACCTAACGCATGCAATTAACTCACTATGAGAAATATCTCATTTTCAGGAGATACTGGTACAATAACCATGTAATTTTTCCTTCCCATATTTAAAAAAAGATGCAAGTAATATTGTAAAAAGCTCATTTTAATTGGTTTAAGACAGTATGCCATACTGCTTCTAAAAGCAGAAGGTCTCACATTAACACAAATGCTTAACCTGATTACAGGATAATCTGACTTGAAATAATTGTCACTTACATTTATAGAGCTATCATGACTTGCCTGGTTCAATAGCATCCTCTTTATCAAAAGGTTAAGAAAAATGCAAGTGACATGAAAGCAGCTTAAATGAATACATTGACAAAAAACTTCTTGTTTTTGCAATGCACTGAAAGCTTAATTTCTCTCCTGCTCCCTCTCCCCTCCCCTTTACTGTTTCTCTCTTCCCCCTCCCTTTCTTTGGTTTAAAGCTCAACTGAGCCTCTCCCTTCACCTTGCTCTGCCCTTTCGATATCCGTGTTTCCATTAAATCAGTTTCCAGTTACATCTATATACGAGCATGCACAACAAATTGAACAATAAAAGAAAGCCTTTGGTAGATAAAGACTAGAGATGCAAACAAGGAAAATAATGCAGTAACCTTTTACTCGCCTGCTGGAGGTACTGTCTGCTGCACAGAATTTTAAATCCTCATCTGCAGATGCAATTGAGCTGGTATTGCCAAGGACTTTGCTCTTCCTGTGCTCATTCTACACAGCTATTCATCGAAAGAGCACATTATATAGGAAATTTAAAGTAATATCAGGTGAAATTACTCAGATGGCTAGAAAGGAGCCAACTTCTAAAAAAATCAGCTATTGCACATTACAGAGATATGTCAGACACATTAGTGAAGAAAGTCTTATTGCTGATGCATGCTTGCCAGCAATGTGCAGGATGTGGAAGCAGAGAGAGCTAATGAAAAAAAATTAATACACAGATTTAAAGTGCAAGGATCATGCTCTTATGCTCAAAACTTCACATATCCTGCATACCACAAAAACCTCTGTTCACAAGCTTCTATTGTTTAGAAAGCTAAGAAAACAGTGGTTAAAAACAACCCTCACATCCCCCCACTTCAAAACCTGGTCTCTCAGTAGACTGCAGATAAGTTCCAATAAAAATATTCATACTGTACACACAGTATTTCTAATAAATGAAAACCCTACCTTTTTCTTTTGGCAGCATACAGTTAAGGATCACGCTATTATATTTCTTAACAAGGGACAGACTAAACAAAAACAGCTGTATTTTGGATAATGGATTTAAGTCTAATCAGGTTACAAAGTACAGTTGTATCTCACTAGAATTTGTATTATTCTTAGCAGAAATGAAATGCCGCCTAAGAATATAATAATAGCAGTAAAGCCTGCTATTCATTATTTATGATTTTTCCCCTCCTCATGTCAGCTTCCTTAATGTACTATTGATTCTAGGATGCATGCAGATAGGGCTTGTGACAGACAAGCCACAGCTGTATAGGCTATCTGCAAAATAAATATTTTTAGGAACATCTAATATTTTTGCTGAACATCTAAGCAATAATACTGCAGAATTTGCGTTTCTATCTACGGACAGTGGAATTTAAGTCCCTCTGATAGTGATGTAGTTCAACAGAGAAGAACAAGCTTTGTTTTTCACCTATAAATGTCCTATAATGCTATTTTAAAAAATGAGAACAGATTTGCTTAAATTTCACATTGCTGTTACCACAATATTTTGTTTCTTCTACTTTTCTAGCATCTGATTCCAGAAAAATTCTCAATACATCGGTACTCCGTCTTTCCTCTGAAGTTAAAATTGGTTGCTATTAGTTTTTTTCATTACTTCCCTATTTCTAAGTGAAATATTACATATGTGATGTTATCCTTTATAGTATTCATTGACAGGACAGAGTCATGCAGACATCATCCTTGGAACTGTTATATTTCAGAACACCAGTTACTTTTACTAGTATATTAACTCTCACTACTTCCACAAACTTGGTCAAATCTGAACTTTAAAAAAAAAAAAAGCAGGATTGCTTATGGTTTCAAAGGAACATTTATCATACTAATAAAGCTTCCTTGTCATAGTCTCCATTACAAGCCACAGCTGTTTTTAAAAAAAAAAAAAAAAAAAAACATAACGGAGAGATGATTTCATGCTGAGCTAAGGCTGTACTCTCTTGTATGCAAAATCTAAATGGGCAAACAGCCAGACACACTCTTAGTTAAAGAGCCTGAACACAGAATGCGGAAAAGACTGTAGACTATGAAAAGCATAAGTAGTAATGAAAAAAAAAAAATGTGCAGAATATATACTTCACTATATTGTTCACAATAATATATATAGAAACAATATATTAACTGTGAAATAAAGCTCCTGAACAAACAAATATATACAACTTCCTTACATCTTTAAGAAATAGCAAGAGAACACCAGAGAGGCTATATGTGTAAAGGGTTTGGAGAGAGAAATTTTCTGCAACAGATGAATGAGTCTTAAACTCTTTGAAAGAGGGTATGAAACAGCAGAGAGCTCTGGCTTGTTTGATGGCCTGGCCAGCTCCCTCCTTTTGCCTGCACAACTATCTAAGTTCCACTGTCTCAGAAAGTAAATCCAACATAACACAGCCATCTAACATTTTACTTTTCAGAATTATCAAAAAATAGCTAATTGATATGTAAGCATACTTCCTTGCACTGAATCAGTCTTCTCAAAGTTGATTCTTAAATTATTGCTAAAAAAAACAGCTAAGCTTTCAATACATAACTAAATTTTAATACAGTCAGACTACACATCTGTTTGTGCAAGACAGAAATTAGCACAGGATAAGAATTTAGGCATTTTTTTTAATTATTTTTCAAGTGAAGATGACAGCAATATGAAGGAAATCCTTCAAACTTAATTAAAAATAATACAACTTAAGAATTTATACTGTCATGAACTATTTTTAAGCTATGTATTTCATCAGAATCCTAAAAACTGCTTGACATACATATATCAAGAGCCCTTTCATATACCAGTATGATAGGCAAATAGATACAAGACAGTTTCTAACTGAAGGTTTACTATGGGTAATAAAAAACTTTAAATAAACGATTCAAGTTGAAGCAGTAAATTGCTTTTAAAAGACGCATCTCCTGCACTCTGAAAAAATCAGAGAGGATTCTAATCTAAAGGTGCCAAATTTTCTTTGGATGTTTGGACTCTCATCTCAAAAACGATAAAAAAACAAAGTAAAACAAAACCGCACTCTTACAAGTTCACTGACCCTACAACAGGGCACTTTCAAAGCAGTTACAGGAAGGAATTCCCAGTTTCAGTAGCGTGATCCAAGACACAATGCAACAGAAGTGGTTTTCAGCTTCACCAGCCTTTCTCAAAACCTTGCTAGTTTTCGTTTTTTATTTGGCCAAGCAGATACATGGGTAATCAAACTCAAACTCATTCTTCCCCCTCCCACAAAAGAGGAGCTACAAACAAGGGTTTCCATTCCAGAACTGCATAATTTGTACAGCCTAGTACAGGGCAAACACTGGTCGTACTTCCTGAGACACCATCTCGTGTCCGACTTCCTTTGCAGATAACAACTTTTCTGATTTAGAAAAATGACATAAAACAACACTCCTCCCCCCAAAAACCTACATTGATACTCTTCCAAATTTCACCTATGGTGATAAAAGGAAAAGCAGTCCTAACATTCATGGTACCAGGATGTGTTTTCTTGGGCTCTTGAGGACGTTGGTGGGCTTGCCACCTTCCCATGAGCGGCACAGGCATGCGGCCAGAACCGTACCTTCCAGGGGCACAAAAGCATCGTAATGCGAGCAGTTTGGGGATCCGCTTTTTATTTATATACTCTGAGGAAAAAAATCCATACCGCTGCCATTCTGATTTCCTAACAACATTCACTGTGGCTAATGCAGTGACATAGCTAATCAACTGAACTTACAAACATTCACAGTAGAGGTACGTGATCATCACTAGCCCTCCAAATTAGAGGGTCCCTTTGCCCACAGGTGTGTTCATCACACTGCCTTATCAGTAAACTCTACACTCTGCTCATATATTCAGTATTTACCTTGCAGCTACATGGACTCTCTCTTAGAAGGAAAAAAAAAAAAAAAAAAAAAAAAGAGGGTGCCTACTTGTTCTTGACTGTTTTAAAGAACCACTGCATCACTTACCAGACTCGGGCAGAGTTTGTTCTTTATACCCAAGAGATACCAACTGCATTTCTTTGCCTTTGCTACAACATTTCTTCTAGCTGAGGCATTATTTGGCATTTACTGCAAGCTGATGCTATAACGAGGAAAGTTGTTCCTGCATATGATTAAAGTATTCTGCATATTTATTTTTATGTACTCAGGCAATGAAGAAGTGGATCACTTACAGGTTAAAACCCAGAAAACTAAATCTAGTCTTTACTCATACCAAGCAAGTGAGCCTATGCTCTTTGAAACTGATGCTGCACGCTAGATATTTTGCTCCCATTTCCATTTGAGCTCCTCTTCAGCCTAAGTTACCCACTTCGCAAGTGGTGGATCTCAGTCCATGATTTTGTCAAATACAAATACACTGACAGTGTGAAATGCTTTATCCTGCTCACTGAAAAACACTCAGGAACAAAGGCTACGCTAGACAGAACTCTTAAGTCCACTGAGCAAATACATGGATATAAGGTGTACAGATGAGAAAGAAGCAGTCTAGACAAGACAGTGAAAGAGTGGAAAGAATTTAACATTTCCTTTAGAGTTAAGATATTTTGCACTCTAAAATTTAATCCCTCCAATCCACAGGAGCTGCAGTAAAATTTTTGAGAATATTCTGTATTTGCTCTTACTTAAGGGCCATGCATAGGCTAGTCTCCCTACTCTTCTGGCTGTGCAATACCCCCACATAGCCTTTCTCACTCCATGGTTTCAATTAGCTTTACTCTAGACAGGCAAGGAAGCAAGCAGCAAAAAAATAAAAAAGGAGAAATTACTAACATCTCTTTGACCAGGGCTGGGCCTCCCAGCCACAGGTCCTGCCTCGCCAGCTAACTTCCCTATACTCTCCACAAGGGGCAGCTTCCTCCTCCCATCATATTCAGCTCTTCACCTGGGCTGACTCCCTATTTAAAGTAAAATTATGCACCTTGAACCTTTAACCTTGAACCTTGGCACTTGCCAAGATGGAAGAAAATCCTTTCTGTAGTCTCTCATCTATATGAGAGAGAAAATGTTTAGCCTGGACAGTGTGTATAGTCTGATGAGGGTAACCACAGTGGGGCTGTGAGGATGTCTGCTTAGAGAGCAGGAGATGATCCAGTGACAGATTTCTGGATGCCTTTTCTAGTGGACTGAAGGACAACAGATTTTTAATTTGGCTTGAGAACTAAATCACTTAGCTTAAGTAGTGCTGCTGATGGACATGTAGTTTCTAGCATTAGACAGGAAGCCTACATTTGAGTCATAAACACAACTGTCAGCAGCCACTGACACCAACTTATGTATAGAGCTAGTACAGCTAGATATGCGCACATGTGCACAGGAGCTGTTCCTCTCTTCCAGTCCTCCCAAACGCACTTACAGTTTTACTGAGTGGTCTCTTACCCCTTCTCTTCTCACCCTTCCCTAAAAACCATCTGTACAAGACACTTTACCACACAGCACAGGAAACCAGCCAGAGAATATAAACCAGCTAAATTCAAGAAGTCAGTAATCCTTTGAGTAAATAATAAAATAAATTCACATTACTGTAATTTACTATTCATTTTCAGTGCGCTAGAGTTTTACCTCATAAGCATTAAAAGTTGTGGAAGATACCCCATTTGTCTGTTTTTAACAGTTGTGGATTTGCCTCCTCTGGAGCTCAGGGAAGCAGTTTGGGATTGTGGAATAGGTGTATTAGCTCACTGCCAAATCATAACTGAGTATTGAAATAGTTAATGTTTTCCTCAGAGGTAAACCTCACTGCAAGCACTGACTATTTCTCTCTTCCAAAGCTACTGTTTCAAGCTGTCTGCTGATTTAAGAAGGTAACGCTATCAATTTATGCTTGGTACTCCTTTCTAAAGGTGACTTAATTAGAAGCATTACTCCTTTTCTAACAAGAACAACAACAACAAAAATTCCTAAAACCTGTAACAAGAGAATCGATGTTTTACAGAAAGAGGGATGCTATTATAAAACTGTAGCCTGTAATATCACAGAGAAAGCAAGTGGCTATTCCCTTTGCTGCAAATTTCGGGGCCTCCCATTTCCATTACAGAATCACAGAATGGTTGAGGTTGGAAGGGACCTCTGGAGATCATCTAGTCCAACCTCCCTGTTCAAGCAGGGTCCTCTAGAGCATATTTCCCAGGATCACATCCAGACGGCTTTTGAATACCTCCAGGAAAGGAGACGCCACCACCTCTCTGGGCAACCTGTGCCAGTGCTCTGTCACCCTCACAGCAAAGAAGTCTTTCCTCAGGTTCAGACAGAACTGCCCGTGTTTCAGTTTCTGCCCATTGCCTCTTGTCCCGTTGCTGGGCACCACGGAGAACGGTCTGGCCCCATCCTCTTGACGCCTTCCCTTCAGATACTTGTACACATTCATGAGATCCCCTCTCAAGTCTTCTCTTCTCCAGGCTCAACAGGCCCAGCTCTCTCAGCCTTTCCTCACAGGACAGATGCTCCAGTCCCCTCAGCATCTTCGTAGCCCTCCGCTAGACTCGCTCCAGCAGTGCCATGTCTCTCTTGCACTGGGGAGCCCAGAATTGGACACAGTACTCCAGGTGAGGCCTCCCCAGGGCTGAGTAGAGGGGCAGGATCACCTCCCTCCACCTGCTGGCAACACTCTGCCTAATGCACCCCAGCATACCATTGGCCTTCTTGGCCACGAGGGCACACTGCTGGCTCATGGTTAACTTGTTGCCCACCAGGACTCCCAGGTCCTTCTCTGCAATTCTACTTTCCAGCAGGTCAGCCCCCCAGCCTGTACTGGTGCCTGCCTGGGGTCATTCCTCCCTAGGTGCAGGACCCTGCACTTGCCTTTGTTGATCTTCAGGAGGTTCCTCTCCGCCCAGCTCTCCAGCCTGTCCAGGTCCCTCTGAATGGCAGCACAGTCTTCTGGTGTGTCAGCCACTCCCAGCTTAGTATCATCAGCAAATTTGCTGAGGGTGCACTCTGTCCCTTCCTCCAGGTCATCGATGAATACACTGAACAAGACTGGACCCAGGACGGGCCCCTGGGGGACACCACTAGCCACAGGCCTCCAACTTGACTCTGCGCCATTCACCACAACCCCTCTGAGCTCGGCCATCCAGCCAGTTCTCAATCCAACTCACCGTCCGCTCATCTAGCCCACACTTCCTGAGCTTACCTAGGAGGATGTGATGGGAGACAGTGTCCAAAGCCTTGCTGAAGTCCAGGTAGACAACATCCACTGCTCTCCCTTCATCTACCCAGCCAGTCATTCCATCACAGAAGGCTATCAGATTGGTCAAGCATGATCTCCCTTTGGTGAATCCATGCTGACTACTCCTGATCACCTTCTTGTCCTCCACATGCTTAGTGATGACCTCCAGGAGGAGCTGTTTCATCACCTTTCCAGGCATGGAGGTGAGGCTGACAGGCCTGTAGTTTCCTGGCTCCTCCTTCTTGCCCTTCTGGAAGACTGGGGTGACACTGGCTTTCTTCCTGTCCTCAGGCACCTCTCCTGATCTCCAGGACCCTTCAAAGATGATGGAGAGTGGCCTAACAATAACATCTGCCAGCTCCCTCAGCACTCGATGGAGCTACTACTGATGGAGCTGAGGGTGAGAACAGCATCCCTTTCAGAACATTCACAATGTCTCCAGTGGAAAAAACGATAGTTTTTCTACAAAAGTAGTGCAGAATACTAACCAGAGACCTCCTGCCACACCCTTAGCATAACATGCCTTTGACTTGGTGAGGCTGAAACATTCGTCTTCAACAGAGACTGTGATCCCGCTTTGTATAAGGGTGCCACAAATAACTTATCCTGGAAGTTTCACCTCCCTGAGCGCTGGTCACCTTGTCTCCTGGGGCAAATGGAGAAGGAACAGGCTTAACCTTACATAAACTTACATTCATGTGTCATGAAAGCCTAATGCCTGCAAAAAGCATCAAGCCTGGCGTGTATGAGCAGACTGACTGCACTGCCCATTCATAGACAAGTCCAGCCAAAATCACAAGGAAGGGAGCACGCTCCTTCTCTGGCTACTGGAAAAGGTACTGTGCTCATCCAGCTAGATACATGGGCATCATCCCTGGGGAGAACAAACTAAAGAGGAGAAAGGCTCTTTCGTAATACAGTCAACCACTCAATACTGAAATTAACACGTGTCCAAGTCAAATCACACCCTAACACAAGAGTACAGGTGAACTGCATCTTTTTTGTTCACTGATGTCAAGTATTATTAAGAATTATAAAGTTCTTTTAAAAGTGTAACTTATTTACTCTCATCCATAATCTAGGCTTCATAGGGCTGCAGATATAGGTCCATTTTATGAAATCTAGTCTCTCAGCAATGTTCTTTGAAAATGCCACAAGAAAATAAGAAATCTAAGATTTGTCCATGGCTGAATAGACAGGAAAGCAGTCCTTCACTTCCTAGTTTACAGATGTGAATATTCCAGATAAGAAACCTTGAAAGCTAATTTCAAAGTTAAAAGACAAGTAAAAGAAAAGCCTTACAAAGAGCAGTGTTCCTCCTGTATTTCAGGTTAAAATCAAGAACCACAATAAACTTATTCCAATCCTTCCCAATCTTCAGGCTGCTGCAAACAAGTGGATTGGCCTTTAGTACATTTAAGACACAGAAGACTCAAAGATGACTGGCTATTTCAAATAAAAGCTTATACACGTTAACAGTACTGTCATATGACAACAAACATTTTTGCCCCTTTCCTCTACTCATGCCTCATCCTGTAGACTTTACTAAGGCAAAGTATTTACTAGAATATTTCAGAAGGTAATATTTAGATCCTAAGTCCTTAATGACAGTCACTGCCAAATGTGTTTTCATTACCCCTTTTGGAGGCCATGGTCCAGATCTCACTACACAATCTCACCCATGGCTACAGTTCATGCAATCTGTATGAGTGAGTCATGTGGGAAAATGCTAGCTTAACACTAGAAGGTTATGAAAGTTTAAAAAGCTATTTTTTAATTTAGATAGAAGCTCATAATAACACACAACTATGTTCCATATCCCTTACTTTCTGGTGAAAAGTTAGGTCTTTTTAGTAGCTGAAGCTGGCAATAACATCAGAAAATATTAATGGATGTTGACATAGCAGAATGAAAAAAGTATCTTCTTGTTCACTTTTTTCATATGAGATCATCAATGTGGTGAAAGGGAAACAGAAGAATGGAAACACTTTCCTCCAGGTAAGGAAAAGTGAAGGTAATCCAAAGCTATCAGTCAGAGAAAGTGAGCATTCTGCACTAAGACTAAAAGAACTTCAATTTTGAAAGTAAAACAAATAAAAATACAAAGTCTAATCTAACTCAAGGCATCAAACAGAAATTACACCCTTTCATCAACATCCTCCAACAGACAGAGTCAAAAAATTCCACATACGTATAGATGTCTTACAAAATTGC
Source organism: Struthio camelus (assembly GCF_040807025.1). Lineage (NCBI taxonomy): Eukaryota > Metazoa > Chordata > Aves > Struthioniformes > Struthionidae > Struthio > Struthio camelus. The sequence continues at coordinate 38,389,423 of NC_090945.1, forward strand.
TATATGGGAATGCACATTATATCAGTTCTTGAGCTGGGCTGAGTAGCAAGGAACAACTTGCAAGGCCATACCACATGTATGGCTACTATACCCCAAATTTTGTAATACATCCTATAATACTTTCATCCATGTCTTCTTAACCACATAATAGCCATAAAAGCCATTCTTCCAATTTCTTCACTTCTTCAAAAATCAGAAACTGATAGAAAAAGAACTGAAGAAATAGCTAATTAATTTAAAAAAAAAATCAAACACATTTGTTAATTTACTTTGTTATCAATTTATCTTCAGGAGAGAAGAAAAAGGACAACTAGTTTCTCCTCACCTCTTTATCCCGTATGATGTGTTTTCCACACAATAAAATCAAGGTCTTGTCTTATTATATGCTAACTTAATCTAGACAACAGGAGTTAACAACAACAGTACAGATTCTTCAGTGCTGGCTTTAAGTGTGTCCCAGAATACAAAAGTGAAATACCCTTCATCATTAAAGACATTGATTAAGCAGACACTAGCACGGGCATATTAGCTCACACTACAATCGCATCTTAATTTTTGCTGAACTAGATTAACTCAGTGTCAGCGTTCACTGCAGGAAACAAGCTCGCCTGAGGCTGCTGCAGTTCTACAAACACCGGCTGGCCACAGTACCACTTACCTAGCTTCAAAAACATACTTCATTGCCCTCTCAGGTGTTTCTACCCCATGCCATCCCTTGCCTCGTGCTGGCACTGGAATTTCTACAATGCATATAGACTGCAGACACATTTTAGATTTTTTCTATGTAAATCAGTTTTAACCTGGAATAGATCCACAAACCAGTTCACTGCATGAGTGCACAAGATCTTCTTCCAGCAGAAGTCAAGAGTTAGGAGCAAAAGAACTTGTTTCAGAAGCACTGCCTACCTAAAAGGTATTCATAAAACTGTGGCCCAACATTACAGTTTCATTCTTAGCAGCAGTGAAGTTTACACCCCATTACACAGTCTTCGGTCCCTAACTTCAGCCCCACGCTCGCCATACACAGAGGTATACAGAGGGTATAAGTGTTCATTTAGACATACGAGGAAGAACAGGAAAATTGATCTGGCTGAAAAATAACCCAGGAAAAAAGGCAGCCACATTTCATAAGATCACCAGTTTAGATCACTGCGCCATTTTACATATGACCTTGTCAACGTAAGATGAACGTGGATGACTAGGCAGAGGGAAAAGGAGAACAGGGCAGATGGAGGAGGCCAGGGGGATATTGCTGCTTGAGCCAGCAGGATTGCCATAGGAATTCATGTACAACCTACCCATGGATGCCATGTGCAACACTGATGAAATCATTTGTTACTCCATCCCTCACTTCCCCGTCTATAAAATGGAGCAAACAATACTTACTTATGCTTACAGCTCTCTGGTAAGAGAAAGAAGTTAGAGACTGCAAATCTTTTACTTACTAAATTAATTAGGAGGGAATAGAAAAGGAGGGATACAATTCTTCTTAAAGATAGGGCAAGAAAAGCAGCTGATGGGAGAAAAAAGTAGTTTTCTTTCTTTTTCCTGTAACTGAAGTAGAAGGAAAATAAACGTTAAGGTTTGGCCATTATGGAGCCAGCTTGCCACAGAAAAAGTAGTGTTCAAAACCGAGAACAGAATTGCAACAACAGATGCTCCCTGTCTTGCTCAGTGGAAGAGCTGGATGCCTCCTAATACGCCACTCAAGCAAAGACTTTCAAAGGACTCCACTTAACTAAGGCTGCCTTTGCATTTGACTGGCAAGCAGACCAGGAGGGGAGATTATTACAGGAGGGGAGAGCAGGGGGAGGAGCAAAAATGGACTTACAGCTAGTAACCTCACTCTGAAGGATAATTAGCCATCAATACAACATCCTAAACACGTTTTGTTATTGCAGAAGCAAAAAATTTACTTCTAAATGACAGCCAGGCCTTGCATTTTAAGCCTCATCATTTTCTTCGATGTTAACAAGCTCTGATTAATAATCAGGATATGAAAGACGGATTAAGTAGTGAGGTCAGAATGAGGTCACCTGTGCATAAGCTGGAAGCCAAGTTTTACATACCCGTATCTCTTCACACGCACTAAAGCAGATAGTCTAAACCAAGAAGAAAACCACACAATGTCATATAAAGTTTAGTAAGTTAAAATAATTAACAGGAAGCAGAAATATGTACACAAGAACCTGCTAAGTCATATCTACATACCTTTTAACAGTGTTTACTTTTATAATTAAGAGCATGTAGTCAATTTCTCTCCAGTTCTGAGCATTTTTTGTCCTAGAATATCCAGTTTACAAGTAACCTTCAGAATATATAGAACTTGTTTGTTTTCAAACTTCCAGGAATAATTTTTCCCTAAAGCAACGCTGAGATGAACCAATTAGTATACAAGTATATGCAAGAACCCTAAATGACAACTACTTCAGATTCTGGGTCGAAGAGGAGAAAAATTAGCAAAAAGGCACCCACACCACTGATCCCGAAGAACCAATACAGTTTATTGTTCCTGTTAACGTTATGACGTTGGCTGATCGAGATTTCACATGCAGATTTGAATAAAGACTCAAGAAAATCATTTTACTGGACCTATGACTTCTGTAAGAGTTAATATGCTCTGCAAACCCTTGACAATGATACTTCCTGATCTAAGAACAGCATAACAGCAGATAGCACAAAAGGAACTTTTACCAATATAATTTTAAGTTGTTACTCGCACCACAGAAATGCTTGTTTTTATTAACGACTGTAGAATGGCTGAGGTGGTACACTCAGCGCATCCCAAACAACCCATTTCCGGCTCAGAGTTTCTTAAGTGTCATAGTAAACAATGTACCATGTATGGAGTTCTGCAGTATCTTGTTATACCAACTGAGTTTTTTCCAGTTGGAATGTGGTCCATCTTTTTCTTTCCTTTTGCACAGTCTCCATTCAAACACAAAACTCAGTTTATTTCAGATACTGTAGTATCGTAAACCAGATGCTGAAGGACAAAGGTAAGGTGAAGTCTGGTTATGACAGGCAAAAAAAGTCCTGAGCAAACCAATCCACTTCAATTAAATTAAACACATTACTTACTCAATGTAACTAATTTATCAGTTGCTATTTACACCCAAGGATTCATGCACTACAAAACATTATTTTTTTCCCCTTTTGTCACCTGGTATAATAAGCTTCCCTCTTCCTCCCCCCACCCACAACAAGCCTTCCCTTACTCTTATTCTTCGACCATCACAGCTACTGTGATATTATGACATGTTGTATCCACTGTTCAGGATGCCGACAACATGCTACATCTCACGCATTCCATGATATGTAAACTATAAATAAATGAATCTAAACCTCTTTGGCACTAAGCTTACAAACTGGCAGAAGAGAAAGCATATACAATCTGGCACAAATGTTCATTTCTCAATGAATAAGATTGAAATCAGCAGGACACCATTAAGAGTTTTCCCAGGTTGTTTCTTGGAGCTTTTTAAATTGAGACATTTTCAATGTTTCAGTTTTACATGAACACTATAGCTCTAGATTTCATCCGCCAGGATTGGCTTTATTAAAAGGCACAGATAATATTTATTTGTTTTCTATGGTGTATTTACTCAGTCAATAACTTTTCCTATAAAGGACTGCAACTGTCCTCTCTGTATTATTCTAGTACCTAGAAATGATACCTGCTTCCATAGACCTGGTCACTGTGATCCAGTTTCCAGACCCCTAAGGATCTGACTTCGAGTTTTCCTGACTTCACTGGGCAGCCAGTCTTCTGGCACAAAGCTCCTAAGAGCTGGCGTACAGAATTATCTTGAATGCAGCAGAGACCTTTCAGAGCAGCTATTTCCAACCATTTTAAACACTCATTCTAGGACCATCTCTGCCTATTAGGCTAAGCTAAAAAAAGTGGTAGCATCTTAGGAGTATGTCCCATGAGACGAAATTCTTTTAGGAATTCTTCATGTCATCTTCAGTATTTCAAAATGCTATTTTATTGGCTGCTCCCTTCTTGCAGGTAATTTCTATTCTTATCCACAAGTTTTTCTACTCAATATTTGATCCTGGGCTATTTAATATAAATGACTCTTCATGTCAATCAGCCACATGTTGAATCCATTGGCCAAATATCAGTTCCAGCAAGGAGCAGAAAACTTTGTATTAACTGTGTACAAACAATGCCTATAACTACTAAAAAGGGGGCGGGGGCACCAAACTGTTTTCAGTTGTAAGATTCTATTTTATTCTAGTATTTTACACAAGCAAAAAAGCTCAACTAAATTTAAGGAATCATTTCCCTTAAACTTTTCCCAAAAGAATCATTCTCCAAAGTTTATATCCAGCTAAATATTTCATCATTCTCCAGTAGCTGGCAATTCACCATGTACTTCAAAACTTCAGTTGTTAAAGAGACCACTGCAAGTCATGTCATTAAATATTTATATATTTTGCACATAGAAACTGAATTATAAAAGTGGCATTCTGACCCAAACTAAATTGGTGCCTGTTTACCTTAAAAATCCTTGACTGTAAATTGCAACAGTTGAGGAACTGCTTCATAAGCAGCTCAGTCCACAATGCAGACTATGTTCTGTAATATCATTGGTTGTCCCAATTTAGACCACTCCACCAAGCAGTCTAAAGCAGAGCTTAATCCATAAACTGCCCTGTAAAAGGACTTCCCTCACCCTCCCTGCAAGCAGATGGCAGTGGCCCTTTTCAAGATGACTAGATGTTTTCATTTGTGTTGGAGCAGTAATGACCACTCTTCAGCTCTATCCCACTGAAGGCAAGTCACCCTCCTACTGCTCTTTCAAGGAAAAGACAAGAAACAGAAAAGCAACCTTCGTTGCAGAGACGGAATAAAACACATTAAAGAACAAAGAACTGACCATCATATTAAATCAATAGCTGCAATGTTCTCTTAGCAGAACAGACTTTGGCAGCTAAAAAAAATTTTTCATGATGACCAGCCTGAGGACATAGGGGAGTAAATGTGCACTAAATGCCTCCTTGGAAATGTGTTGTGGTTTCCAGATGACAAAAGAAAAAAGTATATGAAGTTACTAATTCGTGTTCTCTCATGTGTAAGTTAAGGAACAGAATTATAAATTCAACTTGTAATTTCTATCTATCTAATATGTTATAAAACATCTGGGATCATTCTGTGAGTAATAGCTAAAGAAAGTACACTTTTATTTAGATATTCAAAACACATCTACCTCAAGACTTGTCCCAATAGTAAAGGTTACACAAAAAGCTAAAAAGAATTTTAAAATAGAGTTCCAAAGAAACAAACATTTCTGATGAATCAGGAGTTGCTAAGACTACTAAAAGCAAGCAACAATAAAAAAGCATTATTTTGGAATGACTGTCCCAGAAGATCCTGTTTCAAACTCTGACTTCTTTTTCACTGAGAATACTGAAAAAAAAATTGGTGTTAAATTCTTGAAATAAAGTTACTTTACAAGCGAAATGTGAGACAATGGTGCAGAAACAATTTTGCTGGGCAACTTCACCTTTGCACATCTTAGCAGAAGTTTAAACATGTCAAATCATCATAAAGCCCATACAATGCCCATAATCTGCATAAACAATAACACAGGCTCACAAGAGGTTCAAATATGGATCAGATTTAACTGACAGATGAAAGCACACCGGCTGCAACAGGTTCTGTTTTATCTCTGTATTCCTAAAGCGCAGGAGACTCCTGGCCAGATCCACTAAGCACCTTGTAGAAGCTCATTCAGCAGCGACCAAAAACTAACAAACCAGAAGGCTCCCGGGAGGGCAATGAAGAGTTTTCTGAGCTCCTGCCTGGCAGCAGAACGGACAGATGGGCACTGTCTGTGCTCCCTTCCATAGCTTAGATCTCCTGTACGACCAAAATTCCAAAGTTTTTTTGAGTTCAACCTGTCCTGTATCACGTACCATAGAGTGAGTAAGAATTCTGTACAGATTCTAAAATTACTAAAGACTAATTTCAACAGCAGAGGGAACAAAGAACATTCCATCATCATTTTACCCTAATTTGGCTTTACTGAAGGCAACTTTCTCTCCATGTATCAAAAGTTCCAAATATAAGTAAGATATCACTCCTGTGAAGACAAACTTCTTCCTGCATTAATTTACACCTAACCGAGCATTTGTAAGGTATAAGCTATTTTAATTTATACATTTGTTCAAAAAGGTCCAATATATTAATTTTCAGATCTTAAAAGGAATGGACTAGAAATATTTTCACGTAACTTCTTTTATCCAGAGTCTTTTACTGTCACAGAAGAGTAACAAAAAGTCTTTAACTTTGCATAGCAAAGTGACAATCTATCCTGGAGAGAGTCCTTCTTGCAGATTCTTCTTGGAGGCACACAGTGATAGGACAAAGGCAATAGTCACAAATTGCAACAACAGAAATTCTGATTAGATGTACAAAAAAAAAAACCACAACATGGGCAGTCAAACACTGCAGCAGGATGCCCAGAGAGGCTATGGAGCTTCTATTCCTGGAGATATTCAACATCATCCTGAACAGTGCTCTAAATAACCTAACCTAAGTTGGTCCTACATTGGGTAGGGGGGAAGGCACGCGCGCTGGAATAGATGACCTCCAGAATTCCCTTCCAATCTAAACTACCCTAGTAGTCTATGAAACTGAAAGGAGGATTACAAAATCATTTCAAATGTCCTATTATAAAACAAAATATTAATACACATACACTCAAAAATCAAGCATCAGCACTCTATCTGGAGTAAAAACGAGGGAAGAGTTGTAGAAATTTTTTTTTTTTTTTTTTTAGATAACCTCCTCCTTGCATCCCCAGGATTCTGTTTTATCTGTGTATAATCAAAATTGAGGTATCTTTTTAAAAATATGTCAATAGTCAATAACATCTAATTAAATAAAAATCCTAAAAATCACATTTCTTATGAAATGCCATGACTTGCTTTTACAACAAAGTAGATAGACTTTTTAAATTTGATCAAATGAACTATACTGGTCTCAGTATTTTAAAAACGATTGACAGATGACTGCTAAAATAGGTAGAAGCCATAAAAGTTTAAAAAAAATAAAAGGTACAAATAGTATTTGATGCAAGGGTGGGGAAAGCAGCCATAAAGAGATGAGGCCAGTATGATCTAACAGGTAAGAATAGAGGCTACCAAAGCATGATACAGGCATCACTAGTGACACTGAAGCCACTTCAAAGCTGTACAAACTCCACAGAGTAGGGAGCATGTACATATTCTCAGAGCCAGGAGACTATTGCTCCTGCTGCAGGAGGCTTCCTACACATGCACTGAAGTGCATCCTAGCACTCCCCCCACAGCAAAAAGAAGGGAAAATCCAGGGAGCTCTGACAGGAGTGAGTAGAAGCTGAACCTCTGACTCTCCATTGGATTAGTCCTCAGCAGTGAAGCGCTGACCTCTGTTACTGACTACAGAGCCAGATTTTCATTTTGCCTACAAAAAAGTTGAGACATAAGGGATTTCAGCAATCTCTAATCCAATCTTCTACTCAAACGAGGGTCAACACTGATTTCAGACCAGACTGCTCAGGGCTTTGTCCAGTCAAGTCTGGAAAACCTCTAAGGACAAGGTGAAGGTATGCATTCTGCAGGTCCGTCAAAGGACGTAGATATTTACAAATAAGGATATAAGAAAAACAGAACGCTACAAGCGGAACGGGAATGGACTTCAGTAAATGCAACTGCTTGGGCAATTAAAAACAAAAGAGAAAAATCTAACGAGAATGATTTTTGAAAATACCATGTAATTGTTAACAATATAAAGCAAATGGCATTAAACATATAAACAACAGCACAGAAAACATTTCAAAATTACTCAGATTGGCCTGGAGCCAAGAGTAGTTGCTGTCTTGTAATTGCTGCAGTGACTCCTAAAAGCATTGCTCAAATGCTTTGGAAATGCTTGACATACAAGAATAAAACTCAGTATGCAGCAACAGTCTGAGCTGATATAGCATGAGCAAGACTGCATTTGTCAAGGCCTGCTAAAAGGATGCTGCAGCAATTTTGATACCAGACGATGAGAGCTAGGATGAGAGGTTTAACTATGTGGATAGAATAGGAATCTCACAGATTTTCTGCAATGTTATTGCATGTGCAAAATGACAACAGCAGTTTCTCTGCTTCTGAAGATATGCTATTTTTCAAACACATACTAAGACAACGGGAGGCATCGCTGAATGAGGGAGCACACTTTATCAATGTTTCTGGCAGTCTTTGTCCAGCAGGCTGCTACAGATTTATACAATCAGCTTTTTGCATCATGGATCCCACCTTCAGGCACAAAGTGCCCCCTTCCCACCTTCACAGATATGCAGGGGGGACAAGGGGGCATTTCTCAGAGCACCATTAGGTCTGGCAATGCCCTATCAGTGAACAGAAATAGTGAAAGGCCTGGGAGGAGCCACTGGGAGGAGCTGTAGCCACAGACCATTTTAAATCCTTGCCCTCCACTCTGGAAAATGCAAACGCGGTAACAATTCTCATTCTTGCACAGTAAGTTTTCTGCAACTAAATTTCTCCTGTCTTCCTGCCTTGATAACATTTCACAACACAGCAACTAGACTCTGACTTGAAATTCTGTTTAGCAGAGACCCACCTTCTCCTGACATCCAGAAGCTGTAATTAATCATGCTTTTTCTATAAGTGAAGTTTATATTGAAACAAAATTTTAGAAGTTGTGAGGTTCAGAGCAATAGTCTCACCCCCAACATGCTCATTTCAAATGAAGCTATGACATACGACCCAATAACTTTAGAAATTGCCATTTAAACATGAAACTGAAATCATTAACTCAAAGTAGCTTCATTTAGTTAGAGAAAAAAAATAAACTAATGCCATCACCTCAGCTGCTTACCATCTTTTGAATACAATTTACTCTTGTAACTCTGTAGCATTTTTTCCTGACCACGATAAAAGTGCATTATAAAATTTCCTGATATAAACTGAGAAATTCACTATTTCTCCTAAATTCCCACCATCCTGAGCAGCAAATAGAACATCAAGTCCATTTTTTGCTGAATTAACTTTCAAGTAATTTCACAAGTTTTCTTCCAAGTGTCATTATGAATAAGCTACTTTTGTCCTCTGCTTTCTTTCTGTTTCTATCCAGTATTATAACATCCATGTTGTCTCCTCTCTATGTAAGCTATCAGTATTTCACTGTGCCTTCCAAAAATCCACAAAGAGTATCTTCCCCCTTTTGAGACCATGATTTGAGTCAACCTTTAACGCTAGAAAGAATAAGAATTTTGTGGTCTCATTCCACTACCTCGTGAAATGGGACACACTTCAAAGCCACTGCTGTTGAAGCTGCCAGCTTCAACACACGAAAAAGTGACTGAACAAGCATGGAGAACTAATTCTAAGTTTTACAGAAAAGTCAACTTTTGGACATTAAAATGGTCTCCCATTTATGGTCTTCCCTAGGTCAGTCTCAAAATCTTGTCTGAAGCCATATTATAGTAGCAAATGAACAGAAACGTGAAACACAAATATGAAAAGAGACCAGATTCCCTGAATCCTAATGTGTGAAAACCAGACTATCTTAACTCATTCAGTAAGATTCTCTAAAAGCCATAACACCATTCTCACCAAAAGCTGAAGTACTGCAAATGCCTCCCAAAATATTACCATTCATGTTTACTCCTTTCGCCACACACCTCCCTCACAAATCAAAGGGAACACTAACAGAGCATTCACAGCCTTACCTAAAAATACAAGAAACAATGACCAAAAGTCTAGAAAGGTAGCTCACAACAAAAGTCTGAAGTAATTGGAATTGTTCAGTTTGAAGCAGTGCCTCTCTACCTCTGCTGTAGCTGAGCCTAGGGGACAAGATTTAGCATATCTCCTCCCACTCTGTGCTCTGGGGCAACGATCATGTCTTTCACGTTCTCTCCCTGGGGCCCTGCAACTGTCTGTTTCTCAGCCCCCCAAGCAGAAGCGTTCCCACCTCCAAGAGCACATTGCCAAGATGAGGCCTCAGTTTTCATGGCTCTCCTGTAGCTGCGGTTCCTACTGAGCGAGATGCAAGTTATAAAATATGGACTCCTAAGCTCCAGAGATGCACCACAACTGGCACACGAGCCACCTCAGCACATCACAAGGCCAAGCACAGAGTCAGAAACAGCCACAGCTAGGGATCTGACTTGCCACTGTCCCATTGTTAATGCCAGTACCCACTGCAGCTGAGCACGGTACCACGCCACAAAGGCCTGTAGACTTCCGGCTTAGAAGACAAGAGTGAGGAGAGGCACAATCGCTCTCTTCAATGTGAAAAGCCTATCTGCATGCAGGAAAGATGCTACTTATTCCATCCACAACAAATATAAAGAGGGAGAGAGGGAAGGGGCCTGAGCTGCAGGAGAGGTTATCTGGCAAACACTAAGAAGAAGAGGGGAAAGAGCTAGGGCAAGGAAGAGGGGTCTCAATGATCTCCCAAAGTCCCTGCTGGCCCTGGTTTCTCTCATTAAGCACAGGTAATAAGATATCAGAACATTAGAAAAATTTCTAATGACGCAGTTTACATAGGACCTAGTGTCATGTCACAATAGGTATGTTAGTAAGTATGTCAGAAGGCATAGCAATGTAGAGGGCAATGCTCTCTTCTGGAGAAAAAGGAGGAGGAAACACTTTAGAGTTCAAAGTCATGGCGGCTTCCTGAAACAGAAAGCAAATTCATTTTGCTGTGTTGCAAAGATCTTATTTAAATAAATAACCCTAATTCACTGTAAACATGAATACTGCTATTCAGAGCCGAAGAGGGAAAAGCAGAGTGAACACCTTCACAACCTTGGTTTTCTGAACATCTACAAAAGATAAAGGTTTTTTCCTTCATCAGCTCAACTACGTTGCTTCTTATCGGCATACTTCACTAGGGGCATAAGACAGAACAAAGAATAGGCAGGAGAATAGCGTTACACAATGTTTAAAGCGTGTTTTACTATTCATAACCAAGAACAATAGATACTACAAGTAATCACTACAAGGTTTTACGATAGATGGACGATGAACTAGAACACAGACGGAGTTGTTTTATGAAGCCTCGATGGGGTACTCCTCCATTACCAATGTCATGGTTGCCATTGCCTCAGAAAGATCACATCACAATCACAGCACAGTAATTAAAGAACTCTCAATAGATTGAAGCTAAATTGCAACCACAAGCAATTTGATGGTTACAACATTTACATCACAAAGTTGAAGAAAATGAAAGGCTGAAAACTTTGCTAAGAATTCTATCATCATCTGACGCATCTTGGTGATGGAGTAAAAACATACCTTATGCCCATGGGGAAAAAAAGATACCTTAATCAATGTGATATGGATATCCCAATTGCATACTTTTACAGTCTTTTGATCCCAAATCCAAATACAATGCAAAATGTAAATGCCAAAAATTATTTTCACAATGGTACAATAATACATTGAAGATGACAGGAAGAGGAAGAACTGTTGCATGTTCTCTGTCGAGACCACCTAGGATTCAGCTAGAGATTCCAGCTGAATGTTGCCTTTTCCTTTTGAAGGAGGAAATAATTCCTGCGGGATTACTGAAATTCTGGATCAAAGTGAACACTAATTTTCAAAGCTCCTAACAAAGAAGAGAATGGGAAAAAGTTGAGATGGTCTTTTTTGATTTCATGTAAAGCAGTATAAATGCTAAACTCCAATTAGGTCCTCAGTTTTATCTGTATAACCTTAAAACCTTCAAACCAAAAATTAAGGGCACCTTCTATGCAGTCTGAATTCATTAGGGTTATATGGGTTTACGTCTCCTAAACGAAACCGAGTAAACAAGTCTGCAACTGCAAAACAAACAGGAAATGAATTCAGTAATTTTGCAATAGCATGAAAAAAGCACACATGTGCCACAGCGTATGTATGAATCCACACTGAGAATAACTTAAAATTACGTTTATAAAGGCACTGGAACTTAAGCTATGACATTGGGGAAGATTAACAGAGTTTTTTGTGCATTTTGCTCACTAACTGTCTAAACAGACAATCACAGAGAGGTGAGGTGGTAATGTATTACATTAAGCTTGTCCTATTTGAAGGATGGAGGTTATTTAACAGATTTATGGAAGCTAATGCACTGTTACAGATGTTGATTCAATTAAGACAACTTTGGTGGAAACGTTAAGCAACAAAAGATCCTACACATTAATCCACATATTTCCTCAGATTTTTTAAAAAATAAACATGAAAAATTCAACATCCCCTCCAGGGATTCCCTGATTAATCAGTTAACTGAGTGAGAAAGAAGAAGCAATTGCATGCACTCTCTGATCAGCTTCACACAAAGAAATATAAAACATTAATAGGCTATTAATAGAGCGATTAACATTGATCTTTGGGTCACATCAAGGGGTCATTCTTCTAGGATTTGTTTGAAACTAACACTAACTTGGCTCAGGAGGATTTGTTTTTAAAACACTGAAATAACCAATTTTTCAGGATGTAATATTTCCCAAGAATAATCCATGATACCCTCAAGCAGTTCCAATCCTGTGAATTAAGCTACTCACACAGCAACCCTATTTTGTGATTGGAAAAAAGAGCAAGTATCATGAATAAGCTTTTTTTTTTTAAATGAAGTTTTCAGAGACCAAGGATCATCTCTCTTGTTAGGGGTAAAGAATGTAACGTAGCATAACTTCTTTCAGACTAAGCAAATATTACTTTTAGGCCAAAACTTTTTATTACTAACCTCATATGCTATTCTTTTGATAGTAACTGTCAATACAGTGATTCCCTGACCATCACCTTCCCTAGCTATCATTTCCTTATATGCCATTAAATTTATGTACATAAAGTTAGATAGACAAGCTTAATCTCTGTTACCACTGTAATGCAGTGCTCTCCATTACAATTCTCAGGCCATGATTTGCAAACAAACAAACAAAAACCCTCACAGAGGAATATAGATGTAGATAAAATATCTGTGGAAAGGTAGCTAACTTCAAAGTAATGGGAATTTTCAGTGTCTCCTTTCAAAAAAGATAGGATGTCAAATTTTCTGCTGGAACAGTGGATGAAGAGCTTAGTGATCAGCCTTTGATATTAAGGAGATTCTGCCATTTTGTTTATTTCCTATTTCTTTTAGTTTAGATAAGAAGGTTGTGACATAGCAATTCTTAACAGCCCCTGGGGGCTTTCAAATTCTTTGAACACACAACCCAATTTTAGCATCACGTATGGAAAACCAGCAGCTCTGTTTACTTATCTTGTACTAGTAGATAGAATGAATTTCACATTCTAGCAGAAAGCGTCACTAAAGTGGATACGTGTCAAGAAATTCCCCAGAACGATCTTGGGAAAAAGCCTATGCCAAAAGCGCTCCCAAGTATCTAACGTTTTTCTGTGTTAATGTGGATGTGCAGCTAATCACGAAAGACTCAAAGATGGCAAGTACTCTGGCCTACTGTACCATATGTGTTGTTCCACTCTGTATCCGTAATCCAGTGGACCCATTTGATGCAGTTGTTCCCTTTATCTAGATATATACCATTTCTTATAAAAGAAAGTTCAGCTGATCTAGACCTTTATCTTGAGAGTGAATTTCCATAATGCATTCTATATACAGATATTTCTTAAGACAACTCTGAAACAGCACTCCATGAGAACATCTTGGGTCCTCACTGATTTGCATAAAGGCATCCATTTTTCTGTGCAATACTCTGGTAAATTGAGATAAATAAGATACTCAGTTTAGCAGCTGATCTTAAGCCTACATCCAGATTCACAGGCAATATCACTGACTTATTCTTCGAGATCCTTTAGTTCTGTAGCCATCTAAATATTCTTTTAAAATATTAGGATTTAAATAGGAAAATAAATAGTGTATTTATTACATACAACCTCCTATTTTAATGGGATGAAGTTCAATTCTTTGCAAACCATGTCAGCAATCCCCACCAGTTGGAGGCATATTATCAGTGTAACACCAAGTTCTAATCTCACAAAAACAACCAAAAAAATTTTTAAAGAAAGTATTACTATAAAAGTTATCAAAATTAGTCTAAACTGTAACAAAGAGACACAAGACCCTCATGAGGACACCAGGCACCTTTGAAAACAGACAAGGATACTGATAAACTTTTCATTTCCCACAAACAAGAGATTATCATCAGTTCAGGGTTGACTATCAACTCAAGTTTGGCCCATGATATAAAATTCTATCTAACTAATAATAAAGAATAGTGGAAGCATTTATTAGGGAAGGAAGGGTTGTTTGTTTTACACTTCCCATTTGTTTGCTGACAAAACATTCTGCCTGACTTTATAAAATAGCAGTACTCAGAATGAACAAACAGAAAAGAATTAAAATAGGATACAGTTCTCTCTCTCTAACTGATGTACCAATATAGAAGCACAAAAAGAAAGGGTAAAAATGAAACTAACTTAAAATTGACCAATCTTTTTAAAAAATGAGAATTTCTTTGCTAAAAGAATTCTGTTTTAACCAACCAACCTGAAGAGCATTTCCTACCACAATTTGAATGTCATTTATACAAATCCCCAAACTTGAAAGAAATGAAAACCACATAAACCCTGTCTAATGGCATGCAGCATGTCAGATCCTTTCTGCTTGCTCTCCTTTAAATTAGCATAACAGCTACTCAAAGACTTGCAGAAACCAAATACGGGAGAAAATACATATTAGCAAACAACTGAGAAGCGCCAGCAGCAGATTCAGGTGTTCCAGGTATCTCTGCCTCTTAAGACCTGGGGTCCTGTGGCTCTGCCTCTGTTCTTGTTCATGAGCTGTAATTCTACCCACACAATAGCAGAAAGATCCCGTTCCTTCTTGCAGTAGTAACAGGAGCATCTGTATCATGTGCTATTTTTAGATGCTACCAGTCCAGAACCATTTAAGAGAGGAATGAAGAGCTGCAGGCCAGAAGACAGGAGTTGCCTCCAAGTTACTGCTAGACCTGACTCAAAGGAAAACGTCAAGCTCTTAGTGCCCTTCACCACCTAGAACAAGGCCTCAAGCTGAGACAGGCTTGCTCGAGCAATGTTTTGCTTCTCTCACAGTGCTTCAGGATCTCCTAGAGGTGTACAGCAGTTTTTGTCTGCAGCATTTCCAGCTCCAGAAAGGAATCACTGCTCGGATCACACTTGGGTAACGCCTGCAGGCTCCCCTTTGCAGCCCAGGGGTTAAAACATATTACAGACAATGCAAGGCTTTGCTTCTGATTTATCACAAAACTGCAGGATCCCAAACCCAAAGCTCAGGACTATAATTCATATGCCTTAGCCTAATACTGTTCAGCGCTTCTTTTCAATTCATTTGACCACAGAAAGATATATGTTGAATACCTGTGCACCAAATGATTTGTAGACTTTTTTTATGCACTCCTGGGAGTGTAATATCATATCTAAACTGTATTCTGGAAATCAGAGTAAAGCACTACTTCATTAAGTGACAATTCTAGCATGAGAAATTTTCAATCATTAAAATCACCATATCTTCTTGGCTATTTTTTTAAATTCATTTCAGACATGGGAAACAAGCAACATTTTACAATAAAATATGAATAGTCTGTCTTGCAGATAATGCTTTACAAGATCCAGATAGGGCATTTAAAAGCTCTTAGAATTCAAGGTGTCTTCAAAAGGAAAAAGGAAAATAGTAACATTATCTTTTCTCAATAGCCTGACCGCCTCGAGGAAGTTTCTTCAGAGTTCCTTGCAAGCTGCTTAAAAATTACAGGCAGTCTTCCCATCAGAACAGGGAGAAAGGAAAGAAAATTATTTTATCCGACATTTAGATCTCAGAATCCCAAACAGCTAACTTTCCGGAGTCTGAGTCACATAACTGCATATTTCAAACTCTAGTAAAAAGGGCTCATGTTGTTTTAAGACCTTGCATTTGGTTTCTGTGAAGCACCAACAAACTCGGAGGAAGCTTTATCAAGGCCTTAGTTTCCCGATGCAAAAGAAAATAAAAATGTGCACTTCCAGCAATAATGTATCAGCATCAAAACCTGTAGTGACACATATCACATACCCATGGAAGAACCAGATTGCCATTGAACTGTCAGTAAATATTCAGCGTCACTGAGAAGCATTAATACATTTCTCCTCTCAGTTTTGCCTCTAAAACTTTGAAAAATCCACTTACAGAATCTGCCAACCCCGTTTCAGCTATAGGCTATTCACATGCATTCTTTGCAATCAAGGACAACTTTAATTCAGACATTTTACTACATACCAGTGATGCAGGAGTTTCAACACTAGACATGCATATACAATGCTAAATTCCAGCACAGATTTGAGGTGGTATATTTGTGCCCATACGCTATTAGAACCATGACAGGTATACTGCTGGAGAGTTACAAACTGCACTGAGGCAGCTCTTCCTGGAGCTGAAGGGTCTGCCTTCATTCAACATATGATATTTAATGTGGCATGCAGGCCAATTGTATGGATTTAAATAGCCACCCAGTTATCCCTGGATTTGTGACAGCTGCAATAACAGGAAGAACAACTCATTCTGAGGGGCTTTTTTGATTTTTTTTTTGATTGTTTGGTTTGTTGGTGCGGCTTTTTTCCTGAAGGATAGCAAAGGATATACTCATACCTTAACGTTTCATGGTGAAACTTCAGCGTGTCCATCTCTCTCTCACACACATGGATACTCAGGAAAAAGGCAAACGCTAAGCCATTCAACAATTCTCTGTCTCGTCTTTAGCATAACTATTGCTCACAGTGCACTATAAAGACTTTTTTCTTCTCTCTACTTTCAGCTCCTCAATTAAATCCCCTTTATTGGATTATGGATTAATGCAACAACTACAGCAGCAAGTCCTTTCTAAAAGGATGAAAAAACCTAAGGTGGGGACCATTATACAGTGCAAGTTTACACTTTGAGTTTGTGGGTTTGTTTTGGATAATTTGTGTATTACAGGAAATCACCGTTTACATTTAGTTGAATGTGTTTTGAACAATAGATATGACATAAATTAGCACCTGCTAAAACACTTCCGCAAACATTTAAGTAATTAAAACAAACCCATGTTTTCATTAAAACACGTAATGTCCAAGGAAACTAAGAGCAAGTCATTTTAAGTCACCGCTCCCGTTAAACAATGATTAGCAATCCTGAGCTCTGAGAATTCAAATACTGTATACAAACAATTTCACTCTTGCCACATATGTTAAAGGCAACATTAAATTTAGCATGTTAGATGACTTACAGACGACTACCATTTGAATGTAAAATGCTGAAATATTGGTGCTGCTTCTTATCCACAACAAGATAACACTGTATTATGCTATCATCAGACTGTAATCCTGTTTAAAAAAAATAAAAATAACAAAAAACACACTAATAATCAGAGTAGTTTTTACCCAAGTGATCTCAAAGCACTTTATAAATGTAGCCAAGTATTCTTGTTCTTCAGAGGCACAAAAAAGAAGCAGTATACTCTTAAGTAGGCATGTCTCAGAAAAAGTCAGTGGCAGAAACTAGGAACAGAAAATCCAATTCTCCCAAGTATCATGCCACTGCTCTCTCTACATCTCCACCCCTAAAGGACTGAAGAAAAACAGCAGCTACATGAATTAAAAATAACTTACGATCAGCAAGACAGCGATGAAGACAGAAGCCCTGTGTAAACTAAATGAGCTAGAAATTTAAATCTAGAACCAGACTCTAAACTGGGGAAAGCTGACATTATAAGGTTAGGTTAACATTCTGCCCAATTAAATGGACTTGACTTTTCTAAGACAACAATTTTTGATCTGAAGAACACTACTAAAGCACTGACAGCGTGAAGCAAAAATTCTCTTCTATTAGTCAAATTGATATAGTTGAAGAGACTAGACAAGCTTTCAGCCAAAGATGGCCTCCAGATCTCAAAACAAACAAACAAAAAATCCCATACCTTTTCAGAACTAACTTCAACTTGAGAAAGTTTGCTCTAGTTTCAACTAATCAATATGTTAACCAACATAAGAGTGGTTGGTAGCCTCTGGAGTGGAGAGGGACCGATTTTCAAGCAAAAAGGAAAACTTTAAACTACCCTTATTGGACAAAGAGGACAAAATAAGCCGTTACTATTTACCTGTGATATATTGAAGAATTACTCTTACTTCCATAGGAACATTTGATACATTGGATTAAGCACATTACATGTGTGAATATGCAGGACCCACAGACTTTGCTGACTTTACTGGCAAGGGGTTTAAGAGGGAGAAGAGCAAACAGTGTAAGATGTGCTGACTTTACTGGCAAGGGGTTTAAGAGGGAGAAGAGCAAACAGTGTAAGATGGTGAAGATTCACTGGCAAGCTTTGCATCCACTGCTCTTCAGGACCTGGTAACAGTTGATGCAAGTATGTCTGCAAAAAGTTTGGCTCCAATTAACTTCAGGGTAGGGGATTATCTGAAGGCTAGGAGAGAGGGTCAGAGTGAAATTTCTTCCACGCAGGTGTTCCAGTAGCAGTGGTAATGTTTAATCATTTTCTGTATAGATTTCAAGCTAGAATGCTAAACTACATGGGGACTTTGTATTTATTGCACTGCAGTACGTTCTTATACGCTATTCAAATATGTTATTTATTTCTCTAGACAAATAGTCTTCTGAGGTATAGATCCATTTTTGTTTTGCAAGATGAATATCAAAAGCACTCTCCTTACTGCAGGAGCAGTGATAACCGAGGGCCAAACTGCACACATTTTGTTATTTGTTGCAGATGATTCCTAGCTTCTAGGCTGCATCTTCTTTCTTTAATATACGTAGTTTACGGGCTGCCATTTGTTACTGAGCTGGATGTTTAGGAAGTTAATGCTGATGAAGAAACATACAATGAAAAAGCACACCACAGTTCTAGATAGCTAAAACTGTGCAATCTGATTTCTTTCTTTATTCTTACTTGAGTCAGCTTTCCAGCAAAAACTGTACCAGAATTACCACTTTTCTTTGACAGTTACACCTAGCATCAGTTGCCATCACATACTCAAGTCACAAACGGTTCACAGTCATTACAACATCAATACAACCATAAAACCAGTTCTCAAGAGCAGACTATTCAAACACAGAAAAATTCCATATAGAAAGATGAAGAGAAGACGAGTATTATTCAAAGCTACAAAATATCTTCCATTCCATTATTCATAATGACTTTTGGACATTAAGGATTTATGAATATCAGCTGTGATTAGCCAAGCGCAGTCTCTTGAACTGAATTTCCATGTTGACTGCATTTCCAGTATTTTAATAGTACCCACTGTAATATCAAAATCCTCACAAACTTTAATTTATTCCAAACAATTCTTAGGGTGTAAGTTATCTTCCAGTTTTATATATGGGTAGGTTAGGTACAAATCCACTGGCATGCACAGAGTTACCCAGGAACATCTGTGAATGCCTGCCAAAATGCAATGCTAACATAGCCTCTGAAGAGGTGGCTCCTTCAAAAAATCAATGTTATGAAACACATAACATTGTAGTTATGAAAGAATCATAACTACAGCTGAAGTCTTCAGTCTCTGATTTGATGACATAGCATACACGGAATATGTTGATGAATCAGCTGTGATAAAGAAGGCAACTTTAAGGTAGTTGTCTGACAATCTGAATGAAAATTATTTTATCATACATTCTAATAATCAAGAACTTCTCCAACTCTTGAATGAGACTTAAATTCAGGTTTTAGGATCTTGAAGAAAGTCAAATATCTTGAGAATGCATAAAACTACTGAAACAACATGAAAATGTAACACAAGGATAGGAGGACAGAACTGGACAAGTGAGGGAAAGTCCAAAAAAATTACAACCAGAAGGAGACAGGGAGATGGCACTGAGACAAGAACATAAGAAATGCGCTAGAAAGCAAAATGAACCTTCCAGCACATGCAGAAAAATCCCCACTGAGACAAAGACAAAAGATGGGGAAGACAGTGAACTGAATAATTAGGAAAGAAGATTGTTGAAATATTGGTGGTAATAAAGAATTCCAATCATTTTCCTCATGAAAAGGAGAATAGGAAAAAAAAAAAGTTTATTCCTGCTCTATATTCCCTTTCCTGCAAAAATCCACAAACTTTACATTAGTGGCATTTTGATGCTGTAAGATTCAGAGGAAAAAAAATTCAAAATTCAAAAAACTTATTTCTCTAAATAGCACTTGCTAAGTCATAGCTGGTATCAGAGCCCAGCAAGGCAGCTCCTCTCTGAATAGACTCAGTCTCAATACATTCTCAGTGTGCTTGTTCTTCATCCACATGCAGAATTCCTCAGTCTCACTCCTAATTTCAAAAACAAGCTTATAGGGAACAACTTTCTCAAAAACGAATTCTACATAAATTCATGCAAGGACAACTTCATTGCTGGTCATAGTTTTCCCCCAAAGAAATTGTCTTAGGGAAAACTTGCGTTCTTAATTTTTCAAGTAAGCATCAAGGCATGAAAACGCTCCATCAAAAAAAACAACTCAAGCACCATAATACAATACAAATAGATACACCACTAAGAACCAGCTACATCGTGTTATAATGGTAAAACATACAGCAGGATCCATACAGCAAAAATGGGAGTATAACTACACTATTGAATTTATACCAGCAGATGCTCTCACCAATTGATAAGTGTTCCAGTTTAAACTTGCAGACCAGAAACAGCTACACAACAGCCGATCTGTGCTGTTTTCCCCACCTCAGAAGATGAAATTTACTGTTCTCTGCAAATATCTTTGTAAAGCACATTCATTTACAAAAGTTCTAATCCTGTTAATCAAGATTATAACGTCACGTGCCGTATAATGTAAGCACATTTGGCAGAAATCTATTTAAATCTCCAGGTTCAACTGCAACAATCTTGTTCGAGTTACAGGAAGATGCTCATCTTTTACAAGTGAAATCCCAGTTTCTAGAAAAAAATGATAACTCTTAAGGATGAACATAGGTACTGCAATGTCATCCCACCTGAGTTAGTATCCTTCAGTACACAGACATTAACTTCTAGAACTAGCTGTTGTCTTCTGACAAAAGTTTAAAGCATCTAACAAACTTCCTCTTTATCTTGTCCACATAGCCAGAAAAATATTTGATCACTTAACCAAATGCTTAGGAACTAATTCAAGAAATAAAACACAGACACTTAACTCAGATCAAAGGCTACAGTTAAGTCATGTGCATTAAACATTCAATGAAACAAACTAGCTACTAAAAGAAACATTTTTGAAAGCTAACACACTTTCCATTCACGATTAAATCAGCATCAACTTGATATGCTTCCTTACAGCTACAATACAAATACCTTCTTATTTCACATACAGGTGGTCTGAAAAACAGCCTTCAGAAATCAGTCCCATGTCTTCTCGTTTCAGGTGGTTCAATATACTGAACCACCTAACAAGAGAAGGAACAGGAGAGGTGCAGTCTCTCAATTTTACATTACTGAACTCAAGTCAGAACTGCATTGCTATTTTCCCTGAACTTTCTTCTTCACAAAAAACTTTTTATTGTGCTTTAACAGAAGGTCAATGGCTATCACTTCTCTACTCTAGCACAATGGTGAATTGAAACAAGAACCCATAGCTGTTTGGACCGACAAAGCAACCAGTATGTCTAAGCCAATAAAGCGATTTGTTCATTAAATCTACTAATAAAGCAACCTTTTGTTAGTCTATGAAACATCAGAAACCTCATAGAATGCATTTAACTATGCTTTTTAAAAATCACAAACTCAAAAAAAGTTCTCCTAAAATCTGTTAACTTTTCTATGTCCCTAAACCGATAATGAAAAATTAACATTGACTTTTTAAAAGACAGTAATTGCAGTGCAAAACTTCACGCCTACTCATAAACAGAAATATTTAAGGTTCTTGGTCAAGGTATTCCCTAAAGCCCAAGCTTTTAAGTTTATCATATGATTTATGCAAAGCTTCCTAGGCAACACTGAGAGCCTAGAGTAAATTCAGGGGACACCCAGAAACGCGTACAAAGAATCAGATAACGGATGTACTCTATTTGGGTCCAAAGATTCACCAGGATTTGACAGAGGAAACAGGAAGAGTTGCAGCAAAGCCAGGAGAGAAAATGTTGCGAGCACCTCTGTACTGCTTTTCAATCTGTTTGAATCACACAAAGTATAACCTAATCCCCTAATTCTGTGGTTATCAAGTGATTTTTAACTATTCGGGGTAACCAGCTTCAGTATGACTATGGACACAAGCTTTCTCCAAGCAAAATCAGTATTCTTGCTCTAGGAAGCTTAAGAGTACAATATTAGCACTCCCTAAAATAATTGAAGTATTATCCCTCACTCAGAATTTCCAAAACACACTCAGAAACAAGTCAGCTCCCTTATTCTGTAGTCACAGCCAGGGCCAAAAAGGCAACTTCTATCTAATCATCCTTAGCTAGGCAAAAAAGCAGGGCAGATACAGTTCCTGAAAACTACTATGTTTAAAATCTGTTAAATACATTTTTACTGACAGTGGAGTACAAGTATTATGGCAGTGTAAAACATTAATGCAGACAAAGGGCAAAGCCAGGTCTGAGGGAAAAAAATGTATGTATATGCGTTCCAGCACTGGTACTTAAACGGTAGTCCCCACTGCCCTAGCAGCAAGCCAGCATAGAAGCAATCTGAAGTCATTCTGCTACCATTTCTCATTTGCTTCTTTTTGTTAAGCACAGTGCTAACTACTAGCTTTTACATGCATGACTACCCAAGTAAAAATAAGTAAGTTTCATACTTCTTATTGCAATTTCCCAGAGACAAGATCCAATTTGTTACACCGCACACAATGTTTTAATTCTCAGGGAAAGTTCTTGTAACAGAATGACGGTAAAATAGTTTCCCCCACTCAGAGAGATCCACAATTAACCAAGGTTTTGTGCTTTGCTACTCAGAAAAAATAATCTATATTTATAAAATAAACCAGTCTGCTATCTAGGACAGCAACAACATCCCTATCTCTACACTATGACTCTTGATATCAAGCCATGAGATTATACCCCCTTTCTAGAGTTAAGTGCTTATTTAGAATGCAAAGCTTCTCAGTCAAATAATTGTCAAACAGCCTGATAAGGCATTGAAAGACACAGATTAGACACATATACTGGAAAAAAACCATCAGCTGAAGCAAGAGTCATATAAACAAGTTCTACTGTCTTCCTAACTACCGCCAAACAAATCATTCATCAACGAGTAGTTAAGTAGTATACAAACTACCATGCAACTATTACATTTCATAGTAAAAATGCACAGGCAGTTTTAGTAAGTTGTAAAGTTTCAACCACCTTCTAAAGTTTTCACTTAAAGCTCTTCTTGGAATTCAAAGTCTTTTAAACCACTACTGCATCACTGAAGTATGCAGGCAGAGAAAATAGCAACATGATAATTATTGCAAAGACAATTTCTAAAAATAAAGTTATACAATACTTTTCCTATATTCTCCTTAAGAGTTAATACACATGACTAAACAGCCATTAAAACTAAGTTTAAATATTATACTTTCCTAATTAAGTTTTTAATTCATATTTGGCTAATCCCCCCCTTACCTGACCAAGTCTTTCCCCAAAGTTTTACAAATAGACACAAACCTGGTGAAATATCTTTGTTGCCTCAGAACAAAACTGATTTTAGAAAGTGTTAGCAATGAAAAACTGATACAGTATCAGGAGCTTTTTAATTGCCTAAGTTCAATAAATTTACATTTGTAGCCACTGAGACAACAAACGTTCATGCATATGCTTAGCTTTACTCAGCTATACTTAAAACCAAAGATAAACGTATACTTCAACACTGCAGGATCAGATCTGATTTTCAATTATTTATCTTTACTTGAATTTTACAAAACTGACATTATAAATTAATCACTAACTTAAAAAACATCAAAAGTGTCTTCAAATTTGTCTTTTTGGTCATAATCTATTGCTATCACAAAGTATTTTAAGTCTGTTATTTAAAATGTGCCTTTAAACTCTGATTTTAAGTTATAAGCCATTAACACCTTAGTAAGTCCTCAGGGTGTAGCTTGCAGAATCTATTTCTTGCAGATTATCTTCTATAAACCACCCAGTCAAATAAAGCCTTTAGAGGTTTACAGGAAACTCACAAGCATTTAAGTTAACTTTCTTCATAAAAGTTCTCAGAGCTATGACGACCATTAATAAATTAAAATTGACAATGCACTACCAAAAAAAGCAGACCAAAAGACAGGCTCAATTACAAGCGCCGAATTTTTGGTTGCTTTGCCCTGTTACAACAGGTGTAATACTAACACAGGAAACTAGCTATTTATCATTTCAGAAAAATCCTGATATATTATTATAACCTATGTCATCAAGACCAGATCATCAAGACACTGAAACTTAGGAGTTCAAGTTGATGTTCTAAATATATCAAAACACAGCCACACTACATGGGAACTGCAATTTCCTAAAGTCAAAGACAAGCATTCCACATCCTCACTTTTGTGCCTATAATTTCCATAGGTCCAAGCAATTCTTCAGTAAACATCTCTTCTATAGCCTAAACTTCAGTTCAAGTTGCTATCCCTAGGACTAACTTCGGTCCTGGATGCTATTAAGCACAGATTCAAAATAGCACTTATTCTTTTCAATAAAAAAACAAGCAGGAGAAGGCAGGGGGAAGGCCCCGTGTCTTTTGATGGAAGTGCATTGTTTCACCAAAAATGGTGAAACCTATAGAAGAACTTTTAGCTGAGAAAAGAAATCTTTCCTCAGATGCAAAACCCCAATTTCAAGGGCCTACAACAGAGGTGAATGGCACGGCGAGCAAAGGATAGGAACTGACTGTTTGCTGCCTCTTCCAACACAAAAACTAGACAGCATCTAATGAAGCTAGTTGGAGCCACAGTCAACATAAACAGATTTTTCAGGCAATAGGTAGAACCTCCTGAAGTTCAACAAAGGCAAGTGCAGGGTCCTGCACCTAGGGAGGAATGACCCCAGGCAGGCACCAGTACAGGCTGGGGGCTGACCTGCTGGAAAGTAGAATTGCAGAGAAGGACCTGGGAGTCCTGGTGGGCAACAAGTTAACCATGAGCCAGCAGTGTGCCCTCGTGGCCAAGAAGGCCAATGGTATGCTGGGGTGCATGAGGCAGAGTGTTGCCAGCAGGTGGAGGGAGGTGATCCTGCCCCTCTACTCAGCCCTGGGGAGGCCTCACCTGGAGTACTGTGTCCAATTCTGGGCTCCCCAGTGCAAGAGAGACATGGCACTGCTGGAGCGAGTCTAGCGGAGGGCTACGAAGATGCTGAGGGGACTGGAGCATCTGTCCTGTGAGGAAAGGCTGAGAGAGCTGGGCCTGTTGAGCCTGGAGAAGAGAAGACTTGAGAGGGGATCTCATGAATGTGTACAAGTATCTGAAGGGAAGGCGTCAAGAGGATGGGGCCAGACCGTTCTCCGTGGTGCCCAGCAACGGGACAAGAGGCAATGGGCAGAAACTGAAACACGGGCAGTTCTGTCTGAACCTGAGGAAAGACTTCTTTGCTGTGAGGGTGACAGAGCACTGGCACAGGTTGCCCAGAGAGGTGGTGGCGTCTCCTTTCCTGGAGGTATTCAAAAGCCGTCTGGATGTGATCCTGGGAAGTATGCTCTAGAGGACCCTGCTTGAACAGGGAGGTTGGACTAGATGATCTCCAGAGGTCCCTTCCAACCTCAACCATTCTGTGATTCTGTGAAGACCCATGGAATTCTTTGTCAAAGCATGCTGAGGAAATGAAAACCTTACATGGATTCAAGGAGAAACTGGACAAGTTCACAGATGAGAAATCCCTCAGGGGTTTCTATACAAACAGCAACAATCTCTTGCTCAAGGATTCCCTGGGCTGACACTACCTGGGGACTGAGTATGAGGGTAAAAGTATCAGACACTTACCCTTTTCCTAATTTTCCCTATATATCCACTTACAGATGCTGTTGAGATGGGTCATGTGAAGAACTAGGGAGAATAGTTTCAATACACTCCAACTTCCAGGTTCCTGTGCACCATTTTTACTTATGGTTGCTAACAGAGGCAGGGCAGTAGGCTAGAAAGACCTTTGGTGTGATCCAGCATGGCTATTCTTATGTTTTAAAAATATCAAATAAACTTATGTTTTAAAAATAGAGTACTTCAATAAAATCTAAAGTATTTTTAATATTTGGAATTTTTCTTCCCCCAAACAGCTTGATAGCATACCTTGAATGTTTTATAGAGTTTGAAATTTCATTCAAATTACTAGTTAAAATAATTCTCTCACCTCCACTGAAATAACTGTACTCTGATTATTCTCCATCAACAATGCTATAACAGGTTTGTAACTTTGCCTCCACCCCCAATTATATCTGTAGTTATTAGAAGGCAGCATAATGGTCTACTCCTAAAACAGCCCTGGCTGCCATTTTTCTCCTCAGAAAAGCCAAACAACTCTGGGTTTGGTCTGTTTGGGGTGTTCCCCCCCCCCACCCCCAGCTCTGAGATACAAGAACTATAAGAACAAATCACCAAAGTAGTCAGTCTATTCATTAACTGGAAGGACCTTTATGCTCCTTAACTGGAGGGATGGACTTTCTCTCACCACTGCAATACATCTTGCAATGTTTCTGTCATCTGAATCCAGAATCTCCTAGGTCCTAAATTCAAAGTCTACGTTTATCATGTTTACGTTAGCAGACGTCTTTCTAAGCTGCCATAACACTCAACTAAGCAATCTGGGGGAAGGGAAGAGAGCCGATGTACTTCTCTAATACCTTATTTTGAAGAATCTGCTAGATTTGTATTTTCTCAGTTTAATCCCATTCTGATTCCTGATCTAATGTCAGAAGAGTGAGGGAAAATACACTAACTTCTAATTTGCAAATATTACAAAGTGATATCAACCTCTCACTAAAATACCTAGTATTAGAATGGAGGAAAACCCAGTGCTTACTTGTATTTAAAGGGGCAATAGAGATGATTTAGAGTGTTATAGACAAACAAGCTTTTCATTAACAAGTTAACTGAAACAATTGTTTAGAGAAAAGTATTGTAAAACATACACAGGTTGACACCAGAGAACATATACAGTATGGTTTCTGGAAAGGGAACCATGGTTTTTCAGGCTAGTAAAATTTTGTAAAAACAATAGTGAATTAAGGAGAAGTAGTTAAAAAACTGACTTTCAAAAAGCCTCCTCCAAAGTCTCAAGAGGCTATTAAGTAAAATTAATCTTGATCTTAAAGAAGAAAATACTGTTCAGGACACCCAGCAACAAAGCATAAAAAGGAACAGCAATAAACAGTCTGTCAGCTTACACAAGGAAGTAAGATCAGAACGCTAGTATTCTAAACTAAGGCTATTTAATATATTCACTAATGAGCCAGAAGGTGAAAAGTGGTGAAGCGACAAAATTCGCTCATGTCAAAATTACTAAGGTTAATTAAGACAAGCAAAGGAACTGTAAGGACTTCAGATATTCCAGCCAAGCTAAATAAGAAGGCCAGCGCATGGCAGATAAAATGAACCATAGACAAGGAATTGCATATCAAGAACACGCTACTCCCTGACTTTCTGGATTTTAACAACAAACTCGGAAAGAAACAAGTTCACTGTGGACAACTCATTGAAGAACACCATGCAGGAAAAAAAATGCTACGATGCATAGAAAGCATTATGAAGAACGTCATTGGTACATTATAAATTGAGTACATTATTCCAATTAGAAACTTCACTATATGACAACATTATGTCAAAAATGGCTTGAAATGCTAATTAAACTAAAATAGCATCAAAAAAGTAAAAGTTGATGACAAATATTTTAAATAAGATGCAATAAGACATCAAAAAGATCTGATATGTTAACATTAAACACGAGATGTAATAAAGTAATACATAGTGGGAGATTTTTTCTATACCTTTTCCTAAGAACTTCCATTGACCCAGAGTTTTATAAGAAGAATACATTCATCTAAATTACAGGGCTAAAACTTCATGAACAACACAAGAGATCGCTATGAAATTCCTGAATAATGAGACTATTTCCATACAGTGATTGTTTAGACCTCAAAATTTAGTGCCAAAAATATTACTCAAACTAAAATCCTAACATAATATAAAAAAGAATTACACCTCTTCGAAAGTAGCATAATAAGCTGATACAGTAATTAAGACAGATATGAAGAAATAATGAACTACTCAAAGCTTCATAAATGAAAGCTATCTGGTGGTGTCCTATACTTTTCCAAAAAGTGAAAAGTGATTTTGAAAAGTAAGAAATGGAACGGACACATAAGCCCTATAATGAAATCCCAACTCTTTTCTGGAGGTGGCAATGAATAGGCAGTGAGAATAGCGTTAAGTTAAACTCTCGACTCAGCAATGAATAAAATTCTTTAATCAGAAAGTTTTTCTCTTTGGCATCAGCCAGCCAACATACACGCAACTCTGCACTAGTCACAGCACATGTTGCCTTTAACCCGGCTAGCAAACTGAAAATAGGTAGCTTATGTAGAGAGTAAAGTAGTACTCAGGCAGCAAGCCTGAACGGATTGCAATGAAGGAAGTCAGAAAAGATATGAGGACAGTCATGAGGGCTCAATTACTCCAGTGGAGGAATCCAGCAGAGAGAGGATACAAATCCACAGGAAACCAGGTTTTGTTAGCTCTGATATTCATGGAACAATTTGTTTCCCTTGTATTTAACAGAACTGAATATTAATATTTCTGTGCACTCTAGCTTTGATCACTTTGTTAAGTGTAACTCTACTGAATAAGAGGATTAGTTGTCCAGAGTGGCAAAGCTATGACTGTGATATGATGAGAACTGCAGGGAAAAACCTTTGAAGATCAAGTGCACGCTCAATTCTGTAGGCTGAATTGGCAGGAGTAGCTGACAGTGTTTTGTCATGCATATAGTTTACAGTATGCTATATATGACAATAGTTCCGGGGTTTGACAGATGGTTTTGAAGCATTTCTGTCTTGCTGCCAAAAGGGGCAATCCCACTCTTCCCTTACCCAAAAGGCTAAGAAGTCAGGCAGTTCTAGCACTCATTCTGGCTTAAAACCAGCTAGATAAGACAAGTACACAGCGCAGCCACAGAAGTCAGAAGGGAAGGGCAGCAAGATCAGCCGCCCTTTTTTTTCAGTTGCAGCACACTGGGTTCAGTAGATCAAACCACAGTAGTGCAGTTTCAGGGTACAGCTAAGCTTATCTAATGGCTAGCTAGTGCCCAAAGGATCTCCCACCAGCTTTGCACACCCACTGGATTCCTTGTGCCAGCTCTAACACACATCCCATATCACACTGAGCCAATTCTAGTTTTGATTCTTTTTATCTCCTCTTTCACTTCCCTTTGTGCTGTCAGCTTTCTACCATTTTAAGTCCCCTGAATTTAATTACCAAAAAGCCAAACCAAACCTAGAGGTGGTACAGGAAATGGCTTTGGTGGGGGAGGAGGGAAACCATGTGGAATCATCCCTTTCAACAGTAGCTAACCATTAGATCAAATCCAATACAATATGAAACTACAACCTCTGTAAAGGACAAATGAATGTGTCTCAGGAATCCTCAAGGACAAAGGTAAATAAACAAGTTGTCTCTGCAAAGATGAAGATGGTTTATGAGGGGTAAACTGTTTCAATTTTAGGGGTTTTTTGTTGTTGTTGTTTTTTTTTAATCTTAGATGGGTTGTGCACAACCTATTTGATCAATTTCGCTTCCATCACACTGCAGTGTAAACACACCATAATAGGAGTGAGAAGGATGCAAACGTTAACATTTGTTTTGTCCCACCAAACAAGCTTTTGTTTTTGCAGTCATTCCCAGTCCCCCTTTTGAAAGGTTCCCACAGCCCGTGTAAACAACAAGCAAGCTGAGCGGGATGACTGTACAGACCTCCTACGTAGCCAGCTAGGAACTGCAGCATGTAGCTCCCCTACCTAGACCGCCACACATCCCCCCAGTAACATGGGATACCACCCACCCCTATCCTTCAAACAGAAAAAATCCTGCCTGTCCTCCTGAGTCATACTGAATGTTATCTAGTGCTCATGCAAGGCACAACCAAACATCAGTAATAACTGAGTTGAAGTTTGACCCTCTAAGGTATTTCAAGATCAACCCACTTCTTTTCTACTGCAAGTGAGGAATTATTCAGTTTCGAAATAGTCAAGCATAATAGTATGCAAAGGATAAACAACAACAAAATAAAGTGCAAGATTTACCATGGCAATAAGCTATAAAACTGGGAATACAAAATGAAATCTGAAATGAAGAAACAAAGTCCTGAAGACAAATCATATGCAATTGCAAATGCCAAAGTTGTTTTGCAACTGCAAGCCATGTCTAAGAACCTTCAGGTATATAAAACTTTCAAAATTGAAGTGAAGCATCTAAAAGAGCTAGGGAACTGCCACTATGGGGATAATCAGCTTGGTTAGCACAAGCACACTTATGTGGATTGAAAAACAAAAGGTTCAGACACTTGCCTATTAAAGTCTACATAGGATTAGAGGCCACCTGAGATGCTCTTAGTAGAACCTGTTTTGCACATATTATCACTTTCCTGAAGACACATAATGTCAAAGCACAATTAGAATTACTACCGCATTAAAGGGCCATTCCTGACACATTCCGTGAACAAGAAGTGGCAGTTCCAGAACCGCATGCTGCACATCTGACAGTGCCAGGCGAGGCCAGGGCAAAAGAGAACCCAGCAAGCTGGGAGCCGAGCACTCACCAATGATAGCTCTTGACAGGACCACAGGCAGGCCAGGCCAAAATCTGCCTGTTACCACTGAAAATACAATGCCATGAAAGCAGGGCGGTACAACTGTCCCCTGATACTAGAGGCTTGTCACATGGGCGTGTATCTGCCCCCTTCTCCTCTGCACAGGAAAGCTTAAACATTTATCAGGTGGACAGTCTAAAGAAAAAGTATAGCATGTTGAACCATTGGCTCCCTCCCCCAGGACTCTCTCAACAAGTACTGAGTTAAAAGAAAAGCAATTCCCAAACCTGGTGCCCCAAATAAACGGATTATTTCAAAATCCATCTTGCTGGAATATCCAATGAGACCTGCTACTTGAAGGCTACTTGAAGAAGTGAACTGTTAGTGTCAGAAGTTTCCTGGCAAAACAGTACAGAGTGACTTTGCCTTAGGACAATCTAAGAAATGCTGAAGATGCCCTCAAGATCTATAAAAACTGTCACTATCGTACATTGTGTTAAAAAATATACACCCACCATTCCAGCGATCCATCTACACATAGAAACACTGCTGATCTGAAGACATATTCCTCAGCTCCAGCAACAACAGAAAAAATTGCCATGCCAAAATTCAAAAACAAATATTGTGATTTACTCACAGAAAGGTGTCTCCTGGATCTCAGATTCAGAGCCCTTTCCTATTGTGCTGAAGCTCAAAAGATCTCTTTTTCTGAGGGTCATGTCATAGCACAGAAAAAAAAAAAGAAAAAAAAAAGAAAAAAAAGACACGCAAGACATAAAAGCAATCAAAGTAAGCACTCCTGGCAAACTGCAGGTTTACTATCTGACCCTAGCTCACGGCCACAGGTTACACTGCTTATTGAAAACACAGCATTTGGAAAAAACAAGATGTTGACGTCAGATCTTCCCCAGATTCCAAGATATGCAATGCTACGCTGGGCCATGCTTGCCACAAAAGATGAATAACACTTTCCAGAGAGGCCTGAATCAAAAGTTGCAATTTTCGTTATCATTATTTAGTGGTTATAATGTTGAACACAGAAAAAAATATTATTTTCAAAACAAACCTTCTTAGAGGATGGAGAAGTCAACAAAAGCATGCATCCACCACTGTCACCTCTAGCAAAGAAACGCCAGAATTTGCAGCTAACAAAATAGCTAGCAAGAGACTTCTCAAATATGAGCTATGTGACAACGCTGAAAGGCTTGCACTCACCAGGGAATGCACTGAGCAGCTTACCTACCTAAACAGGGAAGTTGGGAAAAAAATTTGAAACCCTTTCTTCCCCATTGGCCTTTGGGTTGACTTGTGGTGTTTTGAACTTGTCACTCACTAAGACAAGCAGTTTGTTCTGAAGTAGCCAGTTCACTTCCAAAACATTGAAACTATTTTCAGATCTGCAGATACCATTAGAATACACATTTTATCCCATACAGCACATCATGTATTTTACATATAGAGAAGAGCAACTCTTCATCTGTGGTTTGTAGTAAGGTAAGCTCCCTACGAGCACAGGTGGGCCCTATATGCTACACCATATCTAAATGTAAAGTTTTCCTTTGTTGTAGGAAAATATGATAGACTTGATCCTGCAACGTGTGTGCTCCAAAAGCATTCACCAGCATCTGTGAGAACGCAGTGCCAATGTGCATGCTGAGGACGATATGCGAATCAAAGAGGGCAGAGTTAAGCAGATACTGTCAACAACATGCAGCTGAGGTTTGCAGTTCCTGTCCTTCAGAAGTTTAAAGTACTTGCCAAAATCTACCACAACAAGAAACCACAGATGCGTAACCTTAACTGTGTTAAGACGACTGGAAGTATTTCATTCTATTTAAAAAGAATACTCAACCCTCCTTGTGCGGCTAGCGCTCCACCACCGCTGTTCAACTCTTCGATAATTATAATCCCACAGCAGAACACAACTGAAGTCTCTGATACCTTGTACAACATCGAGATCTCCCAGCTTTCTAGTTACCCAGCACGTTTCTCCATCTTCAGCCCTTCTCCCTTCAGAAAGACAGGTATTAACATGGGACCAAAAGGTTGAGGAACTGGAAAAGGAAACATTGGAACAGTCTAATGATTATTGCAGAATAGGCCTAGACTTCTAATTTTCTAAGAGAAAACTATGTGTAAAAAGGGGGACCGGGGGGGGGGGGGGGAGAGGGAGGTCCTGCTTCACAGGACGCCCTGCCCTCAGCCTCCCTGCCTTTGCCCGTTCCAAGGAGCTAACAGCCTTCCCAATGCCACTTCTCCAGGGAAGCGACAGGTACCACACATTAGCTGAGATAGTCCTGAGCAAATAAAGTTAGAACAGTGAAAGATCAGAGCCACAGTCTGAGCTCCAGAGAGATACAAACATGAAAATTTATCTGTGTAGGTGAATTCACGAATGAACTAAAACCTCATATTCACAAATCTTATAAAGGGGATGAAAGAGGGGAGAAAAGGCCTATGTCTCAGAAAATTACTTGCTCAAATGCCCCGACCTCTAATCCATATGACTGAAAGGTTTCCAAGAAAGTACTTCACAACATTCACATTTTGGACAACTTAGAATAGTCAATCTTTAAACAGAACGCATTACCCAACCTTAACTACCTCAGATCTGTCTCTCTGCTATAAACAGTCATCCAATTTCAGGTCACAAGATAAACTAAGTTCACCTAGGCCAGATTAGCCACTCATTACCTGACTATTACAGGCTTCCCTGACATTGTAGCTGTTGGAAAGCACAGTATAAAACATACTAACCATGATCTTGGGGCACCAATCAGAAATACAGATCGAGTAACTTTAAGAAATACGTTTTTTTAAACATCCCAAATGACCTCATGCCTACATGACATTTAAAGGCACACTGATACTGATTAATCTTTCATAGCAATATATTCGGGTTACCAAACCTGAAGAGTAGTCGCAACCTTCTGTGAGACTATTAAGTGGAAATTGCCTTTTGCAATCTTACTCTCATAGCTATTTGTGAGCTGAAATTATCACATCAGAACTCTGCCAGCAAGACAGTACGCATGAACACTCCTCATCCTTCAGTGCAAAGCCAACTGTCCCAGCTCCTGCCAAAGGAGAAGATTATCTGAGCTAAGCGAGCTAGTTTTGAACAATAAGGAGCATTTCACACATCTCCCTCTGCCAGCTGAGCTGTGGGTGCTATATTCTCTAGCTGACGGTAACATCTTCAACTGCCCCAGATAATTATGGGAAAAAGACGTCTGCTGGTATCAAAAGACGTGACAGTACGGAAAATTGTTTTGTTTTATAAAAATCGAATGCAATTGTTTCATAGAATACAGAGAAAACAAGATATTGAAGAGCTGAGTAAAAACAAATGGTCTATTTCGCAAAGATGAACAGTCTTGACCAGATGATCATGTACTTTTTAATCACAGTGAGAATGAACAAGACTGAATTGAGTAAATTCTTGTAAATTTTAACATTCCTTAACAGTTTTGAAGTATTTGACCCTGTAACCCTAATATATTATGTAATACATACACATTATGTTTCCAGATTGAAATTATTCTGGTTATGCTCCTAATCAAAACAAATCTGCTATTTCAAAATAGGTAAAATTAAAGGGGGGAGGGGGAAGTAAAACAAAACCCATGGAGTTATTAGGTCTTTTTAAGCATAAACTTTAGGAATATGGGCTGCAAGTGAAAACGCTTACTGAGAGAATCCATACCCGCATAACAGAAAGAATTCCATATGGATATATAAGGAAGTGTTTAACTGTAACATATGCATTGATACAGGATGAACATCGGTGTGGCTGATCAGAATTGCTGGTGAAAAGAAAGCAGACTTCACAGCATTGCAACCAAATCAGTTACCGCTATTTTCCCTCCCTTCTCAAGAACTATCCCCTTGCAAATGAGTTACAATGCCTTTCCCATTCACGGAAGCCAAAAATGTCCATCTTGTACACCCAAAGTTCTCAAAGGAAAAAGCAAACGTGCACATTCATATTCAAATAACTATTCAAGCTGCTATATTTATTTACTGATTTCTGCTCACTGGAGAATGGAGTTAAGATGATTAATACGTTATTTCACCCATAACCTCTATAAACAGAAAGCTTGAGAGTCTCATTTCATTTTCAAATTGTGACAGGTGAGGGGTGATTAGGAATCAAATATTCACACTCTCTCCTCATACAGCAATTGGAGGTCATCGAATAAAGCTGACAATTGGTATAATTCAAAACAAATAACTGAGTAGTGAAGCGACTACTCTTCCCTTGAAGCCACAAAACAAGTTCACACAAGAGAAAGCCATTAAGGGTTACTAAATGCACAGAAACAACACCAACCTAAGCCACAAACTGATAGCAACTGTAAGAGCATACTGGGAAAGGAAGTCATAAGTACATGGTGCTGCTCATAGTCCCTCTTAGATATCTGCTGTTGGTCAACCAAGAGAGATGGGATATTGGGCTAAACTGACCTTTGATTCAAGCCAGAACAGCCTCTGAAATAATCAAAGGCCTTACCACCAAAAAGCAAAACCAAGAAGTTTGTCAACAATAAGTTGACTTCCAAGCTTATTTGCTTCTAGGTCTTCATCAGAGAGATACTTGAAAAAACATGTAACCTAACACAAAAGACTGAGACAGTCTGTAGAAATGACTCTGGTAAATAGACTTTGCCTATCCTCCGATTACATGGAGTATTTCAGTACAGAACCATCAGCCTCCACAGACTCATTAAATTACAACACTTTCCATCATAGAAGAGCATTTACAAGAGTGATTACAAAGTAATATTCATCATCTCTTTCAAGCATTACGTCCCATGTAAAACCTACAAAGAAGGCTGAAGCAGCTCTGCAGATATGGTCTTTATGATATTTTTGTTTCAAATGTTATGTATGTAAATGCAGTTAATGGGCATGTGTTCTTAAGAACAAGAGCCAAAAGACTAAACACATTTGTTAAATTTAGCCTGAATTTAAAAAATATGTCAACTAAAAAAAAAAAATACTTATTTGGTTTATTTTAAAAGAGACAGAAAATAGCATTCCTCTGTTTAATGATATTGTCAGGCCTAAATCAAACACCATTCCTCTCTTTCACTGAGAGTTAATTTGAAGAGATGAGAAATTCCAATGCACTAATTACCAAAACTATTGCAAAGTAGCGTGTGTATATAATGGGGGGAAACTAAAGTTAACTTATCAATCGAAGAGTCTAAAGATATAAATGATTTATTTCCCTAAACTGAAAAGCTACTTATAATCAGCTTCTTTAATAGTTAATACCAATGAAATTCATATGCTTTCTGATATTTAAATGCTTAGGTTTTCAAACAGACAGAACTGCAATAGTAAAAGATTATTCAGCTTGGGCAAAGGGACTACACTGATTAGCTGTAAGCTGCAATAGCAAGAATAACTTAAACGCTTAAAAGTTCATTTTAACAACATAAGGTGATATATTTTCTTGAGATATTTATGAACCTGGAACACCCACAAAAACTCCGAAATGCCAACAACCAACAGGAGAACAAGGCTGCATTTTAAGTATTCAGAAAACAATTTAATGTTTATAGAAAGATGTCATGAAAAACAGGATGATAATGGAATAGGAAAAGGTAAATTTAAATTGGGAACCAGAAAGTGACATAAAAGTCAACATAACCAGCGTACTGAAACAAGGCATGCTGCCTTTTAGCTCTTCTGCGTATTAAATACAGCATAACATTGATTTTCCTCTTAACACTATGGCCTGAAGAGAATGCAAGTTCCTTTCCCGGCTTCTTAGCTCCTGAGCCAAGAGAAGCACAAAGTGATCTGGATGTACTGTTCAAAAAAAAAAAAAAAGAAAAAAAAATTTTTTTTTTAAATCGGCAGTGATGACAGGGAGCTTAAGATATGGAGATATTTTGGTCTAAAAAGAGATCACCTGTTAGCATATCTGGTCTCTAAAAAAATAAATTGAGAAATGTCAGGTACCCTGTCCATTTTTGGACTTCCTATTAATCTCAAGGTTTTTTCCTCAGTTTTCAGAGGGTGTCTCTTTCTCAGTGAAACGGGCAACACGTTTGGGAAACAGACCGTACATACTGTTAGTTGTACAGTGCAAACAAGCTAGAAGTGGAAGCAAGTACCTTCATCTCACTTCTGCTCTCTCAATCCTAAATTAATACATTGGAATTCTAGCATATAGCTTTCGGTTTACATGGACGTTTTAGAGCTTCAGTCACTACACGCTGCTTCTTTGTTTTATTTGTCTCTACTTTCAGTTCCACCCAGTAAAGGAAATGCAGAAGAGAGGGATCCTAGTAACTGACCCACAGAAAGTTTGCAACTTCTTCTTCCAATGAAAAAACAGGTACATTCTAGAACATTTTCTTTCAAAACCTTTCTAGACTCCTTTCAAAGAGATGGGGAGAGGGATCAGCTCTCAAACTTGACTCATACAGACAACACTCTTAACATAGAGTTATTATTTCCAGATCTATATCCTAATACTGTCTGATGAAATAAATGGCATTCAACCTACCCCCTCTACTTTTTTAGTATAACCTGCTCATACAAACCAAACTGGTGTATAAATCTTAACTTTTGAATGATACAATTTAGCACTAAAAGATATAAATGTTAGTCTCTTGATCAACCACTATGGCATTATTTTCTTCCTTTAACAGTGAGTTGAGACTCACTCTACTAAAATAATCTGAATTTTGCAGTAGATTTTCTGCACACTAAGCAATTTTGCAGCCTGGAGAAGAAAAAGAAAAGTCCCCTTCCCAAACAAGAGATCCTTCATTCCCAAACCTCAGAACAAGGTTATTTGGCGTGGCAGTAAGAGCACTTGCTGGTGCTTTGTGAAGATGCAACTTCTCTGACGAACAGGAGGAGCCAACACTGCTTCTCACTTGTAAACTACATCAAAATGCTTTATGTGGAAAAGTCTCTTCCTTAATAATGTCTTCCCATGACAAATAACTGTTGCATTTTCCAGTGAAGTGCTATGTAAATGGAAAGCCAGGAGGCATCTACAGGATCTATGAAGAGCCTTTTTAAAAAAGGGGTGGGGGGGGGGAAGACTTTGAAAGCCTTAACACTACAGCGCTGCGATGGTGCGTTTCACTCCTAGGCTTGCACAACTTTCTACTAGAGCAGTTTTGCAAAGTTTTTACAAGAAGAGAAGAAAAAGGGGGAGGGAAAAAAAAAAAAAGAGCGAGAGCGAAAGAGAGAGAGAGAGAGACGGGAGCTGCTCAGGAGCCCGCGGTCTTTGTTCGCAGGAGGAGCGCAGCGCTCCCCCGGCGCCGCGCTGCCGCCCGCACAAAGCGGGACACCTCGCTGCCCTCCCGCCCCGGCCCGGCCCTCCCCGGCGGCAGAGACCGACCCCCCGCCCCGCCGGCCCGGCCCTCCCACGTGCTTCACCTGCGGGCCGGACCGGACCGGACCTCATAGACCCCCCCCACCTCCACCCCCCGGCCCCCCCCGCTCACTTTCGGGACGGGCTCCGCTGGGCTCTCGGTCGGCTGGCGGCGCACCCGCCTTCCCGCTGGGGGGGGCGATGGCGGCGGCGAGGCGGAGCCCCCCGGCCCGGGCCCCAACCCCAACCCCGGCCCCAGCCGGAGGGGGCCCGCTGCCCCCCGCGGCGGGGCTCGCGGCGCCGCTGGGCCAGCCGGGCGCCGGGGACAGGCGGCTCGGTGCGACCGGGCGGCCTCACGGGGGCAGGCGGGGCCAGCCCCCGGCGCGGCTCCGGGCGGCGCTGGCGGCCGGGCTGGGCTCCCGCTCGCCTCCCGCGGCGGCCGGCCGGCAGTCCCCGGCGCGCCGCCTCACATGGAGGAGCTGCCGCCGCTGCCGCCGCCGCCGCCGCCGCGCCGCCCGCTGGCTGCCCCCGCGGCCACTGCCTGCGCCGCCGCCGCCGGCCGCGAGGCGAGTGGCTCGGCCCGCGGCCCCGGCTGCGCTCCCCCTCGCATGCACTCGGGGCGCCGGGCAGCGGCGGGGGCCGCTAGGGCCGCAGCCGGGCGGCGCGGGGCAACCGGGCGGCGGGGCTCGGCGCCGCTCCCGCTCCGCTCTCCGGCATGTGGGAGCGGCGGCGCGGGGCGCTCCCGGGGCGGGCGGGCGGACGGCGAGGGCCGTTGGCGGCGGTGGCGGCGGCAGCGCGCGCCCGGGCGTCCGCTGGTGGCTGCGCCTGGCGAAGGGGGCGGGGGGGGGA
Organism: Struthio camelus; assembly: GCF_040807025.1. Lineage (NCBI taxonomy): Eukaryota > Metazoa > Chordata > Aves > Struthioniformes > Struthionidae > Struthio > Struthio camelus. Next base: position 38,428,319 of record NC_090945.1, read on the forward strand.
AGGGCGGGGGGGAGCCAGCGGCCGGGCGAGCGCCAGCGGCGGGGCGTCGCGCGCGGATGACAGCCGTAACCGGGCAACAGGCCCCGCCCCGTGCCGGCGCGGGGCGATGACGCCGCGCGAGGGCAAGGTGGAGCCGAGCAGGTAGCACGGCGGCGGCACGGTTCAGCCCGGGACAATGGGGCGGGGCCGGCCTGGCGGGGAGCTGCGCGCAGCCGCAGTCGACGGGAGTTGGCGGGGGAGGGAGGAAGCGCCCCGCCCCCTCCTCCGCGCCCCCGTGGTGGTAAGCGGAGGGGGAGGGACGCTCTCGCTCGGTGACGTCAGGGGAGCGGGGAGGGCGCGAAGCCTTTGCCCGCGCGCACGTGCGCGCGCCCCCGCCGCCCCGGTGGCGGGAGGGGCGGGCGTTGGCGCTGCCATGGGAACGGCCGGGGCGAGCGCGGGCCCTCGCGCCGCTTGCCAACGGCCGCTGAGGCGGGCTGCCGCGCCCCGCCGCCCCTCGGGGGGGGGGGCGCGGGGGGCGAGCCCGTCGCCTCAGCTCACCGCCCCGAGGCCGCTTTGGTTACGTACTCTCCCCGTGCCGCAAGCTCTCCCTTTTCTCAAGGGTTTTCTCTCAAACCTGCCCCTGAGAACCGCGCTCTCACGTGCACTGATAAGAAAAATGGGCAACGGGTCCCCCCTTCTTGCGTCCTGCAGACACACACACGCACACGTATGTTTTAGTTTGTGTTATACGTGGGATCGTGTTGCCCTAAAATCCTACCAGGTGTATGCTACTGTAACAGTCAATTTTGCCAGAATTTGAACCCAGTACTGGGAAAGAACTACAAAAACATGGATTAAATGCCAGCTAATACGTTTTCAGACAGTAAGGAAACCGTTTGTTTAATTTGCATCCTCTTGAGATTTCAGCTGGGCCACCGTGAGTACTGGTATGGATACAGCTCTGTTTACTTACAGAAGCAACAGGGTTCAGGCCGTCTTCCTCTCCTACTGTCTGCATTTTCACCTATATACGGTTTGTACTGATTTGTCCATAAATCATTTGATTTTAAGAAGCATTAATAAATGATGTTAGTCATCCAGCTGTTGATCCTGTGCATAAATTACACCTAGCAGGATGTGACAGAGGACACCTTTTTGTGCTTCTAGTATATCTGATCCCAGGCCACTGTGGTACTGTTGTGTAATCCAGATCAGTCAAAGCAAATAAACCTCAATCCAGACAGATCAGAATTGATACTGGACACATGGCTTTTTACCTGCTATCAAAGAAGTTTTCCATCTGTCAAATTCTCAGATTGAATGTGTGTTCAGAGATGAGTGCTTTATCTGTCACCAGCAGTAGCTTTCTTTTCATTTCTGTTACTTGCTTGGACCTTTTTGTCACAGTAGTGAACTTGTTTGTCTCCAAATTAAATAATCAGCAGATTAAATAATCAGCATAAAGATTATATGTGCTTTGCTTTCCTAAATACAAAAAAAAAACAGTAGTTACAGGAGCATCTAACATTTATTAGAACGTGGACATTATAGAAGAGCTCCAAAAGAGTTCTTTTAATACATGATACAGAAGATATGAGGCTGTTCCTTGAACACAGGGATAAAATAAAATATTTAATTGCTGCTCATGAAGTACGTAGGATGGTTGCTCAAAACACCCAGCCTGTGCACTGAGAAAGGCTTAGACCCTGTGGAAAAAGTGGTATTTGATCATGTCGTTATGATAAAACACATACCACGTAACTTAACTCTAGCTTTTCCTAGTTTTTGAGTGCTCATCTTTGAGATGTAAATGTTTCTCCAGGAAAGACTGCAGACAGCTACTAGCTGCTCTGCCTGCACTTCAAGCCAGTGCTTGGCCAGAGGCTCTCTAATCAAGTTAAACACATCTTTTCCCTGTCTACTGTTCAATTTTAGTAACCTCTTCTTGCTGTCCATCATCTTATCCTGGATGTTTCCTGATCCTTTGTCATAACCTTGTTTACCTGATTTTTCCTCTTCCTGTGTATTAAAAACAGATGGTTGAGCTCATCTGAGCTTCCAAACCTCTCCCATTTTTTTTTCCACTTTAAAGCTGTTATCAGTCATGCTAGCCTTGATCCCCGTCACTGACTTTTGGCACAGTGCCAAGGATGGCACGCAGGCAGAATTTTAATCTGCAGAGCAGGAACGTGGGAGCCACAGCATCTTGAGAGAGGCATGTGTGAGAGGTAGAGGTTCCCAGCACTTCAAGATCATCAGGAGATAGGTACCGCTGCTGTCACCAGGACCCCTTGCTGTCTTGCATCCTTGACTGGTAGCCTTGCTCCTGCTAAGGCAGCCCTCTGTGCTTTATAGGTATTCATTCTTCTCCAAGGATTTCTTTCCTGTGCTGCTCCAGCGCACAACTGCAATTGTCATGCTCAGAAGAAGACTGCCCAGCTACTGAAATCTTTAGCTGGCAGCTGAAGGTGGGCAGTGTCAGGCTAAACATCGGAAAATCTGAGTCCTGTTGGCTTTGCCACTGACTTGCAAGATCGCTAAAATAAGGAACGCACAATTAGCAGCCATCTGCCATGAGCCTAATTTAAATGACTGCACCTGGGATGAGGTAGCAGAGAGACTCTCGCTCTTCAGGAATACCACCAGATCCCTGCAGTGGTTCCCCTGTGACCTTCCTCTCTAGCTGAAGCTCCTCACCTTGGTCACGGCCCAGCTTCCACTTTCTGTAACAAATCATCTGGGGGTGGTTTGGCAGACAGCCATCTCTATCGAATTCATCACTATCGAACCCTGATTCCTCACTAGAACATCACTCACCTCTCACACAGAATGACAAAGCAGTCCTGTCATAAATACATAAACATTTTCAATCAGGTTATTAATTGCAACTTTATATTCTAGGAACTGGGGAGAGCATGAAAAAGGTTACATGAGTAATCTAATTGTATTCTTTTAATTTTTCTAGAGTTTGGCTAAAGTGTTACAACATTATTTTAACATGTGAGATTGCATAAAATTCCTAGGTTTACAATAGTGTGTGTCCGTTTATTGCCATTTACAAAGGAAATAGCACGGCTGAAACTTTTAGATCACAGTCCGGATCTCTGTCCCCTGAGCTAAGAGAACAGTGGCGTCCCTCAGACCTCGTCCACTTCAACGGGTTATTAGTTGTTATCTCTTGGACACATCAATTATTCTGGTGGTTTTCCATTTTGTTGTCGTGTTCTCCCTCTGCCATTCAAAGAATAGTTTTACGCATACGTCAAACATATCTGGGACACAAACACCTAATATATATTTCCTGGCTGGGAAAGGTCAGCAGGAGGGGTGTGAGTGAAAACGTTGGCTGACTAATTAGTACAGATCATTGACAATAGCAGATGTATTGCTCAAGAAACAGAACAAAAGTATTGACTGCTGAGACTGCATGTGAATTTAATGAAAATGTTAAGATTTTTTATTAGTCACAAATTAAAATGTTTCAGCACTTACTCCTTAATGGAAAGATTGTCATGGTTTACGGTACTCTGAAAAGTAGAAATAAAAATAGCAATAGTACTGCAGATCAATGCATTGGCAAAACTAAATAGGGAGATTAACACTGCCATATGCCAGACTCTAATAGCGCCATGCATACACTTTCAATAAAATTTATTCTTGAAACAAAAAACATAATTTTTTTATTCTGAGCTGTATTGTTTTCAATGTATAATCCAGTGGGAACACAAAAACTTACCAGAGGTTACTGCTGTGCCTGGAATAATGACAGAGCCTGAGAAACATTGTTTCTAAGCACTCAGTCTAGAGGCTGAAGGGACACCAGCTAACTGTGTGGATGTATTTTCTTTCTGTAGCATTTTTAATCTTGTTGAACTGCCATCTATAAGAGTAGTTGATATTAAGCTTAATGGAAAGACTGCAATCTATTATTTATTATAAAGCTGATAATGCATGTATAGGGAAAACTGCACTGAAATACGTTTAACTTCCACATGACCTTGGTAACTGAAAAGATTATACGCTAAAAGGCATAAAAAATTAGATGATGATTTGAAAATGTGAGTTAGCCAGGAGAGAGAGAACATGCCCTCTAATAATCCACAGGAAAATTATTATTATTATTATTATAGAGGAAAGTCAACCTTGTATTGTACTATATCATATTTTAAGTTACATAAATAATCAGTAAGATGAAATAAGCAAATGAAAAGAGCAAGTTCAGATATTAAAACACCTTTTTTTAAGCTGATTCATTTGTCCATATTTCTGGTTTTATGAGACGTCTATGAGAAATTTTGTAAGCTTGAAGTGGTGTTTGGAGGTAAAGTAAAGCATAAAGGATTTCTTTGTGTCAGAAAGCATGGACCCATATTGAGTTAATTCTCCAGGAGGCATTCTCAATGAGGGTTTAACACATTCAGACTAATCTAATTTAAATTCACCTCCGTACTTTTTTAGACTGTTTTCCTCTGTGTATTTACATGTAGGTATATGCAAGTGACGTGCTATGCTGTGCATCGCTCCATTTCCAGAAATGAGGATGGAAATTGACTCAGACAGATGTTTCTGCTTCTATAACCTGCCAATATCTGAGGCTCCACAGGTGAGATTTTGTGATGAGAAAGGCAGGCAGCCCCTGTATTGGGGTCACAGGTGAGGCAATGCATGGGGACTCTGTGACAGAGTAGGCTTTCTGAGGCAGGGTTGCTATCTGAGGAAAGGGCCCTTTAATAGCAGAGAGTGCCGCTGGACACAAAACCTTGGCTCCCAGACCATCGAGGTCTGGGATCCTTCCTGGCAAACTCACGCCAGAGCTGTAGAGATGCTGTCCTGTTGCACTATGAAAGTAGAAGAGAGGCAGGCAATGGAGCAGGGGATGCCTAATTGTCAGCTGTCTTAATCACAGCCTGCTCCACTAGGTGGGAAAACAAATCTCAGGAGTAGACAAAACGTAGCAAAATAGGCAAGATAACAAAGCGACAAGGGAGCAGAACTCCACTTTTTGTCGTTAGTGAGGTACAGAGTGGTTCATCTATCTCAAACTTTACCATGTTTGTTGGAGTATGTATGTAGCACAGAGGTTGTCAAAACTGTTATCTTAAATCCACTAATTTGTTTGTACTGGTCCTCTGCTCCTGCTCCACTTAATAAATGGTGTGAAACATGCTATATGCTTCATGTATGGCAAGCTTCAAATAAAGAAGCAAGGAGCTGCTTCTTTTTTGGAGGACCTTCCTAGTGCAGTCATCATTAGTTCTACCTTTAATTCCTAACAAATCAAACTGCTGGCCCTGCTGATGTTGAGGAGGGATAGATAGAAACTTGCTTCCTCCCCGTAGCTAGACAGTTGGTTCATTCCTGTTTTCCTGCTATTCTTTTCAAGAATTTCTTTAGAGTCACCGTCAAGGAATAATTCAAATTTCTCCAGTGGTTTTACTGAGTATTGTAAAGTTGTGTGCAAGCAGGTTGCACTAGAGTTAACCAATAAAATAATGGCTATAGATAGAACTTGTTACATTCAAACAAAATTAAGAAGGTGTAACAAAAGTGACAGTAAGGAGGCAAGAATGAAAATCTTCTTTTGTCCTCATTCATTCATATGGGAAACAGACCCTCGTGAGTATACTAAGCTCAACCAAAGTTATAATGTAAGCTTTCTATTCTGACAAAAGGAATGGATAAAGAAAAAAAGAGCTAGCCAAGACCTCATTTTCAAGAAATGTAACAGCCTGACACTTGATGCTTCTCAGCTGCAGACTGAAAGTCTGCAAAAGAGAGAAGAAATTCCCAAGATAAATAAGGCTGATTTTCATGAACATAGTCAATTAACTGAGGCCTTTATATCACAGCACTGCTTGGGAGACAGAGAGACTAAATTTGTTTCAGCAAACATCAGTTTAGCCAGTAACTATAGCAGAACCAGGATCAGACTTATCTCAGTAAAGGTAAAGGAGGATGCTGTGATAGCAGAAGCTAATAGTGCAGGTGATCTCATCAACATGAAATTTCAATCGCAAACCACAGGTCTTGTTGGCAACACCATCCTTTGCTATGGAAATCTACATATATGTTTTATAGCAGTAACATCTGGGAGAAAGGGCTTGTGAATTCTTAGCTTGAATCAGGAAAATGTCCTGTTTTTTTTAATAGTTACAAAGCTGATACAGAGCAACACTTTTTTTTTTTTTCCAATCTCTTTCTCTATTTCTGCTGATTCTGTTGCAGGTACTATGATGGTTTTGGCAGGAGTAACTTATAAAATAAGAGAAACAGTGCAGTCAGTAAGAAGGCTGGCTAAGGTTTGTTTGTATAAATATGCTAGGTTTAATCATAGGGTTAATTATATTTGCATGTCTGGCTATAGCTTAATGCAAATACAATTCTAGTTAAAACTAGTTTGGCGTTAAGTGTGTTACATATTGATACGCAGACTTGTTTACGCTAAGAGAGGGTTGCTGGATTTTTTCTTTACATCGTTGCTAAACTCTGCATGCAAAATTGTACCTTTAAAAGATACAACTTTAAAGAAAAACAGTGGATGTGTGAAATGTTTAGAACAGACCCCAAGTTTTACCTGACCTGTATAACATTGCAGACTTGGGTCCCCAGTCTTGGCTACCGCACAAGCAGGTATTTAACTTCATCCCTATTATTAACACACCTGATCATGCACTCAAGTGAACAGATTGCTGAATGTTCTCCAAATCAGCATCAGAACACGAACAAGGCTTGTCACTTCCACCAAGGCCATGAATATAATAGAATTAAAACAGTACTAGAACCTTGTTTAAAATCAACAGTACCCTGGAGAAGTCAGGATAAAAGTAGCAAGGGTATTACAGATCAGTGTAGTGTTAGAACTACATAGGGAAGCTTGCCTGAATGCTCACTACTAGCAAGCTTTGTCAGTCACTTACTTTTATTGACTTTGAAATTAATAAAATTAATAGTAATAAAAAGAGAGTTTAGATATCTAGCTAACAGCAGCTGCTTGTTTCCATAAAAGCCACAGAGGGAACACAAAAAATTCCCATGGGAGAGCATGTATTCTGTGGCTCTGAAGAGCGCTAGTTTACAAAACAGTAGCCTATTTATAGTATTTGTCTAAGTGTATACTTGGACTTGAAAGTGAAGGAACCTTTCTTTTGTAATCTATATCTAGCCATGGTAGTTTAACTGTCATGGTAAACAAAGCAGGTTTGGTGGGAGCAAATCCTAATAACGTTTCCCCTAGTATTGAAAATAATTTAGTCACAGTTGTAACATTTAAACCCTTTACAAGAGCATTAAACAACAGTTCATAGGAAACCACTGTGGAAACCTATTTTTAGTAACATTGCTCTTTCCTACTACAGATTGGTCTTAGTGTTGAATACCCCCGCCCAAAGCCATAACAGAGGCAAATTCTTTCAGAACTGCCATGAATTTCTTGTCTATATCTCCAATGATAATTCTACAAAATTTAAGATTCATGTTTTGACTTAAGTGTGAATACTTATATCATCTTTATTTCAAATACTGTCTGATACTGCCCTGGTCTCCCATGCAATTAACATTTTGTTCAGTCACGTTACTTTGGCCATAAAGAGTCCCCCCTAAAAGTTATATTTTATAATACAGTAATTCAGTGCATCAACTCTGGAAAAAATATTTGCACAGATGTGAAAAAGACAGTCTTAGAAAGAGAAAAAAAAAAGTCATGTATTCAGCTAACTAGAATAGCCACTAGCTGTGCAGCAGGCAACACACATTCTGTTCAATTAAGGAAGTTTCTGGAGTGACTTCCTTTAGAAAATGCCTTTTGTCATCCGATAAATACAGATCATGTATAGTCCAAGGGCAACCAAAAGCAATGAGAAATAAAAAAATTCAGCACCTAGGGAGCGCTAAACATCAAAAATATTTGTGTCCAAGAGCCCATCTTCACAGAGAAAATTCCCAAACTTGCTTTTTCAAAGTCAGAACAAATAGATGTTACCTCAGGAGCCAAACAGACTGCTGTAGTCTAATTGTTTCTTCATAGCATGCTTCTGCTGTGGGCAGGTGACAAATGTCCTACAAAAGACCCTAGTGCAGGGAAAAAATAAACAATCGATATCATAAATCTTTTCCGGATTCATCAATCAATCTTTTCCAGAAGACAAGAGCTAGAGAAATAGAAAAGAAACCAGTAGATTTTTTATTCCCTAGTGCTTTCAAGGGTTATTCTGAGGGTCCTCATCACCTTCAGAGACAATGCTTTTGTTTTGTGTGGGCTATATCTTGTAATGGAAAATGTTTTTAAAGTTTTAATAGCAGAAACCAGCCTGAAAGCAGTTGCTTATTAGCAGTAAGAGGTAGGCCCAGCTGCCCAAGTAGGAGAGCTGAAGGCAATTTTAGGACGTTCAGAGGCAGTGCCAAACAAGTTTTCAGAAATTTACAGGATTCATGTATCTTTTGACCCTCTTACTGATCCTGACATTATAAAAGCAATATTTATTTTTCAAAAAAAACTAGTTTGGGGGAATTGAACTGTTAACGAGAGTATCTTTAAATATGGTTCTCATTAACAAGGTGTTACCACAGTTTTCTTGACTAGAAGCTGGTATTCCTTTGGGTATTATTAACAGCTGTAATCAGAGGCTGTTAAGTATTACCAAGATTAAGTAGCTTGTCATTCAGAGTTATATAACTGGAGAGGAGGGAATAAGAATCAATTCCCTTCTAGCACTCATGGGTCAAATATTTATTGTAGCTTAGCTAGTATAACGGATTTGAACCACGTAATAAGCTTGAACAAAAGCAAGATAACACAATATGTCTCCTGCAGCTATGGTCAAAGTGATAGTTCTTTCACAGTTTCTATTAAGCAAAGCAATGAGCCTGCACGTGTTATTTTGCGAAAAATACCCCTTGGCATAAGCAGTACTAGAAAACAACTAAACAGACAAAAGTGCCTCCGTCAGAAAGTCTCCTCAATTATCATCTTCAGTGTTGCTCAAAAGGCTACCATGCAATAAAACTTACCCTAATTCAGCAGGAGACCTCAATACCCATGTTATTCGTAGAAAAATGCTTACAGTTATAATACTAGATGAGTTGCATGAATATTAATAGCGCTAGGAGCCCTAATATAGATAGTTCTCAAACTTTGCAGACTTGTTCGGTATTATGCCTATCAGGCCTCCTGGGAGCGTGCCTAATTGACACAAAACTGAAAACAGTTGCTAGAGCTGAGAAAACATTCATGATAGTTCCTAATGCTGCTTGTAGTGCAACTAAGCCCAATTTAGCAGCAGATTTTGAGGGGAGAGGGGGAGGAGTGGAGGGAATGTTAAAAAAAAAGAGAACTGCTGCATACAAGACGATAGAGAAAATGATGTGCGCTTAGGCTCAGCACGCAGAGACCAGCCAGGCATACCCCAGCGGACTGCATCGCTCCCTTCCCAGGGGAGCCTGGATTGCAGCAGAAATCGTCCCTTTAAGTCTCCAGTTTGTTGTGTTAATGATGCTGCATACAAAAGCCTTATGCTACCTAGCAACTGTTGCTAGACAAGGGTGTGGCCTCCTAGAGTTATGTTAATACTACTACCAGTAAAAAGTGATCGTTTTACTGTCTGATCTGCCAAAGTGGCCAATCCGAAAAGGTCCAAACAGTTGCTGGGGATTTGGCTTTTTACTCAAGAAATGATGATTCTTAAAAATGTGTTGAAATCTTAGAACATGCTTGGGATCTCTTTATAAAACATTAAGTCTTTCTTAGTTTCTCCCACTGACTTGGCAGAGGCTTCAGGACACAAGCTGGGCTTTCGCTCATGCACTTGCAGTGGACAGGGCGCTGAGTGTTGGGCTGCCGCTTCATGGCATGCTGGCTCCAGGGGCTGTGCCAGCGTCACACGTTACCTACCACTCCCTCTCACCTCCATACTGCAGAGCCTTGTCCCCCTCCGTGACTGCAATAACAGTATTTTGTACAGCCCTAATGAAAAACAGATCAGAAATAACTCCTTTTTAGGAAGGTTATTTTTAAGCTTAGTCAGCTATCGCCTCTTTTTTTTTTCTACAGTGTGGCACTATAAATAACTGTGGGAACATCACTGGGAGGTGGTACACTGAAGCCAGGGGGCAATGAGCGTCTAAGGAAGTGGAAACTTCTGAAACCCAGACTCTTATCAAAGCTAGTATTTGGAGAATTTGTGTTTCATATAGTCTCCCAAAGGCTTCAGTCATCTCTGTTAAATTATTGTTAAAGCAAACACAAAACAGAGGTTCCTGAACAGTTGGCAGAAGTGCATTGACCTTAACAGGACCAGGATGTCACCCATTTAAATAAAAGGGCGATCAAATTGTTCTTGTGGTTTCAACAAAAACTTACCTGTCCCATAGCTGCCATAAAGCTTTCCAAGACAGATACGACCTGATCTTCTAATGCAGAAGACGAAACACCAGGTATTTCAGAACTTTCGCTTTACAGCGCGAAGGAGGGTGTCAAACTTGGTTCGTTTTCTGCTGCCTGTCATTTGGATTTTAAGCATTGCTGGCTTCCATATGCACTTGATATTCAGGGCTGAGTATCTTTGGTGATGGGAGGAGGTTTGTGCCCTAACATTCAAATTTGTTTTGAAACAACAGTATACTTGGATCCAAGTTTTAGTTTCGCCTCCAAATTTATTCAAATGCTTTTAGTCCATACATAGTGCTAGCTGCTTTTTTGTTGTTGCGTTTTCAGGAAGGTCTTTTAATAAATGCTTCTATAATTGCTTACATATTGATTTCATAAATATTCAGTTATTTCTGAAATTTGTAACTGTAGTTCCTGAAAATTTAACATTAACAAAAACCAAATCCTTCACTTTCTTTGTCTTGTCTCTCCCCATTAAGTAAAATTCTGCAAGTGCTATATGCAGGTAACATGCCGAGGATTACAGAGGAGTTCAGCAAACTGGCTGTAGAACTCAGCTTTGGTGTGTGACATTATGATGGAAGAATATGTTTCTGTTTAAAAAGTCACAGCAAAAATAATCTTCTTTTAAAATCTTGTTGGATAATGGAAGATGATAATTGTTTAAAATGTATAGAATTAGCTCGATTTTTAAAGTAACTGCATTAAGTTTGCAGTCAGATGATTACGTCTGATGTTTTACAATGACTACAGGAACCAAGGAGGATTTTTTATCATTATACATACACAGAATCTAGATATAATGTAGGAGGATTTGCTCTTTGAAGCAGTAGGTACTTGTCATGGGCAGTGTCAAAGTACTGAACCTGATGAACAAATATTGCTTAATGACATATTTTCCTAGTTAATTTTTTTTCCTTGTCAGTCTTGCATCGCCCAAAATAGATTACAATCTTGCCTATCATTTTTTATGAAAAGTAGCTGCAGTATATTTCCTTAATATACATGTATGACCGTTCTAATATCAGAAGCCTAATGGGTAAAAGCACTAGGCTTTCTCTGATGAAGTCCTAAATTCTGTTTCAGAATGGCTCCCCTGTGATATGAATTTCATTATTTAAATCTAATTTCTAATAGCCTTAATTAGTAGTCTCTGTTTAAGTGACGGCCAGCAATGGAATGTCAACCACTTCGGCCTTTCAGGTTGTATTAAGAAAGAAAAGATTTCTACCAAAATGAACGCAAAGAAAAATAGTATCTGACAACACTGAATGCTTGAAACCTCTCTCAGTCTCTACTTCCTCATCAGCAACAAACTTCCTTATAATCTTAGTTAGATGCTAAAAGCCAGAGCCCTAAAGAATTCAGGTGCCTAAAATCTGGGTGAGGCAGTGCCTAACTTGTAGGCTTTACCTACAGTGACAGCAAAACCTGCCCATCAAATTGTTCTTCACCTGAACCAACTAGCAACGACCTGCACTAAAAGTCCTTATATCTTAGCTCTTGGGAGCAATTCAACCTAGCCCCAGAAATGCTTCAGTGTGTTGGGTCTCGCCTGGAGTGACCTCGTCCACCCCAATTTGCCTTTGTATGGCCCTCTTATGCTTACACTTCAAGCAGTAACCCCACAACTTTCTGTTCCTGGCTCCTTGTGCTCTGTGGTTGGCTGTCCTGGCTTGAGATTAGAGACAAGCATCAAAAGAAAACCAAGGCTCGTTCCCTGAGGGCTCCTACCTGAGGAAATAGGCAGCATGATGCTAGGGCCTGTGGCAGTGACTCTTCCGTGCAATATGCACAATGAAGCCTTGGGGTAACTGCAACCTAAATAATGGCTTTATGTGGACCTGCTGCCATCTGCGCCAGAACTCTGGTTTGGGCGTGTTGACCTTGGATGGTGTCTGGAAACAACAGATGTCTGGAAGAGGGCTCTTAATAAGCAGTATATTGGATTGGAAAGTAGCCATTAGGTGTGAATGCTGAAGACAGAGGTTTACCAAAAAAATTTTTTCCCATATTCTTGCAGTAGGTTTTAACTGGCCTGTTTTGTGTTAGTCTAAATGGGAAATAAGACATATGCCTGTGCTGAGTGTTTCTCTCGGCTCGCTCTAGTATAGGGGTTCTACATGGACTGTTCTTCCAAGGCTCCTAATTCTTCAGGAGTTAGGCTGTCTGTAACGTGAAAACTGGAACATCAGGCAACAAATGCCTTGTCAGCTAGCTCACCAGTGCTTCAGAGCAATGGCTAGGCTTAAAACAAGACAAATGGTGATAGTGTGGAATTATTATTTGTTATTGCTACTAAACGTTTCTCGCTGCTTGGTATTGCTTGAAATCAGGTACTTTAAGGTTTCAGCAGGCAGGCATAGCAAAAGGAGGCGGAAAAAAAAAAGACAGTTTTAAGTTGTATACCCAGGATCAATTGCAGTCCGATTCGTTTTGCCCGAAATCGTTCCATGCAGGCTAGAAAGTATCTGTAGCAAAACGTTTGTTCCGTCACTGCAAATTGCAGGTAAGGCTCTTTGATCCCTTGCAGATATTTACTAGGGCACAGAGAGAGATTTATAATTCTGACTTCAACGGAGCTACACTGATTTACATCAGCTGAGGAGCATCTGTATGCTCTTTAGCCTTATCTGCGTGACAACATGTCCATCTTCTCATGTGACTTGACTGTTTTCTGTTCTTAGGCTCTAGTCTTTTGCACGTTAGCGGGTGTCATGGTAACTGAGAAGCAACTGCATGCAGTAGGCTAGCAAAAAAAAAACAACTGCTGAAGGCTAGGAAATAAGTGGAAGGAATATTTTAGTAATGCAAAAACAAGAAAGACACTTCAAACTGATTTTTTGTGTGTTTTTCTGTAAAGTAACATCAGAATAGTAAATAAACTACACAGCTGGAACTTGTAAAATCAGTTTGATGCTTCAGTTAAACACACTTTGGCAGGAGATACTGATATGGTTTCAAGTTCAGGCAGTTTTTCCTGCCCCCATAGGGAGCTGTAAGGTCTGGAAATGCTCAGGTTCACGTTCAGTCAGGTGTCTTTGGCCAGAGAAGGAAAGATGAAACTCTCCTTAGTACTGAAGGGGACTGAGTAAAACCATTTATAGCCCTCATTCCCAAAGGGTGTATAAGAAGTGTGGAGGGAGTGTGCTACGGTGTGGGCCTCTGGGTGTTGCCTGGTTGTGAAGGTTAGCCAGTTTTGATTGCCTGATGAGAATGAGCTGCTCTGAGGAGCTATGAGGTGGGTTGTGCTGGGGTACAGCCCACTGGTTGGTTGTGGCTTGGTGATACGGGGGTGCCTCAGCGAGGTTCACTGCACGTTTTAATCCAGATTGAAGTGTGCTGAGGGACCAGAAGTTTGGAAAACACAGACTCAAAAAATCTGGTTCAGGATGACTCCTCTTTTAAAATCTACTGGCTACTAGATAGTCTAAAGATAAATGGGGGACTAGGAATGAGCTTGGCCTATAACTTCCAAATACTGGGATTTCACCTGTGCTGATTTTCTCCAGCCATATCCATGTGTCCTGGGAAAACAGAGGCTCTTTTTCAAGTGAGATGAAGACACTGCAGGGGAGGCATCTTCATAACTGCAGGATCTTAGGGATGCTAGAAACTTTTCTAAGTGTCTGAGCTAGCAAACATCTCTACTTTGGCCAGCTCCTGATGGTAGCTCAGAGTTCCTGTGTCAGTGGAGGAAAAGGGAGTTTTCTTCAGAAGAAGCCTAGTGCAAGGAATGCATCCTGGTCCTAGGTTAATTATCCTTGTTATTAGAAATGTGTCGTTTCTTACTTCGGCTTTGCATTTGTGGCAGCTTTCAGCTGCTGAATCTTTTGATCTAGGCTGTAGATTCAACAACCCTCTATAGTAAGAAATTTTCCTGTGTAGGTACATATAAACTGTTAAAATTTTGACTGGAATGTGTCACGTGGTGAAATAATACCTAAAGCATAGTATTGCTTTCATATAAATTATTCTTCACTGAGGTAGATTCATACTTACAAGGTTACAGGCCTAGTGTAAGGTGAATCTGTGTAGAATCATTTTCATGTAATGGCACCCAAAAGAAGCACTTCTGAGTTGTAGGTATAGCAATTACTAAAAGAAGTCTTACAGGAATTGGGAAATTGAACAGCTTCTTGCAAACAGGTATTGCCTAGTTATTCTGCAAACAGAAGCACTTTTTTCTTTCTCTGGTGGTCATTTTCAAAACAAGACCATTCAAAATTATGGTATTCTGCTTTTTATTTTCATAGGAAAATTAGTAAATGTTTGGCTTGCTTTCTGTTTTTCTGTCCATCACTAGAAATTACATCTATCTAAATATAAGAAAGCTATCATGATGTGTAGATGTCATTTAGTTTCAATGCTTTTATAATGGAATAAGATAAGTATTTAATGAGGCAACATCGTGTTTTATATTAGCTGACCTTTTACCAATATGTATGCTTTTTGAGGCTTCTTTAAAACCCAACATACTTTATTTGATACTTCTCAGGTTTCTTCAATAATATAAATAAGAGACTCTATTTTTTTGTTTTTATTAGGGAAAACATATTAAATGCCAGCCTTTTTTCATACTAATTGGAAGAATTTACGAGGCATATTTCATTCTGGCATGGGGCACTCACAGCATACTTTTTGCACATCATCCAGTCATCTGCCCAAACTCTTTCATACGTTGATCTTGTCAAATAACCTGTACACTTGACACACAAAATGAAAAATATTTATTTTAAAATGTTGTTAAAGAATAAACCAAAGCAATTATTGTGGGGCAAGCAGAGGAATTGATCAGCTGTGTTGTTGGATCTGTGTTGCTGAACCAAGAAGAATATGGAGTCTTTGCAGCAAAGTGGAGCGGGGCAGAGAAAGAGAAACGCTGATGCTGTAGTCCCAAAGTTACAGTGTCCTTGAATGAGTGAATGAAAAAGAGAATGTGTGGGAGAAGGGGGGGTTCTGAGTCAGACAGTTTCTGTAGTTTACTTTAAACAGCCATGAGACAAAAATAGAAACAAAGCAGCTGGATTCCTTGGTTCTTGTTCTTTCCCTGCCTGTTCTTCTTGGCTGTTATGCCATGCTCACTCTTGCATGCTTTCATCTGGGTGGGTATCCAGTGACCCTGGCTTTTCCTTTTTTTTTTTTTTTTTTCCTGTTTCCCTTATGTGAACCTGCCTTTAACAGTACAGGTAGACACATTTGCCACTACTTAAGCACACTGGTTTAAACATGATCATAGGACTGAGGATGTATATATTAACCAGGAAAAGAACAACAACCCTGTTGGCTTTACCTCTGAACTGATAATGAACATAAGCCTAAACACACTTAAACAATCTGTCTGTGAAAATCATCTTCTGGCCTTCTCTGCTTATAGATATCCAGCAGCTCTGTCTTTCAGATGCTGGCACTGCTACTGTTACATCGAAGTGTTCTCTCTGTTGCTCTTGGTAGCTAAGGTGCTGCTAGGTGCTAGTCACACCACTAATTCATAGCACCAGATGCCAGATGCTGCAGCAGTTGGGTGAGAGGAGACGTGTAAATCTCTGCGAGCTGTGCGACTGCCCACCCGGCTGCCTGGGAGGTCTGGGTTGTACCGGGGGAACTGCTGTGCTGCAGCTAAGGGAGAGAAGCCTCGCTTGGGGGACCTGTTGTGGGGAGATAATTCTTCTGTTACCTCCAGCTCTGTAAGTCTAGCTAAGAAAAAGCAAATCATTGAGTTTGCATATGGATAGCAGGTGCAGTGTTCTTTATGTATCTGGAAAGAAAAGTAGCTTTAAGCCTGATTCTGCTTCTCCCTGACTCAAACTTAGCAGGAGTAAAACCAGGCCCTGCTATAACCTGGTGACAAGTCAGGCCTGCTCTAAGTTAGCCACAGCTGCCAGGAGAGACAGCCTGAGCTCCATGAGGCAGGCCTATGTGACTCTTATACGGAGTACATGAGTGAAGAAAAACAGAGCAGCAAATTATGCCAGGAGGAACTCCTTATTACATTTTTCAAGCAGCCAAGGACAGGGACCAAGGACTGAGAGGTTAATGCGAAAATGGAATAACTTCTATGAATGCAGTAGAATGGATGGGAGGATGCAAGTCATTTGTTTTAGTATTTTTAATTTCAGCTTTATGTCCAAGTGTAAAACACATCTTATGCACAAATTCAAGAATGTGCAGACTGAAAGTAAAAATGATATATGTGAATTCTTTCATATTAATTTGAAAAAGATTAAAGGTTTATTGCTGCAAGGATTACAGTCAAAGTGAATTTTGATGAGGAGGGAGGCAGGACATGTATGTATAGGATCAAGGACCCATAGAGTGTATTAAGAAGGAGGGCAGAGAAACATCAGAAAATAAGGCACAGGGCTGCATGCAAGAGATAGAGAAAACAAAAACATAAATTTGCCGGGGCAGGACAAAAGAAGGGTGAGCCACTGGAAATGAGATGCCTGTGTAGATGGATGTGGTCAAAACTCTGAAAAGATGACTAGAAGAGAGGAAGAAATCAGCAGACTTTTATTTTTGGCCTCAGTGTTTTGCGTAGAGTGTGGAAAGCATAGGTACTGGGTAAGTCAAAGAGCTGATAGTTTAAAAATTTAATTGCTGTGATTCAGACCAACAGTGTAATGTGGAAAATACCCTAATAATAAAGCAGTAGATTTCCAGCTCTAATAATAAAGCAGTAATCTTCAACCAATGTGTAGTCTATGGGGAGAAAATCCCCACTGCTCAAAGCCTTCACAAGGTTTAATATATAAGGGACAAACAGAGATGGGATGCAGCAAGCTATGGAGGGGATCCACCAAGCCTCGTTTGTTACCAGGTGGTATTTGCTGCCGTGCTGGAGAGACAGAGCTTGAGGAGGGGCATGGATGTACAATAGGGTCTTATTTTGGCATGGAGGCACTTGCCAAAGCCTCCCCAGAGCTGCTGAGGCCCAGGAGCAGGTAACATCCAGGTAACAATGTGGCTCCAGAGCTGGCATAACTTAAGTGTCAAATGTTATTAAGTTTAAGGAATACTATTGGTGGGAGGGGTGTTGCCTAAGTTTCCTACAACTACACAAATGTCATTAGTTTACTTTACCAGCTGATAGTTAATGACATAAGGAAAAAAAAATCATGAACCACTGAGACTACATGAAAAGTTATTTAGAGAAGAACAATAATATTATATCTCAGCAACTTTTTCTTTTGTTTGTCACTTGATAGTTTGCCAGTTGTCAAGAACCACCTTGGTATCTTTGTAGACTGAGAGCCACAGCCTGTGTACACCTGAATTATTTGAAGATTAAAAAAGGCTTCATGATACTCCTGTTAGAGTCAGTAGAAAGATTCCTATAGAGATGAATGGTAGCTGGACTGAATCCAAAACCATCACATGCCTCTTTGTAGTGGTTGCATAAACAGAGGATGAGTTGATCATTTCCCACTCTCTTCTGCTCTTGTCTAAGATCTTTCTTGCAACAGATAATTATAAATAAAAAGCAATGAACTTCCCCTTTAATGCATTTGAAGCTTTGGCATGAAGTGGTGTAAACAAGTTCTGAGGTCTAGTGTATGGGAGTATTAAACCTAATTATTAGTTTAGTAAATAAAGTGAAACTTGATCAAAAACTGAGGGAGCAGTTTACCGCTGGTGTTGTTTTATGCCAATATCTTCATAAATGATATTAACTCAGGTCTCATGTGGCTCGTCTTGCATTCACAGAATAGATGCAATCTTTGCAAAATAAATAAAACAGAAAGGAGCTAGTTTATTCTACTGAGTGCTGGAACTACAAGTCCTCCCCCAGATCCCAGCTCTTCCAGTGCTCCTGGAATGCGCAAGCATAATACTTCAATTCATGCCTGCTTCTGGTTTTTGCTTTCAGTTCAGCAGTTTGGCTCAAGCTAGGTAACACAAGGATCCATCCTTTTTAGACTATGATCTTTTTACACGTTGACTAGTTTTGCTATTAGTATGTTTTGAAATTTTTCTACAAAACTATTATGATACTATAAAAAGTGTAGGGAATTATCCATGGTTAAATTAAGCGCTTGCAATATGTTTAATCTTAGGTATTTCAATTACAGCAAAGAGGCCTTTCATTGTTTGTGTGTTTTCTAAAAATAAAATCCCTTCTGTGAACCCAAGAACCCAAGTAATGTACAACTACATAAATCCTTGTTTTTCCTCTAGGGTTATAGGCCCTTTATTTTATATCCATCCAATTATTTCTCCCTGGTTACTCCTTTTATCTGTGCACTCTGACAGTCACTACTCCACAGACTGCAGTGCTCTTTGCACATCCCCGTGCTGCATAGTGACTCAAGAGGCCTCTCAGATTAACCCACTCTTAAAAGCTGCACTCTGAATTCTTTTGTATACAAACACTGTGCAGCCTAGCAGGTAGAGAAAACATGTACTTCTTAAGGAAAATGCTCATAGTTATTCTTAAGAAACATTTTATGGTTTTTTGCTTTTACTTTCTTAAACAGCACCTACTTTGCTGCAAAACACTCTTAAGATTTATTTAAAATCATGTAAACTTTGGGAAAGTAAGTGCTGTTTTTAAACTATTAGTGTCAACCATGCAGTCCTGTTTAATTTTGAGAAAGCAATAAAAATACAGACTGTAATTTTAATTTGCAGTGCTTCAGGAAGTTTGGACTGGACTGCATGACAGGTGTTGGATAAGACTGAAAAGGCATACTTCCAATACCAACTAGAACTGAATGAAGATTGTACCACTCTTACATGCGGTGGGTCTCCAAGGCACATACTCTTATTGAAGAAGTTGGGGCTGAGGGTGACCCTCTCTTGTGACCAGTTTTCTTCCAGCTGAACAACACAGCTCCATCACTGCCCTTTCAGTGGTGATCCTGACAGCACAATGAGTCATCTTGGAGCTTGACAGCTGTAACAAATTCAGATGGTGATAGATGGATAACTGTGGTCACTAATGTTCCCCAGATCACGTTGCTCTCTCTTCTCTGGGGAGCGACAAGCTTGTAAGCATCCATAGCCAAACGTGGGGACAGTGACACAGACCCTCAAATGTGCCCTGGGGAATATAACATAAGATGAGCCATAACCCCTTCCTGTCCCCATGCCATACTTCAAGTGAAACTGTATTACTGACAAGACGGATCATCTGCAAACCCAGGGTTCCTTGTTTCAGTCCTGTGATTTACAGTTGGGCATGGAATGTGGTATTGTAATAAAAAGCCTAAACTGAGCTGAAGTAATATCACTTCTGCAATTGCAAATAGAGATTCCCTCCTGGGGGTGGCAGTCAGCGTGTTATTTTGAACCAGACCTGGCTGTGTTTAACACAGTGCGAATCATGGGCTGTAAGTAAAGGTACAGTTGGGAGAATCCCCATCAACGTAACTGGAACTGAAAGTGTTCATTTCCTCTTCTAGATTAAACAGCAAACCTACCAGCCACTCACTGGAAGGGAGACACATTGGTTTGTTATAATGCCATGACTGAGTATGTATTTAGTAAATCGGGATAAGGGCTTTTTAGTAATATTATTGCATTCTGTGCATGGTTCACTTGTTCTTAATAGTTTATTTAGACTTCTTATTTTCCTGCAGTGCTGGTTGCTATATTCCATGAGAGAAACATAATGCAGGGCAAATGTGGAGATACTTCGTTTTAATCTGGAAAGTGTGTATGTTTCTTTATAGCTATAATCTGACTATAATAAACTGAATACTAGAAGTTACAGCTAATCTATGGCAAATGGTTACCTCAGAGGTCTGAGGCAGATAAATTATTGTTAGCATCACATATACTACCTGAATGCATTTGTTACAGAGGTTGCAGAGATAAGGTTTTTTTTCCAGATATTATTTGGCACTATTGTCAAAGAAACAAAATATTTCAGCAACAACAAAAAAGTAGAATCCCTGAGAGTAAAAAGCCAATGAAAATAGACTACTATTTAATAGAACTACTTGAATGGACAAAACTGCTTCTACTACTGGGAAAATCTGCTTGTTCTGATGCCTTGTCATGTAAATCCCAGTGACAGCAGCAACACATATGCCAGTTGCTCCTTATTTCAGGTTGTAAAATAGAACAGGAGTCAGATTACAACAAGCAAATCCCAAGTACGCTCATGAAATCTGTCAAATCTGGTAAACATCAGAGATTATAAGGCAAATCTTCAGCTTCTACTTTCTGTGAGCGGGTGTTATACAAGTGTATATGTCTCATTATATGTCTCATCAGTTGTGAAGAAAATAAAAAATGAGATAACACTGCCTTCCTGGCGGTGGGAGACAGCCTGAAACAATGGCTTAGTGTAGTATATGCTGGGCGTTACTTCCCAAAATTAAGTGTGTAAGTTCAAATGCCAGTCTTGGTTTTAGTTTTCAGTGCTTGTCTTTTTAGCAGTAATATCTGGGTGGGTATGTTTGTAGTAGGCTTTCTTCTCTCCATTTTAAAGAGAATGAATCTTAAATATTAACCTGTCCTGTGAACTAAAATAAGAATAAACACATTTTGGATTGATGGGAGGGGTGTTAATTGAACCAATGCTTTCATTCCACTTTTGGACTTGAAATTTACACTCTGTATGGAAAAAATACTTTTCTTCAAAACTTTCTTCTGAAAAATATTGAGAAGTCCCTTTTCAGCAATTTTGAAATGTTTTCACAGAAGTTGCTAAAACTACTGAAACATCTATATTTAGAAGTGTATGTTTTTGGCAAAATCATCCTTTTCATGAAAGACCAGTTAGACAAAAATTGTCTGGACCCTTCTATTGATCTGTACTTCTTTTCAAAATGAGTTGAATAAGAGCTAGATATGTTTTCAGTCCCCTTCTCTTTGAGTGTTACAGAAGATCTAATCTCTTCAAAACTGGGGGAAGGAGAGCAACTTCATGTCTGTGCCAAAATCTTATTAGCTGCTAATTTATCTAATGGCTTCCTGTGTCTTTCAGGAGTCCAAATTAGCAATTGTTGCTTCTCCAGTTGCCAAAACTATCCTAACAATTCTCAACCTATAGTATGTGTCTGGTATAAAAATACACTTTGTAAACTTGGTAATAAAGCAAAAGCAATGTAATATCCAAACAAAAAGCTGTAAGAGAGTGCAAATTGGACTGTAATAATGTGCTACTAATATCCCCAAGCTCTGAATATTTTATCGCTGAGCTTCTGGCTCGTTGTCTGAGTGCATTGCAGCTCTAAGGGGCCTTGCTGGGGAAATCAGGTGTGGTTTGCTGCCCAGAACGATGCTATGTTCATAACCTTTCTTGTTAGTGTTGTATTTCTGATATGCTTTTAGCCTTCATTACTAGAGAAAGATGACTTCCCACACAGCAGACCGTATCAGTAACTCTAGCAGATGTATAAAATACACTGTGTTTATAACTGTTTACATGATCACAGAAACCACCTGACCCAAATGCGGTGTTTCACATCGCATTTTACTTTGTCTTACATGCCATCCGTCCCCTCCACCTCTGCAATATCTGTTTGTTTGCTTGGGGTCTTAGGGAACCACTCCCAGCCATCAGGGTGTGGGAACCCACCCAAAATCAGGCCAGGGAACTGATCCAGTTTAAAAACAAGCCTTAGGCAACTGCACGCTGGAAGGGAGGGCTGCTGCACTCCTGCATACCCCTCTGCCCACTGTGCCTTCAGCTCCTCCCTGGCCCATGCTGAGACTTGTCCAAAAGGGTGGTGAGAGAGTAAAAAGCGACGGTTTTTAGCTGGCCCCATTCCCTGAACAGGGCTGGTGGTTTTTGGTTAGGCCAACTCTCTGTACACACTCGCTGCCCATTCACACGAGTGCCAAGCAAGGGCACGGCAGCCCAGGGGAGAACGGCTCATTTCAGACCTATCCACTAGTGCTTCCTTTTCACTAATATTCACTGAAATTGTGACCTAAGTCCTTCCTAAAGCTTAAGCAGATAGTTAACGATCAGGATGCATTTCCATGTATGTTGGTAGTAATGCTGGTGTAAGGAATTCCCACCCATCCCTTGCCCAACGCTCACCTTGTCCTCCCTCGCCTAACCAGCTCCCCCACAGCCCCTCAAGCCTCCTTTTAGCTCACATCAGAGAAGCGCCCTGGTCAGTGGGCCAGACGCGCAGACAGGCATGATGGCACAGATGAGGGCCAGAGTGGGGCAAGAGTGAGTGCTGGGGGATAACAGAGTAATTCTGCATACTATTAAGGTGTGGAAATACATTCTTGGACTCCGTAGCCTGGTGCTCTTTTGCATCTTTCTGGAGAGCTAGAAAAGACCTGTCCCAAAATACATATTTAATGGATTACTGCCTGTACCAACGCTTATGTTTCCTAGCATTGCGAATTTTAGGCAAGAGAGAGAGGGAGAGAACTAACTTCTGTCCAGTCATTGCTATGATGCCCTCATATTGAGGTTTGCTGAACATTAAGAGCATTAAATAGACTCAAGACTGACTTGAGCTTCCTAGATATCCCCAGGCCATTCTCCTCCCCTCTAATGAAACTGTCTGTCACAGTAATGGATAAAAGTAATGTTCTGCTTTATTAATCTTTTCTAAATCTCTATCTAGAAATCTTTTTTTTTTTTAACCCCTGAAAATGATTTCAGCAGCTTTCTCAATTTGGAGGCTCCCATTTTGGTGCTTAACAGGAATAGCCTCAGAAGTGATTGATTGTTAAAGAAAGATGGTTACAACTGAAAGATAAACAGTCACCCCAGCTGAAAGTATTCACCCATTTCATTGGAGCCAGAATTTCACTACTGATGAAGACAATCTGCAATATCCTAGCACAAATATACTGAAACATAAAGCAGCCTTTATTTATTCATTTATTGGCTACATAAAATTTGTGTCAGTGGTCTGTAACTTGGAATGGCTAGTGGACTAAAGAGATGGCTTTTTTTCTGTCTGTATTTTAACTTGCTGGTGAGAGTAATGTGTCTACATTCCACATGTATCTCCGTACATTTCTTTAATGGCCTTGACATCAACCGCCAAAGAATTAACACCAGCTGACCTGAACAGACTTAGCAGGATTAGGAATAAAAGAGAACTGCAGACACTGAAAACTCTTATATACTTTTATTAAGAAAAAATTCTTTAAAATATGAAACCCTTATACATGGCTAAGCAATATTCCCACTTTGAAATATTTATATTATAAAATCATTTGAAACAGATATTTGATAAAGCAATTGCACATACAGCAATTTCATACACTGAAAGTAAATGATAGGTTTTTTGGTAGCCCTCCATCAGATTTAGCATTACGAAGTAATTTCTTTGCTATTTTTTCTGACTTTCTCTACCCTATACATAAATAGATATTTATGGATCTAAGATGTCTGTCTAGAAATGAAAAAAATTCTCTTTGAGGTTAATGAAAGGGTTACGATGTGCTTTATGAGTATGGGACCGTTGCAGTATTAATTAACTGCTGATAGCATCAGTTTGGGGTACCTAATGTGTTCATAAATTCATGGAGCAGTTATTTCTATTCTGTTGAATAATTCTTTGCTAAGATATTTTATTTTTAAGTATGTGTTAGAGAGATGCTTGTTCTTAACTACCCTTCTCTTTATCCATGTAATTCTCAAACAATTCTTCCTTTGGATCAGTAGCTTACCTACTTTTTCTGCCTTCTGTAGGACAAAAACCGCTTGCAGTGTCAATTAGATGTCTAATTGTCTTGAGCAATGCTGGAGAATTACTGAAATACTTGACGAAAAGGAAAGAGAAGGTAACTCTCCTTAGGGATCATTACATTTGCTAAATGTTTTAGAGTAACATGTAGTGCAAATGACATTTTATTCGCATTTTTTCTCTCAGTCTCCACTGAAAGCTAGTATCTTGAATTATCAGTCAGTACTAAATGTCACAAAATAATGGTGAGATAGGTCAGCTCTGATTAGGCTCACAGCAGAGCCTAATACAGCAGAGGCCTACATGGTGTATAGTACATGGCAAAAGAAAAAAAGAAAAAAAAAAGCCTGCTAGCATCTAGTCTGCTGTCTGCTGTCTGGTTGCCCTATTCCTTGTTTTTTAGGTTAGAGGAGCTGACTGTGTGAATTATTTAGGAAAAGTAAGGTGAATCAACAGAAGGCGTACAGTCAATACTTGTTAACTAAAATATTACATTGATGTGGCTGTACTAATTCAGGAGTAAAATGGCTAAATTCGTTGTAATTCAATCCACCTATGTGATTAAAGATATTGAGATAAAGTGGATATAAAAGGACCAGGAGCTGATGAAAATTGTAAAACAAACAAAAGAGCAATGGGCAAACAGATAAGCAGGAGAGAGAAATGTCAAACGAGGGCAATGGGAGAGTGGAATCAACCACGCGGAGGCTTCATCCACCAGCCCTAACCCGAAGGAATGCTGGAGGTGGCCGAGGCAAATGCAGAAGTCAATGTAAAAATGAAGGTCAAAGAAAGAAAGTAAAGGGATGAAATGGGCAGTCCAGAAATGGTGCAAGTTAGCAGATGAATAACTGAGCCCCCCCATAGTTTAAGACTACGACTTGAGACTAGAGTGAAAGGATGACAACGACCTAAAATGTAAAGTATGCTTAGGGAAATAGAAGTACTAACAATTATATTTGCATAATCCTAAAAGAATCTGTTAGAAATATTTATAATAACACTGCAATGCAAATTATTCAGCGCTTGGTCTGGTTCACATTGGGGGAAAAAGCTAGATAGTATTTGATGAAATGCTATCTTTTTCAACAGTAACTCAAATTTAGATTTTTAAAAAGCAGAAGATCCAAATAATTAAATCCAAAATTGGCCAAGGAACTGTCCAAAGCACTATTTTGTATTATGAAATACTTGGAAAGTTCCAGAAAATGGAAATAAATTTCCTAGCATGCCAGTTTTTAGAAAGGGCAAATGAAATAAGCTCAATAATTATAAAGCAGTCACCTTGACATTAGTTCTGGGCAAAACTGATTTTCAAGCTTGATGTAGAAAGTGATTAATACTGAATTTTGGAATAAGAATTAATGCTTACTAACACGAGTTTACAGAAAATACATTCCATCAAGCTAAACTTAAATCTCTTTAAGTGAAATTAAACCTCCATAAGAAACTTACCTGAAACCATGCAACACTTTGACTGACAACAGGACCATCCGTAATTAATCCAAAATCAACAACAAAACATGTACATGACACTCAGTCTATTCTCAAGCACCCTAGCAGACTGAGCTATTGCATTACTCACGCATAGACCTCACTCACAAAGACCTAGGACAGGGTGAAGGATCTCCATGTCAGAACTGAGTTATGCTGTATTAAGTGATCTTGCTGAGTTAGGTAAATCTCAAAAAATTACTGAAACCAAATTACTGAGACCAAAAAAATTTTTTTCCTTATGTCCACACTCTACCTCAACAAGTTTCAAGGGAGAAGTTGTAGCTTCTGGATGCAGACCCACACAGCCTGGAGCAAGGTAGGGCAAGAGTCGGTACTTGACGCTGTCATTGCAAACTGCTGCATTGCCACTGACTGCCATCCACCTACCCAGCCACTAAGTGTCAAAATACATCTTCTTCCATGGACTGTAGAAGAAAACACTCCCTGGTTTGCGCATCTTCAGATTTTTGCTTTGCAAGCAGTAGAACATACTAGGGTAACACCTTTGTCCTATTAAAAAGAAGTTGCTAACAAAGCTGCTTGTTTCTGAAAATATTCATTTTCATTTTTCATTTACTTAATTTCAGTCTTTTTTTCTTATTTGTGTTTGCATTATTTGAAACCAATATTCTAGAGAGCAAAGTTAAAAATAATTCAAGCAGGGAAAATTAAATCATCATCGCTCGTATTTTAAAATCCAGTATTTGCAATAAATTGTTTGGAAGCAATGAACAGCTCTTTTTACTCCTCAAAGAAATCGTTGGTCAATTCGTATTCAGAAAACTGTTGTAAACATTTTTTCCTTTTGTGATCTGACAGATTCTCAATTATTCATAAAATTGAACCTTCTCCTGTATTGTCAGATGTTAGTGACAGTTAATTGTCACCTCAGAGGTTTGGGGATTTTGTTTATTTGTTTTTTCCTAACCAAGCTAGGTTGAACATATTAGTGAACATTTTAAGATATTAGTGACATGTTTGCTGGCAAAACAAATTTGATCATATTAAATATCTATTGAGTTTGTACAAATTCTATATTTAAATAGGATATGAGGATAGGTAAGATATGATAGGGTAGGATAGAGGATATCTTAGGATATGAATTTAGTATTTTAAACATAGGGAGGAAAGCACAGGTAAATATCCAATTTTGTGTATTTAAGCTATATCCATAAGTGATGTGCCACCTAAAATTGCTGAATGTAGTTACAGTATTTATAGTCCCAGCATCAGGTATCTCAGGACTCTGATTTTTTTTTTCAGAGAAATTAAAGATGATTGTGTGCTTTTAGAAGCCAATGTCTTTCAGAGATCACAAGCTGAATACGCCAAAAATGAAGAACTTGAAATATTTATTGCACTTGAAAAGCTTGTCCATGCAGTTCTAAATAACACATATTTATTTATCTAAACTTGTGTTTGGCGTGAGTACTGAATTGTTCAATTTTCCAACCTGTTTTTTGTAAAAGAAACATTTTTGAGTTGAATATTCCTTAAGTAGATTATTATTAGAGAACAGCACTGACTAGAGAGAAGGATAAAATGGTGAGAGTTTACACAGAGTACTGACCTGTGTAGATAATTAGCTGAAAGGAAATCTCGAAATATATTTGTGTTTTCTACAGTGCCTTTAATTTGAAAGTCAAAAAGCATGCTACAAAGATCGTGCCCTCGCAGGGCTGCAGTCGCTTCCTGGAGTCTCCTTTGAGAGAGGCTGTTCAGCTGTTTGGTTTGTCCTCAGAGCTGTTCTGTCAGTCCTAGTCTTTTACTTCACCAGTGGAAGTCCTGTGCAAATCAGTGCACCATTACCAAAAAGCAAATTAAAAGACAAACATTGCATAGGTATGAACTTAACTTTCTGATTTAAACCGCTAAACCAGTGTTAATCCAGAATTGTCGGCGCACTTTATACTGAAGAAAACCCCAAACCTGGAACAGGAGTGGTTTTACATGCTGCACTGTGCAGCATTGGAGAACTACGTAGAAATATGAACTATTTTGATAACCTTTTGGGAAAGAAAAAACAGAAATAGAGGCTTCTCGTTACAGGTGATGAATCTCATTGTAGAATGAGTTGAATTCAGATCCCTAACCTTCCTATAGCACTTTTCCTTTTTTTTATTTTTATTTTTTTCTCCCTTGGTGATGTTTCCTTTCTGAAGAATGTATGTAGCAAGGCACAACAAAAGAATTTGCTTCTCTGGCCTTTTGAGATGAATTACATTTAAATCCAGTTCATCCAGTATCTGGGGGATCGTTAGCTTGTGTGCTGCTTCCCTTTAATCAGTTCTTTGCTGTTTTGACTTCATGATTCACCATCACTGTGTGTACATGAAAAAGAAAAAACACTTGTGTCATGCTGTTTGGTTGCTTGTCTCTCAGCAAAGAAAAATATTCCATACTATCTTTTCAGTCTGTAAGAACGTGTTACCAGAAAACTAATGTGTCAGCCATGCAGTGCATGAAATGAACCCAGCTGTGGTGCTAGATACTGTGAGCAAGGGCTGTTCTGATTTCTCTGTTGTCTAAAGAGACAGTGCAGTGCAAGCTTTCTCCTGCTCCCAGGCAAGGACTCAGAAATCAAATACCCTTCCTCCCACACTTTAGGATAGGTTTTTACAGATGGAATTTTTACATTAAATCCAGCTTCATAACAGCTGAATTTTTTTTTGTCCCTCTGGTTTCTGCCTAAACAGTTTGCTCCCTGGCACTTTCTTAATGATCTGTTTTGTTCATGCCAACATTGAAAATGCAACGTTTTTATCAGCTGGTTAGATTTCAGTCCTCATTGACAGCATGGGAGAGTCCTCCCCTGGACTTGAGCTCTTTCCTTGGGGCCGCAGCTGGTATCTCCGTGACATGGAGCAGAACAGCCCTTGGATTCAGGCTGAGCAGGTGGGTCCCCCTCGGGTTACCGCAATGCTGGGGTGGAATGATGGCTGTGATGCGCGATATATCCATATCCATAAAAAGGCCATATCCAGCCCCAATCCAGCTCCCTCCTGGTGCCATCCATTGCCAAACCATGTGAGGGAGTGACATGCCCTGATTCCTAGCCTCCGTTATCTTGGCTGTCTTTGCCCACAAAGAGAGAGGCAAAGATACCTAAAAAGCGTCCTGCTCTTGAAGCCCTGCTAGCTGGAGGTAGCAGGGCACCGCAGTTGCAGCTGTATACAGGCTCTTGACAGGACCTTTGCTCCTGGCTGTGTTGCATTACAAAATATACAAGTACAAATGGCTGAGCCATAAAATGTCACCTTCTTGCACTTAAGTTCTACCAAGGAAGAGGCCTTTCACACAAAGAAAACAACATAACATTTTAAAGTCTGAAAAAAAGAAGCTGAAAACATTCGGGGTTAGGGGCCGCAAGCAATATAGGATTGCTATATAGAATATAGGAAGCAATATAGACTCGAGCTGCTGTATTTCGCAACCCAGTGTTGCACAAAAAGAAAAACATGCAGAATTATTGTTAGAGCTCCGTTTATAGCTTGTTGTAAAAACTATGCAATGGAACAAAACTGAGTATGGAGATTTTTGCTTTACTTTTTCAATTTAAAAAGAAAGCCTTAGACTTTAAATTAGAAAGCTGTACCAATTAAGATTTCTAAGGCTATGTAGTTTCAAAACCACCACTGAAGTTTAAAGGGTCAGTCATAATCTTAATATTTTCCATATATTTTTAAGAACCTTGCTGAACTGAGGCATAGGCTGGGAAGGAAGTGTTTCTTTCTGCTCCAGTTTATTCCCTACCCAGAACATCCCTTCCTAAGAAAGAGTTACCTTTTTTTGGAGGGGACGAGTGGGAGGGTGCCGCGCTGCACTCAAAGGAAAACAAATATCCTCAGCAGGCAAGATAAAGTGGGCTGGCTTTGCTTCATCATATTCATCAGTATAAAGACTGATGCTGAGGAGTGGACAGGCTGCGCCTCTGCTTGCGAGGGTAGCGAAGGTTCCCCCAAGAAGAGATTCATCTCGCTCCTGCCGGGGCGCCATGTGCGCCTCAGCCCTCGCCTGCCTCCCTGTGCCCAGCTCCTCCCCACACAGGCTTGCACTGAAACCTCGACCTGGCAAAGCTAGTGAAATTTCTTGGTTCTCTCCGCTTTAGTGGAAGCAGGATATTGGCACTAGATTACAAAGGCAAGATGTATTCCTTAATGCACAGCGGGCTTGTGCACAAGGCAGGCAACCTACATCAACAAAAGAGCCAGGACTGTCATGTCTTGCCTATTCTGCCCAAATCTATGACCTTCATGCTCCTTAGTAAAAGATTTTGCTATCATAATAGCTTTGTTTCACTTCAGTATCTTTCACAGTTCTTGGCCAAAAGAGCTGCTGAAGCAGACCTATTTATTTATATGCAGTTCTCTTTTGGGTCTTATTTATTCAGCCAAGACAGTTTGGTCAGAAAAAAAATACATCTTGGTCTGATAAGGCTCAATCACAAAAAGGAATGGGAACCAATTTTTTGTTTACCAGGAAATCTCACAATTTAAAATACTTTTTCCCTCAGAAATGAAGCATATTTCAAAATTTCATGCAAAATGAAACTTGAAAAAGTAGTTTTGAGTTCAGGAAAACACTTGACTTAGAAATACTTCAACACTGCAGTGCTCTTTTCTTTGATGTCTTTTTAAAAGTTTATATTAAAAAGTCACTTACTCTGAAAAGCAGTTTTGGAACAAAATTCATTCTGAAAATGTCAAAATGTCATTATTGAAATGCTTTGTCTCAGATGTTTTCAAAATGACTGTTTATCAAAATCAGTTGATAGTTCAAAACAAAATTTAAGTCTTGATTGATACCCCTCCAGCATTTTGTTTGAAGAAAGAAAATAACACCCACAAAACTATGTTTAAAAAGGTATTGAAATGCTTCCCATGTTGAAACATCATCAATAAAATCTAAAAAGGAATTAACATAATTTGAGAATAAATTTTCCCAAACAAAGCAGGCTTCCAGAATCTGAAATTGAACCTAATAATCTTGCATTTTATATTTAAATAGTGTCCTTTGTCTGAACAGCTCTGACTCTTCTAAGGATAAATCCCATCTCTTTATTGGTGTTTGTTTGCCTTCCTGCACCTTGAAGGCATAAATATCTTTAAAGTTTGGTCCTAAGGTACTGGTTATAAGAACGTATGCTTAAATAGAGTGTGTATCTTCACCCAGACTGAAGCACATATATCTGAACAGGGTTGCTTTTTGAATCAAGGCTTAAGGCTTGCTATTGTGCGTTGAAGTGACAATATCCCTATTTTACAGGTGGGGAACCTGAAGTAACGGGTAGGCCAAAGATACCTTTTGCCAGTCAGGAGTAGAAACCACACCTCGACTTACATTAATGTAATTCAAGTACAAGAGCACTCTAACAAAGACAATATTTAAAAAGGCAACTCAGGCTGGTAGGTCAGGTGATTTTTCTGAAAATGACTGTTAAACTTTTGGAAAGCAAACATAATGCTGAGGACACTGTTGTACCTAAAACGCCTTTTATAGTATAACTTATATCTGCTGGTGTTAACATATGGCTCAAGAACACTTTGTCTTATACTCCATATTATAGCAGGCAGAGCAGTTAGCAAATCCATTTTTAGAGAAGCATTTTGCAGTTACCTATCCTTATCAATTTTCCCCCTGTGAGGTATCATTTAGAAGCTGAAAGGGAAAACAGAATGGCTTGTGAATGCAGCATCTTTTCACAGTGTCTCAGTGTAAAATTATTGGGCTTGGCTGCATCTAGAAAACTGCAGTCTAAGCTTTGGTTTAGAAAAAGGGGGGGTTTCTCTTGTAACAATCATAAAAGGAAGTCTTTTAAATACAAATAGTGGCAATGCAGCTGCCATATTCTGAAGCTATCCTGAAACAACATCTTTAGAGAAATGGAGCTGTAAACTCTCCAGCAATGATCATTTAATGTCACCACTATTTCATTCCTAAGCAACTAAAGTCAAAAGAGAGAGGGATGGGATATTATGGAGGTCCGCAGCAGTGAGTGCAGTCCTGTCACAGGGCTGTTTTGATGGCAGGGCTGAACTGGCTTAACATCTGGCTGCCACTGGAAGCCCCATTCCCGCTGCCTCCACCCCTGCCAGGCCATCCCCAGGCACCTCTGCTCTGCACCATCTCCCTCAGGTGCCTCTGCTCACATCCTTGGCTGCATCCCCTGCATCCACCACACAAAGGATTTTCTTGGCGAGCAGAATGGTTTCATTGTTTGTTATCATAATCTAGCACAGAGAAGAGTTGCTTCACTCACCCCTGAAACACAGCTGCACCATGACTGGGTAGGCAGAAGTGACATGCAGCCCATTGCTGCCAGCTGAAACCCTAGACTTGATTTTAATTAGCCAAAAATTGGAGTTTGAGCAGGATTCCGGGGTTCTGGCCAAAATCCTGAGGAAACCATCCAGAAAGTTTTAAAGTTTATAAGCTCTTGGGATTGTGCTTTTGCATCCAACCAGTGTGTCCTCCCTGGGATCTCCATGCAGGACTGTAAGTTAGTACCAGCTCCCAGGGAGCACTGTGCTGGGGGCATCAGGAAAATCCTTTGGGTTTCTCCTAGGATCAGTCAAACCACTGTCCAGCAGGTCAAAGCCCCAGCTGAAACACCTGGCAGTGGTTCTCAGGGACATACAGGCACCTCATGGCATAGGGGAGCTGGGAGCTTCCCTTCACGTTGGCCCTTGTTGGTGACAAGCGCTAAGAGAGCTATTCTGAATGCTTGTATTAACACCTCAGGAAACTGTGATTAAAATCTGATCAGCTAGTGAAACTCCGTCTGTGCCATCTGGTTGTCTGTCTCACACAGGTTTACAACTGCAAGATTACTTATGGGTGAAATTTACAGGCAACAACTAGTGTAAAAATAAAAGAGCATCAAATAATGCGTTTGAGCTGAAATCAAAGTCCTCACATATAAAATCTTTAAAATTTAAATAGACCAAAAAACCAGTCGGTTTTATAATTATATATATAAAATTTGGAACGACTGAAATGGACCATATTTCTTCAAATACTACAGTGAATTAAAAGTACCTTGGGTTGGCAATTGATTCTTTTTCTTCTTCTCTTACAGTAGGCAAACATTCACATTCAGCTAAAAAAGGATAAGAAACAAGAATATAGTTACTCTCAGCAAGTCTTCTCTATTTATTGCAAAATTGCATCAACTTTTTGGTGCAGCTATTATAGAATTTAAAATTGCAGCATGTTCTCCTACATCCTTTTATCTGTAATATCTGCTTACTCCATGTAGCATAAATATTATGTGTTTTAAAGCCTCCTGTCCTTTGATAGGCATTGTAGTAATTTTTTTATTATATATATTTCAGTTGCTTGTGTCTACACATACAAATGAACTACTTTGAGGGCTCTTTACCATAAACTACAATGAGGAGGACTATTTGTTAATCTTCCACCGTTTATGATTGCACCTACACTTTCACAGCACTAGTGCAGCCAGGAATTTGGGGCTGCAGTTTAGGGAACAGTACTGAAAAAACTTTATGTAAAATGTTTGCTCCGTTTTCTCCACAGAATTTTTAACATTATTTTACAGCGTTTTTTCCCCATGTACTGTATTTAATGCCTTTATTTCACTACCGTTGCTTAGCACATGTTTTCTGCTAGTGCTTACAGACCGAGAAGGTCAAAACCCCATCATGTGGAGCGCTGTGCTAACATAAAGAAATGCTTCAAAGAGTTTTATATCCTGAAAAACAAAACGTCTCTAGGAGGTCAGGCAAATGAGCCATGTGGATGCAAGGCAAGAGGCTAGGAATGAAAAAATACCAGGATTTCAGCATTTCTTAGCCAATGAAGAGTGGTTAGCACAACTTTCCATGTACCATTTTATCATCAAGTCTCAGCTAAACAGTGCCTTACAGAAGACCTGCATTTTTTTGAGGAGAGCCTTGAAGGAGGATGTAGGGCCTTTAAGGATTTTGACTGGGAGACTTCAGCTGGGGAAGAAAGGGGGAAAAATATAAGATGCTTAAAAGAGAAGTAGCTAAAAGGAAGCTGATGATGCTGGTGGTGTTAGTTACAGTGGGTACCAATTGCTCCACGGGCTACTGGGCTTGACAGCGAGGCTATAGTTGGCGAAGGGTGCTGGCAGCCAGGAGCAGCTTGTGTTTGATACCAGAGAGGTGGCAAGGGAGGGGAAGGACACAAAGAAGGGAGGGATGCAGTCAGAGTGGCAAACCTGGAAGAGGATCCTGGCAGCAGTTTTAAGTAAACAGCATTCTGACCTATGAGTAAACAGCTGTTTCTTCTACAATAGCACAATATGAAGCACATAACTGTAGAAACTCTGAAGGCTGACAGGACTAGATGCTTCAAATAAACTGCTATTTAGCATTAAAAAAGTATTTAAAACTATAAATACTGTTCACAGCTATACTTGTGTTTAATAAAAGCTTCTACTGGAAACTCAAAACATTTATGCTATTCCATCATATGTTAAAAATAAGCTCCCACACAAACTAAAATACTCCTCTGAAAAATTCTACCCCTGACATTTGTGCTGCTATTTTAGTAGCAGGGAGTCAAGAACACAACTAAAAATGTTTTAGGAAAATCAGTGACACAAATACAAAATGCCTTGCCTTGACTTTCTATTCATGGTATCTACCTCAGCTAGAAAGAGAGGGATGATGGAGTAGAGGAGTTACCATATACCATTTTTGTTCATGCTGTTCATCCATTTATCAAGCTCTTCCATTTCTATCTCCATAACAGAGGGTGTGTCTTCTTCAAAAATAGGACTTGAGAGGAAAAAAAAGACATTACACAAAATGCTTAATTCAATAAACCTATTACGTAATAATTTTGTACGAGGCTTGCTCTTCCAAGACACAGGTCTTCCAGGACTGTGTTTCTGGAAAGTTGTCCTGGTCTAGTAAGCTGAAAACACGTCAGCCCAAAGGGTAAGAAGGAAATGGCTGCAAACAGATCTGAAGGGTCGGCTGTGCGCTGTTGGTCAGCATGACATGGGCTTAGTGCAACAGCACATGCAGAGCTGTTCAGGGACTCAGATAGTGTAGTCGGGGGATATCTGTGAGCACAGGACCAGTGTGGCTATTCAAGAATTGTCTCTATTGTAAATAGAAAACTGAAAAATAAATCTCAGCCCTACTGGAACACACAGCTAAAGTCCTATTGCTCCAAGAATAAAAGCATAGGGCCTAAAGTTTCATCTTAACTATGACTGATATTGGCAGCAATTTAAAAAGGAAAGGTCATAACTCTAGTAACTCTGTATTTATCTTAATGTCTCCACTTACTCTTCCCTTTACTAATCATTCCTAGAGTTGCACAGTACAAAAACTATTTTTACTGGAAACACACCTTTTTTTCCCCCATGAACTCATTTTAATAACTTCCAGCACTCCTTAGCAAGATGGAGCTCAATAAAAGGTAATGATAAAAATTATCACTCAGATAAGAACCATGCAGCTTTTGATTTGTTTTTCCAGCAGCTCAAGAATCACTTCCATGGCAGCTGGGAGATCTTTTCCGTCTCATGTAAGAGTGAGAAGACAAACTTGAAAAACAGGGAAGTAAGACACAGAGCTTATTCTTCACAGTCAAAGCATATGATGAGACTGGGAACTGATCTCCTTTGCTCATGGTATACCTATATCCTGTGGTGTCTCAACAGTGGCAGAACCAGGGATGCCTACAAGCAGGCAGGGGAGATGTTGCAGGTGATAAGTCCTTGTAGGACAGTCTTGCCTCAGCGGTACTCTTGTTGTGGTCTTATGCCTCCTCCGCTTGCAAAATAATGAGATCACACTTGAATCAACTTTTTCAGATCTGCGCTATAGTCCCTTTAGCAGCCCCTACAGATAGTTACTGGAATAATCACAATGGTAGGAGTGTTTAGAATATGGTTAAATTAAACCAGATAACAAAAGAGTTAAAATTATGATGTCCTATTACAGTAAAAGAATCAGAAAAATGAGAAATATTCATAAACTTTACCTTTTTACATTTTCGCTTCCCAGCTCATCTGGAAAAGAAAAAGTTGATGTTATAGTTACATTGTTTGTATGTATTTAGGGTCTGTATTACAGGCAAGTCTTGAATAGGGTCACTTAAAACACGTTCCATTTTCAAAGAGCATAATAGTTAACTTTTAGATGAAAGGCAAAACATCTCAACCTGCTCATAATTTTCAGAGGAGCCCATTACTCTTAATCTTTAATACACTAAAAGAAGCTCGTTATTAGCTCAGCCTTGCTGGGAGTGAACAGACTGTTAGCACCACGGTGGGCATGAAACTACAGACCCACAGTTCCCTGAGCAAAACAGATGTAATGAGAAAAGTGTCATCCTGAGAAGGAACCACTGCTGCAGAAATTGTTTATTGGAAACATCAGGACATTTTGCTGCAGACTACATGCAGTCAATCCGTCTCTGGATGGAGACTGTGGGAGCCTCTCACGAAGAGAAGAAGAGGGAAGGCTTGTATGGCAGTTTAAGTTTCAGTTAGGTAAATGATGCTGAACTAGCCAGATGCAAAAAGGGATATGAAGCTAGTTATGACCCCCAGACAAAGTAAAGGTTGGTAAACAAGCAGTGTAACAGCCATTATTCAGGCCACTAACTTCCCCTCCAGGGATTCTTGAAGTGATCGAAAAGCCTCAGCTCTCGAAAAAGAATGAAGAACTACATATGGTATCCACATTGTACACTGTAGTCTTAAATCAGCTTATTTTTAATTCAGTGCCACCGACCGGGTGCTGAAGCCTCCCACTTGTTCCAGCATCTCCCTTGCTGCAGAGCCATCCCACAGCCGTGGAGCCATGTGGCACCCCGTGAGGATGCCCAAAATGCTGGCTCCAAGCAGTAAGCGCAGGGCAAGAGACACCCAGAACTGTGCTCCTGCAAGGCACGGCGCTGTGAAAAGCATACCTGCATTTCATGCCATCCAGAAACAGGCAGGCCGCTAGGTGTCTATCTGTGAACTGAGTGTTTGCTAAGAGTGTGACCCCGTGATAAGGCAGGTGCATTCTCAAAATGCCCTGAAAAATGGGATCAAAATGTATATTAAATGCATGTCACTGTCTTCAGGCTGACATACTTACAATGGCATTCACATTCTGTAAAGGCACTGGTATGACCATTTTGGGAGTCCACTTACCAACTGCGTATTTTTAATATGACACCTTAGTTCTGTTTCTGTTGCTTAACACTTCAGACTTACAAATTTCTGTGTTAACAGAGTATACGTTGCTTCCTGAAATATTGCTCTTCCTATTGCAGCACATAGCCAGCATGGTCATGTGATTCCTCAGTAATTTACTTTGATCTTCACTAGTGGTTTCATAGCTGCTAACACCCTACAGGATCCCTCTAAAAATGTCCCTTAAAATGGTTTTGCTTGTTCTTATTTTATTGAAGCTCCAAGCAGCTTTACCCTGTGGATAGTACAGGCAATAGAAGCATTAAATTCACCTTGCATGAAGTTATTAAGCATAAAGACAGAATAACTGTGTATAGTCACACAGTTACATCTTCACTCTATTAGCAGAAGGAGCCAGAGCTTGCTGTCGCAGCTCCCGTGGGTGTACAAAGTGAGCAGGAGGTGCCAAAAAGCAGAACTAGCTCACAGCTAAAGGACAACTAAATATGCAGAAACCGCTCACCAGGGGTAACAGATTCATAAACATAAAAATAAAACATAAAAAATAAAACCCGAGAAACACATCCTAAATGTGGCATTCCAGTCCTCGAAATAACTTTTTATTCATGTCAAGTGTGTTCTAAAAATATCCTTCTGATGTGTGAGAAGATAGATTTTACCTTGTTTAGACTTTTTCCTTTTATGATGTATTACAAAAAACATGATCAGCAAAATCAGCAGGACCAGCAGCACGATGGGGACAACGTATATCAAGATAGACTGTTCTGCTGTTTCTAGGCTGTCATTATTGCTCACAGTATTCAATTCAGTACTTGTACTTTTTGTTTCAAAACTGTATTCAGTAGCTCTTGTAGCAACATATTCATGGTCACCCACAGTTGTAGAATATGTAGTAGGCATAGCAGGAGGAGGTGTTACTGTAATGGTGGATAACATTGGTGATCCATCTCCTGAAGCAGCAGTTTCATTCTCAAAGCCTGCCAAACATATGAGGACAACTTAACATTTTCTGTTTTATACTGATATTCTCAGTGAGTCAAAGCATACAGCTCTAATATTTACTTTTCATGTGGCTTGTTTAAAGAAAAAAAAGCCACCAAATGCA
Organism: Struthio camelus; assembly: GCF_040807025.1. Taxonomy (NCBI): domain Eukaryota; kingdom Metazoa; phylum Chordata; class Aves; order Struthioniformes; family Struthionidae; genus Struthio; species Struthio camelus. The sequence continues at coordinate 38,466,049 of NC_090945.1, forward strand.
CATACACACACATTTGAAATCTTGGGCGCTAGATGTATAATTAGATTACAGATTTTCAGCTAGCTGGCTTTTGCTTGGACACATCAGCATGTGTAGTCTGTCTGCATGCAGCTGTCTCACACAAACATAGGTTTTTCTTGCAGGTTCACATCCGGTCTGGCTGTCACTGTAAAAGTGTCCTACTTATCTGTCAACTACACCATCCTGCTCCACTCCTCAGGCTTAGTGCTTATGGTCTCAACCTCTCCCATCACCCTCCTTACCCCAGAGTTAGCACCGTTCACAGAGACCATTATCCCAGGTTCCCCATTTCCTCCAGCTCAGTGATTTCTCAGTTTCTGTGCCTTTCTCAAATTTGCTAAATTCACTTAACTGCATGGCAAATAAAGAACAGGTCTGGTGAAGGGAAGTGTGAAGCCTGTAGTAGCTGCTGACTCTTATTTCTGCATGGACTAGAAGAGGTAATAACACAGACACTTCATTGGATACAAATGCAGTAACTGCTCCTCTGTCGGATGCTACAGGCTGAGTAAAGGAGCACATGGTAAAGATACAGTGCTGGTTATTTTTCATGAATGTTGAGGTGGGGTTTTTTGAATCTTGATTTGGGTTTTGGTTTGATTTAGGTATGTTTGGCAAGGAAAGTGGCTAAAATTGGCTACACCGGTCACAGTAAAATGAATTTTTTTGAGGCTAATTAAGAGGCGTTATTGCTAGCTGTCATGGAGTATAAAGCCTAATGTTAGTACAGCAGATTTTGGCTTGACACCATACTGATGCCAAATTTCCTGTTGTTGCCAAGGGTGCAGGGATCAGTCCTTACATAAATTACACCAATACATTTCCAAATGCAAAACCTTCAATAATTTTCTTAGCATGAAATTAACTGATGACTTCTTGTGTTATCTGTCCGTTCAGATACAGTGCTGGCATGGTACAGCTCTTGTTTTACGGAATAAAGCAGGACAGGCTTTCGTGACTTTTGCAATGACAAGATTCTCGCTGTTCTTGTAAAGTGCTGGGCAGCCATAGTTTCCACTAGAGTTAGCAAGAGCTTACGGTTTTCAGCACCTCATTGCTGGCATTTCGAATCTCACAGGACTGGAACCAAAAGTACTTAGCATTTTAAATGCTTTTGTAAACACATTAATCTTCATAATGGCCCTGAGAGATGAGCAGTTATCATCTCCATTTACAAATGAGAAACCAGAAGGACAGGAAGCTGTCCTTCCCAGGGACACAAAGCCAGAGAGGAAAACTGGGATTAGAGCGCTATCTCTTGCTTAATCTGCTCTGCAGCATCTTTTCTCTCGTCAGATTTTTCTTGAAAGAAAATGAGTATCTCATGAGACTGTATTCCAGGAAACCCAGTTTCAAATGGAAAAAAATGGCTTGAGTGTGGCAGCAGTGATTTATCTATTTTGTTATGCCGCACTTATCACTCAGGTGCCTGATCATTTCACCCTTTTCTTGAAGCTAGGAAAGGATTTTAATGCTTAATAAATAATTCTTAATACTTTAGTAAAGTATTTTAATACTACAAAGGTCTCTTTCACCACAATACAATAATCAGAATGTTAATTCTTCAATAGCAAAGCGCTTGATACCAGTGGCCTTCAGTTATGTAACTTCCATCTCTATTTAGTACTTCAGTCAAGAGCAAAGCATGATCTCTGTCTCCTACGCAGGCAACGATCCATTACATGTGGGCTCGTCGACCCATACCCATGATATGCTGGCTCTCGTTAATCCTATCAAGGAGGAAGGGAGCGAGATTTTCTATCCATTGTTACTCTTGGCCACTTGACTTCTCTTTCCAGAGAGTTTGTAGTCCCCAGAGTTTGCAATGAGTCTGTTTATATTGTTGTTTCATAAAGCAGTAAGATATCAATATAGGTGGCCACGAGGTAGATTCCTGCATGATTAACCATACTGCTGGCAGAGCAGACGAACCATCTCAGCGTCACAGAACCATTTCCATGACCTTGTTTCATTTTCCTCCTCTAACCTGTCATCTGCCTCATTTGATATATTGATAGGGATAAGCCCATTGTTAAAAGTAGTACAAGTGGGAAAGGGTGTGGGGGAAATAGCTTATTTTTCATTTACTATTAGAGCTAAAATGAATTTTTCAAATGTCTGAAACATGATGTGACTTTAAAGCAAAAGCAAGTCACATCTCATTAACGGCAACACTGAACTTTCAGTTGGAGTATTTGCTGTGTTTGACTTCCAGGAGAGCCTTCTTCAATGTCTCTGTTACTTTTTATTTGCCTGTTTTTGAGCTATAAAAATTTCAAATCATTTCAAAGGCAGATTTCAAATCATTTGTCTCTGTGTGAAAGAGAATTACCCTTTCTACTATCTAGACAAAGAAAATGGCAAATCACAGAGTGACTTTGCTACTGCATATTTTTGTCCACTCTGCATAATTCCAGGGACAAAACAGCATCTCTTATTTGAACACGACTTCCTCTTAAAAGATCTTTTCTTTCAGCGAATTAAATAGTCTCTCAGCAGAAGGGCAGCCAATTGTGCAATGTGCTAGTGAGGATATTGCTCTTCTGCCTTGTGTTTTACCTGCTGCCTTGGCACATCTCCCTTTGGCTCTTCTATCTGTCACCTCTGAGGACCAGAGCTCAAACCTCAGATTCAGGTTTCTGGTGATGGATACCCTACCTGTCTAGGGTAGGTTATCCAGAGATAAGGGCTCTACCAGCTCCCTTCTAGTGCTTACAGATCAGATTTTTTGCACGGTGATAAAACCACCACCTGTACCTAAGTGGGCTTTATGGGTTGCACCAAGCAACGCTTTCTACCTCTACCTTCAGCCCTGCTGGCAGGGATGGGCACAGGCATGTGGCATGAAAGCTGCATGCTGCAAAGTTTGGAACATGGCTGGGGAGGACCTGAAAGCCAGAGACTTCGTTTGATGCTATTTGAGGGTCTTCTCCATGCCCGGAGGGAGCCAGTTTTGCTATGGTTGTTCATACCATGAATTGTGTGGTCAGCTGTGCTTGGGTTTCATTTTGCAGAGAGCTAATTAGCTTCCACCAGAAAGGAGTCTGGCCATAACACAACATATATTTGGGGTGGAAAATGAACGTCAACGGAGTGAAACAAGGAGGGAGTCAAATCTGACAGTGTAGATACTTCCTGGACTTGTAAGAGTACATGCCCTCCATCTTGCCGAGCTCAGCCTAGTGCTTTTGGCCCCATTCTGATATTCTTACATGGCCTTCTGCACAAGTCAGTAAAGAATTAAGTGCTCGCACAATAACCATGATCAATGCTTTGTCTAAACCATTTTGTCTAAACCGTGAGCGCTGGGGACTCGCCCCCATGCTGGGAGGAGCTGCTCTCGCATGCCACAGCTTCAGCCCAGCTCACACTGCCACTTTCCTTTCCGTGCCCCTATGAGGAGAAGGGAGGCATTGGCACATGGCCAGTCTCATCCTGACGGGCAGCTGGGCACAGCCTGAGTGGTGGCTGAATCTGGAAAATAGGAAGTTCCCAGGTTTCCACCACTGATTTAGTCCTCCTGGGATCAAAACCTGACCCTTTCATCGCTGAGAAAGCACTAGCAGCAACTCAAAAAAGGATCCACTATGATTCTTATGAAAAGAGCGTTATGAAAAGGCTGCATCACTGTATTCAGTGATGCCATGGTATAAGGTATTATTTGGTATTGTCTGCTTATAAAGTATGCTCGAATTACTGATGGAAGTTAACCGAATTTTGAAGGTGCTTCCAAGACTGCCTTTCAAGGGAGACAAATATAGTAAGCAACTCTGCAGACTAGGCTCCAAACAAGTAGATGCAAACAACATTTCTGTTGTTGCTGCATTTGTTTCTCTGATGTCTGCGTTGTAGCGCTAAGAGATGGTGATATGAGCTTCTTGATGAAGCAAGCAGGCAAACAGGTTTCTGATTTTAGTTGGATGTGGGGCAAGGAAAAATAGCTTGCAGTCAGCACATTCGGTTCTGCTGTGAAATCATCAGTCAGCCTGCTGTGTTTTCATCAAATTCATGGATTGGAATTTCTGAAGGGAATTTTTCATATTACACTATAGTTTCTACCTGCTGAAGAAAAGGGGACAGAATAGAGGAAAAGCAAGATCTAAATCAATGGCATAGTCAGAATTATTAATTTGAAAGGGAATTTTTTGTTTCTTCAAACTTCCCTAGAAGCTATAAAAATGCAGTGAAAGAAAGACTCAGGAGAGGGTAGCACAGCACAGAAAGGTTAAAATGCTGTGCATATTGGCGTAAAGTTACTATATTCTGCAGCATTCTTTTCCATATAAACATTCCCTCTGGTGACATACCCATATGGCTCCACTTTGTCTCTATGATTATTGCTGCTATTCCTTGACTCATTCCTGTTCTGTTTCTCTCCTTGCATTTAGTGTTGATCTAAGAAGGGCCATGCCTTGTAATGGTCAGGGCATGCCCAGACTGCATGTTATGGCGGGTCCCAAATATCCGCCTGACTGGAAGAGGAATCCTTAAAACCCTGGAGGCTAGCTGTCAGATCTACATGCTATTCTGATGAAGTAAAACAAACATTTCAGGATAGTTAATCTGTAGGCAAGATCCTATTAAAAAGGGGTGCTTAGAAAGTGTCATTCTAGGTATAACCCGAAACAGGAGGCAACTATTTAAGTTTATTTCTAGACAATGCAAACAGCTTTCTTATTATTATTACTTCCTTTCAGCTTAAGTGCTGTTTTAACAGCCAGTGTTGCAAATTCAGTCATGCATCTTAGAGTCAAACTGTGGACCTTTAGTTTCATTTATCCCCCCTAGGACTAAAGGTTTTGCAAACCAAATTATACATGCAGTTGCATCTGTTTAATCTTGTGGCCTTCCAGCTCTGCATCAGTGATAGCCGTGCAACCCCACTGTCTTCAGAAACTTATGATGCAAACCTCCCAGTGCTCTTTGCTCACAGGGAGACACTTAAATTAAAGTTTTCAAAGCTCTGGAGGCTCACCAGCAAATCTCTTGAGGGACAACAGACTGCATTCACTGACTGAAATTTAGTAGTATATATATGATCTTGCTGATGTAAGAGAGATTTCCTAAGATGCCCCTGAAAGCACAGGAGTGAACCACAGTAAAAGTTTGTGTGTATGGATAAAATGGAGGAATGGGAGTGAATACATACAAAGAATTCATCTTTGTAATAGAAAGGGTTTTTTTTAATCTGCTTTTTAGGGGACTGCACTGTGGAAAGAGAGGATGTAGCATATCCACATTTCTGACTTTGCTGCTTTGCTAGAAAATTGTAACAGTCAATTCTGATGAGTTCAAACCAATTTTGGAATTCATTACTCCAGGGGGGAACAGGTCAAAAATAATACTGCCTTAGAGGCCTTTGCTTTGTTTGTGGCTTCACCTAAAAGGCACTTCTCTGCAAATTAGAGGGTGTCTACCTGTACTCCTGATACAGGCTGCTGGATCTTTGATAGCAATGTTCCTTTCAATGACAGTTCAAAACTATAACACAGAGACACAGCAAAAATAAAACACTACCTGCAGCAATCCTAGGTCTTCCACTTAAAGATCTTACGCGTATTGCTGTTGCTCTTTCTCAAGCATTTTCTTGCCGCATAGCTCCCTACCTGAGAAACACTGCAGTTTCCCATGTGCTTCACAGAATACAAAGAGAGGCGGCATACCCTGGGAAATACCCATACGGCCAGAGCCTTTTGCTATAAGCTATTATAAGGACCCTAATACTTGTTCTGAGGGGCACCATACATATAGGAAGGTCTTTAGGGCTGAGCAGCAAGTCCCAAGGACACCACAGGGCTCCCGGTCACCCAGAGCAGGGATCTCCGGAGCCAGCAGTGGCCCTTGGCAGGCCACCAGCGGGGGCTTGCTCCCTGCATAAACCCAGGGAAGGGAAGGAGGAAGGGAAGGGCAAGGGCAAGGGAAAAGAGAAGGGGGAAGGGGACTTCCACAAACCCAGATCTCACCTCAGTATAGAGCTGGGAGAGCGCCAGCATCTAGAGCTGAGACCTCAGACATGCTCTTAAAGCTACCTACCAGTTTAGAGTAATTGTAGTGTAGCTAGGACAAAACTGCCTGTTAATCTTGATCTAAATGGCAAGGCTTGGTTTTTACAAGGCTGCAGAATGGTTTGGGATCAGGATTTATATAGCTTCACTCTGAGCTGCAAGATTTAACCATACGCTCAGCGCCTATTTTGGAAATGGTTTCTAGACTGTATAAATGAGACCTTCAAGAGCCTCTGCCTCACCTTCTTGCAGAGGACCACTTTAAAGGTGAGAACTGTGTTTGGGACAGGAGCAAAAAGGAAAAAAGCTCCTTTAAAGGTTCCTGCCCTGTTCACCTGTGAGTAAAGGTAGTGAGAGATAGGGATCCCCCCAGGAGGCTAGGTGAATTGGAGGGGCTCATTAATCACTGACATGGTGCCTGCAGAATAGATAAACCCTTGTATAAACTCTTACCCGTTCAATTTAACTCCTCCCCTAGGCCTGAGTTAACAATTTCCTCCTTTCCACCACCCAGAACCAGAGCAAGCCCTGGCTGCGTTTTGGGGCTGGATGCACAAGCGGGAGCTGCCCGCGGGGCCCCTGCTCTGCTCATGGGGGTGCTTTCCTCACCTTGCCCCAGCCGCCCTGGCTAGCTCAGCCAAGCTCGGGGTGCTGCAGCCAGCAGAGAGCCCTTGCAGCACAGCCACGACAGCCGCGGCGCCGGGACTTGCTCCCAGCCATGGAGGAACAGTTCCAAAATCAACTAAAATTTAAAAGCGGATCTACCAGTAAGAAGCCTCTAAGGCAGCGGGGAAGAGGTTGGGGAACCTGGTATATGAAGTCAGTTTGCTACTTTGTGCAGCCCTTTAGTGCCCATCGCGGAGAAGAGCAGGCAGGGCCCCCCTGCAGCAGCCTGGGCAATAGGTTTGGGGGAGTCAGGGACTAAGGTGGCCCTCCAGCACATGGAAAAGGTGACGAAAGTGGTCAGTGCACTGCGCAAGGGATTCCTGGCAGTTCCCAAATGAATTAAGAAAGTTGCAGCGTAACTCAACTGCATTTCTTGCGTCTTGCCTCTCCTTCCATTTCTCTGGGACAATTCTTGCTATTTCTAGCGAGGATTGTATCTCAGTTTATAACAGGATTTTTTCCTCTGATCAGTTTGGTTCTGAGATATGTTCAAAGACTGGAATATATTTTCCTAACATGTCTGTAACACAGTAGGATTATATTTAGGCAGACAAGACTGAACCATTTCATAACTCGCTTAGCTCATTCTTACAGCTAAGCAAGATTCCTCACCGCGATAAGGTCTGCAGTGTGCCTGGAGCCTGCAGCCCTGGTTTACAGCCTGGTTATAGTACTGATTTTAAGGGAGGAAAAAAAAATCCCCAATGCCTTTTAAAATCTGAATAGAAGGAGTCTAAGGATAGCTGAGAGTGACAATCCTCTCTCTCTGCTTCGCCGAGCGCTCTCCCTCACTACAACATATGGAGGTAACAAACCCTTCTAGTGCCTATCGAGGCGCTTCAGGAGCTATTTATGTGACACCAAAAGGCATGTAAGCACCACCATCGGAAGGTTTTATTAAAACAGCTGCCTGTGTTGCTCAGTTACTGGTTCTATGTGCTTACTCAAAAATGTAAATGGCACAAACGATCCTCCACAAATGGATGAGAGCCTGTGCCACAATACCCAGGCTCTTCAGCATTTTGCTGCATGCGGCTTTTTTACTTACAGTCCTTCCCTTCTAAATGTATCGAAATCCACAGTGCCAAACACTTTGTTCTGCAGCTGAGAATTCAAAATATTTGTCTCCAGAACTGGCTGTTCTTTTGTTAAGCAGGTTCCAGTTCATTGCGACTATTGAAACACTCAGCTGGCTTTTGAATGGAAAGAGTACTCTTTCTTCAACTCTGCTATTAAATGCGGATAGGATGGACATAGGATTAAAAAAATTCAACAAATTATTAAATCAGAACCAAAACTTCTGATGAGCCAGAATAGAAACTCTGGTTCCCTACACACCTGCAATTTAAGAATTTTAGGATTCGATTGCTGCCGTTCCAGATTACGTCTAAGGAAAAAGATCAAAGCTACAAAAAAGGCAAAGAGCTGAAAATAGAGACGGTAACTAAAGCTAAAGGAAGCAGAGTGCAAGTTTTTACAAATCTTCTCCTGGAGATCAGTTTTTAGGGTGTTGTCCTCCGACTCACTGCTATAGCTGCAGGCACAAACCATGTCTCACAGTCCTACCTTGGAAGGTAAAAAGCACTTTATTACTTACTGTTGCTGGCAGATCCTTCAGCAACGAAGAGGAGAGAAAGCACGGTGATGAAGTTTTGGCTTTGCATGTTACCTTTTCAGTGATCAGACTTGATGTTCTCTTTTACTTTCTCCCTGGTTCACAAGAACATTTACATTTCCTGTTTCCTGCCTGAGTGCTTCTGAGTTAAATTTCTTCAGGAGATGGACTCTATTTGATTGTTTTTAGGAAGTGATGTAATACCATCCGGGCCTGTCAAGCAAGCAATGATTGCAAAAGAAAAAAGAGTTGCTCTTCAAGCACTAATTCAGCCAAAACACCTATATGCTTTTGGTGAGTGTGTTGCTAGTCTCCTCTATTTTTCTAGACTCCTCTATTGTTTTTCTACTTCTGAAATTAATACCACAGTATTGTCATCTAAATTTAGTGTCATGGGCACAATCATCATCTAAATACCTAGGCAGGATTCTGACACAAAAGGTGTGTGTTAAGGTGGAGGACTTCAGGTTGCCTTCAGCGGTGTTTGAATGGGCAGATGTCAATAGTGCGCCCCGATTTTCAAGCTCTAACTCTCCCACCAGCATGGTGGGACATAGCATGCGTTTCTGATCCTGAAAGGCAGCTCTCAAAGCTAGGCTGGCTCCAGCAAACGCAAGAACGACTTGTTCACTTGGCGGCCTGTACCTTTGTATTTAGGGCTGTTTTTAGCTAGAGAAGAGGAAAAAAAAACACGTCCTTTTTTGCTCAGAGCACTTGTATTAGCTGGAAAGTGCTTAGACACTAGTTTGGTGATGACTGTAGATAACGGGATGACAGATGGGCCGTCCCCACCAGGACGAGGATGTGGTAGCTGGGGCTGGAGGACCGTGGTGCTGCAGTTGAGCATTGGCAGGGGGGCGAGGGATGGGCACCCCCAGAGTAGCGCAGGTCTGAGGATTTCGGTAACTCCTGTCTTCCCTGTTCCCTCCTCCTGATTTTCCTTCCTTCCCCGGGTAGTCCCCAGCTGGGCTGGAGACTGCGAGACACGGGCGATGCTGCTTCCCTGTGCTACCTCTTCCTCTGCACCCACCACTGCTTTCCTTCACTCGATAACACATCAGAGGTGGCCACAGGTTGTCGCATATTGCCTGGCCCCAGATGTGCATTTCAAAGGGAGATGGAAGAGCTCCACAGTTTGAAGAAGTGTTTTCGGTCTGCTTTTTATACAGGGGTGGGCCTAGCCAGGGCTCAGAATTTGGATCTGGATTTAAACTATACCTGCCCCCAATTCAGGGAATATTTGGCTCATAGGTTTGGTTTGTTCCACTGAAAAAATAAGTTCTAGATCTGAAATTCATCCCTCTAAGCCAGGGAGTGTCTGCATCCCAGATTTTACTCTGGGCCATTCCAGATTTGAGCTATTGTAAACACTTGCACAAAAGTTGTCAGTAATAAACTGAGTTAGAAGAAGTGTATACATTTTGCTGCCTGTGTAGCAGCTTCATGGTATTTCCCCTAGACGTTCCTGTGGGTCAGATTTTGATTTCCAGTGAATTATCTGAAGCTGGCAATGGCGAATCCTGTGTTCAGACGGGGGAAGCTGCTGAAGAGACTAATTGTTGCTCTGCTTTCGCAGCTAATAATTTTTCTTAACACATTGCTGCTTTTATAGGTCATCAGTTATAGTTTCTTAGCTAGGGTTGCTGAGAAATAGGTCAGTGATTCACTTAATGACCAGCTCGTTAATAGATTTACAACGCTCGAATGATTCAGTTAACTAACAATTGAACTGGTTGTTTATCATTGGCAACGTATGTTTATGCACTTTATAAAACAGGGAATAAAAAGCAAAGTTAGACATTGCAGCTACAAGAAGCTAAAGAGGAGCTCTGAGTTATGAAAGCACTGACAGACTAATTAAATTTTTTTCAGGTGGTATTATTTAAGCTGATGTCATAGCCATACATGATAATACATACTATAGAGAAGGGTTAGGGGTCAGGTTTGCCAGTGCTTTTAAGATTTTCCCATTCAAAAATTGCAGAAATTCCAAGTATTAGTTATAGTCTGTAACTGATATAGATACTTGCAATTATTAGCTATCCTCATTACAGTAGCGCCTAGAATTTCTAGCTGTGGGCCAGGCCACCTCCATGCTAAATGTGATACCTGCCTGCAAAAGCTGTTGCTGTTCCCAAATTGCTCAAAGTGAGAGAAAAACAGATGCAAACACACAGGGACGCCGGGAAGTACAAAAAGAGACAGAGGCAGCGTTGCAGGCCGTGGTCTTAGAAAACATTTTTTTTTTAATGAGTACATCAGGAAAGGGGTTGTAGGGAGGCATCTGAAGGAGACGAGCACCAGCTCTGTACCTACTGGGAACCGGGGCGGGGAGGCACGGGGGGCTGGACGTCGAGCGGGGAGCCATGAGGCCGGCCACGCACGGCCACTGGTGGCAGACGACAGCCTGCCGGACGGGGAAGGCAGCGCGGTGAAAAGCCTTGAGAATGAGGGCAAATAGTGTGGATATACAATAAGTACTGAGCTGGGTGGTATGGATGGATGGGGGGTGTTTGGGGAAGAAAGCAGTCTCTAAATTGTTGCAGAGCAAGATTATTATAAAGATTCAGCATCTCCCTTTCAGAAAGAAGTTCAGAAAGAGGGACTATGCGGGTTTTTCTGATGCGCTCAGAAGACCTGTGGCTTTGCCTAGTTCGGCAGTATGAAAACGGGTCCCAGCCCCTCAGCCGTCAGGCGCAGACGGCAGCCAAAGGGGGCTGGCTGGCATCAGCCCTGTCCAAACTGCAGCTTCCAGGGGCTGGATGACACCGGTGCTTCCCACTGCAGAGGGAACCATCCTGAGGGCATGTATTTTGTGGGTTTAGATGTGGTTATGATACCGCAAAGCCCGAAAAAGAGCGCTGTCATCTGCTCTGCATGGTGTGCTTAGCTGAACAGTCCTGCAGCATGCAGTTATATTCTTGCTGTATGCTCTTTTACAGCTCAGGAAAAGCACTCTGACTACTACCTTTGGGTTTTAATGAGCATTTACTCTCCTGAGACTATTACTATTGTCCAGCCTAAGCTTTTCTTTTTTCTTTAGTCAGTAGTTTAGCCAAAGTTGTACTTTTAACAGTATTTTTATCCATTTCATTGATATAATTTATAAAGGATGCATTATCCTCCCTTTCATTTCTTCACATCTCTTTCCTAAGTTCTCCAGTCTATGTCCTTCCAGTACCGTACGAGGTGCAACCATTTTCTCTCAGTTTATCATGCCTTGCATATATGGCTATTTTGCCCCATTTGTAGACTTAGCTCAATTCACTCATCACTTACTAAAACATAAGTTTGTATAGAAAGATTGGGAGGGAAAAGAGGGAAAGACATATTTTACTGTATTTGTTTTGCATCTTTGCTGCGTTTTCATCATGTATGTCTAATGTATAATACTATGTCCTTTCCTTCTTTCCCTTCCCGTCTTTCTGTATAGGTTGTAGCATTTCCCGCTTGAATTCTCATCACCTATTTTTGACAGATGTTCGGCTAACAACTCATTGCTTCCCTTTGAGAGCAAGATAACCACCCACTGGTGTGTATCCAATTAATGATTTCTAAGGCAAATTACAGTTCAGGAAATGTGACTTAGTGCCACATGGCATTTTAATTAAGAATTAGGAGTGATATAAAGGCAACGTGGCACGCATTTGACTATTTTAATGCTGGCTAACATCTCAAAATGGAGTTGCTGTTCATGAGGAGTCAGCCCCAAGCGGGTGTGTTCCTAGCAGGCACTTGCAAAATTTGGGTTTCTTTTTGTGTTTCTGCCTTTTGAGTGTGTTTTATCAGTGGCGTGAATGAAGACAAATGTTTGTAGGTGATTCTGTGATTCTGTGACACAATGATTAAAGGAGGCAGAAGCAAAGAGGACGACAGCTAACTGGTATATAGTGATTCCAGAGAGCTGACTACGCTGTACACAGGCAGACAACTTCGGCTTCCGTGCAGATTCAATAAGGACATATATCTAAGGGCAAAGAAAGTGGACATTGCTGACAAAGATCTCTATCTTTCAGAGCAGTGACTTAGCATCAGTATAGAAAACGAATCAAATGTGAACTTTCAGTGTGACTGAAGGGGCTAAAATGATCCTTGGATTTAGGTACTGGAGAATAGCTGAGGGTGGTTGTGTGTTATGCTGCTTTTGTGACTGTTTTGGTATCCTATGTCCACCTCTGGAGTCTGAGACCAAGGAAGAATATTGAAAGGGCTAAAGGAGGGAACCAAAAATGATGGAGAGATCAGGAAACGTGGTTTATTCTGAGACTGAAGGACCTCCGGATTAGCTTAAAATATGGTAGTAGCTCCAGGAGTAACATGATCTCAGCCTCCAGAAGTACCTGTGTGGGAAAGAAGGAAGTACCAATTTCGCCTGCATTGAAAATGTGGGTCTCACTAAGTTGTAGCTACTCAAGAAACTGCTGTCATAATCTCCAAAGTTGTGCTTGTCCGTGTTCTAATAATTTATGATTGAAGCATAATAATTAAATAATAGTTGAATTCATATTAACTTTAAAAAAATCATAGAGAAATAGGAATCAGGTATTTTGGATGATGAAGAATCTAGATCGTCACAGAATGGCAGTTACCTCAGTCCATCCCCACTAAAGCTTTGATCGTATTCCCTTTGAAACACTTTCAGCAAGTTCCCTTTCAGCTGTCCGAAAAACAAGTTTAGTCCAGTTGCTTAGGCTTTCTTCTTCAGCTCTATTTTTACCTCCTCACAGTAGAAATATGGAAAACAAAAAAATGTAGTGATAATCTTGCCCCAAAACAAGCCTGTGTATTTGGAAGCCTGAACAGCTTCTTCAGTCAAAGGTGAAATGAGAGGAGTAGATTATAGCTGATAATTTCATAGGCCTTAGTCTATTTAGTAGGATCCACAATGTAGCTTAGCAAAGAGAAATGTCTTTTCACAGATGAGAGAACTAAGTTTCCTGTGTATTTCCAGAATATGTTACCCATCTGGAAACATCTGCGCATGTTTTAGGTACAGTTTCAAAGACTTTTATGTCATAAACATTTCTGACTACCTAAATAGACTGTTTGCTTATGTTCTTCTTTAATCAGCGAAATGTTTGCATCACTGAAACGACGGGATGTCATCAGCATAACATTTCCAGAAAAACCGAAATGTTTCGTAACACTACGGCCACTTGACTCAGGCCCTTCATGTTCCTTTTTGCTCTGAAAACGCCAGCAACAGCAGCAACAACAACAACAGCAAAACAGCAGCTACAGTTGGAGGGAGATGGAGCAAGCTGTTGGTTAGGATGGGGCTTACATTGAAACTCATGTTCATGCAGCTTGTCTGCTGCCAATGCCAGCTGCTAATGTGACTGCTCCAAAGCGCAGACGTTAGCGTGGCTGATGCCAGTCAAGTTCTGCTAGTCCTTTAATGACTGATTTCTGCTCATGACACATGTTGGGAAAGGACAGATAAAATTTGCCCAGGAAAGAACAGGCACTGTATTGTAATTCAGTGCATAATTTAAAAAAAAAAAAATCCCCAAAGCAAAGCTTGGTGCGCCCACACAAATCTCCTGGCAGTTGAAGCCAACCCAAGCGCCGGCTGCCATGGTGCCTCCGTGGGCCACTGAGATAAACAGGAGTTGCAGAATCGAGACTAAAATATGCAGAGTTCTCGTATAGAAACCTCATGTGCATCTGTAACTGTGTGCACTATTGCACTCGCTTCAGTGCAAGCTTTGCCTGGGTGAATGACAGAGAATAAAGCTCTCTATCCAGTAAGCTCATTCACCTCTGGATTGTATGAAAAGATAAATTACATTTTATTTCAGAGACACAGATTCTCAGGAACAAGAGCTGTACCTTTGCCAAACCAATGGCACCAGTACAAACTAGAACAACACTTAGAACGGTGAGACTCTGGCCCTAACTGGGTACCATAAAATAACACAATTAAAATGAGAAGGATAATACAAGTATAAATACATCTTTAAGATCTGTCTGCTCAACTGGACCTGTAAAATTCGGCCTTCTTCTTTCATTGTCTTTTCCTTCTTTTCTTCATTACATGCAACACAAAGCATAAAATCATGGCTAAAATGAGACTTCAGATAGGAACAGAGAGAAAATACAAAATTATGCTTGAAAATATCCAGATGTTCGCATTTAAGTCCTTTCAACAAAATGAAAAATGGATTCAGAGAAAGACTTTTCACATCTGAAAACTCATCTGAAATGAAAAAAAGAACACAAAAAGTGGAGCTAATTGATGGGGAAACATAAATATCCTGTTGTCACACAAAGAGAAAAATTGGCTAAACAAAGGATACCACAAAAAGCTAGGCTGGGCAAGCTTAGCTGTTTGGTTTCATTTTGAGAAACACAATGCTGTACATTAAACCAACATTTCCCATATAGTTCATGTTAACAGGTCAGTGGATAAACATAGGAAACTGCATCAGAATACAAATGCTTAAAATTAGAGAAATTAGAGCTCAGAAGGGTAAAAATGGAGAAAATTGGCCAGGTAGTGTATAGCTCTCAATTTCCTTTAATAGCAGCCTTATTTTCTACACTATTTTCTTTCTTCTCAGCTGAAGCCTTTCCTAGTTTCCATTCCTCTTTATATCAGATCATGTCTGATAAACAAGATGAAGCCTATTGAGGACTTCCTGATAATTACAAGGGAAAAAAGGGTTGAATTTGACACTAACATAGTTAGTAACAATAATTCTAAGAAAATTTTTAGAACTATTTTGATAACTTGTGATATGCAGCATTGAGGTGGGAGCTCAGAGCATTATTCCCTTACTTGCTTTGGCCTTATTGCCATGTGTAAGTTCTGAGGCAAATTAAAAGGCAAAGTTTTCAGGCAAATTAAAAGTCAAAGCTCACGTTTATTTCAAAGATGCACAATTGCATTACCACACAAAGAAATAATAAACATGGATCTCCAGGACTATATCTGAATCAGGCATTTGGGAGAGACAGGGAGAGGGCCAGCCTGCGCAGCGGCATGACTGAAATAACTTTTGTATCCTTTAACAGCATAATGCCATTTTAACGTGGCTGGTATTCACAGATATCACCATTACAAATGTTTATAACTGGGTTAAAATAATCTTTGAAAAAAAGGGAAAATATGCCCCAGCTCTGCTAGCAACAACTGGGCTGCAAATAGTATTTTTCTGGTGGACTCTAAGGATTTGTTGGGTGTATGAATATAGTACTATCACCGTGTTATACAGCTGTTATCTGACTCCGTTTCAATCGCATTAACACTTATAAAGTAATCCAATGGTTACCTGTTACTGGCCGTATACTAACAGGGCTTTCACCCTGTTGCCAAATCGGGGTTTAAGTCCTATATTACATTTCTCAATCAGGATGTGCAAACAGGGCCCTGGCAGACTTGCATCAAAGTGTAGCTGGACACTTCATTTCTACTCTTTTTTTAAGAAGCATTTGCACATGCCAAAAGCTTCCTAAATTATTTGATACTTGTATAAAATCCTAAAATAGGCAGTTCCTCTGTTGCACTGTAGTACTGATACTGTTTTGGAACGTGCTTCCTGCTGGGGGCTGAGTTTTACTTATGGCAAAACTACAGCTGAAGAGTGAATTCTGAAATGATGAAGACTTTGCATCAAAGTCATCTTGTTACTTGTCCACTTAAGAAACGTAGCTCTATTATGGGATGTAGGTAGTTACAAAAAATGCCTCCTTCTAACCTAATGTGGGGTTGGCCCATAAAATCTTTCACCTGTGATCTTCCAACACTTCTAGTATGGAAATCTGCGTAAGACTTGATGAGATCTATCTTTGTCTCAATACACGTTGGAAAAATGTGGTATGAACAGCCTGAAAGTGGAGTTTTTGGGGCATGCTTTTTGGGAAAGGTGGCAATTATGTCAGCACTAACAGCTTCATTTTCTGTTTGGCTGCTGAATAATGAAGACTGTGCCTGATCTCAGTGATGCTGCAGTGCTCCTGAGCTCCTGCAGCCGGTGCGCACCCAAGCTGTTGCCTTGCTTCGTGTAAGATCCAGCACACCTGCACTCCTCTTCTGCCCCCAAACTGCCCATTCGAACATGGAAAACCTAATCACTTGGGCCAGGAGGCTGTGCCACACCCTGGCCCCATCCCCAGTCTGGCCCTCTGGGCAACCAGGAGCACAGGCCGTGCTGAGACCGATGCCAGCCAAAGGGAAGTGCTTTTCTACCTGGATTTTATGGTAAAACTATGCAAAGCACCCTACTGAGACATTAATTCATTAGCATCTCAGAGGAGCAGCCAAGGTCTGCATAATGCAGTTTTGAGAATTGATACTTCAGTATTGTGTGTCTTAACAAGGAGGTGCCTATTAATTAGTTGTCACTTTGGAGTCAATGTTAGCCTTAGGTGTGTCTTGAAAGAAATAGTACTCTGTAGAAATAGAAATATTTCCCTTAAAGAGATCATAGCAAGTGAATTGATTAAAGAAATGATTGAAAAGTAAACATAAATCTGCCTCAGGTGTATTCCTTGGTGAATTTAGTAAAAGGAAGAGTACAGAAACAAGGTACTTGAGGAAAAGTAAACTAGATTTTTTTTAAACCCTTCTTATTTTTAGTTCCAGTGTGCTTCAACGGACTGCTACAAGGATTAAATTTCTCAGCTGTGAATGATGAATGAGAAAAGAATAAAATTGGTTGAAATCACATTCTTGCAGTAATACTCTACCATACAAAATGCAGCAGCACGTCCAAACTGCAATGTGAGTAGTAAGATTTTTCCAGCCACACCTTAAATATCTGAAGACAAACTTTGATGTCCTAAAATAATATTGCTTAAATGTTGCTTGATACTTTTTAGGCTGTGGTAGCTCTCATTTGTTCCTCCCAAGTCCCTTTCTGTATTCTTGAATTAAAGTGTTCTCTACTTTTTCCTTTGCATATTGTAATTATTATATTTACTTCACAAATATAGCTAATATAAAGGCCAGACTATAAAGAAACATTAAAGATCAGATTTTTTAAAGGTAACTTTAGGTACTTAGGTACCTAAAGATGCAAATTAGCACTTACTTCTTTCAAGAGTAGGGGTATATGATCTGGGATAAGTTTGGTTCCCAGATACTTTTGAAAAAGTGTATTTTCTTACTTAGTCATTTAAATATCTTTAAGGGATCTAGCTTGAAGACCCCCATTCTGTTCTAATATTATAAGCAGTCTTTTGAAATCCAGGAAGGAGCTTCCAGTCCGATCTTAGTCTGGCTCTGCAAAACTTGTGCATATATGCAAGTATATAAGTAGTCCCAGTGGAATTAAAGTGTGATATTCTGTTGGGTCACTGTATTTATAATGTATGTACAAACAAGAGGCTAAATTAAGGCTGCTTGGTCCTCTTTCAGTCTACATTACAAGCATGTGTGGTTTTTTAACTTTATGCCCTTGTGTAGAAAAGTGTCCCATCTTCTGAAGGCACTTTTGTCTGTGTTTTACACCAGTGGAAACAATAGGACTGAAGCTCACTAAGCATATATGATTATTTTGAAAGGGACCTAAATAAATTTTCAAAATAGGATTTTTCTAAAAATTATTTATGGTGCTATACTGTAAATACTGGTATGGCCACACAGATGCTATATATGATACCTCCCTTTGTCAATGTGGTGGTATAGCATACAGATTATTAACTCTACAAGTGGCCTACAGCCTTCACAATGTCAATGACACTATTTCAGCAACTTGTGAACTTCAGTGGTATCTGAAATCATTCAGGTACCACTCTGAAACCTTTACAGTCATGTTCTTGGCCCTCCTTTTCATTAGGTCATGCAAATAGTATCCTGCTTACAAATCTAATTTCTCTGAAAACATTGTCCTGTCCCAGCACATGATATATTTAATCACTGACCAGTTCTTCATGTAGGCAATGTCTTTTAGTGAAACCTCAATAATTTGTGTAAGTTGTGTACGTGTTGTGCTTGCCAAAATATAAGTACCTGTCTATGTCTTCTTCTCCCTGCTTGAATGTGGTATGGAGAGAAAACCTTTCAAAACAGTTGAATTAGATGAGATGCAGTTCATTTTCAGATAGATCTAGGTTTTGGCTTGTATCTGTGACAGCAGTGCAAGCAGGGATACTTTGATTAGTCCTTTTTTTGGTTGGTGTAGAGAGCTGTAATAGTGTAATATACTTCAGGATGTGCTAGCAGCCCAAGTACATATCCCAAAAGCATTATACAAACTGAGGTGAGGTGTATAACCCTTCACTCCTATTGCTCTCTGTGCTGGAAGCATGTGTGTATCCATGCCATAATCACACCTCTGTGGCAAAGTGCGGGTACGCTGAATGTGACGTGAAGTGAGAACTTCCCAGGCCTGAAATTTTGCTAAATTGCCTACGTGCTGTTCACTGCAGGCTGATCTACTGTCAGAATGTACTGTTTTTATGCTTATGTGCGTCTTGTGTACGAGGTAAGCAAGATTAAAATGCTACTGGAATTGGCATTCATCCAGTTACAGGCAAATGCATCAAGAGTAAAAGAGGTCAGTGTTAATGTCTGGTAATGAAAGGCATGATAGAAAGAACTGTAGATAGGATTATATAGGAAATAAAGGCTTACTGGAAGTGAACGTATAATTTCACAGTTAATCCATTTTGATTTTGAGTGCTTGTGGTGTTTTATGAGTCTCCTACCATACATGCATAGGTCAATCCACATGTAGTCTGAGCCTCAGAGGAACTGAGATCCTTTGAAAGCCAGTAAGGGCAGATCTCTGCCTGGTATAAATTCTTATAATTCTATACCCACCCAAAGAGAGGAACATAGAGTTCATCTGAGGTGCACAACTCATTCTTCACCCATCAGAGCTGTAAACATCTTCAGAGAATGCAGATATCTGGTACTCAAAAAAGCAGAAAGATGCCTGCCAAATATAGGAGATATATTTAAAGCCTGTAAATCAGTTGGGTGGACGGCCTGGGACTGTCTCAGGTTTCTGAACCAGGAGACTGATCAGATCGGGCAGGCAGCTAGAGGAAGATTTAATCTCCCAGGAGCTGGAACGGCAGACAGGAAGCAGAGTGCAGGATGAATGATTAAAAGCAAACCAGTACCTGCATTTCTGCTTTTTGAAGATATAATCTCGCAAATATGTGCCTTGCCTCAGGAATCAGCATCCTTGCAAGAGGCTGCGTCAACCCACTTTAGAGGCAGAGCTGCTGCTATACCTCCCACTGGCTGGAGTATAAGGGCTATTTTCCATACATGGCAGCATTTCCTCCTAATACTTGCAGACTAATATATTTGCACATACTTGTGGAGCTCCCCCCAAAGAAGGCAGTTCAAAATGATCGTGCTGTCTCTGTGATGACCGCACCACTGCAAGCCACTATGTTCTCCTCCGTTTGAGATGAGGTGAGAGGATGAAGAAATACTAAGGAAGTTTTAAATTTATAAAGCTCCATAATCTCATTCTAAATAATCCTTTAGGAAGCTTATATAAGTTTAAATTTCATATAATCTCATTGTCCAAGATGATATGTGCCAGCCTACTATTAGTACTCCCCAGCTCAAGAGACCACTGTGAATGCAGGCTTTTAAGTAGGAACACAGGTTTGGAATTGCACGTGTGAATTATGGACGGGTATAGATAGTGGTAGGTTTTGTTAGAGAATGATCAAGTTCTACTCTTTTCCTAATGCCACTCGCTTACTATCTAACCATGAATATTTCAGACGGAATTGCAAGATGGTTCCTAAACCATCCAAGCATTACGTTTGCTGAACGCTCTTCTGTTAGCAGTAGTGGGCAAGTTGATGGCATTAAATTGGATTTTGAGAAATCTTTGAAGGGGCTGTAGGATGAGACAGTAGGGGACTGTGCGGGAGGCCCCTCGATGTAATATGCCTAATTCCGCATGGGCTGATTTGAGGCCAGGTAAGAATGTGACATAAAAAGTACAACTTTCGTTAGGCATTTACTTTAGCTTTACCTTTTGTAGTTATGCTGTATCTAGTTTCTGCTGCCAACTTCTACATGCTACAAGGCTATGAAGCATGAAATTGCCAAATTGGCAAGAAATTACCAGATCTTAAATCCTTCTTGGTTCATAAGAGGATTTCCTTTGCTTTTTGAAAACTGGGGTAGTAATGGGGCATGCGTGAAAAGCACTTCTGTTTGGGTATAGGGCAGCCCTTAATAGTCATTCAGTGCTCAGATGAAGACCAGTGCCTGTAGTTTTCTCTGCCTGCCTGTTCTCATCTTCCCTGTCTTGCTATTGCAAGGCTGCAGCATGTGCTGTGTCTGCTACTGCTTCTCTGGATGCGCTTGCCATCCGTGCATTGAGCCAGGTCATGCTCAGCTCTCACAGGGAACTGGTGGCCTGTGTCTCTGCTAGAATTTGTACCTACTCATATGCCCCACGCTATCTAGCTCTGTAATTTTTGTCTGCACTGAATATACATGTCATGCTTTTTGCCACCTTTTCTCAAAGCTGTAAATCTGACATCCATCAAGCCAGCTTTTCAAGAACAGTTCATTTGTAGTTGGGAACTGCACTTAATAAGTATCTATCTCCTTGACTGCGAGATCCCAAATCTGTACTACAAAGCATCTCTCAGTGATGTCTGAAACGCCATGCCAATTTTCAGGAACGTCCAACTCTTCCTGCAACTTCTAGATTATACAGAAATACTACTCTTACTCAGAAATCCTGTTTCAGCCTTGCTTTGTCTCTAGGGAAACTTCTGCTTGCTTACTGAACATAAAGAGCCCTGGGCAGTGCCGTCACATCACGTTTACATAAAGCTTGTCTCATTAGGTCTGGGCAGGAAACCTTGTGTTAAGTAATTCCGAAATGGAGCCGAATTGTGGATGGCCATTTCTTGGAAACCCCTTTTGCCATCCTAGATTTGCATGTCCTGTGGCATTATCTGTCGTATCAATTTTTTGCAGCTAATTTGGGTTTGGATGTGGACTTTCAGAGGACTCTGAATATTGATTTTGAATAAAAAGTTCTGCTCAACCTGAGTTATAGGTTCCCCTCAGTTTCCTGCAGGGGAATCTCAAAGGACCAAGCCTTTTGACTCCTCCTTTTTATGATCTACCCGCTTTTCACCGAGACTCTTAGGCAGCACAGACTGGCTACAAAGGCAAACAGGACATAACTTGCTGAAGACTTACAAACAGCTGTTGAAATAAAATAAATCACAGAGTGAAAAATAACAACAAACTGAAACCCAGATAAAGAATCTTGATAAAAACCAGCTAATGTCTGAGCTGGCTTTCAGTCTGATTTATGTATGTAAACATTGTAACATTGTTAACTATGAAATCAAATAACCCCAAAGCTCTTTCCTTGTGCAGGTTTTGTTTGTGGGCTTATATTTTTACAAATGTAAAAAAAGAATTGTATCCATGATGGTGATCAGGAGCACAAAAGAAAGGCATGAACAAAGGAAGGTGTGCTAGGAATAAAGAATGGGAGAAAACAGAACGCAGAAAGGTAAGTTTAGGGAAAATAACATGCTTTTTATTTATACATAATCTTTGATCTGAGGGTATCATGAAGACACACCAAGTAAAAAGAGAAAGGCAACAACTGGTTGTCTCCAGGAAGAATTAAATACTTTTGAAGAAGAGAAATAAAACATCAAATCACTGAAAGGAGGAGGGAAAAGGCTTTGAAATGTAGTTTAAACATTAGATGGGGCCAGTAAAAGAGAAGGGAGGAAAGATCCAAAGAACTGCGGCTAGATGTGTGATGTTTAGAAGGAGAAATGTAGCAGTGGATTGTGGTAAGAGGGGTATACAGGCACAGAAGGGTAAGAGATGAAACAGAAAAAGGAATCGTTTAGATGAAGATATTAAATGTCAAATTGAGAATCATGAAACTACAGATCAGAAGGAACCACTGACAGAAGGAAAAAATGGAGACGCCTGAAAAGGGAGAAAGAAGATTATGTGTTTTATTAGCAATTCTCTCAGACACCCTGACTGACTCCTGGAAGAACCACAGCTCTGCAGGCCTCCATGTGTGCATCTATAAAATGAAGGTAAAACTAATCTGAAACACAGAATTGCTGACAGGATTAGTTTAAACTCATTTTTAAAGCATTTAACAGAGTTGGATGGAAAAACTAGGTTGGGAAAATACAATGAATGAAGAGACAAAAAGAAATATGGACATATTAAACGTTTTGGACTAAATTAAGCAAGGATTTAGGAAGGCCACTAATTACAGTAATGTAGAAATTAGGGCCTGAGATCATGTGCATGTGTACCAAGAGTGAGATACTAGCTGACACATGAGATGTTTCAAAAATATCATCTGCAAGAGATAGTATTAGAAATAGGGAGAGTAGGGAGAAAAGGTACTTACCAGAAGATTGTTCCAAAGATCCTAACATTAAATTTGGAATTAGCAGGATACCAGTGAATATAAAATAATAGAAGACAACGGATGAAAAAAGGTGGAAGAGGAAAGACGTAAAAATTTTGCTTAAGTCATGAAAAGCAAAAATACCACTTTGAGGACCACATTAAATCATTTACACAGCTTAGAAGTTTGAGTCACCGATCCTGCTTGAAGAAAAGCAGTGACTTCAGTGAGTTGTCTCCATGTGTGCACAGCCCAGTGGCAGTCCCCTAGCACATCCTTTGGGAAGCAAATGAATTCAAGCAAGAAATCCAGGCACTAGTTACCAGAAGTTGAAGTAACCTTCCCTGAACAGTGAGCGTTTAGCGAAAAGGTCTTCAGGGTGTAGAGGTCTTCAGCTTTGCCATGGGGTAAGGAGCAGACAGCCAAGGCTCATCCTCCTGGGACATCTCTATTGACATGGCCAGGTCCTGCAGAGTTTTCAAACAGGTGACCGTTACCTTGTGAAGGGTGTCTTATTTTGGCATCCCGCTTGAGGTACTATCCCATCCAAATACCATTTGCTCAGAATCATGACAGCGGGGTTATGGTTATAACCGAATGCTCAAATAGGCGCACAAAGCAAGGCAAACGCCGGAAAAGTGGAGGATGCAAAGCAATCGTGAAGCTTACCTCCCTGATCCTGCGCCTGTTGACTTGTGCACAGGCTGACAATTTGCACAGATATACAGCAATATGTACAGCCACTTCGTTGTTTCCCCTCAGTATTATTCAAACATGAAGCTGAAAAGTTGAGCAGGAGGAAGGATGGCACGAAAGCTTAGGAAGACATGGCCTTCAGCTGAAATACTGTCAAACTAAAAGACAGTCATATGTTTTTTAAATTGTTATAAATATGGCATTTTCTCACTCAGCAGATCTGAGAATTCAGTGTGGTATTTGTTCACTTTACTGATCACGGTAATTTGTAACTTATATTCTCTGTTATACTCGGGGAGCAGTGGTGACACAGTTATGGAAAAGCTAGCCACACACTACTTGCTTTAAAACTCTGCCTCAACTCCAAAGTTGTATGATTTTAACTAGAATGACACAGTTAAAACATCTACTGTTTTAAGAGAGAAAATATATCTCAAATGGAGTAACTGTACGAGTAAGAAGGGCAATGAGCTATATTAGAATTAGTAATGTCATATAAAAATTATGTGGTTATATCACAGTGTAATTATATTAGTATAAAAGTAATCACATCTCTATACAACATAGATTTAGCAATGCAAAAGCTGTGTGTAAAAACTGGCTGTCAAATATTAAATTGTTATCTTTTCATTTGTTGCAAAGATTTTTCTGTTGTTCATGAGCATATCAACAAAAAGTACGCTGTCACTCATCCCACTGCAACATTTCCAAACAGAACAGATTTGTTTGCCTATGAACTGATATAGAATCGACTGATTTTGAATAAGATTTTCAGGAAAGAAAACCCCAAAACAGACATATTAAAATATCTAGATACAAATATATTTCTTGTTTAAATATAAAAAATCTTCTCCTGTGATACAATTATTCAATTCCTAGTGAAAAATTTGCAAAGTGCTCCTTTAACAATTGCCTCCTACAAATAACAGGTAAGAGATTTTTTTTTTTATATTAATAGAAGAAAATAATGTCAAACCATAATTGTATGTCATCGTTGCCCCATCATCACATACTTTTCATTTAATTGTTGAGTAGGCCCATATTTACTTCTATCATTATTATTATTGTATTTATTTAATGTTACTGCTTAAATTACATTTATAAAAACCTTATAGTTAAATTTGACTAAATTTGTACTTACTGTTCATTAAAAAATTGGTTGGCTGCTTGAACCAACATACTTTCCAGGGCTGTAGAGAAAATAAAGGAAAATGATCTGAAATTAACTAAAATTAATACTTATATACAACTGATATTTTCTACAGTAAGTATACTAGCTAACAAAGTAGTATGGCGTTTTTTTAATTAAAAATAACTAAAGACTCTGCACATTTGCGAATATGATTCTCAAGTTTTACCTAATAACTAAGGAAAAAAATGCCTACTTATTTACTTCCCCCAAATTACTTAGCTATCAAAATGTCACAGATCTTGGGTATGCAGGAACATGTGGATGGCTGTGTTATAAATCATTAACTGCCCCCTTTCTTCTGTTTTCGCTTAAATGCACAAAAAGTTGATAAAGTAATTTCCTATTACTCTTTTGAGGTGAATAATCTTCCTTTGAGCACTGATTTTAAAAGGAGATGTAGTTTTATAGATCTGAAAGGTATCCAGAGGCATACACAACTGTAAGACAAAAATCAAATCACAATGTAATTTTAATAACATTTTCAAATGCAGATGCTATTTTGAATACTTAATTTCATGTATTACTAGTTTAAAGAATGACTCTCTAAGGTTGTTTTTGATTATATCAAGCACACTTTTCTTTTTTTCCTTTTTGGCCTTGTTTGGAAATTACTTTTATTCTTAAGGCTTCATATTTTCAGTTCGTACTTCCAGAAGTAACTTTGGGGTACAGAAAGTGACCTCACTGACTTGAAGCTAAAGTACATAATTCTTACCTAACTATAGGAGAAAGTAGAAAAGCACACAGGAAAAACACACAAAGTTGTCCAAAATAACATCTGAAGTATTAAAGAAAATGACCACCCTACTAACCTGCCTTTTGTAGAAAAGATTCTTATTTTAAGTATGGTGCAGTATAAAGCAATGTTCCTCCTCCTCAGTCTAATAAATGCCACCACAGACTATAAGAACTGTATGTCTTGAAGGTTTACCTAAACAATATAAAACAATCTCTAGCTCAGACTGTGTATGCAGACTAAAATTACTGACAAGACCACCTTCTTTTTCACTGTTAGCACTTGGGATCTCAGGAGTGTCCGTTTCGCCTGGGGACGGACACCTGAAGTAGCATCAAGCTTCAAGGATGGTTCTCCAATTCTGTATTCAACAATAAATGTAAACAAAATCCAAGTGAGAAGAAATATTTGGGCTCCTAAATAATTTTGAAAGTTTTAGTATTAGCATACAAAGTGGCTGGCGTAAAAAAAATAATTTTAGTGAGTGCATTTTAGCTTGCCTTTTCAGAAGGAAATAGGAGGCAAGAAAAAAAGTAATATCTTCCGTAAAAGACAAGGATTCTCTTGCCAGCTTGTTTGTTTGTTTTATAAAGCAAATTCCACAATTCACCTGCAAAGTCCAGGTGAATTCTTCCTTTTATTTCCACGAGCGAGTGAGTATTACAGCACTCAGTAAATATCCAGGAATTCAATTCCTTACTCATCAGCTCACTAGGTTATATCAGATCTCCTGGTCTTGGAAGCTGCACCATGCAGAGACTACAGATCTTGCAGATTAAACCCTTGCTTAACTCAGTTTTGCTGCTCACTTAGGCAAGCCTCTCTCAGGAGATCAGCACATCACGCTCCGAATTCCCTTAGAGGGAAATCCAGTGTCTCCTTCTTGGGATCCCAGGCTGATCAGGTCCACTTAGAGTGCAATCTTAAGGCATAAAGGAATTTGCTATATGGATAATAGAAATAGGAACACACTATTTTACTTTTCCCTAAATTTACCTTTAGCAAGAGAAACCACTGGTTAGAAAAATATGGGCTTTGAATCGTAAGATTAGTGGGGAAAATTAGCCATAGGGTTCTATGGGATTTATACAAACTTAAAATAAGTTTAGCCAAAAACAAACAAACAAACAAACTTTTCAAAAGCTTGATCTACATTATTTAAGCAAGTGACATTTAGTGATTGTTTTCTGACACAGCTTCTGAATTTAAAAAAGTTTGTATCTGTATTTTCATACAATAGTCAGCTAATGGAGAGGGATACCTCTTTCACAGAATCTATAAATCTCTGGGTAGGGCTTTATTTATTTAAATTTCAAAAGAGGCATCTCATCAGAGTATGTTCTGGATGGAATTCACATTAGATGTTTTATAACAGGAAACCACAATATGATTTTTTTAGAGATTCTAGTAAAACATTCATACACTTTAGCCATAGGTATTTTCTCACATAGAAATTTGTATTTTCACTGTCTTACAGTATTTTGATAAAATGTTTTCTGAAAAGCAAATTGATAAACTGTCCTCTACCAGGAAAGTAACCAAAGCTATAGCCAAGCCATTTATAGAAAACTAAACATTCAAATAGGCAAGAGATTGCTTCTCATGGCCTAGCCCCATAATGGATACTTTTATTACACGGATTTCCTAAAGGGCTTCTGTAAAACATCTTATTCTTCCTCTAAATTAGAAAAATGAACATCTCTAACTTTCGAAAAGCTAAAATTGGTAGATATGGAAAATATTTAAAAGAGGCTAAAATGTATAAGGTTTTGAAAGAGATCACTAACAGTAGGCCTCATATGCATTCAGATTTTTGGCTATGGTACATTGATTGAAACACATACTTGATGACTTGCGAATGTACTATGATTTACTTCATTTCAAAAGGCATTAATAAAAAAACCCCTCTGTTAAAAGTGTTTCTAATAGTAAACTGCATTGGTGCATAGAATTCTGCAGCAAAGTCTTCATGCTATACAGCACTGCACAAGAATGAAGACAGGTTTAAGTACTTTGTTTATTACTAGCTATAGTAAATACAGCAAGACCTTAATAAGTTGTCAAGTGCAGATATTGCATAATCTAATATTTGTTCCTATTTACTGCAGAAATATATAGAGTTGTACAGAAGAGCCTAAAGAAATCCAAATGTCAAAAAGGCTGAAATGGAGAAGCGTGACCTTCCTTTTTGATCCCTTTTGGGAAAATAACCCTTCGAAGAACAAATAAAGTCTTGCTTGTCTTTTGATTCTTTGATAAATGATTATGCCACTTATGTATATCCACACAAGAGCAGCTTTAAGAAAATAAAACACATTCAAAGCTGCTAACTTCCTCTGTTCATCACTCAAGAATAACCTATAGCTGGGATTGTTGAACAAGTACAAGAAAATTCTTCTTAAAAAAAGCCCTTAGCTTTCAGGACTCAAGTGTCAATTTTCTGTGTTATTCAATTTTTTGTGTAAGTATCAAAAGCATCAAGCTCATAAATATTTACTGTTATACTGTAAATAATACCAAAGATACTAGTGCAAGTATCCACGTGAAGAAGTGCTAACCTCTTCATGGACACAGAATTTCAAGTGGGCACTAGCTCAGCCAGAGTGCACAGAAGAACTTGTAAGAGTCATTTTGGTGTCTGTTGTACCTACTACAGTTATCATATTAAACGTTCAAGTTATTTCCTCTCTCCACCTGAAAGTCTATTTTCTTTCCTCCTAATTTTTGGAAGGCTTCAGTTCACAGCCTTTTTTTGTAATTTCAAATGTCAATTATTATGTACAGCTAGGCACCCAAGCAAGATACACTAGAGAACTTTGCAGCAACACTTTTTATAAGCTGCCGTATTTGTGTTTGCTTAAATAATTCCTTTTTTCCATTACATGTTTTGTTAACAATATTTATTTACATTCTACATGTTGAATAAAATCCTCCAGGTCAGCAAGGGAATTACGAAGAGAATCATTCGCATCTTGACTCCTGAGAAACCTTCGAAGGGTATCTAAAGCGCTCAGAGCCTCATTTTTTGATGGCAAAGGCTGTTCGGCTGCCAGAGATGCATCACCTTCATCACCACCTTCATCATCAACAGATGTCCCAGCTTGATCTGAAGTGCTTTTTTTGGCACTTTGAAACATCCTTTCATTATTTGCAGGCATTTCACAAATTGCCAGACCATCATCCAGAACTGCATATTCCTCCAAAGATAAACCTGCTGGAAACTCTACTCCTGCTGCCAGTGCATGTGCAATCAAGTCAAAATCACTTTCAACCTCTGTGTCATTATTACCATTTTTCTCAGTTTCTATCTTGAATCCTGCTTCACTGTAACTTTTAACAATAGTCTCTGGTGTGACTTGACTCCAACACAGGTGCAACATCTCAACCGCATCAAGAAGAGTCAGCATAAACTCTTTACTTCCTATTACACAGTCAACAAATCTCTTGAAAAGACAGTGCCTGTATTTAACTTTCAAGCTTCTGATAACCCCTTGTTTCATAGCTATACATGAAGAAGCGTCTGGAGGAAAGAACACTAAATCAATAGCCTTCAGATGCTTTACCTCTGAGTGCGCTGGGAGAGGATCAACAAAAATAACGACTCGTCGCTGCTGTGCTTGAAATCTCTCATCAAGTTTATGCATCCACTGTTCAAACACTTCTGAAGTCATCCAGGCCCTACCATTTGCTTCATAATCCACCGGTAGCGACTTCACATCTTTGAAACTGCACGGACTTCTGTTTTTTCCGATAACAAGCAAAGGAAGCTTCTCGGAGCCATCCATATTCGTGCCAACCACAACAGTTATTCTCTCTTGGCTTAGCTTACCAACAGAACACGTTTCCCCTTTAAATGAAAATGTATTATTAGGTAGCATCTGATACAACAGCCCAGTCTCCTTTACATTAAACACGTTTTTTGGCTGATAGTCATTCAAATAGTAAGGAAGAACATTTTGGTACCAAAGAGTCAAAGCGTCCACCGTAGCAGTTGCAGCTGCTCCTACCGGCTGAGCTCTGAATACTAACCCATACCTTGACTTGAAACGGTCAAGCCAGCCGTTGCTGCACTTAAAATCACCATGGCCAAGCTTCTGGGCAAAATCGTTCGCTTTGAGGCGCAACATAGGACCATTTACCGGCACATTCAAGCACTGAGCGATTCTGTACCACTTCATTAATGCCTCCTCCAGATCGGTGTAAAAAGCAGTCCGCAGTCTTTTCCTTTTAGGATCAAATCCCAAAGATTCAAAGGCTTCCAAAACTTTCTCTTTATTCTTCATAATTGAAGACAACGAGTTCTTCTTTATGCCGTACTTTGCTGCCACGTCTGCCTTTCTCTTGCCACTCTCCACCGCGCTGATGATGTCAATTTTCTCCTCGATAGATATGCTTTTTTTTTTCCTTCCCGCGGGCAGTGGCGAAGGGCTCCCCGGTGCCTCGGCCATGGTGCTCCGCGTCGCCTCGCGGATGCGCACGTACGCGCCCCGCTCTGTCGCTTTGGGATATCAGCGGCTTTAATTAGACGGATGCATCCTGATGTCACGGGCATCGCACTTGGCAGAGTCTTCGCGTTTACAAGTGGCACGTAACTACCGACTCGGTGAATTTTAACTCCGTGCATGCCTTTGGACGGGAAAAGGATTTGCGCGCCCCGCTCGAGGACGGCTGAGGCGAGGAGGCCTGGCAGCGCGCCTGTGGGGCGGCTACGGGGCGGGGGGGGGGTGAGTCTCCGCTCACAGAAGCGGGAAAAGGAATGAGAAGTGAACCTAGAGCCTGAACGTTTTGCGGATTTATTTTATTGTATTTTATTTATTTCCCCCTGGATTCACATCCCCCCCCCCCAGTTCGCCTGCCGTCGCTCCCTCTCCCGGTGTACCGCGCCTCTTTCAGGTCGCGCACGAGAGAGGGAGGACAACAGGCACGGCAGGTCACGCCGCCGTGCTGGACGTGTGCCTGCCGCCTCCAGCGCCGCCGGCCACCCGCACCCAGCCGGCCAGGGCTGATGGCCCAGGGCCCCCCACAGCCCCGGGCTGCCGCCCCCAGCCGCCGCCTGAGCGAGAAATGAAAATACAGGCGGAACCGAGCCGGGCGGCGGAACCCGGCGCAGAGGGAGGCGCTGCCGGGGGGGAAGGCGCACCGGGCGGGAGGCGGGGCGGAGGGGGAAGGTGAGGCGCGGTGGCCCCGGATGTTGTTGCTAAGGTTACCGCTTGGCCGGGGGTGGGGGGGGGGAGCGAGCATAGACACGCTCCTCGTGGGCTAGAGAGGCGAACGCGTGTCCCCAGCGGGGCCACCGTCGGCCGTACTTCCGGCCAAGTACTTCCGGCTCCAGCTGGAACCGGAGAAGGAAGAAAATAAAGCTCGAGACGGGGCCCGTCCTGCTCGCCCGCCCGGTTTTCCTTCCTTCCTTCCTTCCCTCCCTCCCTCCCTCTCCCCCCCCTCCCCTCTTCCCCAGCGCGAGGCACCCGCAACGGCAGCAGCGCCGCCCGCAGGTGAGGGCGGGCGCAGCACAGGGGGCGCCGGGCCGGGCCGTTGGGCCGGGGGCGGCGGTTGGGCCCGGCGCGCGCCGCCCCTACGTGTCCCTGGGCCCGCCGGCCTCCGCCCGCCGGTGCCGGCGGCAGCGCGGGTGCGGTGTGGGGCCGTCGCAGCGCAGCGCAGCGCAGCGGGGCGGGAGCGCGGCGCTGCTGGGCGCCGGCTCCCGGCCCCGAGAGGGCAGGCGGGGCCTGAGCCCGCGAGAAGGTGGGTTTCGAGGGAGGAAAAAAGCGGGGAGGGAAGAAGCTTTACAAGCTGTGTACGTTTCAGGCTCCCAAGACTTAGGCCACCCCCTTAGACTTACTGTGTTACGTGTTCAGATTTGTGTTTTGCCGCCAGCTTACTGTGCTTAATTCACTAGCAAAGCGTGGAAACACCAGGGTGTTGTGCAGCAAGCAGGTGTTGTGTCTGTCATTGCTTGCAGCCGATAAGCAATTCTGCTGGTTACTTAGAGTGCATCTTTGATCTATGCCTTTTAACTCGAGCCAGTT
Source organism: Struthio camelus (assembly GCF_040807025.1). Classification (NCBI taxonomy): domain Eukaryota; kingdom Metazoa; phylum Chordata; class Aves; order Struthioniformes; family Struthionidae; genus Struthio; species Struthio camelus. The sequence goes on from NC_090945.1 coordinate 38,497,342, forward strand.
CATAGCCTTTCATCTCACTTTCCCTGGACTGGATGTAGTTTCAGTGCCTAGCATGTTCTTTTTATGCTTAGTGGAGCTGGTAACAAGGCCTTGTCATTTGCTGTCACCGGCTTTGTTATCTGTATAGTGGTTCACTAGAAAGATACGTAAGGGTCTTTTGCAGGGCTTTTGCAGGGTCTTTGCACACTGCAGAAGGATGCAGTGTGATCAGTGTGGCACCAAGGCTTACAACTGTGATACATCCACTTTGTTGTATTTCTGTATATATGCATGCATGCACGCACATATTTAACGTGTAAGAAATAGATAACACGGAGGAACATTACATTGGAAAAAGTGGAAGCTAAGGTAATGTCTTGATCACTTGGCTCTATCTGTTTTCATAGAGGTCATAACTGGAGCCTTAGTTAATCTGGAGAGGAGCAGAGTGTTAAAAAGGTTAGGGACAGATTGGCCTGGGGTAGGGACTGTGGATATTAGTTATGGCCTTGACCCTGATCTTCCTCTCTGTGGTGCCTTGTAACTCTCATAGCAGCATCGTTAGCTCTTATAAGCGTAACTGAAGCAATGGAATAAATTGACATATGAATAGTTATTTCAAAAGTGAAATATGAGAGAATCTCATTCTGTAAAGTAGACTTTGGTGGGTTTTTTTGCTTTTTATCCTTCCTGTACCTAACAACAACCAAAAAAGCCACTTATGTTGATTGCCTATAGGAGCAGCAAGGGAATTGCAAGAGTATGAAGAGGAAACCGTGCTGTGATTTGCAGCAGAAAGTGTGTAATGTAGTTCTTTTAAATTCTTAAAAAAAAGAACTTGATCTTGGCAAAACCTAGTATTCTTCTTGGTAGGCTATAAATCAAAATTTAAAAAGTATGTATTAAATCATTATTCTCCATCAGTACTTACACTGGCTGCAAAGTTGCAAAACTTGTCTTGGTTCTGCAGGCAGCGGAGTAAGAAGACAATAATATAAGCGTATAATAAATGTTATTTGGACAGAAGTTATCTGGATTTTACCTTATTAGCAACTCCCTTCTCAACAGAAAACCTTAAGTGAAGAAGCCAAGGCATCCTGCTTAGAAAGGCAGAAGTACTGTTGAAAATCCATTTCAGTCCTGAGACTGAGGTAGACATTCACTTAGGTAATACAACTACATTAAGAATAAACCCTTTATTTAAAAGAAATTTGTTGCTGATATCATGTTTAAATCATAAATGGACCTAATTCCTAAGCATGCTTATATAACCACTTATTATAATTGGTTAAATGTCACCAAAATCTTCATCCTAGTTGAACCTTTGCTTGTTGTTTATAGTTTGTTTCTTACTTTGTCAGTTGAAGAAGTGATATGTAACCTCCCAGCATTTAAAAAAATCATGCGCGTTTGTTTATGCCTTGCAGAACTTAAAATGAGTGAGGGTGCAGTCTGATATGCGTTTAAGTTGGCACTCCTTTGGGATGTTGTTGGGAGGTGGAAGAATCTCACTCTATTCTCTACTATTTCTTCCTGTTCTACTCTGGTACGTGTATTTGTTTGGCTTTGAGGTGAGCTGAGTAGAGAACTGATCTAGTTAAAAAAATAAACAATTAAAGTTATCCAGTGGAGTAGGAATGATGAGAACAGGATGGATTCTGCTTTTTGGTCAGGGTTATTGGCTTTAATTCGTATCAGAATATAGGTCAATCACTTTCTTCCAAGTAGAACAACTCTGAGCTGTTTTCTGTGAGAGTATTAAGAAATCTACCTTCTTTACGATCTTGTCAATGAGGGATGAATTGGCTATTGACTCAGAAGAGTAATGTGAAAGAGTAGAATTGCTGAGACATTCTGTAAACTTAGTATCTCTTTGGGTCAGAGCTCCTTTCAAGTCCTCAAAAGCTCTATCAAGAAAGATGGTGAAAGAAAGACGAAAATCTCTTTGCTGCAAGAGATGGGCAAGATTCCTTCAAAATCCTTTTTGAAAACAACCCTTGCCAAACTTTCTAGTCCTGTGTCAGTCATGGATGCTATATTCAGTTCTTAGAATTGCAAAGTACTTGTTCAGTGCTCTTCTGGATGCCTGTATTCTGGGCTTGATACTGCTGGCTGGTCTCTTTAAAGAGGACTGACTTGTAACATATGTTCTTGGTTGTTACTAGGGAAACTTCCATCAGAGCAGGTGAGAAGATGTAATTTTCTTTGTTTTCGACAGGCTCATCTATCATTTATTTTGAACTATGTTCTTGTAGTTCTTCCCGGAAGGAAAGTAACTTCTTGTTTCTTGTAGCTTTTAAAGTAAATATTTAAACCTCAAACCTGAATTTCATCCATACAGTCTTAGGACAGTCTTGGAACATAGTGGATAAAAATGAAAGTTACAGTTTTGATTTTTTTTTTTTTTCCATTGTATTCTACTCCCTCATGAGTATTTGCAGGACGGCTCGTAGGACGGCTCTAGGCATTTAGTTCCTTTTGCAGGATGGTTAAGACCAGCAGCTTGGTTACGTTTGCAGCAGCATTTAGTTAGAAGGAGGAGCTATGTGACCGAGATCTTGTAGGACACAGCAGCAGTTTGTCCCTGGGACTCAGAGTGGTTCTTTACACGATCAAATGTTTTAGTGCTGCTTCAGTGACTACTTGACTGCCTTGGAACAAGGAAAGAAAGATTTATATACGTATTAATTGTGGATTAGAGAAAAGAAAGCTGGTGGATACATCGGATGACTGTGCTTCATGTCTTCCACATGGCTCCTGAGAAAAAATCTGGCAGACTTTATGGGTTAAGTCTTCCAAATTCTTGTTTCTGCTTTAGCAGTGATGTAAAGGCTGGGTTTTTTAGGCTACTTTGGTTATGGCAGTAAAACATGTTTTTTTTTCTTTTTTTTTCTCCTATGAAATTGAATTTGTGATGATGGCTTATAATCTGAAGGTCAAAGTACAAAATTGAAATTGGTGTTTAGAAAAGATGCTTTTGGGCAGTGGAAATGAGTAATTGCAGTTGATGGCAAAGAAGGTCCTGGAACATTGAGTAGTCATTTAGCATATTCTAAAACTGTGGCTGCTTCAGTGAAAAAATAATCAGTAATGCAGCATTCATACTGTCCTGAAGATTAGCAAGTTGATATAAAGAATAGCCCATTCTCTGATACCTGCAATAACAAATTCAGAACTGTAGGGATACTTTTGTCTATATGTATTTCTGTAATTGAACCTTAAATATAAATAATATATTTGTTATGTAAATGCCATGTTTGTCATAACTTTCATCTGAACATCTTAGCTTTTGAATGTTCATATGCATGTAGAAGGTTTTCATCCTTAAATCTAGGACCTGGTGATTTGTTCATGTTCCTATTTTTGGTATAGAAGCAGTCATCAGGGATTCCATGTTTTAAACTTAAATATACAATTTTACTTTTTTCTACAAAAGCCACCTTTGATCTCCTGGCTTCCAATTCTTGTGTTTTAGAGTTGGTCAGTATGATCCTGCACAGCTATCTTGAAAGTATTCATACAGTTTACAGGAAAGTAAGTCTATATAAAAAAATTTGGGGGGAGGAGGGGGTAATACAAATAGTGAATTAATTTGGATTTTTTAAAATGCATTTTCTTGTCTTTATGTAGCAGCGTCTCTGTGGGTTTGTGGGTTTCTGAGATGGTTCATGCCTCTAGATTATTAGAGTTCTTGAGATTATCAAGACTATATCAATAATATTTTTGCTCTTTATAGCATTTAATAATTTTAAATAGCATTACCATAGTATGTGTCAGAGATAAAACTGTAACTCGGGGATCTTTAATGTGGTACAATTAGGTTTTGGATTGTTTCAACCAAGACTACACTGCAAAATGAAGTTAGCGTGATTTCTTTGCTCTGTGCCTAAACACTTATTCTCCTAGCCCTTAATGGCTTTCTTGTACGTGTGTGTGTATACATACATACATACATATACATACTTATATATCTATATCTATATATACATATAGCTTCAGAAATATCCTGTTAGGCATGCAGGTTGTTTTCAATGAGAAGCAGAGTTTTGATGGGCTGTGTGGAAAAGCACCCTGCTGTACAATCTTTCTAATTCACAAGTTATGCTACTTTTTAAAATAGTTTGAAAGGAATTTTGTATTAGTAAGTAGGAGGAAAATCCAACTTCATTAATTTATAGCTGTGAATTAATTGTACTCAGTCTTGGAGAAAATTCTCTTGTTTTACATGTCTGATTTTCCAAACTAAAGTAACAGGTTATCCAGTGTAACATGATCTAGGTGGTTCAATTTCTCAGCCTTTGTGTCCTAATTTATTTCCCCAGTCATGTGAGCTGCTTGCTTTATTAATTATTTGCTGTAATTAAGACGTTTTACTGCTTGGGAAGTTGAAATGCAATATAAATAGTGCTTTCTTCATTTTTTTTCTTAAGCATGTATGTGGCTGAATACGTACAAAATTGCACAAGGCTTGATGAAGTCAAGTCATGTGTGATTATACTCAACACTGACAGTCCTTTTTTAATTTTTAATGATTGGCTGCCTCCTCCTCATAGATAGTTGAGTGAATTGCAGTATCACCTGTCACTTCCAGTTAGTTGAAATCAAATTTAAGTTATGTACCTAATGTAGCTTAAGTAGGAAAAATAGCTATCTTATGACCGCTCTGCTCACCAACGTTTTTTCTTGTGCATATATTCAGCGTATTGACTTGCTTTTCCTCTGTAGGTGAGATTTTTTTTTTTCCCTTTTCCATTGACTGTATAAAATGAAAGGGATTCTGTTTCTCATTAGGCATAACAGACTGAACAGATTACTAGGTTCCTGTGACTTGGCATCTATCTAAACTCATTTAACATTTAGGTAAATCTCATGTCTTAACAAAATTGCAGCCTTACCAATGGTAGGATGCCAACATATTGTTGCAGGTGACAATAAATATCAACTGAAGAACCTCGTTTGACTTCCTGACTTTTATATTGCAAGTTTAGCCTTCTGTGCAGTGAATATTGTTTTGGCCATGGGAGTTGCTGTTAGAGCGTATCTGTATCCTTAGTTTGATTTCACACAGCCAAAGACCTGGTCATCACCAATGGCAGGAGGTTTCTCTTTGTCTTTCAGAAAAAATTCTTTCAAGGTTCTGCAAAGTCTACTTTGATATCTGTAAGGTGCAACATCCAGCTCCTTGCACGTGAATTAATGCATGCCAAACCTATTTCATTTTCAGGTATGTCAGAACTCAGCAATGAATCCACAGCACTTGATGAATCTCATCCAGCTGCCGAAGAGGTCCAGTCTGACTCTGAGGTGATTGGGTGATAGTCATATTAGTGTAAAATCAACCAATCCCAGCTACAGTTTCAGACTGCCAAAAATTCTGATATACATAGCACACTGGAGTTGTTATATGAATTTATTATCTTAAAAGGGGAGGAGGGGCTTGGTTTTGCAACATGATTAACAACAATCCAATTAATTCGTAACAAAGGATTACTTCAACTAGTAGTCTATTGCTGTGCTGAGGTGTTTGGATTTTATAAGCTGAACGTGTTTAAGCAGGGTGACGAACTAAAATAAATGTGTTAAGTGCTGCAGAAAGAGAGGATTGGTACTTCAAAGGTAGCAGTCTTTGCGATCTCACTATAACTAGCCATTCTGTCTGCTGCTAGAGTGGTGAATCCTGGGAGCAGATGCAGCTTGCACCTTCATTGGGGAGAAATCTGTGTCTTTTTCTAGGTATGAACAAACACTTAAGGGTTCCAGTAATATTTAGCTAATCAAATGTGCTTGGGAGGCAGTTTCAGAAAGGTAAAGAGTAGATGTTGTGGTGACTAGAGTGAGAATGATAAAAACGTTATGCCAAATTTATCACTAGTAGAGATTCAGTCCCAGTGATGGTGCAGTAAATTTTTTTTTTTAATAAAAACAGAATAGCTGGTTCCATAGATATTTAGTTCATCTTCAAATCTGATATGTGCAAGTAGAGATGCACTAAGAAAACAATGATTAAGTTACTGAGAGATGAATATTTTTCTCTAAATAAGCTTTCCTTCATTACTTTCTGTAGCACTTATTTCATTCATGTCTGCTACAAATGTAAGAACTTGTTTAGATTTACTTTAAGCTACTTCTGATAAATTTTCTTCTGAGGGTGCAGTGAGCTGCTGTTACAGGGGCAATATGCTTTATTCAGCAATAATACTCATTGACGTAAGAGAAATATCATTATGTGTTGTGGTGGTTTAGTTTTCTCTCAGATCAGTAAGCTTATCATGATTGTGTGAAGTGGCAGGAACATGCATCTAGAGATCAGGTAAGGAGAAACGGACCACTGTTTTTGGTGGTGGCTTACAGTTAGATTAAGTATTTTGAGATAGCGCGCTGCTGGAGCGCGCTGGTGCTGTGGCTGAAGGCAGTCCTTCGTTCTCAATAGCTTCTTATTTTATTACTACCCCCTCTGTTTTGCAGGCTACCAGGTTTATGCAGCAGTATGATGAACTGTTCTGGAGAGCTCATTTGAGTAAAGAATATCACATCCCCTTTCTGGGGATAGATGACCTTTTTTTTTTTTTTAACCTCCATTGTTTCCGCAATGTTGTTTGCTATACGAACTCATGTGCTGAGCCAGGGAGGAGGTGGGGAAGGAGGGGAGCTGAGGGGAGGAGAGTTAGGGGCAAAAAGCGTTTAAAAAAAAAAAAAAGGGGGGGGGGGGCAAGCATCTGTTGTTCTTGGTAGCAAGGTGATTTAGATTGTTCACTGAAGCATAGGCCATAATTTCATGTTATGGCTAAGCCAAATCAACAGTTTGCTGCTGCTGAAAAAAGGATATCCCGCTTCCTCTTTCCTGCTGCTTACACCATGACGTCTTTGGTGTTTGTCTGACCATGTGGTAGACTGATTCAATTTATGGAAGCTGCAAAAAAAAAAAAAAACCCGGTGAAAAGGTTTCTTGCCAGGCTAGTGAGTTGTCTCTATTGCCTGCAGCCAGGTGAGAGGTGCGTGTTGGAATTGAGAGATGGGACACTGCATGACTCTTAGTGGGGACTGGAAGAAGGGACTAGTGAAACTCCCTTTTCAATGATGAAAGCTGATATCTTAGTTCAGCCATGAAACAACATTTAACAGGTCACTTCTTACTTTCTCTGATCGTGATAATTCAATTTGCATCAAGTGGCAATATCTAAAGGACATGTGAATTGCTTCTACGTCCTTTTAGATTAATAGGTTTTCTAGAGAAGCTGACAAATTATATTTATATATATTTCTTTATACACACGTGTGTATGCATGTGTGTACATACACAATTTGTCTGTCAATGTATAATACTAAAAATGATTTTAATTTTTCAATTTGCCTTGATGAAAGGCACCCAACCATAGTATTTGTTCTGTTTTAATTGAATTTGGAGATACAATTTTGTTTGTGATCCCTGCCAAACTAAATGTATCTGCTGGCAGTACAGGACCTCCTCTTGACTCCGCTTTCTAACAATTTGCAGAAAGAGAAACAAAAGTGGTGAGGTTAGTGTATACTCACACTTCAGTATTGTGCAACTAGTGATGATAGGCCAAGCATTTTGGAAAATTATCTGAATTTACATGTCGTATTGCAGAATGATTCATAGTCTTGGAGGTAGAGCAGATGTGAGATTTGAAAAAATTTTTTAAAAAGTACCTAAGCTGTTGGAGAGGTTTTTTTTAACTTAAAATCTGCTATGACAGGTAACTAGAGGACTTGATCTAATGTTGCAAAAAAGGGAATGGAACAAATTACTATTTTTAAAGGAATTCATAAAATAAACATAGTCCTTTTGGTGCGCTTAAGTATTTCCATTTACTTGAAAGCAGCAAGATTAGAGTCTGTTCTGTTGTATGAAAAGCCACACACAACCTGTTCTACCTTCTAGCTGAAGACTAGCCTACATGGAGCATTTGGTACGTTAGGCCAATGTGAATACATGGCATATATTCCTCCCTAGTAGCAAATGAAGTCGCTTACAGGATAGTAAATGGAAGGGACTGGTTGAGTAAGTTAAGTGTGTTACAGAGTCACTTTTTGTTGAATTTATAGCACACTGACTTTTAAAAGATTATTTGAAATCCATTTGTATTTAGAATTTTTAAAAACTTAAAAATGTTGTACCTTAATGTTCTTATTTTAGCAACATGTGTGAAAGTGTAGCTTTTGATTTAGCTTTGCTAAAAGCTAATCAAAAGCTAATCAAAGGCTAGCTTGTGCTTGACCTTTTTCTTTCCCTCTGCCTATGAGCAAAAGGCAGCGTTTAATCAGGATCTGATAGATTTCGGTCTCTATGCTGCTTTTCCTTATGCTGCTAGCTTAAGCACCTCGTTCGACTTTAAGAAGTGTAAATGGCTTTTACACTATTATTTGGGGTTTTTACATTTTTATCAGAAGAAATGGATGCCAAATAAAAATAAAATTTGAATAATGAATTCTACTTCGGAAGACCAAACGAGGTGAAAAGTCTCAGTAAATTAGAGTTGTTATAAGAAATGCCTATTATGTTAATTTAGCTTTGAAAGCAAACTGGAGCTAGAGAAATATGTTTATTGAAGACCACAGACAGTGACTAGCTGGAAAAAAGCTTGGGAGGCCTCAGGGCTTAAAAACGAAGTGTCCCATCAGTTATTCCAGAAACCCGTATGTAAATTGCATGATGATACTTGTATGGTAGTGGGGAAAAGGAGATACTAGCAGTTCCCTATGAGAGAAGATGCTATCAGAGTGATGCAAGTGATCCTGAGCGAATGCCAAAAATAAAACCTTTGTACTATATCGGTATTCTGTAGAAGTGAAGAAAACTTCTCTTATAAAATACACCGTGGAGATGTACCTTGCTCTTCCAGTTTTGCAGTTACATGGGCTGATTGAAGATTTAGCACAACATTTATATTAGTAATTGAATGAACACTGCTTTTGCTGTGTTTTGTTGGTTAGTTCATAAAAGTGTACGCAATATGAAAAAACAAAACTACCTTGCAGAGTTAGGAATACCTTTTTGAGAGGGCTGACTTCTTTCAGGAAAAAGTAGGATTTTGTTGTTTGTTTGTTTGGTTTTTTTTGTGATAAATCTCAGTTTTTCTGTCTTAGTTTTGGAGAGTGCTAAGGTACTGTTCCCTTTTCAGATGCTCATAAATGCTATAATTTCTGTTTCTCTTTCAAAAATGTCTTTTCTAGGTTTTACCTAAGATCCTCCTTTGTTTTCACTCCTCCTGTTTCACTCTGCTGTTCATAAAACTGCTGTGTTTTGAAACTAACTTCGACTGTTGAATTGCAGTGATGATTTAAGTTCTTGTTTCTGCATTTAACTTGCCAGCTGTTGACTGAATCAGAGTTGCATACCAGCTGTTTAGTCAGAAGGTGGCACTATATTATGTTAAAAATAAGAAACAAATTAAGCTAATTTCAAGGTTGGAATCATGACTTTTATTTTTGTAATAAATGATTAAACTCATTGCACTTCTCTAATGCATCTTGCTCATCATTAGCTGGTACAATGTCTGGCCAAGCTCAATTTTTTTATAGTTTGAGATATGTAAACTACTGTAAGGGTCAAATGTATGTATGGAAAATACTTGTCTCTGGTCCCATGCATTTGAAGTTGTAAAGATTATTTTCCCCCTTCTCTTGATCTTGAAGCTTTTAATGACTTGTGTCTAAGCTGTGCTAGAATATTAGTGTGATTTGGATACATGATTAAATTAATGTATGCAGACCTAGTATATCAGAGTATTATCGAACGGGACTTTGGAATAAAATCAGCTGTTATAAAACCTACAGATAAAATATTTTAATATAGATCATTCATTGTAAATGTAAGGCAAATGCTAACCTGTTTCTTCCTACACTGTAGCAAGGTGCGATGGCTCAGGAGTCCCCCAGAAATTCAGCAGCAGAAATTCCTGTGACTAGCAATGGACAACTGGAAGATTCTCATGAGCACAACTTTGATAAGGTAAAAACTTTCCTTGGTGTCTAACAAGGTAGAAATGGTAAAGTTACAATGCAGTATATAGCAGACTTCACTTGACGCAGTTTTCCAGAGCTTTTTGGTAGTCCATGCTAATCTTGCTTGCAGGGATAGTGAACAAACTCTGCCTGAGGATTCAGCATACAAATAATTTCTTATAGTGTGCCAGCCTATTTGTTGACCAATTTCAGATTTTACAGCAGGTTTCAGTAAATTCTTTAGCTGATTACAGTTGAATCTTGCTCAAACTGACTAGTATGCTATGCTGACTTTATTGATCCTTCTAATATAATTAAGTTAAACTACATTATTATATATATTTAATGCATTTTGTGTAGTATAGGCATAATGTATGTGTAGTGTATGGTGAAAATAAACTAGAAAACTTAGGTAGACAGAGCTTATGTAGTTTTGATCACTTTTTTGATTATAATTGCTTTATTTTCTATTATTTTAAGAGGAAAATGTCTTTTTTTTGGACTACTTCAATTAACTGCATTTTTTTAATTCATGTTTGTCCCAGTTTTAAAAAGAAAGTACAGGAATGGTTTACAGACATTGTCTGATAGTCTGCCAGAAGAAAAACAAAATATTGTGTAAAATATACATGCGCTTAATTTTGTCTGTCTTCTGAGTAAAGCCTTAAGGGGAAAAACCCTTTTGCAGCTGATAAATTTGTGCTCATGTTGTTGTTGTTTCTTTTTTTTAATGAAGCGAATATTGCACATTGCAGTAAACTTTCATATAAAGGGTGTGTTAATACTGCCAAACTTTTCCAAATGTGAAATAATACAAACTTGTGCGTACTCTGTAATGCACATTTAAGTGTATACATTTCTACAGTATTGGCTTTAAGCCTTGAGGATGCATGATTTTCAATCCCACATTTTTATTCATTTAGCAGGGAAACAAGCATTGTTTAAACATGGGACTTTCCAAGCCCAATAAATTCAGAAATCCAAGTCCTAAAACCAATTTTTTTTGAGGAACTGTCAAATTGGATAAGGCAAGCCACTTGTGAGGGGTGTTACCTTTGATGGCAGCGTGTTTGAAATTGTTGTAAAAGGGAAAGAAGTACAGTAAAACTTTTCTTGTGTTGAAAGTAAGGAATTACTTCTGTTTGACTGTGATATGTAGATAGCCTGTATCAAAATGCATCATATTTGTAGTATGTCAAAAAAAGTTATACTTACATAATAGTGTAGATGCAGTTCTGTCTTTCCCTTGCCCTTGATGTATCTTACTCTCAGTTCATCTTGTGTTTTGACTGTCCAGCAGAGGATGCTATAGTATAGCTTATGGAATTTGGGTGTTGGATTTTTTTTTTCCTAGTTGGAAACATGAAGGCTAATTAGTTATTCATATTTGTTTGGTATCTAGTGAGGCTTAGATTTTAAGGAATTCTCTTAAGTTTTAACAGTTCCATGCTGACAGCATTGACTTAGCTTGCAGTGCAGAATTATTTGTAAAAGAAATACCGAGCAGATCTTCGAAGTGATATTTTGTGTTTTCCCACTGAAATACTGATTGGAGGAAAAAAATATTCTGTAAGTTGAAAAAGCAATTACCTATAGTTGTCCTGAAAACATCATCTGACACCATTTGACTTTCAAGTTTGTGGGGTAGCTGTAGAGTGAATGTGGCAGCAAAACAGTGTAAAACTTAATGAGGCTGAAATGCATCTATTTTAGAGCTTATATTAAAGAAATACTGCTCTTGTTACTGGCCACTTTATTTCTACTGAATGGGGTGTGTGTGTGTGTGTTTGTTTTGAAAGCACACTGCACCAGGGTGGGGGGAAGGCTTATGTTACTGGAAGACCTGTTCAACAACAAATCTTAAGAAACATGAGAGTAAGAGCTAGGGTGATGTGTACTGAAATAAAGTTGAAACTAAACTTTGATAAAGATGTAACTATGCTTAGGTGGAATAAATAAAATGTATCTCAAAGTGAATGACTTTGGGTTTACCCAGAGATAGAGAAACAGGTTTACTATTTCTAAGCCTGATGACCTTGATGCTGCAATGACTTGGCTGCTATCTGTATAAATTATTTTTCCTTTTCATAATGACTTCTTGTACAGTGTAAGTGTGTGCAGTGCATGTTTAGTAGTTATTGTAAATGGGCTTTGCACTCTTGTTGATTTGGTCAGAGCCGTTATTTAGTCTATGGAGAACTGAAATATTAACCTCAAGTAGTGTGCGTCTCTGACCACATATAAAAGCTGAGGTGAGTTGTTGCTAACTTACTAATTATTTTGCTGACTTGGAGTTAACTGTATTTTGAAACTTCCACTAAATACAAAAAGTGGTCAACTATTTGGTCATGTTACAGAAAACTGATACTATGCAAACATTGCCTGTGCTTGCTACTGTAAATTTTTTGATGATATTTATTCTAGAATCATTAAAGATTAAATACACTTTAAATATTTTGAATAGTCTTGTACAAGTTTACACCTGTATGTTTGAGCTAAACTCAGAATATATGTTAATCAGGGCTTTTTATAAACAAAACAAACTTTTTGGAAGTAACATCTAGATCTGTTTACTAATCTGTTAATCTCAAATTCTAATATTAACCTGTTCATCTTGCTTCATGTTTATTATTTGTAGTACTTAATGCTATACCTTCTCTTTTTTTCTTTGCCAATATTTTTGGTAGCTTTTTGTTTTAGCCTAAAGCAACATGCTTTGTAACACACAATTTCTACCCCAGCATCTCAGGATGGGGGTGGAAGGCTCCTCTCAGTTTATGAGAATGCCAAGCATAGTCCTGATTTTAGGAGTTCGTTTAGAAAGGGGCAGCAAACCATTACCACTTTAAATTACACTGTTACCACAGTGCTCAGTTAGAATCTGTGACCACAGTGTTTAGTCCACTCAAATTCCAATATACTGATTTCAGGTACACTTTTGGGGGATCTAGGGCATAAGATAATATTAGTTTTTTCTTTTGGTAATGTTATAATCAGGGATCTGTTCAACTAAACTTTGTATAATTAAAATATAAGCAAAAAATATGGTTTGTTCTGTGTTTTGTGTTTGGCCTTCTACAGCTATTTTTCCATAGCATTTTGGCAGCTGTGACTGTATGTTTTTCATAGACTGAGTAAAAATGTAATTGTACAACCTTCTCTTCAGGGTTGTTTAATTACAAAACTAAACTTTAGTCTAGACTCGCATCCCTTGTAGCGTTAGCATCAGACCCTAACTATATCCATAAGCAGGCATGAAAATGTGTAATTATTTTCAAATGTTCCTTTATTTTTTTATTTTTATGTACTCATGTATAAGAAGAATTTAATTTGAAAGACAATATAGTGCAAATGTATTTACCTGGAAAGAGCAAGTAGGATTGCTTATTCATTGTAGAAAAACGTGATTAACTGTGTGTAACATCAGACAGGAAGATTGTCATAACGCCATTTCATAAAAAAGATTAACCCCAGAAGGGAGTTGATAACTCTTGTAGGGATGTGATATAGCACTACTTGTTGCATCTTCAATAAATTGTTGGTTCCTTACATTTAAGAAAAATAGAATTTCAAAGAATATTTGTAAGGTTACTTGAATAATCGTTTGCTTAACAGTAAAATCTTATTCAGCAATGTGCAGCTATGTTCTCCTTCTGTCTTGTGTGTAATGTTAAGAGATGCCTAAGGAATTCTGACAAGTTTTGTCCTGCCCCTATGATAGATGGAGATATACATATATATATTTTTTAAAACTAGTAAGGACTGTAGCTTCAGTAGTCATTGGATGAAATGTGTAATGTCCTTGCATTATGAAAAAGTTTGATCCAGTGCCTTTCAGCTCTCCAAGCACTGATGGAACTCAGTTAAGCTTTAAAATCTTGTTGTTTAAGAAGAGTTTGCCAACATCTGGATGCTTTTTAGTCTATGCTAATAATGGAGAACTTCAGCGTTTATTAATCAAACATGTTTCTCCTCTTACTTTGTGTAAGAAAACTCAGCAAAAACTTTGATTGTATTCTTCACTGACTTGTTTCTCTTCTCCTGACCCCTGAATGCAGTTTTCCTCCTGTGCTAATAGTTCTGTGACTGGAATACTTTTCCACTGCTAAGTGGGGAGGGAGGTAACAAGTGGGAGAAGGAGAATGTTAAGTATAGTATTCCTAATTCAGTAATGTGTCATATATAGTGTGAAAGTTGTACAGGAATAAATTAAGTTAATTAAAAACCTGGGAGTTTACCTGGTCCGTCTGTAAAGGTATTCAGGCAGCTGTAAATCTACTTGTTACATTTTAAGCTATTGTACGAAACCTATATGGAATTCTTACAGTCTGCATCTCTGAAACTCTCAATTACAATTGTTTCCTTTCACTTACAGTGTAGGCTCTTCTGGTTCTTCTTGCAGTCTTATGGGGACAAAACCATTTGTATAAACTTCTTTATATAATTTCAGTAATAAACTTCTAGGCTGCAAAAAAAAAAAAAGATGAGAATAATTGTGTGCCTTCATTGTGTCACATTAGGATTAAGAAATAAGCTTTGGGATCTGCTGAATCTAAGCATTCAGTTTCTTGTGTTGTAGTTGTGTCAGCTGCACAAATAGGTAAGGTCAGTATTTTTTTTTTTTGTCTTTTGCCTTCCCCAAAAAATCCAATTTTGCTTCTCGCTTTCTACCTGAAACTTCCGAGTTCATCTCTCCTAGGTTTTGCTATGTTAACTGGCATAGCTAGATTTTAATTTAGGCAACTATACTTGTTTTGATGCAGCCTGATTTAAAACATCTGTGCATCGGTTGGAGAAAACTATTTGTTTTTAGGAGATGAAATAAAAATGACCAGTTCAACCTGCCTGTTTGTTACCAAGTGGTCTGCTTCATGCAATCTTAAAGAGCAAAAATTGCCGATGCTAATGATGAGAGTTGAAGAGAAACTAATTAAAAAGTAGACTGTAATATGACACTGTTTAAGTCAAAAGGGGTGTAATAGAGGAGAGAGTCTTCTAAGTGAAAAGCAGTATGTTGAAAGAAATGAATAGGAGAAATGCATCAATCCATGTTGTTTATCACTTCAGCATAGAGTGAACCCGAAGCATAAAAATAAATGGGATGAGGGCTGGAATTTGTATTAATGCAGAGATTAATTGTGGTGGATTAATTCATGGGAGATAAGAAGTGAGGCAGTGGAGCTGAGAGGCAAGGAAGATGCTGAATGAGGACAGAGTGTGCCACTTGCATGTCAATCTAGAGAAAGAAGTGACAGTTCAGAGCCAGGTATCTTACCGGGTAGATGTTTTGTCTGCTCATCACATTTTGTTTCATGGAACTTGTAGTCTTGGATGAACTTGGGTTAACTAAAATGCGTGTTGCAAATTTTTCCCAAAGGTAGTGTGAGCAGTTTTATTAAAAATGTGTCATCGTTGTTAAAAAATGAGTATGTAATAGTTCCCAGTTTGATTCCTTAGCTTTTAATAGACTTCATGAACTAGCTAGCCATAAGTGGTATTTTTGTGTGTGGCTTTTTTTTAACATCTTTATTCCAAGTAGTAAAAGTAAGTTTAAAAAAAAAATTTCTTTAAATGCTGTTAGTAGGAAGCAACAGACAATACTTTGTCACGTGTAATAATGGACTGACAATACCAAAAAAGACGATAAAACTTCTTGTTGTTCACTGCAATCGTTCCATACTTTCCACCTGGTAGAGAAATGATACACTTTTGATAACTTCCCCTCTTCATTTTTTGAGTCCTGGTGGACTCGACAAGTTGACCATGAGCCAGCAGTGTGCCCTCATGGCCAAGAAGGCCAATGGTATCCTGGGGTGCATTAGGCAGAGTGTTGCCAGCAGGTCGAGGGAGGTGATTCTCCCCCTCTACTCAGACCTGGTGAGGCCACACCTGGAGTGCTGAGCCCAGTGCTGGGCTCCCCAGTCCAAGAGAGACATGGCACTGCTGGAGAGAGTCCAGCAGAGGGCTACAAAGATGAGGAGGGAACTGGAGCATCTGTCCTGTGAGGAAAGGCTGAGAGAGCTGGGCCTGTTCAGTCTGGAGAGGAGAAGACTGAGAGGGGATCAGGTCATTGTGTACCAGTATCTGAAGGGAAGATGTCGAGAGGATGGGGCCAGACTGTTCTCAGTGGTGCCCAGCGACAAGACAAGAGGCAACAGGCACAAATTGAATCGCAGGCAGTTCTGTCTGAACCTGAGGAAAAACTTCTTTGCTGTGAGAATGACGTGAGCACTGGAAGAGGTTGCCCAGAGAGGTAGTGGAGTCTCCTTCGCTGGAGATATTCAGAACTCGCCTGGACGCGATCCTGTGCAACATGCTCTAGAGGACCCTGCCTGAGCAGGGAGGTTGGACTAGGTGGTCTCTAGAGGTCCCTTCCAACCTCAGCCGTGCTGTGATTCTGTGATACCATCTCAGCAAGAGTGATATGTCAAAAATCATACTAGTTCAGCTGGATGATCTTTATAATAAACTGATGAATAGCCCTGTTAGAGGCACTTTAAAGTAGGTTTTCCGTACTAAAATGTTCAGCTTAATATGATGATTTAAACTAAGTTAAAGTAGAATTATAACAAAAGATTAAAGTGGTTTAAATGCCCTATGCCATATAAGTCTGTGCTGCCTTGACCTAGACCAAATTAAACTAATGCAGCTGTTCTTTTTACTTTATTGCATCCTTTTTCTTTTAACCTTTGTGGCTAAACAGCTGAGAATGGGATAGCTTAATTACATCTTTTGGATTCTTGGGGACCTTGTGAGTTTTAGTTCTTTGTGAATCTGGCTTTAGTTTTATGCATCCAATCTCAATGAAGTTACAATATTAAAGTACCTCCGCTCCTATACTTGAGCTAGATTGCCTGCCTATTAGAGATGATAATTGCTTAAACAATTGTGATTTTTAGCCTCATACAATTGAAAATGGTGAGTGAAGCATCCTTATTTGAAGTAAGGATAATCCCTTAATAGAACTGTGGTTTTGAGATGTATGAACACATTTTTAGGAATTCTAACAACCTGATAGCCCTATTTCAAAGAAGGGGAGCGGGAATCATCACTTTCATAAATGTGAAAGCAGGTTTTTTGATGGTCAGAGTCTTCCTGTTAGCTAGAAACTAGTGAAAGTAGAATCACCCTATTGCAGCAGGGGACTCTGACCTCACTTCCTTATGTTGTAACAGAAAACTTAGGTTTTAATGGGAACTAAAGTGAAAGCTATTTATGTTGCCTTCTTACCACTCCAAGATCTCCCTCAGTAATGCCATACCTTCTCTTAAATGGGAAGTTGCATGCACGTTTGTTCTCTCCCCTACTTTAAGGCTGTTTCCAGGTTATCCTTCCTTGTAAAAGTGATAAATTTCTTTCTTAGAAGTACTGCAGATATTTTGGGTAGCCTTTTTGTTTAGCTATGCTTGTAATAAAGTGCAAGAATGGCATATCAAAAGCTAAAGTTTACATCCAGAGACGTGTCTCCACTGAACGATATCTTTCGTGTTTATAGACAGTAAAAGAGGTAGTGGACTGATGATCACTGACTTTTCAATCACAATTCTTGTAATGTTATAAATCAGTAAACAAAATCTTTTTCTAAAATTTATATACAAGGCTATCTTTTTTTTTTAGTAAGATGTGGTTTCAGTTCATTAATATAGGTGTTAAACATGTTTGATTGCAGTTCTTCACACTGCACTTGTGCCTTTTTACCACTGAAGAAATTGTAGATGTCTTTGTGTGTATATGGATATGTGTGTATTTATGATAATACACTTTCATGATTTGACTATCAGTTTTTGTTTAAAATACAGAGAGGATTGTGTTGGAATGGCTGAATGATTTCTTTAACCCTATATTGTGTTCAGTCTGTGTTTGGCTACAAAATACAGTTAAGTTGAATGTACAAAAGTAGTACAATTGCTAGTAGTGGAAGTTTATATCTAAACTTTTTTTTTTTTTTTTTGCAAAACAGATGTTCTGCATTTTAACCTTAAATGCAGATGATTGCTTAGATTCCCAGTTCAAACATGCTTTAGCAGGTTGCTTGTCTACATTTCTTTGGCTTCGGATTCAGATATTTGTGAAAATTGCGCCAAGGTGCCTTTGGGTGGAGGGGGAGGAAATTGATGCCATGTCCTTTTTGTAAAATCAGTGCATCCTCTGCCATCTGTTTATCCTTTTCCAAGTTTTTCTGCTTTTTCAGCTCCTAATTACTACTGAATTTTGAATTAAATGGACTCTATTAGTTAAACTAAGATAAAGGAAAGGTTTTCTGCACTCTGTGAACCACAAGTACTTAAATGAAAATGCTGGCACTCAGTCAGTTGAGAAGACTGAAAACAGTATGTATGTAATGTGATATACTTAATTAGTGAGATCAGCTTCTGTGTGTGACTATTATTTGTTGTTTATGCTATTTATTTTTCTTCTTTTGCTATAATGCTTCAGATACAGAAATATAGTATCATGTATTACTAGCTAGCCAATTCATGTGATGTGAAAGTATGGCTATAGGAGTTGGTTACCCTGATCAGAGTAGCTGCTCAAGTTTTTATTTACAACAAGCTTTCTGTTATGGTCGGATTCATAGGTTTGTAGCTTTTTTTTTTTTTTTTCCTCCTCCCAAAAGTTTGTCTTAAAATGAAGAGTATAATTTGTGGGAATGTGATCCAAAGCCACTTTGTGATTTTTGAAATGAGCCTCTAGGCCTCATTTTTGCACACTGGCTTGCTTCTGGCTTGTGGATTTAGCGACTACACTAATGTCAGACATGCATTAGGTTTTAAAATTGCATTTTCTTTTTAAAACAGAAGCCTTCTTACATCTATTATGAATAGTTATTGCACATATCCAGGCACTGACATTTTAAAGCTATGTATAGTTCTTCTCTGCATATATCACTATTGCTTATCTAAACTTCTATCTGTTTTTCTTGTCTGGATGGAAGCAAAGGGAATGTGAAAGAGTAGCTGACTATATACCCTGTCATTTTTCCAGTTTCTAACCCTCGATGCTTAAGTGTGTTTTACATTTTGCTTTCATTTCCCTAGGAGCTTTTCACTCACTTCTTAATGTAAGAATTAGTGTTTTTAAACTGCTTTGAATACCTAAATTTTTTTAAAAAGCGTTAAGTACATTGCATAATACTAGAGGTGTAAGCTTGAATAAAAAGACTCAAAACTTAATCCTGTAAATCTTTCTGAGAGGTATTTATAGAGGTGGGTAGGATAGCAAAAATGCGCTGTACAGTGATATGTGAATTCATAGCCAGTAATGATCTGCATTGGTTTTCTGTGAAGGCTTTGATTATCTGAAAGTTAGACATACTACTTAATCTAGCTGTAAAAAGTTAAGCAGGATATGTTAGCTTTTTGGGGTGGTGGGGGTCAAGGCGAGGATTAAATTCATGACTTTCAAAAGCAAACAAGTAAACAGCAAAGAGGCAATGAGCGCTTGTGGTATAGAGGAGGTGCTTAGAGGGAAACTGTTGAAGTATTGCCTGTCTGGATGCTTCTCCCATGTCAAATATTACTGTAAACAGATCTCTTGTGCTGTTTGTAGAAATTAAGGATGCTGCAAATCGTAAAGCTATTCTTGTTTAAAGAGTGAAAGAACTTTTTATCCTTAATGTTTTTGGATTGTAAAACGTTGACTGCTTTTATTCTTAACACACATCATTTTGTACCCCTGTGGGTTTTTAACTGGAAACATGATTAAATGGATATGGTTGCTTGGACCAGCTTCAGACTGTTTAACGTGATGATATGGAGCACGTTTTTGGGAGCCAGTGCTCGAAGAGATGGCATTCTGCTTGATCATCCATCTTTAAAAAAAACAAAACCAGCCCCCCACCCACCCCCGCTAAAACCCTCTTTAATATCTCTTAACATATTATGTTTTCTTTGCAACTGTTTTGCTTGTAAGTAAATTGAAGAACAAAAAACATACATTTAATTAACAAACCAGTATATTCCTAAAATAAATACACAAGTCAGCTTAGTGTTTCTCGTTCATAAATGTTTGTTATTCGTGCATCTCAGTAGAATGCTGTGACACCATAAAAAACATTCCAGGCTAGAGGCCGAATTACCTGTCTGAGAGCTCCTGAAATTACACTGTAATACCTGAGAGTCATTTTATCTTGATTTTTTGTTTGTTTTTTTGTTTCTTTTTTAACATGAACCTTCCATTTTTTTCGAATATTTCCAAGGACTTGAAACGTTCATTACCAGTTGGACTTGGACTCTCTGAAACCAAAATAACATCTCATGGCTTTGACGGGACCAAAGAAGGAGTTGTTGAGGCAGGACCATTTCCAGGTAAAGGTAACTGCTTGTTTATCTTTATTTCTTAATTTAAAGTCTATAGGCATATTTTTATGTAGTCAGGAATATGAAGTTCTGTAGCTGCTTTGAGCATTTTGGTGTTAATGCAGATTGAGATGTGCATTTATAACTGTGTTTGTCCTATCTGACAGCTGGAGTGCTGATGTGAGAAGTAGATGCTGCGTTTGTAGTAGCTGTCAAGAGATTGATGAAGAATACTTAAAGTTAAATTGGCCCTTAGTTACAGGAATGGAACTCTTTCCTTTGAGCATCTTGAAGTCAAGTCAGAAAGAAGAATTTCACAGTCATTTGTATTAGAAAATGTTTAAATGTGGATACATAAGTTGCAACTATTATTCTGATTTTAAAGTGTAACTGGAAAGATACTGATTTCTTGATACACAGTTGACTTACCTGAGGCAGACGAATTAGTGAAATTCTCCTTTGTTGCCCCTGAAAATTGTCTCTCCTTTTTTATTGTAGTGCATATGTTATATTTGTCAGGAATGATAATGCTTTGGGTCTCTTTTTCAAATGAAATACACAATGAAAACAGGTCTGTTCTCATATTTTGCTCATCACAGAGTTGCAGTTGCTTACAACATGAGAGTTTTAGTTGATATTTAAAATGTAATGCAAGTCTTCAGAACGTAGTTTTTAAAGAATATAAACTGATTTAAACACAAACACTGTTTTATATACAAAATGATAAACAAGTCAGTAATATCAATGTATCCCATCTATCTAAAAATAAGAGTGCCACAATACAGGATGTGAAAGTGATATTTTAATAAGCCATTATGTAGCTTATTTCTTCTGGACAGAATTATGAATTTGGAAGGTTTGCTATTTCGAATGAGCAGCTGTGAAAATGAGTCTCTCTGTAGTCATAGATTTAATTTATATTTTACTTCATTTCCTGTTTTGTAAAATGTTGTGCTTATGAAAACAATGATTTACATGCTGTACTTTACATATATTACAAAGTTAATACCATAGTTTCTTTAAGTCTTTGAAATTAGCAGTGTAGCTAGCTAGAAAACTGGGCAGATGGCAAACTGCTCACCATGCCTGCCTTTTTTTTGTTCTATTTGCAGCATAGCTCTGTAGCTGTGTTAGGTGCATTAGTCTCTAAGAAAAAAAGTGTCTAGGATATGTTTCAAACAATGCTAATATGTTTTGAAATCTAAATATTCTGTAATAATTTATGTACACAAATTATGAGCTTTGAACATATAACTCTTAACACTTCAGATATCACAGTTTTCCTGCCAGGACAGTGCGGTGGTTTTTTTTTTTGTTTGTTTGCTTGTTTTTTTTAATTGTTCCTAATCTTCTAGCCGAAATGAAGACGAAGCTGGAACTTATTCTGTTTTTGTCTGCAGTTTTATAAAAAGCTTAAGAGCCCTATTTTAAAAAATTCTAATTTCTATTTGAGTTTCCGTATTAAGGCTTCATTTTTGAACGCAAAGTAGATATAAAACCTGAAAGGGAAGGGTTTCTAGGAGTTGGGAAGGGTAGAATGGTGAAGCGTGTGTGAGGCTGCATCGATAGTGTATCAAGTGATAAGGACTTCTTAACAGCTTATTCTGGTTTACTTGCTGAAGTTAATTCAGTCTCTTGGGTCTTCAGTTGGATCTGGCTGAACTTTTGTGCCTGAATGAATCCAGTTGCAGCTGTTATGTAACGTATCACTATGGAAGGACGGAACAAGTAAATTATCTTTCAACTGTATCTTTTCTTTCTGTGCAGTGTTAAAATGCTTTTATACTGATCATTGGATTCATGTACCCCATGTTGCTAATACTCTACAAGATGTTTTAAAGGTGAAAGAAGGTGGTTGCTTTAGTTACTTCAAGGAACTTGGTTCTTGGTGTTACTGATAACATTTTGTGGAAGCAGCTAATGAATGGTGGTTTTCTTGTTTGTTTGTTTTTAATGGCTCACTGTCAGCCTTGATCTGTTGCAGAATTTCTCAACAAAAAGAATAAAAGCCCCTTGAATAAGGTGACAGCTCACCATGGCAGAGGAAAAGCTAACTTGTTGTGGGGTTTTAACCTGAATTGAAGTAAAATTTCATAAGATTGCTTTGTACTCTTTCCTACTACAAAAAATACATTAAATGCAAAGCAGCCATGAGAAGCATAATCTTAAAATATCTTAGGGAACAAGCTGACAATGCAGGTCATTTAAATTTTTTAAGAGAATAAGCAAATGCTGTTAAAAGTTTCTTTTGGGAAGAAAATAACACAAGTTAACAACCTAAAGGGTCTCGTAATCTTCAAGATAGGCTATTGCTGTGTATTTTGTATACACGTTTAGGACCAGATATTAATCGAGTATATCCAAAATTGGAACAGATTTCAGCGCTTAAGTCACCCCTTTAATGTTATAGGTGCCGTTCAGTAACGGGGCAGAATGGCATATACCTAGAACTGAAGCCAATGGTTATATGGAGTGTTCTGTAGTTAGTGTATATTTTTCTGATGAAGCTGTCAGTTGTATTTTCATTACTCCCCCCCCCCCCCAAAAAAAAAAAAAAAAAAGTTTGGCATCGTGACTCAAAGAAGATTAAGTCAAGAAAACTTGGAGTGGTTCACATGCACAGCTGCACCTTTTAAAAAGCATTTCCATCAGAAATTCCAGTAACTTTTCCATAAATGCTTCTATTTAGTTTGTTGCTGAAGACAATTTTTGAAAAATTATCTATGTGAAAGTGCACATTGCCTTTTAATGAAAGCTAATGGATTTTCATGGGTAAATATGTCCCCTTTTCAGGTTCCTCAGCATCACCCAAATCATCTATTATATCTCCTAGCAATGCAGCAGCTAGCAGACTGGCTGGACAAGGTTGTGATTTAATTATTCCCACAGGTATCGCAGCACTGAACGGATAACGCCCTTGTCTCTGCTGACAATGCACTAACTCTTTCCTCCACGTTTCTACTAATTTGATTTACTCTTATTTGGAAATAAAACTTCGGGGTCTTTATGGTGATTCTAGTCTCTGGGTTTTAACAGTTCACAAAGAAACGTCTGCTTTCCTTTCTATATGCTGCTTCTTGCTCTACAGCGTTAAAACTAATTTACCAAATCTTAATACTATCAGACAGTAGCTAAAATAAGGGAGAAACAGAAATGTCTTATTTAGGATAAAGCCAAAACTTTTGGCGTTCTTTTTGCCAAAGTGGTCACATATTCCAGCAGAGTAGAGGATGAGGTTAGGAATAAAGAATTCACAACACCCAAACTAGGCTTTGCCACTGACTCATTGTGTGCCTGTGGGCAAATTACTTAACATCTTTGTCTGTTTCCTCCTATGTAAAAGGAGAAAAGTTATTTAGTTACCTCATAAAGGTGTTGAGAGGATTCATTACTTACTGTTTGTACAGCATTTTGAAGAAGTAAAGCCCTTGGTAGTGCTCCGTGGTAAAGGAATATCTTGAGGCATCTGAAGAGATGTTTTTTTCCAAACCCTGATTTACATAAATAGCCTGGAAAGGCTAAGGTGACTTTAACAGTCTGGATTATTCAAAATGTGAGAAGCAGGAGTAGTCAAAATTGTACACATTAAAATGTTGCTTAAAAAAGTGATAATGCTTTGCAACTCTTACTGTTCAGAACACTAGGAGTTATTTTTTCAAAATCAAAACTTAGAATCTGTATAATATACCATGCGAGCTTGACAATGCTAAGTACTGGCAATGAATGCGCGCTGAGCGATCCTAGATATTTTAAGTTGTTGCTTGCAATAGTTTCTCCATTGCCCTTTTTACACTACTGTTTTATAGAATTAGTTATCACTAATATAATGAGCCAATGAAGTTGAAATGCATAAATGAGCTGAGTTTTTGTTAATGATGGCCAAATATGTTCTCTAGAAAGCATAACATTCATTGGAAAGGATAAGAATTTTTTTTGAAAGTTTTGTATTAGCTGCGCACTTGTGATAACAGTTTGTATATGCTGATAACTTTTATTTAATGGTCTGCAGGATGTAAACAGACTTTTAGATTGGCTAAATCCAAGAGTATGTTTGACTTGGACTTTTAAAACATAAATTAAGTAATAAACACGTCTCAAAAGCTATTTTAAGGTCAGTTAGTAAAACTTCATATGTCCAGGTAAGCTTTGTTATTCAGCCTATTACTACATGAAAGTACTGATGTATATGTGCTTTTAATCAGTTTTAAAATAACTGTGATTTACTTAAGTTGATTTTGAAAATTTGGGTGTTCATGTAAATTTTAACAATGACTCTTCTGCTCTTGCATGTATGATTGCACAAATCTTCTACATGTGCTGTTAATCCATTAAAAGCAAAATAAAAACCAAGGCCTTGAAGTTTTGCTTTGTGTCTGACATAGGGGGCAGAACTCAGCAGAAGAGTGGACCTGTTGTATTAGCAGATGAAGTAAAGAATCCAGCAATGGAGAAGTTGGAATTGGTGAGAAAGTGGAGCCTAAACACTTACAAGGTTTGCAGACGTATATATGTTTGTGTATATGTGTGTGTATGTGTGTGTATATATATGTGTGTGTGTGTGTGCATGTGTGTATTCTAGAAGTGTTTGCTACGAATTTAGACTAAAGCTTTCAAAGTATTGTACTGCTGCATGAGAGGAAGTAAGCTGTTGTTGCAGCAAGCATAAGCGAGTATGTATACAGAAAGCTTAGTTTTCTGACCAGGTGTAATGACCTTTGAGAGTCTTTTTAAATCTGTGGTGCAAAGTCTTTAATAAGTACTATTAATTTAACAAGGTAAGGAATATTTTGTTTCTTATGTCCCCTTCAACATATAGGAAGTACAGATTTCAGCAGTAACGCTTCTCATTAAATCTTTTTACTATCTTTCTTAGTTGATAGCTGATGCAATAGAATTTTAGCAAATGAAAAAGGTCAGACCTGCAAGTTCTAAAACTTGCTAATCACTGTTATATTTTTGTTTTATTATCCTGGCTGAATTTTTTTTCTTAATGTTGGAATTGTTGCCTTCTATGTGTGTATTTTGCTTTTTTTTGTGGGGGCACTTCTTTTTTTATTGAATTTGGTGAAATGGAAGTGATGCTAAACAAATAAATAAAAGATGTTTAAACCACACCAGCTTGCCAGAAGCGACTCTAAGTCATAAGGAAGCTAAGGAACAGTTGTCAGGGAATAGATCACTATCAGGAGTTCTAAACAAAGACCAGTTTTGAAAAGTAGATTTTTGTTGTGCCTGAAACTTAGAGAGGTGTGGACAGGTAGGTGTGTATCAGTGGGATCTACATCAACCCATAAAGAAATGAAGAACCTGGAAAAATCTTCTCTTGCAAAACACAGATCTGAATCCCTAGTGCTCCAGTGTCCTTACATCCAGATAGGGACTTTCTGCCCAGTAAGGATGGGAAATGGGGACAGATGTTTTGCTCACTAGTAAATGTTTATGCTGCTCTTTGTGATAGGATCAGAAGACGATTACATCTTTATGTCTAATGGAACATCTCAGATGTTTATTTAGAACATTACTTCTTTGGAAATCTCTTTGCGAAGTCTGGATTTTTAGGTTTATTTCTTGGCTTAAACCTTCAAACCTTCCCCATCCCTACCCTGAAACCCGAAATCCCACCAGTATGACATTGCAGAGTTTAGCACTTCAGAAAACTAAATGGGTCTCTTGAAATCTAGAAGTTTGAGGTTGTTTCCCATGTCTGCCTCAGGACTGGCCTATGAATATAGGTCAGTTATGACCTTTCTAAAATCCCATACTGACTTTTTTTGGGCTTTCTTAGGAGGAATAAGATTGTTCGGAGAGAGCTTATGAATACAGCTGAGTTTAGGGAACATTATACAAATATCCCTGGAGATGCCATACATTCACAAACACATATCAAGTTGCATATCAAGAACAGGTATTTCATTTGATTAAGGCAGTATTTCAGTTTGTGAGCATACTAGTTTGCCATGGTTCTTCCCTTTAGAAAGGTCATGGGATGAATCTTCCTCATTATCTCATAGCTAACAGGTTAGAGGTTAACAGAGGGGAAGTAAGGGGTAGGAGTAAATGGTCAGTATAGGTAAGTCAGCAGTTGAATGCCCCCCCCCACCCCCAGCTGAGAACCATGCTGTTCCATATGATAGAAATTAATCAAGAAGTGGAGTTACTGGAGAAGATTGTTATTACAAAGCTACTTAGGGAACTGACATGAGTAGTTCCTCTATCACTGCCTCTATATTAGAAGTTATAAAATACAAATTATTGGATGTTAGGGACAGAATTGGAGAAGAAATAATGTTTTGAATACTTGCCTTAGCAGACATTTTAAGGCCTCTTTTTATTTTTGGGCCATTGTCAAGTGTGGGATACTGAACTACAGTGTACACCAGTAAGGCCTATGTTCTAAAATGCACATGGTGACTCTGTGGAGGCATTTATGTGAAGAAGAAAGTGGTTACTGAATGAATGAATAAAACTCTTCAGATCTTTAAGGTATTTTTTGCTCCTTTAAGTTCCTGTTACTTTTGTAAGTTTTGGTAATGATGGAGGTATTGTTTATTATGTGATTCATCTGCAGCCTCATCTTATGGCTAATAAGAGCTTGAGGGGTGAGGGGTTTCAACTGATAATGCAAGGAAATGTGCCCTTTTGTTCTTACACGCTGGCTCTACAGAGTACATGCAAGTGAAGAACAAGAGTCGCATTATTACATGGCTGCAGTGCCATAGAATATGTATAATCCTCAAACAGTGAGACATAACAGATGGGTTTTCCTTTTTCTCCAAGGTACTCGCTGGAAACCATTTACAATTACTGCTTGCCTTGTGAGATGGCAAATACAGAACTCACATTCTGAAATCAGACTTCTCAAATCAGTTGATTTTTGTCAATGAACCTTTTTCCCATTGGCATGCAGCCTGAAATTGTCTGAAGCTTAGATGATCTATGTCTAATCATGATTTCTTCAAATTGAAGTTCTAGGGATTTCAGTATCCCTATCAACCTTTTCTCTTTTTAGCTTTCTACTTTCAGGTGCTCTCATTGATGTCAGCCAGCTCTTTCACCTTTTGGAGTCATCACTCCGTAATATTTTGGCTTTTACATTCAGAAATCATACCCATCTGTGAATGGATGGTCAAGCAGAGATAACTGCTTTTGTTCTCTCCCTCTTTCACCTCATATTGCTGTTTTAAGCCACTGTTTCTGTGTGAAAGTTACAGGAGGATAAAGCTGGTCTTTTTTCTAGCCGAACCATGAATTTTAGTGGACTGTATCTAACTTCCTCCCATAACTCATTACTTAATAAGATTATTCTGTTGCTTTTGCAGCTGCTGTCCCTCTTTACTTTATCTTGCTCCATAGTAACCATTACCCTTTTCCCACACCCTTTGAATGAGGAAGGCATTTTCACTTTAGCAGTAAGACATAGGCATGAACAGATTGTGACTCTTTTTTAAAAAAAAAAAAAAAAAAAAAAGCTTTTCTTTATTTTTCATACAACTTTCTAAATTTTGAGGAAAAATATATCTGGCTTACAAGCCTCTCTGTAATACCGGGTTATTAGTGGAATTTTTATTTCTAAGACTTGTTTATTAATGTCTCCCTCCATCTTTTAAAATATGTAATTTAAAAAATGTTTCCCTTAAATCCTTTTTTTTTTTTTCCTTGAGAGAGTTGTTTTTCTTAAAATTTGCTTTATGTTACTTTTTGAGGATTAAATTCTTATTCAGGACCATATTCTTCATAGATACTCTGTTGAAGAAAAGCAAAACAATTCATAGTTTGAGGTTTTCCTCTTCAATTGCTGATGAGAAAACACAGCAACTTGTCTGTATAGTACCTTTAGAACCAGAAAGAATGAAAATAGATAGGTGCATCTTCTTTCTCAGTTATTTTTGCTTAACCTCAATGTTCAACTTTGTCTTTAGGTACATCTCAGTCTAGCAAAGTATACAAAGCCTAAGTAGTCTCTCGAATCACTAATTTTTCTCATTTGTCAGGGTTGCTTTTTTATTTTTAATTTTTTTGCTGTAACTTCTGAGGCTAAAAGCATCAAAATGCTCCTCGATTGCAAAGAATTTCTTCCTCGGTGATTTATTCTTGCTTCCAAAAATGTTACCTTCCATGACTTGGATTCTCTTGCATTTCTGCATGTGTGTGTTTGTGTGTCTCAGCTTTTTTGGAAAACCGCCAGAATTTCTCCTTTAATTGCATAGTTTATAGTGAAATACTTATGCTCTCATGATGCTCCTTCCTCAGTTGCAATTTGCAATTTCTGTTACTGCCTTTGGTAATACAGGTGTGTTCTGTGACAATATGATTTGTTATGCTCTCCCAAATTTCTGAATCTTGACAGAAAAACATCTCCTAAACTTGCTGTGCTTTTTCCTGTTGGTTGGTTGAATCTAACAAAATAGCCCAAATAAGCTTTAGATTGGAAGGTAAACGCTATCAGTTATGATAATCTCTTTCTGCTTGATCATTCTTCATCTTTGTGTTTTGTCAGTTAACTTTGGAAAGGACACAAAATTGTAACAGACTAAAAGAAGTACATCTCCTTTGGACATAAGTCCAGACTGAATTAAACCAAATTCCTTGAATTATTCAGTACAACCCTGGAAGATCTAATGCTGTAATGTGTTTTGGGAATGTAATTTAAAATAGGGTTTGGTTTCACTTCACCTAATAAAATTGAAATTTTGCACCTAGGTTCAGTCTCTTCAGAGTAGTTGTAGCCTTGACCGTTAATTTAATTTCCTTGTAATTCCGGTTTTAGCAGTGGTTCTTCATACGTAACTCCGTTTTGTCTTTCACCTCTTGGGTCCACAGATGAACTTCAAGTCACTTAGTACAACAGTAAATGATTCCTGCTTTACAGAGAGAAATTGTAGGGCTTTGCCACGCATCTGCTTTGCAAATGGCTTCTCCTGTGTTTCAGTGGACGGAAACCCAAGGATGCCTCTGGGGAGCCTCACTGTCAAGTTGGGCTCAAATCTCTGGCAGAGAGGGTGTCACGGAAAACTGGAATGTGGTAGCATCTTAAGTTGTCGCAGCCATTGCCTGAATGAAAGTGTCTACAACCTACACATAAGAGCAGGTTTTGCTGCTCACCACATTAATGAACTGCGAATCAGTTGAGAAGTCTATTTGTGACAGAAAAAAATAGAGCTGATTGTTGCAGAAAGACGTTATTTTATATGTGGGTGAATAAACAATAAGAAATGCAGTTTAAGACAGCTTTACCTGTTTCCCAGTAAGACTTCCCAATCGACTTTAAACGTGACAAATGCTCTGCCCATGCTGCCCCCCAACAAAAATAACTTTTTTAGACATATTCAGGATCTTATTGGAAACTCCATAAAATAACATGGGTTACAGCTCTGGAACTGGATGGTTAGTAGACAAAGTCCAAAAGATCACAGAGTATATATTTTTTATGCAGAACTGGTAATACTCCTATTAACTGACTTTGATGTAGCAGGCTAAATAATTTCTTCTTTTAACTTAGTGAGATTCACCAACCCCAAAAAGAGATAAATGTTCTTTTACTTGAGAAACAATTAGTTATGCTCCTGATTTGCTAACTTGAATATTCATATTAGTAAGAGTTGAGACTTGTCCAGCTGTTCTTGCTGAGTCCTGATAAACTTCTAAGGTGTGATGGTTTTTTCAGTTTGTTGTGCAAACTTTTATTGGGAGGGGTGATTGTGAAAGAATTGTGTGTAATTATATGTCCCTTGAAGCTGAAAATGGGTGTATGCTGTGCTGTCTTGGATATATTTGATTCCTTAGAGTTTAATTTTTTTTTTTTTCAGTGTACACGTCAGATCATCTCTGAAAAATTGGGTCGTGGCTCAAGAACAGTAGATCTGGAACTAGAAGCTCAAATAGATATATTGAGAGATAACAAAAAAAAATATGAAAATATCTTGAAACTGGCACAGACGTTGTCCACACAACTCTTCCAGATGGTACATACCCAAAGGCAACTTGGAGATGCGTTTGCTGACCTGAGTTTGAAATCATTGGAACTTCATGTAAGACTTTTATAGTGTTAAAAAAAATAAAAAGGCAGAGATGAAGATAAGTCTAATTCACTTGTCCAGGGTGTATATTAGTTAGCCACTAATTTTTCTAAACATTGTAGTTAAGAACATTACATGCTGTTTGCGTTAAAAGTTTATGTAATTTGCTTCAGACTGTAGGAAATTATTGAAATTACTGTAGTTGTTAACTGTTTCTAAATGTCTCTCTTTAATGGAAGATTGGACTCAAGAAGTGACGTACAGCTTTCTTTTGTATGGTAAATGCATTTTGCTATTCCTTTTGCTTCTAATGAAATGCCGTCAAAAGTGTTGCAGAATATTACTTCCTGTCAATTACAGAATGTCTCTGGGGACTATGCCTGGGAGTAAGTAGAGTAGGGCACGCTACTTCACTTCTGCATACTGAATGTGAGTAAAAGATTTCACTGTAGTAGATTTAGGCGTTGAGGTTTCATATCAAAGTCCTTTTTTTTTTTTTTTTTTTTTTTTTTTTTAAATCAGGCTTTTGCTATTGGGTAGAACTAATCTGTATTCTTATGTCACTTGGAGTTTCTGAGCAAGAGAGGCAATCTTTAGATGTCTGCATTTGGGTTGCTACAATTCCTTGCTTTAGAAGTTTTTAACACTTGCACTTTTTGCTGTTACTGGTAACAGAACTGTCTGCTGTAAAAAGAGAAAAGTTAGATATTGCCTATGAAAAGTAGTAGTAGGTGTTTTACTTCTACATTGATCATACTTTACTGCCAGAGATAAAGCAGTTTGATTCTGCTACCGGTTCCTAGGAAAAACAGTGTCAAGGGACTGAATGATCCGCTAAAACATAGCTGCTGAAACAGCCCAAATTACCTTTGTGGTTATTAAATTTAAAATCTCTGTTTCTGTATTCCTCTCTCTTCATGATTGCCGATTTCCAGTGAGTTTGGGGGAGAGGTTGGGCTAACGCTTGCACAGAGGGAGCTTAACTGGTAGCTACTTGGAATAATTTCTGGCTCCTGCACTCAAATATGGAAATCTTTAATGTTACAGCCTGGCAGATGAAAATTTATGCACAATGTAGCATGTCTAGCAGCTGAGAAATTAAATCATCTGACAAAAGGGGCAGACATTTTTTTTAGTAATCAGTGTATTCTTGACACAAATACGGGGTATATGATTTGTGCTAAAACTTACTGATTGTTGTGAAGTATGTGCCGAAGCTGGATGTTTTTTCTGAAACTCAGATTAAATCTGGCATCGTTCTCTTGTTTAAAGAATTTTCTTCCATAGACAGCTTGTAACTGCTAGTGGGAATATCCAGGTTCTGTCAATGTCTTGGAATCTGTTTCAGTCATTCATCTCCTGAACGGGGCTGTTCATGAAAATCAAATAAAGGTTTTTGCTGCTGTAATAAAAGTTATCTAACCTTTGCCTCTTGGAGACTTGCCTGATGTTTGTCTCTTTCCTCTCTGTGTTTTCCCTTTGTTTAATCTGTACTGTGTTGCTGGCTGTAGCGTGGCCTGTTCTTGAGTGTTTAGATAGCGTTGTTGCTCTAAAACTTGTGCAAGACTAAAAGGAAAATACCTGAAAAGTTGGTCTTCATATTTAATTTCATAGTGTATGGGGGGGAGGGGTAGAAAACGCCAAACTCCCTGTCTAAAGATAATATTCCTTGCTTTATACATGTTAACAAAATGAGATCTTACTGTGATATGTGCAGAGGTATTACTTAATGTGAATGTTTTCCTGTTTCTCTTTTGGATACAAAGATATGTCCTGGTTCCAGGCTCATGTGCTTCTAATTTTACAGACAGATGAAGTCCAATTGTAATTGACCTGTGCGTAGAATACGAACTGAGTGTAAACTCTTGATACAGAAAGGATTTCCTCTCTGTTTCCGAAGAGGTATACGCAGAGGTCATGGACAGAAGTTGAGGTCCAAGTTTTTATATGACATTGTGTAATGCTCATTAACTGAGAGCTGGTTCTGTGACCCTTTAAATCAAATGGAGCCTGCTGCAGCCCTGTTCTTACCCATCTCCTTTGAAACGGTACTGTTGCTTACTTGGGTCTGCAGTGATTTGGGTCAGAGAACCAGCTAGAAAATTAATTGCAGTCTTTCCTGCATGAGGCAGAGGAGTTGGGAAAAGTGCAGCTAAATGCCGCTGAAAGGGGCAGACCTTCTTTTGCCATTGGCGTTGCCTGTGTGCTTGCTCCTACTTCTTCCTTGTGCTAGTGCTTGTGTTACTGTGTAGCAGGCTGTCCCAGAGAGCTAAATGAGCTGACGGATTTATTTGGATTTTGGCAGGATCCATAGTGACCTGGCTGACCGTTCTTTGTCACATAAGCAGCTGTATAGCACAAAGGAGATTGTGGGAATATCTTTTTAGCAGGGTCTTAGCTCATAAAAACTTGCCACAGGTTCTCTTCCTTTTTTCCTCTCCCTCAAACTGCTTATTTCCTTTTCACCTCCTTTTCTAGAGGCTTCCCCCCTTACCATTGCCTGATAACGTTAACCACGTGAAGTGATTAACGTTAACAAGAAACATCATTTGGCTTTGGGGTTTATGTTTTAGATAGATTAAAGGAAGCTGGGAGAATACAGCACTTCTGACTCAGATGTTGGCAATGTGCAAGCCTAAAAAGACCAAGTTCCAGATATGAACCTAGTGTGTTTTACAACTAGAAATTGTACTTTTTTAATGAGAGCTCCATCTGTGGAATGTGAAGATGCCATATGGATGACATAAATATAATAATCAGGCTTGTTTGGCATCTATGCATTAAGAAAACTTTTGCAGCTTTGGTCAGTGCTTACTTTTTTTTTTTTCCCCTTAAAGATGAAGAAAGCATGAACAAACATATATTCAAATGTGACTGAAATGCCTTGGAAATAACGGAAATATTTTTGCCTTTGCAAATTTATGGCTGATCGACCTTACCGGTTTTATTTGCTGTCCATTATAGTGCTCTACTTTTCAGTTATTTACAGCCTATTAAAATGTGGCAAATCTTGGATTTTTTTTGCAATGCTCTTTTCCAGAAAGTAAGAATAAAACTTGCTAACTAATTAATACTGTGTGCCCTTGTGAATTTAGTTGTACTACTGTATGTAATACAATACTGTCTCTGTTGGTATCAGAATGTTGCCTAGACAACTACATGGGAGATGCCGGATTAAAACCGTGTTGAATCACAATGTAAAGATTTCATTAGCACTCACTTTAAAGTAACATTAAAGGCTTTGGAGTTCAGAAAAAAACACATTATAAAATAGGATTTTACATCACATGTGTGGCATCAAAACTGTAAACCATGTTTTACTGATACTAGAGGGATTTCACAAAAACTGTGAACTGAATATTTCTGTTTAATCATAACCATACTTACACAGAAGTGACAAAACTTCCACATCTGTGCTGTCATGGGTTTTTTTTATATAGTTGCTGATGAATGTTATGATTTGAAATGATCTACAGTTTTTGTTTTTGTTTTATTTTTCTTCTCTGCTCTCTTTATTTATAGGAGGAGTTTGGCTACAATGCAGATACTCAGAAACTTCTAGCTAAAAATGGAGAAACTCTTCTTGGGGCTATTAACTTTTTTATTGCCAGTGTGAATACATTGGTGAATAAAACAATTGAGGACACATTATTGACTGTGAAACAATATGAAAGTGCCAGGTAGCTATTCTATGTCTAGCTATTTTCATTACAACTTAATCTTCAGGAAACAAATTTTTTATCGATTTTGTCCTTGTATTTGAATAGCTAATATAGCAGATTTAAAAAAAAAAAAAAAAAAAAAAAAAAGTAAGTATAAGACAACTAGTATAATCGGGATTTACAGTTAACTCTCTCAT
The DNA here is from genome assembly GCF_040807025.1 of Struthio camelus. NCBI lineage: Eukaryota > Metazoa > Chordata > Aves > Struthioniformes > Struthionidae > Struthio > Struthio camelus. The sequence continues at coordinate 38,531,460 of NC_090945.1, forward strand.
TGCACATGTTTTTAAATGTCTTGTAAATTTCCTGTTGTAGACTTGATTTTATTTGTCAGCTTCATAGGTCTCTAAATAATTATATTCTTTTTTCCTGCCCGCTAGATTAAGGCGGTTTTCTAAACAGAAAAGCAGTGCAAAGTTGAGCCTTTTATCTAGCTATATTGCAATAAGTGAAGTAGTTTCTCTGGCTGAAAAACATTAATCCTTGTGCTTCAATTTTTATGCAGAGTTGCAGGTCTGGTTTGGGCCAGGCAGAACCAAAAAGAAACTTCCTAGTGGCTGAATAGTATCTAGCGGTAGATAATGGGTTGTGTGCCCTGGAGAAGATTACTTCAGTCAGGATATTGCTAAGTTTTCCGAAACTAGGTTCCTTTCTTTTGCCAGTGTTTAGACTTGTGGTCCTTTCTGGTGCTGGTTCCGTTCTGACATTCAGCTCTGGTGCTGGTTCCATTCTGACCCATTGCACTTAATTGGGTACAAATTTTTCTGTAATTCTCCAAAAGGCATAGTTTCTACATGTTAACTTTTTTTAGTTTTAGAGCAAAAAATGCAAATGACTCGAGTTCGGGAGTTCTCGCCCACCCTTTTTTCATTGTTCTGTTTTTATTCTAGTGCTTTATTTATAAGCAAAATACTTTTAAGCTATTGTTTTGATATTTGGATATGTTGTTAAATGGCAAGAAAGACAAAATTAACCTGGAAGTAAAGTACTGCTTTATTTTTGATGTCAAAATATTTCTCAAAAAATGAGAAATGAATGCATGTGTTTTCCAGGTATTCCCTTGAAAATGTATGCAAGGTACATCTGCTAAGAGTTCTTGCCAGTCCTTCTGAGTACATGATTCTTCCCTCTTGAAATATCTTCATTAGTTTCTATTTCTTTTCAGTAAAAGAATTAAGTATCTTGTAATTTTGTTATGACAGATAAAAGATGAAGGATCTTCACTTATCTAGTCAGTTTGCCTTTTCCAATTTGTATTCCAAATAATTACTTTTTCCTCTAAAAAGGTTAAATTCTCTCTCTCTCTCTCTCTCTCTCTCTCTCTTTTGTTTTGTTTTTTGATTATTTTTCTTCTATCACATGCTAATATCCTGGATTCCACTGTTTTAAAACTGCGGAGATGTATGGAAGGAAGAGTGAGGTTTTGGGTAGGGCTGCCCATGACCCTAGAGTGATTTCTAGCTATTGTGAGTTGCTCTACCTGGTCAAGTTGTAGCAGAAAGGAGCACATGTTATGTGGAAAGGCAGTTCAAGGTTGCTAGTACATTTCTGTCTCATCTACTTGTGTAGAGTGTTTTTGAGTGTATGTGTGTGTTAAGTATAAAAATAGTTTAATATCTGGCAAGGATCCAGAGTTCAACAGACTTGTATGCAACACTGGGAAGTAGAAGATGCAAGTGCTGAATTCAGCACTATCATCTTTACACTACCGATGTTCCATAGGCAATTCTCCCACTTGTAAGTACTATATATGTTTTATTTGATGGATAGAAAGCATAAATTTAAATACATATTCTTAAAAATATTTTTGAAGGTAAGACTGGAAACAATTTAAAAGTATTTAAGAAAATACAAATATGGGACTTTTTTCTTATAAAGGGGAAAAATGGATTTTTCCCCATTGAAACCAAAAGAAGATATGACTGGTTCCTCTTGATTCATGGAATAAAATAGTGTAGTCTAATATGGAAGGATATCAAAGAGGCCTATTGCCTTTTTTTTTTCTTTTTTCCAGTAGTGGCATGTGAAGGCTATATAGGTCAGTTAGAATGATGTCAAGTATCTGCAGGCAAGAGGCTTTAATATAATTTCAATTTCATTTTAGCTAGCAGTGTCTGAGGACAGAATTACTTATTTCATATGTTTTAGTGTTTGTTTTTCTTGGGCTGCTAACTTACTGCTGATTTTGGTGGTGGAGAGAACAAGAGTAAATTAACAAATACCTTTGGGTTTGTCTTATCTAAAAGCAGCATATATGTCTTTGTGGCAGTGTTATCTTAGTTCTTACCAAGCTGTGATGCTTAGCCCTCAGTCTTTCTTTTCCCTTATCTCCTTCAGTGTTGATGTTGATCTGGAGAATCTGACTTCCCTCAGTACATAAAGTAGGCTTGCAGTCGAGTATAAACAACGAGACATCTTTCTGCTGCCTGTAGGGTAGACAAGTTCTCCCACAACTATTTGTAGAAGACTTGTAGAAGAGTTGCTGTGAACGTGTGCGGAGAAGCCTTGGGACAGAAATTGATAGATCTGAGCCATTACTCGCTATTGCTGAGAGAGGGACGCCTTTCTCTTGGTGCTTCGCTTGCTCTTGCTGTCAGCTCTCTACTGAACTGGTTCAACAGCAGGAAAAAAAAACGGGAGTAGCTTTCTCTGACTTTATAAATTGAGATATTGAAGGGAAGGATCTGAGCTCTGAAGCCAGGATAAAACAGGGTTGAGAGCTCATGGCTGAGATGAGAATAGAAGGGGAGGGTAATTGTTGAGGCAGTTCTGTACAATTTACGTAAGGGTTTTTTCTTGATGAATGGGAGGAAAAAAGCTTGCCCAGGTTATATATTTTTTTCTACACTTGTGTCTATTTTGTTCATCTTTAATTGGCCCTGTATGTGAGGTCTGTTTTGAGACACTTTGCCTTTAGATTTTTTTCCCCCCCCCTCACCTTTCTTTTCAGGATTGAATATGATGCCTATCGAACAGATCTAGAAGAGCTGAATCTTGGCCCTCGTGATGCAAACACTTTGCCAAAGATTGAGCAATCACAACAGCTGTTTCAAGTGCATAAAGAGAAATATGACAAAATGCGTAATGATGTATCTGTCAAACTGAAATTTTTGGAAGAAAATAAGGTAAGCTGCAACTTAACTTCTGATGTTGTGCTAAGGAATTTTGTATTGTTAGTTTATAGTTTGCTAGAAGGAGTTTATGAACTGGATCTTAAAACAGATTTTAATTTAAAAGTAGAGCAAGCAAAGAAAATGAAGTAAGTTTTCCGAATTCTTGGTGTATCACTGGAGGATAGACTTTTAGAGTGGAGAATCTCACAAGTCACCCATCAAGCTGCTGCAATGTAAAGTACAAACATATTACAGAGGTAAATTTCTTGGTGATATGGGAGGGTTCGAGTGTGGAAAAGCATCACTACAGCAGTTTATCACGCTTAATAGTCGATTAATTGAGTCATTACTGCTGATTCAAGACTGAGTAACACTCAGGTGTTTGGCAATGCTTCCGCAACACTCTCATGGAGAACATGCACAAAGGAAGTGGGAAGAGCAGTGAAGAGGCTTCTTCAGAATGAAGCCTTCTCCAAAATAATGAAATGACCTTCACTGAGAGAGATAGCTTTGTGTAGTTAACACTCTTGTAGTTGCCGAAGCTGGGCTTTTAGACTGTGGGTTTGGGAGTGGGGAGAGGGTTGTGGGGTATGTTGTTGTTGTGCCCTTTCCCCCCCCCCAGCATCTTTCCCAACTACACTTTTTCTCTGTACCCCCTTTATCGCTGGATACCTCCTCTTATTCTATCTGCTAGAAAAAATACAATTATTGTACAGATTGCATTTTTAAACTGTACTTTTGTTGGTAAATAAATATTTCTAAATTGTGTCTTATTAAGTACAAAAAATCATGATCTTTCAAGATATGAATTTGGTTCACACTCATAGTATATGAAATGGTTATAATCCTTCTCTGTGACTGCATTCGCTATATGTTCAGAGGGAGGAAAATATCAACATTTATATAGAGAGTTGTTTGTCGGTTTGTGCATATCTAGCATTGAGTTAACATTTTCCTCGTGGAAATATTGCAAGATCTGTGAGTAGGTAGCATGGCCTGTTAGAAAATAGAGGCTTGGCCCCAGAACAACAGCAGCAGCAGCAGCAAACCATGCCTCCTTGAAGGCCTTTCAAACTTTAAGGGAAAACCATAGAGATGAACTAAACCAATTAAAATTGAATGTCTGAGTTCGTGATATAACCACGTAGCCTGTTGCATCAACTATTTAAAGAGGGAGGGCAGGGAAGAAACGTGAACCATCAACCAGTGAGAAGGGGGTGGACCATCAACCAGTGAGAAGGGGGGGGGGGGAAGTAGAGGGGAAAAAATACTTTCAATGCACTTTGATTTCCAAAGCAAACACTGGAAACGTAGTTCCTGAACACTATTACTTTATATAGGTATTTGCATTAGGACAGGGGTCTGAGACCCCGTAGCATTTAGCACATTAAGAGTTGATGATTCAGATCATCAATTGATTTAAAAACTGGTATTCTCTGGATTTCGTTTGTTGTTCTTGCTGAACTTTGGCCCTTTAACTTGCAAATGGAAAAATCCATATTGAAAGTCATTTTCTCGAACAAGCTGAAATTGGATCTGAATGCCAATACCTATTTTTAAGCTGATAAATCCTCATAAGAACTGAGTCTTAGAACTATGTTAAGTTGAAAACAGGTTATTCTGAAGATCTTCGCTTTCAGGCTTTTTTCCTTCATTTTCCTCCTCTAGTACATTATTTGTTACTAGTACAATTTCTTATGTTGAAAGAAATTGTTTGATCTGTCCATCTCGTATCTGTATTGGGACTCTGATCCTTATGTTTAAACCAGTCAGACATAGCACTGATTCTACTTCTTGATTTGCATTAACTGTATAGCAAACTGATTAATTTTGTCTATACAAATGCAAAAGCTTTGAAAGCATTTTATTTCCATCTTGCTTCACAAAACCCTTTAAAAAATGTTTCCTAAAATTAGATAGTTTAGGGAACGCCGTTGAAGTTGTCTTCCGATCGACAGTCTTGGATTAGATCAGGAATCCTGTTAGTAGTCACAGCCTACAAATTCTGTTCCCAAAAGAGATTATTTTTTCCTTCCTGCCTTTTTTAAGATTAATACAGAGGGCGCTTTCACATCCTTAAGCTTTTTCATTGCTGCTTAACATTTCTCAGTTTTGACATTTGGGATGTCAAAATATTTACTGAAGGGTTTATATAATTTGTTCAGGTAAACCGTAGCAGGTCTTCCTTCCTATATAGTCAAATATTGGCTTAAATATAATTATCTAGGGAGAGCTTCAGTCAAACAAGTCTCATTTTGGTGTCTTCTATTTATTATATAGGATCTTCCAAAATATGCAGGATAAAATATGCATTGTAAATTTGTTTTCTGTGTGTCAGCATATTTTCCTGAACTGCATTTGTCTGTGATAATTTCCGTTCTTCAGTTGCCTAAAATGCTTCTTGGGGTGTAGTGAAAGGCAGTGACTAGTAAGAAGAACATCTCTCTGATAATATGAAATCTTGATTTCTTTTTCTGGTGCCAACCATCTCTTATCAATATCAACAAAAGGGAGCTCCTGTTAGACCTCACACTTGTCCTGCAACTAGTACTAAGAAATCAGAATGCCCAAGGATTTTGCAAAAGAGCTATGTAATCTTTATGCGCATTAATGGTAGCTGCGTACAAAAAGTATGCGATGGCCTTAAGTCAGCTAGATTTTTTCTATTTTAAAAGATTATTAACTGTGTGATCAATAAGTATAGAAATTAGATTTTCTTTTCAGTTAGATTTAATAATCTCAGATGTTCAACTTTTTGCCAAAAAGTTATAGCAATTGCTGTAACCGATCATAATTTAAACTTCTATAAATACAGCACGTGCCCAGCGTGAGGGAATAGAAGAAGGAGGAAGAGCACAGTGGGTAAGGTTGTATTAGTGTGTTTGTAACTGAGGCGCTTCAGCTGTTGGAGCAGTGCACTGTTTAGGAGGTGCTTGAACTGAAGACAGCATATGGTGTTGCACTCCCAGGTGGAAGGGTGATTTTTATATTGTTCATAAGTTATTACAGTAATCCCAAGGACAGAGTTGCATAGTGATGTGCTCCCTGGTGACGGGAACTAGCATGTGAGAGAGAGAGAGAGAGAGAGTGTGTGGGGTGGGGGGTGTGTGGTGTGGGTGTGGGGGGGGGGTGGGTGGGGGGTGGGTGGGGGTGGTGTGTGTGTCTCTGTCCCCAAGCTGAGTTGTTCCTAGTTGTTTCCGTGTTAACAACGTAATTGTGTAATGAAACCTTGCCATAGCAATGCAGTAAAGCATACATGTTAGGATTTAATTTTAGATTAGGTAAGTCAGTTCATGAGTATCTCCCAATAAATACCTAATTTCATAGTCTGATCAATATTTTAAAAAATAGGAAAAATACCAGATTTTTTTCTAGTCTGACAAAGTAATGTCAAAACAGGACTGGCAATCCTACGCGTTTTTAGTAAACCTGCCTCCGCCACTCAGGTGTGTTCCCACTCAGAAGTTTTGCCCGGTATTTGATTAATCATGGCAGGTGAGGAGAGCGGGGAAGACTGGGAGCTGTGTTCTGGCTGTCACTGCAAAGGAACTATAAATCCAGTTTAACTGGCTGGTGTACTTTATGTCTGTGTTACTTTAAATGTCACAAAATGGTCAAAAGCTCTCCAGCCCTAGGCTTCCAGGGGAGGAAAATCGCATGGTTGCAGTTTGTCTGTTGCGCTGGGTTCATACGTTAATGTTTCAAGTAAAAGATCAAAGAAGTTCAGGGAAGAACTGTGTTACAGTGAAACTAGGGTTGAAAGTTTGTGTCTGTAAAGGCAAGGTACGCAAGATGCCCGTTTACTTTCTTTATAACATTTGATCTTGAAATTCACATCGAATTTCCTATGTTTATTATAGAAGAAAGCCAAATACCTTCGTAGTGAGTCATCTAAAGCTGTCATAGTGTTGCCTTAATTCTAGTAAGAGTGAAGACTGCGGGGAAAGTGAAAGATTATCCTTAAAAACTAGCTAAATCTAAGCTTTTAGCTTTGTTTGTGTTCATGTCGCCTCTGTTATAGGGCAGTGTTTGCTGCTGCAGGGCTGTGTTGGTGCTGTCTGCGGCTGGCAGAGTTCTGTAGAAGGCCGTGGCGTTAGGCAGCGACTCTGAGAACTGCAATCTAAACCTGTAGTTAATAAATAATTGTTTGTCCCCCCCCCCGTAAAGACAGTGGCCTGTTCTTAGCTTAAAGGCTTCGGCCAGTGAAACGTTTTTGAAAACGCAGTATCTGTTTGAGAAAGGAAAACCGTTATTCATTTATGCACTTGACAAATATCAAATACCATTCTGTACCAAGTAAGTTGGGTATACTCATGTGAGTTGGACTTCAGGAGCTTGATGTTCAGATGCTTGCCTTTTGCAAATGTGAGGTAATGCACAGTCTAATGGAAACCCAGACAGTGTAACTACACCAGGTAACTTCAGATAAAAATTGCTAGGGGAAATGTTTGTGATAATTGTGAGGAGGTATGGACTGACGGGGAGATTAAAAAGCGAGTAGTCGTTTTGATGACAGAACAGTGACCCAGTCCAGGTTGAATGAGAAGAATGTAGGGAAACGTGCAGTTAATGTCTGTACCTGTTGTACCACAGAAGAGGCAGTGTGCCGGGATGGGGGAGGACAATATTTAAATAGAGATGAAATGTTAGAGTATCCAGAGGTAACGCGAGAACTTAGAGCCAACCTACGCTATCTTCTGTGTATGATCTTTAAGTCTTCTCTTTAGGGTGTGTGCATTTTTATGTTTATTTGCAGAGTTCAGTTTTGCTTTATTAGACTAAGTTTGCCAAGACTGTTATGGAGTGCTTCCTCAATTCATTAGTAGGAACAAGTAGGTATATGCAACCAATTAACAAGGTCCAGTGTTTTAAAATGATGTTCAGCTACAAGAATTTTTTTTTTTTAGGCAGGCCTGCTAGTCATACACTGGAACACGTATTTTAGCAACATAGCGTTAACTTTCTTCTAGCTTCTTCTAGTAAGGCAAATTTTCAAATGCTCCCTCCCTGGAATAGGTAGTACAACTTAGTGCTAAAAATCTGGCTTCTAGTACTGTAGTCTGACAAAGGTTTTGAGGCCCACGTTTGCTTTGCTGAGAAAAGAAGAAAGTGGTCCCTTCCTCTTCTGTCTGTTTTCCTCCACGTTGCTTTCTCTGTTGTGCTTACAAAAGTGTTTTTGCAGCTGTGCCGAGAATCAGATCGGGGAACTGATCCAGGTTAAAGCAAATATATTGTTGTCAGGTTAGTGTTAATGTAGATCTGTTCCCTGATCCAAGTGACTGCATTAACTGTGCGAATGTTTTGCCAATGCAAGGCTAAGGTGAAATGTAGTGTGGAAGTAAGAATGAATGGCTGGATATTGTGAGGGGCAGGACTAAGACTTTTTGATGGGATAGCTGGTTAACTTTGAAGTTAGCTTTTAGTGAATATTTGTAGTCCAGTCTTTAGTTGCAATCGCCGCTGTTTTTGCAGAGGATATCAGGTTATTTGAGATGTTACTGCTTCTCCCTTCTTGTCTCTTAGTTGGCTGCTGCTTCATATTAGAGTTCCCAGAAGGAGCTGAGTAGGATTTCTCATTTCTTTTAGTACAGTGTCAAACAGGTTAAGCGGTCTTTATCAGAAATATAAGCTTAAAATTACCTGAAGCTAGGAGTAAGATCCACAATCACTTCTATGATTCATTGAGTAGTGAATTGGCTTCTGAAGGAGGAGGACAGAAGAAGAAATATCTTGAACCTCTGCAAGGAGTTTGCTTGGGGATAGAGGTTCATAAAATGAAGTAGTTACAAAAGAAACAATAGTTTTTGGACCAAATCATCTGACTGTATGCTTTCTTCTTCTGAAAGTGTGTGCTTGTGTTATGGCTGGGTGAATTTATAAGGTTAACAGAAGACTTCAGAGAAGGTCACAGAATTTTCATTTTAAAAGCTGCCCTGATGACATACCAAATTTGGTTGCAAATTGATGAACTGAAGCTGGGAGGATGGTTTAGTTACCCTTGCTATATCTTAGTCCTATAAGCACTATGAATGAAACTCTTTAGTATTTTTAAAATATGCTAGAATAAGGGAGGCACAAGGGCAGGGTTGTGCTGGGCAGAGAGTGTACTCGAGAACAAAAAGGTTTGATGCTGATAGCGCACAACTTCAGATACAGTGGGACACTACCATGAAAAGCTAACTCGTAACTTTGCTTAGACTTCGTCAGCGCAGACTAGACTGTAAGGACAACACAAAGGACATCCTCCAGCTGCTGTTGCGTTGCTTTTCCCCAAGTTTCAGTTACTGCTATGAACTGTGTGTTTCACACTACTTTGCTCAAATCGAATAAGCAAGATATTGACCAAGTTTTGGAAATAATTCTGCATTATGGGAGATGGGCTAGAGATGTTGCTGGGAAAAGAACCTCTGTTTCATTTGACTGGAGAATGTAAGAGCTGGAAAACAGCAATTCTCTTCAGGGGCAAATAAACAAACTATGTACTTAGATAATGCATTTGTCATGTATACTGTCTTAGGGAAGGTGATTTGACCTGCCACTATGTATATTAAACAGAGGTTTGGCATCTAATTTCAAGGAATTGTTGTACATTTGTAATGGAGTGTTTGGTAATATGCTGTTTAGTGAATTTCTTTCTGCTCAGTGCTTGCTGAGTTGGTACTGACCATTAAGTATACTTTAAAATGATTCATAACTTTTATAATGTTACAGAGTTTTGTACTTGCCTGAAGTTTTTAAACATTTATAAAATAACCCTATATGAAGTCTGAGCATCTCAAACAAGAACAGCTCATAGTTTTGTTGTAATTGACTTATGACGCTATTGACATCTGCCTCTTCATCCTAACCTATCTCTGTCCTTGCCTGCAGGTTAAGGTCTTGCACAATCAGCTCGTTCTGTTCCACAATGCTATCGCAGCGTACTTTGCTGGGAATCAAAAGCAGCTCGAACAGACACTTAAACAGTTCCACATCAAATTGAAAACTCCTGGAGCAGATGCTCCATCCTGGCTTGAAGAACAGTAATCGGATCAGAGAAGAGGACCCAATGTTAACAGAAAATCTGTAAATCTAATAAGAATTAAGGTTTGGGGTTGAAGGACTGTTGTAGTGATTCTTGCACAGACAGCTTTAATTTTTTTCCCCCTTTTTATAACGCTGTAAAACTGAATTTGGTGGGCAAGTGGGTGACTTTAAGATAACCAAACATGATTTCTATCATTTCAAGCGTAGAGCACTCCTTTTGTATGTGAAAGTTGGTGGTTATTTCTGTAGTTGGGATGGGGAGGGAAGGGAAAGAAAACTATTATAGATTTGCACTGACAAATGATGTTTGTGATTTCTGGTCATTATGGTGGCTAGTCAAAATATTTCCAAATGGAGGTTTACATGATTTGTACCAACATCTGATATTTTATATATGAATATAGAAAAAACATCTTTAATAATTTTCATGTGACTTTTAACAAGGAAAGAGTTAAAAGAATATTTTGCAGATTAATAATATAAGGCCTATGTGCAGTACCTGCATGAAGGCAACAGCTGTAACAGGTGGCTCATTGACTAGTGGAATTGCAACAAATGCCTTTTAAAAAGGTTTACCTTTCCATCATAGGTTCAAAAAAAAAAAAAAAAAGAAAAAAAAACACTAAAGCAAGAATCACTGTCAGTCTGAGGCTTCTAAGCACACATTTTAGCTTTGCACCCAAGCGGTTTGCTGAGTGAGGCCAACCATATTATTTACTAATTTCATTTTAAACTTTACTTTCCGTATGAAACGAATACCGTACTAGCCTTAAATCACAAGTATGTGCCTTTTTATAAGATAACGTTTTCAACCAGTGTACATAATCCCAGAACCCTTTCCACATAATGGTTTGTCAGTTCCCAGCAAGGGAAAGGAGACTGTATATGCTATGTTTCTTTGTACACTTAGAGCAAGTTAAAGCTTTAGTTGACCTTCATGGACGGATATGATTTTGAGAGAGGAAATAGGGCCAGTATGATTTTTCTTTTTAATTGAAAAGCATACTTCAGCGACAGGGGTAACAGGGAGGATATTTTTTTAATTTCTCCATCAATACTGTAGTCTTTAAGTGTAAAGTTCTATATGTCAATTTTATCATAGACATTTTGAATTCAGTATATTGGAGTCCTCATTTGCACATGTTAAATTGCTTTGTGTTCTGTTAAGTAAAATGAAATACTTCAGATATGTTATTTACAATTGTGTGGATTGTATGATTTATGTACTGTATGTTCAAATGCCTTTCAGCTGACATTCTTAAAGTTTCCAGTGCTTAACACAACTGTAACTGTAAATCAAACATTTTTAATCATTCCTCATTAAATTCATGGTCTGACAGAGTCTTCTTTATTTTTTCTTGTTCTGTCAGAATATCTTGTAATAGTTCATTTACATTCCCCAGAACGTATATCCTTTGTGAATTTTGTATTCATATTAAAGGTGTTTGCTGCAGTCAAGTTTCCTTGACTTTTGATGGTTCAGAGCCAAACCCAGCCTCTGCAGTGAAAGCTAAGTCATGCGTCTCCGAGTTCCTACCCCTGCCCCAGAATTGCTGGTAAAGCAACACTGGGTTATAAAACTAATGCTATTCTTCTAATTAGATCCTTCTAATCTCAGGGTGATTTAATATTGTGCAAGTTGAAGTCAAATGTAAGCACAGAGTGAAACAAATCTTTCAGTGTATGTATGTTCTTTACTTACACTAATTTCATTGTATTTACAACTTTACGGAGTCCTTGGCTTCCCTTGTGTCTGAATGTTGTCATGTGTGTGCATGATGGTGCAGGTAAGGAGTTAGCTATCTGAGTTCATGGTCTTTGCTCTACTGAGCATATTCCAGCCCAGAAGGAAATGATCCATTAGAAATGGGATGAACGAACTTGAATCTGAAATTCCCTTAATGCAGGAGTGACCTGTGTGGCATTGTGTAACTCTCACGCTTTTGCAATGGCTTAAAACTGCTAAAGTCTCCTCACCTGGAAGAGGAGGTTGGACAAAAGAGGTCACTTGCTAAAATGTCTGTCTGTGGCTGGTATGTAGTGTTTAATACCAGTGAGAAGGAAGAATTGCTTCTGTTTTGGTCAGTGACACAATTGTTCTAATTCCCTGTTTCAGCGAGGATTCTGGGTTCAGTTATTAACAGGATATTAAAGTGAGTGCCTTTGTAATATTTTAGCTTCCTTATTTTGTTCCCTGTTCAAGTCTATGTGCATATGAAATTTTTTAAACTTATTATTTGATTATCAAATATAACTCTTTAACCAATTTTAAAAATTTCTGCTTCTGGAGATGATTAGAAGAATAAGTTTCCAAAGCTTCCAGTTTCCAAAGCTTCTTGTGATTGTCAGGTTTTCTGATACTAACAAAAAACCTGCTCATCTATGTCAAGGTTGAAATGCTGATGTTTATCTAGACGGACAACTGCTTCAACTTTTATGTATGTATGTATTAAGTTTGACAAGAGGCTCTATACTCACCTCTTGGGGTCTTGGCTGTGAAAGATTTCATCTTCATTACAAGCTATAGCATTAGTGCTTCTAGTGTTGTGTGCAGCTCCTCAGGAAGAGGAGTTAAAAGCATTGATACCATTTCAGATATGCTGTCGTAGCTGCTCTGTCAAACAGAGGCCCGGGGAGCTGTTCGTCTTCAGTGACCATACTGTAAGTTATCTGCGCTCCTGATTTCTCTGAAAGTTTTAACTCCTGTTATTTTGTTCATAGGAATTCTACCAAAGGCTCTTCTATTCACATGTATGAGTGAAATGCTATTGGACATATATATACTTTGTCAAGTCTTCATCCACAACTATATTCAGGGTTTTTTTTTGTCTGGTATCTTTTCCACATTTCGTGCTTGAAGTTGAGGTTGTGCTAGTCACTTTTTTTTTTCATTAGCTGTTCATATTTTCATATTTTGTGATGCCTTCCTCCCACATTTATCTACCTATTGGGAGTTAAGTTGTCACATTGAAAATTAATTTTTTTTGAATGAGACAAGATTCACAAAGGGGAGGACTGCTGCTTTGTTTGTACTTCCCTGTGTTCTTGTCTTGCCGCTTATCATTGGTTTTAGTTCTTTTGAAATCTTTGGTTTCTTTTAGGTATTTTGGAGGTTAAAGCTAGTGCTGGATATTGGAGCACACTTCCATGCCTTTGCCAGCAGTCTTGTTCACTGCACCTGTTTTGGGCCAGGTACTTTCTGTTTGTGTCAGTCTTACCTGACCGCTTGGTTCCCTTGTATGTGCAGTGCATTTATTCATTTTTGTCATCATGGCAATAGTTTGAAGTGAATTAAGGAAGTACCGTACCCTATAAGATAAGAGCAGCAATTAGATGGCATGTGTCTGCCTTGGAGAAGCATGGCATAAACTGAGAGAAGCAACGGAAAGGAAAAGTAATGCATTGCTATTTCAACAGTGTCCGTATACTGAAATCCAGAGAAGCATATGGACCTGCCTTGCAGAGGAGAGCCTTGGACATAAAAGCTCAGCCCATTGGTTGCAAATCTTTTGTTTCTCATGACTCACAGTGGTGGCAGAAAAGCATTATTTTACACATTTGAGGTGCCTTTCAAAAACTTATTTTCTTTTCTTTTTAAAGAAAGAGGCAGGAACAGCAGCAATTTTGCACTGTCTGCTATTGGTGGTATATTTCTACTAAATATTTCTGCTGTATAGCCACTCAGCAAAATGCATGGTCAATTTTTTTTAATCACTGGGCGTGAGAAAGACCTCGCTTTCTGAGCAAAAGCATGCTGTCTAATCTCTTTATGAGAACTTATTTTAAAGGTTATTGGAGGAATGCAAATACTTGATCTTTTAGGAGAAGCAGAAAAAGAGGTCAAAAGCATCTTTCCAGAGTTCCCTTGCATCATTGGTTGGTAGAACTTCTCCAGGTTCAATCAGGAACAGTTTAAATATCAGCAATGTGTGTTTCTTGTAAATAGTCCTTAAAAAGGTATGTCCTACTGTGGTAATTAATATAAATACACACACCCTCCCCCCACCCCACCCCCCACCCCTTGCTGCCTTTTCAAGCATACTGCAGGCTGTAGATTCAAGCACTTCGGACTTAAATAATGCTAAAGACTAGTGTTGCCTGTTTGCTTTTGATTTGCTTTTCCTACATGTGTATGCATCATAGTTTTATGTGATAGCGGTAATTGGCTGCAGAGTTTTGTTTCAAGAGGTTAACTACTATAGTATTTAACTTTGAAATCAAAGGGCACTTGGTTTTAATGTTTCTAAAGTGTCACAATTAACTTCCTTTCCTGCCTTTGCCCGAACAATGTAGAAATGAGGGCTCATAATAAAGATGACTATACCTTTTGTTCAGATAATATAAATTGCTTTGTTCCAAATAGAGAAATTCAGCTGAATTTCTCTAACTGGTTTGGTCATGAAATCGGTGTTCAACCTAAAGCATTAGGAGCCCTTTGAGCTTTCCAAAAAGCAAAGTTTACAAAAGACTTTTTTTCTCTAATAAGAAAAAATGATAATGCATTAAAATAAGTAGTCATTCTGAAAATGTTCCATTAACTAGAAATCTTAAAATACTGACAGCTTTTGTTTTCATAGTCTACTAGCCCATGTAAATGCTGTCTCTTCTAGGGAGGTGCATTTGTTGCCTACTGTAGGTGGGGCTGCTAGATCTACCTATTATTAAAGTTGCTTAATACTTCCTGCTGTTTTCAGTTGCTTGCAACTCTGGCAAATTTTAACCATGTGGGCAACGTCTTTCAGTGCTGAGTGTTCAGATTTTTTAGGTACAGATCAGCCAGAATTGTTCTCATTTCTGCAAGAGGATGTTGGGTGAAAAATACAGTAATACATGTCTGTTGATATATACATTTCTGACTTGAGAGGGTTTTTTCTTGGAAAAGGTCTAGTACCTTCATGACTTCATGGTGGTTGTATCTGTATCAGAAGTGGAGAGCGTGCTCAGATCTGGCCAAATGGGTGGAATGGAAAAACTGCAGGTTGTCTATGGTCGATAGAGCTTAGCAGCTAAGGTTTCAGATTCAACTAAGCCTCATTGGGTAACTAAGTCCAGAACTGATGTTCCACTGACATTCACGAAACTTCCTGATTGCCGTCTAGCTGTATAGTTATCTAAAATCCCAGGATGCATTGCAGACACAACATCGTAAGTGTCTTGATGGTATCCAGCAGTTTGTATTTACTGTATGCTACTGCCATGATGACATTTCCCAACGGCGCACTTCTCAGCATCTCACTCCGTAGCTTCTGAGCGCTAACAGTGTCACAGAGCTCATGTTAACATCGTTCAATCTAATGATCTCTGGCAATTTAAGGTGTAAAATGGAGCTTAGACCAATATACCTCATAGCCCAATGGCTAGAGCACCCAGCAAGGATCCTGGAGCCTTGGAATCGAGGCTTTTTTCTGCTGGGGATGATCTGAATCCGGGTATCTCTTACCAGAAACCGATAGGCTGAGGCGTTGAGCTTATGATCTGCAGCCCACTGAGGGTCCGTGGGCTGTTTCTGAGCAGTCTGCAAAACTTCACTAAGGCAATAAGCAAACCTGTAAGCTTAAATTCATTGTAAGTCAGTCCATTGGAAAACATGTAGCCTTAACAAATGAAAAACTGTTGGTAAGTGTTGCAGTAGGGTGTGAGAATCTGTTTCACCAGGGTTTTGTAATACTGGCTTCAAAAAACTGGTGCGTGGAAGCTTGGGATGTTTAATCTTACTTGATGATGCTTTGACAAATGTGAATCAAATTCCACTTGGTTTCAGAATTGCAAATAATGGAGTAGCTTACAATAACTTTATGCTTAATTAATATATATACTAGCTATTATTATATGGGAAGGTGCTATACATAAAGTAAATTAGGTGCCTGGTGCACTACACTGATTTTTAACCTGGAGGGAAATGCATCCAGAACCTCACCCAGATTTAACTTCGAACAAAAACTTTTTTTGAGCAAATATTCACTCTTGATTGATGGATTTCAGAAGTCTTGCCTAAATAAATTTTGGCATCCTGACATACCATTTTGTATTTTGAAATGGACTTGACCTACGTGTTTTCTCCACAGACAGGGTTTTGAAGAGTAGGTAACAACTACCCTAAGTGTCGCAAGCAGTGCGACACTTTAGGGGAAAACAACCTAATCTGCTAAAATTGTTTATGAAAGGTTCTGAAAAAAACCCCACTGGGTGAGGAAAAAGTAGAGAGCTTAGCTTCACCTCCGGACTAGCTCACTGGTCCTCTGTTGCCCTGTTTTTTTGTGCATTGGTGTGGGGTGTGTGTGTGTGTGTTTGACTTGATTGATTTAAATGCAGTGGCATTATGTAAGTCCCTTGGCTTGTATTTGCAGTGTTTTAGGGTTAATATTTGCGCTCGTGACTGGCAGTAATGACAAGCGTTTTTGGTTCCCGCACAAGTGAGTTCAGTCCAAGCAGGGCTGCGCTTCGGTGCTGGCGACCTCGCGCTCTCGAGGAACGGCCACAGCGCGGCCTCCCCAGCTGCTGCCAGCCCTGCCAAGTTATGTGACGTGCGCTGGGATATGAATTGCCATTTACTGCAGCTGAAGTGTTTTCATGCAGTTAATTTAGAGGCTAAGTGACCATGTTCCCGACATGACATTCCTTCAATTTTCCTTTGGTGTTAACACTTTTTAAAATCAAGCAAATTAAGCGCTTAGGCTTCCAGCCCCAGCACAGGTGGGCTGTGGTCTCACTAAGAAACCTACCTAGTAGCTGCGCTTTTAAATGGCAAGAAAACAGGTCAGGCAGCCCAGCTTCGGCCTGGTCAGGCTCTGCGCTTTGCGTTAATCCTCGCGCTGCCAGTATGCATCCGGGGGACTTCCTAGGGCTGCGTCGTGCTTCACGCCTGCCACTGCCCCAGAGCCCCGTGAAAGGGAGCAGGTGAAATGAGGTGGGTCTGCTCATTAGCAAGTGTTTTCCTTCCTCCTTTACTTCTGTGCACTGTTAAAACTTGGCTGTGGGAAGTAGTAGCACGTTTGATTTTTAAAAAGGGCCCTGGGCAGCCTCTAACCTTCTGAACTGTCGCACGGCCTCAGCTGCGGCAATTTCTTTATACTTGAGTGAAGTTCTTCACCTGTACTTTTTTTTTTTTTTGAGGGGGGGAAGGGTTTTACTTTTGAATTGCGATGGCTTTTACCCTCTTGGCAAAGTATTCTAGCCCATCGCGTTTGCATGGCTACATATTACGCGGATGGTATTTTGGCTCCAGGACGATGCTCCCCATATGCTGATGTAATTCCCCAGGTGCAGTCTCATTCCCGGACGCGTTTGCTCCTATACAGCCTATCTTTCCCCGGATACAGGAATATATATCCCCCCCGGGGGAGAAGCAGCACCTCCGCGGCTGCCATCAGGTAAAGGGGGGGGAGGCAGAAGCGCAGCCTCCGCTACGGGGCCGCTGTCACCTGGCGCGCCCCCTCCCCCCCCCCGCGCCTGCGCGCTGCCCCCGCCCGCCCGCTGCCGGCGGCGCGATGGGAGGAGGTGGCGGAGGCACCGCGGGGAGAAGCGGGCGGCAGCGCGCGGCGGCGGCAGCACCACCGGCCCCCCCCCCTCGCCCCCCTCCTCCTCGGGCGGTGAGCGGCGGCGGACAAAGCGGCGCGGCGGGGTTACCTCCTCCCGCGGCCCCCGGGAGGGGGTCCAGCCTTGCTGCGGGGTCACATCTCCCCCTTCCCGCGGCCCGGGAGGGCGGGGCGGGGCGGGGGCGGCCGTTGGGCTCGCGCCGTTGGCGGCCGTTGGGGCAGGGCGCGCGGGGGCGGGCGGGGGGCGGGCGGTGCGGCAGGCGGCTGCCTGGCCGAGCGCCGCTCCCCGCGTCGGGCTTCGCGCGGGCGCCGCTGCCGGGAGAGGCCGAGCCGGCGGCGGGATGAGGTAAGGCGGGGGGGGGGGGGGACGCGCTCGTCCCCTCGGGGGCCGGCACCTGCGGGTACCCGCTCGGGCGGTTTCCCCTCGCTGCGCTCCGCCTCCGCGGTGAAGGCGAGTCGGTGCGTGACCGACCGGCTCCTCCGGGCCCGTGGGTGGCCCCGGGCCGCCGCCTGCTCCGGAGGAGAAGCACGGCGGTAACGCTCGGCCGTTGTCCCCCGGGCGGGGTGAGCTGCGCGGCCGGGAGCCGAAGAGCTGGAGCTGAGTCCCCCGGTAAATCCGTCGCCTCTCGGCCTGGCTGCTGCCCGTTGCCCTCGCGTGGAGTTTCCTTGCCCGCCCGGCCGCGAGGCTGGCTGCGGCGTGCGAGGGTCTTTGTCGGATGCGTTAAGCGGTTAAGTATTAAGTTGCGGCGATAGCGTGAGCTGTTTCTTCTTCGTAACCCACGCACTTTGGCAAGATCAACAGCTGGCTTCGCGAGGCGGTGTTTGCAGTTTCTTTATCTGTGGCTAGCAACTCGTCGCTCCATTTACTTTTTGCTACAGCTATTGTTGGGACCCAGACATCCAAATGCCGTGGCTGGGCTTTGGTGTCAAAGTCAGCGTTGTTCTCGTGAGGATTTGGAGGACACCTGCTAGAAAAACACGGGCAGTGGAGAACGTAAGGCGTGGGTTAAAGGGAATAATGTCTTGCAGAATGAGTTCTAAGATGCCCTACAGCGTACCGTAGATTTCACCTGTTAATTTGTGTATGCGAATATGATTTATGTCCGTCTCAGTGGCAACTGCCTTTTTTGCAAGAAACAAATTACTTTTGAGTGTTTGTCTTCTGGCCTGGGGAGAAAGTTGTCCTCAACCCGTAACTTTGAAATGCATTTACAAGTTAGATTATGTTGGCCAAAACAATGTGTGAGACAAAGAAATAAAATACTTCTTTTATGCTAAATATGGACGCAATTAAAACATGTAGTAAAGACATTACTTGAGAACTTAGACCATTTTGGATAACAAACATGCAATAATGAGATATAATTAAGCCATCTTAAATGTTTGTTCTTAGGTCTCTTTCTTCCTTTTAATCCTTTGAAAATTGCAGAGAGGAACCTTGGGAGTTAGAATTTTGCTTGGGTTTTATTAGGGATCCTGGTGCGGTGTCTTGATAGTCTGTAGTTAGCAGTTGGGATGGCTGTGTTGTTCCCCAGGTCCTCACGCTGTACTTCCTGCTGGGAGACACCTGCTGATAGCAGGAAGCTGCCCAGAGCCCATCCCTGGCTGCCAGCTTCTTGCATCTCCCACCCACAGTCGTGGCGGGGACTCTGGTACATCTTCAAGCTGCTTTTCTGACAGCGAGAGAAGGGAATTTTGACTGATCTCCAGGTATCTGGTAACTTGAGAACGTGCTTCTGTTAAAAGCAGGTGACCTCTGTCACCTGTGGTGCTTATCTGCCAGAAGACAAAGCTGAGTACTGGCATTTACGCGGTGCTTTTCCTTCTCTGCCTTCATTCCACAGGTTGCGTCGTCTTCTTTCCTGGTCTTAGATGACAGTTACTTCATCCTAAGCAGTGTAGGGTTCCCGTGATGGCTTGAAAATAATATTTCCTGCTCTATCTCTCTTCACATCTAGGTTGAGGGGGGGAATTCCTCTTGCATTCTCCACTCCTTTCACTAGGAGTGTCCCTTGTCTAACTCAAAAGCACCTCAGGTCCAAGATCAGTTGTTTTCCATTTTTGTGTGTTAGCACTGGGACTCTGGTGATTCATTGCCAGCAATTTTGTTTCATTAGGACTTGATCCTATCCTTTTAAAGCGCTTAGATTTATTGGAAGTTTCTAGATCAGGTTCTTATGTGATGCCCAGGGGTATGGACGCTCTCCTTCCCTCTCCTTTTTTAATTTGTGGGAACCAGAGTGAGAAAATCATAGCTGTTGAATACTGCTTTGTGATGGTGAAAGACTAGCTAATACATTTTTCATTTTTAAATAAATGAGGGGGAAGAAAAATTTTTTTTCAAGTTTAATATCTTCTTAAATTAATGCAATATTTAATTGCTTTGAATGGTTAATCTCTTCCCACCACCTTGCACCTACTCTTTTAATGCCTTTTTGTGTCTGTGATCATAAACTTGGAGGAGAGGACTAAACATACATAACTCTGTAGTGACAACTGGGCATTAATGTTAATTTAAATTTGAAATTCTCCATCCTGATCCACTTTCTTTGTAGCTTTTCCTCTTTTTATCCTGCCGTTAAAATATTTTCCGTCATTCCTATACCTGGAATCTCCCCCAGTTTTTGTACGTGTTTTCTAGTCTCATAAGTACCTTGATAACGTAAGGTATAAGATTAGAAAATCTGCTTCAGATTTTCTGCAGCAAAAACAAGTTAATTGCTACTTGTGCATGCTTTTGAGAAAAAGAGGTGAAGTTGATCATTTTGTGTCAATTTCCATTGACTTCAGTGAAGCTATGAGTATTGGAGCCCTTACAGACCAGGAGAGAGTTTGTCCTAAGGCTTGTTTCTGTGACTTGAGTCTGTTTTTTCATGAATACTGTAATGATGGATCTCTGGCAAAAATAACAAAGGTTTTTCATCACTATTACGTGTTGTCAAATAGAGCTGGGATGGTATCAGTTCCATGTAAACCTTGCTGAACAGGCATACTGCTAAATCAGTGCCAAATTTTTGATTTGGTATTATTCTGATGCTAGCACATTACTTCAACTTTTGCTGTGATTTTTGCTTAGTGACTGTCTTTCCTCACTTCCATCTAAATTTTTGCTGTGCGGTATCATTGATTTTTAGTAAATTCCCCAAATTCCTTTGAGGAAGCTTAAATATTTTCATTAAAACATGGAATTCTTCTTTTGACTATATTTGAAATATCTGCATTTTATTTTCTCTGAGAAATATATTGTAAACAAAGTAAGACTTTTTTAAATAGTTGTGGCTTGCCAAAATGGCACTTTTTACAGAAATTATATTCCTTCTTAAAGGTTTACTGTCGATAACAGTCAATCTTACTGTCAATCTTTTAGCAGGTGACATCATAAGAAATATAGCTCAAAACTATTTTGATTCCTGTTAAGCTACTTCATGAGGTAATCTAGATATAAAAACTTTCCTAAGTATTTCAAGCTCTGCGTATGTACAGTGCTAGGATGTGTAGGTTAATGTTCCTATTTGTTCCTCTGCTCGCTCTCTCTGTGCTTATTGAACTAGCTGTGGTAACCTAGATACTGAAGTAAATTATAAGAGATAGCTTAATCAAACTGCAGTTTGTCTTCTATTAGTGTGTTCAGTCAGTAGCGTAACCTGACTAGTGATGGTAAAATGTAAATGCTGAAAACTTACGCTGAGTGAACACACACGGTTTAGGGACTGCATCCTGTTTTTCCCTTACTGAGACTCACATGAAAAATATTAAGGCAAAAAAGCAGTACGTTAGGCTAGATTGTTAAATCGTCCCACATATTGTTCATTTTTTTAATGCAGCATGGCTTTAAACCATGAATTAAAAGGATTCAAACACAGTCTATGTGATCCAGTTAATCCTGTACTGTAATTAATAATTATATTTTCTAACTGTGTGTGTAATCACCTTTTAAAAATTTTAAATTAGTATTTGAAGAATATTTGTGTGTTTTAATAACTTGGGATAAATATATTCTCTTAGAAAATTACACTGAACAGAAATTACTAGATGGGTTCAGTATCTGCTGTGGGCTGTTTAAGAGGGGTTCATATTTGTATATATATTGAAATCTAGGTCCCCACAAACATTTGAAATCTAACCCTGGGAAAGATTCACTAATTTTTCCTTCTGGATTAAAAAATTGATAGCTGTTATACCTTAATTTTAGTGTATTTTCAGCACAAGGGACAATATCCATCTGTCTGGTCTGAGTTTCCGTATTGTCCTTTGTTGCAGGTTGCAGTCATGGTACAGTCCCGCCTTGTGTTGCTGCTGCTGCTGGCAGACTAGAGTTTGAAAGAGCGTGATATAAATTGCTGCTGCGCTATTCAATGTTTCAAACTGATCCAAGGAAGTAACGCTCTCCTCTCCGGAGAGGCCATAAAATGCATGTTATGAATTGCCTCTCCTTGGTCAATGATAAAGAGAATGGGGCTGTTTCAACTGCAACAGGATTGATGAACGAGGATACGACGACAGCATCTCCGCTTCCCCAGCCGTCGGCACCACCGCCCCCTCCGCCATGTCCCCTGACAGGGGCCCCCCCACCCCCTCCGCTCCCCTTGGGCATGCTGCCCCCCCCACCCCCGCCTCCTCCGCTGCCTGGGCCCAACCTGCCCGTGCCACCACAACTGGTAAATGGACATGACAACCACAGCAAAAAAAAACGAATGCGGAGCTTTTTCTGGAAAACCATCCCCGAAGAGCAAGTCCGTGGTAAAACCAATATCTGGACAATTGCTGCAAGACCGCAGTATCAGATCGATACAAAGACGATTGAGGAACTCTTTGGGCAGCAGGAAGAAACCAAGCCCCAAGACCCCAGAAGTCGATCTTTAAAGTCTTCATTTAAAGAGACTAAAGAAGAGGTAAGAACTTGAAGTAAAATCTCCCTCTCACGTGACGTGGTAGGAATTGGTGTGAATTCTGACTGGTCTTGGTTTATCTCTCTCTCCCGTGGCTCATTCTCGCTGCAAATTTGTCTGGATTTGGGGCGGAGGGGAGCAACAGAGAGGATAAACTCTTTGTTCTTATTGGTACGAATTTGTTTTTCAGAGAGCTAGCAGGATTTTATTATTTTAACTTGGTAAGTGCTATGATTTGATCACCTGCTAAAATTAATACGTAAATAAGTGAAGGGAGGGAGCTGAAGGCATCTGTACCTACTCTTACTGGTAAGCCCTTGAGTTTTCGGTGTGGAACAGAAGTGCATTTAACTGTAATTTCTCTCCTCAGCTCTTCCCTTGCGTCAGTTGTGAAATCAATATGTTCTGTATGCAAACATGTATCAGGCAAGAATATCCTCTTGCAAAGATTAATATGTCCAGAAACGTCTGAGAAGGGAAGTACTAATATGACAGTGAGGAAACAACAAAACATAATATGATGGGTGAGGAAACCTGTTACTTAGTAAGATAACTTAAAATTTTTAATGTTAATTAATGTTGCTTTCACTCCAGTGAACACTTTATTGTGTCTGCCTTGCCTTTTCTGGACAATAAAATAGCCTGCCTGACTTTCTGGCATAATCAGAAGAGTATGTCACTGATTTCACTTCTAGTGGTGAGAAGGTATATTCCAAGCACTTTTAAATTCAGACATTCTCTGGTGAACTGATAAGTAATGCTTCTAGTTCTTAAATTGTGATTTATGGACAGCCTCTTTGTGAGGCCTGAACTTCATTGTCTCAAGTGATCTTTCTGTAAAGTAATTGGGAGGTAGAAATGTGGAATTGAGCACCCTTGTCTCTCTGTATGCATGCTGACTCTCTGTATTCATGCTCTGCATTAAACAAAATACAGAGGGCATAGGGTTAAGAAATGTAACTATGTACGAGTTCTTAGTGAGGAAATGGGGAATTGAAGTTGACGGTATCTTGCAGAATTTGGAAGATATCAAAATAAAATAAAAAACAAGGACAAGCTGAGAAACTCGTGTGTTGATAGTGTGCACTAAGTGCATTGTACGTAGGTCAAAATAAGGGGTTTAAAACAGTCATGTGTGTTGCAGTTTGAAACCCTATGTTGGGAAGGAGCAATTAAGGCCAGCTTTAGAGGTTCATTCATCTCTACGCTATTTTCAGGCTATGTTCATCTTTGCATCAGGATATCTCATTGCAGCAAGTGACCTTTCTATACTGCATGGAGGTATATAGTACCCCTTCCTGTATGTTTTTTGAAGAAGTTCTCTTTCAGGATCGTCGCGTATTAAAAACCTAGATGTAGCAAAAATGATAAGTTCCATGTGGCAACAGAACGTAGCCCCAGCATACAGTGGTTGGGGCAGTGAAAACCCCAGCGTGCTCTAAAGTTCATGTGTTTCCATGCGTTGCTTGAAACCTGGTGCATCCTGAGGAGATGCAGAGTGATGTTAGAGATTCGAATTAGAGGTTTGCAAAACAAGTAGTCTCCAAGATACAGTCTCTTGGAAACAAAAATCTGCCTTGCTACAAGTTAACGTATCTGTGCACACGTGGGAGCTGATAGGGTGGTCCAACGCATCTCTGCTGTTTGGTGCCTATCCACTCTGGTTCAGGGCTCCCACATGGTCTCCGCAGATGGCAGGCAGTAAGGGTATATGACTTGCCTTGGTGAGTGGCTTATGCTGCTTAAGTGCCAAAAATTCTAGTTGGCTGCTAAGCCGTGCCAAGCATGCTGCAACAGTGTGTCAGACAGCAATGAGCAATTTCTTGTGTGTTAATGGATTTTGCAGTGCTAGTTGCTTAGTGAGGAAGGAAGGAGGTAGTGCTGAAATGCTGTATGTTAATGGCAATGTAGAAGCACAGACATGCTATAGCTTGCATGTTTAAAGTTACTATAGCCATAATTCAGCAAACATGTTGAGATTTGAGGCACAGGCAATGTTTGTGATATCTGTTGCTGGTGCTGTAAGCCACCACTCACTTATTTTAATGTTTTAAAATATGATGGTTATCCTCAGTTCACTGTAATAAAAGGTATAGAAGTTGAAAGGAACCAAGGACAGGCTGAGGAAATACACAGCCTCCATGTGATCTTGTGGAGGGAGTGTTAGCCTATGGCTGCAGAAGCTGACCTGGCAATGCCTCTGGCCTGACGGGCCAGAGGTGGACAAGCCATTCTGCATTTCAGTACCTCTGTTCCTTTATGCGTAAAACATAGCTGATATTAGAAAGTGCTTTATGATCTAGCAGTGAAAAATGCTCTTTTGAGTTTAAAAGATGGGAGTAACCTAGTTGCTTTAAGATGTCAACATCAAATTTTCATGATAACTTCAAGTGCCTAAATTTAAGCATCGCTTAGGTCCAGACCTGAAAAAATCAGGATGGGTCTAAAGTGCTATACTTTTTCATGGCCAGGGACAAGTGCTCTTTTTGCTCAAGCGGCGTACCTCTTTGTACTGTGGTGTAGCTTCAGTGGAAGCAGAGTTATGCTTTAGCTGGTGATGAGGATGCTCCCCAGGGAGTGTGGAGGAGTTTCATGAGTTCGTTCCTTCTCCAGAGATCGCTATTGATTATTCATTTATCACTGGATAAATGAATGAGCAGTTCTGGAAAAAAGTTCTCTCTTCTTGTTGGAACTTACAGAAGTGCATGTCCTTTTAATTCCTCACTTCCTAGCGCTCTGTATGGACCAGGTAGGAACCCAGCTCAGGTTATCAAAACCCAGTTCTGGAGTCTCAGTACTAAACTTCATCATCATAACAGAAGTCCCTTTGGACATTTGAGTAAATGCTTTCCTTTTGAAAAACAATCCCTCAGCAAACCCTTAGGAGATTATTTAACGTATTTCCTTAACTAAGAGCTTAATTTGCTCTGTGGTTTCACATAGTTTGAGCCTCTGAAAAGTAGGGGAAGAAGAGTTTAGTTTACGCACCAGCTCCAACTTACATTCAGCATCCTTGGGTGGTGGCACAGTATGGCACAGCATACATTCACTAGGCTATAGCTAACCTGGCAGTGGAGTAGGCAGAACCAGATAATCGCTAGCCAGGGGAGCTGATCTTGCTTTCTCCTATGACCCTCCCTGCTTCTGCCTTCCGCTCCCACCCATCTGTGTGCTGGCACTAGTACTCATTGGACCCTCTGTAAACAGATTAAAATCACTAACCCAGCAGAATGTTCTTGGGGGGTTTTGTTTGTTTCCTACTGGGGTAGTTTCTGTTATTTTAGTGAGTTTAGATGGCTCATGTAAGGGTCATGTGAATTTTAGAGCCTGTGCAAAGGACAGGAGAGGAGGAAGAGAGAGAAGAAAGATGAGAGGTGAACAGGATATGCCTCTTCTCCCCTCCCGGACATGCTTTCTGTCTGTTTTCCCTATGCTGGCTCTGATGCTCGTTCCACCTTCTTGAGAGCTGACTCAGCCTGTTAATCCAGCAGAAAACTAACTAATGAGAGGAGCACCAGTGCCAGCCTAAGGGAAAGAGCAGGCCAGGGATGTGGCAGGGAGAACGAGAGAGGGTAGGACAGCCCTTATGGGTGGTAGTAAGCTGTTAGGTTCATTCAACCACACTGTGGAACTGCACCTTTCCTCAACTGCTCCAGGCTGTGTGTGACTTGGGGAATAGAGCCCAAAATATTAAACTCAGTAGTGATGATTATAAAGTAAACTGGAAACTGAAGCAGGAAGTTGTCTGTATCCTTCCTAATCTGCAACACCTGAGCCCGTGCCTCTAGGTAGTTCTGTGCCTGCTAAATTATGTAAACTGTATCCCGCCGTGTGAAACCCCATTATTCTTATCCAGAGAGTACATCTAACGTTCTGCTTTCGTTTATCTGTCGTAAAACCACATTCTTATGTCCCTATGCATTATGGACGATCTCGTGGCAAGAAACCCCCATTGCATTTCTGCAGACAACCATTACAAACTCGGCATTGAAATGAGGCTTCCTGGGTCTCCCAGAATTCTCCTCTGAGTCTTTGCTGTTGGTTGCAAATTTATGTCAGAGTTGAGGAGTAGATTTCTTCTTAACATCATCAAAACTTCACCGTGGCACCCAAACATCCATTTCCCTTGCCTTCGTACAGCTGCATCCAAAACAGTACATATTGCACTGGTAGATTAAAACTGGTCAGGTGATGTACTATCACCCCACGTTGTCTGCTCCTGATTTCAGTGCACAAGGTGTTGAGATAGTTTTCAATCCAGTGTATATCAGCCTATGATGGTAAACAGATTCATGAGTGTCTCAGCTGTCCTTGCTTGAAGGATTGTACTGTTTATGAAAGAGAGGTGGCAAGCCTGTGAGGCAGTGACACTTGCATTTCCTGGCAAGCATGTGGCAAAATGCAGGTGCTGAGATGGTATTAAGTATTTGAGGAGGTTGTAATATTTCTGGAGTAGCATAAACAAAAGTTTAATAGTTTCCACTGGCAGGAGAGTCAAGAAAGATGGGAATGGAGAAAATCCTCCTGAACTTATCTAAAATAAATCATAAGGAACCGTATGAGTTTGTTTTTTTTGGTATGGAGGATCCCAGTGAAACTAGGACATTCTGTTCTCAGTTCTTAATTATGGTTCAGTGTAACTTCTCTAGACGAATCAGGAAGACAGAGGGTATCATTGATGGGCAGCACTTTGAAAACATCTTAGGTGGCAAAGAGAGATTTGGTATGTGCCGAACCGATACCAGTATAGCAGGTGTGTATGAATATAAGACAAGGATCAGCTTTATTAAAATCAGGGGTAGTGTTTAAAGGGTAAAAAGTGAAAACGTGGTAGGAAATCATGTCCAGGCAGCTTTGGGTAGGGACAAAAGCAAATGAAAGCTCAGGGGGGAAGAAGAGTAGACAATAGGAGCAGATGTTAAGGCTGAGTTTCGAAATCTGATATGGAATGTGTGTATTCAATATGACATAGATACCACGTTTTTGTGCAAAGAGTAGGAACTTGTATTTTTGGAGTATCTGCTAGGCCTCCTTTCTCCTTCTTACTCTCCCTTCTGGAATCTCCTTCAAAGTAGTTAAGTAGTGACAGATTTTTTCAAACTCTTTTGATAATCTTAAAGTGGATTCACAAGCAAAGAATGACCAAAATCTGAACCATGTATTTTGATTATGTGCTTGCACAGGGAAGTAGAAAATGTAGTGTAGAATCATATACAGAGCAAGGAGAATGTAAGGTACTTGAAAGAGTAAAAAGGTTAGAGCGTTTGTTTTATGCTGTGCTGATAAGGCAAATGCAACGCTATATGTTATCATTTGTTGTGTTTCTTCAAGGGAAGAAATAAAAATACTCAGTTTTGTTTGAGATAGTGATGTTAATCCGAAGGTTTACCCAGCTGATGGTTGGTCTTATTGTAATAGTTTCGATTGTGACTGAATATGATATGTACAGAAGGTTAAGTGTGAGTATGTTTAAAAAGAAAACAAAACAAAAACCCAAAAACCAAAATGATGGAGGTAAAACTTATAGGCTTGAACCAGCGCAGAGAAATCTTTGATCCAAAAAAATACTTGAACGAGCTATAAAACTTGGCCAAGAATGGGTTAGAAGATGCAGTGCTCTTTCTTGTAGCAAGATAAGCGGTGAGTGGAGCTGCAGTTTGAGAGGTCAGTGAGAGGTCTCTGTAGTGAAATATTTGAAGAAAGATTAGATAATGAAGGGGAGAGATAGTTTAACCTGTCCTATGTTAAGGGGCTTTCACTTAATGATCTGTGGGGGCCTCTCAGCTCCTGAGATTAGAGGACAGATTGTGCTCATTCTCATCTCATCTTTGCATAAACTGAGACTGAAAGGCTTCAAGCTAGCAATCATCTAATTAAAAATAATACTCTAATCTTTCCTGCGTTTTCTCATCTTTGCTAGTTTCAGGAGAGAGGCAATTCCAAAATTTGGTAAACTTTTTTAATTATTTCACTTTTTTTTAAATAGCTGAGGAGGAGGCTGTCTCCTGGTATGCGCAAAAGTATGTTGAGGATAGCAATTAATCATATCTTTATTTTCACTGTCACCAGCTTGCTGCAGGCTAGTTCAATTTATTGACAATGCTAACGTCTTATTTATATTTCTAATTCTTACGCTGTCACAGAGGTTAAGAAACCTTTTCAGTTGTCAAAACCTCAAACATCTTGTGAGTCCAGCCGCAGTCTTGAACATCTGTGTGTACTGAGTTGTTTTATTATAGCAGTGGGGTGACACTGTTAACATGAAACAATTCTCTGTTGCTAGAAAATCTTACGACTTTTGTAGCTGTTTTCACTAAAATAGCTTATGATAAAATTTTACCTTAAGGAAATCAAGAGATATGATTCACTAAAACAGTGGCTAATGTCTCAAGTTTGTAGTTTGATGCAGTTACAATAAGGAATGCTATTTCGCATAGAAAGAATTAACATTTTTATTTAAATTAAAAAAAAAAATTGAGTCAAGGAAGAAAAGTTGAATTCTTTTCTCTGCTTAATCTCCAGAAATGTACCTGCAAGATACTATAGCAAGTCGTCTTTAAAATATAAAGTGAAGGGAGATTGTTATTTTATTATGGGTTTTTGTTTGCTTCCAGATAAAGCAAAGAGATTTGAGCATTATCTGTTTCAAGTTTTGACTCGCGACTGACTGACTTATCTTTCTGTTTGATCAGCATGGCTGTTAGTTCACGGGAGTGAAATCAGTAATGCAGGTTGACCTGTGTTTGTAGAAAGCCAGTCCTGACATTACACAGCCACTGACATATATGGATTTTGAAGTGTGGTACTCACTAGCTGTGGGGCCTTAAATGCAGTACAGGATATTACTGGATAAGCAACGTTTTACAGGTACAGCATTACAAAATAAGTAATAAAAATGTTCTTACTTTGTAATGAAATAGAACTTGCCATGATTCCTTCTGGTGTTAAGATTTTTCACTTTGCTTGAAAGAAGGTGTTGTGGGTGGGCTATATTGGTAGAAATTAGTTCTGTAATATATGATCTCTTTTTATAAGACCTGACTCTGTATTCATATAATTTGGCTTGTGATTTGTTGGCAACTGTTTGCAAACAATTATCTGTAGTAATTGAAGGAAAAGTATCTGCTTTATATGGTTTTCTTTTATGTATTAATAGATTCATCTTTCTTCCTTTCTCAGATTTCCATTCTGGATGCGAAAAGAAGTATGAATATTGGGATATTTCTCAAACAATTCAAAAAGTAAGATTTGACCTTGCCATACAACTAATGCAAGCTACAGATGTGATGTGTAATTCTCTTTACTTCTCATCAAGTGTGTTGTATATTGTGCTCTGTTCCTTATGGATTTTATAATTCTGTACAAGTCTGTCATAAGTAACCACATTTCGTAATTTGTTTTCTAGTACATTTAGTTTTGAGTGCCATTATGCCTTAGGACCAAGTATTCAAAGTTTGCTACTGTTAACCAGTTGAAGTGAGTTCTCAGGTGCAGTTAAAGGAAGCCCTTATTATCTCATGAAATACTGCATAAGAATTGCTTTTTATTGGCTTCCTCTCTGTATAAAGAATTGATAGAAGGAAGTGAGGTGAGGGGTGTGTTTTTTTTTTTTTTTTTTTTTTTTTTTTTTTAAGAGCAAGTTGTTTCACTGCTATCTTTATTCACTGATAGTGTTACCCTTTAGTAAAGGCATCTCTGAAAGTGGTGTTAGAATAAAGCTGCTGTGGATACTGACACAGACCTCATTATAATTCCTTTAAGCAGTACCGGCATGATTTTTTTCAATTTGTGCAACTGCATCTATTCACCCTGCAAGTGTTAGAAATTTGTATGCTCAATTGTTTTTTCAAGGTCTGCTGAATCCATCATTGAAGATATTTATCATGGAAGAAGTGAGCCCTATGGTTCTGAATTGCTGCATGAATTTCTTAAATTATTACCAGAAGCAGAGGAGGTAAATAATGGTTTTACATGGAGCTTATTTTTGTGCAGTTCTTCTACCTGGGATTCCAGGGTGAGGGTATGTAAACAAGGAATCTCAAAGCCTTTCTGAGGTCAGGGGATAGGAAACCACTGAGTGCAAAGGTGTAACCTTCATTTTACATGTGGTATTCAGGTTGAAGTGTAATCATTCCTTCACACCAAGTAATTTCACTTATTTTTAAGCTGCTTTTTGATGAAAGCACTGATGAGGTGTTTCTGTTTCTTTGATGACCCTTGTGAGCTTTTGTCCCATAAACATTTCACCAAGAATTGGAACCCTCCTGGGTGCTGTGCAGATAACTCTGCACTGGGTGTCAAAAAACTCAAAGTTGAAGTACATACTAATGCAATCAGATCAAGTTTCACTTCTTTGGCACCTGACTCATACTTCCCCAATGCAGTGCCTGCAAGATGAGTATTGGCAGCCCTATGTTTCTGCCTCTTGCCTGTTCTGGTTTGCTACCTGCCTCACCGCATCTATGATCTGCCTGCACCTCGGCCCAAGTTGTTGGGTTCTAACAGGACAGAAAGGTTGTGTCACTGTGCAGCACCCGTGGAAATTATTAAAGTGCCTCAGCGCTCCAAGAGAGACCTGTTAGAAGGCACAGTTGCCAGCAGCACCTTTTGCCATGTCCTGTGCCCATCATGCGATCAGCATGCAAGTACAGCTTTTTCCCCCCCTAGTCCCACCTTGCAAGCCCATTCAGATGATTATATAGGTGAAACTTCAAAGATTGGGTTGGGAGTCCTGCTTAATGGTGCAAAGTTCCATATCTGCTGGTGTATTTGCACTGACCCATTTGTATGCAGTTAAAGAAATGCATACCACAGACTTGACATAATTAGCATTAGAATTGCTTGAGTGCTTCACATCAAAGTAGTGGCTGAAACCTGGGAAATTGCTAGTTAACATACGCATATAGATCAACCTTAACTCACATGCTTTACCACTTCAAGGTCATACTGTCCAAGCGCTCTGTTTCCTCTGTGCAGCAGCAAATCTTAAATCCAGTGTGCAGCCAACAGCAAAACACGTGTCCTATTATTTTGCTGTCAAACATATAACCCTACACTGGGCTACTTTTGCAGGGACTCTTGTAAGAATTATTGTTATGTTACTGTGTCCTGTTGATACGGTTTTTAGAATTAGAGGATATCAACAATTTGAAATGTAATTAAATATTAAAAAAAAAAAAAAAAAGCCCACAAAGTTTAAAGTGGTTTTAGGTGTACAAACTATTTCCCCCCTCTTTTTTTTTTTTAAACTTTGATAAGTTCCATTTAAATATAGGAATACATATCTCCTTCCTCTGAAAGAATTAGAGGAAAACAGTGGAAGTACTAGCTTAAGAGAAATGGATTCCTGGTTAATTTTGTGTATACTGAGCATTCAGAGTAGACTGAAAAAAGGTATTTTTCTTCTTTCTAGTTTAGATTTTTGATGCTGTTTTAACATAAGTAGGAAAAACTTTAAAATATGATACTCCCCTGTGCAATATAAATGTTAGAAATGTTAGATAGAATTCTAACATAAGTTGCTGAATTTTATCTTTTGGAGCATGACAGTAGTGAAAATGTATCCTTCTGCTAGCTATTAGTAGGTAGTGCATGGTTTCTAAATCCACAAGAGATTGTCTGGAATACTTTGCTGGGCACTTTATATGCCCAGTTTGTGCTGCTTACAAGTGAAGAAGCGTGTTTATTTCTGACCAGTAGGTGATTTGACAACAGGCCTACCCCTCAAGATAATGGGACAAAGCGCTTAAGAAGTGTTTTTAAGGAGTTAGTAGAGAAATTAATCTGAGAGATCTTATGGAGGAGAGCACTGGGGGGATATGAGGCTCTAATTGTTAGATTTGTTGCTATTCCCGTGGGAGGCTGGAAAGAGGCTCGTTTCCTTTGTGCAAATATTTGTGCTGTATGTAATTAGTTCCATGCCTCAGACATCTCATTTCTCACCTTCAGGAAAAGGAAAGATCCCCTTCTCTTTTTTTTTTTTTGTCCTCATAATTTTTTTACTCCTTGGGAGCGAAGCCCTGGGAAGTAGCACAACGAGAGCTGGGACGGGGTGGCAGGGGGTTGAGAGTGATGGACTAATGCTTCTGCTGCTGTGGGAAAATGTTCAGTGCCTTCATGTCCTCATGCTTCAAGCACTCAAAGAATAAGTGGATCAAGTAACTCATTTACTGCTGTTGCTCCTAAAATTTTAGTGTAGTCAGTTAAACAATTTCTTCTCTGTAGGATTCTCAGAGCTTTTGTTGTTTGTGTGTCTCAGCATTCTTCCCTGAATGTAAGTTCATTGTTCCCCTTTTATGTCCCCTTCTCTTTTTGCTATTTTATTAGCTGCTTCCTAGTCTGAGTACCTATTTCCCAGAATACTGATTCATGTTTTGTTAAGGGGAGGACATCGAAACTGTACAGTTCCTGTCCTCATGGAAATAATCTAAAATCGCCAGAGATACCAGATGAAGAGCAAGGTTACTTGTTCTGATGTGCCCTATTCTGCTTAATAGCTCCCAATTTCTTTTTGTTCTGATGATCATACTGTGTGACAGAGCTTTGGAAAGGTGTTGCCTTTGGAAAGGCGACCAGCATCATCCTGCTGCTGGCCTGTCCCTGCACAGTGTTCCACCCGTTCTCAACAAGGGATTTCTATGGAGAGCTGTCCTCTGCAGATACTTTATGTTCTTTGTATAGACCTGCTTAGCTGCTGTAGGTGTTCAGAAAAACCCTGGCTAGAGACTTAAGCAGTCAGATCCTAAAATGATCATTGCTACTCAGGTACCAGTTCTGTTTGTCCTGATGTAACTGTGGGTGGGCTTCTGCATTTCCCCTTTGTATACTCTTCATTTTAGCGGCTCAGCTATTTACAATCACATTTCCCAGTTGTCTTGCAAGTTGGAGTGAGGGCCTCCCATCAGATAAGTGCTCCAGTAGCTGTGTGTTTGGAGATGTCTTCTGCTTTTTCCTTCACATGGAAGTCTGGAAAAGTAAAAGGACGGAGGGAGGACCACCATTGCTGGTCATAGCAGTAGACAGAGGGACTCTGGACTGTCACGTTTCTTCATTTTGACCAACAGTCTTTACAGTTTATCTAGTGTGAATAAACACTGGCTTTATACTCTAATCTTATCATGTTCTAGAAGTGTGGTGATATATAGCCACATTACCTCAATGTTCCCTTAGTCGCCAGTTTGACGTATGTGACACATTTTACATCATTTCAGGTCGTGTTATTTCAAATGGATATTATCTCAAAATGGATGTTTCAGCGTCTTTGAGATGGAACGGCTTTTTGACAAAGGAAGCTAAATGATCAGGCTGACAAATTGAGCATCTTTAAAATTGTTCTTTCTTTTTGCAGTATTATATTGTGGCAGCTTTATTCACATGCAGAAATAGGTGTCAGTGCTAAGAATTTTCTAGCTGGTAACTGAAAGCTGTTGGGATGCCTGTGCATAAATGGCAAATACTGGCACTTTGCTGGATGATTTTGACAAACTGTAAATAAGAGCATTATTGAAATATTGGCACTGTTGTAAAGTTTTTTGTCAAACTGTGAACGTTTGAGTATTTTCAAATGTTTAATTTGAAAACTGTTAAGTTTTTGAAGCTGGCAAACCTGGAACTGGCTGCAAGGTTCCACACCATGTTTTGTTCAGGACTGTGGGTGTGGTACCAGGGTAACTACAGCGGTAGAAAGGTCCAAGAAAAAGTATAAAAATGTCTTGATATGTTCAAAAAGTAAGATCACTAATTTTGTGTAAGCTTTCTTTACAAGTATTGCTGTTTGTGCCTTACTAAGAATAGCAGTTTTGTAGGAGGTTGAAATACCTCTTTGGAATCTCAGCTCATTTTTTGTCCAGGGAACCTTTGTCTTGACTGAAGCAATGGTCTTCTCTGCTGTATTGCTTCTGAAAAGATTCCTAGCTACATCTCTTAACTATGCCCTGTTAAAATGTCTGACAGCTGTGATTCCTGGCATCCTGACCAAAGCAGAGGAGACCCTTTTAGCTGCTTTTATGTGCACATCATTGCACTGTTCAGCAGGCTCAGACTGGTAAAGGTTGAGAGAGTCCAATATTTAATGATGTAGAATAGCCAGAATTTGTACTTTAAGTATTTACAGAAGAAAGCATATCATACTGCTAATCGACTCACCCACATATATGCATGCCCAGGTTATCAGCCTATCATCTTACCTCCTTTATAGTGTCTCAGGCCTATCCTTTGCTCTTGTACTGTTTTAAAACTCAATCATCTTTCCCCTGCTTTACTGGAATTGTTTCCGTCTGTCAGCTTTATGCTTTTCAAACCGCTTTGTTATGTATTACTGTCCCCTCCTTTCCTCCTCCAGTGCTGTATATGGCTGACTATCCTTCATAGCTTTCATCTCCTGCTTCCTTTTTCACTGCTTATGTTAGCAACATTTTTTTTCCTCCTTTTCCTCTTATCTGCTGAGGGAGGATTGCTGCTCCCCAGGCATGTGCCCCATGGTGTCTCCATACCTAATACATTAGTTGCTTTCCCCTGAGCCCTTGTATTGGAATGCCACTGTGATGCATTTGGGGGGTTTGATATTTTTCACTTGGGTTTTTCTTTAGTACCCTGAATGTTTGCAATGGTATGGAAATACAAAAAACAGAGAATGTTTACTCTTCTGGACTACTGCACTTGGCTGTACTTATTTATTTGTAATGAGGGATTATTTGATTTGAATGTGGGGAAATACCCTGTTACAGGCCCATATGAGGATGAGAGGTATAGTGATTTACATTCTCCTTCAGAGATCCTGGATTTCCATTTAGGAGTGCGACATCTCTCTTTTATGCCATAAAGTGAAATCTAACTACTTGTAAAAAAGTGCTACTGGTAGCTTGAAGATAGACAAGAAACCGAGTGGTAGGAATGTAGTCACTTTCCTGTCTGTGAGGAAAAAATGATATATTTACAATAGGCGTGTCTACTCCAGTTGTTCACAAATCAAATAAAAGATCAGGCTTTCTCTATTTCATGACTGTTTTTAAAATGGAACCGAATTACCTGTGTGAGAACCTCTTGAATCTAAAATCTGGTTTTGTGTGCATGGGCATGCATGGACATTGCAGATACATATGCCATATACAAATATAATGAAAAATTATATTAGTAGCTCTGTGCCCAATTTGAGTAATACAGAACTGAGCCTACAATGTAATTTTGCTCCCTTGCATGTCTTGTTACGTGATTGTATACTGTTGTGGAAAATTATTTTGTTGCGCCTGGAAAGAGGCGGTTGAGGGCAGTTACTCATTGTGTTTTACAAATAAACCATATTTTTTCGTTCTTTTGTGTTCTCAAATACTTATAAACCTATCAGCTATATCTATTAACATGATTAATAGTGAACTTTGACAATCTCCATAGTTTCTTAGCAGTTCTTAGTAGCTGTGTTTGTTTTTTTAGTTAGATTCTTAGTTATAGAAGCTACGGGGAAATCTCAGTCCTCTTTGGGGAGCATTAGACGGTGTGGCTGCAGAGAGAAGAGGCCGACCTGATGGGCATTTGAGTAGCCTCAACGCAGAGGAGCAGCTATCCAGATGTGGTTGAGGAATTTTTAGCTTTGGGGTTCAGAAGCTGATATTTCAATTTACAGGTAGTGTGAGTTAAGTCATATAACTTTTCTTTTCCTGCTTCATGATGGGATGACTGGTCTTTTTCAATTATGAAATTTGTAATAAAGAGGGAATATATAGCAAACTGTTATCATAGCTCTACCTGAGCTGTTCCTCAGACTATTTACAATTTTAAGATCAAGTTAGTAGGAGATTCAGTCTCTGATCTGAAAGACTTAGCCTGATTCTCCGTATATGTCTATGCAGTACTGAATTAAAGGATGAAAGGACCTTATAAATTCTGTGTTTGTTCTGTGTGTTTGTGGCGTGGGTCACTATCATCCACCCTTCTTGGATGTTGGGACTTGTTAGGTGACTGCTCCTCATAAAGGTGCAGTTTCAGACATCTACGGCAAGGATGGTGGGGGCTAAGATGGATGACATGGGTGGGAAAAGGTGTTACCAGACTTCAGTGAGCACGTCTTTACATGTTATAGCTGACTATACAGACCGTCTTCTGGGCTGACTTTATTGCCAAAAATATTTGCGCTGTGACATCCCCACTCCACCTTATCCATCAGAAGGAAGCTTGGTGAATGCCTTCTGTAGTGCTTGTGTAGGGAAACTCCTTCTCAGATGAATTCTGGGATTTAGCACTCCTTTATACCACTCTGGACGTTTTCTGTGATATAATAGGGTAGAAGAAAGAGGATTTCATCCAGTGTCTATAAAATGCTTTGAGAAGTTCAGCAGTCTAGAAACAAAGTACACTTTGCAATGTTAACATTCCACATAGATGATAATGATTACTACTTACTGTCAAAAGCATATTTAAATATAGTGCATGCAATATGAATAAATTAATATTCCTATGAACATCTCAGCTCTTGTTGTTTACTTTTTGTGCATTTAGATCTTAAAGTTGTACCTTCCTTTAATTTCCTGTAGTTTGGGAATCTTGATTTGGGGGGTTTTTTGGTGGGTGTTTTTTCTTAAAATCTGAATACCTGTATTCTTGTCAGGCAAACTTTGAGATTTGCAACACAGTAGAATAAGACTGAAGAATTTGCAATACTTGTTTTTTGGGTTATAGACCACCATTTTTTGGAACACTTAAGGAACACTGTTTAAAGGAACACTTGCAAAGACTAACTGAGATAGTAGATACCTCCTACCTCCCACTTCATGATGTGAGGAAAAAATGTTTATTTTGGTTTGTTTCTTGCTTGTTTAGAACCTTAGAAATATCAGGAATGTCAAGTTTGGTCTGTCTTGTTTTTTGTTGGCAGACTTCTTGGATGACTTTGTAAATTAGGAATTTTCTCAGGCCTCAAATAAATGGGTATGCAGTTTGTCTTTAGATGGAGCTTTTGTCTGAGTAGCTTGAGTTAAATGGGGGAATTAAAAATGGAGTTAGCCTGAATAAAAATTATTCTGTTAATTAGATTCATTGTCATGAATCTTTTTTTTTAATTTGAAAACAGAATAGAAATAATTAATTTTGAGTTTTCTTCAACTTAAAGTGTTTTATTTTTTAAAACTGGAAAGTTTCTTTATTCTGGGTTTAATCTGCAATTTTCAATTTCTTTCTTTCTTAAAATGCACTCTCAACACTTCTATTTTTTATAGTGTGGAGAAAGAATGGGAATAAAGCAGAACAAAGCTGCTAAGAGTCATCTTTTTCTGCTAGTACAGAATTTATTTTCAGTTCCCAACTTAGCAAAGCCTATATTGTCTTCCACTATAAATCCATATTGTATATTTTACTGTGAAAACAGAAAAATAACTTAATTTAGAGCCTGTTGTTTTGAAAAACTTGTGGATGTCTAAGTAAATCATGGCAGCCTGAAAACTGCTGACACCTTGATATGGCATGTCTCTTTCCAGGATAGCTTAGCATGCTTTCTGAAACTGAAGACCAGCTGCGTAAATGTGGTTATGAATGGGCTTTAAGTGTAATGTTGTAAAGGGGAAGGATGATAGGCTAGTGTGTAAATCCATGTTTAGGGAAATGTACAAATGATACTGCATGTGAAATTCGTGGTGGAATGAAGAAACAGTATAGCTGGGAGTGGGCTCTGCTTTTCAAAATGGTTGCTGTATTGGAAACTGTGGAAGAAATTCCAGTTATGCTTAAACATATGTGCATATTTTTTCCAGTTTTTCCATATAAATAAATAGTAAGTATGTGGGCAGATCAGTGGCTTCCAGATCATATATGGAATATATGGATTTTGGTGGAGCTGGAAAGGAAGACAGGCAAAATGAATGCAGTGATAATTCCTTTACATGTAAATGGTGTTCTCACGGTACTGACCACAAATAACTTGAAAATGCAACCTTGCATTTTTCTTTAAAGTATTTCGTATGAATGAAAAAATGCAAATTCAAGATGGTCAAGTTTTACCCGTTTTGAGGACACGGTTGAAGCAAGTCTCTGAAAAAATGCAACTTAAACTTTAGCTACATTGTGCCAAAGAAGCCTGAACAGTCCTATGAAATGCTGAACATGGCTGACTTTAAGCTGTACCCTCAGTATTCCACACTTGTTGAACAGTCAAGGATCATTTTTCTGATCATCACCTAAGCAGCTATTTCCTGTCAGACAAAAAAAATCAGCTAGAGA
Source organism: Struthio camelus (assembly GCF_040807025.1). Lineage (NCBI taxonomy): Eukaryota > Metazoa > Chordata > Aves > Struthioniformes > Struthionidae > Struthio > Struthio camelus. Next base: position 38,569,951 of record NC_090945.1, read on the forward strand.
ATGCCAAATGGAGTAATTGCAGAGAAAAGAGCTAATTCTGCCAGGGAAACTGGAACAGTAGCATTCTAAACAGTGATGAAGGCAATCTTTTTTTTTTTTGGGGGGGGGGGGTTGTTTTTTGTTTGCTTGTTTTTTTTGTTTTTTGGGGTTTTTTTTACACTGAAGGAGCATGAGCGTAAGGGACAAGCTGGGGAAGTAGAGGAGGTACAGGATGATGATGGCACCATACTTTTATGCTGGGGTGCCTCGCTAGATTTTTGGGGAGAAGTGGTGATGTTACTGGTTTTCTATTCTTCTGACTGGGGTGTGTGCAGATTACAGAAGTTTGGGCAGTGAAGACTTTTAGTCATTCACTGAGTGGCCTCTCCAATTCCTCCTGTTAAACTGACTGCTTTTGAAGGTGCTTCCTTCCAAAGTCACATTAATCTTGATCTTTGATAAAGTTCTTCGCTAATGTCTTTTTCTCTTTTCTAGGTAAAGAAATTTAAAGCCTTTGATGGAGATGTATCAAAACTGTCTCAAACCGATTCCTTCATGTATTTACTCATCCAGGTGCCAAAGTAAGGAGACAGTAGGTTTTTTCCGTTTATGAAAAACATTCTGTTTTGGCTGTCTATTCTAAACCTGTTTGTTTGTGTGCTCCAGCTATACTCTTAGGATTGAAGCCATGGTTCTAGAGAGGGAGTTCTCACCCTCCTGTGCTTCACTACAAGATGACATGAAAATTATAAGACGGGCAACAAAAGGTAATTAAACATGTTGAGACATGAATAATACTCTTGTTTTTGTTAGCATGTTAATTAGTCTACATTATGAAGGCTAGAGCTTGAATTTCAGGTATCTAGTAGCTATTAAAAGGAAGCTAACTCCCCTCTGACAAATGCCATCAGGGTGTGCCTGGTGAATCTTTGCTTTGCTTCCAAAATCAAAAATCTAGATGCTTTGAACACACTGGCAATGGGTTCATGACCAAAGCCTACGAACGGTGTAGCCCAAACTGACACAAGCGAAGGTACCATGGCTAAATTCGGAAAAATCTTTGTCTTTAGAGTACAGTTTGCCCGTTCATGCATCACTGCGACTCTTATTCAATCCGTTTATTATACCTCTTTGCTCACCCTTTCAAATATCCATGGAGAAAATCACTGTATCATTTCTAAATTTCTCTCTATATGGGGTTACCTTTTGAGGTGGCAGTATCAGCAGGCTAAAATCTTTGTTGTAGAGACTAGTTCTATTGCCGTTCCTTTGCCTTCTATTTTTCTTGAATGCCTGTTCTCCGCATTGCATAAGCTTTGAAATGCTGCAGCTGGCTATTCCTAATGTAATCTGGTGTCTTCTACTCTGCAGGAAAATAATTAATTTCCTAATTTCATTTAAACATTGATGTTGAGCTTTTCAAATCCCTTCAGTAACTATTTGTTCTGTTCCTCAGTATGAAAATTCACGTTTTGTGCTGGTAAATTTTATGACCAGCTACTGGAGCAATATCTCGACTGCTTCCAATGGGATAAAAGGGCACAGTAGTAAAAATATTGAATGAGCACCAATTCTTAGGTTAGTCATTTTTAGTGAAAGAAAGGGGGAGTGAAGTCTGGTATGTTCTTTCCAATAGTGGGTATTGAACTGGTCCTCATTGACTCAGGAAAATACCCATCAGCTTAAGCTAAGGTTTGAGTTTTGCCTTTTATTGGCGCTCTTTCAAATTATTGTTCTTTGTGTTTTGGGCAATAGAGGTGGTGAGTGAATGGGTTCTGTATAGAAGGAGCTGTGCACAGTTGTCCTTCACCCAGCACATCTGTGAACTGATGAGTTCATTGCCTTCAGAGGAGATGCTTTTGTCCCCAGCTCCTGCATCAGGCCAGTCATGCAAATCAGACTGAACCTCCCTGTTTTCAGTCCGCTTGTGTCATGTGCTGGTCTCTATTTGATCTTTTCACTTTAGGGTTTGTTGATCGTCTCAGGTTGTTTAGGAATTATGCCTACTTTTCTTTTCCAAACTCCCATGTTTCTTTCCTTGTAATTAAGCTAAGAGAGTATTTACTTAAATTCTAATGCTGATAATCACTAAGGGTTAGGATGGTCTAAATACCATGATGGATTCTCATCTAGCCTGCAAATGGATGTATCTCACAGTGACGCTGAGCAGGTTCTTACTATGCAAAATCTTTTAGATGCTGCCTTCTCTTCTTGGCTTTGTGAAATTCTCTTTTATATTCTCTTTTGTATTCTCTCCCCTTTCTTCCTCCTTGCTTCCTCATCTATAGCTTGTTAGATGAAAGGCTATTTAATTAGTTAAAAGTTTTTAGGCCAGTAATACTGAAATCCAAAGGCATAAGGGCTGTCTGCTTCCAAAATGATAGATGACTGTATTGTGCTAAGCAGATAAATGCAGAGTAAATTAGAATCTGAACTCTGAAGTAAAATAATTTTAGGAGTATTTACGCTGCAATAAATAACATTTTAAGGAATCTACCCTTTATTGTGTTCATCAGTGTAGAATATAGTACCTTACCTTAAAAGCAACTTGTGTTATTTTCTTGCCATATGGGGGGGCTTGTGTATTTATGGTTATTTGGTATGCAGTGCCATTTGTACTAATTCAGCATTTGTGCTAATGCTAATTAATTAACTCTTTACAGTTCTGGCATTCCATATCTTACTTCTAAGGTGCTTGTCCTGGTAACTTCTAAGCACATGCATTGTTTTGTATTCATGGATGGCTGACGAAAAGGTGTATGAATTCAGATAAAGTATTGCTGTGCGTTTTGCAAAAACAGAATAGGTAGGAAACAGGCTTCTGTGGTGGAAAAGCTTTGAAAGGCAACTTTATTCCATTTAACTCTTTGCATCACACCAAACATAATTTTGTGCTAAATTATCTATGATTTGAGTGAGGTAAAATAAATGCCACTCTGAATTGGTGACTCTATGGAAATAAAATGGTGATCCATAGTGGGAGTGGGAGAAGCAAGGAAAATGTAAATGTTACCTGATATCTTTTCAGGCCTGATGGCTAAGTCTTCCTGTAAAAGCTACTGTTAAAAGCCCAGTCCTGAAAGATGGCAAATGGATACTGCCAGGTGCAGAACACTTGCTTCACACTGGAATTAGTAGCTAGGGAGGATGCTTGACCACTTGCATGAGACACTTTCAACATTGCAGGATTAGGCCTCAAATGTTTTGTGAGCTACTGGAGATTGCCTTGGAAATACTACGCTTGCTAAGCTAAAGTCTGAACGTATACTTGAGGTTTGCCAACTGTGCTTGTGACTTGGAATTGTATAGTGCCATCTTTTTCCCACGGCCTTTCAGTTTATTGTAATTTTCTGTTAAAATAAAAAACTCCACCTTTAAAAGCTTGAGGTGAAGTGGAGTTTGGTAACTGACTGTGTGCATATTTATAAACAAACAAGTGTTGGACAGCAATTTTCTGTTCCTTACAGAGTTAATGACTTGTGAGGAACTGCATTCCATATTGCACTTGGTCCTTCAGGCTGGGAATATTATGAATGCGGTAAGTGACATCCAAAATGGAGATAACTGATTGACCAAATTTCCTTATTAGTATTGCAGTCCACTGATGTCATGTGCTGTAGCTTACCTTACCTTACCTTCCTTTTTAGGGAGGTTATGCTGGCAATGCTGTTGGATTTAAACTGTCATCACTGCTTAAGCTGGCGGACACAAAAGCAAACAAACCTGGAATGAGTCTGCTGCATTTTGTTGCTCTGGTATATAAAAACTATTTTACTGAAAAGGAACTGATATAAGTCTAGAACCAAAGACGATAGAAAGGGCCATGTGCCTCAGAAAAAGAAGTTTTTTTTAAGGCTTTGATCCTAATCTTTTTTTCCTCCCCTGCCACAAAAATCAGTTTTCCTGTCTGGTCTTCCTATCCAGAAACCCATGGAAAAACTTAGATTTTTTTGTGTGATTTAAAAGATTCCCTTCATCTGATTTCTTCATTGTAGTTTTCCCGTTACTGTCCTGAATGCTTCTACCATAGAAGTGGCTTCTTTTGATAAAATTTCTTTTAATCTTCCTGTTGAATCTCTCAGGCAGCTTTTTTTTTTTTTTTTTCTTTCCTCCCCCTCCCTTGGTGATTGACACACATTGATGCAGATTTTTGGAGTTAATTTTTCCTTTCTTTCAATCTTCTTGATTTAAGAAGAGAGAGGATTTAAATGCTTCCGTATGTGACTTCAGTTACCTGGTACAAGCTGGCTTAGCGGATTTCGAGTCAGCTAGCAGTGGGGTATTAATTGACGTTTGGATGGGAAACGCTGTATCTGCCCAAACAATGGCCATCAGTAAATTGTTCTTTCCCTAACATTCCCTATGAATACATGTGGCTTGTGTTCACTGGCAGAAGTGGCTGCTGTTGTGCACTGCAAAATGAAAGCTGTTGTTTAAAGTTTCTAGTTCTGGTCCCTGCCTTTCTTTAAGGGGGGGGAGGGGGATGCCTCCTCTCAATTGTCAGGATTGAACTGAAAGAAAAACAGTGTAAGAGAGAAACTTGTGAGTGCCCTCTCAAAAGCTTTAGAACTGCTTGACTTAACATTCCATTACCATGGTAAAGTACCTAATGGATTGTGTTTGTCTTGTTTTTTCTTTTTTTCCTGTTTGTTTCAGGAAGCCCAAAAGAAAGATGCTGCTCTTCTCAACTTTTCAGAAAAAATTAAGGATGTTCATGATGCTGCCAGGTAAGGCAGGAAAACTGAGAACTTAGCGTTAGACTATGGCTTGGAAATTTCTTATGTGTGAAGCTATGTAGCTCATTCACAGAAGTCTTGGCACGAAAACTGAAACATTACGAATGTTTACTGTAGCTCTGAGGGCTTCATTTCCATTTGTTAGCAGAAGTATGCCTGCAATGTGCCTTCAGGTATGGGGTTTTTTATGAAATGATCTCCATAGGTTTTTTGTAGTTTTGCTTCTGCCAGCTAGATGAGCATATATGTTACTTTTAAGAGGTCATACTAAAAGCATGTTACTGGTTTTCCTTAAAACAATTTTCAGCTATCTCTGAGCTGGCTACAATACTTTTCCCAAACCTGGTACCAGATACAAGTACTGACCTAGGCTCTGTTAAATGTTTCTTGATATTTGGCTTGCTTCTCTGTTTCTGTATTGGAGAGCACCTCACTCATAGTGCTCCTCTGTTCTGGATGTTATATAATGAGCCATTCAAAATAGTGAATTTCAACGTTCTGTGTCAGGTGAACTTGTCACAGATCTGAGCCCTTATGTGTCCTGTGAAGGAATACAGCTCTGGTAGGTTTATTCAGCCAAATGGAAGATCTGAGGGATTTGGGGTTCTGTGTTGTTTTCATCTTAAGGTCTCCAGTTGCATAATTTTAAACAGAACCAGGTTCATACCTTGATAACTGTACTTGGTCTTGTGAGGTGGTGCAATCTCAAGCACAGAACTGGAAGCTAGCGATCTGTAGTTCTAAATCCCAGTTCTGCTACTTCCTGGCTCTTGAGCTTTGGGCAATCTATTTACATTCTTTTCCGTGCTATAAAATGGATCCAATCTCTTAGATCTGATGCAGGATTAAGTAATGTCTGCAAAGTACTGTGAAATCTTCCAAGGGAAGGAGTGGCCATAGAGTTGATCAGAACATTTTTGATGGACCACCTGTGTGGCTCTCTGCCATCCAACCTACACACCTTCTTGGCAGTCTGTCTCATGGCCTGCTGGGGAACGCAGCTTCCCTCAGCATCCAAGTTCCCTAGCAAGCAGCAGGGGAACAGGCAGGGGGATTCGTAGTCTTGTGATGTTTTTTCTATCCACTTTCTTCTTTGATCACATTTATTAACACTGAAAATCTGCTGTAATTCAGGCTGAAATCTATATGGGCAGTGTACTCTATACTTTGAAATTTTGTAGGAAAGAGACTGTTTTCTATGCCTACTAAGTTTACAACATAACCTTGTAAGCATTGTTGAAGGGAAAAATGAAACAAAATGAAATACCTGTCGTCTTGTTGGGCATGAGGAAGATCTTTATTAGAGAAAACTGTCATGTGCAAGTTGCTCATAAATTTTTCCGGTTAGAGCATGTTAAAACAACTACTGTTGTGCTCTTTATGTTTATCACCTTACCTTCTTTTCTTCTAGCCCATCCTCCTCCTCCTTAACAGGCAGAAAAATATAGCTTATAGCATCTGCTGCTTTCCTCATTTGCCAAAATATCTATGATCTGCCCAGAACAGGGAGTTAACTTCTAGAGATGAAGTAAGCAGACAAAGAACAGCACACACATTCATTTGTGTGTTCCCTGACAAACGTACATGCTGCCACCATCCTCGGCCATAGGCGCTTCAGTCGGTCTGCTGCAAATTCTGCTTCAATCGGTCTGCTTTACTCTTTTAAAGTCATGCTACTGGTGAAATACTCTTAGGTAGGAGAGTGTGTACAGTTGTGAATTTTTACCATTTTGGAGACTGTAATACTTCAATTCCTAGGCAAAGATCAGTCTTTCTTGTGAAGGAAATGCCATCTGAATTGAAGCATTTACCTTCCAGGTGACTGAGAGGTGAGAGTGGGAGCTCCTGTCACATGGAACGTGGGTCTACCGGGATAAAGCTTTGACTCCCTCAGATCAGAGCTATTTGCTGTGATCTTATGTCTGCTGAGTTGTCTCTGCCTAAAAACAGGAGCTCTGCTGCTGATATGTAGTAGAAGAATGAAATGTTAAATCTTCAGGGTTGAGACTGGGTGGCCTGCATTGCTGTGATTGCTTAGAAGAACATAATGTGCAAAGTTTTGCAGTGCCAAATGCTACTGCTGAAATGGGCAGTCCTAGCTGTCTAGCTCTTCTGACTCCCTTTTTTGCTAGCTCTTGTACTTGAGCTGGATCAAGCAAATGATCCATTTGGAAGCACATTGTTTTTTCCTTTTGCTGGCTTTTCAGTTCCCAGATATAGCTGACATTTAGAAAATGGATGCTAGCACAGGCACTGAGGAAAAGAAAAGGAACACCCGGTCAGAGACAGGGCGGCATCGCCCTTTTTGGTGGTAAGGCTGAGTAGGACTGGCTTGAGTTAATTGTGAAACCGCACCCCGTGGGAATCTTTTCAAGTTGCAAATAAGGAGAAATATGCTTATCTCTCTGCTAACTTCCAGTTTCTACTCTGGAAAGATTTCCTGAGCAGGCAGGTCTTGTTTGATAGCCAGCTCGCACCTCATGTGAAACATCCATTTCTGAAGCATATTGTGGCTAACCTGTGGGCAACTCCTTCCTCTCAATAAGCATTCTCTGTATATGCTATTTTTCAGGTTATCCATTGATAATATAGAAGCCGAACTCCACTCACTGTCTTTCAAGGCAAGATCTGTTAAAGACAGTATTCGTCGAGACGCCAAACTCTTTCACCAGTTGGAAAACTTTCTTCAGGTTTGTAGGATGTCAGTGCTAATGTGTTACTGTCACCTGAATACAGGAGCATTCCTCAGCTAGATGTAATATGTGTCGACATGTTAATAAACTGAAGCATTGTGTTAATGTCTACCCTCTCAGGTGTACAAAGGTGTTTCAACTACATGCTGTTTGTCGAGTAAGTGTGTTGGAAAGACTGTGTTTTTACAGGGAGGGATATTGAGTGTACATTGCCTGAGGGTTGTTAGGCAAGCATGCTTAATGCCTGTGAAATGACTGATGAAGATCAGTAGCTAAAATACAAGATTATTTGGATTGGTCTCTGGTTTTGTACTTAACATGCAGATACTATATTTTGGGCAGCTGTGATATTAGGCTGGAGCACGTCAGTTTTAGCTGAGACTGTGCTATGCATATGAATCCTGACTGCTGGGTCACTGAAGAGATATTGTTAGAAGCTTGTACATTAAGGGACTGTTTTCTGCACTAATTTACCCTTAGCACAGAGCATATTATTTTGAGTGTGTTATTTTGTATTACTACTTCTGTGTGGGTTCTCCTTTTCTTTTTCAGTATTCCAGCAACTTTTATAGATAGGAATGTGTATAGCACTTGACTTTGAAGCGGAGTTCTTAGTATTTTCTGAGTACATGGTGATGCCTACAGAACTATGCATTACAATTAAATGATTTTTATGTTTCACGTACAGATAATTATTAAAAGTAGGAAAGCAGGTGTTGATCTGGAACTTAACCTACCCTGATTTTCAACTTGCAGATGTAGTTAATAGTCCCTGCAGTTTTTCAGAAGATGTGAAGTTGATGGAGAGAGGGGTGGGCTAAGTTTGAAATAGCTGTCCTCATTCACTGTGAATTACTGGCTTTTATCCATTGCATCCAGACTCTTTAGTGTCATGTCTTAACATGTATGAGAGTTCTTTTAATTTAATAGCTGGTTTTATGTAACACTACAACCTTGTCTAGGCCACATTCCAAAAGAAATGTTGGAGAAAAATCATTTTACAAATACATACCTTACATAAACACTTCTGGTTTTTGTTTTTAAATTACAGATGATAACCAAGCTGATTAAAAGGCAACTTTCATTATCTCATCCTCATAAATAAATTACTGAAATATATGAGAGGAACAAATTTTCCATGTGCTTTTTCAGTTGTCCAGTTTATCTTTAATCTAGCTCCTTTTTTTTTTTTTTTTTTTTTTTTTAATGCCTAACAGGTAAAAGTTTGTTCCTACTCTACTGGTGTAATTTGACAAGTAACTTTCTAGCAGCAGGGTTGGCTTAAATGATGATCAGTGCCTCCAACGGCCTGCTCCCACCCCTGTGCTATGGTGGCAAAAGTATTTGTGCGACCGTAGATTAGACAGTGTTAGAGAACAGATTTGTCTGGAAAGTAACTCTTCTCCTCATGTTATTTTCAGACAGATGTGTTTTGATGTGAGATAGTGCAAGGATGGGAGTCAATGGCTGGGGATGCATATGGGAGAGACAGAGAGGCAATTGCTGAAATTGTTTTAAGCAGTTGTGCTGCTGAAAGTCTAACCATAGCCTTACTCTCTACCTCTTGAATCTGTTTTCACCAATCTACTCCAGCACTCTCTGTGTAGCTCTGTACTTATGATTCAAAGTACTACATCTTGGGGATGTTTTCTAGATATTCTAAAAAATTATGTATATTTCCAGCATTTCCTTACCTGTCTGGCATGAAAGCCTTTTTTTGTCATGGTCTAGGGTAGCCTGAGGAAGGAGTTGATTGTGTTATGTATATCCATGAATTTATCCACATATTTTGGGGGAAAAGGAATTAATCAATTTAAGCTTAGTTGAAAGTTGCAGAGAAAAATGGGAGGATAAGGCATGTGGAGCTTTCAAGGGGCTCCCACATATCCTAGTACAGTATTTGATTTTACTCATCTAAGAGTTAAACTTCTAAGTCTGTTCAAGGGCTTTTGAATTTCTTCCCAGTTTGTATCCCAGTCACTATAATTTAAATGTTGATTGATTCATTTCCTCTGACCTTCCTTACTCACTTTTCTGAAATGACAAGAACTTCCTTCTGCCCTCAAAGTCTTAATGTCCTGGGGTCTGTAACAGCTCCTAGGCTGGAACATGAATTTCTTTGGTTCCTAAAATATACAAGATCTGCTGTGTCTTTAAGTTATCTATCTGGTTCACGCCATATATGTTTTCCTGCAGTTTGCTATAAGACATCTAAACGAGCTTGAACACCAGAAACGAGAATTACAGAAGGAGGGGAATGCTCTCATTGACTTTTTCTGTGAAGACAAAGAAACTATGAAGTTGGACGAATGTTTCCAGATATTTAGGGACTTCTGTATAAGGTTCGACAAGGCTGTCAAGGTAAAAGCAGTGAATGAGTTTCTCATTCATTTGAAATGAATATTGGCTCACATTTGAAATTAAGTTATTTTTTCTGCTTATGGGACATTAATTACTGGTAATATTAGGTCAGTGAAAGCCTAGAGGTGAGGCAACACACTGCATGGATGTACCAGTCTGAATCAGCGCTAGCTGGGGCTCTCTGGTGCCCTTTTATTCCATGACTAGATGTTTTTTAGCAAGTAAAGTAAGGACTGTGTTTTCCGCTTTGTTCTTTCAGATGCTTTTTGTGGGTAAATGCTCACAAAAGATAACAGGCCTACAGTACAGAGATACCTCATCACTGGTGTGACCATTCTTTTACCAAGTACCCTGAACTGGCCTCAAATAATTAAAAAAGTGTAACGTCGGAGATGAGCATAGGCAAGGAGTGTTTTCAGCATCAGTTACAATTTTCGTTTGGGAAAGTCGGCCTATCATTACAAATAATTTTAAGGCCTTTGTAAATAGCATGAATTACATGGATCCACGAATTCCTTTATTTTCTATCTTCTGCATTTGACAGCACTTTTTATATAAAAGCTTTAGTTCAGAAAACAGGGAAGAACAATGTTGATTTGTAGGAGGCTAACAGGATATTTTGCTAGCACACTCCTTGTGCCATTAGCTTACCTAACCTTTTCCACCCAAGACAGCGTGTGTGTATGCGTGTATCTGAATGTTATGCAGACGTATGAAACGAAATGGTGATAACTATTGCAAATATTGTAGTGAGAGGTGGCTTTGTGCATATATGAAGTGTATGTTCATTTATTTATTTATTTATATTCAACTATTACTCTGAAGTTCAGTGGAGATATTCCTTCCTCTTTCTGTATTAAGTAGTCGAGACTCTTAAAAATCACAAATTAGTCTCTCATTTGCTAATACTAAAGACCTTTTCTTATTAAATACTTGTTATGGATTAACCTCTGTCCCTACAAAGTTAACAGAGGAATTCAAAATAAAGATTGCAGTTGTGACAGATGAATGTAATATATTGATGGCCAGAAGCCTAACAAGATGACTACTATACCACAATGGTGATGGGCATGTAATTCAAATATTTAAACATTAATATTTGCAATTTTTGAGCATGCCCATGTGTATTTAAAATAGTTTTTTCCTTTGAATAAAATATCCAGAAACATGTTTTGGGTAAGGTTAGAATGTTTAATCTCTAATATGGTGATTAGTAATATCTACAACTATTTTTAACTGGCTCTTTTTAAAAAGAGGGGTAATCTAAAGTTGAGCTTCAGCATTTGGCAAGAATACATTCTGTAGTTCCATTCTTCTGGGGGGGGAGGGGGGGGGGAAACAAAACCTCCATACCACAGAATTTTTTCCTGAAACGTGAGATTTTTCTTGTCCTTTCCTAGCTGTTCAGGTTCCAGAGGTCTCTAATGCACCTTATCTTTCACAGCCCAACCTAGTGTGAAATCCACTCTAAGAGGCATAGATTAACTCATTCATCAAAAAGAGCATTGGCATTAGCCTGTTTTGTTTACTGAAAGCTTTCAGGAGACTTCTGGTTTTGCAGTTCTTCTGTTGTCACAACAATGGAAAGATCAAACTACACAAAGCTTCAGACAAATGTGTTTTTTTCTTTTTAATAGTGTATCATATAAGTTTGCTGAGAACAGATTTAACAGCACTGTAGGAAAATTATGTAATTTTTGAATCCTCTGTCAAGACTAGTCACTCCCCTTCTTTCTTTTGCTGCAGCTGTACTGATTCTAGAAAACCAGGTTCTGCATTTCAGAAAATATCCTGGAAAGTTCAACTGAAGGTTCACCTAGATTAAATCTGAAGCCTAGAGGTGACAGTTAAAATGTTGATGTTCTTAGTAATTCACTGCCAATGATTTTAGTAGAAACGTGTTACTGTGTTTTTTTTTTTCAAACACAAACTATCTCTTTCTATGGCTTTCTGAATCAAAACCCCTCATCCCAGCTGCCAAAATCTCAGCCTGCCCTGGGCAACTTCTATGGAGTAGTTGCCAATTTTTGAAGCCAACAGCGAATAAGAGATCCAAAACTTGAATAAGGTATTCAGTGGTCATTGAGAGGTATCAGCTGATGTCAAACTGTTCATGAGGCATTGTGCAAACTTTTTTGCTTTCATATCCAATGAAGTAATGTCTTTTCTTAAAATTTCCAATATATTATGCTTGAGTTGGAGGTAAATATCTCCATGTAGAACCTCAAGTTGCTGAGGAACAATTGTAATTATTGCAATAATGGAGAATGGAATGATCACATTGGCTGTATGCTCATCAGGCAGGTTTGTCTGAAAGGATGAACGTAATACTCAGTAGAATTTTGATCACCAGATAAAACTGCTCGTTTTAAACTTATTGGGGGGTGACTTGAAACTCTCCATCTTATTGCAGGAACTCTTTGAGTGGCCTTGAAATCTAGTTGTGTTTGATAGGTCATGTCCTTGGTCTCTGCAACGACTTGGGCATATTTTTCAGTGTTGCTTATGCTGACCAGACTTATGTCCCTGCTGTTATGCAGGGAACTGTTTTCCATATGGTCAGTGGTTGCAGAATGTGTAGTTGCCATGGTGATTGTATGTGTGTGTGTGTAGTTTTTTTTTATATTGTGGGGAGGGAACTAACATTGGTAGGAAAAAAATAGGAAAGATTTATGTAGCTTGTTTTCATATATATGACATATATTTACACTTTTCCTCATCAGGAAAATAGGGAACGAGAGATCCAGGAACTTCATCATCTGCAGAGGCGAAAGGAGCTGGAGGAGAAGCGTCGGTCCTGGGCAGCTGGAGAGCTTGGGAGCTTTGGGCGAAGCAGCAGTGAAAATGATGTAGAGATGTTGGCCAAAAAAGGACTTGAAGAATTTCTTCCCTTCTTGCAGCAGAGACCTCAAAGTCCTTCCTACAGAAACCCCAATTCCAGACGATCTCGACTTTCTCTAGGCATTACTGCAGACAGGGAACTGCAGAGTTTCCTGGAGATCTCAAAGGATGAGGATCCAAACAAGTTTAACAGCCTTCCCCGTGCAAACACCCGACAAGCAAGACCCAATGTAGCTTGGACTGAATCCAAAGATAGTAGAGATCTCAATTTAAATACCTTGCACTTACACCAACAGTCTGAAACCAAACTGAAAAGTGGTGACCTACTGCAGTTGCCTCCAGCTCAGTCCAGTCACTTTGGTGGCTCGACTGGTCCTGGTGCCCGTTATTCACAGAGGAGCACTGACTACAGCGTGCGGGCTTCCAGTGTGTCTTGCGAGGAGTCCCCAGATATAAATGCTCTGGCCCTTGCAATTGAGGAGCATGAACTCGTTAAAGGATTACGTAAGTTCAATATTCAAGGCACAAAGCCTGCAGAAGACACACCTTTAATTTATTTAGAGGATGCTGGTGGAACAGACTTGGAGACCCTAGATGATCTAAGCTTGCATTCCCTCAGCACAGCTGATGACGACCTGCCTCCAGCTTGCAGAAGTTCCAAAGAGGCTCGTGACCATAAAGCCAAGGCAGTGAGTTACAAGAGTGAAACTTCAGAGCCTGGCAGCAGCAGTCCTGTGTCTATGGATACAAGTGTTTCTGGAAGTAGAGAAGATGGGCCGATGTTCTATGTGTCAGATACTACCACTGACTGTTCTTTGACATTGGACTCTTCAGAAGGAAATGATTTTAAATCAGCAGGCAAGGAAATAAAGAACAAGACTGGCAAAGCACACTCTTCTATGAATGATGATCAGTACGGGGCTAGAACACTCTTCTCAAACCTGAATTCTGCTTCTGTGAAGGATCTGTCACTTCACGCTTCTGCAAATGATAAGGATGATGCCAATAGCAAGCACGCCCTCTCTAAAGAAAAGCCCTTAAAAAGCAAAGATGCAGTAGGACCAAAGAGAAACTCTCTAAAAGATAGATCTCCAAGTTCCTCAAAATCCAGTGGCGCTCGCCCTAGCCACGCAGCTCCTTCTAGACCCATAAGAACATTGAATGCCTCTGAGAATGAAAGTATGAGGAAAGTGGTACCTATTTCCCGGTCAAACAAAGCACCAAGCAGTGTGAAAAAGTCGGAAGCCAAGCCGGCACTTCGTGAAACTAGTTCTGTGGAAACTCGACTCTCGCGGCGCAGCTCTGTCCGAGGCACGACAGACACACTGCCGAGAAGTCCTTACAGGCATAGCATGTCAGTAGAAGAGCCAAAGTTGCAAAGGGGAACTTTCACCTCAAGCAGTGCCCATTTTGAGAGGGACAGAGTGTCTCTCAGGAAGCCAAGCTCTAAACCTGTCAGGAGTACCGTCAAATCAAAGACAGATGAAACAAAGATATGTCGCTCCACTGTAAAACCCCAGACCCCTACAGATGACACCAAGGTTGCCACAGTCATTGCTCCCAAGGCCCCATCCTCTGTCCCAAACTTCGCAAGGAACACAGTGGCTTCTTCTTCAAAGCGTGCAAAAGTGGATCTATCCAGCTCGTCCAAACCTCCACCCATCACAAGGTCTGTGTCCCAGAGGCTGCCGAAAACAAAGGCAGCAGTGACTTTGGATGATTCGAATCCAAAGGAAAACAGTGGGAGTACTCTAAAGAGAGCAAGTAGTGCCAGGGTTGTTGGAAGAGGCATCCTTCAAGGAGATGCTGTCAGCACTAAAGTGGAGCCTGCGTCAAAGGAACAGGGTACAGTGGAGAAGTCTTCTCTTAAACTCAAAGATGCAAACCGGACCACAATAGGTAAAATACTGAAGCCATTACTGAAATAAGAGTTTGGAAGAGGGTTTTTTTGTTTGTTTTTTTGTCTTGGAATGTGAACACTTGTTTAAGCACTGGATGCCTGTGTCATGAAATACCGTAAAACAGTAATATTGCTGATACACATCATCATGTACTCATCAAAGAACCGCACACCATTGGAAAAGGGCAACCAATAGTGTTCTGGTCTAAATCCTTTTGTATAAATTTGAATGTATTTGAAGCTACTGTGATGGAATACAAATGTAGCAACACATCTTTGCGCATTTGTGATGTAGTAGGTCACCAAAAGCCAAAAACTTTTAAGGAAGCTAAACTACAAGATGAAATGCTTTGTGACAGAAAACGTGGGTTAAGGCCAGTTTTTGTGCATATACAATTCTTCCTTTTCTAAGACTCAAGCGTTTGTACTGGTTGGTCCCTTACTTGATGTCAAAGTGAATCCTGTGGAACAGTATCAAAAATGAACTTAGGTGATTGTGCTTTTTGTTGCTCTTAATTCCTCGGATTCAGGACCTCTTTTTGCCTGTTGCAAAGTCCATTGCTGGCAATTGGACAGACTGGGAACTGCTGGCCAAAAAATAGCGAAATGGGACATTTGCTGTTTGTGGCTGTCTTTAATCTTACTGAAGAATTTATAGCATGTTTTATGAATGTATGTGTGTCTGGATAAAATTTTCTGCTGGGCAGGAAGTTTATTTTCCAGGAATGTGGCAGCATTGTCTTGCATGCACAAATAGTTATGAGTGGTGCTGCATCGAGTAGCACGGCTGGAGGCTCTGCCTGTTGGAAGGGCTGCGGTTGCCATTGGGATGATGACTACTCCTAATCTGGCTGTTTCAGTCGCAAGCAAACTTATCAGCTTTTCATCATACAGAAGTGCCATATATTTATGATACATATCAAGGATGTGTGCAGTTCAACTCTTGAAGGCTGCAATGTAGTGCAGAGCACTTTTATTACCATTCCATGTTTCCACTGGTTTATCTACTACCAGTTTACTTGAATGTTGCAATGGCTCTGAGCAAGCCATCTGTTTCCCTGCCTCCTCCTCCTCTCCTTGTCAACACAAATATTTAGCATGAAACACATAGTTTACGCATGGCAATGTTTTTGTGGACTTCCTTGGTTGCTTCAAATGTGGTTTTTAATGTTTAAAGATTCTGAAGGATGAATTAAACTAGTATTTGATAAGCATTTTACAAAATAAAAACACCTTTTTCCTGCAGATACAAATTTTAACATCCTGTCAGACTAAGGTACAGGGAATGAGGGAAAACTTGTTCAGCATGCTATGCACCTTCTCAAGAGAAATGTATGTAGGCGGGGGGAACTGATCACTGTTCTCCTAAACATCTGAATTAAAGAGTTGCCTTTTTATTCACTTATGAGTGAAGCCTCATTTAAGAATAAAATAAAAAATGAAAGGAAAATCTATTTGGACAAGTGGTATTGACTTACTAGTAACAGATCTGCTTGTCTGCTCTATCCCTCAGTGCTAGGAGTGTGTAATTCAATGAGAATGAGCCACTTAATTGCTCACATGCTTCTCATGGGCTAGTATAAGGGACAGCCAGCTTTGTGTCTCGAATTTGGCAATGAGCCCTTAGCTCTTCCTATGTACCAGCAAATGTTGATGCAGGCATCATACCCAAACACCATAAAGTATTACACAGGGCCTCTTATTTGAGTCTGTCTCACAGGGAGAATTTATATGGCCCACTGTGAGGCAAGGGTGAACTTTTGCTTTAAATCTTACAAGCTTTTGGATACTGCCTCCCTTGTGGATTAAATACAAAAGCATTTCCCTTCTCCCTATTTGTATCTGTGTGTATGCGCATCTGCAAGAGCAGGTGATTGACTTTTTTCCTTTTTTTAAAAAAAAAAAAGCTTTTATTGGTAGCAAGCTTGAAAAATAATTTAAATGTGTTTGGAATATGTAAATAAATTTCTATAAATCTGTGTAAAAGAAAACTGAATGTATTTAATAGAACATTTATACATTTCGGAGTAACTTGGTAGTTTAATAAACTTCCCATTTACTGGGTATGAGGTTTATACTTCTCTTTCCTGTTGTAGTTTTGGCTTTGGTCCTGGAGATCTTGAGCAGCTGGAGTCTGGATGTAGGTGACTATGGGAAAGCCCCAAAAGGAAAGTCTTTGCAGCAGTAATTTTGGCAGTTAAAATGCTAGGTTTGGTCTTATACTAAGACATGCTATTTAACTTCAGCCTCTGAACGTTCCTGAGGCAGGACATCCTGCACAGGTTTGGGTCTAATGTGAAAGACATTAGATGGTAGATGCAGCACTTTCTGTACGTGTTGTATGTTATGGCCAAAACAAACGTTCATGGCACTAACAAGTCTGGATCTGTCACTATCTTCATGCCTTTTAGCTTAGCACACCTTATTTAGAAATCCTGGTTTATAACTCCCAGGGCTTTGGAAAAAAAGAATCGCCTGTTTTGCAGGAGCAAGTGATGACTCTTATAGTGCAAATCTGGATTTTTGTATTTCATCCCATTGTATTTTTTTTTTAAACTGTATGAAAAAGAACATCTATGCAGCGGAAAACCCAAAACCCAGACAGCCTCCTTGTCCTCAGGGAGCATTTCCTCCCCTCTGCTATGGAAATGATTTTTGGACTGGAATTGCTGCTATTTGCAAACTTGTTTAGGCCCTGACTTTTCTTGTTTGGTGAGTGCTTCTCTCCCTGGACGGGGTGGCAAGCACCTGCTGTCTGCCAGTGCTGAGTGATGGCTGTTGACGGAATCTACGTGGGAAAGCCCTTTGCCATCAAAAGGTGTGTCCGAAAAGTTTGTTTTTTTAGACTTCATTTTTATTTCAAAAGGTTTATAATTACCAATTCATTATTTAAACTACCAGCTGTCAGAGACAGCAATGCCCCGTAGGTTTAATTTCACATGTCATGAAATTTTCCCAAATGCTAACAGGCCACGGAGCTGGCTGAATTGCAGTCAGTTTTGAAGAAATGAGACCTTTTCCCAGCTTTGTTTTTCCAAATGGTTGATGCTCCTGATCATGATCAGAGCTGAATCTGTCTACTTTGGCTCTTGAGGCATGAGGAGGTGGGATGAGGCGACAGTGAAGTGAGGGAGCCCTGGGGACCATGAAGGGATCTGGAGCTGTGGAGCAGGTAGAGATTGAGACATAGGGGAAAGAGCTGTGGGAGTAAGAGAGAGGTGCTGATTCACCCATAGAGGAATTTAATATTCACGTTTCATGTGGGAACTGCATACAAATCAGGGGCTTAGTGCATCCCTCGTTACAGCAGCTCATTAAATTATCAGGAAAGACAGAAAGAGTTCCCATCACACCTCCCATGGTGTACAAGTCCGGACTATGTCATTTAAAATAACCCATCGGTATCTTTCTAATCTTAGGGTATGTCTGTGCGGATGGATGCAGACAGTCACACGTTTGTTCTGACCTAATCAGACACAAGCCAGCTCGGGGCTGGAAACCTGAACAGCACGTTAGCTCGGTGCTGACCCTGGGCTCCCGCACTGCGACTCTGCTGTTGCCTGCTCTCCACGGGGCTCGCTGCCTCCAGCCCTGCTGCGCCGACAGGGCTGCGCTGCTTCGGCAGCACTGCAGCAGTGGCGGAGCTGTCCACACCCAGGAAGACCTGCCTGCTGAAAATCATTTCTGTTGCTGCATGTGAGAATCTAATCCCTGTGAAAGAGGCCCAGCTAAACACACTTCCTTTCAGATTTGGCTGCTCAATGTTTTCCATTAATTGGATACATGCTGTTTACATCCTACTGCCGCCAGTGCCAGAGATAACTGCCTTGGGAACAGTTCCCTACAGGTATTGTTAACAGCTGCCTGAAACAAAGGAGTCTGTTTTAGCCACGTCACTATCTAAATAGCCAGAAATACATTACTTTTTTATTACCAGTAAGCTAATATAAAAATCTGTGTTGTGCTCTTGGCTGAAAGATGCATTCTGGAAATCTTGCATACTATTAAAACTGGCATCTGAGCAAATAACCTTGCAATTGGGAAAGAAAGTGATGCTGAAGGAAAGAACATGTGAAGCCCTCCTGTTGCAAGAATGTGTGTTTGTCTTCCCAACTTGCAACGGCAAGAGACCCGCTCATCACCACCATCAACTACTTGCACTTGGACAAGTTGTTTCCAGCCTATGGTTGTTCCTTGCTGTATCGTTGGTTTCTGTGCCTTTTCAGACTGAAAGCTGAGACTGCAGAACGTGCACTGTCTCAGGCAGCAGTTTGCTGCTGTTAACAAAAACAAAACAAAACAGCAGCAGGATATGAGGGTTTTCTTGATGTCCTTCCTTTTTGCACTGAACTGATGGGGAGCACAGAGGCCACGTTACCATACTGATTTTAGTGATGGTATTTTGGGTGAGGTTTGTAGTTGCTGAGCAGATGCTTGGTATGGGTGACCTTATCTGGAAAGAAGGGAGAGAGCCGCGAGCACTCCTGGGAACATTTGCCCCATCTGAAGCGGAGACTATGGCAAGACTCCCTTTGAACAATGATGTATCTCTCCTGCTTTTGATCATGTCTGAACAACAGCTCCTTTTCTTTCCTGTTCCATTTTTATTTAAAAAGAAAAAAAAAACAAAAAAGTTTCAGGCCTCATCTTAGACCAAGTGGAGGAAAGATATGAACTCCACCTACTTCCTCCCCCCCCCCCCCCCCCCAACAATGAGACTTTGACCATTAAATGGAGTTGGCAGCTTCAAACAGCTTGCTTCTGCGCAGGGGCATCAGATATTTTCAATGGATATAGTGACTGAGCAGTAAAACAGGCATAAAAGCAGAATCTCTGTTTAGCCCCGGAGCACATCCAAGTAACTATTTCCTCTTTATTCTGAAATATAAATCCTAGTAACGGAACAAAGACAACGTTCATTTGGCACCCAGAAGGACCTGGCTAGCAATGCTTTGATTCCGCTTCTAAATGATGGTTCACAATGGATTTTACTTCACGTTACTCTTCCATTTCATTGTCCTTAGAAATAAAAAAAAGCTACTTAAAGTGCAATTGAGAACAGCATAGCAGGGCTGATGGGTGTAAAACTGCCATCCATATCCACGTAGTTTTTTCAGCTTGTTATTTAAACAGAATAGTTGTTTGGTGCTTATACCTGATGTTCCTTTTTTGTAGGTTTAAGGAAATGAATAGACTGTCTAGGTGTACTTCTGCTAGTTTCTTCAAAAAAGTAAGATTTCATGTCTTCTCAGTGGACTACTGCAAGTTCTGAGACTTGGGGATATTTCCGTTTCTAAGCTGGACGCATATGTGATTAGTAATTACAAATTACTGCAGTTCAGTAATTGACATGTTAACTATGGAAATATTTGTATATAGGGAAAATGTGGTAATGACAAATGAATGGGCATAACTGGAGACAAGTTTTCAAAACCATAATAGATCCTTTCCTCCAGATCATTAGCATCCTCATATTTTTCTATGGGATCTGCAGCTTCTGGCAAATCCAGGTATAAACCACAGTTTCCAAGAATCAGGAATCTCTTGTGCCTGGCTCCATTGAATCATTTTAGAAAATATTTGATTCAGTACTACTTGAGTCGCTTGAGCTCTGGTGCTGTAAATATGATGCGTTGCTAGCTTTGGTTTTGTTTCTGGTATTTTTCATGCAGTATTCAAAACTGATTCCGATGTATTCCCTATGTAAATCTTTAATCTCCCATTTTAGGATGAAAAACGGGCACAAATGTGGTTTTGATTTTTTTTTCCCCCTTACCCTTTTACAGTTGTATTTGCTCCTTTACATCTCATGACTGTTTCCTCCCACTCTTATTTCCTCTGTTATAATTTTCTATCCTTCTGTATTAAATTTTCCATCCTCCACTAACAACTCATCCTCTATCTTTAGTTTATCTTCCTTTCACATTCCACTATTTTTGTAATCTTCCGCTCACTTTATTCTTCTGTCTTTCTTTCTTGACTCTTCAATGGCTATTTTACTTCTCCCCGTTCTTTCTTCTTTCTACCAGTGTTAGGTCTTTCCCCAGCACCTGCCTGGATCATCTGCAAGCTGAGATTTTTCTCTGCCAGCTTGCAGTAGGTTGTGGGAATAGAACAATAGAAAGGGACGGTATTTTTAAGGTTTATGTGTTCGTATTTTGTAGCCTTGTCACTGTGAGTGAGTAGCTGGAGGTGGCTGTAAGAACAGAGGAATAGTCAGAAGTGTGTCTCTGAATCTTTTAAATATTAGCATCGCTCACCTGCTACAGTGAGCAGCCTGGTGGGGGGCGGAGGCTGAGGAAATGAGTGCATGAGGTGATCTTCTGGGGATGGATGAGGAAAGTCTCTTCAAACAAAGGTGTGAATGATTTGGCTTTGTGGTTCAAGTCTAAAAAACTAATGAAAGAACGTCAAGGACTAAGCTGAAATCACAGTTCTGCTAAGTGATTACTCAACCCCACCCATAATCTTGGTTCCACAAGCAAATAGATTCCTAAACTACTTTGCTGCTGCTTACCCGTGCACCTAAGCAAAATAATAATATAATTATTTTTTAAAGTAGCATGTAGCTTTTTGTGGTATGGGTAAGGCTTTGATAGATTTTTGGGTTGGATTTTATGAGGCTGCTAATTTTGGTTTTCTCCCATATAGTAAGGACTAAGACTTTTCTACAGCAAGAGCTAGCACTCAGAAGTCCCAGGATGCCTCCTGGAGAATATCTACTCTTTTTTTTTTTCTTCTCGTGGAAGTGGCTAATTGCTGCATAAAGTGGAGATCACTTCAAATGTATGCATAGTGTATTTATATAGCGTATGTGCTTATTATTGCTGTGAGTACTTGGTTCTCATATGCGTTCCTTCTAAAAATAACTGAACCCTGCGTAAGACAAAGCCTTCTCTCCCAAGAGGTTACAGTCTAAGCCACAGAATAATTTAGCTTAGAAGGCATTTCTGGAGGTCATCTAGCCCAACCTCCTGCTCAAAGTAGGGCTCACTTCAAAGTTAGGCTGGTTGGCTGAGGGCCTCAGGGTGTTGTTCTTAGTACAAAATGATTATAAGAGGGAGGCGTATGACTGTCACGGCAAAAGTGTTACTGAAAAAAGGATGCTGAAGGTGGCAAAACACAAAGCAAAATGCTGGGCTTTTGTAGGCTAAGGCTTGAAAAATGTGCCACCTAGTCCAGTAAACATACTGCAGCTTTAACTCTAGTCTGCCTTAGGTGGCTGATGGTGATGTGAAGTCAGTAGGTAGAGGAAGGAGTGAGGAAAGAGATTTGGGAAAATCCTGAAAGCAGAAGAGAACCTACTGGATGCAAGAATGAAGTAAGTTTGTGACTAAGGAGAAAACAGAGGGGGGGGAAAAAGCACTGGAAGTTGCAGAGGCTTGTAAAGAAGAGTGAACATTTGCAGTTTGTGCAAACAGAGAAGGGGGAGCAGTGAGAGATCTCCAGTAACCAAGCCAAGAACTGGCTCCAAAAGAGAGGCACCAGTGCTGCTAACCTCAGCCTGGGTTAAAGCGGCCAGCTGATGACAGTGCCGTAATCGATCCAGAGCAAACAGAGCTAGAAGAAACCTAGGCAGCTCAGGGAGTCTGTCCCTCTGCCCCAAAGCGATAGTAGCTATAGCTAAACCATTCCTGGCAGATGTTTGCCTAACCTGTTCTTAAAGGACCTAAGGACCAAGACGAATAATAAATTGCAATAAATATTCCCAATGACAAATTCGTGTCCTCCAGGATGGGTTATTTGTGTATGACTGTAGAGCTAAGCAGCAAATCTCCTGATAAATTTGACACTTCATATAGCAACATGTCCTTTCTTGCAGTGTGGCTTTTCTAACAAAATTAGCACACCACCGCTTACGATATAACCACTGTGTTCATCCTATGTACTATAAATGATCATGTTTAGGGTGTAAAGCAGCAGCTAATTGGTAAGCCTAAAAATCTATCTAATATTTTTTTGTTGCAGGAAAATACTGTCTTTGTTCCTCAGGAGAACTGGATATAATCTATTGCCAGAGACTTGTAACTCAGCCGGATGGAGCGTGGGTTGGATCACGTGGCAGCTCCTGCTGGTGCTTTCGTGACCTCTTCAATTTGTGAGACCAATTCACACAGCAGTAGAGATGGTCCAAGGCCAGAGTTCAGGCTGTGAATGAACCTCATATTGAGTAAGACAGCAAGAGGATGGCTAAAGTGAAAATATTTGTCTCAAGCTAAAATCTTAACTCCTGCCCTGCCCATGTGTACCTTGCAGTAAGAGCTTAAGCAGTTCTTAAGGACTGCTTGGTCCTACTAAATGAAGCAACCAACCGAAACCAGACCCCTGTAAGACAATTTTGCAGGATCAGTTTCCAACTGAAGAAATAGTACAAAGACAGAAATGAGTGGCCAGGAGCGGGGTATTAGCAGCGGGAGCTCTTTAAACTATTGAGACGTACCCCTGAACTCAAGGGCTGGTGAGCAGCAAACAGAGGAGCGAGGCCACCAGGCCCAGCCCAGCACCACTGGAGTCCCAGGGGCCGCAGCAGCGCCAGCCTGGACAAAGCAGTGTTTGCCAGAGTGTGAAATCCAGCATAAGCGACCCATGGGAGAAGGGCATGTGGGAGTACCACAGGAGGCATTTTGTAATTGTTACAGCAACCGACAGTATTATACAAGACTCTAGAACGGAGATCTGTGAGAATGTGTAACTTCAAAATTTAGCACAAATTGGCAAAGTGACTAATGACTAATCACAGAGGCCCACTGTACTGATCAAGTGTAATTTCTTGTTTAATGAAAACACTTCTCTGAATAATTCCCATTTAAACTACAGTAAATATCTCTGAATGAAAAGTCCAGCCTTAATATAAAACATTTTCAGTGTCAAAGAAGCCACCCCAACCTTTGGTAAATAGTTCTAATAGGTAATCAAGCTCTCTGTTTAAAACTGTCATAGTGTTTCTAACACAAATTAATCGGGGGTGGAGTGTCTAATTGCTGGTAACTGGATCTGTGACAATGCTGTGTGCCAAACTGCCAAGCTCTTATTATCGGATTTCTGTTTCTCAGATGAAGTCTTTGTAAGCAAGAAGCTGCGATTTCCCACTGCGTCGACCCTTATCAGGTTTGGGGTCCAGCTCCACGTGCACAGGGGCTGGGGTTCTGAGTTCAGGGCCGAGCTGGGGCAGTGCCGGCTGCTGGAATAGATGGGAGAGGAAGTCCCAGGGCGCTCCTGCGGTGAGCCAGAAGGTCCTGGGGGTCCAACAGCATCCTTGCTCTCAGCAGAGCACGGTGCCTTTTGGCATCAACGGACATTTTGCTGCTCATGCTGGCTCCTGGCCTCCGGTGCCCCCGTTGCTGTGCATGGCCTGAGATTGCCTTGGGAGAGCGGATCTGGCCAGCGGGCTTCTGTCTTTGTCCTGAAGTTGGGAAAGACCTGAAGTAACTATTTCAAAACCTGTTCAGCAGAGTTTATTTTAACACAGGGTGGAAGCTCTCAAAAGCCCGACCTGTGTTGGTTGGGCTGGTTTCCCAAACCGCTCTTGGTAAACAGAGTTTGGTCTCTATCACATTAAAAATGTGACTAACAAAAGAGACTTGTTTCAAAATTTTATGATGGTTGTGTTTAAACATTTATTTTTAACTAGGCATTCACTATGTGGCCACCTATAGAGCTTGAATGCTTCTGGAAATCACCGGAGCTACCTTTTTGTCAGACCTGTTCTCGCAGCTATGTACCTTTCTCTCTGATGGGGACAAGGTTTACGTTGACAAACAC
This sequence comes from Struthio camelus, assembly GCF_040807025.1. Taxonomy (NCBI): domain Eukaryota; kingdom Metazoa; phylum Chordata; class Aves; order Struthioniformes; family Struthionidae; genus Struthio; species Struthio camelus. The sequence goes on from NC_090945.1 coordinate 38,594,223, forward strand.
TATTGACTTGCCTCTTTGTCCTCTTCTGTATTTTGCAGCTGTCTGTGGCTTGCTTTCATTCTCCTGCTGTCTCTTAAGCCAGGAATATGCATTTTCAGTAAACCTCTTTCTTTCCCCCTTGGGATTCCTGTTGAGTGTTCTGTAATTAAGGAGATAGTGATAACATCTAATGATTAATTTACTGACATCCTTTAAAAAGAGAGCTCTGACTTGGTCCCCTCTCCCAGGTTTCCTTTCCTTTCCTCCTTGCCTTACCCTAGGGCTAACAGAGAGCCTGGAGCTACTCTGATGCATGTGCAGATAAAACGGCAGCTATGCCAGCTGCTTCTAGATCAATGTGTGTTGACCATTTTCTCTATTTTAAGGCTGCCTTTTAAGAAAAGGCACTGGACTCTTTTTTGTTTTCCCCATCTTTTTCTTTTTTCGAGCCTATGCAAGCTGTGCTGCTTCCTGATCCTTCCCCTTCCCTGTGCTCAGCGCCGCAGAAGCGCGACCTACCTCAGCCTAGTGCAACACCTCTGCTGCCGTGCCTCGAGGGGACTATTAAACAGATGGCCTCATCCTGGGTCATTTTCTTTATTGATGTTATTGCCGAGCCCCGTGCTATGGCAACAAGCCGTTGTGCTCCTTGGAGCCGGGTGTCGGAGGAGGGAGGAGGGACTCTGCAGCTGCTGCGCTGGCACGCGCAGCGGGCCCCGGCCCAGCGCCCCGCCAGCTCCGCTGTGAACCGGGCGTTTTTGTGGCGTGGCCGTGAGTCACGGGTGGTGTGCTCCGCCAGCGCCATGTCACGCGGCCGCGGAAGGCTTGCAGTGTTTCCTGGGCCACCAAACGGATGGTGTAATTGTCTGCCGAGAGTACTAAAGGTAAAGTCACGTGGAGCATTGCTCTAGGAGCCGGGCAAAATGGTATCCCAGCACAGAGCTTGCGAATGAGCTAACTGGGCACATGATTCAGCGTTACGGGACCAAGTAGCGCAAAGATCCTGCTTCCAGGAAAAGCAAGTAAGAGACTGCGAGACTCAGACAAATAATGCTAGGTGGCTTTTTGCAACAAAAACTGTGAGGAAAGGAGGAATAATATGGCACAAGGTCCATAGGGGACTTAATTTTCAGAATTTCTTTTTATATTTCCCATTTTCATTTACTTTTATGATTCTCTAAGCAATGTTGTATGAGCCAATATGAAGTCTGATGCCGTAAGCTTTGTACGCGCATCCTGTTACTGGATCGGAGTTACTGTGACTCTGGTTCGAACTGACTCTCTGCACCCAGCAGAAGAATTGCTCAAGTTTCATTTCAGCTGAAATTAAGTGCTTTTGCCTCTTCTAAAAAAAAATTAAGTCATGGCAGTTATACCTTTCCATTGGATGGTTTATCATTACTTCAACAAGCTTGGTAATTTCCAAGCAAGCATCAGGTGGTCTTTTCTGATTTCAAATATAATAAATAATGACCTGCTTCTCCTACCCCTAAGGCAAGTCTCTAAGTGTGGAACCCCTGAAACGTGCTAGTTATTTATTTAAGATACATTGGCTTTTAATTTCAAAACAAACGCAGAATTAAAATGGTCTTGAAATTGTGCAAGCCGGAGCAATTTTACAGACATGAAAAATCAACTAATGTTTTGTCATAAAAGGCTGGCAGGGGTGGCTTATGCAGGAGCAGGAATCTGTGTCGGCGACAACGCAGCAGTTCAAAGCTGCTCGTCGTCTCTCGCGTGGGGGCGAGCAGCGAGAGCTCAGGCTGCAGAAGAACGAGGAGGAAACCTCGACGCAAAGAGCTGGGGCGCTCTGAAGCGCGAGCCCGTGTCCGCTCTGAAGCCCAGGCTGGGGGAGTTCAGGCGGGCTGCAGTGAGCCCTTTCCTCACCATGGAGCAGCAGACCACATCAGCCAGGCCAGCCCCGCTTTGGCCTGTTAATTCTCCTTCCCAAGGCCTGAGCTGCCGTTAGCAGGAGTCTCAGAAACGCGCAGTGAAAATCTAAACGGAGGACGAGGGCAGCTCTCAGCAGCACCGAATGCTGGAGCAACGGTATCAAGCCCCTAATTAGAAGTATTTGTGAAAATTGGTTGGTTGTATTTGCCTCCTTTCTTCCAGCTTTAACGTTTATCTATCTCGGTGGCAGAGGCAGATCGTTTAACCCATATAAGTGACAGTTTTTGATCTCTGGCTGATAAAACGGGGAACGCTCTTGCTCTGGACACGCGTGATGCACTGCATGCCCTGAGCAGCTCTCTAATGATTTTGCAGGTAAGATATGAAACACCAGATAAAACGTCCTTTGCCTTTTTCAGAATAGTTCCTTCGCTAATGAAAGCGTGCACCTGAGCACATCCCAGCCTCACGTGGAGCATTAAAGGTGGTGTTTGCCTGGCTGCTGTGCGAATACCAGCTCTGTTCTGGCTTGTACGTATTTAAGGAAGTGCACTGCAATCGCGATGACATCAGGCTGCCAGCGCTCAGCTCAGGCCGGATGAACTCTGAGCGCATTCGCTCCTTGTAGGTGACTCTAACGTCTTCTGACAGGACTTTCCTCAGCTTCCCAGCACGCTGATTTGAGTCATAACCGCAGCAGGTGCAGGGCTGCCCAGATGCAGTAAATGGCACCATCCTTGCTTTTTATGAGAGCTGGCTCAACAGATTTTAACGCAGCATGTTGGGTAATCTTGGAAGCATGTATTTCTCTACTGATAAGGTTTTAAAAGGTCAGAGTGTGTGTGTGTGTGTGAATCAGGGACATGCAGTTGGGATGCGGAGCGGTAGCTGCTCTCTGAGTCAGGCTGCTAGCGTGGCTCAGAGTGCAGTGTGTGCTGGCGGTGCCACAAGGGCGGCTGTTGCCCCCGAACGCCTTAGAGACGAGGAGGTGCGCTCCTTTCTATCACACATATAAACGTAAGAGGCTTTTGGAGATATTCTCCAGCGACATGGCTGGAAAGCGAAGGCGCCTGGAAGTGTCTCGGGGCAGAGGGCTGTTATTCTGCATTACCCTCGTGCCCAGTTTACGTAGAAATACGGCCAAAATGGTTTTGAAGTGCTACTATTTGATGGGGAAGGAGCAAGAAGCAAGGAGATTGCGCTGGTCAGCATGGCAGGTAGTGGTTTGCTGGGGAGAGCAGGGAGGTGATTTTGCAGATGTTCGCAAAGTACGTGGCCCCCGGGGGGAGCGCAAACACACCGGATGGCGGGCCGTCTGGGAGACGGAAACTTGGGGGCTCTGGGGCGATGCTGGGCAAGCCAGGATGTTGAAGGCAGAGGGCCGTTGTAGGGCAGTGGCGTTGGATAAATTGTCCATGCAAAAAAAGGGAAAATGGAGCCCTGAGGCCTAGCGCTGGGAAGCGGATGCTCCCAGAGGGACTACAGGTGGCTGGGGGGTGAAGCACGGTTTGCGTATCCATGATGTTCACCATATTAAAGCCAAAGGAGCCTTTCACTGACACCTGAGCGTCACCTGCCATCGCTGGGCCTAGGTGGTTCGTTGTGCAGCTGAGCGGTAGCCTTGTGCAGCGGCAGGTAGCCTTGGGGCCGCTGCTCCGCACGACGTGTGCAGCTCCCATCCCTTACGGCTTTATTTCCTGGAAAGCAGAAGCACGCAGGTGAGCGGGTTTGGGGTCTCGGCTGCCTCAGGGAAACCTAGCTCCAGCACCCCCAGATCTGCGCTAGCCCTGCAGGCTGAACGCAGGCACCTTGCCTTCGCCTTCGCAAATGGAAAAACGCAGCACACCCCTTCCCCTTTTTCTGTGGTTTTTAGCAATTCATCCTTCACAATGGGATTACGTTAATGTTCATCTTGGCCTGATCCCAATGCCTTGTATCAGCTAGGAACAGCCCACAGCAAAAGCCAAGCGTTCGCGTTTCAGGACCGAGATCTGGGGCGAGGTGGGTTGGCCGTCCTGGCGTTTAACTGTTTAACTACAGGAATCCTCCTTGTCATTGGGCAGCTTTGCTATGGCCGAGCATCTGAACTGAGGGTGTCGCTTCTGGTACACTCCTGATTTTAGCTAGTGAAATGTATTATGAAGCATCCAAAATCTGAATTCAGGGTTTATAGAAAGCATTTTACAAACCTATTTGGAGGAATAAAGTGAACTATATGGTATATAATGGTATGCTATATGGTATATAATACAAAATATTCTGAAGACTCTCACCTCTTGTTAGAGTATTTTCTATCATCTACTGCATACAGAGCTCCACTGGTTTCTCTGGTGTTTTTTGATATTTTGTTCTCAGAGCTTTTCAGAAGTAGGACACTGATGCTTTTTAGTGACGAGTCTGGGTCTGCTGCCAAGTATTGAAAAGGAAGCTTTTTTTTTTTTTTTTAAGAAAGAAAGAAAGAAGGAAAAATAAACTGAGGGAGAGCATAATGAGGTGAGAGATCAGTGACCAAGCACGGCCAAAGGCACTGAAGTGCAGTGACCAAGAGGTGTAAAATGTCAGCGGGTAGGAGCAGGTGCCCGGCGTGATTCCTTGTGGAAGAAGCTGCTCCAGGAGCAGTCGGGTTGAGTCATGCACCACGTAAGCGGTAAGCTGTTTGGCATTACCCAGGAAAGCAAGACAAATGAGAAATCAATTGAACATCCAATCATTGTTGCTGATTGTCTATGTTGAAAATAAATGATTCATCGAGTGCTTTAATTGATTCATATATGTGGCAAGGAGTTCCAGTCTTGATTTACGGACTTTTCTACCAACCAGGCAGGAAAATCTTGTTCCCACTCACTTTATTTGTGCAACAAACATCCTTTTCTCTTGGCATGGACTAAGCCAGCCCACTTATAACCATTTTTTTCTCCAGTTGTTTACTTTGCCTTTAAGCAGTGGGTCACTCAGGTGGTGCTTTTTCTGCACACTGCTGCCACTAGTGCTGGCCAAAACGCTTTATTTTTTGCATTGCAGATAAATTCCCAGTGTCTCTAGGCTGATTTTGCCTCGGAGGAGTGCAGAAGGCAGCGGGACAGCTCTGTGCAAAAGACAGGCTCTGTGCCCAGCAGGGCAAGCAGATGACCCCTTTTCCCGAGAGTTTGCAGTCTACAGTGGATTTACAGCGTCCACTGCTGAATCAATGGCACAAGGATGTGTGGTGTTTTAACAAGCCTTTTGTAACTTCTCGTGTGATACCCTGAAGTCCTGGAGTACTCAACGTCTTGAAACCTGTACACCTGCTATAGATAAATGTGGTCGATCACAGGGTTGAACGAGATTGTGCTTCCTCTCTGCCTCCGTCTCTCTGTTTACCCACCAGACCAAAGAAGAAGCACGGCTGATCTGCCTGTGGTTTTCCATAGCGATCCGATAGGGGTGTCCAAACAGCTGTAAGAAGAGCTGTAAGCTGGTCACCTGGGGGCTGATTAAGGAGGGAGCTCGACCAGCCTTTAAACTGACCCACCCCTTGCCCGCTTGCTGGGCGGCTAGGGGATGAAACAGATTGCAGGATTTATCTGCAGTGCAAAAAATAAGGCTTTTTGGCCAGGTTATTTTTGCACTGGTTCATCTCTCTCACCTGGTACCTTACCCCAACGCTTGAGCTGGTGCTGTGGGAGAGGCAGAACGGAAAGGGCCAGCGCGTGGGCAGGAGCAGGCAGGACCTGCTGTTTTTTTAACACTTCTGCTTAACTTCACAACACGATTGCTGCAGTTACGCTTACAGCAACTACACCACCTGGTGTAAAGGATCTGCAGCCTCTGAAAACGCAGGATGCGAAAATGCAGGATGTCTTTGTAGTTTGATCGATTTGTGTTTGTGGCTTGGTCTGTTCAGGAGTGAAACAGCTAACAGTGCTGCCGTGTCCGTTTGTCTTCTCTGGGTGAAGTATTTTTGCATCGCACCCTGCACGATTCGTATGCTGGGTCAGCCTGCCCAGCTCAGGTTTTGGAGGGAGCCCTCGCAAATGGGAAGACTAAACCTAGGGAGGTCTCCGGGTCTGTAGCCGGTGTGGCTGCCCCAGGGTGAGAGGCCACGCTCCCCAGGCTGTTTGTCGCAGCTGTGTGCGTTAGCGGGCTGTGTGCTTCCCACCTGGGTGGCAATGGCCCACGTGCTGCCCCTGGGCTGGCCTGCCAGGAGCGCCGCCAGAGGGAACCGATCCCACAACTGGCCCTGCCAGAGCAGGGTCTAGCTCATCTCTTGAGTGTGCGGCTTTCCCTGCTCCGCTCTGTTTTACTTGAAGGCAACCTGGATGGGTACGGCCATATGAGACAGGGAGGGTTAAGTCTCTGCAACTTTTGCTTCAGAATGAGACTTTGGGGAGTAGTTTGGGAGCCCAGAATAACCAGCCTGAAAAAGAAGTTGAGAAGAGAAGAGCAAGATGCTGAGGATGGTTCTAGAGAGATGCACACGGTGATCAGGTAGTCATGGAGAAGGACCCAAACCGGGAAGGGTGCTGGATGCGCTTGTGCTGCTTGTCCATAGATCTTCTTCTGAAGGATATTTGTTTCCTCACGACTGGTTAAAAGTCAGGGATGTAAATGTGGGGAGGACTCTGCGTGAGGGACGGACGTTAGCAGAGAAGTGCCTCTGTAAGCATTGCTTCAGCGCTGCTTCTGCAGAGAGGTTGCAGGAGCTCATTATTCATGATTTTATCTCACTACCTGAAATACATAAATAGCCTAAAGGTTCCTCTGCTGGCCCTCTTCCAGCTCTTTGATGTGCCAGAGATAAATTATCTATGTACTCCCTCAACCTGTCCCCACTCCCTACCTAAGGTTTAATGTTTCTGCTTGTTGTGTTTACCTGTCCGTACTAGACTGTACGCTGTACAAGGCAGGGACCTTGCCATCTTTTATGTCCAAGTACCTTGAAAGAGCTGTAACATCAACAGCTATAAAATGTGACATAAATTATCAAAGCAACATAAACTAACACCGTTCAACTCTTTGGCCTCTTCCGCATGGGAGAAGCTTTCTGCGCCCTGATTGCTGCCCCTGAGCGAGTGGCCGTGGCAGTCCAGCTCGAGCAGGCAGCCGCTGTCGCCTAACACCCCTGAAATAAGCCCCGTGGCAGCAGCTAAAAGCGGGGTGGTAGCTTGTGCCTGCCTGCAGCCAGGCTCCTCGCACCGCTCATCACCACGGAGGGGTCAGTGGTGGTGAGACGTCCTGGCAGCCCCGGCACGTCCCCTGAGCCGAGGTGGCTGCGCTTTGGGAAGCGCGTGCCGGCTGCTCGGACCCCCTCTCCAGTGCGTATGCAGCCAGCTCCCCCTCTCTCCTTCCCTCCTCCAGCTTTCTTTCTGAGACGTGTCCGGGAGAGACCTTGTTTTTATAACCTCTGTGCTGGCTGGAGGTGAGGCCTCTGCGGTGGTGGCCAGGAAGCCGGCTTTGATCTGGTGCATCGATGCCTCCTCTGGGAATTTGGGCCTCTGAGCCTTATTTGCCCGGGGCAGTAGCCAAGGGGATTTCCCCTAAGTAAAGAGCCATCAAGCCATATCAGCACCATCTTGCTATTCCTGTGTCACCACCCCTTGAGGAAGGCACCTGGCGCTGAGCTGTCAGGCAAAGAAATCTCCCAGCAAAAGCCCAGTGTGCAGCCGGACGCAGTGCAAGACCGCGTGGTGCGAGGTGGGGGAGAGACTTACTATCCCTCTCTGTAAAAACGCTGACAAGGCCTTCATATTTTTTTTTTGTGCCAGCTGGATTTCTGCAGGGTTGGTCCTCAGTACTTGGAGGTAGGCTAAGCTGAGCTGTGGTGCTCATGCGCATACAGATCGCTTTTCTTCCTCAGTAAAGCTTATTTCCAAAGATGGGCGAGCGGAGTTGTGTTAAAGGCCACATAGACGATTGACGTAGGGCACTGCAGACCATGTATCCTTCATGCTCCTGGCCAGCCAGGCTGCCTTGCTCAAAGCTGGTGCTTCACTAGATTTCTGAAGCGGTTGCATGTTCGGTGACTTTTTTTGTTCATCTGCTCCTGCAGATTGCTCAAGGCTCTTCCATATTTCTTTCCAACAGTGCTATTATTTCAGTGACCGGAGCCTGCTGTTTGCTGATGAATTGGATGCTGTTCATTGCAGCTTGAGATACTGTTTGCCACTCTTAATGCTCTCCATTCATGTTCTGTGGCAATCGGATTCATAACGGCAGATCTGCAGCTTTCATTGATACTTGATGCAGCAGCACTACCCTCAGCAAAGGCTTTTTTGTACGTTCGGCTCCAAACCTTTCAACCGGGCTATCATGGAAAGCCATAATGTCCCCTTTCTGCAATGCCCCCAGCCACCTGCAGCCCATGAAAGAGCACATTGTTCCCCCGAGTAAAGCAATGGCCCCCGCAGCGTCTGGGGGGCCGCGAGGGGTGGCTCGGCATCAGCGCTTCCTACCCTGCCCCCTCCTTCGACCTCCGTTGCCCTGCTGGAGACTGAATTTCAGCCTCACCGCTGTTTAAGTCCAAACGAGAGGATGTTTGCAGGGTGGGATTTTTTTCAGCTGCTGAACGAGCCTCCTGGTCCTGGGCCGCCTGGTGGGGCTGGCTCTCCTGCAGCAGCTCTTGGGTGCTGGCGTTTCAAACGTGCAGTCACAATTTTCTTGTTCTTGTTATCTCTGGAAAACCATATGCCACTAAGGGGCCGGGGTGGGGGGGGGGAGCTTTTTTTCTTTCTTTCTTCTTTTCCCAGAAAAGCACTTGTGTGGGGGGAAGGTACTGCACTACCTTTTTCCCAGAGAAACGGAGTCTGACAGCTTAGAGACGGGAAAATTACTTTGTCTAGGGAATATTCTAAAGAGGTGAAATAGCAGGGCGAGATCAAAACCCCCTGTTTAACAGGAGGGCTGTCGAACGCCTGCTCAGCCAACAAGTGCGTTGTCTTGCTCAGCTTTTGCAGAACAGCACGAGAGAAGGACGAGCGGAAATTTCTGTGAGCGTGTCCTCCTAAAGGAATGGGAGGTTCAGGCTGAAATTCACGCCGGCAAGCGCCGGCAGCACCTCTGCCCCAGCCGCTGCCTGCTGGTGTGTTACGGGCACGGTCTTCCTAGCGCTTGCCTGCTTCACCTGCCGGCAAAGGGAGTTGTGACCGGGCGCTCGCCCAGCTGCCGCGCGGGGCTGGCCCGGCACGGCGCTGTACCAACCCTGCGCTTACCCAGTTAGGTTTGCAATAAACAGAGCTACAAGTTGAAGGGACCGGCAAGGCTGCTGAAGAAAGCCACAGTGCTTAGAGAAGGACCGCTTGTACGTGGTGCCGCGCGGCCGTCTCTGGCTGGGCGAGGGCTGGACTCGCTTCTGCAGCTCAGCGGCAAGAGCAAGCGGTCGCCTCGCTTGCCCAGGCCGCCTAAGTATTCCCCTCGCTCTTCCAAAACTTGCCTCTACATCTTTGTCTCGCTTTGTTTTAAAGCAACTGCTTTAAACCCGTGCACGGGGCTGGGGTGACGGCTCTGCGGCAGCGAAGCCCTCGGCCCTGTGCCGGGGCGGCCGGCAGCAGCGCTGGCCCATCTCCGGCAGGGAGGTGCTGGGCCCACAGCCCTGGGACCCAGCGCCGCGCGGGAAAACCTGGCAGGGCAGGGAGGCACAGGGATTTGCCCGCTGCACCGCTCCTCTTGTTTGCCTTGTGGGAGAAGCCCGCGGCCGCAGCGGGCTCTGCGTATTTGATCCTGTCTGAGGTCATTTCTTTTCCTATCTGCAATATTTCTACTGCGAGTGCCTATAGTTGTGTAATTAATGCGACACTTCACATCGTTGCTCAATGACCACGCCACCTCTATTGTCCCCACGATCTAAAATACAACGGCTGCGGCAGCCGCCTATTGTTTGCCAGCTTAGCGACGGGAGGCGCCGATAAACCGACCCCGTCCCTGGGCGGCACCGCGCAGATAGTCCCTGCAGCGGGCCCGCCAGCCCGGCGCGGCGCTAGCCCTGCCCGGCCGCGCCGAGCCCTGCAGAGGCAGGGCCGAGCTCTCGGCGCCTCCGCGACATCTGCCCAGGTGCCTGGAGCCGTTTTTGGTGCTCAACCCAAAGCAGCAAACTGTGTTTTGTTTTTTTTTAAAGGAGCTGGTGCCCCGTGCCGCCAGCTCCTATTGCACGACCCGGGGACTGCGGTGGTGCCGCACTCCTGAAGACCAGGCTCTGCTTGAATGGGAAGAGGCAGGGAGAAGCACGCCGGGAACGAGCAGCAGTACGTAACGCCGTCTGTAGGAGAAGAGACCCAGTCAACCCACTTCACCTTAGAAAAGGGGTGACTTTGGGGTGCAGTGGACATCTGTAAAATCAGGAATTGCAGGAGGAACGGGAGCGGTTGTTCGTAAGGCAAGAGCCAAGGGACGGCAAATGAAAGCATCAGACAGAAATTTTTAAGGCACAGAGGAGGAAGCCACTTCCCACCCGACCATAATTAATCGGTGCAACTCATTGCCACGGGATGCTCCGGGTGCCGAAACTATAAACTGGTTCAAGAAGCAATTAGACAAATTAACGGAAGAGCGGCGCACGGAGGCCTGTTAGAGCTGGCCGTGCGGATGCCGCCTCCGGCCCGGGCAGTCGGGGCGCTGCAGGCCGCCGGCGCCGGCAGGGCTGCTCCGGCCCCGCTTTGCCGGGGAGCCGCCAGCGGCCAGAGGTGCAGAGCGGCGGGGCCAGCGCCGGCGGCGCCAGGGCGGCTCCTCCCCGGGCTCTCTGCGCCCCGTCTCCAACACTCCCTTGGCAGGGATTTATTTTTTTTCTCAGATGTTAAAAAAAGCCACGGGACTGACTTCTGAATGTCGCAGCGAGTTAGCGGTCGCTCTCGGCCGCCGGCAGCGCCCGTCCGGCCCCCGGGCGCCTCGCCCCTGCGTGCTGGCGTTCACAAAGCGCGACGCTCGCCTTAACTTCGACAGGGGAAAGAGCGGCGGGAGGCAGGCGCCATGTCAAGGTGTCCCAGGGCAACAGCGGCCACGCGCGTGGTACAGAGGGCGACCCAGAGCGAGGTGGGGGTGGTCCGAAGGCTGCGGTTAAAGCGCAGCGCGTTGGCGCGTTCGACGCGCCGGTACTCAGCCGGTTTCGATAGCGTGGTCTGCGAGGATGAGCCAGCTGAGCCGGACAGCGGCGGGAGCCGTGCAGAGAAGGCGCCGTGAAACCTCGGGGCTCTGGGGAGGCGGCGCCAGGCTCAGCTTCGCCCCTGCTTCACGCAGCAGTTTGCCGGGCGCCTTCCAGACAAAGCAGAGCGACAAAGCGCTGGAAAGCCATTTCATGCGAGGAGATATGTAAAACGAGACCTGAGATTTGTTTAGTATATTAAAGAGCACAGCCATGGCTTTAGGGTAAAGGGGCGGGGGGGAAATAAACAGCATGGGAACCCAAGCGGCAGCATTTTTTGCCTGGCAGGGAGAGGTAGGACGTGGGTGGCCTCAGGTTGCCTTTTCCACACCTCTCCGGGGTGAGAGCGACAGTGACGTTGGCCTAGGTGTGCCGTGCCCAGGGGTCTCCTGGCGCTTCGCAAGAAGTCTCACTTCTGGGCCGCGAGGCTGTTTACTGCTAGCCAAGGACTAGCGTGCAAACTGGTCTGGGGGAATAACCCGGGCGACAGCAGCGCCTGCCGGGGACCCAGCAGGCCGGGGCTTCCCTGGGAATTCGCGAGCCGTGCTGATCAGCTGGAAACTTTGTTTTCAGCCATGAAAAATGTGCTTGCCCCAGCCCGTGCAAGCGCGAGAGTATTTACCAGCGCGCCAGCAGGGCAGGCGAGTGCCCAGGGTGCCTGATCCGTGCAGGGGTGGGCGGCGGGTGCCTCGCAGCGCCAGCCCACGCGGGTGGCAGCGAGGCAGCGCTCAGCCTTTCCCCCCGCCGCGAGGCACCGGCATGTATTTCGCAGAGCAGAGACAAGTTAGTGCAAGGAAATAGTGGAAGGATTTGCAAGGTGCAGGGGCATCCTCTTTGCCCCTCATTCGCCTCTTGCTTTTTTTGGTTTTAAACTCGCCATCCTGCCTTATTTCTCTCCTCCACCTACTCTCTTTTTTGCACGCCTTTCTCTCTAGTGCTGCTTGCAACGCTCATGCTCCTGGCACTCGGCCCCCCGCCTTGTCGTTCCTCGCTCGCTGCCCGCGCGCTCAGCGAGGCTCCTCGCTCCTCTGCTTCGAGGGCGGCCCCAGGGCTTGTCTGCGCGAACCAGGCAGCCGCAGCGGGGCGACCGGCGTGCCTCGCGCCAGCGGCCCCCCCCGCCCTTGCCCTCAAGCTGAAGCTGCGCTTTAAGGCAGGCAGCGGAGCGAAAGATCTCCGCGTTTGCGCTCCCCAGCCAGAGAGCAGGAGGCAGCGAGGAGGCAGAGGATAATCTATTCAGGTCGTTAAGATGCAGGCAGAACCAGCCTGTCCTAATGATCCCCTTTGAGAGTCCCTGTGTATGTAATTAATCCGGTACGCCAGTGCATCCTGACTGAAACTGGTGTTGCCGTTCTGTTTCTGAAGCGCTGCGTTTGGATTCAGCGCTCTGAGGTAGTGTACATAAACAGGTGGCTTTAATTCGTGCCCCCATCGCGACTGCCTTGCAGCTGTCCTCCCTGCTGGGAGCATTGGGCTGACCCCCCTGCCCGGTTTTTGGCAGGGACAGACTTAGGGAGGGTATAAGGGGCCCGTCGGAGCGGTGCCAGCAGACTCGGCTCGTGCTTCGTGACGGGGCAGCGTGGCGGTGCGCCCGGCCCAGCTTCGTTCCCCAGGCTCGTTGCAAATTAGGGTGGAAATCCTTTGTGGTGGGGTGTGCTAGAGGGTATCTCTCTGTAATATCTACCACAGCGCCGCTCCCATCTATCTTGATTTGGGGGTCTTTGGACGTGACCACAACAGACATCTCCGGAGAGGCAAGAAGGGCAATTTCGAGGCACAAGAAATTCCACCCACGGGGCATGTCGCTGCCGAGAGGCACCAACTTTATTTCGGCAAAGCAAATGCATCTTTCGCAGGTGACGGCAGGACAGTGAGAGGCAGCGGCAAGCTTCCCTGGCAGCTGTGTATGCGTTTTCATTGCCTCTTGGCGAAAGGGTCCTAGGAGAAAGGCATGATCCTGCTGCCTGCAGGGCGTTTCACACCGCATGTCTCCCTTTGCAGTCGGGCTGCTGGAGCTTGCGGCCGGGAGCCTGAGTTCATGGCAGAGGGATATGAATAAGCGACCCAAAGATTTGTGATAATCGTACGCTTTCTCCAGCACCTAAAACAATTGCATTGATCTCAGGTCAGAGCTGAAGCTTTCAGTGTAAACAATAAATAGCAGATGCTGGACTTAGAAACAAGCTCTCTTATGTCGCAAGAGGCAACAAAACCTCTTTGTAAGCGCAGGACCCAGCCTTTAGGGTAACAAAACTGAGAGGGAGAGGAGGAAGAGGGGAAAAACAGCACCACCATGTTCAGTGCTGAAACTGTGGTGAACAGTGTCAACAGACATACATGCACATACACACACAGAGAGGAAGATGTGTAAACATCACCTTATATTTTTGTTGGCTAGCCATCAAATTCTCCATTAGCACTGGCTGAACGATTGATTCCAAGAGTTTGGCGGCCAAAGAGAAAACCTGAAACACAACATTTTACTACTGGCAGACCCCAAAAGCAAGGTGCCGTTCTGTTTCCAGGTTAGTTAACTCTCCTCACGCTCATTTTGAAACTTCAGGATGATTTTGGACAGAAGACACTTGCTGCCACGCAGAAGCCAAGCAACAGAGCCCAAGTCCAAGTCGCCAGTTGGACCCATGTTAAACCTGTCAGAAGACCAAGAGTTTATTGCTCTTTTTTTGCCCCCTCATCAGCCAGTGGACGAATACAGCCTCCCCGCCGCGAGGAAGGTGGCCCCGAGGGCGGGCACCTGGGGACCTGCTGGCACGCGGTACCTGCAGGCCGGCCTCGCCAGGGAAAAACCGTGTGTGGCGGTGCTGTGGCAGCTCAGCCAGCACAGGGGCTCGGTGCGTGCCGCAACTCCCCAGGCAGCTCCTGTCTGAGCCCATACCAGGGGGCAAGGCAAAACCCCTAAATAGCAAAACTGATTTACGCTGACTTTTTTATTAAAAGTCACTGTGAAGGCACTGCAGCTCACAGGCAGGGTTCCCCTGTAAATCAGAAGTGATCGGAAACCAGCGGCCAGCAATCCTCTGGTCGCTCCCTGCCCTGTCCCGCGCACAGGGGCCCCAAACCCCACTTCAGTCCCAGTCCCTCTCCCCCACTCCCATGTCCTGCTCCCAGCCCCTTGGCTGCCCCGTGCTGTGCAAACTCCTCGCAGCATTAACCTGAGCCAAAGCCTAGGGCGATAGTCACTCAGATTTATGGCAAAAGGCAGGGGGTCCCTGGTGCTGGGAAGCAGGTGGGCTGCAGCACCTCAAAGTGCCAGCACCTCCCTGCCGTGCAGGGGCTGAGGGTGCTGGGGGCAGCCTCAGCCCAAGAGGCGTTTTGGGGTGACACCGGCGAGGGCAGTGGCTTGCGGGGGAGCCTGACAGAGAGGCCCCCCCTGGCTTGCTGGCCCCCCACCGCCCTGCTGCCTCCTGAGAGCATTATCTAAGTTTGCCTAAATCTCAGCAAGGCGGAGAAAAAAGAGCTCCCCCCCCCCCCCCCCCGGTTCCTAAGGTTAAATTAAAACTAGAGTAAATACTAACTTGCTTTCTGAAGATAAAAGCAACGTGCTTCCTTTTATTTTTACATTTAATTAACAAATGAGATTAGAAAGCTATTTGTGTTCATTGCAGTAGGAAACAAATGGCCGGACTCTTGAAAATAAGCCACCTCCTCGAAACCGGTCCCTAGACAGAACGATACAGCGGCTGCAGTTTTTCTCAGGCTGCAGTCCTGCGGTACCATCCCTATCAATTAATCCAGCTGTGCTCCTTGAAGCTTCCTGCAAAGCACAGGATGGGCATGCCACACTTCACTGACTGCCTGTAACATGGCTCACTAACACTTTTATTCAGTAATAATGTGGCTACCAGCCGCCACCTGTCACGCATACCTCAGCAATGTGACATTGATGACTCAACCCAGATTCCTGGGAACACCTTGACCATAGACACACTTGTGGGCGCGCACCACACCCTTTCCTGCGGCCCTTAATGCACCTCCCCTGAAAAGCATCTCAGTGCTGTCCGCTTGACAAAAGTGGTCCGCTGTCGGTTTAGCCGCTTGGCTACTGTTATTATAAGCCTGTGATTGTACCACCCACTTTGAATAGCGTGCCGTTAAAACATGTGAATGGTATTTGCCTGGAAACGTTTACCACTCAAAGAGCTGGGATGCAGAAGCATTTGTTTTATAGCACTCTAAAAGCGAGGTTGGCATCTAATGATTTACAGTGATTTTTTTTTTTACCTGAACATGTAGTTTGTATAAGTGCATTGCAAAGTTTAAGATCTGATCCTGTTTTCACACCAGTTTTTCTGAAGTCTGTATCAGGGCCATGCTGTTTGCATAGCACAGCTCTCACTGTAGTGCAAATGTAGCTAATCCCTATTCCCATTTCAATGCACAGTCAGAGTAACTTTATATGTTACAAGCTGTGGCTATAATTGCCTTCTGCTCCTTGCTTGCTGCAGTCCACTGTATTTGTTGATAGATATAATTCAAATTTAGCCTGGCAATCTGCATCCTAAACAATTTTCAGATGTTGTCATTTGTTTATTTGCTAATATCTTTCTTTTTTACTTTTCCCCCTTTTCGTCTCCACGTGTGTTTATCTACTCTGCTTATAATACCTTTAAGAAGTCATAAACAGATTTTCCCCCAACTTACTTGTTTAGATACGGAAGTGGTTATCAAACGAGTCTGCAAAATAAACTGGATGGTTTTAACCACGTTTACGGTGGGATAATCCCATCCATTGTGGGGAGCTGAGCACACTTCACGCTGCCTGCCTCCAAAGAGACGGAGACAAATCAGTGCAAATGCTGTGTGTAAACAAGACCTGGCAATGTCACTTCTTCAAGGTGGGGAGTCTCAGGACTGCGTGTTTCCACAGTGCTTTGCTCGGCGTGCCGGTTTTCAGCCTCTTGTCACCACTGCACGTGTAAGATTGCAGCGGTGCACAGGCTGACATTTTGCTGCCACAGGTGCCCACCTGCCCTTGATTGTCTCCCTCAACATTCAGCCCTGTCTGGACCAGGAGTTTTTATTTTACTCCCACTTTTTGCTGCATTTCTCTTGGTTGCTGAGCCCCTTGCCCAGAAAGACAGGCAATGTGGTATGCAGTTTGCTGTCACTAGATCACGTGAAACGGGTCAGATCCCGAGGCCCCGCGTGAGTCCTGCCCGGGCAGCCACAGCGAGGTGGCCAGAGAAGGAGCCACGGGGGAGCTTCTCACGCGTCTCCCAGGAGGCTGTTGATGAATAAAGTGTTTCACTTAAGCACCAAAAGACAGCAGACTCCCTGCTGCCGGGGTAACCAGGAGAAGCTATGATGGATGAGGCTCTTCCCCACTGTAAGCTGCGAGGCGTGCAGAAGCCTCTCCTTTTGTTTCCCAAACTTGCTGCTGACTGCCAAATCTACCCAGCCTGACATCATCCTCCGCTAAGGGTGAATCAGCGCGGCTGGGGAGCATGGTTTTGCAATCTCTTAATGACAATTCGCCACAGCTTGTCCCTGTATCAACTGGCCAGGGAAACAACAGTAGTGCCCAGTAAGCAAGAAACGTGCTTAAACCTGTGTCTTAGGTAATGCCGCTGATGCTGCAGCTGTGCACATGGCCTGGGAGTAATTTTGTTACTCAGCTCCACCTAGTGGCATCGTCTTTAGAGAGACTGCTGTGGCTGTGGGAGGGTCCACCGCCAGCGGGGACTGCCGGCGTCCGATGGGTTCGTTTAATTGCAGCTTTTCTCCTTTGGGATAGATGCACGTGTATGTGTGCATACTGCTGCAGCTCTCTATGCAGCATGTGTACACAAAACTGTACAGAAATGCTGAAATGACACAGAACCACCAAACTGGGTTCAAAGCTGCTCTGTATAACCTCTTGGCCTCCTGTAGCTCTTGTCCCTTTTTTATGGGGACATTTCACTCAGTTGCTGCATCTTGACTCAACCTGAAGGTGAGCTCCAGGAGCTCTGGGTGTGTGTGGGCTGCACTTTGCAAGAGAGGTCCTTAATCCCAAGCCAGGGCTCTCCATGCTCCTGAAATATGGTAAATAATAGTCAAAACGGCAGCAAGAAGTGGTTAAGTGTGAGAACAGTTAAAGCAAGCATGGCCCCAAGTAGCAATCTGGGTCTAGTATCTGCTTGGGGAGCATATAGGGCGCGTTTCAGTTCAGGCCCATGAAGGGACCCAGCCATTAAGCCTGGATATAGAGTCACAAGTTGCAGTTTATTCCTGGCTGGGACTCAGTTTGTTCTTAAATGAACTTTGTAAAGTCATTTTAACTCCAGGACTCAGAATGAACAAGAATCGTGTCAACCTGTTTGCAGGTCGTAACACTTTTTCTTTGAATTTTTGTATTTCACATGAACATGGCAACTTCCACAGGAGAACCGAAGTGGGAGTTACTCAAAGCCAGGGAGAAGATAATGCCAAAATCATCATGACTGTGAAAAGCATATTTGCATTTTTCCCCAGGGATGCTCATTCTTAATATACAGAGGTGCTAAAAGTAACAATATTCGCTTATAATGACATGAGTTTTATTAATGACGTCCCTGAATAGGAATTTCTTGGACATACTATTCAAGTTGGGGATTGGAGCGTGTACGAGGGATTCACATGCTGCGCTTCGCTGAGTAGAGGCATGTTTTGAGCAGCTTCTTGAGTCCTGAAGATCAACAAATCCATATGAAAGTGAGGCTTAGCTTTTACATTCTGCAGTGCCTTTCAACTTCAAAGTGCTTCACACACATTAACTCATCTGAGATGCGTTCCGTCATGAAACTGTTATGCCTTTGTTTTTTTGTACCACACTATTATTATATACATTAACCTGGTGCCTAGAGGCCCAACTGAGATCAGGCCTCTGTTGTGCACAGCCGGAATAAAAAACACCCAGCTTCTATCCAAATGAGTTCATGCTCTACAAAACTAGCAATGGGTGGGAAAGGAAAGAGGCGTGGGGAAGTGAAGTTCGCCGTATGTCACTCAGTACGCTGTTTGCATAGCGCAGACAGAGCGCTAAGTCTTCTGCATTTGAGGCCGGCACGCAATCCTTTGGCTTCACTGCCTCCTGTTAATGTCTCAGTTGGCAAGAAGGCCTGCCAGCCATTTTGTCTCCAGAACAGACAAAACTGCACACACCAGTTACCCTCTCACAAGTGCGTTTGCTTTGGCTGCTTCCTTTCCTGCTCCCTTAATCCAAATTAAGGTTATTCTCACTGGAACCATTCTTTACACATCGCATTTAAAAAGAAAAAGAAAATATATATATATATATATATTAGGCATAGTGTCTACTGTCTAGTTTGTTGGCTCATGTATATATACGTATGTGCTGAAGTGGAGGTGATACCAGGTTTGACATTTCTTGGCGATAGCTTACTCTTGCACCTGCATTGCAGTGTCCTGAGAGCTTGGGCAGAGAGCACACCTATGGTTTTGTTAAATGTGAAATGCTTCTAGAATAGCTTTTCTAGTAGCTTAGTTGGTTAGTTTGTTCAGTGCTTTAAAGATACAAAGAACCATAAAAGTAGTAAGTATTTTTATTTCTAGTAGTACCAAGTATAAAAAATTTGCTGCCCAAGCCACAGAGGAGCAATGCTGCACGCTCAGAGTAGCTTCAGAAATGTGCACGTAAAGGTCTAGAGGGCTACGCAACCTGGGACATCTCTGAAAAAAGAAAAGGAAACCCAAGTTAGCTGCGAATACAAACAAGTTGGTTGCACCCCTCGTATTGCAAATAGGATCTCAGGAGACAATAGGTAGGTCCAGATATCTGGAATTAAACTGTATGCAAGGTGTGGGCTGAAGTGAAGCTCTCATTTGGAGAAACACTGTTGGGACTGTTGGCGCAAGGGGACCATTAGCTTCCTGCAAATCAGTCATTAGAATCAGGTAGGTCCTAGGAGTTTGCTACAGATCAGTAGCCGTCTCGTAGAATTTGACACTGACTTGTATTTCTGTACCAGATCTCTGGAGGTCGACTCCGTAGCAATATGGAAAAGCTGTCATTTCAAACTACCTAAGCAGGTACCTTCCTTTTAGAGAAATTTCCACAGAGTTTTACAGAGTAGTATCTTAACACTTCCACGGTTAGTTCATTCAACTTTCATTTTACTTCCTTTCTCCTACCTTGTATAGACAGAGTTTTGGGGGTGGGGGGCAGAGACTTTTTCTATTTTTTCATGCCTAATGTAATAGGCCCCTACCTTGAGGGGAGGTAGGCACTGTCCTAATAAATATAGTGAATTAATGTATTTGCATGACCACCTCCTTTAACCATGCGGGAGGAGTATTGCTAGTTGACCTTCCTCTGTTATTAGCTTTCCAAAGTTTGCTTTGAACATTCATGACAGTTCAGGCATGTGCCACAGAACTTGCCTGCACAATCTGTCTTGGTGAAAAGCCAAAAAGCCCCACTTCAATAGCTAATATCTTTTCTGGGGCTTGATAACAATTTTTTTAAAAGTCGTCTTCTGTTCTTGTCTAAGAGCTGGGTGACTCCATTCCCTTGGAGGGCTGTCTGGCCCTCTGACCAATTTGTCTTGTCCATGGCAGTCAGGGGCAGGCAAACAGTGAATCCACAAATTCTGTAAGCTCCGTGGAAGAGAATAAAAACTTGTGAAGATTTTGCTTCATTTATGCTTTGCCTTAATGTAATTTACCATCTTTCAGCGTCTTGCCTGCACTTTTTAATTACTGCAATCCTTCTGTCATTTTTGTAATTTTAAAAAAGCCAATTATATGACAGTCTTGATTGCCTAAGAGTTGTAGTAAAATGTGCACATGTGTAAGTGAGGGTGATTGTTCTTTCTTGTTTGTTTTTGTTCTATTCGCCTTTTGGATTTCTAAGTTATATAATTGTTCCCTTTGGCTTGTGATCAAGGTTTCAGATTAACTATGGCTCTGCTGTAGTACACTGGGTAGTTGACATATGGCTAATCCACCAGACGGGCTCTGGCTTCTCACTCCTTAAAAATGTGTGGATGAAGGATTTTGCTGCTAAGATGGCATTGTCAGCCATCCATTAGGAGAAACTAAGGTCCCAATTTCCATCTCTAAAACAGTGTTAAGAGCAATGAGTTCAGCGCTGGCTTACAGTGCTACTATTCCTCTTGTGGATGGGCCTGCAGATATGTAGAGGAAGCTCAGCTCCCTCTGGCTATTGGGGGGATTACACATGCTCAGCAACTCTGAAAATCAGACACGTATAAAACTCAAACCCACCTGTGTTCTCCCAGAGTAATCATAATTGGAAAACCTTCAAGCCTTTGTCTTATTTATGTAGCAGATATGATATTTTGTGTCCTACTTTTAGAAAAGTCTTACAAGTAAGGATTCCATACCTGCGAGCATTTATTACTTATTATTACTTATTTGTATTGGCAGAGTATTTATTTGGCAGGCCTTCCAGTAGACTGTGACACCGAAGTGGCAAGCACGGAATAAGCAGAGATGGAAAGATGGTCCTTACCCCTAAAGAGTGTAATACTGAGGCAAAAATCATCTTAAATGTACACTTAAATTAACTGTATCATACGAAAACTTTTAACTGTAAGGTTGATTAGGTTGTGCCCACAAATATTTGCAGGAATGCAGGCCTGGGCCCACCCACACTGAGCCCAGTCAAGCAAGGTTTTGTGTGGGTATAAGGCATGTGTGCCCATGGAGAACGATTTGCAAGGGAGAGACCTAATAAACAGCTCCTTCAACAGCTGTCTTTGATGATGCATCAGTGATACAATAAGCTAATAGACAAATAGCTTTTTAGATACCCCAGGTGGTGCAGGTAGTGGTGGATAAACCAAAAGTGAGGACTGTGCCTGGATCCTCTCTTAAAATTAGAATCTCTGAGCCTCAGAAAAGATCAAGTTTGGATCTAGACTTCAAATGTAGAAGGGCAGGCTGTTCTGTAATATTTACTTGCGTTCCTCTCTTTAGAGGGCATATGCTTGCAAAGTTCAAGAAACAAGCGTTAAACAGTAAAGCTAAGAAAAATGCCATTTCTAGGCTTTGGAAAGAAGATTATAAAAACCAAAAGTCATTGAGAAGGTCTGAGGAAACCAAGAGTACAAGATCATTTTGCAGGTATCTAAAAGACCCTGTTGTCATGAAAATGACAGGCTATATGAAACAAAACGATAGGGAAACACTGAGATGCTGTCTCCCCTGTGAATAATAATACCGGAGCAAGACATAAACAAAGCTGTGCCAAAGAGAGGCTGCAGCATAAGAAGACAGAAGCATACAGTGGTGTGGAAGACATAAGGGCAAAGAGGAAAGGTTCAGATACCTGGTGGTGCAGGTGGGAAAGCAGCACTAAGATCCTGGATACTTCAGGAAGAGATTGAGGAAGGAGAGTACTTTTTGAGTAGAAAAGGTAGAAAATTGGAGTCAATTTAGACTAAATTTGAACTCTGCATGTTGGCCATCTTTCGATCTCATAGCTTAGTGCCTGCAGATGCCGAGAGTCAAGATGAGGGGTTGAAAGACTTAATGTTTACGTTAGAATTGTGTTAATTCAACTATTATAAGCAGCAGGTTTGTGATATAAAAATATGTTTTCATTTCGCTCATTATATCAGTTAAGTGGTTGAAAGAGGCAAGGCATCCAAGGACATCTGAAGAGATTACTGTATCTCTTTGTTACACCCGTTCCAGTGTGGTCCTACCGCTAAGCTTTGGCAGCAATTCTTGGAATAAAATTGTTTCTTTTTAAAGATTATATAGCAAATTTGCAGGCCTAGATCTCACAGCTGGGGGCAGAGGAGGGGCTGCCTTTTGACTTTTTTGTCAAATTTGGGTTAGGTGCTAGAACTAAAAATGTTTACCCTAAATGAATTTTCACTCTATGGATTGACTTGACAGAAGGGAAAAAGCTGTGAAAATGCAAACTGAGCATTTCATAGTCAGCAACAGTCAAACTTTGGAACTTGCCCCCTGCATAAATATAATTCAGCGTAAATGTGGGCATTTTTTTCCTATGCAAAAAAATTACTAAAACCAAAAACCCTGTTTAAAACGTGCACCATGCATATACATCATTATTTGCTCCTTCTCTGTATAGGCCCATGAAAGCTAGGAGCTACCTTCAGCCCACCACAGCTGTCTGCTATATAGAAGAGCTCTATACTGAGAGAGCGGAGGATTACTTAAACCTGCTGCAGGTGTTTTGGCTGCAGCAGTGTGGGGAAGGTGCCTGGGTGACGACTGGGACAGGAGATCCTGGCAAAGGTTTAATTAAGGAAGGGTGTGAGTGATGCTGGGTACTTTGGCCCTCACGGGACCTCCCTCCCCTCATGAGGTGTGCTGAGGCGCTGCGTCCCCCTCACCAGAGCAGGGCTGCGGGTGGCTGCCAAACACGGTGGAAAAGCAGTGCTCTTGGAAATGGGGGCTTCGGAGGGGGCCTGTGGAAACCCCCACCGCCCACCCAAGCTCTGTCCCTGCAGGCCCCGGGCAGCTTGCAGGGCTTTGCCCTTACAAATCCCGAAGAAATCACACCTTGCCTGCTCCCCAGGCAGCTACTGCTGCTTTTAAGCTGTGAAGCGTTACTCAGCAAACAAAAACCTGGTTTATTGGTTTGGGATGGGGGGGGGGAGAGGGGGAAGGCAGCTGTGGCAGGGAAGCCGGCTTCTCCCCCTCCTCGCCGCCTCTGGGGGCAGAGGGCGGCTCTACCCTGCCCCGGGGCACCGCGTCTCCCTCGGGGCCGCCGCTGGGTGGCGCCAGAGGCCTCGCGGCGCGCGCGGCGCGCCCTGCTGCCAACGGCCCCAACGGCCCCCGGTGGGGGGGGGGGGGGAGGTGCCCGCCCTCGAAACGGCGCCTCGGCGCAGCCGTTGTTCCAAGCCCGGCTGTGGCGGGCTCCTCCTGGGCGGGCACCAAGCCCCGAGGGGACAGTTTCCCACTTCTGGCCTGGTCGCTGTGGAATTAGATGAGCTCTTAAATTAGCAGCAGCTGTTGCAAAACGAAGTGGGGTCACCTGGGGGCTTTCTTCCAGCTGTGGGGCAGTCTCGCTGAGCTGGGCGAGTACTGCCCAGCGGGGAAGTGGTATTTATCGGATGCCCCTGCTGCTTTTTTAGGTTGCGTCCAACCAAGAGTGGCTATTTAAGCCTGCAACGATGTCATATTTGGATAAAAGGCTAGGGGAAGCTGTGTATATCTACTGAGAGAGCATGTTGTAGGGAATGTTGCTGTTTTACGTCTCTAAAAATACACAAGTTGCTCTACAGTAAGAAAACTGGGGGTGAAGGATTTGCAGGGTGTGTTCCTGAAGGCTTTTGCACCTGCTCAGGCAGAGATAATGCTCAGGTTACGGGGAAGGATCTGGTCTAATAGGAAAAAGAAGTGGTTAATTTCAGTGTGATCTTGGGATTTCTGTTTAGATTTAAAAAAGCAAAAGGTGAAGTCATCTGCTGCACTAATTGTTTTTGAGAGGCAGGGAGCGAAGAGCAGATGTCTTGGCTGTGTGGTTTTTAGCAGTGGAAGAAAAGAAGGCAGGATTAAGACCGGTTACAAGTCTATTTGGGATATGTTGTAGCCATTTGTTGCCTGGTGTGTGGAAGTGGAGGACCTGTATTGCTGACATGCTTTTGTAGATATTAATCTGAAATTTTTTTTTTTTTTTTAATTATACCCTTTAAAAATGGTCATGCTTCTTCATCAACCCTCTTAAGGATACATGGCCCATGTGTAAAGAGACCTCAGGAGTGGTAGCGTGAGAAGATGGCTCTTAGTTGAGTGTAGGTGGCTGATAAGACTTGGATCCCAGCATTGTGCAAAGGATCAGTCTTAGAAATAACCTATAGGCCAGTACCAGGGGCTGAAAACTGGTGCTCTGGGCACAGTCTCAGTTTTGTTTTCCCCTTGGTCTGAAGAGTCAGACCAAAGCTCCTGTTCTCCATAAAGACATCCAGTCTTGGTTTAGAAACATCATGCAAAGATGATAAATCTTCTGCCCAATGCTTTGCTTCTCTAGTTAATCAACTTGTGGGTTACAATTTTCGTATCTGATTTCACAGATGAATTTGTTTGGCGTCAGCCATTAGAGTATTGCGTGTGTGTGTGTGCCTTTTTCTGCTGAATGAAACAGCGCTCCAGTAACCACATTTTCTCCTTATGAAGATTTGCACGCTATGATCAAATCCTCTTTTAGTCTTCCTTTTGATAACCCAAACAGCTGGAGGTCCCTGGGCCTCTCTTGCAAAGCATTTTCTCAAATCTTCTTTGTGGCTCTTTCTTCCTCTTCTCCAATTCTTATAAGAGACCTGAGAAATAACGTCCTCTTTCACTACTGTTCCCTTCCAGTGTAAGGCAGCACAGTTACAATAACCTTTTTCTCCTCCTGATGGCTGCACACAGGAATTGTACTCACTCATTTTGCATTCATCTGAAGCATGCTTAATGTCTTTGTTGTAAACCCAACTCCTTTTCAAATTCTCTGTTTTCTAGAATACACTTTATTGTTCTGTAAGCGTGGCCTGCACTTCCTATTTTTGCATTTATTGCATTGTGTTTGCTTGAATGATGTTTTACTCAGCTGAACTTACCTCATGATCAGGTTGTTTTTTCCCTGGGTCAGTCTCTATATGATAGATGTGTGTGTAGCACACACATACATGTATCATGTGTATATCTGTTTAATGGGGGGGAGGGGGGAGGGCATTTGTGGGCTGTGTACCCAGAAGGAAACACTGCAGAACCCCATTAGAAACTCCCACAACTGATCATGTTTCTCCATTATCTTTGTGAGTTCTGCCAGTTGGCCAGTCTTTAATCCATTTAACATGCTTTTATTGACATGGGATAGAGCTATCTTTTAAATAGAGTACCCTGCAGCACTAAGTCAAATGCTTTACCTCAGTTGTTAATTTTCATTATTACCAATCAACCCTCCAGTCTCAAAGAATGTAATCAGGTTTATGAGTCAGTGTCTGTTTTCCATATAATCAGGTAGAGTAGCCCTACTTATATTCCCATCCTTTCATTCTTTATTGATTGAATTGCAGGGTTTGCCATTTTCTTGCTTTGTACTGAGAGTTATAATTACTGAGGTCAACCCGCTCTCTGGTAAAATGCTCCAGTCTTCTGGTGTATTCCCCGTTTTTCTGAAGGGGCATCTCTTCTCAGCGTAATCAAAAGAGGTATGAAATTGGATTCTGCTGCAGCCCCCAAGTCTCGTTATAAGCAGTTTGATGCCAAAGGCCTGGATAAATAAAAAGTAGTCACGACGCTGATACTTTTCTATGAAATGTCCTAGCATTTGTTCACTGTCATGAACGCTTCATGACTTTAAAACTTCTGTTTGATCTGCATGTTCCTGTAAACCCTAAACCCTTTAAAACTGTGCTGTGGAAGGACAAATATTCTATTTTAGAGATATGTTTTGCACACCCCTGACATGTATCAAAATTCCATTTTCATTCTTAGGAATGTGTTTTAATCTCTTCACGTGGACTGAAGCAGGCTTTTACCAGGCCGCAGTCTTTAACTATGTTGTAACCAGTTAATCTGACTAGGAACAGATTCGGTTATCAGTCCAACAGCCATCTGTTCATATCTTCCCTTTTAAGCACTGTACAAAGTCATCTGAAAGATACAGAGCGGGAGAGAGAATCGCCAGATAAACTGGCCTTTAAAATGATCCTCCAAAGTACCTTATCTTTCCTTCCAGAGAGAAAAGAATATGGATTAAATCCACAAATCTCATTTGTTAAGAAGGAATTAATTATGAATTTTCTTCTGCTTTGTCTAATTCTATGCATTTGGAGCTGCAATATGGTATCTTGTCTTGTAGTGTGCTCCGTTTCTTGTTCCTGAACCCCACGGGTAGGTGCACAGGGCCATCTTACATTCTAAGATGTGATGATGGCCTTATCCATTAGTATTTGTAAAATACTTAGTTTTGGAAAAAGGATGCTTCTCACATGCAAAGGCTGTTTAGAAAATGGACATTTTATGGTTTTGTTTATTGGATCAATTGTGTTGCGAAGTTTAGAGATTACATTGATGCCGAGTCTCCTAAGGTGCACACCAGTATGATGTGTGGGTGCCCCCTCCCCCTCCCCCGTGATCTTTGGTGGCAAATGTAGTTGTAGGTGTACCTCAGAGCCCAGAACAGGAGTTGAAATCTCACTGACTGTGGGCAGCAATTTCATTAATGACTGGAATGGGAAGTCACTTAGTCATCAGTCTTTATAACGTGCTCTGTGAACAGGAGAAGTAGAGTCTGTTTTCGGTCACACTGGTCACTTTTGGCTGTTCCATTTTATTCTGTGCTACACCGTGTGACTTCCTGTGGGACTCATAAAAGGGAAGTGTTCGGTATGGCAGGTGCTTTGTGAGCTCAAAAGCATAAGCTTGTTTTTCCCCTCCTGTGAGGTTCCTGTTATTCCAGTCCTAGCTGGCATTCCTTTAAGCATCGACTCAGCAGTGTTGTGGATGCAGAGTTGTGCGGTGATGTCAGACAACTGCATGTGCATCAGAGCCCTGAAACACAGTATGAACTATTAAGTAAGGCTCTGGGCTAAATTTGTAACTGCCCTCAACCTTTAGAACTGTATCCGCTTCCTCTGGTGGCGACATCCCTTTGGTCTTGTACTCCACCTGCCTGTGAGCTGTGGAGTCCCACAGCTATTGCTGCCTTGCATGGAGGGCCTGTGGTAATGGCTCTGCTGTATCACCTGGTTCTGCTTGTGCTAACAAAGCTAGGAAGCTCAGAAGCACCTGGAGGTGCACAAGGGGCAACAGAGACATGTTGCAACAAGGGAAATTCCAGCAGGACACAAGGAAAAAAAAATCCCTCCCCAAGAGAGTGGCTAAGCACAGGAATTGGTGTCCAGAGAGTCTCAGATTCAATCCATGAGCAAAGCTAAATGGACGGGGCCCTGAGCAACCTTATCTCATGTGGAGTTAGCTCTTTGTTGAGCAGTAGCTTGGATTAGGTGACCTCCACAGGTCCCTGCTAGCCAAAATCTTTCTTTCAAATGATTCCTCTGCAGTCAGTAGTATCACTTCCCCATACCCAAGTTCATTCTGGCGGTGTATGTCAGAGGTCATTTTTTGGCCCCATTTTTTGATTCAGAAATGTGTTTGTTTCTCCCCTCAAATTTACCTTTTTTTTTTTTTTTTTTAAACTCCTCATCTTTGTGGCTCCATAGCATAAGTCAATCAGATTCCCAAAGTAGCTGGATTCTTACCTGTTTTGCCAGATGGAGGGTTGGGCCTTGCTCTGGAATGCAAGCTGTAACGTCCAAGGAATTAACACCACTTACTAAAAGAGGTGACTTGATCTCGTGGGCCAGTTTTTCACTGATGTAGATCTCCATTTACTTCAATTCCTAGTTGTTTAGGATCCCAGCAGCAAATATTTCTTTAATGTAGTGAAGCCACAGCTGTATCTCTGGGTTCCTTACTGTGAGTTTTAGTGGCTTAGGTCAGAGGGTTCATTGCTGTTTGGAGCATAATCAGCAAGCATTCATTCTCTGTACAGCCAGCATGTAAAAGTTGCAAGAGCTGCACACAGTGTGTACTCGATCAATGTAAATCATTTAGCAACCCACGTAATGGATGTCTCACTATTGGACTAAAAAATCCACTTGGTAATACAGGCAGATGAGTCATGAACAAATTTTCCATTTATCTATAAATGATCGTATCCACAAGAGGCTCTGAAAGCTGAACAGACTTCAGCTTCCCAGCCATTTTCAACAGTGAGAATGTAAGTTGAAATACTGTTGCAGTATTTTCCTGTATTCTGAATGTCTTCATTCAGTACCAGGATGGCATTTTGCTGTAGCTAATAATCGTAATTATTAGCACAACCCAGTTTTGGTCACTTGAGGGACTGGGGTGATTCTGTCCCATATTACTGAGTGCTTGTGCTGGTGGTGAACATGTGTAAATGCATATGTCTTGAAAAGAGGTTTGGACTTTGGACCAGGCTTTATAAGTTGCAAAATCCTTGCCTGAATTGGAAGCTAGGGAATCTCCTCCCCACTTGAGGAGCAGTGGGAATTGCTGCGGAAGTTGGAGCCTTGCTAATAATTCAGCAGAGATTTCCTGGGATTAGAGTACGGCCCTCATTTAGAGCAGTGACATCAGAGCAGGAGTGTGTTGGCTGGGAATCAGCAGCTGCAACGCATACAGATGATGAGCTTTCTCCTTGCCACTAGAGGTCAAATCCCTAAACCTTTTCACTCAGTCGGTATCTATTAGCCAGTCAGCAAATGCTACGAGCAGCAAAGCATAGATTTGAGCTCACTTTCTTTCCTTTCCTGAGTAGTTCTCATGTAACAGCATAGGAAACTTTGCACCTTTCCTTTTTCCATCCCTCCATTTGTTTTTTCAGTGTCATAGCACTATGAATCAGCAGGTAAATTAAACATCTTACAGTTTGTTCTTTGAAATGAGAACTTGTTTAGTCCTTTTTAAGAAAAGAACTCCCCCTCGCTATCTCTTTTTTTACCTGGATTTTGTCTAGTCCTCACAGACTTTCTTCTATTCCACTCTCTTGTGCTTGTCTGTGACCCATGTGACAGGTGAAATGGGCACAGCTTTCTGAGCGTGATCTGTTAGCTGGCTTGTAGAAAAAGAATGCCATGGATCAAACTCATTGATTCTTTAGTGCTTACCTGGATTGCCTCAGAAACCTGGATTTGGCTCTGTACGTCCTAAAGAAATAGTTAATTTTTGTATGAAATTCTAGTTGCAGGTATTTTTTCTTTTACTTTTGGGGACACTGTGGTAACTTTTAAAACAAAAAGCTCTGTGATCAGAGGTCATTCCCTAAAAGCCTGAAAAATTGTAAAAGTAGGTCAGTTGCATTAAATGAAGAGAAGTTCCCTTGCATTTTAAAATGTATATAATGATACTTTGTTTTCAGTTCAGGATTTCCCAGTGCTATGTGATAGTGAGTTAGTGGGCAATACCTGTTGCTTGGAGAGAGGAATCCTGCTCCCGCAAAAGTACACTCGTGGAATGCGGTCACTTTAATGCTGCCACACATGGGCAGGGTGCTTCATGGGCAAAGATGTGGTCCCCCCAGCTCTAAGTAAGAAAAAGGATATGGTCCCCCCAGCACCAAGTAAGATAAAGGGTAACAATTGCTCACAGATGTAAAAGGAAGAGGAGGAAGAAGAGGCCGTGGATTCTAGATCAAGGCTGTAACATTTTGTAAGTGAGAACACAGGGACCTTCTCTAGGCCATGCTTTTCACACAATTTATCTTGCCTTCCTGACTGGCAGGTGGGCCTCTCTCTCTCTCTAAATTTATATATATATATATCTTTTTTTTCTCCCTTTCTTTTCACTCTGTTTCTTTTGTGCCCAGAAGCTCTCATCAGAGGTCAAAATAGTGTAAGGCTACCTGCTGTACAGAATCAGAAGAACAAGGGCCCTGCCTGAAAGTGCTGACAGAATTTGCGTGATTCTTACTAAATCCAGCCTCCAGTTCAGGTTTTCATCAGTGCTTGTGGAAATAATTCCTCATTTACGCTGGCAGAATTGAGATGGGAAGCAGTTCAGAGCTGCCCTTCGAAAATATTCAGGGTTTGTGTGTAAGATGATGTGCAGCTAGCTGCACATCAAGAGTGACCCTGGGGTGTTCCAGAGTACTGGCCTATGCTGGTTGTGGAAACGGTTCATTCAGAGCTGACTCTGATATCTCTGCCCTGTTCTTTGTGCCGCAGCTTCAAAACAATGAGCAGTAACAGATGTGGAAGTTTGGTGTGGAGCTGGTGAAATAAAACAGAGCCCACTGTAAATAAAGAAAAAAGTTTCTGATTAGTCAATGGATTAGGCTGACAAGCTGGTCAAGTTTCTTCATTCTCTTTCTAGGCCTAGAGCGAAGAAAAGACATAAACTTTTATTCCAGAAAAGGCCACTGCATAGAGAGGCTTACAAATGTATCTGCTCAGGAATTTCTCCCCAAACTGCACTGGTGACTGAAAACAAGAAAGGATAATTGATGAAGAATCGTGCAGATGTTTACAGAGCTGTTGAGATTTATGTCTGAAGACGATTCAACCCTGAAGCTGCACTGTTTTTTGTGAGGAAGAAGCTGACAGGTCAGTGGGAGATAACCTTCTCAATTTCTGTTCCTGTCAGTGTAAGCTGGTTTCAGACTCAAGAGTAAATGGCAAATTAGCCAGCTGCAGTTCTTGGGTGGTACAGTCCTCATGGCAATAGGGCCACTTTTTCCCTTACATTTTATTTGCTAGAAAAAACATGTCCAAGTCTGTGACTAGGCTGATACAGGAATGTAAAATCATCATATTCAGTAAATACGATGTAAGTCCAGAGATAGGACATGTAAATATTAGCATTCAAATGTTCTAGTGTTAAGCAATTGCAGTGTTCAAGTCAATTAGCTTGATGTATAGAGCCTGTGTATTTGACACTTCCCAACAACATTGGGACAATCACAAGATGAGAACAGTCAGCATGTTCTTTTAAGTATCAGATGCTACAGCTAAGGGATGTTTATGCGTTTCCTCCTCTGAAGGCGATAAAGGCTTTGAAGGGCAATCTGTAGGGAGCCTTCAAATAAAAGGTCATAGAGTAAAAGGTTGTTTTACTTTCTGTGAAGGTGGAAAAAGAAGCAGAGAAGAAAAGAGAATGATGCGTTTTTACGGTACTAGGGAGAGACAGTTGATAAGGTCTCAGTGTTTTAAAATGGGCTGGTGCTGAATATGCAACTCTTAAGTTTAATTTTAGTGAATCTCCACAGAGATGTATCTTATCTACCTACTAAATCACTTTAATTTTTGACAGATAACGTTGTGCTAAAGAAAATACAGTGAGATTATAGTGGGGTTTGGAGGTTTTACACATTGTGGGAAACCAGACTATTAGGGTAAATTCCTCCACTTGGCTTGACCTGCTATCCGAGAGGCCTGTTGTCCAATATTGGAGAGGGAGGCAGGCAAAATTTCTCCACGCTTTCCCACTGGGCTGACTACTTGTTCTACCTAAGAGGGGCCTTTCTCTTGTATCTCCCTCTGCTAAGGGGAGAGGGGGAGTGGGTTTTCTTTTGTTTTTTTGCTTTAGTTCTTTAGTTACTGAATTAAGCCACTATGTTCATGGAGGAAGTGATTGGCTGCTCAGGGCAGCCTACAAGATTCATAAATTATCAGAACACAGCTCCAAATCCATGTGAGAAGGTCATTGAGATCAATTGTGGAGATGAAGCAAAATGTAATATTACTCAGTACAAGGCAAAGCAAGGTAAGACGCAGAGAGTTGGACAAGGCACATCTGTCAGCAATGGAACTGCCCACAATGTATATGAGAAGATTTACTGTGAGAGCAGCAGTATGTCAGTGCTTTTCGCTTTGCCCACAGTCTGCAGTTTCTTAGTGAGGCTCTTCCTTTCTTTTGGAATCTAACGTCCTAGAGACAAGAAACTTGACCCAGCTTTGTGGGGATCTTAAGCTTTAGCCTCTTTGTGATTGCTTTCTGTGCAGATATCTTATAATGGCACACTGTTTTGTTATCTCATGCAGCTGATGTGGTGTGGCCAACTACACCTGGTTTCAGGCCAGCCTTCGCTGCTCACATAATCCAGGGAATGGACCACTGAATGGAACTTGTTTGCTTTGTGAACAGCAGTGGTTTGCAATTTGGTGTTCAGAACATGTTCTGTTAAATTGAAAGGCATGAGTTAGAGGGACAAAAATGAGGCAGCATGGCTTAGCAATGATGTTTAGCTTTTGACCTTTTTCTTTTAGGCTTTGTTCCCCTCTTCACCCTTTCTCTGTTTTGATCTTTTTTTTTTTGTTTTGTTTATTGCCTGCTCACAATTCTCGCTTGTTATATAATGCTGAATGCAGATTGTTTGAACAAAGAGCTGTGTCTTGCCTGGCACACGAAATGATTTAACAATTAAACTGACAGCTCAACCAGAAAAATCTTCCTGGCATAAAGACGTGATGCAAAAGTTAATAGCTCTTAATCCAAAAGCAATGTTATCTTAGACTGTAATAGGTAGTGTATCTTGTTTGGGATAATACCAGTAGGTTGCTCAGACTTGGGAAATTTTCTGAAAGTGAGACTTAAGAATTCAACTTAAAAGGCTCAGTGCTATGCCTGGTAAAGGACTTGAGTACATGAAAGTTAAGAGTTGCACACCTAGGCCTTCAAGGTGGAAATCGGAATAGAGCCTCCTTAAAGGAGGTATGTTTAGGGTTGGGAATCTCGGAACAAATCCAAAGGAGCCATCAGAGCCCTCCTTGGATGCCCCCTTTATTTTTTATCATTATTTCTGGTAGATGAGGTTTGGAGGATGTCGCAATGCTGGAAACTCCAGAGTGGAAGGGAGAGAAACATTTTCAAGTTAAGTCAGGACAGGCCCATCTGACTATGCAAAGGGGGTTTTTTAAATTACCTACAAGTTCCACTTCAAGCTAGTGAGCTGCTAACAGCCCTGGGATATGACCACAAGAACGCTAGCACCAAAACTTTGTGACTCAGCACTTGTGGACCTGTCAGGCTGGGTCTGAGTCACTGAAGACCTTGTGGGATGGATGCTCAGCACACAGAGCAAACAGAGGTATATGTCTGGCTACCATGAGGTCATCATGGATCCCTTCGCATACAGTGGGGAACAGGATTTTTCTGCTACTACTCTCTGCTGAACTGTGGGGGAGTACTCAAGTGTTAGTCTTGATGGAGTGAGTATGAACTCATTTGAGAAAACAACTTTTTAACCTGGTAGCCAGGAATACTTGCAATCACAGCAAAGGATTAAGTCAAGTTTCATGTATGTCCATGGCTACTAATTCTGCATTGTTGTGGATCGTGTGTTTCAGCCTTTCCAGTCTCTGTGTTACCTAACTGATACTGCAGGAGAAGGAATTTGGAAATGTTTATGTCCGCTCAGTGAAAATAGTGGCCCAGTTTGTGACGTATTTTATTAGGTCATAAAAAGGCTAATTTTTCTTTAAATTTTGGTTTTGTTCTTTTCTTTCTTTTTCTGTTCTTAGCACATGGAAAAAATCACTGCTGATTTTTGTGGACGATGCTCCTATCTTCATGAAGATGACTCTAGTAGCGATATCCTCATCGCTGCCAGTGCCTTCTGATCCTTGAACCTGAGTCACTGCATCTCTGCAGTGTATCTCTGTTTTCCTGGACATATCATTGGAACATGCAAGTAGGTGTCTATGGGATGGGAATTTTCAGAATGCTGTAAATAAATGATTTTTTTTCCCCCTGAACTGCTAATGCAGCTGTTTTAGTATGGTGAAAGACTGGATTGTAAATCTCTTGGGGCAGAGGCTGTTTTCCAGTTTGTGCGGTTCCAGTGTTCCTCCAGGCCTCATAATACTGTTGAACAGCAGCCTGCAACACAGACTTTAGCTGCTTTTTCTTGTAATGCCACACATGGAACTAGGATTTGGTAGAGAAGAGGAAGAAGTGGGGGAAGGATTAATGGCTTGCTTCTGACTTGGCTTGACATGACCTAGTTTGGCCACTGATGTTGATAAAGAGAAAAAAAAATGCATGCGGAAGTATTTCTCCCTCATTGTGTATAAATATATATAATGCACTAGATACATTTCTGCATGCATTTTAAAAAATTCTCTGCAATACTCTCTCCTCCGTGAGCATACAGGATTATACATACAGACAGAATTGATCTCTCATTACAAGCATTTGCTGAGGCTTTGCTCTCGGAATGGGATTCAGACGTTGTGGTCTCCCATCAAAGAAAGGCATGTGCTTGCCAGAACCTTCTTCCATTTCTTTCTGTGAGTGAGTTAGTAAATCAGCCATGCTTTATTGCTGGATTAGCAATCACACACCCAAATGCCAATATCTGTTCTCACTCTTTCTTCCTAAGATTACCCTTAAATCCTATCAAAGGATAGGAGGCCTTTTGCCTTGCCTGGCATTAGCACCCGAGTGACCTACAGCCAAAGCCAGCAGTCAGTAAATAAACTCACTCTGACGTACTGAAAGAACACAGTGTGCCTTAACTAGACCCACTGTTTCTTATGATGGTTCTAATTTCTCCTGATAATGCCTCCATTTTTGTTTTCTTTCCTTTGTTTTTGTGTGTGTTTTTTCTTCCCTTGCTCTGCCAGTTCAGCAACATAAACTGACATTAAACAGAAGGAAATCTGCCACAATTAGCCACTCAAGGCTCTATTGTGGGGTTACACAGGCTGGGGGAGTCTTGTGAAGCTGAAGACAGTGGAGGAGCTGGAACCCAGGAATATGAAGATAAGGTATGTACTTAATCAGTTCTTTTTGCCTTGTTCAGGGGGCAGATGAAGTTATTTCTCTTGTCTGCAGCTGAGTGTAGTCTGTGAAAAATGCCTGTTCCCCTCGGTCAGAAAGCAGAGAAATGGCACTGGAGACAGGTCATAAACTGATGAGAGAATTCACATTCTGTGGGCTTTCCTTGTCTTCAGTTTCAAAGGAGAGCTGCTTAAAGTGGGATGTTGGATATATTAAAAATACAAAACTATTGTATTTATATAAAAATATTAAAATACTTTCCTCAATTTTGCAGAGCCCCCCCCCGCCCCATTGAAATGGATGGCTCAGCAAAGACTCCTTACTCTGTTATAACTACTTTGTGTTTTTCATTGCAGTTGTTGGTTGTTACTGGGATTCATTTACAAAAATGCATAAGTTTATGCACAGAAAACAGAAAAAAAAATAACATCACAGTTACATAATCATACATTTCTTTTTTAAGGAGCAGATATTTTAAAATGGGTTAGAAACCTGCAAGATAAATACTAAAATATTTTGAAAAATAATTTATATTCTTATAGTTTTAGTATGTTCTGCTGCCTGGAGGATCCACATTAATGTATCTATTAAACATTTTATTTACAACCCTACAATTTTTTTGTAATCTATTGTTAGATTTAAGGGATGGTCCAGAGACTTTAAATCTTCTTAATACTCAGACAAAGATAACAGGATATAACCTGAAAGGTATAAACAGTGTTCATACTTAATCCTGAATCACAGAATCATTTAGGTTGGAAGGGACCTCTGGAGATCATCTAGTCCAACCTCCCTGCTCAAGCAGGGTCACCTAGAGCATATTGCCCAGGAAAAACACTTGGGGAAAAGTAATGCAAGTGCAAATATGATTACGTAGCAACTACTTGGGAAATGGTGGAACTATTTTAGATGAAACACTATTAAACACTTTCTTGCCTTATTTTAAAACAAAAGAAAGATTACAGATTTTTTTGATAACAGACCACTGCCTTGCACTGGCCTTTTTAAAGAGGAGAAAATTAGACGTGCTGTGTGAACATTTGCATCCTAGGTTTGCATGTAGTGTGATGTTAAAAGTTATTTAGGGATTAAAGCACTCCAAACCCTGGAGCCACCAGGAAAACCTGAATTCATTTCCTGCTTTGCCACAGACTTCATGTATCACCTGGGGAAAGCTGCTTTGTCTCTAAGGTCTCTCAGTCCCTAAGTTTCCTTTCTGCGTAGAGATATCACAATGGTGAGTACATGAGAGACAGTGAGGTGCTTCAGTGCTTATCTAATGGGAACCATGTGAGTACCTACAGTAGTCACCCCCTGCCTCCAGCAGGCCCTGCCCTGAAGAAGGTGGCTCCCTACCTAAAGAGATCCTGAGAGCAGTATTTCATCATTGTGGGTTAAACCCCAAGCAGGTATTCAGTGGGCAGCAGGAAATCATGGGTCCACAAGAAACAAACATGAAATGCTGAACCATGCTGGAAAGAGACAGTGCTTCCTTCTTGCGACAGTGTGCACTCTGTAATATCTGTCCTCAGCATAGCCTCAGGACACCAGGATCCTGAGCCATGATGAGGCTTTGGAGGTGCTGCAGTAATAACAGCTTGATTCTGTTTTAATAGCGGTCATCTCTGCAAAAGCACAAACTCAAGTTAATTGCACAAGGGCAGGAGAATGTGAAATTATTACAATAATTAGACCAGGACAGCAGTCTCAGTCCAGAAAAACAGCCTGAAGCACAACTGTGCTGGAGAGAGCACAGTCCAGCTCATTAGAACCAAATGTTAAAAGACTGGCTTTTTAAAAAACTGCCTCTCCTAGTGGCAACTGTTCTCCTAGTAGCTGCACTGCCCGTGCTTGGTAGCATCTACTTCTCTTTTCCTGCATAGCCAAACTGAGACCAGCAGCTCCTGTCTAAGCGTGACTCTGCCCCCTGCTCCTGGCCTGGGAAGCCAGAGGTTGCAAGCCCCCTTCCATGGGCCTTGTGAAAACATCCCCTCCAATACATGTGCTTGAACATTGCTTTGTTTAGATACATATGGGTAGAAGGAAACATCTGTGTGCCCATCAAATAAAATATATATGCCCATTTGTTTGGGGATAGTAGTTGCATTTTATTTATGGCATCTTCTAGTTCCTGAAATTGTCTAATGTGCATTTTATGTCCCAATTTAAGTTAGCTGTATCTGCAGAAACTCATTTCTTGCAGTTTTTCTCCTTTACCTGTTAATATAGTATTATGAATGCTGAACTGCCAGCTTTGCTCTGCCAAGTGAGAGACCTACTGGATTTTACACCTGCTGCTCCCTTTTCTAGTTAGAAGCTCTCTGGATATGACTGCTGTCACGCTGCCTTGAGCCATAGCCAGTGACCCTGTGAAGGGCTAATGCTAGCAATACGCAGCTTCTGAAGCAAACACAGCTTGTAGTCAGTCAAGTGACAACAAACAACTATAACTTCTATTCTGTCTGCTCAGTCAGAGTGGACGCTTTTAGTTGTGATTTTTTTTTTTTTTAAAAATCTGTCTGGGATTAGTATTGATCAAATGTTGTAATTCCCAGTTTCTTAAATCTCCTGAGAGCAGATTGCATCCACAGTAGCATCTCCTTGGTCTCAGAGCTGCAAGGCAATAATTCTTGGGCCTTACTGTGTGTCAGTTCTCAACAGGGAAAGGCAACGATACCTACATCTCCTGATGCTGGCTGTGAAGAAATGAGTACCTCTCAGCCATCCACAGCCTGTGGACTCCATAAAGGAGTCGCCTCTATTTTCTTTTTGTCTTCGATAGTGACAGGAGCAGAGGAAGGTGAAATAATGCTGAAGAAGAAACGAACTAAGAGAGAATGACTAGAAAACCGTATAGAGATGAAGAGGGTTGCCTGAAGACAGAAGGAAGCAAAATGGACGTGTTCCTTAAGGAATGGGAGAGGTAAGAAGCCTAATAAAGATACAGTGGAAAAAATGTAAAACACAGTCATATGTCAAAAATGTGAGCATAAAAGAGAGGACTAAGAACAAAAATGAGAATATGAAACAGAAGGTATTGCTGAGCTGACAGAAGAATGACCTTAGAGAAGAAAAATGTAAAACTACAAAGAACTGAGTTATATGACCAGGCTGGGGCAAAACACAAGCCCTGAGAAAAGGAGAAAGGAGCTCTTTGGAAGAAGGAAAAATTAGAATTTCAAATAGAATGCAAACTACATATGCTTACAGTTAAACTATTGTTCTCTGAAAAGTCTGAGCAATTTTTATGCTAGGATACATTTTTTTTTTTTCTGGGCAGTAAAATCATTGGGAAATTTCAAATAATATTTTAATAGCATTTTGTACACATAGGTTTTTTCATTACCACCACTGTGCAGTGTGGTCACTGACCCAGAAAGCCTGCTGCCCAAGGACTGTAATTATTACCGAGTCTAGCTTCCTCACTCTGGGTATGCCTGCAGTGTGACACAGTGAAGAGATGCGCAGATGGCTTAAGGTAGGCTGAATATGGTTCTCATCACAGTGTGGCTGAAGCACTGCAAGGTTCAGTGTTGCCTGCATGTGTCTGAGTAACGTTCAGTAGCTGACACCCATGCAGTTAGATTCCATTATTCTTCTTTCATATGTGCATTGGTAGCAGTCAAGTGCAGGGCTGTTGTGCAGGTGTGTCAGGGTTGAACTTTAAAGTGTAGATGTAAGAATGTTATCAACACTTCTAAAAACGCACTAATCAACCCATTTAACGTTCTGTGTAGTTGCTTCTGCTTTTCCACCCACTGACAGATATGTCTCTTGCTAGCCGTGGCCATTGCTAGGAAACTATGCACCAAAAAGAAATGCCTTGTTTTATCAGTGCTAGCTACTGAGGGAAAACTGAGGCTCTGAGAGCCTTCATTTAGTGTTAATGGAAAACATAATCTGAGCAGTCCAATTTTTGATGGTAGGAGCAAGAATAAATGCCAGATAAATGATCATCTTACTCCCCAGGACAGTGAAGGTTATAAGCAGGTTATAATGGTTTCCTCTGTCTCCAGCTGAAGAATGGCATTTATTGTGGAACAGGAGTTGTTCTGTTCAGCCAAGGATTTTTTTTGAAACCAAAAGATTAATCTCAGGTGACTCAAACCCCTTAGCATAATTGATTCTAAAAATACCTGTTTGGAACAAGACTCGAAATATAACTGAATACTGTTTAAAATAAAATGGGGAAAGCTACAGTAGTCCTTCATGCACACAGTAAGATGTGTGTGTTTGTTTCACCTTTGAAAGTAACTTGTTCCTTTAAGTATCTTATCCCAAGCTCTGTAATGCATCTGACTTAGGCAAAGCAGCTTATATATGTGCCACTAGAGAACTTTGGCTGTTATTCTGAGTTCTTTATCTTCTCAGGGTGTGTTAATTTTTGTATCCACTCACAAGATTTATCTTAGTTCTTGAAGATAGAAAAACCTCACCCTGGGTTCTCTGTTACCTTGTTTTTAAATTTTCAGTTTAACATCCATAGGAAGAAAAGCAAACAAAAGGATCAGAGAGCAAAGCAGAAATTATCTGAAGATTGAAGGGATATAGACACAAGGTAACAGGGAATGCAGGCAAAATAAAACCCACGAGCAAAGATGTGTAAACTTTCCAGGCATGTTACTGAAAGTTAGAAAAAGAGCAGTACAAAAATGCAGTATTTATTTGTTTCAGCTCCTTGGAAAATGTTATTACCAGCTCTGAGGGTCATTTCTGCAAATTGAATGAAATTAGAAAAAGTGTTATTTGTTCCTATCTCTGACAAACCACGTTTGATGGGAATATGCAGTGCTGTCCTCATAAACCCCTTAGGTATTACTGCTTTTGTATTTATGCGGAATCAGTCTTGGATGTATTGTCACATCAACATATGCCTTTCTGTTGAGAAGTTTTTCTACATATGAATTATTCTTATTACTTTTGTTAAACAAACTAGCCATGTTGCTCATCTCTTCATATTTATTCTGATGAAGAAACATCTCTAGGAGTTGGTTTGACTCTGCCGCTGACTCTGTGTGACTGTGGTCTCAGAAACAAAGGAACATGTATTCGTAAAGGTTCTTTAGATCTGTGTGCTTGGCTTGGAGTGGTTTATCTTCAGGTGCTGGTAACGGCATTTTCAGAAATGCCTGCTGCGCTGACAGGACTGTTTAGGGAGGGGCATGAGTACCTCCAGTACTCAATCCCTTCAGTAGCTTAAACTTGGAACAAAAACATTATGGCACTCAAAGAAGAAACCATTTTGGACACAAGAGTCTTACTTCTGTTGTGTTTCAGTGTCTTTGGTAGTGAAGTGCAGCTAATTCTTATTAGCCAGCCCTGTGAATTACCTTAAAATGAGTGAATGAAAGATTCTGAATAGATGCTTTGTCTTGAGGTTGATAGTAGCAAGTGTTCACACTGTGACTCCTCCCTTAAAACTGGCTTTAATGCACTCTCTCACTGAGGTCTGGGATCTGCAACCTTAGCCGAAGCTTTGTTGCGGCTGTGGACTTACCGTGCTGTGAACGGCACTGCTAAGCAAGGAGATTACTCGCATGCCTCTGTTCATTTGTATATGTGTTCCTTGACTGAACTGGGAGCACAGGGCTTTTCCTCTTGGGCTAAAGGGATCAGAGCAGCAAATTTCATTTTATGTTGATATAAATTAAGATCTGTACCCTTGACTGTCCTGTACTTTCATTTGTCTCCAGTCCTGATAAATCGTGTTCAGCCTTTGATTGCTCTGGAGGCCTGTAAA
The DNA here is from genome assembly GCF_040807025.1 of Struthio camelus. Taxonomy (NCBI): domain Eukaryota; kingdom Metazoa; phylum Chordata; class Aves; order Struthioniformes; family Struthionidae; genus Struthio; species Struthio camelus. Next base: position 38,634,179 of record NC_090945.1, read on the forward strand.
TACTTAGCAGATTGAACCAGATATTCGCTCAGCGGCGTCAGATACCTGAAGTGCTCTGGATTCAAGTCCTGTTTGTGCCCTGCTTTCTGAGAGCACGTTACTCATCACTGTGCTTAGCTCTTGATACTTCTCTCGTGTGTTTTTAGAGTTTCTACTGGCCTTCTATGAGGTTGTCTTTTCTGCACTCTTCGTTACAGAAGTGCTTGCAATATGAGGAAAGACGGGTCATATGCATCTTCCTGTGTATATTTAAACTCATGCCAATCTCTCCTGGTTTTCATATTCCATAGTTCAAGTCTGTCAGCTGAAAATGCTCAGCCCTGAGCTCCTGACAGGTTTTTCCTGACAAGTTTGTGGTGATTTCAGTATCCTTAAGGCCTGCTGTTATGGCAGTGGAGTGCTGCTAGAAAATTGATTTCCATATAGCTAGGTTCTGGTAATTAAAGGTATCTTTTAGGTGAGAAACAACAGCTTACAATGCTTGTAGTTTTCAATACATGGGGAGCCAGCTGGAGCTCCAGAGTGCTAAAATTAATGTGCTCTTATAATTGTTTCATGCTTGGAAAGCAAGGAGCAAGAATCTGGTCATTTGCAGTAGGTGAGCCTGGAGGAGCCTGGAGGTACCTAAAGACATAGATTACGATGCCCTCATCTAAAAGGAATATGGGTGCACCTTCCTGACTGCATATTAATTGCAGGTGGAGGAAAAGCATATTTCTCAATATTTCTCCTGCTGGCCGTTAACACAGACCCACTACTGTCTCTCTAGTCACTGTTGTTATAAATCAGAAATAGTGGTTAAGGCTGGCAGACTTCTGAGAAAGGGAAATCTTGTAAATATAATAACAATTAAATCATTCTAATTCAACAGCTCTGAAGATTGTGGTGGCTCTGCTGTTTGCCAGTTTTCATACAGTGGTGGAACAGTCACTGAAATGTTTGCAAATCCTAAAAGATGTCGTAGAAATACATTCTCTCTTGCTTGCTATTGATTAATTTCCATGAAAGTTAGAGCCACCCACTCAGAAAGCAAAAAGGGCAATGGCTGAAAACCATTCACAAAACTCAAACAGTCCATAGCTGGTATGTTCATGAACAGCCAGTGTCTGCAAAATGGGCCAACTGTTTGGCAAAAGCTTACAGAGACAAAATATGTCCCTAGACAGTGAGAAACATTTGTGAACCATTGGTTAGAGGAGATAAAATCAGCCTGCAAATAGTATTCCGTTGGCTCCAACACTGGCACTTAAAAAATGAAAGAAGCTAATTTCTTGGAAGCGTGGAAAATAGTCTGTCCCTAGGGGACATATCTGACAGAGATAAGACATGTCTTTAGTCACCTTCTATAGACATACTGAGAAGATTCAGTCAAAGCAATCATCAAAACATGCAAGGCCTCATTTTCCGCTGCTGTGAAACTTATCCAGTAGTTTATATTTGCACAAAGTGGATGTAAATCGCAAAACAGAGCGGTAGTATTTTGCACTTGTGCAAGGTTTGAGAAAATTGAGGAATAGGATTTATTTCTTTGTAGTTTTTTTAAATCCATCTGCCTGAAAATGAAGTGTATTGCATACAAATGCCCAGTATTTCAAAGACTGGAACATCACAAGTAAAGCTCATTATTATCTAAAAAAATCTTAAGGAAAAAAACATTAAAGATACTTCAGTAGAGCTACAGCAAGGTACTTTGTGTCAGTTTGATGTTGAATCAGTGTAACATGTTGTTCAAACAATGGGATGTGACAAGCTGATAAAAGCAAGACTGCTTTTCTGGCAAAGCAGCTGCTGGCAAATTAAAGGCCAGGTGTAGTATTGGAAAGAGACATGTCTTGCAGAAGGAGAGATAAAATGAAATTTGCTCTGACAGCCACTTTGGAGCTCTTCAGAGAACTGAAATCATAGGGCTGAGGTAACGTGCAAGAAATTACACAGACCCTCTGAAGTGAGCTGACTCTCACCCTCATTCTAAAGACCTAGATCCACAGAGATACGTAGGCATCCCTTTGTGGATTGAAGCCCAAGTGCCTATATTGATTAACTGAATGAAAACCAGCTTCCTGCAGTGTTACTGCTTTTGTAATTCCTTCAGGTATTTTACAGAGACTGTTGAGGTAACATGCAACCCCCTTCCCCCCCCCCCCCCAAAAAAAAAAAAAAAAAAAGGCAGATCTTGGGAGCTATAGTACTTTTTACATACTGGATGTTCAGCACTGCTGAAGCACAGTATGAAAATCTACGTATCACAGAAAGGCCTGTTCTGTTTCTTCACTGAATGTTTCATTGCTTGGATAAGTTAATTGTACACAAGCACAGCATGATGTTCCTTAGCTGCCTCCTTTCAAGCTGAGGGAAAATACTCAATAAAGCATAAAAAGACTGTTTTTTCAGCAGATCAGTCAAAGCAAATTCCATTTTAACTGGAAAAATTTGAAGTCATTTCTTATTTAGCCATTTCGCCTTTCAAGCTTGCACCTTCTATGTCCAGCCATTTCAGAAGTTGAGAAGTTAAGTAGGGCCAACCCATTTTGCAAGTCTGTTTTGGAGTGCAGTCGCACGAGTGGTTGGACTGTGCACTCAGGGGGTGCTCACTTCTGCCAAAGGGCTGTGGCTGTGAGGAGCAGAGCTAGAAACCTATGAAGCTGGATCTCCTGTTGAAGGAACAATGACAGGGAACCATACCTTGAGAATACAGATTCTCATTGGGATTAAAAAGACAATATTCTTGCCATAACTGCAGATTGTTCTGTTGAGTATCTTCTCCCATTACAATGAAGGAGCTAGGCCCTATGTTAGGTACTTCCAAGTTCCAATTTTTGCTAGTAGTGTGTTTTACATACCTGTATTTTCATGCCCTAGATGTCATGAAGTACTTGAACAGACTGTTCCTAAACTTGCTATATTTTTGTGTTTTGCACAGCGAAGAAATGTTACGTATTTTTTTTCTTATTCTTTTAGTATACGATCCAATGACCCTTTAAAGGTAGCAGAAAGTCACCGCTGACATCAGTGAACTTTGAATCAAGGCCTAAATCAGTAACTGATGTTCAGTGAGATTTTCATTGAAAGGCTCTAATCAAGTGGATAGAAAAGCTTTGGCAAAGGATTCCAATCATCCTATGGCTCAGCCGAGTTCCTTATTCCATGTCCCTCTGCAGCATGACTGCTTTCATCTCCTTGCCTAGCTTTGCAGTTGCCCGAAGCATCATAAAATCCCTCAGCCCTATGCCCTTTGTTGGGTATGACCATTTTCTTTGACAAACTGCCTGGAACAGACGTACTGCAGCTAGCTTCACAGTCCATCTGAATAGGAATGTTTTGTGGTTCTTTTGTTGCTGTTCTTGTTTTGTGTGGGAGGATGATATGTTGTGTCAATTTAAGATGCTTCTGCAATTTTAGAGACTTTTAAGTGGGGTGTTTGGTGTTTGAAAGCAGCTGGACTCTTTTATCTCTAAACTTGCCAAATGGGATTTATTCCACAAACTCTTCAGCGTTTTCCAGAACATGCTGCCAACCCTAACTCTTTAAATAGCTCTTCAGCTTTTTCCTTGTGCTGTCATCTTGTTTTTCAGGTATTTTTGTTCTAGAAAAAAGTTCACACATATATGCATGAAGTGGGCAGTTTTATTACATTTCAAAAAGAAGCCCGAGTGTTTGAAGAAAAATGGTATGAGAGACAAAAGCATATCAAAACCTAGACCTACCAGGCATTTAGGATCAAATGTGGATCATAAGTTTGAAGCTGTAGCATGTGGAGAAATCTCAGAATTTACTTGTAGCCTTTTTGTTGAACTCGTGGAAATTGTTTTGGTGAAAATCATAAAATACTGCCTTGCCTGTGCAGTGAACATTGCCATTTTGTGGATCAGTTTTCCGTGAAAATGGATTTAATTTTGTGTGATAGGTCTTTTCAATAGGGTTCTGATTCAGATTTCCCAGTGAAATAGGAAGGAATCCACATTCTGAATGTTTGGAATTTCACCACAAATATTTCTTTTGAGTATGGTAAGTGGAAAGTCCAAAATTGTTAGAAGAGACTTCTCTATTCAAACATGACACAAAGTACATAAATAACCACAGCTTAGTAGTACATAACTGGTAGCACATAACCTTTCAAATCTTTGTTTTTTTTTATTTGTCTGGTTATTTGAGTCATATCAACAGTGCTAGGAAAGAACAATGATGATAATGAAGCTAATAATCCCCCCTAAAGAGGGGAGGCATGGGAAATTGCTGCCTGCATTGCAGTCTTGTCATACTGTGAGCTTGTGATTGATGACTTCTTTTTGAGAGGGAGGAGCATCTCTTATCAGAGCCTTACTGCTGAGCAGGGAGCAGCAGCACTTGATACCAGGGGATGTTCAAAATCTTTCTGGTGCAGTTTAGGAATATATATGTATGTATTGGGTCCTCACCAAGTACTACCTGGCCAAAATGGAGTAGTATGGTATGAATCATTGAGGAGGCCTGGGTGATCCGCAAGGTCCTGGCATTCTTGCCACGGTTCTCTTGCATGCTGGGATAGCCCCATCTGATGTTAATTGATGGGGAGGACATTTCCTCCACAGTGATAATGCACTGCCAGCTTCCCAGCCAGGCAGAACACAGTAGAAAAGAGGAGATCTTTCTTTCTCACTTTTTTGTTATTCTGAATAAATAATTGTGATGGGGTACTGGCTCCCCAAGAACAAGTCCAATACGGTTGTCTTAATGATCATCCACACCCATCAGAATGGAATTTTTTTTTTTTGCCAGTTAACCTGAAATATTCCATTAGTTATAAGTAGAGGAATACTTTATTTACATAATCTAAATATTTAGACAACAAAGTTAATAGAGGCAAAAGCAAGCCAAAAGAAATAAAAGCAAACATTTATATCTATCTATGGCTTCAGATAACAAGCAGTAGGGACAATTTGGTAGTTTCACGACTGGGATCCAGTTCTCGGACAAAAAAACTCTGCTCTGGGTTTAGCTGTTACTGAAGAAAACTGTTTTTTGGGGATACCTGTATCTGAAAGCTGCCCAAGCTTTCCTTGGGATTCTATTCAGATTCAAGCATTCCCTCTCTTTTTTTGTTCTTTCCCATGTTCTTCCCCTGTAATTCATCACTTACTCAGAGGATGGAAAAGAAATGCAATGGAAAAAACTGAACATTTTGTAACCTTCTCCTTTGCTCTTCTCCAAGCCATAGACCCAGTTCTTAAATATTGTAAGTGAAAGCCCAGCTCCACTGAGGCCTGTAGCAAATCTCTCATTGACTTCAAGGAAATCAGGATTTTGCCCTGAATTTATGAAGTGGTAAAGCACTACTAAACCACACATGCTGTAATGCACACCCAAAATGTCAGTGGTTTCTTTTCAGGGACTGGCAAAAATGCTGTTGTGAGATTATGGGGTACTAAACCAGTATTTCTGTTGTCAGATATCCAGCAGAACCTTTGCTGGTATGTAGCGAAATATTATTAAACACTCTTCCCCCAAAGCTGTACATTTTTACTTGTAATCTGTGGGTTTTAGATATATTTGCCTATTTGCAATGCTTTGGAATTTGCCTGCTATGAATCCATGAGATTCATCCGCAGTTGCCTAAAAATGTCAATAACATGTTTTGGCATGGTTTCAAAATATGAAGATTTTATATTTGTGCATTGTGTTTATAAAAAGTGGCTTAACCAGCCTCAGAAGATCTGTTATGAGCTTCTGCAGTGTTACTGGCTTGTTTCAGAAGGACTTTATCTAGGCATAAAAGTGGAAGAATCCTTGATGCTAAGTCTTCCAACCAGGACAGTTGATTGTGATTCTGTATGACACCTTCTCCCTAGAAAATGAAGTGGTTTTGCATAGATCACTGTGCATTTCAGGAAGTGGTAATGTCCATCACTTCTGAATATAAGCTATTCATTAACAATGTAAGAGTCTGTACTCAATTACCAGCTCTGATCTGTACTGATCCACCCAAGACCTGAGCACTACTGTAGTCGTACAAACTGGAATTGCTAGGGGGAACATGGAGCTTTAATAGCAGAGTTGCTTCCGGTCAATTTGCTAAGGCATAAGAAGGTGATGTAGATGTACTGAAGCTGGCACATTTAAGACTGCTGATGTTTTCTTGGGTACACTGTGATTGTCCAAAAAGAATTACAGGCCTTTTTATGAGTATGTTGAAGCTAAACTTTTTGTGAAGGACTTAGCTCGTAGACTACAATGGTCATCCTGTGTCTCCATATTTGAATGGATTTTTATGTTTCAGTCACTGAATTAAAGATTACTTACTGCAGTGGTTTAATACAGAAGGGAGACACTCTAAAGGTGTAGTTCTCCTTACTGTCAAAAGATGGTAGTACAATTTCTATTCCAAGCAGCCTGGCAACACAGAGTAATTGCAATGCATCCATTGTTTGCACTTATAGGAACAGATGAGGCAAAGAAAGAAGGGTGCAAACCTGTAGACCTGATCACAACAGCCAGTTGTTTATCAGGGAGTGGTTATGACCATGATCTTCTCCATTAGTCAGTGATTCTGAATATGGTCTGGATAACCAGGCTTAATTGTCCCTAGTGCAGCTATGGTGCCAGCTGGTGCCAGGATGAACCATGCTTAGTAAGGGGCTTAATGAAGGGTTGAGGGTTTGAGAGAGCATGAAGTGAAAATGTCCATCTCACCATCTCTGATGTTTTCAGTAAAGTCTCTAAAAGCAACAAATGCTGTAATTAGAGCAGTAAGTTTAGCTAGGCCCAGCTATTGACTAGTATAGTGTTTCTCTCAAAATTTTATAGTGAGCTGTGAACAGTCCGTAGCAAGATGATGATGCTTGTATGGAAAATAGTAATAGAGTTTCCTTAATTAAAAAAGGAGCAAAGCCACCATGCACTAGCTGCTCAAACGCAGATTCAAGACAATCTTTTACTTGAGAAATGTGGGCTCTACCCATCCCATTTCATTTTACATGATTACAAACCAAATAAATTCTGAGGCTAAGAAAAAGAATTTTATCTGCTTTAAGTGAGTTGTCACTAAGATTTCAAACCCATTTTGTCTATAATGAGTCCTGTTATAGTAGTTGCTTGTTTTTTTTTTTCTTGCTTGGACGTACTCATGATTGTAACAAAACTTGGAAAACTTACGTTACACAAGGGATAATGTTCTTCAGCAAAGCAGAATCATTTCGTATCTAATAATTCCTAGCACAGAAATACTTAGATACATATGATACTGCTTTTGAACTGAGAAAGTGGGAAGATGGCTGTACTCAGTGTTCAAGGATCGTGGTGGAACATGTGTATCCTTGAATAAAATGGAGAGTGCCTCTGACCTGTGTACACCCTGGGATGTTACTGTGAATCTGCAAAGAAATAAGAATAACATGAGATCCTTTAATACAACTGCTCTGCTTTCAGATGCAAACTGTCTACTTAAAGAATCTCAGTTAGACTCCACAGTAAGGATTGTGCTTAGCTCTCACAGGTTAAGCCTGGACACCAGAATTAGGTACCCTATAGAATCAATGAAGAGCCTTCAGACTCAGTGTAGAAATAGCTGATAGAAAACACTGAGCATAGGACTTTGTCCAAATCTTCTTGCTTTTGGGAACTTAGATGCCTGGTTGAAAGCTGAACATTAACACGTTTTCCCACCCAGGATTCCCTTATGGATGCTATCTATTGGAGCAGGACTGTTTGGAGAAGGTGAAAAAAATGGTTGTGTTTTTTAATTCTCAAGCTTCAGGTTGAAGGGAACAATGAGATAAATTGATGAAAAAGCTCTACAGGTCAAGGCAGAAGCCAGTTTCTGGGATAAATGCAAGAGCAGTAGGAAACCAGGAGGTTGTCTTCTAGTCAGTGATTTCAGTCTCGGCCTAGCAGCAGGGTGGAGTTTGTACCTCCTACAGTCAAAAGATTACTTCGAGGCACTGGGATTATCTGAGATCTGTCTAAATAAATCTCTACATTATCTAGGGAAAATGACGGCAGGAAAAAACTCATATCTTTGATTCCTTCTCACTGATCTAGAGCTCTCTTACTTCCAGAAACCCTGGAACTTTCTGTGCATGGACTTCTGCAAAATTTGAAGGAGAGGAACAGTACTGCTAATATGCATCGCTGTAGCACTTTCCTCCCTCCTCCAACAATCTTCATCTTAATGCACAATGATTTCTGCAGCACTCTGGTTCTCTCTGGGAATTAATTTTTGCAGGCATGGCATAGTGTGTGGTGCCTAAATTATAAGTAATCCACTTAAATAGCTGATTTGGATTGGAGTGCTGGAAAAGTTGACTAACAAGTGTTTTGAATAAGTGCTTCCATCGTTTCCACTCTTGGAAGCCCCCCACACCCAGAAAGTTACTCAACTCGTTCTAAATTTGAGGTAAAGTCATAAAGAGGTCTAGCTAGCTGAATGTGTTAGTCACAATGGAATATGATTTTCCTGGTGGATAATTTTGGTTTATGTGTTTTAACTTATTTCCTTACATAAAGGCATTCCAGTTAAGTTAGTGCTGCTTTGGATGTCTCTGGAATCTGGAAGCATCCATTTCAGTTGAGAACTGCTAGGGCACAAATGTTGTCACAGCAGGATGCCTCAATAAAGTGTCTCCATGCTGACTTGATGAAGCAGGGGAACTAAATGTGGTTATTTTGTATTCCTTTTCTAGCTTCCCAGGCTGAAAGTGCTAAATGGAGAGGTCGTGAGTGCTGGTTATGGTGATGGCTTTGAGTAATCCCTGTGTTTTGTAAGTGGAGGCACTAAAATGCAGAGAGAATAGGGAAGATGGACAAGACAAGGGCAGAATTGTGTGACCAACTGCTCATTTGTGTTCCAAATAAAACCATATTTTATATCCCTTTTAAAGATGCATTTTCCTGTGTGTATGCCCACACCTCAGTTCCACCGGCTGTCTCTTACCTGCTGTCCTATAGTAAATAAAATTGTTCAGTTTGCTTACTATTACTAATAAAGGCTGGGTGGACCTATGCACACAAGACAATTAGTGGACTGTGTTCAAGATGCTTTTGCTAGATATATAACTATGTTAAAGCATGTCAGGATGTGGTTGAAATCATGAGTGGCTGTTCAAGGCATACCTACAGCCCTGAAAAGGGATCTTGCATGTGACTAAAAACATGATATAACCAAGAAGCCGTGCTATGCCTCTTGGATGCAGTGCTCTCTCAGCCTGAGATAGATTCAGCCGTGCTTATTTTTTTCTCTTCCAAACTTATGCCTATAGATGTAATCCAGACTTTAGCAGAGAAATAGTGAAATCAGAGAATTATCTGACTGAATGAGAAACCCTCTGTTCAATGGAACCTTGCAGAATTACTTCCCACTTTTCAGTTATAATGTTAATGGTTATATATCTGGTTTTCCTGCCTTTCTAGATAAAATATGGCATGGTGGATGGATGAAGCTTTCACCTTTCACTTCACTACTAGAATTCTATAACTTCAAATGGTCAATGGCAAATTTTAGTCTTCTGTTGGTCAGTGTTATGCAAAGTGGATTCCTTAATGCTGCCACCTCTGCTGTAGCTGGTTTGATCCAGTGTGGCTTCTTTCAGCTATATCCATTCTGCAGCTACAAATCCGATCAAGATCACTGGCTACCATTCTTCTTTTCATATTGTTTTTTGTTTTGTTTTTGTTAAATTTCAGTGTAAAAGCATTTGAGTCCATGTGTATTTCATTGAGATAAGCAGGTACAGAACTGGTCAAGTAACAGAATGTTAAGTGGCAGCACTTTGGATTGGATCAGTTTATTTGGTCCAGTGATATAAGGGAAAAATATGTGACAGTCTTTAGACTGAAAAAGGAAATATTATCTTGCAGTTTTTGTGATTAGAAACTTAGAGATCCATCACCCTGTAGAGAAAAGAAAACTGTCAGAAGTAGAACTAGGAGGCTTTTGTAGCCAGGACACACAAACAGAGAAAGCCCTAGCTGTTCATGTTCTGATGCAGTAATACTGGACCCAATAAATGGAGGGCCATTCTCAAATAAGTCTTGCAAAAAATAATTTTAAATAAGATGAGAGCTATGGACATTGCATAAGAAAAAAGATGAAGTCCTGAGTTCAGGGCTGAACGATTTAAGTTCCCACTTTGGCCTTATGCAGGTCTCTCTATTTTTCTACATCATGCAGCCCTCTTAGGAATAAGACGACTTGTATTTAGCTACTCACAGGGTTTATCTGAGGTGAAGCACCTTGCATAGAGATAATGCTTTGCATGTCACATTGTAATAATGTGTAATTTCATAAAACAGTCTATGTTCCACTCTCCAGGCATTTGAACATCATCTCTGCACCTCACCCTAGGGAGTGACTAGTTCATTGGCCATGTCATGCAATCATATCACAAAAACCTTGGGGACTGTCAGTGTTTAATTTGCCTTCAATGAAGCCTGCCAGATCAGCTTACACTATTTGTCACTATTTTTGGGCCTGGCTGCCAGAGCCTTGGCAATGATTTCTGCTTCTAAAACAAGGAAAGAAGTAGGCAGGCCTGCAGTGGGGAGAGTTAAATGAAATTGAAAGCCATGAGAAACCAAGGCAGAAATCCACCTTTGATCTGTTTCCTGTGTTCTAGGCTAGATGAAATCAGATTAGTTTTAATCCCCGTAATGACTATCTCCTTGGCTGAACTTGGGCAAGATCCTAAGTGCAGGGACTAAGGCCGGCCATCTCTTACTGGAGATATACTGATACCTAGTGAGATGGCCACTCCTCAGCCTGATGCCCAAACAGCCTATTCTATGCTTGAGGAAGCAGAAAGTGCCTATGAACTGAATACATGGAATATATTTACAGACGTAAATGGAGATGAATTCAAGTTGAAGCTGGTTCCATGCTGAGCTGGCTAGATGTTACTTAGCTCGGTCCAGAAGCCATGCAGCTATGTCAGCTTTTGCTGTGCTCAAGCTGATAAACCATGTTGGGAGAGTTGGTACAGCTATAAAAAGTAGCTGAATTTTCTCACTCTATGGCATATCTTTCTTTCTATTTGTTAGTAAATTATTAACTTCATTTCTTTACCTTCTCTTGTTATAATATTAATTTATCAATTTGTCCCTGTTGCTGTCTTTGCGCAATGTACTCTTTGAAGTTCAAGGTTTTACCTAGGAAAACTATCAGAACTACACAAGTTTTAGTGACAGCTCAGCTCTTTCTGATCTCCTCAAGAAAACTTTTCCTGCTTTTCTTGGAATATTATATGGAATATAATTTATAGGAATATTCCTGCTTTTCTCTTCCTAAGGCTACTAAGTATGTATTTCATTAGACATTGTCTAATTATAGTGTAATTGTGTATATAAGGTTCATTTCAAAGTGGATATAGAAATGTTATTGAAAATGTTTTCTAATTTCCATTGTTTAGTTTGAGAAGGCAAAAGATTATTAGTGATACGCTGTGTTTTGTATGTCCAGTGGATAGAACATGAGAGTTGTGGTTCAAAGATCTGAAGTCAGGGACGTCTGACTCCTGTGTAACCTTTGACTTGGTGTGTGATGTTTGATTAAATCATAAAAGTTCCAGTCCTCGAAGGTATAGAGGGTGCGCTGGTGGTGGTGAACTTTCTCAAATCCAATTGGAGTTAACACCGTGCACCAGATCTCCTTGTTTTAAAGTGTAAAAGAGATAAAATGTTTGATGCTTTCACATCCTCTTGGAACACTTGAGTTTTGCAGACAAAAAGGACCAATTCAAGATGTACTGATCTGCTTGTTTGTCTAAATAGACTTACTTTATAGATCACTTTGGGTATTCAGTGCAATTTGTAGAGGGATTTTCTTGTTTAATTTAAAGCTCAAACTTTCCCCAATACAGGAAAACCCCTTTGGGGGATTTTGGATTATGGAACATCCCTTGTTCTGTCGCTTGTGGCACCAGCAGCTTGTTGTGAAACCTTGGTCTTGGTTCTTGAGCACCAGCTCTGAGAAGCAGCATCCTAAATAACCCTTTGCCTTCAGAGAGCATAAGTCTCCTTTGTAAAAGTGTCTCCACTACACAGGAAAGGAACATAAGCACTGTAGGTTTTGAGGCAGTGCTTCCGGCCTGCCTTGTCCGATCTGGAGAGCCCTGCTGCACAGTGGAGTTCACGAAGACTTTGCCTAAGTGTTGAGGAAATGTTCTGTGGGCAGAGTGTTCTTCTCTGTTCATCTTCTGTATAGGAGTAGAGGAGAAAAATCAGACTCCATATATATTAATATATTTTATTCCAATAAAATTTGCTAGATTGACAGATCAGGAGAGATCTTTATCCACTGAGTCACAGCATAGATACCTCAGAAGCAGGTTTTTACTCGAGTTTCCCCAACACCATTCTTCAAACTGAAATCACTTGATTTTGTGCAGATGTAAGTAGGTAGCTCAGCCTTCCACACTATTAGACTTTTGATTCGTACTACCAATAAGGGGACTGTCTGCAGGGCAGGCTGGAAGGGAAGACATCTGCCTACCCATTTCACAAGGGTCACTAAACATTTGTTATGTGACTACCATTTCATGTCAAATCCAACCCAGGCAGGTCTTCAGCTGCTGACTTCAAGGCAACCCCCCACCCCCAGGCTGCACAACGCCATGACCAGGGCTCTAACTGTCCCTTCTTCCAAATATGATCTGGTAGATCCCCACAGTGGATGCGGGCAGGTTTGTCTCCTCTGAGCTGAGAAGAAAGTCATGTGAACAGCAATGTGCCTTTGCTGTTTCTGCTCCGCTGCATTCTGTGCCTCACTGACTCGTACAGCTCCTTTCAGGCACTTCCTCACATTTTAAGGTTGCACAGTTTGCTAATGAGTGACTTTGAAGCTGACATTTCAGTTTTGAATGGGGTAGATGTGTGCCGCATGTGGGTTTATGTCATTAAGTGAGATCCTTGTTGCTGGGAGAATAAATACATGGGAAAAAACCCTCTGCACTTTAATATGCAGTATTGATTGCTACATTGAGCCATAATGTCAACTAAATGTCTCCCTTCCTCCTCACTTCCCACAAATGCTAAGTAATAGACTTAGTTGACTGGAATTTACAGATTATTTTGTCTTTATGAGTGATGCAGTGGCAGTGCCCCCTAAGCTATTACTTAATTAGTAGTAACATTTGGGGGTTTTATCCTACCTTTCTAATACAGTTTTAAAATAACTGCACTTCTTGTCCCCAAATCAGATCAGCTCTTGATTTTGTAATTAGAATTGTGGCGTTACATTATTTTAGAAAAGAATCTAGGCCATATACATTATGTAAGGTTGCCATAGGAACGGTTTCTCAGGGGGAAAACGGCCTGTCCGTAGTTTCCACAGAAACGGCTCCCCGCTGAGGCAGGTGCCTCCAAGGGAAGTGAAGGGAATATAAATGAGAGCGAAAAGACACGCACAGATGTTATATGATCTCTGTGGCATCCCTACATTGTTACAAATTCGACTGTACGTTTCTGGGTTTATTTTCAGTTTGTAGTTTTTGATTGTGTGACCAGCACCATCCTCCTGTCATGTAAACTTTGCTCTTACTTCCCTCACATGGAGCTGGTTTTGCAGCTGGAGGTATGGAAAAGCTCTACCTTGGCAGTGAACTGAGCCTGACCACAGCAAATACTGAACTCCAGTGCTCTAGGAACCACTGTGCTTGGGACAATTGAAATGGTAAATGAGAGTTTTCCCCATTTTAAACTTTTTTTCCCCCCCCCCCCGAAAGAAATCAGCAAAGGCAGGTATGGAAATGCTTCCTTCCCGAGCGGAACGGGGAAGGAGTGAATCTTGATTAATTTGTCAGTTAATGGTTTTGTTCTTTTTGGGTACAAGTATACACTCCCAGGAAAAATGTATGCTGAAAGATGAGGAGGTACTAAAAAGAGAATTAACTTGAGATTTAGGATTTTTTAACTGAGGAATAAATGAGCAATTTCTTTAATGTATTAAAATGTCACTGGGGCAAGTATGAATAAACATTTCTGAAATCCTTTTGCATAGTTCCTTCAACAGACAAATAGTGTTGATTTATTTTTTTCTTCAAGGGCAATAAAACTGTGACATTCATTCAAGGCTTAGTGCGGCCATAACTACAGATTAATGTGCTGGCTACTTCATCTTTATTCTGTCATCTCTCTGCAGCTTTATGGGGAAAGTAGGCTGACATGGTTATTAAATCTGGCAGCTGTGTTGTATGCACATGGGAAGCAAGTAGAGCACAGCATATAGAAAACGAGTAGCTTTCAGACGACAGCCTCCTTTTCACTGCTACTAGGCTTGAAAGGCAGCCTAAAAAGCTCTTTCTCTTTGTAATCAGCAGTCACTGGATCAGCGAGCAAATATCACAAACACATTGCAAATGTAAGTATTCCTTGCCTATGTGCTGCTTTCAGATTGCTAATTAAGGTTTCTACCTCAGTGTTCTGGCTGAGACGGCGGAGAGATGAAAGCTGAACTCGTTCTCGCAGGGAGTGCTGCTCTGCAGTACTGTTTTGGCTTTCAGTGCAAGAGCTACTGAGAGAAAGGCATACAAACAAATAGTTTGCAGTTGTGTTCGCTGATTTTTGGGATGTCTGTTTGCCGCTTCGTCTGCGAGGGGAGAAGTCAAGCAAATGCAGGGAGCGTTTCTAGATAGATGGTTTTCCGTTTAGATAATACGAGATACACAGTGAGAAAGCTCCTTCAGCATTAATAGACTGCTTGTGAACACACAGGAGAGAAATCTACCGTGTTTTTTTCACCTGGAATCTTTTCTTGAAAAATCCATAAACGCAGAACTGGACTTCTAATTAAGAAACTCGACAGTACCTTATGATTAGAAGCACAAACAAAATGTCATCCTAAGGGGGACCAGTAAGCCTGCATCTGAGCTGATAAGAACAATGAACATAGCACGGTGAGCGATGCATGTTTTTCACCAGTCTCTCACTCTGTACATGAAGAGGATCTTTATCTGCTCTATGGCATGAAGGCAGGATAGTATGGTGGTCAGAAAGCAGTGGAGTGGCAGGCTTCTCAGTGTTGCGATGATACCGTACAGAAGAGAATTGGTATTTGTTACTGTTTTTTAGTCTCATGGCACTGTAGAAACAGGATCTTGATTTTTAGAGCCTTCTTTCTAATTCAAAACTTCTGTAGTGCCATTGTCTTACTGAGTTTATAGCTGGTGAGCTCTTATTATGCTGTGAATGAAATGTGCTTATTGGAAACACTCTGTAATCAGTACCGAGTGCAAATGTCAGATAATTGCACAAGAAATGGAGGCTGTAGCCAATTTGTTTGAGTTGCTGTGTCACATTTCTTGCTTTATTTACAGGATTTGTTATTTCTTGGGGACCGTGATGGTACTGCAAGCGTTTTATGAGGCATGTGAAAATGCCATTATCACAGTTAACAGGTGACTGTCATGAACTGATTTGGAAGCAACTATTTATGTTGTATTTGTTGCTGCAAGTACAGGGCTCAACATACTTGTGGTATAACCCCCTTGATACCGCTGTTACAACACAGGTATATTTGACCAATCTGTTGTTTAGAAGCCACTTTTGCAAAACTTCATTCTCATCTTACAGATGTTTACATAGAAATGGGTCTTCATTGCAACAACTGAAAGGTGGTTTGGGGCGGCTGCTCTTCCTCTTGTATCTCCTTTTTTCCTCATAGACAAACAGAAATTCATAGCTTCCCTGAAACTTAGCTATGAAAATGGTCATTTTTGATGGCAGCTGGTGAAGCTAAGCTTCCCAAGGCTGAATGGCAGCCAGCCAACTGCTCAGACAAGTGGTGACCTTTCAGGACGATGTCTTTCACAAAAATGTCAAAATATTAAAATGGCAGACATCAAATGCCATGTGTGCAGGGAAAGGTTGTCAGCTGGCAGACTCTCAGCTGAAAGCAGTTAATCCACTGCTTGCCTGGATTAAACATTGAAAGCCCCTACATAAGTCCCTAAAACGTAGAGAAATCATTCATACGTGCCCTGAATCCTTTCAGAAGTTCTCCTGGGAAGATTTGGGACATAAACTGAAAAATTTCAGAGGTATTTTATTTAAAATCTGCTCAGGGATCTTTCTTACAGATGTCAAAAAAAAAAAAGCAGCTTTTTGCCTTTTCTGTTGCACTTTGCATCGTATACTAGTTTTCCTCTCAAATCTTTTATGCCTGATTATAAATTGATCTGGATGAAGCCTAGGCAAAGTTCACTGACAGGCTGAAGGATGGTGAGATTCTGACAGCATACGCACTGACTTTTTAGGCAAATCCTTGCTGAATGTTAAAGAACCCCTGCAGCTCTTGGTGCTGCAGCTCTGAGCTGGAGCCTCGCTTGCTGCTCTGTGCTTTAAGGCTTTGTAACTTTCTTCGAAGGTGCTGAACCCTGAGCATTCCCATGCTTGCTGGTGTGTCAGCATCCATCCCACAGATAGCTGTATACCCTGGTAAACAGCACAGAATTAGATCACTGAAACTGTGATTGCCTGCTTTGTTTCCCCTCCACGCTCGTAAATATTTTGAGGAGGTGCGAAACTGCCCGATCCTTTACCTCGGGCTGAGGAAAGCTGGGCAGTGTACATGGTTGATCAGGTAAAATCTTTTTACCTTGAGGTTGACCTCACCTGTAGACTAAGAAGGGGAATACCAGTCTATGCACCAGTCCAGTCCTGACTGGCCAGTTAGGAACTGGCTGTAGTTAAGAAAATTGTTAGTATTTCCCAAAGTGCAAAATGCAAGGTACACTGCCAACACAGGTACCCCCTGTAGATCTGTCAACAGCAAGACCAAATCCATCATCATTTACTAAGGTACTGAAAAGGAATATAGTCCTTTCCAGTGTTTGTTTCTTTTTTTTTTTTCCCTTCCCTTTCAGGACAGGAGTTCTGTGTCGCTTCAAGTTCTCTCTCTCTACAAGGAAATACACTTTCCATCTGTGTTTTAATGTCCTTCACCCCTATTCCTAGGGGACCCTCCTCACCACCTGACTCTTCAAAACTGAGAGCCTCACGTTCCTTGACCGCTTTCTTTTTCTGTAGACATAGAAAAGACTAAGTATCTCTGTTGGTCTTTTCTTTCCAGTCAATATTCTGGGATCACTCCTTCTCTCTCCTAATTCCTTACAAGAAGAATTATGAATCAAATGAGGTAGGTAAGGACAAATTCCCATAAACATCTTGCAGAAATTAATCCTTCCTTCCTTCTTTCCTTTCAGTGTTCTCCAAATTTCTATTTGCTTTTCCACAATCCTTTTTGTGATTTGAGATTTACTAAGACTTAAATCTGTTTGGAAGAATGGCAGTATGCTCATCTAGTTGAGGAATAACAAGGTAACTGAGGTACCAAGTAATATAACAAATTACAACAAAGGTATCTAGGTTTAAGTTTCGGAATTTGATCTTCAAACAGCAATCTTCATGTAGACGCAATCTATTTAATCTTCACCTGATAATTTTGAATAGCAAAATAGAGACATTACTTTTTTTTCTGTGGACTTTGCATGAGGAGAAAATCTGAGGAAAATAAATTAGTATGCTCATCAGCAGTTTTAATTTATTTTAAATCCAATTATACAAGGCTTAGTTGTTTCCTAAGAACCTGTGCAGTGTCAGACTATCAACAGATGCAAGTTAGTGAGGTCAGTTTATTAAACATTTGTCATTATATTTGATATGAAATTCTGACTGCAGCAATAGCATTATCATTTTATTCCACATAATAATATTATTATAACCTCTGGGAACACTACTGGAAGCTCACTGAACTAGGTACTGAATAGGACTAGAAGCTAATGTTTGGCCCTAGATTAGTTACAAGCTATTTTAAAACTAAAGCAAAAACTTAGCCAGAGGAGAAAGAAGCAGCAAATATTTCAAATATATGTGGACCAGCTGTCAAACCCCTTATCATACAGTTACCAGTTTTCTTGTTTGTCTTCTGTATCTGAATTTGGAATACAGATGTCAATGGTATGTTGTAAATGCATTGGTCATGAGCATACCAGAGTCTGCCTAGATTCGAGTTTGAGGTTATGTGTAATTAAAATAACAAAATTATATAACACTTAGTATGACCTTATTTCAAAATTATTTCTCTGATTCGCTGGCAGTACCTCCCTTAGGCTGTTAATGTTCAGCTATTAAGTTAATGAAGGATAGTAATTGAAATTAACTCAACTGACCAAAACATGACTGCAATCACAAAATAGTTGTGGGTCACCAATGAAGATTCACCTTAAAATCATTAGACTCTTTTATTATTAACTGAATGAATTATTAAGTTAATAAAATTTATGATGAACTTAATTGGTAGTGTAATAATATTCATTATTAATTTAATGAAGTGTGTTTACCTGTGGTTCTTTACACCATCTAAATTTAAATGTTCATTACTGGAATGAAACAGCAACAACATGACATATGATTATCAGACAGTAACCGACTCATCATGGATCATGTACTGTGATTCAGGCATCTGAAAAGTGGGGATCATAATACGGAATGAGAGTCCTTGTCTCTAATTTCTGTAAGACTAATTCTTCCCCATCTCTCTGCTCATCACCCATCATACAAGTAGATTTCAGGAGAAATCACACCTTTTCTGCTACCTTTTATTTGAAAGTTACGGTGTAAAGTAGGTGGCAGTTCTTGTACCCATAAATTAGGACTGAGACTGCCATCAGAACTCATTGAAAAAAACCCTCTCCTTTTATTTGAAAGTTATGGTGTAAAGTAGGTGGCAGTTCTTGTACCCATAAATTAGGACTGACTCTGCCATCAGAACTCATTGAAAAAAACCCTCTCATTTACAAAGACACATTATAATACACTATTCCATTCTGAAGGTTTTCATGTTTCATTTATTTGATTTATACACTCTGCTTTCATGTGGCAAGGCTATAGCATCTGAATACGTGCATTAATAACAGAGCAATATTGCATAACTATTTTTTCTGGACATTTTTATTGCACAAACCACTATGATTTCTAAGGACCATTTTTGTTCGGAGGACATAAACCTAGTTGTATATGCAGAAATAAAAATTCTAAAGAAGCCCAGGAACCAAGTTGCCGTTGGAAAGATACTATATCTTGAATTTCCTGACTCTTGTTGGTTGCAGTTTGAAATGATGCTTTGCAATAATATAGCCTTTTCCATTAATCCTGCAAGTTGTGTATCCGGGGTGACATATTCAAAATTAACAGTGAGCATTGATACCAGCTGAAATTTAAATATATTCTGACAGTGGCTCTGTTGTCTCTTCTATAAAGCAGTTGGAAGAATCTAAACGAATGCCAGCTGCTGAACATGAAGGGCTATTGTACTTATCAAATGTCTTTTCTTTCTTGCAAACAGGAACAATGAATAAAACAGTTCTGAAAGATTATTTGCAAGCATGCAATAAATCATAAATCCCTCTTGATCTTGATGGATAAAGTAGTATTTTATCAATCTGGTTAGCTAGTGTTTTGGGAGGATTTTGCAGAACTCATTAGTTCAGGAATAATAGGACAGGTGCCTCTTTTTTTTTTAATGGGACAATAATATAGTTCCCAAATGGATAAGCTAGAAGGTCGAAGGCAAAGTAATTTATCCTTGAGAGTGATCTGGATTACTGCTAAGAAGGCTGAGAAAGCCTATCCTATCATTCACTAATTTCAAAGCATTCCTGAAAGTGATAACTCGATTTTTAAAGATGGTAAATCAGAAGTAGCCAAATCAGTGCAGCTTGTTTGTCGTTCAGAAAGATGGGCAATCTTAATTTAAAGGCTTCAAAATATGGTGTCTCCTCTCTATATTTAGAGGAGTCTTTCGTGAAAGTTTTTCATTTTTTTGATTCAGTGGGAAGTCACTTGTTCAAGAAGCGTTGTTTAAGAACCAAGACCAGTCTACATACTGAAAGCAAGCTTTTTCTGTTGCATGCATTGCAATGAACCAACTAGGGTTGCATTCTTCTTCAAATACAGAGAGATTCATTGAAATACATGTCTTTGGCTCTGTCTTGGCAGAACACAAAGAAATGGTTACTCCTGGGTGCCAGGGCTAGTTTTTGAAAGAGAAGGATAGGGGTTGTGTTCTCTTGACATTCTGAGAGCTTGCCTACTGACAAAT
Organism: Struthio camelus; assembly: GCF_040807025.1. NCBI lineage: Eukaryota > Metazoa > Chordata > Aves > Struthioniformes > Struthionidae > Struthio > Struthio camelus. Next base: position 38,654,241 of record NC_090945.1, read on the forward strand.
CTGAATCCAGAGGTGGTTGTAGCCTTGTTACAGTATGTACAGCCTTCAGACAGATTTTAAATTAGTCATTAGTTAATGCCGAGGCATTAGGTAATTGCTATGTAAAAGTGAATCAATGAGGCTGAAAATTGGTTAAAGAATTAAATCAACTAACACCCACATTATATTAGCATGTTTGGAGTTCCCAAGGCAATATACGTATTAACCCTGGCCCAAGATATAGCCATCCTACAAATAAATGTAACTCATAGTGCACATTCTCATGGCAAAGTTTTACCCTGACAGGGCTTCCAGCCATCATAGTGTTCCACCCAGTGGGATGGCCAAAGTCATTTTTCCCTGCAGAATGAAGGCTGTGCAATTTAAAATTGGAAACAAAGAATTTGTTCAGCTTATTTTGTTTTTAAGAGCATGCTGTGAGTAACAGAGTGAGGCTTGTAACATGGCTAGCTTTGTATCGTGCTTATAATGAATACCATTGCATGGACCTCAGAGGCCTTCTAAAAATCAATAATTATTGATGAGAAAAGAAGTAATTATTTTCATGGTAATTCCTAGGAGCTCGTGATGGTTTGCCTTCATCCTGACCTTGATTTTTTTTCATGCACTGAAATAGTAATTGCAGCTAGTTTTTTTTTTTTTTTTTTCCAGAAATACTCATTTCTTGGTCATCATCAGTGTAGGCAGGGAAGGATAACCATGCAAAACACTGTTATTTTTGTTGCTCAACAAACATGAGTTTATGCCCTTGGGGCAACAAAAGTCACAATGGCTTAAGGTAATCTTTTTTAAGAAATGGTTCTACCCTTAAAATATTTTCTGAAAAAAATTTTCTTTGCTTTATGTTTGAAGATTGGAGAACAGTTAGACACACAGGGGACATCACCTGAATGCAAGTGCAGTGGAAGGCAGTCAGAAGAAAGCTCTCTAGTGCTCCTTGATCCCCAGCCAACTAGCCCTAGAAGAAATTAGAGTTGATGTTTTGCAGCCCTAATTTACGGAACTGGGAAAAGGTTCCTTAGCTGCTTCAGTAAAAGAGACCCCACGCTACTGTGAGCCTATCCTCTGAAAAAGTCTTTTTCTTGAAATACACCTCCCCTCCATTTGTCACTGAGGGAAATTTGAGTGTGGCCAGAGCAAGAAGTGGCAAAACATCACTGTATCATCATCTGTGCTTCTGGTGATCTATTTAAATAAAAGTGTTTACTACAGAGAGCTCAAGAGAGCTTTTCAACCGATTGGTTTAATCAGGCACAGAGATTAAAAGTAGGAGTAGGGCTGCCTGTCGCATTGACAATGCAGTTCTCTAGATCAGTGGATTGTTGTCTCTTTACTGCACTGTCTGTCAATGGCTGCGTGTACAAATAAGTCCACAGTAGTTTGTTTATCTACTGATTCAGAACAGATGCTCAAATAGCACAACTTTAATGAAGGAAGAATTGATAAAGAGTGCAGCTGGGGTGTGGATGGTACAAGAAACTTTATCTGTCATTTTCCAAAAGGCGCTATGAATGGCTCTATTGTTGCTCCTAACAATTGTTAGCCATTTTATTTGCTATGGACAAAGTATGATCCCACTAAGAGCCAACTCGGAGAAATACAGTGACAAGGGAGTCTCTTTTTTCCATTCATTTGGCTTCATTCACTGCACAGATCCCGCTGGCTCGCTCTGGACCAAGACCTTCCACTACTGCTCACCAACAGAGGGGACACAGCCTGCAGCCCAGTTCCTGTCCACCGTGAGGTCTTGAAGCTGGCTAACTTCTCTCTAGATACTGGTACAATATGCAAGAAAAAGAACAATATTGACAGTGAGGATTTTTTATGGGGCAATATATAAAGGTACTGTCTTCTGAGAGAGCCACCTGTAGGAATACTTTTCCTCACATTAAAGCCTTCCCTTCAGTGCTTTGTGAATTGAATCTGATCTCTCTTGTTGAGCCGGTTTGATGTATCTTGTTTAACATTTTCCTCTGTTACGGGGCTTCTACTTACGCCCATCTCTGGTGCAGCCTTTTACATAAACTTGAGTAATGACAACTCTAGATGGCAACACAGAATATCTGAAACGTTTCTCGTTTTGGAACAAAATACCTACCTGAATGAGGTTTCTATTTTTATCTCTTTACGTGTTATCAATCTTCTCTTCCTTGTAATTGCTGATTCAGCCTTACTACATAGGAGAGTAGAAAACAATCTCAGGAATAGAGAAGAAAAGACTTCACAAAGAAATGATGTGCATTGTTTGGTTTCATCTAATCTAGAGATTTGTTCTAGTTGCTTGTTCCATTCAACAAAAAACTCAGTGCCCAAATCCAGGTGTGCGTTGTTCCTATAAGAGGTAGATGTTATGATGGTTTGTAGAATCACTTTTGAAAGAAAAAATAGTTGAGATTTGACCCATTAGCTGCTAATGCAACGAGGACGAAAGTCTTTAAATGGTGTCAAAAGCTAACAGCCCAAAGCAGGCTTTCTTCAAATATTAGTGAATTCTGTTAATGTGTTTAAAATAGTAAGACTAAAAATAGCTGCAAATGTACTCATATCAACCCATCTACAGCATAACAAAAATATTTTTAGGCTATCAGTGATATGCTACACAAATATTAGGAAAGGACAGAATGAAAGCTGCCTACATCATGTCAAAAATTCAGCAACCACATGAGTATGCATTAGGATGCAGTGAAGTTAGTATATGTTTTCATAGGGTTTAAAAAAAAGACATTCTCCTGGCATAAAGTTTCTCCCTATTGATTAGTGTTCAGGGTCTTATTACAAAGCATAGGATTTTGGGTGGTTCTTGGATAAAGGCACCAGAATATTTTTATGCTAAGCAATCTTTTTCCTTAGTCTTGTTCTCAGGAATAACTCCGTGATATTGGTTGAATTTTTTTTAACAATAAGGCAAACATCCCGCATGAAAAACTTTACCCCAGCTGCTAAGGACAGTCAATCTATTAACTGCTGAAAGCAGTTAATACAGGAACATGAGATTACCATGTTTACAGGTGACGCTATCAAAATACACCAAAAATGTACAAAAGGCAAAGAAGAAAATGCTGCTTGCGCAGATGATATGACATTTAGTAGCTGCGTGTGGCAAAGAGTTTCCTGAGTCTGGCTTTGACAAGATTTCTCAGAAGAAATCTGAATGGTGATTCATGCTGTTGGAGGATGGTGTTAAGAGTCTCTGTGGGTTCTTCCTGTCCTTAAAAGTGGTACTGGATTTTGCTGTACAGACTGAAATTACTGGGGATGAGGAAGGAAGGAAGATTTGGCCATACCTCTTCAGTTTCATTTTTTTGAAATGTTACTGGGGAAGTATAATTCTTTGCCTTATTGAAAAGTTAAACAGAGTCCTGAATCTGCAAATACTCCCTTTATGGAGTTGCACTGTATTGCAAAGTGCTTGTGTCTTGTTATTCCGAATTGGGTGCACTTTCTCATTTGTCGTCCTTAAATGAGGTGCTGCGTAGATTGGCTAGTCTCTTCTTTAGTCTGTTATTGTTCTGGAATCCTCTGGAATATCAAGGGGTTCACATGTGTTTTGTTTTGAGCATTATCATGTCTGGGGATGCCAGTGGGGATACGTTTCCTTTCTGCGTGACTTGTGCTTTTTGCTGTTTTACCTTTTTGCTGTTTTACCTGTCCTCACAATGACTAGGAAATAACTCTTTAAGGTAACTTAATTAATCCAAGCAATTGCTTAATTCTAGGAATTACCAGAGCCTCCTTCTGATCTGAGCTCTCTGTGAAGTCTCTTTCTGGTAGATCTTGAGTCAGAGAGCAACCAAGAGCTACCAATAGTCAATTCAAAGCAAGAAGCCTCATTTAGACATGCTGTATTGCTGATCTTGACAAACACACAAGAGAATACACAGCTATTTTCAAGGCCTGTTCACCCAAACAGTAGGCAGAGGCACAGTGCTTCTGTGCAGTGTTGCCTCACAAAAGATTTTGTTCCTTGCATGCAAATAGAATGGCAGTCTGCAGGCTATAATTTAATCCATGTTGCAGACAGGGTCAGCACAAAGGCCAGGGCAGGGAACTGGGCGGCATTAGGCAGCTGTGGCTGTTTAACGGAAATCAGGGAGTCCTAGCTCGAGGAAGGAGGCAGCATATTCATTACTTGTAGAGCAATGAGAAGACTGAGTGCTGAAAGAAATGCCTATTTTTTTTTAACAGCAGGTAAAAAATAAGAACTAAAAGCAGACCAAGGTGGAACTGATTTGATGTTACAATAAGAACATCATAGTGACACTGGATCCACGTTATAACAGAGATTTTACTTTTTTCTCATTCAGCATATCTTCAGAAAACCTATAACAATTCAGATGGCAACTGGATTGCTTTTGCATATATGTTTTTCTTTATTTGCCTGAGACAGAACACACAGTTTCCTCATGTTTGCTAATTAGGTAATATTACAAGAGATGTTAAGTTGTTTCCCCCAGATAACGTATGCAAGAAATCTATCTAGACATTTTTGTTTGAAAATAAAAAAGATATTATTTATTGGATTTTGGACTCACATTCAAATGACAAATTAAATATCATCATATTTAATTCCTAGTCCTGTCTTTTGGCCTTCCATACTAATTACACGTATGTTCTTATGTGCATTTTTCCCATAACTTACAGTTGCTGTATAAACATACAATCTTATACAAGTATTTTCTTATAGGAATTTGTTTTAAATACTTGCAAAACTCTCTCTCTGTATATTTAGGAAGTATTTCAGCATTTCATGAATTCCATATGTTTTCCAGTCAGTAAAACCATATCGACCAGGGCTACAGTCTTGTAGTATGCATCAGTTTAGTAGCTTTGCTTGAATTGAATAGACTGCATGGAAATGGGTAGTAGAATTAGTGCTTTCACTCTGCAGTAATCCATTTATCTACAAAATTCTTTGTTGTTCTTGCCTTTAATAAGAACACTTGTATGCTCCGCCTGCTGATATGGTCTGCTCTCTGTTTTTAACCAGATTCTTTCTGTTTGATTGCCTGAGGAGTTACTCTGGGAGTATTTTGACCCCCCAGTTCAGTTTTCTTAGGCTGCTATAAAATGATATGACATAACTGAATCCAGACAGGAAGTGGTTTGTTCCTAGTTGCATGGCAGCTTTAGCCATATGGTACGTGGATCAGGGGACGTATGTTTTCATTGGGTTCTCTTGCATGGCTAAAGTTTGTAATGTCTTCTCATATTAAGCTCCTCTTTCTTCCCCTCTCCTGCTGTTCTGAAGACCTCTACAATAAAGGCTTGCTTGGCAAACTAGCCTGGTCCCATTTTCATACGGGACTGGGTTATCGTTAGGAACCTAACTGGAGAATACATAGAACTCCTCAAAATTCTCTCGTATTAGCCAGTTATATAAGAATAATGAACACACAGACTTGTGGGCTTCTCTAAGCACACACCGCCGTCTTTAAAAGCTACCTTTAAAAGCATTTGTTCTCTCGAGTGAATGATTCTGACCTTTGTTGTGCCTCTGCAGTTGCATTTCAAGTGTTTAAATTATTTAAGTGTTTCCACAGCTAGGTAACTAGCACACTTTCTCTTGGTTTGCTGAGTGGCAAAGAGTTGTATAAGTAAAGCTGGGAGTAGCTTTTCATTGATATTCCCCCCTCCCGCTTCAGCAAGTAGATAGCAGATGTGAAATGCATGGGTAGTCTCATTCAAGGAGAGGTAAACTGCTGATCCACACTGGGAGCGGGGAGGGGTGAGGGGGACGAGCCATATCTGCCTGGGGACATGCAGAGCACTCTGGCCGTTATTCAGAGGAAGTGTGTGGGGAGTTAATTCCTTTTAGTTCCTGGCTAAATCCATGGCTGACCTCATTGATGTGGCAGTGAAATCAGCGGGAGTACTCACATGCTTAAGAGGAAAGCGCATATTAAAGTGCTTTCTTTGTACCAAGGTCACTGCATTGCTAATCTAAGCACTTCTCCTGTGACGGATAAATACCTCCTGGTCTCTGAGCATCCTTTGCTCTTGTCGAAGCAGAGGTTTGTTCCTGGGCCACAGAAGCAAGTGGGATGTTTACTGCTGAGTTCAATATGAGCAGAGTTATAATGGGAGCAGAAGCCACTGCTATCTTGAGGGCAGCCTTCTTATTAATCATATCTATTTGTTATATGATGGCAAGGTCTTCACAAAGGTCTTCCGAATACCTCCCCTGGCTCTTTTTTTGTGACCAGAGGCATCTCCGCTCACAGAGAAGTGTGAGGAACTAGGGAAGCTATTTCTTTTTCCTTTTAAACAAACCCGTGGTGTGGAGGCGATACCTAAGGAGGGAAATAGCGTGTTTTTCCATGCCAACTTGTCTATTTCAAAGATACTGCTAGAAATGTTTATATTATTATCTAGAGAAGCATTCCTTGGAGACAAGTCATCTTGTGCTGTTTGAAATGAGGGTGGATGTATGTGTTGCTGATGTTGGCGGCTCCTTTTGGAAGTACCTGATGCTCTGAATGTAGCTCTGATCCAAAGGCAAAACATTTGTCCTTCTGAAATATTTGTGTAAACTCTAAAGCTAATCATACCTAAGGGGTGTTTCAGCATTATTTAAAAAAAATCCCCCTGGAGGTGAACATGTAGCCCCTGAGCAAAAGTGGAATTTAAACCTTATGTCTAGATTCATTCAGAGAAACAGAGAAGTGACTGTACTGCAGTACAGCAGGGCTCAGAGTAGCTTTTAGCCAGCCCAGTTATTGTGGAATTCTAGTTGTGGCAGCATGGCATCTAGGACAGGCTACTTTGCTTCTTGGCTCACCTCTCTAGCACCTTAACAGCATGTATACTAGCTAGCTGTTTTAGAGCTAATTTTGCTTTCTTGCTGCTCTACTGTCACAGTACTGACAAACCTGGAGGCTCAAAAACTTTCTGAGACTACCAGACTCTTGTTTTTTGGTTCTCTGTTACAGAAAATGCCTAGTTCAATAGAATCCTCGTTTATGACCGACACATTCCAATGCTACAGAGTCACCATGAATAAATAATAGTAATAAACAAGGCCTCTCTAGCATATCACTTCACCCACTCTCGGAATAAATCTGGGTTCCAAAATACTTCCATGTTATTTGGAAGATTATGGTTACAAGGAATTTAGAGGAATAAGGAAGTAAAAAAAAATAAAGATGGAGCCATGTTATTGCCAAAGTGAAGCAAATGATGCCAGGGATGCTGTTGTCGTCAAGTGAAATGGGAAATCGAGGCACTAGTCTGAAAGTAAGTTAGAGTAGAGCTGAATGCCAAATAGAAGGCGTACGCAGGCCTAGTTTGTATGTAAAGACCTGTCCTGAGCCTGTGCTACGTGAGGCCCTTGAATCACCTCTTCTCGGGACATGGGACTGAGTGAAAATAGGTGAACTTGCAGAGGGGGAACTGAAGCTTGTGGATTTACTGGGCTTCATGTCCCCAAAGTTAATCGTTTCCCATGGAGGTGCCTCTTCTTCTATTAGTATATTTGTATTATGTTTGGAATGAACGACATTAGAAAATTTACAGAAAATTTTAATCCGTTGAGCTGGATGGAGAAGAAACATTTATGACCTGCTCTCCCAATGTAATTCTCAACCCACTGAGGTTCCCAGCACCCCAGTAAATCAAAGAAAGTCCAAATTAGAAGCATTAAATCATCCAGGATATTGTTGTTGGGAATAAAACCCTTCCTGACTAGTTATTCTGGGTTTATTGTCTCTAGAAGGCTATATTTCCTAAATAAAGGATGCAAGAAATAGTGGTTTGTATCTTCAGTGGTAGAAATTCAAAGCGATGTAGATGTATCCACACAGTAGTTCTGTGAAATAGGTAAGACATAATATTGCTAGAGAGAGGTATAAGAGTTGAAATGGCTAGTCTAGATCTAACTGGAAAGTCAGTGACAGTCAGACAAGATAGAAACTTTATGACAACTGTTGATATACATAGACTGTATAACCCTTCTTTCCTTCCATGCAAATTATAACGTTATAAATACTTCATATTTATGCATAGTTTGTATTCCAGGGTACAGCTAAACTTTTTATAATAGTCTGCTTCTTCATTATTGCTTTCATTAGAGAAACAAGTCTGTCGGCAATTTGGTATTATTTACACTATTAGGTTTTAGGTGGGTGTATCTATTTTGATCCAGCCCTTGGTGTGGCATTACTGACAAGCTTGAAGGAGACATGAAAAGGCTTGAACAGAGAGAGATTCTGAATGGGGAGCTGGCAGAAGAGGGGAGATGCCAGCAATCGCTAAGGAGTGCCGGGAGGAGCAGTTGCAGGCCTGACCTTGCTGTGCAGGGAGCCATGCAGAGTGAGGTGCCAGTGAGGAGAGTGGTTTCATTAAACCATTTGGAGCATAGGGATATTTCTTGCAGTCAGATGTGGTCTCCAGGGGTTCAGGCGCATCCCTAGAGTCTTTGCTGGCCCTTGCTTGAGCCTGTGAGGCACTGCAAAAGGGTTAAATATTTCCACAGTGTGTTGCTTGCTCTCTAATTAGGAAATGGTCCAAGAGCTCAAAGTTCAAAACGCACGTGGTCTGAGCTGGGATTAAGCCCAAGTTCCCATTGATTGCAGCCTAATATGTTAGTGTGCTACATCTGCACATTACCTTTCCCCCTTGCCGTTTCTGCCATTTGTTTTCCTTTATTTAAGAAAAATGAAACAATTCATCTACAGAGTTTAGCTTCTTTTGTCACTATCCAAATTCTTTAGTTGCTTGAGCTTGTGTGTTTTCTGGTAGTAACTTGTGACCCACTTTATAATTGAAACCAGGCCAGTAAAACATGACAGAAATTTTCTCACTCCGCTCTGTTCAGCAGGGTCTGCTGCTATTGCTGAGGAAGCAGGAGTCGTCTCCTCCCAGCAAAGTCACAGATAAGAACTGGTTGGGCTGATCCTCAGGAGGCCTCAGGTTCCCTGTCAGCCTCCTCAGGGGGGCTGCAAAAATGGCATCTAGCTGGAATTGCACTTTGAGAAGAAAGCATAGACAAGGGAAGAGGAGAGTGAGGCTAGGCTGGGGCCACAAAAAGGCAAAGGAAAAAAACAGTTTTGCCAAGCAAAGAATAAATGGTAGAAGCCAGCCATCTGGATGGCGCTGTTGAAGGGGACAGAGTTAAGAAGTTACCCCGTGGAGCCTGCAGTGTAGCATGTAGGCAGTTAAGTTCTGGTGATTCATAACCAAATACTTTGTGTTTTCAGTCATAGAAGATTTGCATGTTTCTTTTTTTGCCCCTGAGAATCATTCCCAAATCCAAATATTTTCCTGGGAAATCCAGTTATTACTATGTTTTCAGAAAATTGCATTTCATTAAGATGGAACCTCACTTTCCACTGGAAAATACATTTTAATAAAACATTTTAGTGTTTGCTGGAAATCAAACATGAGGCCACAGGAACTTTTGGGACCTTGCAATTTAAGAGCGGCATGGTTTTGGTGGTCGTAGTTTTAGGCCTCACCACAAAATGGATTGAGGTTTCTGGGGATGGCAGCCAGCTGTCTGCTTTAGAAAGAGAAGGTGGTGATCCCAATCCCCACCTCTTTTGCCCTCTTGCTTCCAGCCACACATGTTCATTGCTTCCCTTTGCAGGCTCTTGTGCTGTTTGACACCTCAGGAAGATGAGTCAGATCATCAGCCTGTCTGGAAAACACATCCAGCAATTTGAATTGGCTCTCTGAGCCTTCACACCTTTCCTGGAGCATGTGTAGGGGAGAGGACAGGCCTGTGCAGCTGGGGGAGGGAGGGGAGGATGGGGGACAGGACCACCCTTTTAGTAAAAGTGAGCTATTAAATCAGGCTGGTGATCTTGGGAAGCCTCACTCACAGATGGCACTTAGGTTTGCATCCTTGGCAGCGCTAGTCACAATTTTCCTGGGTCATACAAGGCTTAAGGACAAAGAGGCAGCTTCATCCTTGGCGTAATTGAACAAGTGAAGTCACAGGAGTTATACCCAGGGTGCCTTTTCAACATAGTCCACTAAATCTGGTCATTCTTGCTCTCTCTTTTGTTTATCTGTGGCTACACTAAATTAGCATCTTAAATTGCCATGGGAATCAGAGATGCAGTAGCTAGCTTTCTTTTTCTTCAGCCTCTACAAACAGTCCTTTCATAGCAGTTCAGGCCCTTTTCACAATCTCACATACAATGTTTGGGCAATTTATTCATACCCATCAAGGAATTTTGATGGCTAGCCTGTCTCTTAAAAATCTAACAGTGTAAGGTGCGTAGCATACGGTCAATAGAAAAGCACATACAATTTATACATGCAGATGGAACATCTCTTTTTCTGCTGTGACTTTTCACCCGTTTCTCTGCTGCTCCTCACCCTCATTCTGATGCATTTTTTTCTATATTTCGTGAAACATGTGGATTGTGGAAAAGAAAGGGAAATAAATGTCTTGATTTGATCAGGCAAGACATTCTGCATAGAGGACAAGGTGGAAAAAAAAAGAGGGCTTTATATGAAGGGAGAAGTGGGATGAAAAGACAGGCCTTGTTGTGATGAAGAACGCCGTGGGAGCTGATCAATAGGAAAGGAGAAAGTCTGAAAAGGCCTTGAAGCTCAGGACAAGAAAGCTTGGCTTTCATGGGTATGTGGGCAATGTGGTTGGAGTAAAGAACAAAAGGTGACCTCAGCTGCTGAATTTTCTAAGGAGGAGGGGAGAACAATGTAGGTGCATGGGGCGCAAGATCCAAGCTGAGCAGTGAAAATAAGTGGTGATCACACAGTAGGTCTGAGCAGAGATTTAGATTTTAGAAATATTAGAAGAAGAAAGCTGTAGTAAAACAATGATGTTAGTGTGGACAGTGTAGGGTTAATTAAGCAGGAAGTCTGGATGAAAGCATAAGCAGCGTAGGTTATACTTGGGTGGAAGCTGATGGAGCCACGTGACTGCACTAGAATCTCAGATACCGTTAAAGTGAAGAACGTGTCAAGTATGCCTCACTGTGAAGAAAAACTTGCAAACACGACCCAAGCGTGTTGTGCTGCAGTGATATGTGCCAGAACTCACGCGCAGCCTGTCAGCAGTAGCCCCAGAGCTGCGATATGCCTGTCCCTCTGAACGACGTGCTAATATCTGCATCTGCTTCTGCAGGAGGCTCAGCTCCTTTACCAAAGCCGAGGGGGAGGGAAATGACTTGTGCTAGAGCTATAAGGACAGTAAAGGATGTGGTGTGATTGGATTGCCTTAATTTGCACCCAGAAAAATGATCTTAAAATTAGGAGCTGTCAAGGCAATTAATGCAGTATGCCTGAAACAGAGGCTAAAATATGGGATCAGAGGGAAGCAGAAAGCAAAAAATTAGAAAGGCGCAGCTATAAATTATTGGCATAAAAGTCCTACAGGAACCTGCACAAGCAATAGTAACAGCTAGATAGAATATGTAAAGGGGAATAGGAGGATAAGAAGTAGGCTGCCTTGAGAGCCTGAGAGAGGAAGAGGTGGATGCTGAGAGAGGAATTAATCAGAAGGGTCAGAGAAAAAATAGTGGATGCCCAAAGATGGCATGAGTTTTAAGGAGGATCTTCATTATTTCCAAAGCAGAAAAGAGCTCAAAGAGGATGAGGCTGAAGTACAAAGCATGATATTTATCCAGGGAGTTATTATAAGAGATTTGATGAGACTGATTTTGGTGGCAGGCGGGCCTGGCAGCCAAACTAGAAGAATAAGAAAGTAGGACAGAGCTGGGATGAAACGAGATCAATAGCTGTAAGCAGCATATTCAATTAACTAGGAACAATTCAATTCAAACAAGAAAAGAGATAGGAACATGGGGAGACGGGATCACAGTTGAATTTCTTTGGCTGAGGCAAGATCAGAAGAAGCTTAAATTTCAGAGAATATTCACTTCGTGCAGTACCTCTTCTGTCTCTTTGTTGAGATCACTAAACTGACACAGAAGTACTCGCTTCTGCACTGCGTTACCTCTCTGTGAAATGATGGCTGGGGGTGAGCAGAGGGGAGACCCTGCACCTCCACTTTTGGCAGCAATAATTTGCTAGATCAGCTTGGTTGTCTCATAGAAAACTCACCCTGAGGCGCCTAAGGCGTGTCTGTGATTTTGGGGAGAACAGGACTAAAAGCACAAGCAGTTAAGATGGAGGCAAAGGGAAGCAACGGTACAGGCTGATGGTGAAGGTTAGGGGGTCTGGTCCAGAAGGTCAGGGAAAGGTATTTGTGACAAACAACAAGTAAGAAAACTCAGCTTCAGGAAACAAAGTGTGTTAATAAGGATAAGAAGAAGGGCAGAGAGAAGAAAAGTCAGAGACTTTGCAGGTGAAACTTTTCTACAGTGAGTATGGGCTGATCTTAATTTACAGTATTTTATTTTTTCATTGACCTAAAAGCAGAACCATGCATCAGTGATGCTGGTGGGTTTTGTAAAAGCAATTACATGTATGCGCAGGAAATATGTGCTTTCCCTGAAGTGACTTATTGATTTTTTTTTTCCTTCCGCCCTAAGCATTTTATTGCTTAGCAGTGAGCCATCAAGCACTCGTCCTTCCTAGTCAGCCCGTCTCTCTCCCCTGCTTCAGAATGAAACACAATATCTTGAACACCCAGCATGAGAAGAGGCTAATCATTGGCTCGCATTGCGGCCGGCAAGGCAGGCCCGCCTCTTTGGCTTGTGCTGACAAGCTGTTTATGTTTGTGCAAGGCCACCCTTTAACTCAGCCGCCTGATGGCCATAATGGGACCAACTGTCTGAACGCTGCAGGGAGCTAAATCTCCTGATCAGAGGCACAGTGAATTTCAGCCTCTGATACTCCTGAATGGACTCTATGAAACCTTAGTAAGTAGTCTTCTATGTCATTATGGCTTTTCTCATATGGTTAAGGATAGATGTTTTAGCTAGATTGGTAGAAATTATCATTTACAGCAGCAGCTATTAAAATATTTTCCTCCACTGGAAGTAAAAGAGCAGCTACTTTGTATGCAGTGTCATGTCTACAAGGACTACACTATTTCAAATGAAACCTTCCTGGGAGGCAAGAGGAAAGACGTTAACAGGGACACAACCCATTTAAACTTGCCACGGATTTTTTTTTTTATAGGACTTCAATTAATCAGCATCTAGTTCTCTTTAGCTGCATTTCCAGTATTTGATCACCCAGTGGTGTTCTGAAACGTAGTAGTTTTTGCAAAGTCGTAAGTAATGTTGTTCAGAAGAGTGTGAAAGGGCTAGAGAGGGGACATTATAAAATTAATGCTGCTTAAAATGCTGATAGATGCTGTTGTATTCTAAGATATACTCCTAGTAGTAAAAGAGTAAAATCGTAATCAGAGATTTCAGTACCCTTTGTTGGTCACTTTTAGGAAATGATCACAGTTCCATGGATCAAAAAGACTGTGGAGATGGCATGAGTTTGACTTTTTGTGTCTTTAATATGTCCTTTCTGGTGTTCAGAATTTTAAGTGTTTGGACCTTCACCTTAATAATACATTGCAAGTATTGATGGACTTCTCAGACTTTCTCTTTCACTCTTTTCATCTGCAAAGTAAATCTTAACTGTCCCTATCAGGGCTAGAGACTAAGCAGAATCTCAGGACGAGTCTGCCCCTGAAATTTTGGCAAGTTTGTGTCCAGATTTCATTTGGTGGCTGGAGCTCATCTCCATTTCTTCATTTTATAAATGAAGAAAGTAATAATGCAATAGGCTAAGTAACTTTCCCGAAAGACCACAGAGCAAAGTAACAGCACTCAACAGTCTAGTGCTCAGGTCACTGGACTACATTCTCTCTTTTTCTCGCTTTCATTTATTTTACAAATCCTTTTGGACAATGCTAGCAATAATTTCTAGGGATGTGTGTGTGCACCTCACACGGTTTGGATTGAGTGAGAGAAATACTTCATGCTTTGGCTGCTTATCCAAACATACAAAACTGTATGGGAAGCCTCAATCAGACCAGACTGCAGCAATATATTTCATGCTTCCTTCTTTTGGCCTTTCTGGAAATGTACTATATGGCACCATGACAGCACTTAAGTACCGCTAGGATGGCCCTTCCACCAGGATACTTCTGCTTCAGTTCCCTTCTGAACCAGAAGTGCCAGGATCTCCACAAAATTCAGCTGAAGATACCTAGGGGGGGAGAAAAAAGACTATCACTGAAAAAAGGATATTCATGATATCTCTTTTTAAAGTCACAGGAATGATTTTACTTCATCAATGAAGTTTCATTCAGCTCTTTCTTAGCCTTTCTTAGCCTATGAATCATGTGAAAAGATGAAAGAAATTCCCAAGAGATGGCTGATGCTGTGGTCTTTCCATGTTGCCTAACTTGCCCTCTGCGCTGCTTGTGTTTTGAGGCTGTGCACAGCTTCCACAGACACAATGATTCGGTCTGGAGACCCCTGGCTCAACTCTCCTTCTCATCTATAATGCTTTTAAGGACTGCTCCATTCAATGAGTCTTGAATTGCAGCGGGCCAGTCAAGCAATATTATCTATGTGAAATACTGGCTAAGAGACATTTAGACAGGAACCTTCAAGTAAAGCTGGCCAAATTATGGGCAGCCATTTCACTTAGTACATTTTAACTAGATGGGACTTAATGTTCAGCTTTTAGATTTAGCCTCTTCTACAGCAATATGGCATATGCATGGTAGTGTGTGAACTAAAGCTAATTATAGCAATAAGCTCCTCCTGTGCCAGGCAGTGAACACGAGCCAGAGGTTTTCATTCACTCTCTCTAAGTAGCAGATAGATACTAAGCCTTGAATAGTAAAGATGAAAATGGAATTGTGTTTTGTCTATAGATCATGAAACCAGGACCTGAGTTCTTAAGTAACAATAAGAGCAATGAGAAATCAGGCAGAAATGCACACCTAGGAGTTTTTGCTGTGTTCTCACACTACACAGGAATAATCAATATGCTCACCGCACTGGCTCTCTCTCAATTAAAGAAAGAATCCCCTTGTGCATCACAGGCTCAGCATGGCTTGGCTTGCTCTGTAGGGGCAGATTGTACCTGTTTGATTTACATCCGGGTAAACAGGCAGCAGATTAAAATTGATTTGTCTTCCTTCCAGAGAGATAATTTTCAAGATGTATTCATGGAGGTTGCTAAAACAGGGCACTGAATCAACATCCTTCATTAAAAAAAAAAACAAAAAAACAAACAAAAAAAACCCCCACCTGACTGCTGTGTACTGCTTATGTGGTAATTGTACTTTGTGATTCTGAGGTGATGGGCAGTTTGTGAAAACAAAGCAATTTACTAATACTCATTAACTGAGCTTTCAGGCCTGGGAAGCAGATAAGCATATCATCCTCAGTTTACAAAAGGGGGAAATGAAGTCTGCAAGAGAGCTGGAAAGAGAACTAAGGTCTCCTTCCCACGGCTGTGTTTTTACTGCAAGTCATTTTCTTCCTCTGGCTCTATAGGTGTGCTCCATGCTGACTGTGGGATCCTCTGCCAATATTTACCTGTGTTTAAGTCTTCAGTCTGTAGGCACATTTGCAATTTTCACCCTACTGTTCAGTATTAATTTGGGATTGATTGGAACCCTGACCTCTTACTACTGCTTCCAAAATATACTTACGGTTGCGAAATTGCATGGCCTGTAAAGTTGAGCCTGGTCTACTAGATTTCCCTTTCTTTGCCCTTGACGTGTCAGACGAGCTCCCAAACCAGAGAGCTCGTGAGAAAGGACAGCTCTCTAGATTAAGAAGAGGTGATTTTGATTTTCTTTAAGTTTTGAGTTACTGGAGTTGTAATTTATGACACTCTGAGCATTCAAATCTTTAGTGAAAAGAGGAGGCTTTAAGGATGCTTTTCATCTCAGGGCTTCAGCTTATTAGCAGGTGCTGTGCTGATGTGTCTTATATGATTGACCTTTATCAGACAAGAGATAGCTGTGAGTGAAATACCACATCTGTCCAGATCCAGTCAATTCTTTGGGCCTGACTAGAAAACTGAATTGGTAGGTAGCACAGAAAAAGTCTGGGTGCCCAAAGGAAGCAGTGACAGCCTTCTGTCCGACTGGGGTAGATGTCCTCATAAAATCACTCACCATCAGGTCTCTGTGGGGAATAGAGGGTTAGGTTTGCAAACAACCCCTCCTCAGCCACCCTGGACAGGTTGTCCTTTCTCTTAAATCTGAACCTTCTGACTACTGTCCTCCATTCACCTACACCTGTGAAAGTTTTTAAAATCTTTCATTATGTTTTCTTCTTTCAGGTCCGTTTTCCAAACTAGCAGAATAATGGGTCTTAGGTCCTTTTCTAGGTAAGGGATGTTGTTGCCAGTCAAGCTGAACATATTGCTGGGTTCCAAAAAATGAAAACCATACTAAGCATGTAGCCTTTTTTATTAAAAAAAAAAAAATGCAGTAAGGGTGTGGTACTCAGATTTCACTTGTACATCAAAAGCAGGGGGTCTCCTCTACTCTCTGTGTTTTGTTTTGGTAGTATTACTCAGAGCCAGCACTGCACTTGGGGAAAAAATGGGATTGCAAGGCAGGTTATACAGGCAAAATTCACCCCTAAAGGACAGAGGAAATTTCTCAACCAGGAATTTGTTACAGGTCCAGTTCTGTAGGGTGTCTTGCCTGTGATAAAATGGAAAACACAGTTCAAGAAAGAAAGTAAAAGTGACCATTTTCTACCTTCCTTGACTGTGGCAGAGAGTGAATTGCAGTGGCTGAACAGCCATCAGGTCTCTGCTGGCTTCAGTCTGTATTTACTAGAACGTACCAGTTGCTTCAACATCTCTCCCTCCTGTCCTACGTGCCTGGCCTTCCAGCTGGCCAGGAATGCTGAAGGAAACGGGCAACAGCAGCATACAGATGCTTATCTGGCTGTGCTCTAGCGCCTATGCTGAGATGTTCCCTTGACCTCTCTAGGCAACTCCTAATCTTTCCTCTTACTGGAATCACTACCTTACAGAACTGGGCTGTCTGCATTGCTGCTTTGAGTGTGTGTGAGAGGCACAGTTCTGTGAACCGCCTCCTTTTAGGGCACTTACGGAAATGGTATAAAATTAATTGCAGCCTCCAGGTGGCCCAGCCAGATTCCTCTTTCTAGTTCACCTCTCCCAGGCCCAGAAAGCAAATTGTGTCCCAGTATGTGCTCAAGTAGGCAGGAAATATTATAGATGCCACTGCTCCTTCATCCATAAAGGAGCTTTAAATATTTCCATTTCCTTCCTTTTTGCCTGTGTAGCTGGGCCAAGGGTCTAAGAAAAGCAGCAATTTAAGCACCTAGCATAAAATGTCCCTAATTGAGTGGGCAGCTTGCTGTGTTCTGTCCTGGCTGCTGCTGTCTAAAAAAATTACTGTGGCTGTCATCAGGCTTTCCCTCTTATCGCCGCTGGATCCCAGCATGTGGAGCTGAGAAGCATAGTACACGTTAAGCTTCAAGGCTTGCACCACGGTTTTCCTCATGAAATCAAATCATGCTGGGGCTCACTTTCTTCCTGACCTCCTCCTTATGCAGCTTCTTCAGATGTCACTTTACTTTACATTCCCTAAGGTATAGTATAATATCCTAATGTACCCTAACAGTCAGATGTTATTGTCTATTACAGTAATATCCGGGCATGAAGTTCTGCAGGTCTTACTCTGGCAAAACTCCTGCTAAAGGCAATAGGAGGACTGGTTACTTAAAGGCGGAAACAGGACTGTGAGAATTACAGTCTTTTCTGGTATATTTGTTTTTCAGTTCTACTTCTGATTGGGATGCTTAACTTTAGGGTGGTACCTTTAGCCTTCTTTTCAATTAGTTTTTGACTGTGTAATAGCAAGTTGATGTGTATTTGATGCAGTTAATATTAACTCTAGCATTGCAGTGGCTGAACTTTCAGCATCTTTCAGTTTTCAGACATAGCGTTCATGAGGCCCTCTTCTAAAGCAATCTTCCTGATTCTCTTCATTTTCCCCATCGTTTTCTCCTGATATTCCCTGTTCTGTGTCACTTTGAAATCTGTGCTCGATTCTCATGTATATCTGTGCTCGATTCTCATGGGACCTAGAGCTATATCAAAACATTTGCTTGGTTCCCTGTGTCCAAGGAAAATATCACCCTGTCCCTCTCAAATACACAGATGGAAGTGTGTGAGCCAGGATGACTGGCTCTGACAACAAAAAAGAGGATACAGGCACGGGAAGAGATGATCACACGTGTAGGGAAAGTAGTAGGGCCAGCATTCTTGTATATGCTTTCAATTCTCTAAATTAGGGTGTCATCAGCAGAGGTTCCTTCTAGTTCCACCTGCCCCAAAGCCCTGCACAACCTTGAGCCCCTCACCAATTTACTCTGGCTTTTAGTGCCTCCTAGCCCTCAGCCTCACCCAGAGCCCTCTTCTCCAGCTTTTGGCAGCGTGGAGAGTGTTGTTCCTCACTCCTTACAGCCCATGCCCCCAGGCCCTCCAACCTTAGCCTCTCTGTTTTTCTGCCCTTACCTATCTCCTCCTACCCTAGAGCTTTGTTCCCAGGCCTTCTAGATCCCATCCTTCGGAACCTCTCCGCTCCATCACTTTTAAGAAACTCATTCTGCTTGCCTCACAGCCCTTAAACAGCTCCCCTGGAGCCCTTCACTCCCTGCCAAATTCTCTTCCTACTCTCAGTCCCCCCCTGACTGAAGTCCAGTTTTTGCAATATGAAAAACAGGGAACTATTTATTTTCCTCCCGAATCTCAGGTTCTTCTGTGCAAAGGTCTCAGCATACCTTCTTTTTCCTCTTTCTCCTTGCACTCAAAAGGCTGAAAAGTAAGATGGTTCGGGCTACAGCAGGCATATACTAGCCCTTTGTATGCTGTTAAGAATGGATAGCTCCAGGCAAGGTCTAAGGTCTTAGAAAGACTAAGCCAGGAAACTTAAGCATGGTATATTTCTTTTTTAGAAAATGTAGCCCTTTCTGTTCCTCTTGACAAACAAGTTGTCTGGTGTGCAACACACATCTTGCGAACCAACTTCAGCCCCACAGCTGCTTGTGAACTGTTTGCTGTGATTCTTCATGTGCTCATATCCTTGTGTTATTGGTCACATGGTAACCGTTCTGATTCTTGGATGAATGATGTTTACAAACAAAAAGAGAGATTTGCACACGTTACTTTTGGTTCAGAACTTTTCGTGAATGCAGCTATATGAAAATGTATTGTGTCAGTGTTTCCTGAATACTTGCTTTTGAAAGAAAGCTAATTACATGAATGAAAGTTTGTGCCAAACAGTAATACTGGGAAGTCACAGCTTTTACAGGAGCCTAGGTTGGTGGTTAATTTCTGAGGGTAGCAAACTAGGACTCATGGCAGTACAGAGCAGAATCGTGAGCCTGGCACAAACTGAGTGTATGCTGGTATTTAAGGGTCATGATTGTCACAGAAGTGGGACTTCCAGCTTGAAGTGAGATTGCAGTCAAAAGCAATGTGGGGCTTATTTGCTGTATTGTGGTATATTTTCATGAGCAGCTTGGCTGAGCAAATGGCTCACAGTCTTCCTTCTTCCCTTGCTCCTGTCCATAAAGCCCCACCTGTGAGCCGATTCACCTCACTCACCCAGCAGAAAATTGTTCCATTTGTCATGGGTTAATTTTCTGTCAGCAGATGGACTGTATCCATTCACTGGGAATCTGACAAGCACCTCAGTGCAAGGTAAGAAACGGGAGCGTGCAGCCACGGGTGGGAAGGAAAATAGGGACCTTTGGAAACAGCCTGATGTTTGTCTCTTGAAATTACTTTCTTTTAATATTTGATCTTCTCTGATGAGCACCACTGGCACAAATGCATTGCATGCTGTTTGCTTGCTTGTCTGTAAGCTTAAAGAGGACAAAGAAGTATCCAGCCATTAACTCCTGCGCTTTGGGCTTCAGGGTAGGGAAAAAAGGACTTGCCATTCCAGCTCTCTTAGTAAGCAAAAGGTCTCTGGGTCACCAAAGCTCTCAAAATGAGATAACGTGCCCCACGCAAGTCTAGGTCTCTGAAATCACAGGTATTAGTGAGAGTTGATAGTAAAAAAGTTATTTAGTGCTATGCTTATTCTCTCTCTTTTTTTCTGGGGACAGCTGGGGCTACTGCAGGCTATGGTAGAAATTTCAGCAGCCTTGGGGCTTCTGCATCAAGGTTATACTGCATTCATTTCTGTGTGAGCTGTGTATTTGCTTTCTGTGGGAAAAAAAGTGATACATTATAATGCAAAAATACCAAAAGCACTGAAACACCCCAATCCTCATCTAACTGTTGGAGCAGGTTGCAGAGGATTATCACAGTAGATTATCTCTTCTGACTGTCATCTGAAGATTACATACCTTTCTGGAGACCTTAGTCAAACTCACATCTCTAGGTGCCCAGCTGGAGTATTGGAGTGAAATACACAGTATGAGAAGCAGATTAAGTAAACAGAAGATCAGCATCTGAAGCCAGATCCAACTTATTCTATGGAATGGCAATAAGGAAAACTTCACCAAGATATTGAAGAGAAAGAGCTTTAAAATGCCTGGCAGTAAAATGATTTATAGTATTACAGCGGATGCTTCCTTAAAAAATGTGTTACTGTCAGTGCCAAAATCTGCATTATTGTATTTAATCAACAGAAAGTGAACTGAAGCTTCACCTTGAGCTTGAGCTCCTCCAAGAGTAGATTTATTTCAGTTTATCACGCTTGTGGTTTTTAAGTCTGCACAAAGCCTGCCAGCTTGTTTGCATCAGAAGATTCATCTACGACTTCAGCTATGACCGACTTAAAATTTGCATAAACATATTTAAAATCACACACCAGGTAGACTCAACTGTTACAAATGAAATGTGAATACCTAGCTGGAGTGCATCCCTGGCTTGCTGATCTGCCATCCTGAGCTTCAACTGTTCTGGCGTATTCAGAGATTTAAATTAAATTGCAAGGTGTATTCTACACCAAACCCAAACCTTTCACTGTCGCTTTCTCAGTATGTCAACTGCAAAAGAACAGGATGGAGAATAAATTGTTTTCATCTATATCTTTGCAGTTCAGCTAGTTGAAAACGATTGCCTTAGACTAAATGGGAGCAGAATCCAATCTGAGAGAGAGAGACGTATGTTGTCACCTACTGTGTACCACAACCTGTCCTCCACTGACTGAGAGGGGCACTTTTTTTTCTTATTTTAAGGAACCTACAATGCAGCTCAAAAAAACCCCTTTCAAGAATGAAGTTGCATATAACCAGCATAATCAAGTTCTGAGCTTCGTCCTTCTGAGCTGTTGTCCTATCAGGTCTTGGTGAAAAAATCAGGGTCACTTTCTGCTTACAGGGAAAATAATGGGGTTGTTTGGTAGCTGGCATTTAAAAACATGGTAGATGGAAGCTGCCATTTTTCTGAGAAGGAAAGTTGTTCCTAGCAGATTGGTTTTCCTATCTGATCTTTCCCCATTGCAGTCTTTCCTGGATGAAGCCCTCTACAGTATGTTTTCTTTCATCGGCAACCTGATGGGTATCTTCCATCTCAGTTTCTCCAGAGAACTGACATCCTTAGAAAGATAAGACCAGGCCTGCAGAAGAAGAAGGTACCTGTGCTAGATAGGAATTGTGCTTGGAGGCCCCAGAGTTCAAAGAGCCAGAGTGTGAGAAACTGTAGCAAATGATGCCTCGGCAATATCAAGGAAATGATCGCATGCAACAGCTTGTGGGGGGACACAAAACCAGCCTGACCAGAGGCAGGAGGTGTCTATGTGCTGGAGGATGCTGATGCCCCACGTGGGTGATAGCAAGAAGGAAATGAAGAACATGAAAGAAAGGTGAAAAAGATGTAGAATAAGGATGATCCTCAACGCCTGGAAAATGAAAGTTCGTTTAAAATCAGTCACTATTTCTGAGTCTTGAATTTTAGTGAGGATTTCTTACACAGTAGTTATTTTTGAAAGCTGCCTTTCGTGTAAATGGACTCGAGTTTTCTTTTGAGAGACCAGATATGTTAAAGACAACCTGAGGGATCAGTGTAAATAATTGCCTTCGCTCCTCAGGAGGAAAAAACATTCAGTCAGCACCAGCATCACCAACTGAAAGTGGTTACTTCAACATACTCTCCATTTTAACCCCACATGTCAGCCAAAAATTAATTCTTATTCTAAAGATAACAGTCATTCAGCTTGTCCTGTGCTGTGAGAACACAGTTAAGAAGAGAGCCTGCATTCTGGACCACTGTCCAGAAAGCCGCACAGGGGCTACTCTGATGTACCTCATGAAGCAATTTTTGGCACCAAACGTGGAACTCTGCCCCGCCAGGATCAAGTTCGCTGATTTAGGGAAAAATCAATCCTGATAAAAACAAGATGTAGTCAATTCAACCCATATATCTAGTAGGTGGAGGAGAAATAACTCAACTGTTAACAAACTCTGTTTACTTTTTAATGCTACAGCTTCAAAAAAAAATCTTTGTTTCAGCTGATTTCTGTGCATTTCAAGTGTTTTGTTATTTGTTACCTTGTTTGGGGGAACAGAACAGAAAAAAGGAAAAATGCTAGGGTGGAAGCCAAATACATACAACAGTGATAGCATTAAAGGTCCCTTCTATATCGCAGGCCTGGTGATGGCTCGGTAGTGTCTTTAAGAAAGGTAGTTTCGTGAGCAGTAGGACACATGAAATCTGTTTTTATCTATATCTTGTTTGTGTGAGGTGCTGTGGTGACTAAGAATACGATTGAGCTCATGTGTAGCCTTTCACGTTGGATCCCTAGATTGGATTTCACTCATCTGGAGGGCTACCTGTTTTCATAAAAGCTGTAGGAATATAACGCCTTTGAGATTTGTAGCCTTCTACCAGATTTGATTGAAAATACTCAGTGGTTTATACAAGCGTTGGAAGGAATCTTGACAGCACAATTGCACAAGCTAATTTCCTTGGAAAGCCGGGCAAAAATACGTGCATAGAGAACAAGTTCATAATTTTCCCCTTTACTTCTCCTGGTTAGAGATTCCTGATGTTTTTTTAAATACAGCTGCTTTTGACAATAACAGTCCAGTCATGTCTTTCCTGGATCCAGGCTCAGGATGACTAGGCAATGAGCAAAATCATAATCTTGTAAAGATGAAAAACTGAGCAAATGACAAAGCTCTGGGTTTTCAGGCAGACTGCTTACAATGGTGTTTTTATTTTGTTAATGATTCACCGTACTGATTCACCAGTGCTGTAGTGAAGGCTGTCCCATTTAAAGGTTCTCACTGTTCAAACAGGATAAGATTATTCCCAATTGAAAGGCTTGGAGTTCTCCTAAAGTCCTTTGGCAAAACCAAGAAAGACTAAATAAAACTTGATATAGAAGAGGCAGATAACTTTGGTTTCAAGCAAAAGCAAAACTTCTTTATCCACCATAAACAAGAGAAAATTTTGTTTCACAGTTTTTCATTGGGGAAACAATGTACTGAAGTACTGACTCAGAAACTTTGAGCTAACCAGAAAATGTAGGTGACCTGTATAGCCTGGGGTGCCTGAATTTAAATGGGACTGCACGTCTTTAAATGGCTGAAAATAGGGAGTGAAAGTGATTTTTGGAGCTTCAAGCTATGAACTTTTGCTATGTGGTTTTCAAAATTTTGCCTGTGACACTTTTGGTAAAATGCTCAATCAGGTAACTAGTGGCTGCTAGGATCACCGCAGAGGCTCTTTGTCAAGCACTGACTTCTCTGGGAGTTGCCTTACTAGGAACCCAAACCCCCCAACAGCCTTGCTTCCCACCTGCAAGCGTTTAGAGGATCTAAGTGGATCAGCATTCACTTCCCTGTTTATAAAAAGCAGGCTGTTTTACACGACTTGTGAAACCGTTCAACTATTTCAAGCAACATACTGGATTTTTTTCTCCCTTCTGGAGAGGCTGTTTGTGTTTGGGGGGGGGGCAGGAGGAGGGGGCTGGAGGATTTGTTTTCTTCCATAGGGGCACAGACAGGCTGCCCGCTCTGAACGGTGTGCTGCCGGGGGCTCAGTCGGTGATCTGCATGCAGGAGACCGGCCCAGCGCTGGCCGTGGGGCTGGCTGCTTATTTTCAAAGCTTTTGTACCTCAGGTTACGTGTAGGGCTGGTGCTTGGGGAATTCTGCTGAAACTGGACCGTGTATATTCCCTGATTTGCCTGTAATTTGGAGTGTATGAAAACCAGATGACTCCGTGCTCTCTAAGTTAGCATAGGATGGGAGCGTCTGACTAAGAGCAGCTTTTACAGAAAACACTGAGTTAAGAAGATTCGGGCTCAAGCGAGATTGCTTCTTCCCTCCCCCCCTTTTGTCTATTTTTACTGCATCACTGGTGTGTGTCCAAGGAAAGTCGGCCATATCACTCGGAAATACAAGGGGATAAAGTTTTGCCTTTTGGATCTCTGCAGGCTGAGAGACTCCAGAGTAGATGAACTGGGAGAGAGAGAATTAAAAGGGGGGATTTCTTTAGGTGAAATTTCTGGTTGTCTGCCCTGCCATCAGCAAGGGGGAAATCGGGAAGAAGCGGCAGCAGTCCTCTCCCATTGTCTTTCCAAATAACGTAAGTTACCCTTTCCCGTTCGGCGCTCGCTGTCCTTGTGCTTTTTCCACTCTCGGGGATTTTCTGAGAGCGGTGGCTGCCTACCTGGGGGCTCGGGCCGGGAGCTCTGCCGTGCGGGCGAGCGCTGGGAGAGCCTTGCCTTCGTTTCTCCTCTTTGAGTCAGGGGGGTGGCAGGGGAGTCTGGGCAGTTTGACACCACCTCTGCTGCCGATAACCTTTAAGCCTTTTCAGCGCTTGTGCAGAAATGTGTTTGTAGTTGGCGAAAGACAATAGCAAACGTTTTGATTGAACTGTGTGTGTCAAGCTTTCAGAGGGGGATTGTGTGATGCTGCGTAAACAGGACAGGATGTGACAAGGGAAAACAAACGTTTCCTGCTGTTTAATGTTTTGAAGAAGTAATTGAAGCAAAGCGGAGCATTTTGCCAAGGAAACAAATGCAGTGATGTTTATTCAAAGCAAAATGACGACTCTGTAAATCAGAGAGGACAATATCAAGGTATAATTAGGAGAGAGAGTTCTGTTTTTTACAGGTGTTGCTTTTTTTTTGAAGTTGGCAGCTAATGTTGTCATATTCAGTTCTTCTGTGTGTGGACTTGAGCCATTACCTGATGCGCGGCTCTGGGTAGGTTGCTTAGGTTGGTTGATTTCCTCCCTTTTACTTTATTCTGCTATTTTCAAAATGCATTGTAGGCAGACTGTCAGGAAAATGGATAGGTTTAAGTAAGAACAAGGGAATATATGAGTATTTTAGATGTTAATGATAATGTACTGGATAATATACCAAGAATAAGACAATAATCACCTTGAAGTCAAATATTCAGCAGGCCAAAACACTTGCACGTGTGCCCATCTGTATAGGGGCAAATAAGAAAATGATGGTGAAAGTACAGTGGCTGAATAAGTAATCCTTAAATGAGGATGCTGTGCAGGAGAGGTTGCCTTCTATTCCAGCATTATATTCCTTTGTCTTTGAGGGCAATGGATTTATTACCAGGGCAACACTTCTGTGACCAATTATTGTGATTTATTCGTCAGTAGTTTTTCTTAAAATTCCACATTGCTGCTTGTGAGAGAACTAAAAGTAAATCGATCAATGATGCTAATGAGAGCTTTTAAACAATGGGAGTATTTGGAATAAATGTGGGAAAATAAACTGTACGGCTTGAAAAGCATATAAAAAAGGTTTGGTTTGTTAAAATCTGCAGAAACTTGTTTATTTTAAAGCCAATCCCATGATTTTCTGGAAGATGGATTCATGACATCTAAAGCCTGGAGTGGTTATAGAGCAAGGGTACCAGGAAGCTACTGTTAAAGTCTTGGAACTGCATCATCTTGCTAGAAAACAGCTAAGCAGAAAGAGGAGGTTAGTTGCTGTTTCCAGAGAGTTTGGGGGAGGGAGTCATTCTACCGGGTACTGACAAAATAAAACAAGGCTTCTCTGCTTTGGCCCTGGCACCGAACTGCTTACGATAAACCAAAGGTTTTCTCAAAGCTCTCGGTAAAGTATGTGACTAACCTGATTTGAGAAGAAACCCCCTTCTCTCTGGTCTGGCCCTGCAGCTCCCACAGTTTGGCTATAGATAACAGCTTAGGGTTTTCCTCATTGCCGGTTCATCTCAGTCCTTGAGATTCTTCCTTTTTCATGAGAAATGGCTTTAATATACCTTGGCCTTTCCCAGGGAGGAGGCTGAACAGAACCTCTTTTTCTCTGTTGCTCCAAGGAGTGTCGCTAGCATGTTGCTTGAGGACCAGATGGGAGCATCAAGTGGGTTTATGACATAACCAATCCTAGATTTGATTATAGGGTTTCTTTTCAGAGGAACAAGCTAAAATCATGGAAACATTTATTTTAGCCAGCCAGGGGAAATCTGTTTTTTCTGTGTAATTTTTTTAAAGGGAGACAGCAAATGTGTCATGCCAGATACAAGATAAAAATGAGAAGTACATATATGTTTTAATGCCTTTTTTGTCTTGAATGTTGGTTTTCTTCAGGGAAGTCATTTTCAATGTACTGACTAGATGAATTCAGTGAAATCTTGCTTTGAGGCCAATTTTAAGACAAGCAGTATCCAGCATAGGCCTGACTGGTATACGAAAGTGCTGTCTGAATTCTGCTATGTCCAGCAGTATGTACACTGTTTGGAAAATTAGATCTTGCCTGGACAAAGATGGCTCTACTGCTGGGGGCTCTCCTGGCCCGTGGTAGTGTTCTTGCTCTGGCAATCCCGTTTTTAGCTTGAAGGTCAGGTTGTTTACTGGCAACAATTATCTGGAATCCCAGATAATTGGTGCTTGAAGCCATCTTGAAGATATGCTGGGCCTGTCTTCGTCTGATAATGGAAATTCATTAATTCATAACAAAACTAGGATTTGGACAGCTTGTATAAACACAGTGATGCTCCTGATTCCTTTGAGGAAAATTGAGGAATTAAATGAACTGAAAAGATGTAGGTGTTTGAATTTAGAGAACAAAGTGTTGTGCATTACTGTACTGAAGCTGAAATTTAATCATCTGCATAAAATAATAAACATTCGGTTTTGCAGAAACATGCATTATTGTGTCTAGACACATGGACTATTTATAAAAAAAACAAAGGCATGGCCTATGGTAAACATAAGCCAAACGTAAAAGAATTGGGTTTGATCGGTTGGCAAGCATTTTCTCTCATCAAAATTAAAGGTCCCTGAGGATACAAGTGTGGCTAATTTGAACTGCTTGTATATATACCGCAGCAAACATATCTATTTCTCCAAATAAAAATTCAGGCTATAAAGACTCATCCTTAATACGACTGTAGTTTAGATGGGAATAGCTCTTCAGATTCGAATAGTTGTTTTAAGGACAGCGTTCTGCATTATAAAAAGCCATTAATCCTGAAGAATCTATAAATGGGTTAAAAAAAGTCCAAGACAGTATTTTTCATCCTTTTTTTTTTGTTTTGTGGACCCCTAAAAATTTTCCCTTGGAAATCCCTCATCCATATTTTGGAGTGTACTTGCTTTTTTAGTCACATTTCAGGGACCACCCTGAAGAAGTCCAATGACTGCCAGTTTAAAATCCATTATTGCAGGTCCAATGTGTCCTGTATGTGCTTTGACACCTTCAACCAAAATTAGATATGCTATTTCCAGAAACTGCCAACTGTGGCTATGTTATTGGTAATGTTTGTGGGTTTAAAGAAAAAAAGGAAGCTAACCATGTGGAAACATGGTGACATAAGCTATTTAAAAATAAAAAAAAAAGAGTCTCTGAAATGAAATCAATATTTATTGAAAGTAATAAAGCTGGAAAGGAAATAATCATTATTTGGAGGTTTCTGTAATACTGAATGGAAGGGAACAGGGCTTAGCATTCATATAAATTGACCTCGCTTTTCTGTGCCTCCATTTTTAACAGGCTATTTTTTGTTTTTAAGACACATTGCTTCTTCTATTAGAATTAGGCCTGCTACTGAATGTTATGTGACATGACTGGAGAGGAGGCAGTGCCTTGATGTGCTGTGGGGTTTACGTTGACGTGTGCCTGTAACAGTAGGAGCTGCTTGGTTGCAAACACTTAGCAAATGCCGTTTGGGAGAATTCCTGCACTGGGAGAAATTGTGCAAGCCTTCTTTCCCTCCCTCTATTACTTTCGATCAGATGAAATGAAAGTCCACCTCCAACTGAACTAAATTTGGGTTGACTTATTGACCATAGGAGAGATGAAAATGGCATTTCATATCAAGCTTTCTGAATTATTTTATTTCTATAAAGACAAGGTGTTATTTCTGTGATTTTAATAACTAAATATTAGTTGTATCAATTGCAATATAGAAGTCAAAATGTTTTTGTCTACTATTTTCTGTCATAGGCTCTAGACAATTTCTATCGCAGAATCTCATGTACTGGCACTGCATGTCATTCCTTCTAATAATTGTTTTTTATTTGGCTATATTTGAATTTGTCATCACCTATTTTAAAAGGCGAGTTTAACTGGAAGTTAGTAATTTGTTTGGTTTGATCAGTGGAATAGCAGCTTATAACTGGAATAGCATAAAGTAAAATAAATGATGTAACTTGTCATTCTAATGTACTGGGGGGGGAGAGCCAAGGATCCAGTCAGCTGGGAAGTCAACTGGCAACCAAGCAGCCTTCCCACTTGCCAGCTGGCCTTAGTGCAGTAACTCAAAAGCAAATCCCATTCAAAAGGCAGAACTGTAATAATATAATACTTCTGGTATGAACCGGTGAACAGGTAGTGTGGTAGATAGGTAGATGTAGGCTGGCTCCAGCCATCCTGCTGTTAGTGGCAGTAGGGTTAAAAAAGACACAGCTAAATTAAGAAGGAGACTAATCATAGATACGTGAAAAATGTTACCAGCATGTATTCTGGCACCTCTTACGTTACATGGTGATCCAGTTAGCACAAGCATCAAAATATATCCTGTATAGCCAGACTGCTACAATAGTTTGCAAACAAACTGCTGCCCATCTGGTTATGACACTTCACTCTTAAATATTAAATCTAGGCTATAATAACTTTAAGAATATACCCTGCCACTAGGAGAGGACAAATGACTTATAAATGTACTGGAAGCACATATTCCCTGAAAGTTCCCCTTAAAGAATCAGACAACTCTGCTTGCTGTGCTCAGCGCTTGTGCTCATAGGAAAAGGTATTATTCGTTTGCTCTCACTTTAAAACCTTCTGAGTATTTTCAGTCTTGGACACATTTTAAAAGGAACTATTTAGATAGACGCTAATCTTCTGTCATTATGCCAGGGTGGATACTATTTGCAAAAGAAGCAGAAAGATTGAAGTAGATGCAATTACTTTCGGTCGGTTTTTAAATGCATGAGGTGAATGTTCAGCAATCTGCCTGCTTCTAATTCAGTGTGGATTTCTTTGTCTTAGTGGTATTAATCTACCTAAAGATGTGTATGAACACTTTATTTCTGGGTGACTTTCTCGTTTTTGTCATGTAAAGCTATTCATTCTCTGATACCATGGGCTTCTGCTCTTGATTATTTTTTTTCTCTCCACTGTAGAAATGTAGAATGAGAATCTCCCATTTTTCTGTTGTTTTTGCTGGTGTTTAACGCTAGCTAATATGCTTGAGGTTGTCCCTTGACGGAACTTACCATTGCAAAACTGTCATGTGTGGAGTGATGGGTTAAAAGATACAGTGTAAGTTTTTAATCTTTGCAAAGATTTGTACTGTGCCTAATTCCTTGTATGTCAAAATTTAATAGAATTGGGTTAACTGAGAGCTTGAAGGTGTATGGTATCCACCAGTGTGTTTTGTGAAGTGCTCAATAATTTATTTAGCAAAGAAAGAGCAATGGCTCTGGGCTAGATTATTCTGAGCTATTTAGCTGTGGCTAGTATGAAAAAAGAAGCACGTAAAGATTCTCCCGCACCTTATGCGTAACAGAAAGTACTCCAAAGCAGTGATGGAATTTTAGCAAATGCATTTGACGCAACGGCTTAGAGAACTGAAATGAAAGATTGCACTTAAAAGATTTTGCTGAACTTGAAAACGCTCTTGAAAAGATTCTAACAATTTTGTTTTTGTGTGCCTCTAAATGCATCCATCTCTATCGGGGTCCTTGGAAAGACTTAGTATGTACAGCATACTTAGCCCCTGGCATATTTGGCCAATGATCTATATTTTTAGAGATTTGTGCACGCTCTCTGAGAAACACTACTCCCAAAAGAACAGATGCCACTAGATTCAGTGATGTCAAATGTCTTCAAGGCCACGCTGGCTCCTGAGAGCAGTTATGCGTTGTTAATGCTGTAAGTCAGGCAGCGTACATGTCCCTCGGGAACTAAAGTGACCTCCAAGGATGAAATCTCAGGATTGGGGAACAAGCCTTTTACAGTACACTATAAACTGCTGGAGAAGAAAAACTGCCTCAGTTTAAGTGTGTATTTGCATGATACTTTGCACATTGATTTTTTTTTTTTCCTTCTAGTGAGGCAACGCTAATCATGAAACACTCTGCTGTAACTTTCTCTCTTGTAATCCCTGTATCAGCAGAAGTGATAATGGAAAACCTTCACGGCTTAACTTGCATGTGATAAGCTTCTGCAGCTTTATTTTTTATTTTGAATGTTGTTTTAATTTGCTATTTAGAGCCCAAAGTACTTGCACTGTACTAGGGCTGGGAAATCTGGGGCCCCCAAATCAGGTAGAGCCACAGCCTGAGGGTTTTTTTTTTCCCCTGTGTGTTACTCTGAGACAATACCATGGTATGGGTTAGTGTGTGGTCTTCCAGATGTGCTTGTAAGGCCTATTGGGCTTTCGGCAAAGAACAGATTCTTTTCCCTGGAGGTCCTTAATGTAACACCTAATTCTCAGTCTGCTCTGCATAGTCATGGGAACAATTGACCTTTCGGCCTCTCAGCTCAGAAAGCATTTTATAATAAAAGCTGAAATTAAGTGTTGCACCATGAAGAACTCATCCTATTTATCAGATATGTAGTGGTATGTTTTTTGCCTTGAAGTTAGGTGCCTGAAATAGTTGGAGATAAATTTTGATTGTGAAATGTAAACATATTCTGACATACTTCATTACTAAGTAAAGATGAATGATTTTCCATTCATTCATAAATGCAATCCTTTACTTAGTCTCCCAATGGAGATAAGTGTGACCCTTTATTACACAGGAAACATAGTGTGTAACAGTCCTGTCTTATTTCTGAAGAACAGTGCCATATGTTTTGTGTAGGCAGAGGACCCCGTCTTCCCTTATTTTCTTTATTCTAATTAGTTTTTTTCCTACTCCCTTCTACAAACCATAGACAGAAAAACTAACTAGACTGGTGTGAGCAGAAATGTTTGCATATAATAAGGTGAATTTGCAAAAGTAAGTGAGCACTTCTGTGAATAATTTACTGTGCTTGCAAAGTCCAAAATTTTTGTTTGTCTTATCAGAAGTTGACACGTTGCACTGTCGTGAAGACAAATGAGCAGAAGAGTGGGAAGGCTTCTCTCCATATTTAACTTTTGGGAAGAATTTTTACCTGAGCTCCTGAATGGTGACCTTCACCCTCTGAACAATCATCATTGTTTCCCCTCTGGGATGAGCTCTGCAGAAGGTGAGCTCTGAAGGCGCATGCCCTCTGAAGGGGCCTCTCTTGGGGAAGGTGGGCAACTTTTAAATGGTGAAGTCATGGCTGTTCCCAAGCTGTGTGGCGTTGTGTTTAGAATAGTACAGAGCACCTCTGCAGAGCCAACAAGATGGATGGTACTCTTAAGGAGATATCACTAGAGGTCTTTTTTTCTTAAGGCTACAGTAAATTTGAAAAGGTAGGAGGAAGTGGGGAGAACTGGTAGGTTAGTACTGCATTCACTCTGAAAGGCTTCTCTGCCTGGGGTGATGCCCAGTCTTTCATCATTGTGTCTTGCTCGTATGGCTTAGAAATGGGTGCATGCGCTAAAGGCAGTCTGTGACTCTAAGTAGCATTCTTTATGCAGCAGTAGCATATTAAGGCAGCTGTAGGATGGACTCATTTTGCCTGACACCCCCAAATTGCAGGACTCTGCAAAGCAATGAAAACAGCCTTATGGCACCATTATTATTCATTAACTATGCCAACAGGGAGTGACTACTAAAATAGCTCCTGTGATGTCCACACTGAGTATTTTGAAGGTTTGATTGACTCAAATCAAAAGTAAATCTAGCCCAGCTTTCTGATTTTGATGGTGGCTCATAGGGCTGCCTAGAGAAGAGTATAAGAATAGATCAGACGTATAATTATACTTTCTAAAATACTCTTTGATCTTCAGTAATTTATCTTTCCGGGTCTGCTTCTGGTAGAGGTGGTGTCTTTTATATGTAGAAATCTTTAATCATTTTATCCTCCATTAATTCGTCATTCTCTCCTGGAGTGGCTGTAAAATGATAACATCTGTATCATCCTAGGGCAATGAGTTTCACAGCTCAGAGGATGAAGTAGTAGCAAGCATGTTACTGGTAGCCTTAAAAGAGATTTCTCATCTATGGCCAATAAAAAGGGAGAGTAAAAAGCAATAGATACAAATCATGAATAAAGAATAAATTTTAAATTTTAAAAATTCAACAAGAAGCACAAAATGTTCCACCTACCAAAATTCAGTAATTACAGTTTCGTTGGTGTTCTAAAAACATTTAAGTTACTTGAAATGTATCCTAACAGCCCCTCATTGTAATATCTGAGTTATGCAAAATGTTCAGCACCTGAAATAGTGCAGAGTATGTACTTTCTATTTCTAACTGGCTTTCCACTAGGATTTCTGAATTACTTTCAACACTAATGCATACAGCTGGTTATTTTATATACCTCTCTAAAGGTTTTTGTCATTTTGGTGGTACTATATATATAATCTGTATCAACAACAACAACACAGTACATCTTGTCGCAGCCATCACAATGACTGCTTCCAAACTTGTCAGGCATGTAGAGTTTGCAAAGAGAAGAGGATGCTGAGGTCTCTTTGTTCCTCTTATCTGACTGCAAAAGATTCTGGCTCTATATGCTACTGTCTTGCACCTCTTTCTGAGGAAAAAAAAAAAAAAAAAAAAAAGCCCTCATCCAAACTATCGGCTTGCTGTGAAAACTTATTTTATAGTACAAAAAGGTAGGTAGTGTCACATAGGCAGTTAAATGGAAATAGGGGCCTGGGGCCTTAAGGTGTGGGTTACCTATGCTTGCATAGGATCTGTGTTCTGTATAGCTAGTGCCTGTCATAGTGGGATTCTGGTACTTGAAGGAGACTTCTAGGTGCTGTTACAATACAAATGATCATATGGCTGATTTAAGACAGTATTACTCTTAGCCGTCCTGAAAGCACTGTTTTTTTCCAAATGCCTTTTTTACTTAAAACTACCGCTGCATTCATCTGGTTACTTTTATCCAGGGTGTCTCCTAACTTGTCCATGTATTTACAAACGTATAGGCTTTGCTGCAAAGTAAAACAGATGTATTTTCATATAAAAACACATGCGCAGTGTATCCCAGTTCAGCTTGAGTCTTAAAAATTGTGTCATACGAGTGATACTACTTACCTGATCTTTCATCAGGTATTAGTTCATAAGTTGTGATGTCAGTCCAAAAGACTGACGTTCATTCAGGCAGATATTCATGAGAGTCTTCTGAGAATGTGATTTTTGTGGAAGTCTGACATACGTTCATGTCAGGCACTCGCTTACGAGCAGCCTGACAGAGCCCTTGTAAGGGCCTTGGGCGTCGAGCCTGGCCCTGCCCTTTGTGTTTGTCAGCAGATGGGAATCTGGAAGGACCGAAGAGAAAGGCTAGGAGAGTTACTCTTGGAGAAGAAGGCTAAAGGTAGGCATCTTTTACTGTTGCTCCTCCTGGCCGCCTGTGTCTAATATACGACCTTATATCTCAGGGGAAAGGCCTGGAGGGAAACCTGGGCTGAGCCAGAGTAGCTGCTCTGTAGGCCCTCAGAGAGGACCACTAGGACTGCCTGGAGATCTGGCCTGCTGAGGAATATGGGGTTTGCAGTCAGATAACCATGTCCCACTGTGGCTGTAGTGAAACTTAACTGTGGAAACGCACCTTGGGAACTGATGCCTTTCTGCAGATAAGGCGCAAGATATGTGCAGCGCTTTGTCTGTGCTGTAGTAAGGTTTCAGCTTTTTCCCATAACAACAGTTCTTTAAATAGGAGTGCTGGAGTGCAATCAGCAAACGAGCGTCCTTGCTGAGGACTGCAAAGAGGTGTTTACTTGGATAATTTCAGCCATGGGGTGTTTCCAAGCTTTGAAGTGCTGAAGCTGGCTAATGCTAAGTCAGATGGAGTGACCCTGTGAGTGTGGAGGAGGACACAGTGTAGCACCGAACAGGCTTGAGCTCTGGAGCTCCCCACAGGAGCTGTGGGTGGCTTTTTGTTTTGGGTGGTTGGTAGGTTCAGCTCCTGAGCAACAGCTATTGTTAAAACCCACAGAGTTCCTTTTGCCAAGGTTATTCTGACACTGTGTCTCACTACTGCTGGTGCTGCCAGACTACCTGCCGTATGCAGCTATGTGTTTACCTACTTGCAGTGAAAGTTCGGTGTCGCATTTTTGCCAATGTAAGAGAGCCTGCCTGGGTAAACCTCTGCCTGCCACTTACGCTTGAGCAAGGCCTTCTCCGAACCCAGGGACTGCACGGGTATTTAGACATATCTCTGTGTTTTTGAAAGACATTTCAGTTCAGGAGAAGACTTAGCAGACACAGAAGATAACATCGCTGCTGGGCTCCAGGGAAGAAAATGAGGTGGACACTGTACAAAAGCTCAGGTAAATACAGAGGTGCAGCAGCCGACATTGCATTTTTAAACAGTGTGAGTGCTGCAGAGGATGTCTGCCCGAGTTCAGCCTGCTCACAGGCTGGAGAGGGGCTCTCCCTTCCCCCCCTCCTTCCTAGTCCTTCTCCCAGATTTGCTTTTGGTAGAAACCTTACCTGCTCAGGCACCCTGTTTACCCAGCCTTGTGTGCTAAGGAGATATGAATTCCTTCCCTTTCTACCTCCGTTGTTTTTTTTAATGTGTAGATTGTCTGCTGTTTCTTGCGGTAAAGCACCTATTTTTTTCTCTGAATTTATTTTCTATGTTTTATGATCTGGGAAGTGAGATTTGGAAGGCTGCGAGAAAAAATTCCTGGGGATTGCCAATCTCTAAGTTAATTTAGTATAGAAATTACATGGCATATAGTGATTGCTAGGTGTCACCTTGCCCCATGCTGAGTTGAACTTTGTACTAGTTCAACAAAATCATGTTTAAGTAAATGGAAACCGAAGCAGAGGAACTTTATTTTGCAGTGGTCAACAGAGAATGTATAACTAACCTCTAGTACCTGACATGTTTCACCTCTCCTAAAGGGAGAGTTGCAGAACTGTAAAATTAAGAGGAGGTGCGGTGAGGGGCAGATGCAGATGAGAGTCTTGGCGGGGGGAGGTGGAGGGGATGCGCTCTGAGCAGTTCAGCCTTCACTACACTCAGCTCAGTACCAAGAGCACTGAGCATCTGCAGCTTCTTTTACTTTACCGTTGCTCAGCACCTCTGAAGAAAATGCCTAGGACATTTTCCAAAGTATCTTATATCTAGCACTCTGCAGAAAAAGCCAGGGACCTCCTCCCAGATAGACTCCTGCTCAGCCTCCTGTATTTTATCCACACTGCCTGTTATCCTACACCTGGATACACTACACCATCCTACACTAACAGTGATTAGTACAAAGTCTCCATGGAGCCCTTCTGTACCAAACAGCATTTCAGAGATGTTTCTAAAAGCTGCAGTGATTTGAGACAAAGTTTTAATTATTTGTCAGTTTGAGCAAGTGTGAGCTTGGTGTTTTCAGTTGAGGACATCTACCTATAAAAGTTAATCAGTGATAAACTAACAAAATAGGTAGCCCTAGAGAGCCAAAAATGTACAGTTACAAGGGTCTTGTTAACAGCACGAAGCAGTTAAGCAGGGTAGGGGGTTTTCAATAGAGATGCTCTGATATGCTGCTTTGGGTGGATGCTTTGATTATTTAAAACCTTTTTACTTAGGTCTGCACGACGTCTAGCCCCTGAACTGATTTCCTGGACCTGTCTCACTGTGCTGATAATTTTTTTTTTTTTAAATAGCTAACCTGAGAATGTGATTGACATTTTTTTAAGCATGGGAAGAGCCCCAAACGACAGCTCTGAGGACAGTTAGCCTCTGATATGACAGTGTAAGGCTACCATTTGTCTGGATTTTCCTCAAGATGTCCATTTCCCCTCATTCCTTGCCCTTTCCCTCTGAAGTTTTTTTAGGGAGAACTTTGGGCATTTGGTTGGCGACTTCTGGAGTTCCACTGCATGCACTCCAGTGGTCTTTGCATGTGCAGTGAATCTGAGGTGCTTCAGGTGTGTTGGAGTAAACTGTGCAAGCCCTTGGCCCAAAATGAGGTCCTGAAAACCTGAGATAGGAAAATAGCCTAAAAGTAGATATTGTGTATCAGTTGCATAATGACTGTAATAATGACATGAGCTCTGACCTGCTATTCTCGCTCTTTGGTGTGTAGGGCAGCTGCCAGAAAGTCTCCTCTTCATCTCAAGACTGGACAGTGGGGAGATGAGGTCCATGGAGATGGAAATAGGACTATTGCAGTTAGTCTTGGAGCTGATGGAGGGTACTGCAGAGGGAAGTAGAAGTCATGGGGATGAGGAGAAAGAAGGAAAAGCGGTATTAGATGCCAGCCAGAACCCTTCCCTTCTGTACAAACCAGAATATCAAGCATTAGTATGTTGGTGTCCTAAGAGGACCACCTGCGTATGTCAGGCATGCACTCTCTTGTAAGCTTTTATTACAGATCAAGGAAGGGAAGGAGGAAAAAAGCACTAAAGCATTCAACATGTAAAAATATTAAGCAAGGCTTTCATTTTTAAGTGGCTTCTATTCCTGTTGTGCCTTGAACAGTTAAAAGCTTTTAAAAGAAACCTAACTCGTGACACCAGCATCTGACAACAGTATTGAAGGTGAGCTGACTGTAGCTTAGAAGAAATGCCAGAACAGAGAGCTTGTTTCTGGTGTCTGTGGCATCTGGTCCTGCCACCTCAATGACAAATACACAAATGGGGAAACGGAAAGAATGACACGAGGAAAAAAGGCCGTTAGTGTTTGGTGCTGCCTGATTTGCGACATCAGTGCCGGAGACAGGCACGGACTGCAGGCGTTTTAACCAAACTTGTGCTGGTAGAGCAGGGAGGCTGGGCTGTTCCAGCCGTTTCTCGTAGCTGCCTGGCTGACTGCAGTAGTGCTACAAAAGCCGCAACCTTGGCATGCTAAACTAGGCATAAGCAGAAGGTAGAAGGAAATAGAATAAGGTGGCAAAGGCAGAGAAGGACTGGCGCTGTGGGGATTGGGAAGCTCTCCAGCAGCCTAGCATTGCATCCTAGGCAAACCTTTCAAGTTCTTTGCCTGCTGGGCTATGACAAGCCATGTGTTGGGTCGCAAGCTTGAGGGAAGAGCATCTGTTTCACTGGATCACAAGATGGGGGAGTGATCATTGCCCTGGGTTGTGGCTGTGATGAGGAACAAGCACCCAACAAAGCTCTTTCTAGGGCAGACGTGCCCTCTGGCTGCAAGCGGGGCCCACAGTGGAAGGAAGCTGTGTCTCTTCCCTGCAAATGCAAGCTATAGCCTGGGCCGCTGGAGAACGTGGCACCAGAGCTGGAGGTTGCACTCACTCTGTGGGAGCTGCTGGGGCTGTACGAACACAAAGCTGTAGTGGGGAAAGGCAAAAGTGTCATCTTCGTCTCTTCAGCTGGCTCTGTCTCGTCAGGACAACTAAAGCCCTGTGGTTCCTGGTGTGGGCATGGTCCCACAATGACAGAGCTTGGTTGTTTCACGCCACCTGCCCTGCTGGCATCTGGCTTATATTAAGGACTCGGAGCGGGGTAACGGGTGGAACAGCTCATTCTCTCCTATATTTGTGTTCCCAAACTAGCCCTCGTTCCCAGCACGCAGGCTTTGGCTAATTGATTTCTGGTCTCTCCCACCTCTTTATTTTCCAGTCACAGTCTTATCCCTTTATAGGACTGTATTAGTTAGCCATTTAGTTTGGGCTAATCAAATAGGTTTTTTCTTCTGTTGACCATAAAGTTTATTTTTGTACAGCACCCTGAGTTA
Source organism: Struthio camelus (assembly GCF_040807025.1). Taxonomy (NCBI): domain Eukaryota; kingdom Metazoa; phylum Chordata; class Aves; order Struthioniformes; family Struthionidae; genus Struthio; species Struthio camelus. The sequence continues at coordinate 38,692,305 of NC_090945.1, forward strand.
GATTATTGTCTCCTCTGTCAATTTATAGTAGAAACTTCAACATAGATCATTAATCTTAACCTGGAATGTTTGGAAGATTTATTTAATATTGGGGAATAATATAGCAATAGCTAGCTGTAGCCTATAAATTAGCTGCCGTTTATGAGCTCTCTAAGAATAAGAATTCATGTTTCATTTGGAGCAGGGAAAAGAACAAATTATTCAAAAACCATGACCATTACAGAGGGTGATAACAGGGGCCAGAGCACCCTTTTCCATGTCACTGTGAAGATGGCATGTGCTGTATCTTTTCTCTTAAGAACTTACTTAACTGTTAAATCAGCAGCAAAGATGAGTGCAGCAAATTTCTGTGGGAAAGTAGCTTGTTTAAAAAAAAAAACCCCTCAAAACACAAGCACAAATACACAATAAACCTATTTGAAACAGGCTAGTAGTAACTGGTATGGGGGTAAAGTGCAAGATTGTTCACTGAGCTGCAAATCCATTTCCTTTTCGCTAGGGAGAAGAAACCCACATGTCAACATTAAACATGCAAGAACAAAAAGTGTCAAGGGAAATGCTATGACTGTTGTCTCATTTTCTTTGCCACGGTACCACATTTTTGTTTTGTTGAAGAAGCAGAATTATTTGCAGAACATAAGATCATTGTTGGCAGGCGGCTTCTAGGAGTTAATTATAAGAGAACTGCACTTAGAGGCAATCCTCTGCCTCGCTCTCAGTCGGTGTCGTAGTTCGTTGTGAGAGTGGCTGCAGCTGTGACTCCTGCAGTTCTCCTCTGACCATGAGGTATGTTATGGGATCGGTTCTGGTTTGGGGGGGTATGTAGTCCATACTGCTGAACGTAAGTGGAATTAGTCATTTGAGCAATACTTGTCATTCTGTCTTACTGTGTGTAAATTTGATGCCTGGAACGAGCAAGGAAAAGCAAGCAGCGAAGTGAGGTCTGCCTGCTCCTATGTGAAAGTCTTGCACCTTCGTTCAGGGAGTGCCGCTTCTGAGTTCTTGTTCTTGACTTTTGTTTTAATGTGCCGTTGTTCAAGTGGCAGAAACGCAAGGCCTTGGCTGTGCTTGCTGTGGGAGTGAAGAACGTTGCTTGCTCTTCGTAACGGGGGTTTCTCTGGACAGTTCGGGAAACAACAAAATGTGCCTGAAACTCTTATCTAAACTGTGCCTGTGCCTCTTCTAAACTGTCAGTCCTGCTGTGCAGATTGCTGCTACTTCTGACCTGCTGCATGTTGGAGGTAAAACAAAAAATACCTTGCTTGCTCTCTTTGTCAGAGTTCAGCACATGCTGAGGGAAACAGAGGAGGAATATTTTGGCACAAGCGCACAGGCACACACACCCCTGCTGTTTCATTTCATGTTATAAACTGGCTTGCAGCATGCTTTAGCCCTGTGGGCAATAGCCAGAGAAGCCAGGCTGGAGCTGTGTGATGTTTGAAAGCAATCTGGCTAAATGATTGCAAGTGGAAAGTAAATGGTGTATAGAGAATCTATATTTTTAGCAGGAATTAGATGAAGTTGCCCTTGCTAAATGATTATTAATGCCATTTGCCTGGTCGGTCCGAGAATGGAAAAGTGTATTTTGGAAACGGTGTTTGAAGAGCTTACAGCTGTATTTTACACTGTGATTTCTGAAATAACTATATCTGTTCTAATTCAGTCAGATTAGCAGAGCTAGTATGTAAAACCAACATTTTTTATTCTTAATGCAAATGGACCTTAGTGTCCTTGTATTTGTGGGAAGCTTTGCTAGCCTCAGGTAGTGGGAATACTTGCATGTGATTTTTTTCAAAAGAAAAGATTCGCTGTATTTAGAGATGCAAATACTACCTTGTCTTCAAAAACACCAGCTGTTATACTGGAGGACAAAGCTAATTTTATGTTGCTTTACTTCAGTAGTTTCTGTGTGCTCACCAGCAGCTTTTGAATGTCTTTCTCAGTGCATCTGAAAAATACCACTGAAATGAAACTTTTGTTTATTTCCTTTGGTAACCTCAACTGATCTGTGATTTTTTGGGGGGTGTGGGGGGGGGAGATAAGTAAATAGGTTAACTAGCAGACTAGAGCTTGGCATTAGTGTTTGCACAGAAGTTTAACAGACTGTTAGCTTTGATTCTCTTGTTCCTTGACTATGAGGGTACTAATTGCTGCCCTAAATATTTGCCTTGCTTATGGGTCTAGTCAAATAGGCAGGTCTGTGGTATAAGAAATTGCTGCTGGTCTGCGTGTCAGTAGCACAGCTTTTAGAAGAGATTTCTTTGCTCCTGCTTTAAACGTCTGGAGAGACAGAGAACGTTTCGGGGGGGTCTTTTGTTGCTGCTACAAGTTGGAGCAGGGGAGATTTTTTTTTTTTTTTTTATCCTATTCCAAACGCTGGAAAAATCCAAACGCTGGAGTGAAATCAGTACGTGTAAAGCTTTATCTCCCTTTATAAATGAAAGTGCTTTCACTTCAGCTGCCGTCCTGGTAATTACGTTACGTAATATTTACTCTCCCCTTCCGAGTTAAATCCTTTTTCCGATTTGCGAGTAACATTTGCATATGTATTTCCTAGCTGCATTGACATGCCAGATGCACAGTGGTAGCTGTCTCCGCCTGCTAATCCTGTAATAACATTCTGGTGACCAAATTCAATGGCCCTGCGCGGAGCCTCGAAACAGCTGATTGCTGACTAGGGAGGAAAAAAAAAATAACCCAGCGAATCTGGTTGCAGCTCTCTGCTGCATCCCTATCCCACAATCCCTTGCCCGGTTTGCTGCAGTCTTTCTACACAGGCTGAGTGAGAAAAAGATGTGCTAAATAAAGATTGATTGGTTTGCATCCTGAAGGGGTCTCCCACTTGTAAATGACCCGGGGGAAAAAAAAAAATTCATGACGACTTCACTGGGCCTCCTCTTGTTCTTCCATTTTTCTTTCTGCCTGCCCTCTTCGTGGAATGGAGCATCATTCCTTAGAGCACAAAATACGTTGTGCATCTAATATTGACAGTGCTGTGATAGGGATTCTTAAGCAGTTTTGCGTGTGAGGCTCTTAAGCTTGAAATATTAACAGATGATGATTTGTTCGTTTGGATTACTGCGGAACTGCAGCTCCGTCCCTGCAAGGATTTTATCCTCAGCGCTGCATTGATTAAGCTACTTATCTACGAAGATGGGTAGGTCTAAAACGCTCAAGTTTGCTCAGTGTTATTCCTGGTGGCTGCTGCTGGGTTGCTCCTTCTGTTTGGGCCCCGATTTGTTCGTTATAATTCTGCATGCTGTAAGAATGAGGAGGGCTGCTGTGCTTTAAGCAACAAGGCACCAAGCCGACTGAAGAGTGGGAGAGAAAGGAATGCGAATTTAGCTTATCAAGCCCTTTGTACAAGAGGGCTACGTGCTGGTTATGATTATTCATTTACTCTGTGTTCTGTATTGGCTAATTTTGGGACTGCTGCTATAATCTTGGCTTGAATCTCTTTTATTCGAAGAAGAGCGGACAGGCAATGTATTTGGTTTAAGGAGTTTTACCCCCTGCTCCCCCAAGCTCTGAAGCAACATTATTGAGGTTCCCCACCCTTTCTTACGGCTCTTGAGGCCTAACTGTTCCTTTGCGAACGTTGCCATTGGAAACCTATTCATTCATAATACGTGAATAGCCCCTCTGCGTTGTGAATACCATTGATAAGAAGATGAACAAGCAGCAAGCAATTTGTTCTCCTCGGGCTATACTTTCAGGCAGAGTCTAGTTGCTGTTCTGGCTGGGTGGAGTTCGGTGATAGCAGCGGATTTTGTAGCAGAGGAATAAATCCTGGGAATTGAACAGACCATTATAAGCGTTCCCGGGGTCTCTTGCTTGGCCAGTCCATGGGATCTAATAGAAAATTTGATTGCTGTTGATCCAGAGCTTGTTTAAAGATACTTGTAGAAGGGGTGCACTTTTCTATTTAATGGCTCTATTTATTTAAAACAACTCTTCTGGAGCTGTTATTTGCTGTACTATAACATTTTTTTCCCCTTTTCTAAATCTATAGGAAGTTCATTTCGTATGGGTGGGGCCGCACCCTGGCATTCATTCCTGAAGGCAGGCACACTTAGCAGAGCCAGGCTTTACGCTATCTCATAGAGCCATTGTTTTCTCTCTTCTTTGCTGTATAGAATATTGAGAGTGAAAACTGAAAAACATATTTCCAAGCAGAAGGAAAGAGAACAGTGTCATCTCCAGGGTGGCTGGAAAGATCACAATCCTTCAGCCTCAAATATTTGAGTGACAAAGGGTATACTTTCCAGAGCCCTTTTCTGCGTTTGATTTGGCAAACCTGAACTAGGTTTTGAGTGTGTGCTTCTTAGAGATAAATGGGTGGGGTTTTATGTCTTGTCTGGTGCAATGCCTCCTAAACCTTTGGTTTTGCAAGTTTAAATTAAGAAGTGCAAATATGTGGAGATTTGTTTCTCAGATCTTACTGATTTTCAGAGCTTTTGCTTTGGCTGCCTTTTATCAGATTGAGAGACAAAACGAATCTCCAAAAAGAACTCTAGCAATTTTTGAGTTCAGAAGATGTTACTATATAAAAGAATGTTTTTCTTGTAAAAATACTGTTACTTTGCTATTTCTCCCACTGCCAGCATCTCTGAAACTTAGGCTGTTGTTCTGAGGAATTGCTGCTACCTCTACAACAAGTCAGAATAAATTCTGTCTTTGGCCAAATTCAAAAGCACCATCTAAAATTTGCAGCTTCTCCTCAAACAGTCTTTTGTTATACAGTTGCTTGCATTGAGACAGTGGGCAAAATGATCACTTCCACAGCTACATCCCGTTCGGGAGGATTGCGTCTAAGGTGAATTTGGCTCAGTGAGGTTGCAGAATCAGATGTGCAGTCCTGAAAATGACATACTCTAGAAAGTTTTGAAATTGAACCACTTTTTAAAGGTGTTGTTATACCATGTAGCAGCCAAAACTTGAAGCGTACAGACCAAATTCTGTTTTCAGGTGCGTATTTTAAACATGATTCGCATAAGCATAGAGGATAAATGACAGGCATGGCCTACTGTGTTCCAGAAAAAATGCCAAATATTAGAAGCACTTACTTCTGAACTCTCAGAAGTGGTTTATTTCCCTGACAAAGTTAAAAGCGTGAATACTTGAAGATTAAAGTGGCTGGGATGAGACCTGTGTTTGAAACACTAAGAGTCATCTGATTTTACAATGAGATCGGGGGAATGTAAAAGACTAGAGTGAAGATCAGATGATACGAATTTTTTCAGATAACAGGAGTTTTTCTTGTAAAAACACTATCTGCTGGTGTGACTGTTCTTCGTGTCAGAAAGATGAAATGATAGAGAATCAGCTAGTTGATTGCTAGGGAACTTTGTTTTCTTAATGACAGGCAGCATTCACTGGGAAGGTATTTTTTCATATTCTTAAGAACAATTTTTTTTTTTTAATAGTCTGTGCTTAGTCTGTACCAAAAATTATATTGTTCCTATATGTGCAGTTAGGAAACTGTACTTTTGACAATAAGTCTTCCTTTTTCTGGTTTTCTTGTCTCTTTGTTTGGTTAAACACCCCCACCCCAGCCCCAGCAGTTTTGGGTAGGAGAGTGGGAGGCAAGCAGAAGTGAATCAGTGGTGAAATACATTTTCTTTTGAAGCACATCACTAAAGATCTCCATGTTACACAGCCTAATTCATGAATACGTTAATACCTGTTGGGTGGTCTGCTCTTACTACTTCCATTTGCAAAAGCTGGATATTTTGGTTCCACTTTTCATAAAACCATTTTTAACTCAAGCTTTTAAAAAGTAACATACCTTCATAACTGATCTCCTAGGGTTTTTGTGTATGATTTATGGCAGTAGGTTAATTTAATTTGTGTTTATGTAATATTAACAGATTTTACTTTGTTATGGGGAAAGAAATGAAAAAAGTGAAACAAGTGATTAAGTCTGAAATAACATATCTCTGGTTCATGCACAAGCATTGCAGTTTAAGATGACTGTAGCCATTCTTCACCTTAGAGATTCCCCTTTTTCCAGGAAGGAAACAAAAGTGCCCAGCATAAAAATTTTATGCAGCAAGTTACCTGTCAGTTACTGCTTTGGGGTATTTTAGTTGTGAGTAACTTTATGCTGCTGTGCTTGTGCAGAGGTGATTCCACGGGAATCTGTTATCAGAGGAGTCGGTACAGCATGTTTCACAGCCATGGTCATCACCCTAGGAACAGTCAGTTGCACAATAGAGTAAGTAAACTGTACCTGCCTACCTGTACAGCTAAACGCTCAGCTCAAGAAAAACAACCTGTGTTCAGATCTGTCAGATTAATATGCCCGTACAGTCAGCACCAGAAGGAGAGCAGACCTAACATCGCTTATAAAATGCAGCGGGCCACAGAAATCACTGTGCAACCTGAGCGACCTTTGAACAAGCACAGTCACCCTCTGAGGCAGATAGCCAAAGGAGGCCTAACCCAAATACGAAATGAGCTGAAACGAATGACTAAAAACTGAGGTAGAAGATGTTTCAGGCAGAAGTGACTACCTGAGGAGGAATCTCTCCAGTGCAGGAATAAAGCTGGGCTGGCTGCTCACAAGGGTAAGGTGGCTGCGTCCCTCTCGAGGGGCAGCAGGACCCGCAGAGGCAGGCGCCCAGAGAGAAGCGGCGGTGGGTTTCCCGGGCTGTGGGGAGTGAGCCTGCACCTCTGAGTGCTCCAGCCTCGAGTGACGCACCTTGATAAAACACTCATGGAGAAGAGCTCTTGTTAGGCTGTCCTGACAGAGCCTCCGCTTGTCCCAGTGGGTTTTCCTAATCTATTTTAACATGTACTTCACTTTTCTCTGTAGTTGTTTCTTTTCTTTTCCTCCCTGTTTTTTCCTCTACTCATATGAATCCTGTTGTCCATAAACTGTGCATCTGGTTGAGAAGAAACTTCGGTTTTTCTCTCCATATAAGAGAGGAGGAGTTCCCAGCCTGCTGGGGGTTCTTACAACCTGCAGTTTGAATTGTCAGCTGGTAGACTTTTGCCTTTCCCATTCATTTCATTTTGTTTATGCCAGGCTTATGAAGAGACTTCAGCCATAGAAGCATGACTCCTTTCTGCCCAGAATGCTGCTCTTCTGAGGGACACGCTTCACATATCCCTCGCCCATCTTTGCTGGTTCTGAGCAGCTGCTACTCTTGTCTGATGAATGGGACGGTTCAGTTGCCTCTCGTTTGCTAAGTTTTCTTTCATTCTGAGGATTCCCACCTCACCTACCCCACTTCTGTTGTTGATGCAGAATAGAGCGCTCCATTCCCAGGGGCTGGTTCATTCTGAAGCTTCCTTTTCGGGGGCTTGCTAGAGTCTAAAGCTACTAAATCTTTGGCTCCACCTGTCCTGATAAGGAAAAAATGTTAGGTGAACCACTTTCAAACTCTCTGTGACACAGCCATTTGACTGGCTGGTACAGTTCCAGTTTAAGCATTTTGCCAACTGTATTGTAGACTTAAGAACCTGTATGTTTGTTAGCACTGGCTGAACCTACTGGTGCAAGAACATTTCTATCAGGGGATGTTTTTAAAACTAGACAGCCTTGTAACTCTTACAGACTGGAGGCAATATGCCTTTCCAGAACGTCCACTCAGAAAGAGTTGCTATAGATGGTGGTGTTGACTGTTTCCCGGACTCTCAACAGTGACAAAATATTTGAAAAGCTTAATTCTCCGCTGCTTTGGTTTTATATAGAAATATGAATTCCTACATCAGGAAGAAGCATGAGTGAACTGGTTGCTGATATTGTTATTTCATGAAGTTTATGAGCCATTTTTCTTCTTTTTCTTTCTGTCTGTCCCACTCCAGCAGTGTGCAGGGTAGAAGGGAACAGGACCCATATGTCAATGGTCTAGGATGGCCAGTGAAGGCTCAAACATCCCAAGTCCTGTGGTCCGTCAGATTGACAAGCAGTTTCTGATCTGCAGCATATGCCTGGACCGTTACAAGAACCCCAAAGTACTTCCCTGCCTGCACACTTTCTGTGAGAGGTAAGACCTTTTCCCATGTTTGCAACTAGATATTTGTGTCTTCTAATTGGCACAGAACGTTTCCCTTCTTTAGTGAACAGTGACTTTTCTCTTTACTTGTAAAGGTCACGTTAAGACATGATAAAGTTTGGGAAGGTTGGAGAGGCAGGAATGTAGACAAAGACTGTTATTTGTAGTGGGCAGTAAGAAGAGACAGCAGCAGAATATTTTGGATACGTTCTCCTTTATGCAAGAGTAAATAAAAAATAAATCCAATGAAACTAATGAGTATTGTTACACCATTGTGAAAGGTGGTGGCGGCAGTAAGAATTTGGACCTCAAATTAATAGCCTCAAATTTGTAATGATTAGTCTATAATTAGAAACAATAAAAACCTTTCTTTGTTGATTTACTGAGCAGAGAATAATTATCCTGTCCTTTAATGTCCAAGGGTTAGATATGATGTATACATTATTAATAGCCAGTGATTAAATGTCCTCATTATTCTGCAGCTTCGTTGACTGAAGTGGAAAAACTCTCTGAAAAGAGATGAGAAAAAACAGCAGCCTGCCTTCTATTGTATTCAGCTGAGTGAACTGAACGTTGCTAGTGAAACTTTAATGTTATATTATCCATCAAACTGTGGAAAGAATACAGCGTTTCAGAAAAGTTAGTTGAAGAATTATTCATTAGAGATCTTGATCTGATGATGGGATGCAGCTCCTTGGGTTATATATTGAATGGCAGAAGTATTATAATAAATGATACGTCATGTGAATGCTTAGTTCAGGAGATTTCTTACTCTTGGTTAAAATTGCAGTGTGTATGTCTAATTTTATAGGGTGCAAGAAAAATTACTGATCTCTGAGTGTATCAAGTGAAGTGGCCCTTTGTAGAAGAAGAGGAAAACCTGACTTCACTGAAGTCAGCAGTGAAACTCTCACTGAAGTCAGTGAAGTCAAGGTTTTCACCATCAAGTCTCAAGTTTCTTGATTTCAGTTCATGTGCAAATCCTAAGGTCAGCTTCTGGTTTTTACTGTAATCCTCTTATGCTGATCTGGTTATGGAGAGGGGCTGGAAGAACTCCTCTGGTGTAGTGTTCGTGTGCAAAGCCTAAGCCCTCCTTTTGCAGGGGGAGGCAGGAGGAGGGATGCCAAGGGAGATTGAAGACTGGTACAAGCAAAGCCCTTGAAAGAGGATGAGTGTAACATAGCTGTGTGGGGTTGCACTTTCTTGGTTGGCATCTCATGAACGTTTTGGTGTAACACTGCTCCCCTTTTAGATGCCTGAAGAATTGCTTTCTGTGAAGCTCCCTGTGTTTAGAGGACTATATTGAATTGCCAGTTGCAGTCAGATGTTGCATGTCCAGCAGCTGTTACTGGATTTCAAGGCCAAAAGGGGCACTAACTGTTCACCTAGACCAGTCTCCTGCACATTGTCGGTCACAGAACTTTTGTTTGTGTCAGATTTGTATTTTGTGAGATTTAATTTCTTTTCTTAAAAGAAAAAAACTGAGAAAAACTCTTCAACACAGAACTGGGCTAAAATGGGACATGCTTCTCTGTGTAGGAAAGAGCAAAGCCGAATGAGCGCTGTTGATTCTGGGTAACTGCCAAATAACTTTCCTAATTGAAATAAATAGAAAAACTTCCATTGGTTTCACTGGGACCACATTTCAGCTCTGAAACACTAAATCCACAGATACAAGTTAATAAAGAAGAGTCTGTTGGAAAGACAAAGGTCAGCCACCGGTTAGTCAGTTGAAGCACAGACTCAAATTCTTGATGCAGGAATTTCGTATCTATCAAACTTTATCTGATAGTTTGTCATTTTTACTCTCCTGTGAGTAGGATGCAGTAGGTGTCTCAAAGCATGGAAAGCATTCTCAGTAGAACAGATGTCTCAAAGAAAGGCACATAACTCACAATGATGTCAGCTTATTGATCTTTTTTTCATGTGGCAGGGGAAGTAAAGACTTAAAGGAAAAAAATCCCCGTGATCATTTTTATTCCTGAAGCATGGAATATGATTTACCTTTCCTTTCAAAAGTAGAGATAGCACTATTTCAAACCAATTTGTAAATGAAGGGTTTTTTCCCCTCTTTGATACTTTCTTTCTCTTTCTTTCTCCCCTTCCACCTCCCTTCCCAACAGGTGCTTACAGAATTACATTCCAGCCCATAGCTTAACCCTTTCTTGCCCCGTGTGCCGCCAGACCTCCATTCTGCCAGAGAAAGGGGTTTCTGCACTCCAGAACAACTTCTTTATCACCAACCTGATGGATGTCCTGCAACGAACACCAGACAACAGCATAGAAGAGTCCTCCATCTTGGAGACTGTCACTGCTGTTGCTGCAGGCAAGCCACTCTCCTGCCCCAATCATGATGGAAATGTGAGTGAGAAAAACTCCTGTGATATGTACAATATACTGATTGGTCTGCCTTGCAACGGATGCTTTGTTCTAAACATATAGCTGGGATTGGGAATCATAATGTTACTTTGATTTTTATGTCAGCAAAGACAAATGACTTCTTAAAATTAACAATGCTCAAATACACTTAATGGAACATCTTAAAATAGGATATTATTTCATCTTATCAGTCATCTTGAATGATACTGTCTTTTAACCCATTTGGTCAAAATTACTTTCCTGCAAGCACTCGGCCTTGTGCTTTCCCCTCTGAGATGGGATTTTGTAGCTCTCCTTGTAGACCTAACTATTGCTGTAGTAACCTGTGGGCTCATTTTGGCAGTATGTATCAAACATTATAAGCTTAACTGACCTGCGTGTTGACCCAGTGAGATCTGAGACAGTTTCAAAAGCTATGCAAGTATGCTAACATAACAACAAATAAAAAAAACGTACTGGCTCAGGCTCAGCACCTTAGTAACACAGCTTGGGGTCGCCACAGTCTAGGAACAGAGTGAGCGTGAGCTCTGTTTATCTGCAGTGTTTTGTGTAAGTGGATCTCAGGTATCAGTTCTTGGAGACTCCAAAGTAAACTACTTGTCTTTGCTTTTTTCCCCACCTACTTTTTTTGCTTAGCATCTCCCCACATGCACTCTTAAATGATATCAGTGTATTCATTGGCAAGTACTCCCAAAACTGAATAAGCATCTAGTATTGCTGTATTACAAGAACAGCTCTAATTTCACTGCTTGCTTCAGCATTTTCAGCACTTGATCTGCATGGTTTCATGGTAAGCATACCAACTCCTCTCTCATAGCCAGGTTTATGGAAGAGCATAAGTAGACCATGTTGCAGAACTGAGCCATGCTGTGTTGTAAACTGAATGTTGTGCTTGTATGCAAGCCAAGAAATTTGTGCCAGTATTCTAAGACAACTTTCCGAGGACTGTTTTATTTGATACTCAGTTCAAATATTGGATGTATAGGAGAAATTTAGTTGACAGGTTTCATTGCTCCTACGGAGGAACAGTTCAGTTCCCTTTCCTTACTGAACTGCTAGACTTAGATTGACTTGTAGAACTGATTTGCTATATACTCTGATTAATGAGTAACTGGTAGATTTTATTTCAACGTGCACTATACCTATATGTGGAGTGGTTACTGATTAATATAGTTATTCCTAGGTTTTATTTTACACTTTATTTGATCTCCTTAAAATGAATCATAGCTCTTCTCTGATATAGCATTAGTGATGGGAGCTATTTGATTGCGAAGTGCAGGAAAAAATGAAAATGAAGATGTTACTTGATTTGTATTTACCCTGTCTCCTGATGACTCTCTAGATGAGTTGAAATAAATCCCTTTGAAGGAACTGTTTTGCCTATATTTAAAATTAGGCCACCTTATACCTCTCTGAGAGCTCCTTTCTGTGGAAATTTTGGGTTTGTAAGTTCTCTAAAATAAGCTTGCTTGGATTGCCTTGAAACACGGCGTGCCTCTTAGGATGCTTAGTGGGCTTGTAAAGCTAGTGTGGTGTTAGTATCTTCTTGCTCAACTAAGTATGTGAGAGGCTTGGGAGGAGACTGAAGATAACCCCAATTTAAAGCTTCGTGAGCCAGGAAATGAAAAGCTAACGCGCACGCACCAGCCCTCGGGATGGGAGGAGCTGAGATAAGCTATAAGGAGAACAGCCTGAGACCAGCCAGGTGGGCCTGGTCGAAGGGCAGGGGTGGGCAGGGCAGGGTGGTGGGCACCTTGGGCCTGCCTGAAGAAATGGCCTTCTGCCAGCTCCCTGGTGCACAGCACGAGAGGGCACTGTGTGGCAAGGAGCAAGCGCCTGGCAGCTAGCAGCTTTGCTGGGTGGTCAGGGAGTGAGAGGGGGCTGCCTTCAAACAACAGGCAGTCCTTCTGCAGTGAACCCCCTCTCCTGAGTTTTTTTTTTCCATATTGCTTTGGGTATAATTCTATTCAAAGTCAGACCCGTTGTATTTTTTTGATTAAGGGAAAATTTTACATCAAGTATATTTTATTTAAATATTGCCAGATTTTCTTTGTATTAGTTTTGAAAAGTTAGTTTCTGTTAAAAACAAGTCTTTCCAATCTCACCAGTGACAATGGATTTAAACCTCTCTGATTAAAATGAAGGAGAAACTGATGCACAGTTATTTTTCATTGACTTGCCTATCTTGCTGTAACTTAATCCTCCTCAGGCACTGTAGATCAGATGCTTTCTCTTCCAGTTGGCCTCTTATTCCCATTAGTTGCTTTCCGTGTGTGTGTGTGTGCCCTACTCCTTCTGCAGCACATGTTGTAGCTTCTTTATTGTGTGTTCTTAGGATAAACGAAACTTAGCTTGCAGTGTTGTGACGTGAGAGATGGTTTCCTGTACTTGAGCTATAAATGGATGCTTACTCATATTCATCCAACACAGAGCCTGAAAGTCTGTTCTTGTGAGATTAGGGTAATATGGCACACATGCCATGGAACTTTTGAACTGGACAGTATATTCTTATGTTATATTTACACAGTAAACTAAGATTGGCTTTATTCTCAGGTGCTAAACACCTGCAGGTTGTGTTGAGTATAAGAACCCAGGTTTGGAAATGTTGGTCTGCAGTCATTTAGGGCAAGGAACAGCCAAGATAGTGAAGGCTGTGGAAGTCCATTTACTATATTATGTGTAATGGGTGGTATAGCCTCTTTGCAAGTGCCTATCCTGACAAATCCACTTTGGAGTTTTATTTAAACTACAAGTGAAAGGCTACTTAGATCCTAGGATCCATGCTTTGACAAGTGCAGCATGTTTTCTGCCCATAGAGTGTAACAAGAGAGCATACTCGATATTAAACTAAAAGCCTATAACAAGAGAGCAAGCCTGATACGTCACTAACTTGTTCTCAGACGATAACAGAATAGCTTGGCTTTGTCAGATATAAGATTGTGTCTAGAAAAACATTTCCTAAAGTTGTGCAGGTGGTGCTTGCTGCCTGTATGCTTCTCTTAGAACATCAAGCTTTCTTCTTTTTTCTCATGAAGTGATTTCATAATGTACCATTTAAACCTTATCCTTTTCCCTCACCTCTGTATTTCCCAGTATGTCACATACTTGTGTATCCCATTAAACTGTAATCTAGATCTTTCTATACTTTGCAATTTTCAGTATGTCATTTAAGCTAAATAAAAAATTCAGAATGTCTGACTTAGACAGCATTAGTGAACATTAGAACTAATAAACTGAGCTCCCTCCTGGCAAAACATTTTTCTGCCCCATCAGGACCAGTTAATACAGTCAGGAAAGAGTAGTGTGTCTCTGGTATAGTCATATCTGCCCAAACTACATACAAGGAATTTGGGTGGGTCACCTGTTGCACGTGAGTGTGTTGTTTAACTCATGAGTCTTTAAAAAAAAATATTTAAAGCATTAGTGTTTACTGCACAGGGTAAGGTAAAAGCTATAAGTTGGGAGGACAAAGCCTGGCTTCTAAATTTAATATGGTGTCTGGGAAGTGCCATCAGGTAACCCAAGCTTATATTTTTCTAGAAGCTAAAACATACAAAGCCAAGGTACACACTAGCCCCGAGCCAGAGGAACTGAGCATGTATGTGAGATGTGGAAGAGGGTTGGCAAAGAATAAATGCCTCCTTTTTTTTCCTCTGGACTGCTGGTTTAATTCAAACAAATAGAAAGCAGAGGATGGAAAATGTGATTATTCAAATGTGATTCTAGATAAGGGGGGCTTAGCATTGCTGAGGGCGTTTTTCTTGAGACCTGAACTCTGAAGGTCTGGAATTAATGTGCCTTGGCTTTGTGAAATCTATTTCAAAAGTGCATGCATCTTTCATTAGGCAAATTAAAAAGTTTCTGTATATTCAGTTAAATTACAGTAGTGAAGGTATGCATAGGCCTATGACTAGATCACGGTGCTGAAATATGCTTGTCTGGTTTAAAGTGGAGTCAGTGGATGGGATTTTGAAAGCAGTGGGTATTATAGCTACTCGTTATAGCTGATGGGAATGTTCCCACTGATTTCAGTGGAAGCATAGCTGAAGCCAGTGTTGGATGCCATAGCATATCCTGCCCAAAAAAAGAAGGATGAGGCAAACATTTTTTGAGATGTTTTGTTTAAAAAAAAATGTTAAAATGAAAAGCCTCCTGGGAATGTTGCAAGATGTGAAGCCCATATTGGGGATGGAGAGGAGAAGTAGTAGAAATAAACATGAAAGGAAGTAGTTAGAAATAAACATAAAAGAACAAAATATATGCAATCTTAGCTGATTGGGAAATGCTCAATAAAATCTTAGGAAATCAGTTCATGTAGACACTTCAAGCCTAAATAGTTTTCATATTAACTTTTCTTTCTCCTTCAGCTATGGCATAATCCAAAGACTTTCATGGGAAATGAAAGCTGCTTCACTCAAAACATTTTGACTTTGACTAAGGCAAAGGAGATAATTTCTATGCGAACATATACATTAGCTCTTTATGGGTTGCTTTCTGTTGCCATTCTGGTTTAGGTGATTCTTTGGCACTTAAATAAAGAGGAGGAAAGCTGTTTAGAATAAACTTCAATATGCCAAAGAGATGTTTTCTGTCTCATATATGTTGCTGCAAATATAATGATGTTTGTTAAAGAGGTATTCAGTAAGAAACAGAGCAAATTTATATTAATCCAATAATTATACCCAAAGATAAAAATATTAAATAACTAAAGAGCTTTTTAAAATATCTTGAACCATAAGCATTACATTATCAAGAGGTAGAAAGATGAACTTTTGACCCTGATTTGAAAGAAATGAACCTTTATGATCACATAGAAAGACTTAGTTTCCTAATAAAATTTTTTTTTCATTTTGGTTGGTTCTGACTGTAAATGTTTGCAGCCTTTGTAAAGCACTTAAATCCTAAACTCTATTTAACTCGTTTTCTCTGTGTACTTTGAGACTGCACCATATCTTAGTGCCTACCAAAGTAACTGCCAGAACTCAGAGGATTTACTACCATGAGATCCTTCAAACCACAGTTACTGGAGTAGTGTTGATGGTGGTTGCCACAGGAGTAATTCCTCTTGTTTAGATGGGCTACATATTTTTCTCCTTGCTGATACATGCCATCTTACATGGTTTGTTTGGGTAGCTTTTTAATTTTCTCTAAAGTGGTTTATACGAATATCCAGCAAGTGACTAAACCCACATTGCCTGTGAGCCCCTTATCTTGTGAGTTGAGATAAGAGGGAAGAATGGGAATAAGAAGGAAAGGAGCTTATCAGAGGAAAATCCCTATTAATGCTAATAGTCACATGCAAATCTGGATTCTTACTCCCCGCTCCTAATTCTCAAGATGTATTGGAGCAGCCAGCTAGTTTGCATGATGCCTTTACAGATCCCTCTGCTCACCTGAAAATAGCCAGTTCTGTTCTTTCCCAAAAGCCTTCTTGATGTCACCAGCATCTCTCCAGTCCAGCCATCTTTGTGTGAGAGGTCCCAGTGCCAAAAGCATGGGCCAAGTTATTTGAGATTCAGGTGCTGTGTTCTGAATGTGAGAGCTGCCAATACCTTGCTTTGAAGCATTTACTGTGAATTTCCTTATACACTTTTAAAGCAGCCTAAAATGCTTTGTATTCAAAGATCTTCTAGCTGTGTAAAAAAAAAAAAAAAAAGTCTGACGCTGAATTTGCATAAATGTGCATTATTTTGACTAACACATGACTTTGGGCACAGCACTTTTTTGTTTCTTTCCCTTCATGAACATATTCAGATTTTGGGGTATTTAATAATCTTTTAATGTAAAGATCTTTTGTTATCTCCAGACAGCATTTTACTGGATACATAACAGGTTGAAACAATCTCCTGCTCTTTCAAGTGTAGATCAGCACTCTTATTATAATCTCACATATGAGGTTTTGATGGTTTTAAGGGATTAGTAATGGGATACAGAGGTTTCTCCCTGCAGCGCATTGGTTCATTTAGGGTGCTTTTCTGTGGCAAATAAATATGGTGTTCAATGATAACAGTTGATTTCATGTTGCAGAGGTGGCCCTGTTACAAAAACAGCCTAAGTTTACTCTGTATTTGGTAGCCCCTCTGGGGAGACTAGGGATTGAGTTGGTGTGGAACTTGAATGCCTTGGTTTTCAAGTGAGTTGTTACATGAAGTAGTTGAGGGACAACAACATTTACTACTGTTACACAATACCAAGATGATGATAGGGCCAGTCACTGAGGTCCAGCACGCTATTTCCCGATTTGCTCTTCTGATGTTTCCTAATAGAGTAAACTGCATTTAAAACAGGGTTTTGATATGAAATCTGTAGAAATAACAGATATATCTTTTAAGCAGTACATTTAAAGTGTCTGCTCTCTTAGACACCAGTGTTTGTTTCATGTTGAACTGTAATCTCTCTTGGATAATAACATACTCAAGGCCCAGTAAGCTGCGTTTTGAGTGATGCTACTCCTGCCATGTTTGAATTTAGAGTTGTGCATGTTTCCAGGTGATGGAATTCTACTGCCAGTCCTGTGAGACAGCCATGTGCCGGGAATGTACAGAGGGAGAACATGCAGAGCATCCCACAGTCCCGCTCAAGGATGTGGTGGAACAACACAAAGCTTCCCTCCAAGTCCAGTTGGATGCTGTGAACAAAAGGTATAGAAAATCCACTGATTATTTTTCCATTGGCTTCCTGTGGTGCCTTGGGTAGATGTTTTAGTGTGTTTGTGCCATGGACCTTTACCTGCAAAATAGGCATAGTAAGGATGGCATAAGGATAAAATCCATCATTGAGTGTAATGCGTTGAGGGATCAGAGAAAAGAGCAGAAAATTCCTATCTGTCTTTTGCGAAACAGAAGCCAGGCCTTCCTTAGGCATTAGAAATGGAAGTGACTTCCAAAGAAGGAGCACAAAATGTTAAGGAGAAAAATATGAGACAGTCATGAATTTCATAATAAATAAAAAATACTGTATGCTTAAAAGTAAAGTACAAGCTTTACTCTGGCAGAAAGGATTAAAAAAAAAAAAGTGGGATAGATCTAGTTCTCTCTTCTCTAGTAGATATGTCTGCATAGGAGACAGAGGGTCCAAGGCTTCCCTCTTGGAACTGCTTGGAGCCTAATGGATTTCCACAAGGGAGGGCTCTGGCTTCAGCCTTATTTTATCAGACCAAAACCACTATGTGGTTGTAAAAGGAATGAATTTACTTCTGGGAAATGACTGAGTTTAAAGACGGCCTGGTGATTGTTTCATCAAAAGATGTCAAGGCAAGGGCCAATGTTTAACGACTTTTGAAACAGCAGTCTTTGTAATTTAATTCCTCCCTCAGGCTTCCAGAGATTGACTCAGCACTTCATTTTATATCTGAAATCATACATCAGTTAACCAACCAAAAGGCTAGCATTGTAGATGACATTCATTCCACTTTTGATGAGCTCCAGAAGACTTTAAATGTGCGAAAGAGTGTGCTGCTTATGGAACTGGAAGTGAATTATGGCCTTAAACACAAAGTAAGATGCATGTTTTGTTTCAATGAAAAACTATTAATTTAATCAGCCAATCTTTACAAATGATGCAGGACGCCAGTTTGACAAACTGTGTCTGAGATCCAGATCCAGGGAGAACGTTGTCTTCCCGAAATCAAGTGCTGCAGAGCTTTGCTTGTGGGTGCCCAGCCTCCAGAGTGGAATCCAGACCCCATATGGGCTGCTAGCCCTGTATGCGTAGTGTGCGGGGATCTAATATGGCCAATGCACTGAGCAGGCGTCTGCTTAAAGCCAGCATGCTCAATGTGCAGTTGCCAGTAATGGAACATCAAGGGTAAGTTTTAAATCCTTGGGCTGAAATCCCATGAACCCTCCCATGAAGACGCAGCCAAACAATTTCTCCCAAAAGAACTAAGCAAGGCTTGCTGTTGTGCTTTAAAGCGCTGTTTTCCTTTCAGATGCCTCATAATGTATTTCATGTCAGAAGTCACTGCTTGAAACACATAAATGTTGCAGGGGCATCTCATTTTCCCAGAGGAATGCAGAGAGCAATAGATTCCAGAGCTGTGTTAACTCTTTCACTTCCTATCTCGCTGATTGAATCTTGCATTTTTTCCCCGGTACTGTGGTCTAGGCCTCACAGGAAGAAAATTGAAGTGTTTTCTTTTTGAAAAAGTTTGTAGCCTGGTGACTAGGGCTTTTGCCTAGGATTAATGGGCCTGAATCAGGCAAATGAAAGAATTTAGCTCACTTCTTCCCAGGCACCAGTAGGCTGTTTAATATTAAAGAAATATCTCTCCTTTCAAAGTGTCCTTTAAAGGAAATTAGCATCAACCATTGGAGTTTCAAGAGTGCCTGATAATACTGGTGTCTTTGGGCATTCTCTGAGATTACCAAGCAGCTTGAGCTTCTCTAAATAGTGGAAGTGGAGGAATGGTGCATTCTTGGATCCAGAGCAAGCTTAATGATTAGGAAAGTACTGCTTCTACTGGGCCTGTGAAAACTGAGGAATTCTAATATATGCACAAGATAAGTAACCTCAGATACATAGGAGCCCAGAACCCTGGAGGCAGAGTTTAGTCATCTGCTAAGCAGCAGCTGAACAGCTTTTTAGCGTCAAAACTTTGGACTTAGGTCCCAGATTCATCTAAACCTATCCAAGATGTTGTCCCCAACACATTTTTCTACAAGAAAACATAGGGGTATGCAAAGTTCCCAGAAGATGAATTATGATGTTAAATTATATTATTGTGGTTTAAAGGGACATTTGTAGGCTCTTTTTAGGCTTCAGGAAACACGTTTTACAAAGCTGTGCATAAACAAATAGTGGAAGAAGTATTTCCCTGTCCTTTGCCTACAAAAGAGAGACTGGAATTGGGTTTTACATTTGAATGAACAGTAGGCCCATGAAATAATTCAAATCCATCATTCTGATCATATACTTTGCAAAAATGAGAAAATGGAATGGGCTGCACTTCGCGACAAGAAAGCCGGCCATTCTGGTTCAGTTGTCCAATGGACTGACAGAGGCCTTGTGTAAAATATTCTAAACATGTTTAAACATCAGTTATGGTAGGAGTGAATATTTTCCATCTGCATGATGAAAGAAAATGATGTTGAGAATGTAATGGTTTTAAAATGTAGTTGCAAGTTGTCGTCCTCCACAGCTTGTGGTTTGTTATCCCAGGCATTATGGGGTTTTGTCATCCTGGGACTTTACTAGCTCTGGTATCACTTTAACTCCTTACATCGTGGAATAAGGACAAGACATAAAAATGCCTTCTGTTGAATTCTGAGGCATTCTTAGATGCATACAAAACCGGATAACTTGAAATTTAAATGTGGGCATGAAATTTCTTGTTCGTTCTGGCTTTTTTTGCAAAATACTTCATATTGTTTTCACTTCCCCATATCAGTAGGTCATTGGCCTGGATTCTGTGCAGTGGGTGGAGAATTCTTGCAGCTAGCTTTTTAAAATTTAGAATTAAAAATGCCCTTAGACTATGTTATCGTTACATACTGTATGGCAGCAATGGAAGAACAAACAACTAACAAGAATAACTTGTAGCAATAGATACACTGAATCTCTTAATTTTAGTATAGAATCAATTGTAACGTTTCTAAAATAGTCAACAAAATAACTTCTCTGCTATACAGTAATGACAGTGTCCTAGTTCCTCTCTGCAGGAGGAACATAGCAAATGTGTGACCTGATTCTTTGGTTTGGGGTTTTTGACAGTGGAGTGTGTGGCTGGAACATTTGGGCTTTCCAGGCTGTCATGAATTTCTCTGTTAGGTTGTTACAATTTAGGGATCCTTTTCCAATTCGTTATAAATCTGATTTAAAAAAAAATGTTAGCCTTGTTCCCAACCCACACCTAACAGTTTTGAGGTCAATGCTGTCTTAAGAATTTTAGACTGAGGGCCAGTGCTGAGCATATAATAGAAGCTCTGCATCATACTTAAATATAGAGAGGCAACTTGCTGCTCGCCAAAATTTCAGGCTACTCAACCCAACTCTTCCAATTATCCATAACCCATCCTGTACATTTTGATCTACTGCCTGCTGAAACTGAGAATCAACTTTCCCACTTCTGCTGAGGAGACGAAAATTTTCCTTTCTTGACTTACTTAGACTAAGAATTGCAATTTCTGTCAGTGTGGATGTACAGGTTTTGAGGGTGCCTTTTGGTCCAGCTCGGTATAGGATCCACACACAGTTTCCCCTGGCTCTGAAGAAATGGAAGTCCTTCCTGCAGCCTCCCCTATTAATGGGCCTGATGACTCCAAAATATCTCCATCTCTATGCACACAGCTTATTTCCCATTAACCAGCTCATTAACTCTGACTGCTAAGAGGCAGATGGATCAGGGCTCAAACTTCTACATTAAAAAAAAAAAAAGGCAGATGGGGCAATAATTCAGCCTCGCGTGACAATGGATCTGTGAAGCTCTAAAGATCCAAAATGGGGTACATTTTTTGTGTTGCATCATAATACTCCAAAAATGTGCTGTGCTATTGGGTGAGGGAGTCAGTGCAGTACTTTTTCTAAAGCAAAACTCCTAAGATAAAGCCCTATAAACTGTATTTCTATAAAAGCCTTCAGATGTAAAGAGTGCTACATCTTGCTAGCATAGCTGTTGGTAACATGATGCTAATCTGGTATTTGGCAATGCATACAGGTCCTCCAGACACAGCTGGATACCTTACTTGAAGGACAAGAGAGCATTAAAAGTTGCAGTAACTTTACGGCCCAGGCCCTCAACCACGGCACCGAAACAGAAGTTCTGCTGGTGAAGAAGCAAATGAGCGACAAGCTAAATGAACTGGCTGAGCAGGACTTCCCACTGCAGCCCCGTGAAAATGATCAGCTGGACTTCATAGTGGAAACAGAAGGCCTGAAGAAGTCCATTCACAATTTGGGTACTATTTTAACCACCAATGCAGTTGCCTCTGAAACAGTTGCCACAGGGGAGGGACTGAGGCAGACTGTGATTGGGCAGCCCATGTCCGTCACCATTACAACGAAGGACAAAGATGGGGAGCTCTGTAAATCTGGGAACGCTTACCTCACTGCTGAACTGAGCACACCTGATGGGAGTGTAGCGGATGGAGAAATACTTGACAATAAAAATGGCACTTACGAATTTTTATATACTGTTCAGAAAGAAGGGGACTTCACTTTGTCACTGAGACTTTATGATCAGCATATCAAGGGCAGCCCCTTTAAACTTAAAGTGGTCAGATCAGCAGATGTGTCCCCTACCACTGAAGGGGTTAAGAGGCGTGTTAAATCTCCTGGCAGTGGTCACGTGAAGCAGAAGGCTGTGAAAAGACCTGCTAGCATGTACAGCACTGGCAAAAGAAAAGAGAATCCCATTGAAGATGATTTGATCTTCAGAGTAGGTAGGTGACTTGTCTGCTAACTATTGACATACTTAAAAATAGCTCAGGGAAATGGTGAAAAGTTCTAGAAATTAAATTATTTTAAGGTTAAAATTGTATGAATCCATGTCACGATAAATTGAACAACCTGATAGTGTCTTTAGGCCTGTCTCAGCTTTTGTTCACACGTACATTTTAAAAGTACATGCTTGGGAAATGCTGTTTGCAACAAATGTTTAAGTGGAATTTTGGTTAAGACATGCATACGTTTGATTTGGAAGAAAATATTTCACCAGCTCTTCTGCACTCTGGGCATCATGAGAGGACAGTATTGTAAGATTATTGTTGCAGATTAGATTGCTTCTTTAAAACGTCACGTGGCAAAAAGGAAACTTCTCCAAAGCGATTGCCCTAAAAAATAATTAATTAATTAATCTAACCAAGGACTATACATGCTAAATCCTGTGATCGTATATAGTTATTTCATGATGTCAACATAGGACAAAGTTAAGATTTCCTCTCTTTGTGTTTTTCAATACCTAAATATGTTTGGTTCTTTATTTAGAGTAATTGTATCTCCAAATTTTTGGGCTTCTAATGCTTGGCAATTAATATATAATCTCTGTGTCATCTACCATGATTCTCTTTCAGCTCTTTTGATATAGGTTTTTTTTTTTTTTTTTTAGAAAAGTAATAATAATTCATAATTGAAAAAGTTTGTAACACAGGGTATTGTGTTTATAAAATATCTGCTGGTATAGTTAGAAAATACCTTTCACTTGGCACAACTTAAGAAAAAGCAAAGTTAATTCTTAAAATAAACAAGTCAGGATTTCAGTGGTATGTGTACTGAATTTGCCAAGGTGGCTTTCCTATTTGTAGTGGAGAACGGATGGTGGTTAATCCTGGATTATTCTTAAAAATTCTATTGAAAATAGAATATCTGGACAGTATTTGTCAGTAGGTTACCCCTGTCCGTTTGATACCTCATCTGTCAATATTTTTATTAGATCCCTTACTGTGATAGAGACTATATGCAATTAATGTAATAATGATTTTGTATCAGAGAACGAATTTGGCAAACAAGCTTTGCATGCTAAAGAGGACAGTACCATGTAAGCATTGCATGCAGCTACTCATAAAATGACCAGCCTTGGAGCTACTCCGAAAACGACCAGCCTTTCCCAGATGGCCAGTGTGTTGCCTTGTTAGATAAATGACCTCATAAATACAACATTTCAAAGCATGTTTTTACAGAGGAGATAATACCCTGTTTTACTTTCAGTAAGGCTAAATTTTATGGGGACCCCTGGGTCAAAAGTTAGAAAGAAGATGCAGAACTCATCGTATTGAAGTCGAGCTAGCCCTGCTTGGTAGTAACCAGACTTTATGTTCCGAAGCTCATGGGTGGGTTTTGTTACACAAAATTAGTAGCCAGACACTGTCCTTTCTCTAGCAGGTGAGTATTCTTGTTGTAAAAGGTGTTGCTGTAGTGAGCACCAGCAGGACTGCGGCTAGCAGTCTCCTGGGGAGACAAACCCTTGTGCCTGGCAGAGGGATCTGCCCTCGGCTCCCCCCAGAAGGGAGACGGAGCTGTGGCTCTTCCCCAAGCGCAGTTTCACTGCTAGGGCTAGTAAAAGGGCAGAGAGGGTAAGTATAGATGTAACCTAGATCTTTTCAGAGCCCTGTTTAGGGACAGAGTCAACCACAAAGGTTAAGAATAATATCTGAACCCTGTCTAGAAAGAGAATATCACTCTGATCTCTTCTGGAGCAATGGCAACATGTTATATGCTAGCTAAAGAAGAGGCCAAATAGGCAGATTCAGCTACAGGGGGTCTCTATAGATCTGCGCTGCAGTAATGGAGCAGTATAGGAAAGCTTGCACAGGTACACCCTGCCTGTGAGTAACAGGGAAGCTCTGATAACCTGTTGTGATTGAAACATTTAGTGAATGCCAGCGCCTTGCTCTTGTTCAAATGCATCTAGCATCAATTTGTCCCTGTGTGGGAATCTGTAGATCTAAATGGAGAAAAGATTGACCCATCTTTAAAATTATTACCTTTTAAAGACTCAAACAGAACAATACCTTTGGTTGATAATAAATATTTACAAAAAAGATGTCCTGAAATTGTTTTAAGGCAGTAAATTCTTATTATGAGGCTATTGGTATGGATTAAAGTGATCTTCTGCTTGTACTTTTTGCTTTTGGATCTCTCATTTCAGCAGTTTCTAACGTGACTACCAAGTCGTGATATGGCCTCTCTTTCTGTTGTGTGGTGCCCTCTCTTTCTGTTCTGTTTCAGGCATGGCCATGACCTGTATTTTGGAGTTCTTCATCCTCCCTTCCCCCTGCTCTCCCCCCACAAGATAAAAGAAAATAATTAGAACAAGAGCTATGCATGTCTCAGAGCACTGCGTGATGATACACGAGTTTCTGCATTTGGGATATATGGATTGCCGTTTTATTGAAAAACGGAGCTCAGAATAATACTTCATCCCATTCCATATTCAGTTCTCAGCTACTCATTTCACAGAATGATCCTACAAAGAGATGTCCCTCTGGGCCTTTGTGGGCCTGTGTGTGCGTCATCTGAAAGGCCTCTTAAGCTTTTGCAGCTGTTATGCTCTAACTTTTTACACTCTTCCAAAATATGTGTAATTAATGAAGATAGGTAAAATTTCTTCCATTTTCACAGGGATTGCCTTCAGGGATTTATAGTTTTGTTTAGTTCCAGTTTCAGCTCACTTTTAAAAGTTGAGTTGTGGTTCATCTGTAGCTGAAGTCATGCAAAATAAAGTTTGGTCACTGTTTTCCAGCACAACTGCATATCTTTATTTTGAACCCATTGCTGAGTTCCTCTAAGAACCCTGGCCAAATTTGAGTTTGTAATTTAAACTGGGCAAGATAAAGAGAGTTCATGCCTGGGCTGCCAGAAGCTCATACAGCTGTGTTGGAGGACCGTACTATAATATTCCTATGGGTATCTGAGTATATGGAGCATGCTATTGCTTATATGCTGATGTATGGGCTTTTATGCACAAATAAATGGATCGGGTCCTAGCAGATTTGTGCTAGTATTAACAGAAATTGCATTAAAACAGCATTAGTACAAATAAGTATTTTTGTTCACAGGGAATTGTGCGTTAAATCTTTTGCCAGTTCTGTGATATTCCTGGCTTTTTAAGTGGCATGTGGTTCTATTCAGACATTTTGAGGTCATGGTATTGAACGTACATTCATGTAATTCATTATTTACAAGAACAGAGTATTTCTTGCTTCCCTCCCTCTCTCCTTTTCTCTTAATAATTTATATCCTCAACTGTTTTTTTTAAGCAGGCATGATCTCTAAGAGCGTGTCCACACAGTTCTAGCGTTCTGAACGTTACAGACTGCAAAACTTTACATTACTACGGGAAGAAAAACAAATAAGTAAATCAGTCATTTTACAAAAATCCAGATGTGCAACATGTACTCAAGTTTGTGCAAAGGAAAACAAGAATGAGCTTGTGATATCCAGAAAATAATTGTCGAGCGGGTGGTTTTTGCTACCACTACAAGGGGTAGAAAGCACTAAGGTGAGCAGGAAGGCTCTTCTGTTCTCTTCCCCCGCTCTTGGGTCTCAGACGCACGCAGGGCAGAGGTAATGAAGGTGGGGAGACGTTCACAGTGTTTAGCCGCTTCCTCCTTCCCTGGTAAATATACCACGTCCTTCAAATGAGGGGGGAAGAGCCATGGGTTATCTGCACCAGTTATCTGCATCCTCTTGTCCAGCTGGCAGGGACTCCGACCCCACGTTGTATCATGCTGTGCCTTATGCATGGAGGTATTTTTTTGCTCTTCCAGCACTTTTCATGGCTGGGTTCTCCGACAGCATTTAGCAAAAGAGGTGCCATTTACCACTTCAGCTGCTTTTTCTCCTCATTTATCTAAGCTTGGGTTTGGCACCAGACACAGCCAGATGGAGAGCTGGCTCTCTGCTAGAAAGTTCAAATTTCCGTTTCCTCAGAATGTGTTTAGTTGCCTGTTCAGTTGTGTAACTGAGCATCTAAGTTTAGCTGGTGCATTTAATGGGTGTAATTCATTCAGATTTAAAAAGAAAAAGAAAAGTGCCTTTAACAGTACCTTCTGTCGGCCTCCTTACTAGGTGCAGATGTCATCTTCTTGTCTGTTAGAACTGCTGAAAGCAAATGGGAGCCTTATTATGAATTTGTTCCATGTAAGAAACCTGTGAACAAGGCCTGTGTAACAACAGCTCTAATGCATTTGTGCCTAGCTCTCTGGTAAAGAATGCAGTTTAAAAGCAGGGGAACAGAGCAGTTATATTTATATTTGACAAATAATAAATGTGGATCTGCAAGTAGATTTTAGAGAAACATCTACATTTTCTGGGGAGTATTTTCTTGATCAGGTGTTTCTTCTTCAACTTTCTCTGCAGGCCTCTGCCCAAAATTCTGTATTGGGCTGTCCTGTTTGACAAGAACAGGGCTGCCTACAGACACATGCTTTGTGAGCAATGGCATAAATAAAACTGGATTATGTGGGTAGGTGTCTTCCTGAAAAAAACATGTATTTTTCCAAGTGCAGTTAACCCACTCGTGCACATAGTCCACAGGTATTCCTTATTCCTTAAAGCAAGCAGCATCTGCTTCCTTCCATTTTCCCGTCCCTTCCCTACCTTTCCGACAGTCTTCTGTCCTAGCCGAATTGCAGCCTGACGGAAGGCGCTGGAGAAGCAGCGGAGGATGCCTATGTGCAGTGGTTGCATGTAGTGCATAAATATGATAGGTGAAATACAGAGGCTGCTCAGACACACTCTAGTCACTTGTTGTTCCTTCTCCGTTTCAGAAATTAGGAACAAAGTAATTAATATGAAATAAGATTTTTTTTTTTTTATATAGGATTCTATTCACATAGAAATGTGAAAGCTTAGTAATGGGGAAGTGGAATTTCATTTGCCAGCTTATTAGCTCAAAGCCCTCTGAGGCTGGTCATGACCACTGACTCTTATCTCTCCGTGGGTATGTGATGGCCGCTGTGAGATTTGTCCAGACCCAGCCTGCACAGTTTCTCCGTTGTACCTGTCCTGGACAGGAGCTGAAGAACTCTCATGTCGCAGAGCTGCCAGCCCCCAGCGTGGGCTCGACGACCTGACAACGGCGAGCTTTGGTTGGTCCGCCTTGGGGGTTGCCGCTACGCTAGCCCAGAATCGCCGCTGGCAGCGTGTGCTGCGCTTACCCCAGGGATTTAAGTGCAGCTAGGTGTGGTGGCAGAGGCTCTGTTGCACAAGCAAGGCTTGGCAGTAGTGTTCGCCAAGCTGTAGGGACAGATGCTGCGTAAAACAAACCCATAAAAATCTGCCCAAACTCCGCTACTAACGGTGTGTGGGAGTAGCTGCCGGAGTTCTTGCTGAATTATTCATTCCTCTTTAAAAGTTACAAACGTTAAGTGTGCCCTCATCCAAAGGCTGATTGCTTGTAAAACTTAAATTTGCATGGTAACTCAGATTAGAAAGCAAAAAGCCTTTCTTCCATTACCATCAGTAACAAAAAATGTGTGTTGTGCAATAGGTCTCCAGGTGTCCAGCACCTATAGAGCAGACTCTGATCTCAGTTACATGGTGCAATTTTTAACAGCTCCTGTGATTTTAAAGACTTTTTGGATTGTTTTGGTCAGTTTGGCCTTTACTGTGCAAGAATAAAAGATTGAAACTGTGAAGCGATCCATGGGAGCTAGGTCTAGTCTCTCTGTCTTGAGCTGAAAATAGATACTCTTTTGTTGAAAGCGCGTCTTCAAAGCAAAATTAATTAGTTTGTGCAGGGCATGCTAAATAATGCCAGAAAGAATTAAATAGGGCTAAAACAGAAATCGATTGTTTATTAAGAGAACTGCGTACAAAGATCTATGAGAGCAGCTATTCCACAGGGCACAGGCCTGCTTCCTAATGCCCCTCCTCAGCCTGCGCTTTGGAAAACTCTGCTCTCCTCTCGCAGCCCCAAGCAGCTTGCTGCAGAAGGTGCAGTGAAATGTCTTTGTGTTCCTGCATTGTGCCCCTCAGTAGCTCAGCACAGGAGGAAGGCAACGCTGGGCAGAGAAGGGCCTGAAAGATGCAGGCTTCCATCTCCAAACCAGACTGTTTGGGAAACACTGGAACAAGTATTCCAGAACCAGCCCCAGGATCCTGCTTTTCCACAGTCCTGGCGTACGTTGTTACAAGGTCTCCTCTCATCATCTGAGCTGCTGCCGCTGCCTGTACTTGGGTTCACATCTTACCCTGACATAGTGAATTTTCCAGATCAGAAAGCTCAAAGTTATTTGTTTTCCTCTTGAGCATAAGTTAAGAAATAAATTGTTCTACTAACCTCAGCTTTCTTCTTGAGATAAATTTGTCCCACTGCAGAGGGGACTCTCTACAGGCCCGTGTGCATCTTAAGACCTCTGTCAAGGGTTTAAAAGCTGCAAAGTACTATGTGCAAGGTCACTGCATGGAGCTGAATTTCATCTGCAAATTGTGCTAATAAATTACTGTTTCTAAAATTTACTGGGAAACGTGACTACGGTATTCCTGGATAATGTCTTCTATTTTTCCTTTGATAGATGTTTACAAGGTCCCACTGAGGAACACTCTGAGTAACTCTTTATATAGATCTCTCTTATCTTTAAAAATGAAATTCCTTGACTTTCAAGGACGTTTTTCTTTGGGGAAAGAGCATACATTATAGAATGTTTGTGCTAGTTGGTTCCAGATGCTCTAGCTTAGCCTCCTCTTTTCTAACAAATGTTTTCCCTTTTCTCTCAGTAGTAAAGAGAATGCTTCTCACTTTTCATCCATTCTCTTTGGCTAAAAGGCAAAAAGGAAACTTATCATTAGCATATGGCGGAAAAAAATTCCTGCATGCATCCCTCAGGCACTGCTCATTAAAAGACTACAGAGAAATGGCTCAAGCGTGGGTAACGTGACTGGTGTGTAGCTCACTATTCCCTTAACATTTACTTTTCCCTTGCAGTGCAAAAACTGAGAAGTATGGGCCTTGTTGAGAGGACAAAAGCATGTGAAGCTTAGGAAAACAAGCCTTGAAACAAAGGGACGTGTTCTCAGAACCAAGTGCAGAGGAATTAAATGTTACTTGCTAACCAGCGCCAGGAAACATGCATCCCACATCCATCAGCGCAGCAGAAAGAATGGTTGTTAAGAGCATGCGTGTCCCTAATGAAAGCTAAAGGCAAATTAGAGCTAATATGAGAGTCTTATATTGGGGATCACAATCAGAATGCTTTTAATCATTAAGTTCCAGGATATTTTGGAGTGACTAAAATGAAATACAAGCTTTTCAGTTAAAACTATATATTGGAAACCAATTAATGAACGATATGCAGCCAGTGATTGCTTGTAAAAGTACTTTACCAGGAAAAAAACATTGCATCCAAGTCTCAGAATTAACAGCTTACAGAGTCTTTTTGTTTTAAAAGAAGTTAATTCATTATGAATCACTCTGTGGTCCAAGATCATAGCTGCAGTCTTCTCTGAGGACCCCTCAGCCATCTTTATGAACAGTAGGAGTTGGATGCTGTTACTGTGCTCCAGGTGTAGTTTGGACCTGCCACCTAGGGCTGACCTTTTAAAAACATCAATTTGCTTTGAAACCCTACTTGGAACATTTCAAAACAAACATCTGAGAACTGAGGTCCCTAAAAGTAATGAATGTTTTTGAAAATGTGACATTTTATAGCTCCTTGTCCCCTTAAACCAGTGGGGATAATACCTACATGCATTAACTTGCAGTTCTGTGAATCACTATTACCTTTGTCCTGGGCAAAGCTGGGACTTTTTTTTTTTTTTTTATATACTATTGTATAAGAACTATCAAAGCTCTTTGTCATATATATATTTTGCAGAAGTGTTCAGTCCCCAGGTGTTGGCCTATATGTCCCAGTCATTCAAAACAAGTTCCTCCTCACAGTTCCTGATCTAAGGGAGGTTTTACAGCCTGTGAATGAAAACTGTATGAGTGAATGGCAAAATTCCCTGTCCTTGAAAGTGCCCTACCCAAAACACTCACTCATATGTTTTATCTCAACTTTGTGACTTGACTGAGGAGATTTAGCTAGTAGCATTAAGCACCTGTCCTCCGTCCAGGTTCTTATCTTAGTCACTGTATGGTCCCACAGCTCCACCCCTTTCATTGCCTTCTCATAATAATAATTAAAAATCTATATTTAAAAAAATCTATCACATATGAAAAAACATCTTACCTGTAACCCCAGCAAGAAGATGTAGCACTGATAAAAACACTTTGTAACAGAAATTTGTGGATCAAGGATATAATAAATGCGTATTTTTGTATTTAAGTTGTAACTGATTAGTCTTGTCTAACCTGATTCATGTGCTTTGTGTCCAATTTTAGGCACCAAAGGGAGAAACAAAGGGGAGTTTACAAATCTTCAGGGTGTAGCTGCATCTACAAATGGAAAAATATTAATAGCAGACAGTAACAACCAATGTGTGCAGGTATGAGGATACGCTACTTTCAGTATTATTCTTTTTCTCCCCGACTTCTTCCTCCTTTGTACTCCAAGAAAGACAAATACTGTGCATTGCAAGCATACATGGAAAATACAGAGGAAGCCAAACCTATTCATTATCTATTATTATTTCATCTTCTTGACCTGCAGCTATCTCTTTCAGATCTACAGCAGATCTACTCTATATATCAGAGTTATTTCTCTTCCTTATAATTTTTGGCAATGAATGAGAAAAACAAACATACCATAATCTGGAAAAAAGCCTTTTTGTAAATGTCACTTTACAGTGTAAATTTATCACTTGTATACTTTTCATATTTCCAAACAAATCTAGAACACAGTGCCACAAATATAATTTCCTAAGGAAATACAAAAATAGACACGTAGATGTCATTTTCAAGTGACTTTTAGTCCACTTAATTAACTCTTCTGTCTGATGTGATCAAATTTTTTCTGTGGTAGCATCCCTGACATTCATGATTTCTTGGCTTCTGTAACGTGTGTGCATTTTTTCTCTTTTTGCTTTTTCACCATTAACAATTTGTCATCACTGTTCAGGCTGCCCACGTGGTAGCAACGAACAAGACAGCAGAATGAGGCTTGTTCTTCAGTGTGTTGGAACCGGAGAGCCACATGCAGTAACAAGTTGTTTTCAAACCTTTTCAAAGTGACAGCCAAATATACCTCAGTACCCTCACATATTGTAATTTGCAGCCACTTAAGTGGAACTTCAGTATCTAATTAAATGACTGGGGGACACAAACAGTGGCCTAAATTTTGAGAGTGGCTAAAGCATCTCTCAGGAAATGCCCTAGTATTTATCTAAATCAAATAATTAGATGCTGCAAATCTCATCTAGGTTCTACTCCCATCTCTTCCACAGACTTCACGTGTGACTTTGGCCAAGTCACTCTGTGCCTCAGTTTGCTCTTTTCTAATACGGGAATAATATCGCTTCCTTCCGACTACCTAATTCACTAATGTTTGTAAAGTTCTTTGAGATCATTGAAGAAAAGTGCCACGTAAGTGCAAAGAACAACTTTGTTATGAAGTTAGGGTCTAAGTGGAGGCTTCTTAAATTAGGCACATCACTTTCTAATATGGACAGTGTAAAAGCGCTTCATATTCCCATCTCTCTTTCTGACCGTAGTGTTCATTTGTTGCTTGCTAAAATCTAAGCTCCAAGAAATAGATGATGATGTTATGCAGATTTAGTTTTAACATAAGTGTTTTCTGTTGCAGATATTTTCCAATGATGGCCAGTTCAAAAGTCGTTTTGGCATACGAGGAAGGTCTCCTGGCCAGTTGCAGCGGCCAACGGGAGTGGCTGTGCATCCCAGTGGTGACATCATTATTGCAGATTATGATAACAAATGGGTTAGCATATTTTCATCAGATGGAAAATTTAAGGTATGATTTACCATGTGGATTCCTCTGAGCCTTCTCCACCTTACAGTGGAATGCATATTCATGTTTTTGGGGGGTTCTTTGTCAAGAAAGTACATAGATGAGTTGTAACTTAGTCCAGATTCCATTGTTGTGATGTGGAAACCCATGGCATAGCCATATTGTATGATAAATATGAAGAGGTCACAGCTGTGATGCCAACAAGACATCAAATAGCGACAATATGTTCAGTTCTGCAGTTCTGCGTACCAAGTACTTAGATGCCTTTGTGCATCTTACGGTTGGGGATAGCTGATATAATTGAGTCTAGCTGAACTAGTTCAACAACCTTCATGTTATTAGCATTCTGGTT
Organism: Struthio camelus; assembly: GCF_040807025.1. Taxonomy (NCBI): domain Eukaryota; kingdom Metazoa; phylum Chordata; class Aves; order Struthioniformes; family Struthionidae; genus Struthio; species Struthio camelus. The sequence goes on from NC_090945.1 coordinate 38,724,326, forward strand.
ATATATAAATATGTGTATATATTATAGACTATATATATTGTATATATACAATATATACAATATATAATATATGCAATATATAATATATACAATATATTATATATATAATATAATATATACAATATATATAATATATATTGTAGACTAAAAGCTACACAGACAGACTAAAAGCTTGTGCGGACATAAGGCTCTTTGGTGACACATGGAGGAGAAACAAAAGGTAGCAGACTGATGATGACTTCCTCGATTTACTCCATACAAGTCAGCAAATCAAGTGTATAATTTACATATGATCCTGTTGGTAATAAGTGCAAGGAAGGGCAACTTAGGAGGTTCCTTCAGTGCTACAGCATGGATAGGAGGGGTGCTTTATGCTGAGTAACAGGCATCGGAAAAACTGAAAGTCATGAAATAATGCCTCACTTTTCAGAAATCAGAAGCTCTGGGAAGAGTGTACCTCTTATTTTCATAGTAAGTATGATGGCCTCAATGGGAGAAAAACAAAAAGGCAGCTACTGCACTACAGATCAGATCCGTGCTGGTCACTGATGCTTGCCAACCTACAGTATTTATTTTCCTTGGGGTCAGGTGCAGCGCTAGAGAGGATTAAAGGCTGCCTCCATTTGGTGCTGTTCCCGGAATGTATGTCGCTGAGTCTGGCCATTAATGATGAGCTGGCTTGATTTGGACATGGAGGATGGAGGGCTAGTCTTCCTTCCTCCTCCAGACTGAGTGTAAATCCAGCATTTTGGATGGTGTCAGCTCTGGAGAAAAAAGCCTTGGCTCTGGAGGAGCCAGGACCCTGTGTGTTATACATTGCCATCAGGAAGACAAGCCCTGAAAAAATTTATATATTAAGGTAGTTCCTCTGACATGGGGCCTAACTTTATTTTAGTCAGTGTTTTTGTTGGACTGCCACAGCTATGTAAAGTTGGCAATGTTTGTGTGGTTAATTCAAGTCAATATATCAGACTTTATAGCTCTTATAACTAGACTGATTAAGTGGGAGATGAAACATTACTTATACTGTAAAATATTATTTTTAGATTTAAATGCAACAGAGTATATTTAAAAGAGAAAAATATAAGAAGGTTTGTAGAAACATTTATATATGGAGAACAGGCATAATCGTATAGTTGAAGCACAGGGCAGGGATATAGCAGATCTGTGTCTATGGAAATTTGGGCAAAGCCATGTGATTTCTTGTGTGTTGGCAATAGTAATTCTCACAGGGGCTTTGTCAGGTTAAATTGGGCAATGTGTACTAAGATGCACAGGAAGATAGATAAAGGGTTGATGGTGTTTCCCTTCAAAGGATCACGGCTTCATCACATTGTTCATCATCTCTGATGCAGGTGGTCTGCTAGCTGTTAACTCAGCACTATCAGGGGTCTGTTTTGAACTTAATCTAGCTATTTTTTCGTTGTTGTCATCCTCTTTCTGCATTTACGTATCCTTCCTCTCCCTTTGCAGTATTTTAATAGTCATGTGAGCCAGAAGCAAATTTCCCCTGGAGCCAGGCCTAAGAATCTCCCTGATTACAGAACTTGGCTGACGCACCCTAGCAGGCTCCCCTGCCAAGCAGAAAAGTGTCACCTTCCTCAGTCTCTGCTAGGAACAGAGACAGAACTTAGTTTTCTCAAGGCTGTAGAATTTGCATAACGTAGAGCTTGACAAACCTTAATCTAGGGTTACACTAAAACATGAGCCTCTTAAAATGAAAGGCTGTGTTATGCTGTGAACGCCAAAAAGTCAGACAAGGTCTTAGGAACTGGGGCTTCTGATTCTGGCCGAGCTACAGGTCTCGTGGTTGACTATTCATGCGTCACTTCACTTCTCAGTAGTTCATTTTCCCCATCTATAGAAGGCAGGTAACAGTGCTGGCTTCCTCTGGAAACTACTTTGAAACTGCTTAACAAAATTGTTATAGAAGAGGTTTTGCTAGGCTAGAGAGAGAATGCACGCTGAAGCAGCGATAGCAGCTTCTGTGGTACTGGTGGTGTTCAGACTTACTGAAGGAACTGCAAGGTAGGGCTGGCAGAATGATTCTTCGTTCTCAGATGAGGCACTTATTTTCTTTCTACTCTTGAAGGATCACATCTAAAATAGACTGTTATCAGCCAGCCAGAGCTATAAGTCAAGTTAAGACATCAAGTTAAGACAGTGGGAAAAGATGGAAGGAAATGTTTTATCTGGCAGACTTTTACTTCTTCTTGGCTAGTTAGAAGAATTAAGACAGGAGCTGCTTGGAGCTGGTTGCGTGTTTTGATAGAGATAATTCTGGGGAATGTGATGACTGGTCACAGCTGAATTGAGACAGTCACATGAATGATAAATCCATTTGTAGTGTGATGTCGCAATGTGTTACAAAGCTATATCTCCATGTTAGGGAAGTTGTCAAAAAGGAAAAAAAGGTATGTTTAAACTCTGTAAATGAATTCCTGACAATTGTGAACCTCTCTGACGGTAACAAGATCAGTGAATCTAAATTTAAAGCCCTAACAAACGTACTGCTACAGGAGAAAAGCCTTTAAATTTTTTACATGTGCCAACTCATTTTTTCACCTCTGGGAATATCCCACAGTACAATATTTTACACCCTAGTAGGGTGTCTTTATGAACACGTATTTGAAAATGACTTTAAATTCATAGCAGACTGAAAAATGAGGCACACAACGTCCTTGACTGAATTCATTTAAACACATTATTTGTATTAAGGATTTAGATGATTCATCATACTGTATTCCTTTCTAATGGCAGAAGAGTTTGAGAATGCTTCCATTCATGTACTTAACAGGAGTGACTGGATTTCATGATGTTCTGTTCTAAGTAAACAAACCTATAATTCTAAGAAACCTTCTGAAATAAAAATGCACAAAGCCTATGTTCAGCCAGACCCAGTGATGTGTCATCAGCATATTTTGATCTAAACTGGAAACAGAGGTTTTTAGTAGCAAGCATTGCAAACTCTAGCTGGGCACATTTTATTGCTGCCTGCAAATTGTGTTTTAAATCCTGGCCCAGGAATAGTGATTTTCATTACTCTTCTCAGCATGGAGTGCCCATTAGTGTAGTTCGTGATTTATTCATGAATTTTTTCATATGTATTTATATGGGCAGGAAGACACTGTACTCATGAGTATGAGTCATTTTTCCATAGGAGACCTGGAAAGATGCTAAGGAGGTGGTGCAGTGCACAAGCAGATAAACACACGGGCATCCCGGAGGAAAGAAGGGAACATGATTTAATAACCCCAAAGGGAATAAATGTGCTGATTTGCATTTGGTTTATGGTTTTCCTGCTTTGTTGTTAGGCAAACCTGAATGCATTTTGTGGGTCTGCTTATATCTTTCCTCTGGTGAACAGAAAGTCAGTTTTGATAGTTTTCCCTGGGGCATTTTAGTGTGATTTATTTATGTGAATTTTGCCTAAATATTTAGCAATTTATAAGAGCATATGTACCTGAATATAAGTAGACATATGATTGTTGCATGCTGGCTACGCATAGTCTTGAAGCTGCAAGGTTTACTCCCTGGAGTTTTCTTTATTTGAGATTGAAAGAAGCTATGTAGGACTGCTGGTGACTGTATGCTAGATGGCCTTGGGGAACCTAGATGCCTTTCTTTTGAGATGACTCCAATTCTGTACCTGCAATCCCACCCATGAGAACGCCCTGTGAAGTAGGAGCCTGGCGTTAACTAAGGGTGGTTGAGCTGCTTCAAACATTAACATGGTTGGTTGCTTTGAAATCATCTGAGAATTGAGAGGAATGAGTTAGTTAATGGATATTCTCCATGCCCTGTAATCTCTCCTGCCTTGAGATAGTTAGTTGTGAACTCATATGTGTATCTTAGTATATATTTCATTTAAATTCAGATGGAAATAGGAAACAATGTTCTCCAGCAAAGGGAGTTACCCCTTTACATCCTACATCCTACAAACCGCAGTTTGTAGGATGGTGTCTAACAAATTACTATAGGATCGGGAAGCTCTGGGATCCATTACTTCAACATGGCCTGCTTGCTGGACTGCCTGTCCACAGATGTAAACAGGCTGTCAGGAAACCAGATGTTTGAATTCAACCTGGATTCAGTCGTAACTGCTTCAAAATCTGTCCATCCTTTAAAAAAAAAAAAAAAATAAAAAAGACAAAAAAAGACAAGTTGCTACATTCTAAAACCCAAACAATTTGTTGGTGTTCTTGTAACTCTTTTTTAGCTGAAAGGTCAAAACTCAACTGATTTTATGCAGATAAACCAGTTTGGAGTCTCTGGCTGAAAATAAAGCAAACTGGTGCAAAATGTGAAAAAGGATGGGAGGTGATCCTAACATCTCGTTGATTGTATGCCTGGATAGTTCAAGGTTCTGTGAAGGCTTTGCTTGCCCTGGGCTGGGTGGGATGCGGTGGCTGTTGTTCTGAGATCCCCTTACATTCATGCCGCTTTTTGTGAGGCAGTCAAAGCACGTATCTAGGCTAGTGATGGCCACCTGTGTACTTCTGGAAGAAGCGATGCTGACTGGAGCTGCTGTTTGCAGATCCTGTGCTCAGGAAGAGGGATCTAACATTCACCAGGTCTGTTCAAACTACAGCTCTTCAATCAGGAATCATCGGCAGGTTGGGGAAAGCCATCTGTTTGCTACCCCTTTTCAGTACATTTATACCACAATTCATCACAGTAATAATCAAGAGACTTCTAGTAATGTATTGGTTACAGTGGCTGAGATCAATCGTGAGCTCATCTTCCCAGTGAGCTCTCACTGCTTTAACAGGACAATCTGCAATGGCCTGAGCTGTTGATGTACAATTTGGAGTATTTCCCACAGCTCCTTACCCTGGGGAATGAGCTGTAATTGGTGACAGGAATAGAAAGCAGGTGTGAACCAAACTCAAAACACAAGACTGAGCAGAACAGTTTCCTCTCTAGGTGCAGAAAGGAAAAAGAGTAAGAGAGGAAGGCTAAAAATATAACCTAAAATCTGCCATCTCCAGTCAGTCCGTCATAACATACACACACACGGGCTAATTAATCAGCTGTGTAAATATACTGATGTATGTATAGCCTGTATAACTTATTTATAAGTTATACATAGCTGTTTATACGTATAAAATTGGCTATATGAATAGCCTATTCCAGTGTTTGTGCGCTATGCTTCTAACATTTTCTGATCTATTTTGAGAGCTTTCTAACCTTTCCAAATAATTCACTGCGTGTGAGATCCACCTCATCTTCTCGGAAGGCTTTTCCATTGCTACAATATTTTTTTTTTACCTTCCTGTTGCTAATTATAGTTGCAGATGATTTTGGTGGTCACAAAGCCTATTTACAATGATGGAAATGTTTTTATTACATGTAAGACTGAAGCAGACTTTATTTTGTTTAGTGTTTCAAGGATTGCTTTATTTGCAGCTTGGCAGCACGACCCTATCTCCTGTGCAGGTTTCAACTGTTACCTCATATGTCTAACCAACAAGTGAAGCACTCTCAGATGGGTCTGGTAGAAGACACTGAGGTTAACCTGGGCTTTAGTTCTGCCCAAATTCTTTCCAAGAGCGCTCAGGAGTTGCGTGGTGCCTCATTTGCCCAAGAAAGGCTGTAGAATTCGTCATTGCCCACATCCCACCTAGCTCCAAGAGTCAGCTCTGACTTCTTTCATGTAGCAGACAGTGGTAAAGACTTGCTTCCCCATCCATAACCAGGTTGTTGCTTCACTCAGGAATGGGATCCAGAGGTCCTTTGTGTCTGTCTGTCTTCCCTCCTGGTACACTAGTATAGGATATACAGCTGTTTGTGATAGTTGTTGGCACGTACTGTAGTTTATCAAAACTCATAGTTCTGATGATTGAGTTACTCCTGAGTGGTATATTTGGACTCCCGAGTTGCTGAGGTGGTAGATTTTCTGCTCTGGCAGCAGACATAGAGAAAGCATTCTTTGTTTTCAGATGAAGGAAAATACGACAAAGTGTGCAATTAAAAACCAATAAAAGCAATTACTTCCTCTGGCAAACTTCTGATCACAAATTTTCAGTCCGTCCCACAGTGGAGTTCTATGAACTGTACTAACTTATTTCCATTGTGCCAACATATCTTCCTGTTTTGTGTTTTCCCTTTTAGGCCAAAATTGGATCTGGAAAGCTCATGGGTCCTAAGGGCGTTTCTGTGGATCGTAATGGACACATCATAGTAGTGGACAATAAAGCATGCTGTGTGTTCATCTTCCAACCAAATGGGAAAATAGTTACCAGGTTTGGTAGCCGAGGAAACGGTGACAAGCAGTTTGCAGGTACACTTGATGGTAATATGTAAATCCCCTTTTCTTCCCTCTTCTGCTCACATTTGCCTGATGTTTGAGCATGTTGAAGACGCTATATCCTACTTGCTTTTTTCCTGGAGGCGGGAGGGTTCTACTATATGTACAGCTACTATTCACCATTTAACGGGTCAAGAAGACTGAAACATCTGTTCTTCAAATGCAGCTGTAACCAGCCTGTTTTATCTATTCCTCTGTGCCTGGAAGCATTTCAGATCAATGACCAATGACCTTTTGATCTTAAATAGTATTTTATAAATGGTTTGTAATGCCCACACTCATCTGTAAATGGTAACTCAAACACAATGCTTTGTGGTTCAAGTGATCATATATACACATTAGCCAATGCCCAAAATAATATCTTTGCGTTAGAAAATAGGCATAATGCAGTAGTGTTAAGATTGATGTCAGGAAGACAGAGTTATGTATATGATAAATGCCAGTCTGGGGAAATTGTCACTTATGTATTTGACTGCTTGCCCATGGTGTCATTCAATAAGAACAAGTAATTAGGTATTTTAGGTATATAAGGTACTTCGGTAATTAGGTAAAAACTGATTCATATTTTGTGTAAATATCCATCCTTCAAAATTGGAAATGAAGTTGTCAAATTACCTATGCAGACCATTTTGCAGGTGTTTGGTCACTTTGAATAAGTAGTTATAAACTGGTCTAATGTTCTGATAGCACAAAAGAGAATTAGCTTTAATTGTATACTGCTTTCATCTTATTTGAGATCTCCTGCAATGTGTTACGACACAAGTACAATTGTGCATAAAATTTATTGAGAGCTTTGGCTCTAACACAGCTAAGTGTCACCACAATTTTCTGCAAATGTCCAGTTTCCTTCATCTTAAAATTCATAAAAATAACTCATGAAAACATGCGTGCAAATACCCTGTAATAGTATATCTGAGAAATGTATCATCTGTTCTTGGTGACAGACTGCATAAAGCAGGTGAATTGTCATTATTTGAATGTTTTGAGTGCAAAGTCTTTCACCCTTTTTGTACTCTGTGCTAATGTGTTGTGAAAATTGAAACCACCTTCTGATCAGTAAGTCAAAATAGTGCCATGTATTTTGGCTCAGGTACTTGCCTGTTTTCAAGTTACAGTTTGTTTTTACTCAGATTGTGCACATAGTTCAATATAAAAAATGAAAAATGCACGTTTTTTCCTGACAATGTTCATAAATGTTTTTTGTCAATTTAGTTGACAAACTAGTTTCTTCTTACCGAATTTGTTTCTGCGAAACTTATTTCTCAGTTTCTTAGAGCCTGACTTAGTTTCTTCTAAGGAACTTTTACATTTGTCCTAAAATTTGTTTGCTTAAATGCTTGTGAGAAGGAAGCACACAAAGCATAGATGATTTCATTTAAAACTTTACATGAATATTTTTGAAAACCATTTTCAATGTGTGTACAACTTTATCCCTAAGTACTACATGCTTTGTCTTGTTAATGAGCATATAAATATCTACATAGTCATCTGTGTATGAGAGAGGAAGGAATGAACAATGCCGATTGATAACACTAACTGATGAACAGTTGAAAAAGAAATGATTCATGTTTACAGAAAAGCATGTTGACCTTTTTTAAACATGGAATGAAATTACTCTTAATTTGAAGCTGACATGCCCAATTTGACTATTATTGCTCAGAAGTCAAACATAATCTCCTGGCAGGCTGAATAATTTCTATATTTAAGCAAACCTTTTGGCTTAATGGTATTATTTTTATTATTTTATTCTTCTTCTGCATTTGCAGGTCCTCATTTTGCAGCTGTAAACAGCAACAATGAAATTATTGTTACAGACTTTCATAACCATTCTGTTAAGGTACTGTCAATTAATGCCAATTTGGAAAGCTCTTTATTTCATCATGTTACTTCCCTGGGGAAAACAAAGATTGTTAAAAAAACAAAGAGATAATGCTATATAGATATGAGGCCTGATAGGAAAGAAGGTTTTCCCTATGAGGACTGTGCATTCGGAGACCTTTGCATGCAGTGCATTGCTTGATGGAGACATAATTAGTTGTCTTTGATTGGTGCCACTGTGATGTTCTCTAATTCAATTGCTTAAACATAAAGTCGTAGCTGAGACAAATAATGCCAACTTACTTATTGTTTATTAGCCCTCTGCTAAACCTGTTATTTACTGTATGCTCTTTCCTACTTTAAGATAAAGTCTGATACCTGCTTTAGAATTTCTCAGGAAGAGCTTCCCACACTTCTAGTTGAATAAAAGTATAACAAAGTGAAGACTCACAACAATCTTTAGTTACATATTGGTAGGTTTTAAGATTACTGGACCCATTTATGACCTGATAGTCTTAATGCCTGTGTAACACAGACCATCAGTTTTCATGCAGTAAACCCTGCACTAAGCAGAATTGGCCACTAGTCCTTACATTTGCAAGGAGTCCTGACTCGTAGGAAATTAAACAGTCATGGTAAGATAGGTCGGTATATTTGTTTGTCCCAGTCAGAACAGGTATAACTGTTCACATGTCATGTGCTGATACATGTACGTTACGGAGCTACAGGCCATTGCATAAGAAGTTATCCATCTGTGCGTGTTTATTTTCAGGACCTAAAACTCCCTTTCAGTCACGTTCCATGCTCTCTTCCCTCGCTCAGTGCAGCAGCACCAGCACCACGTGGGCAGCAGAATGCTGTTGCATGTGCGTTTTCATGGCTTGTGAGCTGGTTGCACACCCTGGTGAAATCCCTAGGATTTAACTTAAGGACTGCCTGTTCTGGTTGAAGAGAAAGATGTACCCAACCAACTCATCAGTATTCGTAACTGAAATGATAACTCTTATATCTGACATATGAAATCACTATCTGCATATTGCTGATCATATACACCTTAACGTGGTATTGCATCTTTAATGGTGTTGAATCATTTAGCTTTTCAATAGTGACCTTGCTTTTATATGCTTTTGGAATTAGAGAGGAAGTAGCAATTCATGTGGTTTGGATTACAACAAAGAAACCAGGACTGCTACAGGAGCCCTAAAGCAGATTGTTTACGTAGTTTAGCAGCAGGAGGCCTATGACTCCATAAATTACCCCTTCACCAGCAGAGCTTACTGCGGTAACAAGAACGACTGGGGAGATTTTTCAACAAGGGCAACCTAAAATGAACAAAAGCAAGCAAAGAGATGGAAGAAGTGTGGCATCTTAGTGGTTTTAAAATTACTGCATTCCTAATGAGAACAGAGCATTCCCGTCTATCTCTGGTGTGCCTCAATGGGATAAAAATGTTATTTGTTCCAATTTGGTTCTAACTGGAAAAGATGTTTATTTTTGTAGTGTTCTCTAATACAGGTACAGATAATTGTTGATGCTTTGGAGAGTTATTTATACATTGGGTGATGCCTATTACTTTTTGCTGGAAAAAGCAGAGAATAAGTTGTGGGCGCTCACATCACTCTGATGGCTTCCAGAACCTCTTCCTGCTACCAGTGTCTTGAATAAAAACATCATCACTCAGCAAAATTATCCCTCCCCACCCCCGCCTTTGACCTGCAAGCGTGTTCATCCTTCAGGCATCCTCTCTAGAAAATCCTACCCAATGTAAGCCTCTCCCTTGTTCTCTCAGTGACCATCCGCATTGTAACCCATGAAGAGTGATACGTCTTCGTCTGTTTTTTTTCGGTTGACTTCTTTCTATTTTTTTTCGTCATCTGAGGAGCCAATGTGGTACTCAATTAATTTCCACCCCTACATAACTTTGTCCACTGTGGGTGTTCCGGAATGGGATGATTTCCCCACATCTTCCACCTTCTGAGCACTTCAGTGTGTGTTTGGCACTTCTCAGATTCTTGCATTTTCTTGGGCAGGCCATAGCTGGTCCCAAAGAATGCTGCTGGACCTTGTGGCCCAGCTGAGCCTGGGTCCAAGGTGGACCAAAACAAACAGAGATGGTTATGATATGTTGTAAATGATCTGTCCTCTGTCTCACTTGGCCCCATTGGTGCATCAAGATCACTGACAGAATATTCATTCATTGATTCCATTTTCTGCTGCCTAAACCTGTTATCCACCATCACAGCAAATGCAGTTGCGGAACCACCTACACAGGGCAGCATGTGGTGATTCTTAAGGCTTATTAGACTATGAAAGTCAGAGAAAAGAGTGTATCTGCTCAGTTGTGTTTCCTTGGGACTGGCTACCAGTACTGGTGAGATACCATATCTGCACGCCACTCATTAATTCAGGATGCACAAATTGCAGAGAGGTTCTGTAGGGTGTAATGGGGCTGGAAGGAGAGATAAAAACCTTTTCTCCTGTCTGAGACCATGTAGTGTTCTATAGAGAAGACACACGAGTGGAGAGTGGGCTCTGTCCTTATCCCATTTTCAGACTCCCAAAGATTTTGGCTTGTTTTTAGAAATGCTTCTTATTTTACTTAACTTGTTTTCACAGTGTAGACTAGTACTGCTATTGTCAGTGAAGTCTTTGTTCTTTTATTGTTGTGTGATGTCATCTCTTCTTCACAACTCAAACTTTCATAAAGTTTTCAAGTGTTTCAGCATAGTGAAATGTAAAATTACCAGCTATTTGAAACTGTGGCTATAAGTGACTGTTGCCCCAAGCTTACTTGCTTTTGTTTGCAATGTAAATATATCACTCTGCCAAGCATTTTGAAAACAAGAGAACGAAATGAGAATTATAAAAAACCCACACTGAGAAGGAGGTGTGCGTGTGGCAGGGGCAGTGTTCTTGAGTACTCCTCAGTTCCCACTTTTGTTAATTGGTGAACTGGTAGCTGATGATTACTAATATTTGACATGATGCTATATTCAAGTTTTTGTTTTAATCCATACAGGTGTTTAACCAGGAGGGAGAATTCATACTAAAGTTTGGATCAAATGGAGAAGGAAATGGACAATTCAATGCACCAACTGGAGTAGCTGTAGATTCTAATGGAAATATTATTGTAGCAGATTGGGGAAACAGCCGAATACAGGTAGACATTTGTATTTTTCAGAGGTGCTTGATTAGGAAAAATAATGGATTGATAGCCCTAGCCAGTCTTCCTAAGAAGCAGGATAGCAGGATGAGAAAAAATGTTTCTCTCACAGCTTTTGTATGCCTCATTGCTGGTCTGTCTGCTTTTAGAAGAGGTGGTGTCAGACACGGTCTTCTCCGTGACTGTTAACAAGCCTGATAGTTACTGTGACTGAGGCTTTTGTCTACAAGCAGTTCCTCAAAAGCTATTAGGACTTAGGAGACTTGTAAGCACTGCTGAGACAATAGTTACTTATAATCACCATAACAGAAATGGGAGACATAGTAGAAAACATGAAAAAGCAAATGATCTGTTCAGACCCTGAGGCAAATACAACAGATTTTTATCATCTTCTTTTAAATATTGAGAAAATATTCTGCTTTCATGTTATGAGAGTTGCACTCTTTTTATCTTTTAAATGCTAAACACAAAGTCCTTTCTCATTTGCCAAAGAATATCTAATAAATAAATAAGCTTATATATTAGTTTCACTGAATATAAAAATGAGGGAGCTGCTGATGAGCTGTTCTCATGAACCACTGTCAACAGGATAAACAAATTCTGGTTTTCTGTACGTGGGAGCCTAGGAGAGTCACACTAGCCACAACAGTAATATTTGTTAGGAAAATGAGATGTTGACCGAGTTCCTGATTGAGTTTGATTTATTGTAGTTGGCTATTTTTAGAGCAAGCAACAACTGATGTGCTTTTTTAATTATTATTTCATTGTAATTTAATTCTTGACAAAGGCCCTGATAGCCTTAAATAGTTATTTTTAATAAGAAAATATATTTACATGTGAATTTGCATATTATGAGAACAGCAGATCAGATTTTACCCTTGCTTATCCTAGTGTATGCCAACAGCTTCAGAAAAAAGAAGTAAAATAGTATAACTGAAAGCAGAATTCTGTCCGCTGCTTTTCTTTTTTATTCATAACATTTCTTTTGTGCTTTCTCACCCTCAAAGGTTTTTGATGGAAGTGGATCATTTTTATCCTACATTAACACCTCTGCTGACCCACTTTATGGTCCCCAAGGTCTGGCCCTAACTTCAGATGGCCATGTGGTAGTTGCAGACTCTGGAAATCACTGCTTCAAGGTCTATCGATACTTACAGTAACAATGAGCTCTGGAGCTGGATAATCATCCACCCTTAAGAAAAGACTGGTCCCTGAGATCCAGTGTGGGATATCTCCTTCTTTAATGAGTTCATTTTTAATAATGAAGGAGTCTCTTATGGACTTCTCATGTTAATTTCCAAACTTACCTTGTTTACATAGGACTTGCACCTCTTACGTTCCTCACTGAACTTTTTGTTGTAAGGGTTAACACACAAAATCCTCTTTAACTGAATTCATAAAGACAATGTGATATTAAATAAAAACTGAAACTTATGGAACTGGAATTAACTAATCAGGCAAAAATGAGAAAAATTTGGGGAAAAAAATCCCCAAAGGTTTTTGAAGACTGCGAAGGGTAGCTCCTGTTTAGAGCTTCCAAATTTGAAAAAGTATCACTTATGCATTATTTAACCCAGAGGGGATCCTGGGAATCTTCTAGATCTCATTATCATGGTAGGTATTACACTTTTAACATTCTTCTGTCTTAATAAGTATAACAAGTAGGTCCTTTTAGTAAAGGTATAATGTTAAGTCATACAAAATCCGTCTTGCTCTAACCACCAGACCTAACACAGCTCAACGTTTAGCACTATGAGAATCAATGCAAATTCCCTACTTATGTGGGATTAATGAAGGATTGTTTCATGTGCTTATTTTTCACTCTCCCTCTTGCTTAATGTGCTGTAAGGACTTTGCAGAGACCTGACATTTCTAAAGCTCTGGAAAACCTTCATTGTAATGATACATTAGTGAGAGCTGAATTTCTGTAGAACGACAGACCTTTTGACACCAAACTAGTTCATTAGGATCAGGATTATTACAATGTCAACTTGATTAACCTCATGTGTGCCACTCTTCTGTGTATGTTCATTGCCATGTTTCCTTAAGGCAACTCATTTGTATTAGCAAATAAAATACAGCATCTCACAGGACAGAAAGCCAGAGAGGTACCCCTATGGAGGACCTACGTTATACAACCAAAGGAACTATGGTTAACAGAGGTTGTATAAGAAAGCCAAGGGTTACCAAAGCTATTTGTTTTTGACATGAGGAAAAATACATTAGAAATAAGAATGAATTTGAGCCAGTTCCTGAAGTCCTTCACAAAGGGAGTTTTGTTAGAGAACAAAATAAGGACTGCGGCATTTGTTCCCGTTTGTTTGTATGTATGTATGTATGTATGACTGATTGATGCAAAAATAAAGTAAATTCGGGTTATTTCAGTAAACTGGAACGTATATATGCCATGTGACAATGGCAGTACTCTGAAAAACGTCCCTCCTTCTGCTTGCCAGATATCTCTACTATGTTCTTTGTTGAAGTACTGATTTAATTGGAAATCCTTACAATCATATTACTTGGTTCTGTTTTTAATGTTTTTTTTTTAAGTATGTACTTGTCCTTTTTAAAGTAGTATTGTTTTTATTGTTAATTCTAAACTTAATGGTCAAAAGATGTATTGTACCATACCCTAATATAGAGGGGTGCTTACTCTTAGACCTCATCTGAGGAGCTGGTTGGCTTGCTGCCAATGCCCAAAATAGTCTGGGAAGAAGAATCTTTCTTTTCTAATTTTTAGGGATTTGAAACAAAAGGGCATTGGGTCAGGAGCAGGGGAGTATTTTAAGCATGTCTGCAAAACTGAAAGAAATTGTTGTGAAATTATTTGTTATAAATATTTATCTTTTTTCTAAAAGGTTAAGGTTATTGCAATTAATTTGAGGAAAAACTAATGATTTTCTGTAAAGATGTGTTTGACTTGTGAAAATGCAGACCCTGAAATTCATAAATGTGTAGTTTGTCTGTTTTTTTAATTACTATTTCTTAGAAATGTTTCCTTCTCTTTCCCGTTTTTATTTTTTGCATATAGAGCCAATTTTACAAATTTATGTTCAAAGACAAGTCTCCTTACTTTGTTGGAATAATTGTTTTGTGTAAAAGGCTTAAGGTTTGGACCGTACAATATGGTCAAGAAACTGATAGTAACATTTTTGAAATGTAAAAATTCAAGTCTGTTATTACCAAGAGAACAAGATATCTTCTGCTTGAAGTGAGTTTGTCCTAAAATTCCAAAGAAGATATAGTCACCCCAGTTACTACATAAGAAACTGTCCTCTCAAAATTGTGTGAAGTGGTAAATCAAATTTTATGATGATCAAGTAATTTTATTCCAAGTGTTCTTGTAAGCAACTCTCTGACACGCATGTAATTTCTGACATTGGAATGCACTTAAATGATATATTTATCAATGAAAAAGATGTAGCATTTTAAGTGTATTTAATTAACAAAGAAAAAAGGTTTGCACTGATTCTCTGAGGTAGAAACTTGAAAGAAAATGAGAAGTGTGCTCTTGGTATCAGTTATGGATAATAGTAATCAAATTTGGTTTCAGATTTAGATTTCTGTAATAATTTTACTAAACTTGAATGGTTTCCACTCAAGAAACATGGCCAAATCCTCCTTTGCCAGGAACTCTGAGGACAACAGGAATCAGACCCTAAGCTATATGTCAAAACACATACTTAAGACTATACTATTCCATGCATACACTTTCCTTCAAAAGATTTTGAATTCCTTTAACTCAGTATTGTTTAGCAGCATTTTCTAAAACCTCTGTCAACCCACTGCATCCTGATGAACTATGGAACTCTGTACACAACCCCCTTGCACCCAAGCTAACAGACATTAGCAGGGATGTGGGTTTTTCCACAGAAGATTTTTTTTCCATCTCGTTGAATTTTCAGACTCTATCACCAGAGCAACACACACTGCACCTGAAAAATGGCACTCATTTGGAATTCCTTCACATAGTGAATGCTATCAATTACAATTTTAAATTCAGTGGTATAGGGTATTCCCTTCCAAAGGTTGACCTTATCTGCCTGGCACAGGGAGACTGAGAAACGCATTGCTTTTACAGTGTACTTTTGAAGCCAACTTAGCTAAAATGCTTGGCTTACAAAACTTACAATGAGCAACCAAAGCAGAAATTCTGTTCTAAAAAAGTGACAGATTTTTTGCATCCAGTTAAGTGAACGTCAGAATTGCACTACTTGCTTTACTGAGTTGTTAGCGTTTATTAAAGGCTTTATAGGCAATCTGCTGCCAAATTTCAGGTATAACCAAATGTTCCTTTGACTTCCCGGGAATGTTAATTGACGAGCAGCGCAGCATGAATGTTCAAAGTATGTGCTTCACTTAACTAATCTTCAACTCAAAAGTAATCTCAGAAGGTTATCAGATCTTGTGTAATTTGGAGTATTTTAGGACAAACTACCCAACTGTAGTTTCATTTTTTTTTTGACTAGAGTAAAAGGATCTTTTCAGTTAAATCCAATACAAACAGTAGGGGATTTTACATAGGTTTAAACAGCAGCAAAGTAGCTGAAAAAGGAAAGGAAAATGGCTTAAGGCAAGCATTTGTCTCATGTAGATGGAGAGTTATTTATTAGTAAATACTCTACTGTTCTGTAAAAGCTAGAGGGCTTTCAATTTTATGTCAATATTTTTTATAACTAAGGATCTAGTGTTGCCATACTGAGAACTATAAGTGCCCAATGTGTTGTGTTTGTTATAAAGAAATGACCTGCAGTTGTGGGTGACAGCTAGTTATGAAATCATGATGTACATTGAAAATTTTCTTAAGAATTGTGAGCAGTGATTGTTTCGGTCTGTTTGTGGAGAGTGTGTGAAAGGTATTGTGGAGTAGGATGATGCCTAATTGGTTGTGTTATTTCTGATGAATGTACAGCACTTCAATTGATGTTTGTGAGCAACACGGCCTTAACCCGGACACTCTTGCTTTGGCTTTATGACATGGGAATGTTCCATAAGCTGCATAGTGTATGGCAGTATCCCTGTGTTAGAAATCTGTACCCGTTGATAAACTGTAGCTTTCCGGTTCTGGGAGTCTGTCTTTTTTCTTTTTTCTTTTTTCTTTTTTTTTCTTCTTTTTTTCCCCTTTCTAAAAGTTTTTGTACATTCCATCTTTGTAATTGATTTCATATATTTTGTACACATGTAAGTCTTGCACTGTCTGAAAACTGATAATGAAATATTCTGTCACTTGTTTTCTTTTTTTTTTTTTTTTTTAAAACCCCTGTGAGGCTAAATACAAACTTTGCCTCCTTAAGGTCAAGGATGAAAGATGTGCATCGAAGTGTTTGTGTGTGTGTAGTTTTAGCTTCATGCGTGCCACAGTATTTTCAATGCTTTAGCTGATGATAAAAACAAAATTTACTCTGTCTTGGAAATGTAGGAAAACCAGAGTCAAATGTGTACCTTTACCACGCACAAAAATTTCAAATAATAAAGCTTGTTTCCTCTGTTATTTTCATGGTTGAGGATTTATTTTTCATATGCCTCATAATTACTGTCGCTAAAAATATCCCCATAAGGCAGAGAGATGGATAATTTTTTCCAAAAGGAGACCTTGATAACATAGGTCACAAGACAGGAAAACTATAGTTGTTTCATGGTTGTTTAACTTTTATGTAGACACAGAGGAGGGACTTGGGTCCTTGTTGGCAAGAGGGTGGGGATTTGGAGCTTCCTGTTCTTCTCCCCTCCTTCTTAAGTTCAGTCATCACAGTTAATATTTTTATTGGTGGTGGTAAGATTATAACCTTTCAGGAGTCTGCTGCAGGAAACCAAATGTAAATTCTCATAGAAGGAACAAGCCCTAGGAGCTCATCTTGCCTCTTCCTATGAGAACAATTGTTTGACTCATGCTAACTTTCCTTTTAGATAGTACTTGTGTCTTCTTGGTTGCTGGTGAATTCTCCAAAGCTGAATCCTTTGAGAAATCAGCGTGATTGGGAACTCACTTAGGAAGTAAGAGAGATTCTTCTAATGTGTTGTTTGGCTTGGAAGCCGTCTGGCTGGCGAGCGCTAGAGAGGTCATACTCGGTAATGTGTGCTTGGTGGTGGCAGGACACTCACAAATGGAGGCAGCTGAATTACAGAGCAGTTGCCCTTTTCATGGATCTTGCCAAAACCTTCTAAAAGAATCCAGTGTCTGTTCTTTCTTGCAAGTGATAAGGAACGTCAGCAGCCATGCTTTGAGGCCTTTTTTTCCCCCTGAAGACCATCTTTCTACAACATAATGGACCAATTTTGTTTTTCTTTATCAAGCTTCACAAAAGTTTTTTTTTGGCACTGAATTTACTGGAGTATGTTGTGTATCTGCTCTGAAGTTCAGCATTATACAAGAGGTTTTATTTGGCTTCTATGCCTTGTATTATTACAGCAAAGGCTCCCTGTCACTATGAGCAAAATCAGACAAGCAGGCAGGCAAGATGTGGAGACTGAGAAACGCTGCTGTCTACCAGGAAAATTCTGCAGTAAATGGCCAACTCCTCTTTGGCCTTTCCAAGGTACTTAACTTGAAGTCTGCACAAATATGACAGCATGATCTTTTAGATATTCCGTAAGCATGGAGAGTAAAGCCAAAATAGTTAAGGGTGCATATATTTTGAGTGCCCATATGGAGATACCCAGGAGCTACCGCTTTAGAGCACTTACCACTTACGTATCATTTCACATTCAAGAGCATTTCATTGTTCCTTAGGCTATTGTTCTCTTTCACATCCAGCTGTGCTTCCATGGAGTTAACTCCCCCATAGTTTTGCTGACAGTTGATGTGAGTAATCTCTAATTTGCACCAGACAAAACTATCTCCGTGAACTGGAAGACTCATTGTAGTTTTTGAGGACAGATGTTCTCTCCAGGCCCCAGCTGTGCTGATGGGAAAGGTATGCACCACTTGCTTCTCATTATTACCTCCAGTTGAAGGTCACTGACCCTCAGATCCACTGGCTGAGCTGTGCATGTGATTGTTCACTTATTCTTTTAGTGAAATGCCTGGTTATCAGAGAACTAGTATTTAAGCTACTCATTTTGATGAGCTGGTAAGTGCTTACTTCAGCAATTCTGCTAGCAAAGCTGTGGAAGCAGTAACTTTCAGAGAAAGGCCAGCTAGCATTTCTAACCAGGCCAGGTGTTTGCAGGGAGAGTGTCTGCTCACGGGCTGGGAGCCAAAACACGCGCCCTCAGATGAAGCGAAGCAGCACATACTGCAGAGACTGACCTGTGTGGGCTACTCATAGATCACGCTGCGATACCTGGCCACATCCCATTGCAGACTGCTGGGACTGATAAGGAGTTGGAATCAGCTCCCATGTGCAAGCTTCTCCTAGAGCTCCCCTTGTCCTCCACCCTTGAGCTATATGGAAGCATCTTTTGGCTGTCAGTCACAGAGGGGTTGTGACAGGCAGCTTGCAGAGCTCAGAAGGTTTGCTTTTACTTTTCTAGATAATAAACTAATCTGCTACTCAGTCTGAATTCTTCCCTTCTGTTGAAAAAATAGCTCAGGTAATTAAGGACCACACCATAGTGCATACACATGAAAAGAACAAAATTAAAGTAGAACGGACAACTTCAGTTCTCATAATTCTTAACCTTCTGGTGCTTTCCATTGAAAATTAATGTCCTTTCAAAATAGAATTTATGAATATAACCAATTTACAGATTTTTAGGAGCAACATAAAGGAAATTACAAATTCCATCCCATGTAAGCATATTTTAACAGTGACAAAGCAATGTATTTACCTCAGTTTTCAGCAACAGCTAAACTGTTTTGGCTGATACTTAAAAATCTCCCTCAGACACCTAGCATGGAAAATTTAAGCCTAAACTGTTAAAGCTTGAGAAAATCAAAAGGAAACGAGAACAATCTTCTAAAAGAAGGTCATTGTTAGACTCCCCTTCAGCAATATTTCTATCCATTATTTTATTTTTATATTAATAGTATACGAATAGCAGTTTTGTGGAATAATATCACATTTAAACATTCTGAAGCCCATAAACTCCAAAAATCTCAGACATTTATGTACCATAACAGTGTTTCATGCTACTTTATCCAGTCATTAAAAATTACAATCACTTGAGAAATCTCTTGTGAAATACTCATGTGTATTTTCCCCTCTATTGGGGACCTCCTCTTCCAGCTGGTGGTCTTGAAAATTAGCTAGTTTTGATCTGGCACTTAAAAATTTGAGAGGTGTTAATGAGATCTCATATTACAAAATAAAATGGATCTAATGACTTGGCCATGAAAGGGCTTTAGGGCTGCCAGAGTTCAGGGCCAGCATGCTCAGACGAGGCCCAGGAAGGCTTTTCCCAGGGCGCGGAGGCAGAAAAAAACACGCGGAGCCGCCTGCCGCCATCACCGAGAGTGTGATCCGACAGGCCAGACGTGGCTGTAGCGGGGCTCGCCCGGTCACAGCGATTGTGTTTAACTGCTGGAACCACGACCACTTGCCAACCGCTGACTCCAACGAGCTGTGCTGGCCACACGCTCGCTCCAGGTGGGGATGCGCCCCCGGCGTTCGCTCCCAGTTTCCTTGTTTCCCGTCTCCTGTCAGGTGTGACGGGTGGGATGGACGCCTCAACCATTACTCTAGCGCATGCGAAACAGAAGACCCTGAGGTCCCTGCCCCAAGCCCAGCATCCAAGTGAACACCCCTCTGAAACTTCTTCCTCCCAGCGCTCTTCCTCCTCCTTGTGCAGTGGCTTTTCTAGCTCAGACACCCACTATACCACTCACACGGGTTGCTTAGGGTAAATCCATGCAAGAAGAGGCTGGCATGACAGGCACTCTGCAAATGTCACAGCAACCTTCTCCTTCACAGAGCTAAAAAGAGGAGTGGGGCTAGATTTTATTTCAGGCTGCGAACGGGCAGGAAAGGGCCTACAGCTGGGGGAGAAGGTCCCAGGGGCAGGAAGGAAACAACTGTCAAAGGAAACGAGGAAGTAAGTGCTTTGAGGGCTGGCCAAAGGAAAGAGGGTCAGAAAATGAGCCTTCACAAACAGATGAAGAAGAGGGCTAACAGACTGCATGGCAGGCTAAGGAGTTGAAAATGTGATACACAAGGAAGAATAAGCGAACAAGCAGCTTTGTGTAGCTTACGTTTCATTTTTCCTAGTACTCTGGCACACACAATGGAAAACAGGATCACTGTTAGGTCTGTATATAAGAAAGATAACTTCAGATTTCAGAAAAGGGTCTTACGGGTGATGAAAGATATTTATGGGGAATACCTGAACATTACAATTGTGTATTTTCATTTGCTTGAATTTAAACTCCAGAATTAGTATGGCAGATACAAACCCACTGCTGTTATTCTGCAAAACACTTTCTCAAAACTACTTCAGCTGAAGGAACATAATTACAGCACAAATAAATACAACAGACTGCAAATGACTGAGGTACTCAGAGCACTCATCACAATGAACAACTGTGTCAGCAACAGCAGATGTGCCTGGGTCCTTTGTTTGCACACGTAAAGATGGTTTTACCATTTCTCCACAACTTGTTGTTCCTATAGTGGGCTGTTTGTGCAATACATGTCGTCTGAGACCACAGCTCATGCAGTTGTATTTTACCCTGGCTATCGGGCATTTGAGAGAAAAAGAGTACTTAGTGCTCAGTCGGGATTATCGTAAAGGTCATGACCGCATCATCTTGGACCTACTCGGATGTATGCGGTACATATCCTGCAGATTTTAAAACCTGTAGCTGTAGAGAGTACAGAATACTTGAAAAGTGTTTGTCCCTGATGGTAAGAGGCAAAGGTGGAAGAATTTTGGATATTTTTAAACTTTACTTTGGAAACAACATTTTTTTTTAATAGGAATTGCAGGAGATATGGCAATTAAATCTGCAAAGAAAATTACGCTTTCTACAAAAAATGTAAAGGGATGGGTATTGAGAAACGTGTGATATTAATTCAAAATGAGGACTAAATGAAATTTGGTTCTAAAGCCTGAAGTAGGCCAAATGAAAAACGTTTTTTTAAAGTATGGCTGGTACATCTGGAAGCACCCTCTTGTAACGTGCAGCGCACAGAACTTCTGGTCGATGGCATGAGGCAAGATTTATTTCTTGGCTTCGCTTGGGTATGAACGGCTACAACTCCAGCTTAAAAGGAAAAAACAAAACAAAACAAAACAAAACAAACCCAAAACAAAGCCCCAAAGCATGCTGCATCAGCACAAAGACACGAACTGAGAGCTCAGCGGTAGCCGCCCCTCCCGTAGGGGCAGGATACCACAACTGCTTGCGAGGGCACTGCTTTCCTGCCGGGTTACACACGCCCGGCCCGGCCCGGCCCGGCCCGGCCCGCCGGCCCCGCGCACCCACGGCCGGCAGGCAGGGAGGGAGGGAGGGAGGCGAGGCCGGGCCGGCTGCCGGCGCCAGGCGGCGCTGCGAGCTGCGCAAGCGGCTTCCCGGCGGCCTCTTCCCTGCCGGCGGCGCCGAAATCAAACCCGCCTCTCGCCCGGCCGCCGCCGACATGGTAAGCGGCCGCCGCCTGCCTTCGCCCCGGCGCCGGGCTGCCGTTGCCGAGCGTCCCGGCTCTCGGGGGCGGCGGGCCGGGCCGCGCTGCCCTCCGCCGGCCTCCTTGGCGGCGTGGTCCGAGGCGCGGGGCCCGGCCGGGCATGGCGGGCGCCGAGCCGCTGCGGCGCGCGCGGGGCGGGGCGGGGCGGCCGTTGCTGCCGGTAAGGGCTGCCCGCGCCTCGGCCGCGCCGCCGCCGATAGCGAGGGGGGGAAAGCGGCGGCTCGTCGGTGCGTGAGCGCCATCGTTTCCTGAGCTGCGGCGAGGAGCAAGCGAGGGGCGGGACGGGGCGAGGGTGGCTGCCGCGGCGGCCGGGGCCGCCTGTGGCCCCGCTGCGTGTGGAGAAGCGCCGCTGCCGCCGGGGAACAGCCGCGCGTCTGGGTCTGGGCCTCGGGGTTTTTTCGTTATTTCGGGTTTGTTTTCTTTTGGTCCGGTCCCGGCAGGTTTCTTGAAGGCCAGGTTACTGTTAGCAGGCGGTCCGGCTGTGCTTGCGCTGAGACCGCCTGCTGGTGGTGGTGGTGGTGGTGGTGGTGCAGCGCAGGGCTTCGTTGCCACAACGGTCGCCGTGTCACCAGGGCTGAAGCCGGGCATCGCTGGCTACAGCCGAAGGGAGGGGAGGGCTCCTGAAGAAGTGTAGTGATGCTTCTGTTGAACGTAACGCTGAATCACGTTTGTTCGTGTCTGTGTGTCGTTGCAGCGCAATAAACTAGTCTTTAATTTTTCCAAAGTCTGAAGTCTGGCTGTTTCGTTGTAGACGCAGAGTTTAAACGTTTTGCTGCCCTGCCACGTAGTTCACTTAGGAAAGAAGAAGCAGCAGCGAAGAAGTAAAAAATTACATCGGTGTCGTTCTGTAGGCGCTTGGTCGCAAAGCAAGTCGTCTCCCGCAAAATACCATCTGTTAGAATCTCCCAGTTTCATTGACTCAAAGACAATGTTATTGATGTCTTTTTTTTAAAGGGAGATCTTTTTCTGACAACATCCTATTTTGCTCTTCCTATCAGTTTTTTTAATTTCCTCTAGCTGCACATAGCAGTACAGGGTCTTACAGCCTGCAAACCGGAGACTGGGGGAAGGGGCAAACACTGATATATATGAATGCTGTTTGCTGCTTGTAAGAAAGAGCTCATCAGATTAACTTTTTCCTGTTTGCAAGTGCATTTATGTAATTTCTTAGTTTATAAGAAGTTATGCACATTTTTTTCCCTCAAAATGTCATCTCATTGTAGTTAAGGCACTGATTTAAAAAAAAATCCCAATTCTCCATGAAAGATTTCATATCCTAATGTTACAAGGACAAGCCAAAATAATATCTCGGAAAGCAATCAGAGGAAGATATTTCTCTAGTTTGTATTACTGGTTACAGTTTGTGAGTAGCCATTTCTGCGCTTCTATTTCAGTCGGAGTCCTTTGCTGCTTGGTCACGCAACTACAGAGAAAAGAAGTAAACGTCATTTTAAAAACGTGACCTTGACATTATAAAATTGGGTGGGGAATGTGAAGAAAAACCTAATACCTGAAAATACACTTTAACTGCTTTAAAAAATTTAAATGGGCTACATTTCATATTAGTGTCTTTCTCAAAAAAGGTTAAAAACAATTTTAAACACGTAAAATACATCACTTATCTTTTTAAGGGCAATCGCACATTTGGGCAAGTTACTGAGAACAGGTATAAACATAATTTTTAAGTTAGTAAGGCAAAAAAGAACAGTTTAGGTATGCCAAAAAACAGTGAGGCTTGAGATGGATTAGGTTGCGTAACATCGGTTCCAAACTTAGTATATGTACATCAGTTTCATTTACTGCGGGTGGATTAGTTTGCTGTAATGTTTCTTTGGGACAGAAGTGGAAGCTCTATGGGAAGCGGTAAGGTATTTTAAAAGATTAAGGGTAATCAGATACCAATTCTGAGCAAAATGGTAATTATTCAAATGGCAGAGTGTGTGTGTGTGTGTTTTTTTTTCTGTTCTAGTCCAAGAAAAAAGGACTAAGCTTTGAAGAGAAGAGAGCTCGCATGATGGAGATCTTCTTTGAAACAGTAAGTAACTTTCTTATAACTGTCCTGCATTTATATCCAGTGGAAAAACTGGTGCTAAAGGGAGGTTAACTGCAGGTAAAAGCGAATCAGGTATATTGAGCTGCACTTTCCACTTAGGCCCCGTGTCATTAAGGTCTAACTTAGTGGGACAGAGCTCGCTGTGTGTAGCGATCAGGTGGCAGGTCCCCAATGAAGTTGTGCAGTGGGGATTCACAGGTGTTCTTAAATGCTTACCGTCCTCCCTATTTGGGAGCAGGGCAAATATCTTCTTATTTTGTGTCTGTAGCCACAGGTTGGGAATGAGCTCACTGCACATTATTGGAGGAGGAAGAAATCAAAAGTGTTAGAAGAGAAAAGATAACAGACCTGAAAGAGGTGACTGAGTGGAAGAAACCTGGAGATTCAAGAGCAGAGCAACCCTTATGTTGGTGGCATATGTAACTCATGATGCTTCACCTGCTTATTAAAATTATTGTGACATTTGAATACTTGAGCAATGCAGTGCATCTGGTGCTGCCAGTCTAGCCTTGGCTCTGTCTACCCTAAGGGGTTTACAGTCTAACTTTAGACAAGATATGGTGACTTCAGAACAACAAAGAAAAGAAGAGACCTTGTTACAATAATAATCTTTTTTTATTTTTTTAATTTTTTTTAATTCTCAGAATGTTCTAATTCCATTGAGGGATGTAGAGCATATTTCTCTAGCAAAACATAAACAGACGTTATATTTCCTACTTGCTTTTGTTCGTGTTGGTTTAGTAGAAAACCACTGAGGCTTAGATGATGCTGTCTTTTGGAGCTGAAGTGTCTTTTATGTTTTGCACAGAAAGATGTGTTCCAGTTGAAGGATATAGAGAAGATTGCTCCAAAAGAAAAAGGGATTAGTAAGTGTTCACTCAATTTATTTATCTTGAACCATTAATCATTTTTCAGTCAGATCATACAGTGTAAATTTTCCTGGTTTTAGTTCTAGGCTTGTGATCGTAATAATAATCGGGAAAATAGCTGGGAAGAGTGTCTGGTCAACAGCAGTGGTGTAGCTTAAAAAAATCCCATCAACAGAATGCTCCTACGTTGATTTGCTAATGCTTGTCACTTACATTGGACAATATGGCCAAAATAGGAGGTTACTAAAATTTGACAGCTAAATTCAAATTAACCAATAAAACACGGATGGAATTTCTCATAGGTTCTGAGATACCTGACTTCCAGTAACTTTCATTCTATGAAAATCATGATGTATTAC
Organism: Struthio camelus; assembly: GCF_040807025.1. Taxonomy (NCBI): domain Eukaryota; kingdom Metazoa; phylum Chordata; class Aves; order Struthioniformes; family Struthionidae; genus Struthio; species Struthio camelus. Next base: position 38,749,457 of record NC_090945.1, read on the forward strand.
TTCGCTAGTGAACAGTGGATTTAAATTTCTGTCTGTAGTGTCACAAATATATCTTCAAATGTTAGCCCAGGTGGACACCGTGTTTCGTTGAGTTTTCCCAGCAGAATGGCTGAACAACTATACATAGAAGCGGTTTGTCTTTGTAGCAAGAGCCTTCCTGATGAGATGCGTTGGTTTTGGATTAGGTCCAAGATTATTTATCTTATGCTGCTGAGTTGTTTTATGCGTTCCTCATTCTGCTTCTTTCCATGTTCATTGACAAAAGGGAGGAGAAATATTATATTTGCATAATTACCATGGTCCTTGATTAGCATATCTTTGTGGCATTGAGAGTACTTCAGTAATGGATAAAGAAGAAATTTTGTTGAAAGAATTCCAGACGTACAAATTGCAAAGCAATGTTTTTCAACTATGTCAGCACATAGCAGAGGCACTTATAGGTATCTAAAGAGATGTGATGCTTTCTTTATTGATTTGTCAAAATACTTACTGCATAAGTTTGATTACGACTGCAAAACAGCAAGTATAAGCAATGGAAGTTCGTATTTAGTGATCTGCCAGTACAGAATTTCTAAAACCATTAATACATTTGAAACTGAAAAGACCAAATTCATCCTGTCCTTGATTGTGGAGGTATTTAGACACACAACCTAAGGCCCATTTACTTTGAAAAGTAGAGCTTTAGTCTAAGGAAATGCCCCCATTACTGGCATCTAGCCCACAGCTTCCAAAAGATTGGGTGTTCCTGATCTAGAACAGTTCCCCTAAGACCTAGGATCTGGTCCTTCCTCTTTAGACTTGAAATTGAAGGTCAGACACTGAAAGCCATGAATAAGCTAAAAAGTATTTACATCTGCAGCATTTGGGGATAATAAGTATTTTCCATTGTTGAACAGACATCATTTTCTAGCAAATACTATTTTAAAACGGTATCATTCACCGTTTTAAAAATGAATTGAACAATTATTTTCATGAATGTTTTGATCTGACTGAAGATGACTTTCTGTATTTGAACTGAGTATAATCAAATGTAAAATCTGTCCCTCAGGAGTCTGTAGACAGATGGCTTTAGTGTCTCTGCTGCTGTTTAATGCTTTGATAAGCATTATAAAGTAAAATGTAATTACATTCCTAATTAAGAAATTAAAAGCTAATACATATTAGGATTAAGTTTGCAAGACAACTTCCCATGTGCCCTCTCATGAGTGTGTTATGGTATCGTACTGCAATATGTACGTATATTTTTATGATAGCTCTGAGTTGTGTTTTACAAACATCTGGTACCGGACTGTATAGAATGGCAGCCTTTATGTATAAACTACTGATTTCAAAGGGATTTGTTCTTTGAAGTGAAGTATTGGGCATGGTGTCTTCTTGAAGTCTTCCAGCAAGCTGACAAAATAGTAAAATATTAATACAGATGATTGTAGGTGTTGTCTTATGGTATTATTGTTCTCCATAGTTTAGGCCTTACGCAGTTCTAACTTGATATTTTTCCTTTTATTAGCTTCCATGTCAGTGAAGGAGATTCTGCAAAGTTTAGTTGATGATGGCATGGTGGATACTGATAGAATTGGAACTTCCAATTATTTTTGGGCTTTTCCAAGTAAAGCTCTTCATGCCAGGAAGCGTAAATTGGAAGAACTGGAGTCTCAGGTAAATCTCTACTAGCAAAAGTATTTGTTTGCCTGACTGGGCTTGCTTTTTTCTTATAAGCCTTGTCAATCATTCTCATAGAGATTTGTTTAATATAAAGTTGTCCCACAGACAATTTTGTCTGCTCCTTTACTGCCTTTGATGCGGACTCAAATGCGTCCAGACAAGAGAAACTCCTCTGTTTACCTAGATAAGCTTGTTCCATTTCCAGGCATGGACCGAGAGCCTGGCACGACCGGACTTAAAGCTGTTATTATTGACTGGTAGTACCAATACACTGATTCCTGCTCTAGTGAGTTTTTGTCTGTCTGAAACATGAGATCAGTTTAGCTCTCTTTGCACTGACTTGGAATTGGGTTTCCTAGTAGAGTTACTCAACTTATTAGTGTATTCGCACAAGTCCTAGACAAGGCTACTTATTCTGCCAGAACATAAATACCAACTGAGCAACTGAACAAATACATGCCAAAATTCCAGCTTTGTTCACCAAGCGCTCTGTCTTGTTACCAGGACCTTGCTGAATGCAAATGATTTGCTCATGGACGCTTTCAGTTTTTCACCAGGTAGCTGAATGAAGGAATTGATATTTGTTGTCTTTGTCCTTGGGCCCTGTCCCATCGTGAATTTTAAAGCTAATTTATCAAGACGATCTCTGGCATACGCTGATGAATATCTTCCTTGGAATGTCTTATAGAAGCTACATAATGTGCTTCACCATCGATATCCAGGGGTGATCTACAAACATGTGTTGTATTGCTTTAAAGGTACTGGTACATTATTAAGTAATACTGTACATAATATACATATTAAACATAATGCATATTATCGTGGTGTTACAATAGGCATGTAGTTATTGTACTTTAATGCTGATTTATGGTTATTTCTCTGTAGGAATAGACTATGATGATATAAGCAATTTTGTACTACTAAAATTGTTCCAGTTGAAAGAAAAAGGTTTGTTACCATACCCCTGTTTGCAAACCAAGTCCTACTCCTAACATATGGGCTTACTGATAGAAGAGCTTTTTAGGTCATGTTATGAATCCTTAAAAATACTGTATTTGTTACTTTGCATTGCTAATGAGAATGAAGTGTTTCAGAGTTTCAGGAAGAAAGATTTTCACTAGTCAAAACTAACTTTTTTTGCTGGCACAGCAGAGAGGTGCCATTTTCAAATAAATAGCTCTCTGAACATTTTTTTACAAGATGATCAAAGTTTCTGTCTATGATTATGAGTTTACATTAGCTCTGTGTAGTGTTTGTATTCTTTATGTGAATGCTTACGCGTTTTCTTGAGGGTTTCTAAATCCAGTCAGCAAATATCACAAAGCTTCCTGTCAGAACATGTAAAGCAGAGGAGAAGAGTAAGCTATTGTACCATTTCTGTTGCACGCTGCCTGGTTTTGATCATTCCCATACACAGCCTGTAGCAAGCTGTGTGACGTGCTTTCTCTCTGTGTCTTGTCCAGATCACTTGTAAACTGCGTAAGTTGGTCTCTTTCTTCAGCAGTTGAAAAACAGAATCAAACCTCTTTACTTAAAGCAAAAGTTTAAAAATCTAGCAGTTTAGTTCATGTTGTGACCAAGGTTTTTTAACCATAGGCAAGATTTTTGTTCGCAAAAGGCGTGAGTTAATAGCTAAGGGAAAGGTGATCCCAAACATTGAAGTGAGACATTTGAAAATGACATGGAAGAAGAAAACAAACTTCTCCATAATGCAAATTCGCCTCTAAATTCCTGGAGCTGAGGCTTAGGTTTGATGAGTTGGGACTGCAAAGGGACCTTTGGCCTCTGTACCTTGGTACTTAATAATATTTTAGCTAAGTTGCTCATAGCGTAAGTGCTCTCGGTTTCTAACATAGCTTGTGATCCTGGGTAGGCTGGTTTAGGAACTGTTCTTGAAACCTAAAATTTTTGTTTCAACTTCTTCTGTGATTATTAAGCCACACCTCAACTTTGTCGAAGACTCAGTAGACGACAAGTCTGATTCACCGTTCATACCAAAGAGCAAGCCATTTTTGTGTGGATATTTAAAGTTATACCTTGCCGTGGTTGTGTAAACTTTAGGTTTTTTTTCAGGAAGGTCTTACGATATCATCAGTGTGCTGTGGTATAGGTTGTCATCCTCTTGGGAAGAGATAGAGGGATTAAAAACAATGCTTGAAATCAAATTATTTCTGTTGACATAGCTTTTTTTTCAGCTTGTTTTTGTGGGGAGATGCTTGGAGGGTGGAGGGGCTAACTGGTGAACTGACGTATACAGCAAATCATGTGCCGATTTCATTAGCTTCAGGATTTCAGTGCTGCTGTCTCACCAGGGTGACTATTTGTATTTCTTCACTTTTTTTTTTGAAAATCAGGGACAGCAAACATCTTTACTTGTCTAGTTTCTGCTACAGATTTTTTCTCCGGTAGCCCACAGGGAAAGAATTGTTAAGTAGATTTCCATGGATATTGCGTAGATTTGTCTCGCAGTGGCGTGGCTGGCTTTAAAGGTTTCTGTCTTCTGCCAGATGCTTCTCCTTGACCTCTTGGTTATGCTTATGCACTTGTTAATTGGATCACTGAAAAAGTGAAGGCTGTTGGAAGCTTGTTTGCAGTCGCATCAGTACAGCGATGGGATGGTGGAATTAAAGCAAGGGTGTGGACTGAGGTGTACTGTTCAAACAAGCTTTATTACTGGAGAGATTTTTAATGGAACTTCAACTTTGTTGAGAGAACTGTGGAAACTTGACTGAGAGGTTTTTTTTTTTTTCCTTCATAAGAATAGGTGAAAGGATGTGGTTTTATTTTTATATCAATATTTTCCTGGCAGTCAGTTTCCATAGTTTTGAAATACAGATGCTTAATTATTTTTTGACAAAATGAGTTGTTTATTGTTGGTATAATAATATTGGAATCTCAAGACTTTTATTAAACTCAGAAAGAATATGACCTGTGCAACGTAAGCAGACAGATCATCTTTTACTGATCATTCAGCTGCCCCTTACTGATTTCACAGCATGCATAAAATGCGAAAAGTGGACATCAATTGCTCCAGGATGTTATGTTCAGTCATGTTCAGTCTCAGTCAAGAGCTGGTAATCTGTTATATACAATTAGCCCTCTTGAAAGTTTTTTTTTCTGGGGTGGTTGTTGTGATGTATGTATTGCTATAGAACGCGTGTGAATTTGAAAGACGTTACTTGTCGAAGAAGAGAGGGCATAAATGCAGCCTAAAATCCCGACAGCTGGCTGGAAGGAAGGAAACGGCATGTCAGCTGAATGAGGGGAAAGAGTGACCTTTCTGATGTAACCTTACTATAAACAGATTCAGGCTAGATTTTCTTTCAGTTCTTCATCTGTGACTTTGGTAAAATATTCATAACTGTATTGTCTGCTTTAGATAAGGTGAATAAAGGCTTGCTTGCATTCTGCTTTACTGTGGCTTAAATTAGGGATGGTTTTAAAGTAACCGGATGACAATGAGGTCTTTTTCCACTCAAGGGATTGACAAGTCTACAGACTGAGACCTGCAGAAACCGTAATGAGTGCCCGTTTCTCCAGCACATTGTCCACCATAGCCAACGTTAACCGAGGGAGTGATTTCTTGAGTTGCACAGGACAGGTTTAGTGCTGACACTATAGCGCTTAAGGGAGGCAGAAGCATCTTTCTGGCACGTTTGGTGATGCTGAAGACTGTCTGGCATTGAGTGTGACTGGGATATGTGCCTGAACCACAAGGTCGTAGAGGACTGTCACAACGAAATACAATATTTTTGACGATAGGGACTTGAAATACCAAGATCTTCAAAGGAGGTCTTAAGGAGGCAGTATCATCTTGAAAACAATTTGTTGTTGCTGTTGTTAGTGTAACTGCTGACAGTACTGTAAGTACTATAATTCAGTAGTTTGGGGAAGTAACCTGTTGACTTCATTTCCCTAGTCTGGTTTGGGACATGGTTCATTTCGCTGTTCAGTTTGTTCTACTGTTTTATTATTAATTGTTGCACTTACCTGTTTCCTGTGACATCACTTTTTTGTGGGTTATTTGTCTGTATTCTTAGGCTCTGCAAGAGAAAATTTAATAGCAAACAGTACTAGTGCTGCCGTTGCTTCTGTGATTGAGACCCAGAAGGTGTCATCTTTTACTGTGACAAAGATTAAACAGAATCTCCTCAGAGAAGGACACAGGATGTACTTTTTATGCAGTTACCTATCATCCCTTCAAGAAGCAGATGAGCAACAGAAACTTGGGAAGTGTTTCTGGCAATTTTTTTTCTCCCACTGAGCCTTGCAATGGGCCAGTATGAGTAAGATGGAAGGGATTAGTTGATGTTTCATTCCTTAAATCCCTGCCCTAGGGTTGGTAAGAGGAGGGATTTTCACTTCCCATGACTCATGTATTGAGCCTGGGGAAGAATTTAGAAGTCAGTAGACCTAACTCACTTTTGGCAGCTATTTCAAAAAAAAGTTCTCCAGGAATGAACTTGTTGAAATACCGGTGACTTCACATGTACCAAATTGTTTGTACTTATGAACATTGAAATGTGAAAAGTGAAAGGATTTCCTTAAAAAAAAAAAAAACAAAAAACCCCCCCAAACCTCAGGGAATGCTATATTAGGAAATGCTTTTATTAGGAATGCACATTGTTTGAAAATAGTTAATGGAAAAAAATAATCATATTGGTGAGTAATCTGCCTTGAAGCTTCCTGGATGCGTTTGACATCTTAACTAAAAAGAGAAGACCTTATTTGTACAGAATGCCTATAGCAAATCTTGAGTTTTAACCACCAGATAGTTCTTTCAAGCTGCAGCTTGATTTATTTGTATCCCTTTGGACAGATACTGTATTCCTCCTAAATTATTGTGACTGGATTACTGCATGGGAAGTTGCAGAATAGAGACTGCTTGCTCAAGACCAATGACTGAAGCAAAAGAAACTGCTGCTGTGCGCATTGCTTCGGTCTGAGCAGCCTCCTCCTTGATCCGATTGACTCACTAAATTGTCAGTGTATTCCCACAGAGGTCTGAGATTGATTCCTGATTACAAGAGATCAAAGAGGGTTGGTTTAAAGTAATTGGTACTGAACTGAGCCGCGGCTCTGCGGGACGACAAATGTTCCACGAGAGGTGACAGACGTGATGGTGCCTGGGGTTGTGTGATGGTGCTGGTGATCCCAGAAAGATTGGTACACTGGATGGCACTTTGAATGAGCCAGGAAATGCCCGTCAGAGCTAACGCTGTGAAGCAAGCTTCGCGCGCTGCTTTGTCGCGGTGTCGATACAGGACAGCACAGGGTTGATGCATTTGACATTTACAATTGAAAGAGAGTTCTGAGGTGGGCAGGGAGCCCTGCAAATGGCTTTGATTTGCGGGGTCTTGCTGCTTTTTCTCCTCATGGCAGTCAGCTGGGTCAGTGATGTGAATCCCACCATCACCAGCAGGGAGTGGTGTCCAGTAATGCTAACAGCAGGGGTAAATAGTGCCATAGTGCAGGGCTGCATCTCGTTTTGAAACAGTTTGCATATCCCTGGAGGTGCTTGCACAGTGCTTCTGGAACCTGGCCTAATGCATCAAGAGCCGTTTGTTTACTTATTGGGAACGGGGTTTTCACGTTATGATCAACTGAATGGCTGTGGTAATTAAGTACTCAGTATGTTTTCAAAAATATTTTTTTCATTTATTGGCTCTAAAGGACGTATTCACAAAGCACAGATCTTACATGCACAAATCTTAGGCTTTGCTGAAACATCTTTTAGAAAAGCTTAGGACTGTATTTTTAATAAGAATTTTATGAATGTGGAGAATTTTATGTAGCACAGTTAAAGAATTGTCCTCTAAAACCAGAGGTGTTCATCAGTACTGCTGCAACTAATGTATGCAACTTATGTTAGGAATTATTTATTTAGGATTTTTTGCTGTAGCGTGTATGCTTAACATTTAGTTTTATTAGACTGGGAAAAAGACACTAATTTGCCCTTTTCCAGGAAAAGAGTCTAATTGCTGAAGATGTATCTCTTCAGTGCCCATTCATAATATCTATGCAGGATCCCAGTGTGTTGGCTAAGCACGTATGGCAGTCTTCCCATATCCAAGCTGGGCTTCTCTTGTTCCTTCATTTTTGAGGAACTTAGCTTTTTACTCTTTTATATTCTTCTTCCTTGGATTGGCTTGGCCGTTCTGATAATTAGCAGTCCCAGTCCTGCTGAGTGATTCCATTCCCTCCTGGCTCTCTTTTTTTTCTCTTAAATAGTAATGACTCTCCCCAAAGAGGCAATTAGAGTGACTTCTCCCTGTTTTCAGCCTGCAGGCTTTCACAGACCTATACGTTTTCTTTGAAATAAAAAGACTAGACACATAAAGAAATGGCCAACTGTGGAGCCACTTCGGTGCGTCTGGCTAACTTTCTTCATGCCTCTGAGTGGGAGTTGGAGCAGTAGGAAGTACCCTGAAAAAGAGAGGCTGAGAACTTGTGTCACTTAACCGTTGTGGATATGTTGATGATATCTATGGCTGTATGTTTGTTGATCCCGTAAAAGTTCTTCCCTGGATCCAGTTCTTCCTGGAAAATGCTCAAAATGGTTTTATTTGAAGCAGTCCAGGTTTTTCTGTTACCTCTTTGCATCTTGCGTTTTGAAAATGTTAATGTCTTGAAATGATTCCGAATTTAGTAAGTCCTAAAATGTCAAGTAGAGAATAGTCTTCTAATGCTGTAACTTATTAAAGCCTCCTGGAATTATGTTTAATGGCATGCTGCAGAGCTCTGCGGGGAATGCTTAGTTACTGCTGTCATGGCAGGCGACTTCTAAAAATATGGTGCTCTGGAGGCTTCTGTTAGAATTAAACAACCTCCTAATTCTCTGTTCATTAGTAGAATTTCATGCTTTCGCTTTTACTAGCTGTTAATATGTAACTAGATTAATGGCAACTGTGAAATGTAGTTTTCCTTTCCTGACTTCTTGATGAGCATAAGCTAAAACTGGCTTAATTGAAGGGCAAGGGCTGTTGGGGGCTTTTTTGTTTTTGCTTTTTTAAACTTGTCTCTGTAGTAACTGTCAGGATTATAAACTAGACTTGAAGGAAGAATCCTACTCTGTTAAAAAGGATGTGCTGTTACTGTGTCCTGGTAGTTACATTCGTTCTGGTAATATGCAGGAAAAATAATAGCTTTTTCTAACAGTGTTTTCTGTGCAACTGAATTTTTTTAGGTAGTGACATCTCCTGGTTTACCTTTCCTTTTCAGAGTATATGGTTTGCATGCTGGCTGCTGGCTCAAATGCATTGCTCACCTCTGACATTTTGATGAAACTGTTGACCTGAACGCAAAGAAATTGGGGAAAAACCGTGGGGCTCTAATCTCCAAACCTCTGTCAAACGTGACACGGATGCAGCACTTTGCCCTGCATGTCCACCCATGGCCCGCAATAGGCATGGCAGACGTGAGTCACCCGTTCAGTACGTTAGCAGAAAGCCACCAACCTGCTGCAAGTTAATTCTTAGGAGACGGCCTGTGCTGGCTGGTAAACCTGCGAGTTTGTCGCTGCTATAAGGCCAGGAGCTTCCACCTGGGGGATGAGGCAGTACTAGCTTTCAAAGCTAGATTTCCTGGAGATGTAGATTTCCTGTGTTGTAGTCTTACTTAATTTGGACTTTGACATTCACCTTAAAATCTTGTCATTTAATTAATTAATCTTCTTTCAGAAAAGTAGTATGCGTGTAGAAATAAAAATACTACCATTCAGTTTATTTGGAAATCTTACTTCCTAGTATTTCCTTCTTCTGAAGGAAATGAAATGAGAGCAATTTGTTCACCGGACTGTAAAACCAAAATGTGTGAAGGTAGTTTGAAGCAGGATACTTTAGGCGGAAGGTCTTCCTTGCCACAGTAAAACAACTGATTATTATGGAATGCATTGTAGTTCCATTAAAGTCTGCTCTTCGTATCTGGATTTTGAGAGGCTTTGGTTATCTGTGGATTACTTACATATCTACCCTTTATGCCAATGTCATAATTTTTAAGACTGCTGTCAAAGCTCTGACGTTTGATAGCTCTGTTTTACTGATCCTTTTTATTTCCCTGATAATATATCAGTGTAGGATTTGCCCTTTTTTAAGTCTCTGAAATAACATTTTGAATTGTTTTTTGTAGCCTTTAGGCAAGACTGGAGCTCAGGGAATATCAGATGGATATTGTGTTTTAACCTGGGACTGCCTGTGCTTCGTCCCTGAAGGCATTGTCAGTATACGACCCAGATGATTAGGACAGCAATTTTTAAAAGCCCTTTAGGGAAAAATCATGGGGTTTTTTTTCTTTCTTTCGCTTTATTTTCAGGGGAGAATATTTTTCAGTGTTCTTTCTGCTTTGTAGAGACATGGTAACTATCACCTTAGACGTCATAGCTTCAGTAAATATACTAATGTACAGTGAGAATCCTTCATGTCCAGATGTTAAAATCTTCTATAGTTTTGTCAATTATGTGGATGCCTTTTGGCTCTTTCAGCTTTTCCTTTTAGACTGCTTGCATTTGTGAAGCAAGATGGAAGAAGGAGATGGTTTTGCCTCCTCCCCCCACCCGGTTGATTTGGCATACCTGGTATCTGAGCAGACAGCCGTCCGGCCCTCGGGTCGTGCCAGTTACACCAACTCTGCAAGCAGCCAGAGAACTTGAGTTCCTTCACTGAGCCTGCACAACTGTTTCTTTCACCACTTGTCTATTACAGAGATTGGCCTGGAGTTGTTGTTTTCTGTTGCCTAACTAGTACTTGCCAAATGGTATTGCGAATGAATTGTGCAAAAAACAAAAGCTTGCGGCAAAGCATCTTCTCTAAGTAAACTTTAAGTTAACAGTTGTCACAGATGTAATACAAGGGGAAAATAACTGAATTGAAAACTACTTTCTGCTGTGGGTAGAGGCTTTTATTATAGATATATAATTTTTAAAAGAACTGGAGACAACAATAAAAGGTTTGTACACGGATGCATGCAAGTTCCTGTGGCATACGAATGCTCATTTTTTTTCTTCTCTCCACTGGGCATGTTCTTGTTTCTGTATTCAAAAGTAGTTACAGGAAGGAGGACGCGTCTAGTACTCGAAGTGCTCTTTTGAGAACAGAGCCATGCCTGATCTACCATGTGATGTTTCTGCCTTGCTTGTAATGTATTAGCATGCTGAAGAGATCAGGGCTGTAGGCCTAAATTTAATTTTGAAACACAGAATGTAGTTACCAGGAAAATTAAAAACACTTGTTCTCGCTCCAGTGACTGGACTGTGGTTAGTGTGGTGAGGGTGATGTGCCTGTGGGAGGGGCAAGTAAATCCGTGTTATTCACAGGAATACTATTGCAGAACACCAGCACACTAGTGAGGAGCGCAGAGATCCGACCTGAGAACTCTGGTTTCAGAAGCCTGAGAGGGATTCACTGGCTGACGGTATGAAGAGTTAGGTATCTGTCCATTCAGTTCCCTGGAAAAAAAAATCTGCGCTTAGCTTGAGTTTCCAATACTTTTTTTTTTTTAATGACTGACAGAAGTTACAAATGAAAATTAAAAAACAAAAAAAACCCTCTCAGTACCTCTCTAATAGTTCCTTTAAAAGGTGCAGCATGCACACTGGCAGAAATAATTGCATGATATGTTGCAACAAGTATAATTCAGTTAAAAGCATCAATTTGCCAGCCTTTCATTTTGTATAGGAAATAAAACTAATTTGGGGGTTTGGGGATCTCCTTTTTCTCTAGCAAATTATATTTATTACCCATAATCTCTAAAGTTTTTGAACTGGTTCTTTCAAAGATTGCATTAGAGCCATTAAAAATGAACAATCTTTTCTGGTAAAATTTGCACCGTGTGTAAAGAGAAGAGAGTTCTTGTCTCGACCATTGCTCCAGTATACCTATAATGTAGTATTTAGGAAAAAATATCTTGTGAGCACAGGTATGTGGTGGGCCCTAAATCTTTCTCCTCTTTATTTTCTACAGTCTACTGCTCATCCTTTTTATGGTGTTTCCTTGCTGTAAAAATCTTACTGTCAGTTCTTCACTCTCTGGGTTAAAAGAAGTTCTTTGATAACGTTTGCATCTCTCCTGTTGTTCTGACCGGTATTTCTTCAACACCATCCCTATCTCCCAGTTGCTTTCCCCATACCCCTTCTAAGTCCCAGCCAACTTCATTCCTTACTTCATATTGCTCAAGTGACTTTCTGGGTAAGACATTACCTGTTTCTTTTCCTCTCTCAAACTTTACTTTTTTTTTTTTAATAAATCCTGTATTTGTATAGCAAGCGAGTGTTTTGCTTTGTGCTGCGCTGAAGGCACAGAAAGTCCTTCCAGACTTCGAGTAGGGACCTGTTTCTGCTTTGGTTCAGCTCGCTGTTTGTGTGGGGCGTATACGAAACGGCCCTTCGTGAACGGTGCGTGCGCGCCTATGGAGGCCAGAGCGGCAGTGCCGAGGCCGCCGGTCGCGGTAGGTAACTCTCTGCGTCAGCTGCGAGCGTGCTAGTAGCATTACTGGTTAGCTTGAATGTTACTGCACTGTACTCGGATGCCCTGGCAAGCGTGCACTTGTGACTGCGTGTGTAAAAAGTAGTAGTTGCTTGTTTATTTTGTGCAGTACATCACAAACCAATTCTGCGCGTTCGTGCCAGGTTTTGTTTTGTTTTTTAATTGTTTTATCATTTTAGTCAATCGTATTTACTCAGTGGTTTCTTTTAACAGAGTTCTGGGCCTTCCTTTTAACACAGTAGATCTGTTTTCAATATTTTTGGATTGTCCTTTGGCTATTAATCCTGGTATTTTTACTGTACGTATTTTATTCATGTATGTTCAAGTTTCATTTTTTAAATTTTTCTTTAAAAATCTAGAAAAATGCTTTAAAATACTTCTCCATGCCTTCTGTCAATTCCATCTCATTTTTCCAGTGATGAATTCAATTTAACATAGGAAAGCAATATACCAATCTACTGCAAATGTCACCCTAACACTGCTTTTCTTTAAGCTAAAAGCAAACGAGCCCTTGCCTCCGGTCTGAAACAAAGCATAGAGAACTTCAAACCCAAAGTAAATAATTTCACAAAGTTATGAACAATTAAAAATGGATGTCTGGAATTCTTCTGTAGTGCCACAGTGAGTAGTTTTTCATACCATTTTTGGCTGAGTATTTTGGCTGAAGCAAGCTGAGCATACGATATCTGTCTTTAAGACCATAATGACAATGGGATAACCGCTGTGAACGCTCTTGGTGGTTAGCGTATGAGACCTTGGTTTGATTCTTGTCCAGTGTACACACTAGGGTCTGGGTGCGCATGGCTTGCACCAGGTTTGCAGATATTTTAATATGCTAGGAAGACAAGCTGCATGTTTGGTGGCATATTGGTGGTTAGAGCGGTTGCGAATGAGAAGCCAGAAGGAATTCAGCCAACAAAACCTTTAACTGGAGAGTAAGAAACCAGTAGTGTAGAGTTAGAACGGTGCCAGGCAGATTTTGAATACGAAGAGAAAGGGGTATCTAATTGACACCTGTGGCTGTTTTGTGTCAGGGTTAAAGTATGAGCATTCCTCTTCCAAATGTACATCATTATCTTACCAAAGACAATAATGCTCGCGTAATATATTATAAATAACCTGTGTACATCTACCCTGTATCCTTTGATACAAACCAGACCCTAGGGCCTGTGAGGGAACTGATAGTTATCATCAGCATGTAGCACTTAACACACAAAAAAATGCTGCATGGTTGTACCGCTAAACATCACAAGACCTTTGCAGAGTAAGTACGAACATCCCTTTGGGGGACTTGATTAAATTAATGTCTAGGCTAGCCCAGTGGTCAGTCAGTTGACTACAGAGGCCTATAAAATTAAAGGAACTGTTTCCCAACTCTCCTGTTTTATAGATGCTAATTACTCACTGATAAATCTGTTGTCTTGCCATGTTTTGCAAACACTGAAAATACTCTTATGGGGAATTTTTTTTAATTTTTTTTTAAAATTATTTAGTCTCCCTCCGTCTCCAAATAGCTTTCTGCTCTACAGCATTTTTCCTGGTTTCTTCCACCTTGCTTTAATCATGTGCTGATTCAGAGGTGCTCTGTTTGAGCAGACAGACTGGAGGCATGAAATTTTCTAGTACAGCAGAATATCTATGTCTATCCTTGTTCTCCACATCTGATCAGTTACCCTGGGGTCAGAAGGTTGTTCTTGTGGCAGACGAAACATCTCTCTTAAGAAACATGGAGGGGAGGCAATAAACAGCTTTTTCTCCAGATCAGTCCCGCAGTTATTGGCAGAAGTCAGATTTCTGTCAGGGTAGTTAAAGTTCCTTGAGAAATTATTTGCCAGGTCTCTTGAGAAATGGCCCACGATTACTCAAAGAATTAAAATCTGTCATCTGCTACCAAGCTCATGCACTATCAGGCTTTCCAATAGCCAGTGAGAGGGAAGGTGAGTCACTGCATTTGGCCAGATGTGATCCTAACTACGCGACATGTGCAAATTCTACGTTTTTTTTTCTTTACACATTACCTGCTGTTTGCGCTTAGCTCTGTTATGTATTGTATCATCTGTCTTTATCCTTCCTCCCTCTGACTCCTTGCTGACTGTCTTCCATTCCGTCATTGACGTTTATTTTCAGCTGTTTTTCCACCTCTTCATTCGAACCTTCCTGCTGCTTCCACTCTGAGATTCCTTGCTTGAACCATGGCCATCCGTTCCTTCACCTTTCCATACGATTTTCATTATATGTTGGTTTTCTTAAATATCTTTTCCTCTCTTTCTGCTATTTCTTGCCTTATCCTCATCTCATTTCTTGTCATCTTTGGAATAGCCAGTGCAACTTCTGAAAAATACACAGAGAGTCATAGCTTGTGGTGTTGTTTTTTGTTGTTTTTTGTAAAAAGGAGAACCTTTTGAATTCATCATCATGAGGACAGAATTAAAAAGAAAAACACACCAAAAATTAAAGCTTTTGAGAGCAGAAAGCAAAAATTCTGAATAAAATTGTATAAAAATGATCACTGCTTTTAAACAAAGGAAGAACTTCTAACCTTGTTGCATGTTATGCAGGTCAGAATCCAGTCTTGGTGAGGAAGTTTCTATAGTTCTCAGTGTTTGTTATTGCTATCTCTTTCATGATTAAATGCTGTAGAATATAGAGACGCAAGAAGACTAAGAAAATAATAATAACACACTGTACTGGGAAACATTCTCCCAACCTGGAAACCAGCTCTTATTCTTTTATTGCAACTGCTTGTAAGGTCCTTTTGTGTTTCCATCTCAGAGAATGCGGAAATGTTCCTAAAGTATGTTATGGATATGAAAAACAGAGCAAGTGACAACTTCATGGCCACCCTCTTGTGGAAAGCGTTGTCTTACTCTTTGCACATGTGGTGTATGCAGCTAAATAAGCTCCCTGGCTTCCCTTCTGTGAGTTTTGTTCCAGCAAAAATTCTTTGTTCAGAGGGACTGAATAGTCTGTACTGTAGTGTTTGTCTTCCTTGGTCTTCATAAACTGCAAACTACAGCCTAATTGCTTGTCCTCTTCTGAACTGTAGACTTTAATTTAGTGAGGCATAATGTGGGGACTAACACACTTAATTTTATAAGATTTTTGTGGAAAAGCTCAGAAAGAGTACTGTTTAACTATCTAACAAAATTAAGAAGTCCATGTATTTCAAGCCACATTCTGAAACCCACACTGCCTCTGTGGTTACTTTAACTGAGAGTAATGAGTAAACAGCTGAACATATTTTCCCCAAATCATGTATGCCTTACTGTTAGTGTAATTCCTATATAAATTGAGGAAAAAGTTAAATGTTCCTTTTGAAAGGGGGGACAGCTTGTCTATATGTACACTCACATATGCATGAATGCACACTTATCCAGAAAGAAGAAATAATTTCAAAAAATTAAGGTATAAAAAGAACCCCTAAACCAAGTAAACTGCAATTGGGCTGGCACCTAATCCGTATCCAGCATCAAGTTTCTTCTTACCTTTAAGTTTATAAATACTATTATTTCTTTTTTTGCATTGATTTCAGATGTAGCAACTGGTTTCCAAACTATCTTTTATTAGTTTTTTTTTTTTTTTGCCTTCTCATTCATCTAATTTAATATTTCAAGTTATTCTGGCTATTACTGAGTATTCAGTCCCTGAGGAACAGTGAGCGAGTCACACATCCTGCTCAGCTTAGGGGTTTACAAAGTGTCTTTGGAAAACTCCCAACAGAACTGGAAGGGCCTTGTTCAAGACTGATCATGCTGGGTGGCAGGTTAATGGAGAGAGATCTCTCCTGATAAGTGATTCCTGCTGGAGTAACAGGAAAAGGCAGAGCGCATTCACACCAAACCTGTGAAATGCGACTTCCTCTGTGAGATTCCTCCACCTCAGACCCAAAGAAAGAGAAGTCTAAAGTGTAGCAGTTTGAGTGCAGCCCAGAAAAGAGGACTGGGGCTTTGCATGCCTTTCAGCTGTGGAGACTTCTATTCACTAGAGTGCAAAAAGGACTGGGGCAGTGCCAACAGCATACCAGACTTGGGCAAGGATCAGCAGCCGAGCAGGTGGATCTGCTATAACTTTTGTCCTTGCTTCCATTGAATAAAGGAGCAGCTATGGGAGAGATTACAGAGCTGGAAAAGGGCCGGAAAAAAATAATCTCACCCAAAGCCTCTATGTCATGGAGCCCTTTGCATAGAGATGCCTGGTTGTGGTCTGAAACTGGAGTTGGGTCCTGTGCTGACTGTGCAATATATAACAAGGTTATGTGCTATGGGAGCAAGAATTTCCTCGACTATAACTTGTTTCCTGTAATTCTTTTTTGTGGTCAGAGCCTCAGACTTAACTTGGGTGTTTTTGCATTTATTTTGTGTTTATTTTTATTACATGAGTTATTTATAAATTTATACACTTAGAAGCATATATGCAGCTATATATTTAAATATATTTATACACACCCACACGTGTGCACACTTTTATGGGAATACTTAGCACTAAAAAAGATTGATTTTGTTCTTTGTTTCCTTTTGCAGTTGGCTGAAAGCAGTCAGAAGAAGGAGGCTTTACAAAAAAGCATTGAGAAATCAAAAATCGGACGTGAAGATACTGTAAGTTGGTTTTGGGGCGGGCTCCTTCTAGGGAATAGGGTTACGATTATGCAGTTTTCAAATATTAATGTAGTTGTTGGAAAGCCATTAGGGCTTCCAAGTACTTGTTATGAGAATAGGAAAGAAAAAAATAGATGTTCCCAAAAGTTGGATTATTTCTGACTTGGTCATGCACTAATGAGTAAAATATTGCCATCTGGCTGCTTCAAGGCAGAGAAAATGTGTGGCTGCTTGAAGCCTGGTAGTCTTTCTGCCTTTTTCAGATTTAAAGGTATCTTAAAACTTGATCTACCCGCAGGTATGTGCCAAAGTTGCCAATGGTTGCTGAACTGCCAAATCTAGTACGTGCAGACTAAGATGTTGGGGGCCTTATTTTTTAGACTTCTAATCTAGATTTCTAAGTTGTTATTCTGAGCTGCAAAATAAACTTTGTGTTCTCTGTATGCTAAAGCCATTAAAATAACACTGCAAAAGTAATATTTAGTCTTCATATTTAACCCACATACGAAGTGCTATATAGTTAGAAATATTTCATGAGGTATCTTAAATTGTTCATCAGTTTTGAGAAGCTCAGTCTAAACTTTTGGCTTATATATTGAATAAATAAGTACATAGTTGAGGGTGGCAAGAAGTTTTCAGGTGAAAACGAATTTTGTAGGAAAGTGTCAAGTCTTAGAATTCAAAATATCCTTTGGAAATGTTGTCGCTTCATCCGTAATCGGTGAATCACAGGCAGGTTTCTCATGCAGCTGTGCTTGTCAGGTTTCCAAATGGACTGTTAGAGACTTTGGCCTTCTCCACCATGTGGCCTGCCTTAGTCAGCAGAAATTAGTGGTCCTGGAAATCCTGTTATGGCTGAGGCTTCCAACATTTTGGTTCCTTAATTTTCACCAGGAAAAAGTCCTGAGAAATCCAGCTCATGGTGTAGATCTCTGGGCAACCAGCTTCCACACCACAGGGCCTGGAAGCCTTTAATTTGGAATCTGCATTTCCAGAACATGCTGAATACAGACTGTTGGCCGAAGGGTTGGGAATATGGAAGTTTAAAAAACCCTCAGGCTCTCAGGCTGCCTTGGAGATTGCTATTGGCTAAGAAATGGAAGATTTACAGACTCTTGCTCTCTGGGTTTTTTTTTAGGCTCTGCAGTGGCCTAGCGTGAGTTCTTTTGAAAATCCCAAATTTCAGGCAGTTACAGTGGTTGGCTGTAAGTGCAGGCTGGATTATGTGCTAAGTTCACTATGAGGGTGCTCGTGTTGGGTCACGTCGCTGTGGATTCTTATTGATCAAGAGAATATTTGAGGTAATGATGTATACTCTCCCAGTGACGATTACCATGCCTTAAATATTTGAATTTATCTTTGAGGCTGCTGCACTTAAATGATGTGCAACAAAGGAGGAGAGAAATAAATTCAGAGGGCACTCATATGTAGTCGGTATCAGGATATTGGGAAGTGCGAATGTTAGGTTTTTGTGTAATGCTGTCTTTAATTGCAAAACTAGTACTCCTAAATACACTTTAACATTTAAGCTCAACAATGAAGAAATCTGTTCTGCGTTTGTTAAGCCACACTGAGTTCAAAGATTGTAGAAGATTGTTCTTCCTTTTGTTTTGGCCTTGATATTTTTTCCTTCCAATTTGTACTTGGTATCCTCTAGTGTCACTTAGAGTTTTGTGTGTGCGTAAAATGCTCAGTTGGTTCACTGACAGAAAGTAGTAGTGAAAACAACTTTTAAATTTATATCTTTTTATTTAAAAAAAAAAGTTCTGTGTAATGTAGTAATTACTGGGGTACCTTTTTTTTTGTTTTTTTAATATATCTCCCAACTTGCTTTGAACGCCCAGGCAGAACGTGCAGCTCTAATAGAGGAACTTGCAGCTCTCCGGCAGAAAAAAGAGCAGCTAAAAGCAGAAGTAGACAAATACAGAGAATGTGATCCAGATGTTGTTGAAGAAATGCGTAAGTTGTATATTGTTTAAAGTGAACTTTTACATAAAATAAAGTCTATACTACTTTAGCTTAAAATCTGGTATGCAGAGATAACCAAAAGAATAGCTGCTTTCCTTTTTAAAGCTGTGAGCAATACAACACAGGTACACTGACCATTTCTGTGCATGCTCTGTCATATTACGTGAGTTTTTCTTATTAACTTTTACATGCAAACAACTGAGCAGTGAGCAAACAATAACTAAATTGAAATGCTCAGCATTAGAATTAATACCAAGACTGCCCTTTCTAGAACTGTATTAATTCTATAACTTCTAAATATACTGAAACCCAAGATGCGTAGGAAAAGTAATCACTCCAGCTCCATATATTCATCCCTTGCTGATGACAGTATTTTTATTCCTTGCTCCCATTTACCTTTAGTTCCCTACTGGCAAAAGAGATATCATTCTACTTGCTTTGTGTTGTCTGTTTAGAATGTGTTTCATTAGTGGCAGTTAATTTTTAATTTGTACATATGTACATAAGTATGGTATTACACTGTTTACTTAATGTTTGTACTTTCTGTGACATGCTGATATTTTTGTTGGAATTTCTAATTCTAATGGAATACAAGGAATAATGAGCAACTGCCATAGAGAACAGGACACCGAAACATACTTGGTATTCTGATCTTTAATATGAAAAATGAAAAGCATGCATGACATTTATCTCATTTTCTTTTCTTCAAGATTCATGTTTTATTTATTAGGCTCTTAGTTTGCTACCCAAACACCACTGCATATTCAATTGCTGTAGTGCCAAAATGCCATTACAGAGTGATGAGGAACAGGCACAGACCCTTTTCTGAGAAGATATCTGACTAAATCTTTGTTTCACTGTGCTTACAAGAAAGTCCACAGTTTCGCAGCAGTACTGAAAGAAACCCAAGAACATAAACGGAGTTTGCAGCACACCCCAAAATTAGACAGATATTCTTTCTTTTGTGCGGCCTGTGACGATTTTTTGTCAGCTGCGTTACCTTTGCACAAGGATGTATGTAATAGTATGCCAGAGAATCAGCAAACTCTCAACCTGAGGTTACTCCACTGTAAATCCCTTACTGAATGCTCCCCTGAGGACAAGCAACAGACACGTTCCAGCTGTAAAAATGAATAGTTCAGGCAGGAACTGGCACTGATACTGAGTTCATAGTACCAGGTACTTCAGTTGCTGAGCTGCCCATGTTGTAATGGGTGCACCAAGTGAGTTGAGGGGCGTCTTTTGAAGGAGTCTCCCTGAGCACATTGCTTAATACTAGGCACAAGCGGGCAAATCACAGCTTGAATAGTGGGGCTAGCCACATTAGCAAACAGACTAATAACCTGAAAAGAAGGAAAGGGAAAGAAATGTAATCCTTAGCTTCTCCAGGTGTGGCACAGGGGAGGTCTTCTCTTTGGTTACAGATTGCCAAAGCTCCACAGGAGCTTCTGCAAAGGAGGGATGAGCCTTCAAGGGCACTGGTGAGATTTAGCTGTGCTCATCTACCTGTAGGATTCCTGAGGAAATGCACCCTGGTGTTTGGAAAAAGATTTGTCCCTGACCTTTGATTAAAATGTTTCCGTCCTGTTGTATGTTTCATCTGGTACAATTTGTTGCGCTGCCCAAGTTCACTGGCCCTGAGTAAATGATGAAATGGTAACGTCAATTTGGGGAGTTAATTTCTGTGTCAAAGCTGAATGGAATTTCACAGGATTAAAAAAAAAAAAAAAAAAAGGCATTTCTGTAGTTCCAAAGAGTGCAGGGGAGTGCAGAGTGGAAAAAAAAAAAAGGATAGCTATATTTTTTTGTACAAAAAAGTTAAAATCCTTGCTCAATGGTGGTAAAACTGAGCATGTTCCTTAGAAGTAAATGAGGAAATACTGGGATTTTATACTGTCTGTTCTGCTTCAGTTGCCACAGGACTGAGCCCTCTCAACTTTGAGGCAGATTTTTTTATAGGTTGGAGGATATTCTCATATTCTCCCATTAGAGAGAAAAAAGAGACTCCCTATTGTTCCAGGAGAAGCACTGTATGACATAAAATGTATATATGCAAGGATGGATACATGTGATGCTGACAGATTCCCTGTACAATTTAGTAGAGGACAAAAGGTATGGAGAATGCAAGGTTTCTGTAGTTCATAATTTATCCAAATTTTTGTAAGGCCAAAAAACCAAAAAAAATCTCCACAAAAAAATCTCCACTGCATAATTTTAATTCTTTCTGGCCACCAGGGAGAGTTAATAGGGATCTAGGAAATTTCTTGATAATTCATTTTATAGAAAGGTTTGTTTGGCAGCCTAAGTATGTATATTATTACTGATTGTGCTCTCAGTTGTTGGCCAGCTTGTAACCAGAAACAGCTGAACATTTTCAGTGTAAGATATACAAAAAAAAATCTAGAATTCAAGCCTTCTTGTCCTTCTCTTTAATTAAAGATGTTAATTTACACTATATTAAACCACATTTGGATCTAAACAAAACTCGATTGTTTTTTTCACGACAGCGATGTTTTGGTCACTTTGTGTCTGTGCATAGGAGAGTAATCTCGGAAATAGATACTCACTGAAGTAAGTGTGTTTTGGTGTGGTAGGAGTGCTCATATTTGTGGGGCTGACTTTTAAATGTTACTTGTCAGCGTTTCTGGTTTGTTTTTAGGATGTCTAATTGCTGTTAGTTTTTAAGTCACACTTTTACCTTTAAAACAGTAATCTGAACATGTCTGGACAAACCGTATTCTCAAAAAACTGCAAATTGCTGAGCGCAACACATACAGTGTAGGGATTTTGGCGTCAGCCTTCTCCCTTCTGCTCTCTTTGTTTAATCTTACCCAGTAGTTAGGAGCATAGGTGATTCTGATGGACAGGATTTCAAACCACGACTATCTAGATAGCCACCCTTTTGAATCCAGAAGTATCGCAGAGGGATCACGACAAGTCCAGTTCAGGACTAGACTTAGATTATGTAAATTTGGGGAAAATATTCAGACTTCATTGAGCACTATGAAACTGTCATGCTATATGTAATATGTACGTGAAAGTGTCTCTTTTCCTGTGCCGAAAACAAACTTTATAGATACTTCAGAAAAGTCTTAATTCAGATTTGTCTGAACACAGAAAAGTTAAGGCTGACAAACTGCAGTGAGGAATTATCTCAGGGAGTCTGCAAACAGTATGAGATGATAGATCTGAGTTGTATCAATTTCTTTATTCATCTTAATATCTTGACGCTTAATGCTGAGAGATAATGTTCATTTAACTGCTGGATTTTGTGGTTGTGCGTAGTTAGTTTTTTGGATTTTTTTTTTTTTTTTTGGTAAATGCACCCAGCTATTATCCTCCAGCTGTTGCATTGAGATTAATTTGAAAATGTGTTCATGTGTTCTGTACAGAGATGTATTTATAGTTGCAGAAACTTTGTACCAAAATCTAGATGGGGGGAGGGAGGTTCTTACTAATACAGTACTTATTCCCAAAGGAGAGACAACAGGAAAGAAAATGAAGGATTAGACAATCCTGGCTAATGGAGAGGCTTTAAAATGAGTTGAATCAGTTTTATTCAAAAATCTCCAAAATGCTGATTATTTACAACATGTTTTAATGGAGTTTCTGGTATTTTTTGTGGTAAAGTCTTTCTGTTCTTAGGAAAGCACACTAGAAAGGGTATTTAAACTAAAGAACTTTGTCAGTGCTCTCAGTTGATGAACTCTTAAGTAGCTATTTTTATAAATGCAATGATTCACTTAGCAAAGTGAATGTCTACAAATAATTTTATGCCCAGTCTAGATCCCACAAAGGTCAATAAGATACAGATCAAGCCTATAAAGAGAGGGTGTTTTTTCAGTCGTCCTTAGATCCAATATGTTCAGTTTGCAATTAAGAGGATGTTTGCTAGCTACCAACCATGAAATATGCACCTGGTATCTGAGAGACGAGCTGTGCTTTTTATGGTTTCTGCATCAATACCATTAACAAAAAGTGTGCAATTAGAAATTAGTCATTCTGTTGAAGTAAGAATAGTCTCTCCACCCACACTTATGTTAGCATTACAGGGTTAAATTGAGCTTTATTCGGAATGAACCAGACACTATTGCTATGTGTACATAGAAAAACAATGCATTTAAAAGCAGGCACCCCTTTTTGACACAGTCTCATCTTTCTTAGAATTGTGTATTTAATATATTAGTTTTCAGCTCCTGAAGATTTGGATGAGGATACCACTGGAAACAGACAATGTACGTTCTTATACATGACTCACAGCCTATCTGCTACTAAAAAAAAAAATCCTTGTCCCCCGCTCCCCTTCCTTTTCAATTCTTCTTTCTTCACTATAGAATACCAGAATGCAGAGAGATGTGTACCAGTAATATAAAAACACATTGACTCCACTAACTGCATCAAGCTAAGATTTTTGATGCTTGTCCCCCTTCCCTATACTGTTTTGGGGTGATTTGACATTCATTTGGAAGGTGACATTCATTTGGAAGGTGACATTCCTTTGGAAGGTCAAATTACATGTTCAAAAGCTACATTGAAAGATGTAGCATTAAAAGCTTTACCAAAGCTAAACATAACTTTATTCCTAATTTTTCTAAAAATACTAAAAGTGCTTCTATGCAATTATAGTTATACACACATAGTAACAGTAAACATAAATTTTAACTCTGTTAAGTGAAGTTGAAAAAGGAACAGGGTACTACTGAGTAGAATGACAAATGCATACTTGATCACTAATGCTCGAAGCTCCTCAGGTAACCATAGCTAAGCAAGAAGGCATTGAAAGTTTAATAACACTTCTGCGCCTTTCACCACTTCAACTTTTCTTTTTCTTCTGAAAATCAGGGAGGCTTGTTTGCAGCTCAGCTATTGAAAACCCTTGTTGTTCCTTCAGCAGAGCAACCAGTTGTAGAGTCTTGCTCATTGAAAGGTGATTACCAGTGTCAAAAGGCCTCCGTAGAGCTCAGTGAGTTTGGCCTAAGGTTTGTACTCCAGTTAAGAATGAACTGAGTTTCACTCTGCAGTGAAAAACTGTCTTGAATGTATAGGCCAAGCATACATGTGTTTTTATATGTCAAGCACATGCTGCAAGAATTTGCTTCACAAGAGAGCTTGAACTCATGCCAGCTTGATTTAAAATGAAGCTTCAATTTAGCAAGTTAAGCAAAAAAAAAAAATTTAAATCGTTTATCTTTTGTCAGTGGAGTTTTGTTTGGATACTCAGAAAAAAGGCGATTGTAAGATCAAGTCTTTAGCTAACATATGTAACACCCAGCTTATATAAATCAGCTACTCTGGCAAGTTGCCTTTTCTGGAAATTAAATTAGAAAGCTCATGAGGTTTGTTTCTTTTATGTTCTTTCTGTTTCTTTTGATTCTTATTTGCTCACATTGGAATGGCAGAAAAGATCTGTAAGGGGAGAGGCTAACAGGTGAAATATGTGGGAATAATTTTAGTGTCTAAGCTAGTAAATCTTCATGGCCAAAGTCATTGAGCTGCTTAGGAGGGGTAGATGGTTGATAGATTTTGTGCTGTAGAAAATGGCTACTCATACTACTACTTTTATGCTGTTCCTTGATTTAGAAATGGCTTGGCACCAATCCGTTTGGCCGTGCTTGAAAGCTGCAAAGAGAGCAGCAGATGGGAGAGCTCTGTAGATCATTTAAGAAACAAAAAAAGGCTTTTGTGGAGTGGTTACTTTGCTTCCCTCTCCCCGTGTTAGACCTGCTATGTTACTTTTGTATAGTAATGTTCATGCAGACAGTTTTGATAAACTTTAGGGTGATCTTCAAAGATTTTTTTCTTAATAGTGGTTTGTACGTTTTTATGGCTTCGTTTATGTAAAATGAGGTCAGGAAAGATATTGTGGGTTTTTAAATTGTTGTCTTCCTTTTTTGTGCTAAGTTGCAGGACTGTCAAATCTAGTCTTCCTTGTCCTTGTTTAAAAAAATGGGTTGGCAATCTCCTATGTTAGGAAATCTCCCATATGTTATGGGATGGTAGGGTACGTTTTCATTATTTGCTTATCTGGGTTAGGACTGTTATCAGTGCATGCTCTTAATATAGATACATTGTACTGTTCTGTTTAACCGCAGACATTTTGCAAGGCAAGTTGTACTAATAGAAGACTAATCTTGGCACTAGTGATGCATTTGAGAGTATTTCTAATGTTTTTTTTTTCCTCCCTCCTTGCTTCAACATCTGGTAAGCTCGTCTCACTAACAAGAGCAGGATATTAGACAAAAAAACTGGACTAGAGAAACAATTTGGAAATACTTAGAAGGACGTAGAAATTTTGTCTTTGCCAGTGTAACAGACCTTTGTAGATTGGGAGTAGTAGTATGTATTTTGTTTTATGACTGCATTCTGCATGATACCGTGGTAAGAAAAGTCAGGAAATACAATCTTGATGAAACTGATTCAATTGAACTGATTGAATCTTGATTCAATCTCAAACTACTTTATAATTTTACTCAAAGGATATTCATTAGTACTTCAGTACCAAAATGGCAGGTTGTATTGAAGGAGTCCCACTAGGTTCTGCTGTGGGTATGCATCTGCTCAGTAGTATTTTTATTAATGAGCTAGATAATAGAATAGAGGGCATGTTTTTGTTAAATTTGCAGATGACGTGAGACTAGGAGGGACTACATGAGCAAAGGATGATGTGAGGTTTTAAAATGAACCAATTGCAAAGACAGCCTGAAAAACATTCAAAAATACTCAGTAGTTACCAAGTCCAAGGACGTGGAATATTGTGTTACGCAAATGTCTGGAGCAAGTGGTTATGGGAGAGAGATGGGAGATAGTATTTTACAAGGTGAAAATAAGACATTTTTGTTGTGGAAAAAGGAAAACACTATACAGCAATGATGCGTGAAATAATCCCTCTGTTCACCTCGGCATTGGTAAGGCTTTAGCTGGAACATGGATCCAGTTTTGGACGTTGTGTTTCAAGATGTGCATGACCAACTGGAGAGAATTCAGAGCAGAACAAAAAGACGTATCAGAGGTCTCGCAACTACATTGTAGGAGAAAAGGTTTAAAAAATTAGGGCTCAGATTAAGATTGCTGATTGTGGATAATAGGATAATAGTCTCACGTATATAAAAGACTGCTAAAGAAAAGGAAAGGAATAACCTATTGTACACGCTCATGGGGAGCACCACAGTAAGTAATAGCTATGAATTGCAGAAAAAATAGAAAGTTAGATGAGGAAAAACCATTCTAATGATAGCAGTAATCAAACACTGAACTAGATTGCCTGGGAAGGTTATAAAAGCTCCAGCACTGGAAACCTTGAAAAAAAAGGCTACGGACAAACACCTCAGAAATGACATAAGTAAGGTCGGACATGTGTTGAGCGATGGATACAGATTAGACGACCTCCTGAGATGCTATCCAGACATTTCTCTGCAACTTCTGTGATACAGCAGGTGTGCAGCAGAACCACATCCTGAACGGGACAAAAAAATTGCTCTGGGTCGAGCCTGCTTGTTCGTTGCAGCTCGGCAGCACAGCGGTCTTGAAATGTTCCTTTAACTCTGCTGTGGGTGCAGAGTGCAGAGCTTTAGTAAAGGAGAGGGGGGAGTTGTCTGCTGAAAGGAGGAGGGGAAAAAAAGTTGTGAGGGAGCAGTGAATGAGAAAGTTGGTATGCTGTTTCCCTTATGTAAGCAGATTACTTCCCTCTGTTCTTTGGATAAGAATAGAAGTATTTAACTGAGATACAAGAGAAGGCTTTCAGGTGGAATACTTGAAAGGTAAATGGTCTTTTCCTGTGGGTTTGTGAACACAGTAACCTTAAGTACAAGCATATGCGTTCTGTGTGGAAGAATCTTTGGTAGTAGTTCTGACAAATTCTGTTGGGCGTTTTTCAAAGAGACGCTGCATGCGTCCTGATGAAATTCGACAGCGTGACCTTTTTCATATGGGACAGAGAGAGCTTTTGCTGATGAGACCTGACACTTTTTTTTTTAAACAGACTAACAAACACCATAGACCCTTTTGAAGCGTATTCCCAGAAATGTGGATCAGCTTATTGGTAGCTTTAGTATACACTGCTGTGTCTCGCTGTATGGGCAAGAGTGGCACCACTTTATGCATTTACTCAGGTTTATTTTCAAACACACATAGCATTTCTGTTTCAACCGCTACATATAATTTAATTCATTCATATGTTAAAATTTCTTGAGTGTTTTCCATCACAAATGGCTTATATCACGTTATGTTCTGTGCTTTTCAAAACTGTTGTAGATCTGTAGGTAAGACTCACGATAGCTTGACTGTTTTTTGTGGTAATTCCAAAACTTTGTTCAGAATCTAAATGTAAAAAGAGGTATTGCTTATCTCTTTGTTATTTAGAAATATATCAGTAGAAATAGTTCTACTGAATTTGCGGTGTCATTTAAAGGAGAGATCACTTTTATCTGTTGACTTGAGTTCAGGCACTATGAATTCTGAAGCGCTGTGATTTGTCGATTATGATTTGTTGATTCATATGATGCAGATAAGCGTTATGTGGTATACTGGGATATGGGGGGAAGAAAAGTGTATAATTTTGGTTTCATAGGAATTGACAGAAATCTGATGTGCTATCGCTGTTGTTAAACAAGAGCACTTTATTCTCTTTCTAAGAGGAAACTCCTCTTAGGAAGTATGAACGAAGGTGAAGATTGCATGTAGTGTTAAACAGCTTTTCAAACTGTTCTTGTGATGTTCGGAGTCAACCTATTGACAGTGTTGTAGACTGCTTAGGCTCAAGGACGCACAAATATGGGGTTTAGTGAAGCCCCTTGATCACGTCATTGCCATGAATAGTGTCTCTCTAATGGCAAGTTACAGTCTCCTGATCAGGGCCTCTAATGTCAGTTTGTGGATGGACATGTCAGTAGGAGCTGCTAAGCAGTTAGCTTTTGTACTCTGTGGACGACGAGCGTATAATTTCTACGTTCACCTACTACCCTGGTCTTTAGAGATGAGGTGTTTATTTGCATGAGACATTTTCATGAATAGGAAAGATTCGGGGAACTGTGCATCACAGGATAATCTACAGGTGCTTCTCCAGAAGAGGAAGAGAAATAACATAATATCTGTTCCAGTGAGATGAGAACAAGGTAAACAATGTTTCTGGAAAGTGAGGGCAGCCCGAGAGCAGGAGAATGGATAACTCTGTAGTCAGCACTGAATAGCAGGAGTCATAGGAGATTCAAGTTCATATACCATTCTTATTGCAGTTACTGTTTTTCATATTTATATACAACCTAAATAGATGCAGACTTACTACTGGAATTCAAATCCCGCTAATGCAATTAATTTACCCTGACCGGTTTTATGAGTGAGATTGGGAATCTTTGGGCTAATAATCCTCACGCGCCTATGAGGGCAGTTGCAGCTGTTCTCTGCGTTTCATTCAGAAGAATTGCAATTCACACTGTAAAATTACTCCCTCACCCACATGCTGAAGGCTGCAGTTGTATTTTGCAGGCATCTGCCAACAGTCCTCGAGGTTAATGGGTGACTGTATCCTTGAGAGGTGGCTAGTTCTCTCTGCAGTCATTCATCTTGCAAGTAGGAAATCCATTAAATTATTGTCTTGTGGCATTAGTCTGCTAGGTCACACTGGCACCAGCCTGTGCTAGTTTTGTAAATGGAGCTACTCTAGCTTTGTCACTATGTAGAAGAAGACATTAAGGTTCCTGGTCCTGGAAATTTTGTTTTAAATATAAAAACATTGCTTACAGTAATCTTGACAGGGGTCCTGAAAAAGGTAGGGCTGAAACTAGGAGAGGAGAGAAGGCTACAGCTCTTTCCTCAAATCCAAGTCTGTAGGTGGTTGTGACCTAGTTCTGGCTGCTGAGATTTTTCACTATAGCAGTTGGAGCTGGAATATCAGTTATCAGTTTTGAACGCTAGCTGGTGACTGCTTGCATAGCCATAGGATTTAAAAGCACTTTCTATGGCTTTATTTCCAGAAGGAACCAGAAAGCAGGTCTGGAAAATGCTTGCGAGGTGTTTTTGTTGTCGTCATTGTTGTCGTGATTGTTTTTCAGCCATAGAAGTATCAGAAATCTGTTAGAAAGAGTAATCTAATCTCCTGGAGCATATGTTAATGGGGCATGCAGTGGTCTCCCCCACCTGTGGAAATTTATGAGGTTTTAAAAGTTTGGGGCATTCCACTTTGGAGCATAAATAGGACCTTTAATGTTTTTCTTTTCTTTCTTTCTTTTTTTTTTTCTTCTCCTCTCCAGGGAAAAAGAGAGAGAGTCTGGGGGAAGGGCGAGAGCGAAAGAGGAGGTGGTAGTTCTGCGATATGCTGAAGGTGGTTTCAGGGTTTCCA
This sequence comes from Struthio camelus, assembly GCF_040807025.1. Taxonomy (NCBI): domain Eukaryota; kingdom Metazoa; phylum Chordata; class Aves; order Struthioniformes; family Struthionidae; genus Struthio; species Struthio camelus. The sequence goes on from NC_090945.1 coordinate 38,778,493, forward strand.
GAATCACATTATAGCCAACGTGACCTGATAACGTTAAGATTCTGAGCCGATACAGATTGCCAGTTCAAATGTGCTCAAGAACATTGCTGTATTAACTTTTTTTGTGCTTCTAGACTTTACTCCTGATTAGATATTGTCCATCTGCTTTAGGAAGCTTTTTATCGCACCTCTTACAGCTATTCTAGGAGTCATTCTGCCACTTCGGTCTCCTGATCTGCTTCCTGATCCCTGCAGGCACTGTCACAGGGTGGTTGGCCTTTATTAAAGAACACATTTCCAGCCCTCTTTCACTTTCTCTTTAGACGTTTACTGCAGCTGGGCCTTCCTCTCTCTAACTTTGCTTCCATCTAAGGGTATTCAGGGGGTTGTCCCTGTGATAAGGGGACCCCTTAGGAAAATGCTTCAGTTCCCAGAAGCTAAGGCTGTTTGAGTTCCCTGCAGTTCTCTGCAGGCCCATGAGGTTAAAGGAAGAATAGTCTCCCATGAGGATGGGTCAAAACTAGCTCTTTGACCCTTAGGCTTTCAACGTTTGGGGCATATTTCCAGATGTGTTTTGCTAACATAGCAATCTAGCAACGCAAACTGTGCTGGTCCTGCACTGCTGCCGTTGCTTTGGTCCAGTTCAGGAGAGAAAATGTTAGCTTCCGTTCTCCTGCCTGGAGACTGCCAAGCGTGCCTGAGACTGGTCACCAAGGGTAGAGGTGTGTACCTCAGCCAGGTGAATGGCTTGCATCCTGCAGGCATAGCAGCTGGAAAGTCTGTTGATGTGTTATCACACAAATTGGCGAAGTGAATATGTGCTGTCCAAAACACATGGGTTATTCTGTTGCTTCCAGACAGCAAGTGTATATTTTGTCAGCATATGTTCAGATGTATAGATACAAAGTAGTGCATTGCTAAGACCTAATAGTGGCAAGGAGAGACCTGGCATGGCACACCTGGAAGGTATGTTGCCTCCTGTACCGCTCACCTCTTCTGCATGCTTGGCCCTTTTGCTGTCTTGCACAGCTTCTGTGCTGGAGCGCTCGTCCTGTGTTTAGGAGCTGCCCGAAATCAACATGTGATGGAGCAGCTGTGGTCAGCAGGAGTCACTCGAGGGTAATCAGCGTGACCCCGACCCAGCTCAGGACCAAATGAGTGTGGTGGTTTTGGCAACTAGCCAGTTGCCCTCAGTGCTGTCTCTGCAGTTTCTGTTTTGTGGAGTTCATACAGTTTGTGTCATGGTTGTTTTTTGGCATATCCATTTTTAAATCTCCTTAGTATTGTTTTCTTCGGGTTTTAAACTTTGTCTTTCAATGCAAGGGGTTGTTGTTTCCCCAACCTTGAGCCCACTGGCAGAGTAGTGGGGGGGATGTGTGCTTCCAGCTTGCAAAGGACTGAGGGGGCCACCTCTTTGACATTCAGCCAGACTGTTTGAATGTCACCTTCCCCACTGTAAAGTTCTGCCTCCACTTGTGATCCTTCCACGCTTCTACCATGACACTTTGCTGCCAGTTTGTGATCAGTCCCGGCTGGTGCATGGAAAGAATGACATTGTTAAAGTCTTTCTCCATTTTATATATATAACTTTCACTCTTAGGGGTTTTTTGTTTTTGTTATTTCTCTGCTATTTTAGTTATTGAAGGCTCTACCCGCTGTGGGATTTCCCCTTAGAGCTTCCTGCTCCTGCTGTCATGAGTTCATTTCTAGCCACAACTCTGCTCTAGGCAGCCACCACCATTCTAAACACTATGTTGCCCAACCTCTATCTATTGGTCACCTCAGCTTTTTCTTTGACAGAGGTAGAAGTCTCATTTTTAAGAATGCACCATCATATGTGTATATTTTAACATGCATAAGCAATGCTGGAAGGGTGGCAATGCACCATGCTGGCACTCTTTTTTTTTTTTTTTTTCAGTTCACTGTACAATATGGCCACGGTGCTTTACGCACAGGGCTGCATGCTGAAAGCTGCAGGAACTTAGAGCTGCTGTGTCACGCAGAAGTGCAGGGCGCAGCTGATCAGCTGCTTCCAGCAAAGCAGAGGTTTCTGCTGAGATCTGGCAGGTGCTGAGGAATAGGTTGGCTCACCCTGACCACGAGGATGTTGTCACCTTGCAGCTCCTGGATCCATGGAGTTTGAAGGCATCCTACTTTTTTTCCTCACTTCAAACTTCATTACTTGGAATCAAATACCACTTCCCCATTTTGCTGTAGAGTTTAAAAAACATGCTAAATGAAGTAGCATAGCTGACACATTTAAAATCTTGACCAGTAAAAACACTGACTCTGCAGACTTTCTTCGTATAGCATTGGGTAGAATGCTGTTTTAAATGCATTGGCCTCCAGTATGTTGTCAATGCTGCCATCCATGAACCTAAACAAATGGGGCTGGCGAGGAAAAGTCAGGAAAGGAAATAAGGAATAGCACTCTTAGGCTAGGGATAACTTGAATTTCTGGTGCGTGCAAACAAGCAAAAATCCTATCTTCTCACCCACTTTGCCCATCTTTCATAGGTATTTTCCTTATGGTATGTCCAGAACTTCTGCTTATCTTTAGAAACTTGTCTTTAGGCTGTCTGTAGAAACTGCACTGCTTTTAAAACAGTATTTTACTCTGATTTAAACATTTTTCACATCACTAACTGAAGCACTGAGGGTAGAATAATGAGCGCCTACCTTCCTGTGGGCTAGCCAGTGATTTTTCAAGTTAGTTAAATTTTGCCTGAAGTATACTCCTTATAACAATGGATATCTGATCACATATTCATTTCTCAGTACCCCTGGAGACAGAATTCATGCTGACCATTCAAATGAGTATTATCATGCAAGTAATAACAAGACTGGCTGGGAATAATTAAGGTATGTGTAGGTGTGAGAACCATAATGATTCTGATAAATTCCCACGTTAACAAGCGACCTGTTTGATTCAGTACTTAGTCTAATGGGAACGAGATCGTCCAGGAGGAATTTTCCTTGATGATATTTTGCCTCATAGAAACTGCATAAAAGCTATTTGTAGTAATGTTAATTTATAATTACATATTTAAATCTTGAGTAGGGGTGAGGGAGGGAAGCTGCGTTTAAAAACTAGGAGCATTATGTTGTCTTCAGTTCGTCACAGGAGTTCTCAAAGCCCAGGGAACCTTCCAAGGCTGTATGATGCCCTCTCGGATTTCTGTGATAGACCGTTGCTCTTGGTATTTTCCTTATCCGTACAGTCATACATACATATGTGATAGCCTACGTACATGCAGAGAGGATTATAAAATATTTTCCACCTCAGTTGCCTCTAGTTTCCTCAGGCCATATATCTAGTTCTGATCTTGGTACAGACAAGCCCCTAGGCAGACCAAACTAGGTTTATTTTATTTGAAAATGCACCTCAAAAACTTGCAGCTGTTCATATCTTTTATGTTCCTTTGCTTGTATTTTTCTTTAACTTAGCTTCATGCTTGATAGAACCTTAAAAGTGTAAAACAACAGGAGGATTTGGAAGCAGTAGAATTAACTTCCTTATATTCAGTGGGTCCCTAAAAATGACATCAATAAAAATGTAATCTCAATGCCTTGAAACTATTGTACAGTTTGACTCTGACTTATACTTACCTTCTTTTTTTTTTTCTGTTTTAGGCCAAACAAACAAAGTAGCCAAGGAGGCAGCCAACAGATGGACTGGTGTGTATGCATTTATGTTGCTTAACATAGCTGCAGATTAGAGCAATTTTAGTAAAAGACCTAGGATAAAGATATTATATTTTATTAGGACTTGATCTAGAATGACCTTCACCTTTCAGAGCATAAGGAAATATATTTTGAGTATAATTCATCATGATCCAAAACAAATGCGTTTTTGCAGTTCAATTACTGAACGTATTTCACATCACATAATGGACTTCCTCTTCTGATACAGCTTGCATACCATGTTGAAACATGCAGCTCGATTTTTTTGGTGGAGTTGAAATCTCTTGAGATGAGCAAAATTTTAATAGAAAGAGAACTGAGATGGTTTTGGTGAGTTTAGCACTGTCATAATTTAGAAAGTAATTCTCCTTTTCTGAATTTTGTTTCTGAAGAGTACAATGTTGTGTGGAATCTTACTGCTGCCAGCATATGAGGGATGCTAATATAAAGTAGCAAACCCATTCATCAGCTTTGACATGAGAGAGAAGTGCTACACAGTTTTTCAGAAGGTTACTGCAATAACATTTGCATGGAAATTCAGCTCAATTTTCTGTTGCTTAGCTTGCTATATTGCTATATATTTCCATTTTACAGAGCAAGGACTATGTATGTCCTTACTTTGTTTTTTTTAATTATTATTCATTTAGAATATTGTTTTTAATTTTTTTTGTTTAGAATTCATCTGCTGTTGATGGACTGCTCACTATCATCTGCTATGCCAAGTGCAGCAGGAGATTACAGTCATAGTTTTATTTTATATCCTCATTTGAATTGGGTTGTACACTGCTTATGAGGAAATGAAGTTATGTATTTAGAAAATCACTTCTGTGGGTACCATTGTCAAGCTTTCTACTGTTGATGACTGAGGCTGTTGTTGTCTTGAGAGAGGTGAGGGAACTATGCCTCTGTCTGCATAAGGTACTTTACTGTCTAACTGGAGAATTCGGTTATATGCTGTGGGATATTGTTTCTTTTGAAGAGACAATTTTAAAAACAAGTTCTGATGGTTAAAGAAAGAAAAGGGATTTCCAAGGTGTACAGGCACAGAGAACGCTTCCTGTCTCAAGCAGTGGTGTGATTTATGGGTTTAGCAATGAAGTAGTGAGTTTCAATCAACAGTGCAAAGAAAGACGATGTTACACTGAAGGGAGTGTATATGCTAAAATAATAGTAATGTGATGCCAAAAGAGAAATGCTAACCGAAATAAAGCTATTTAAATGAATTTTAATTTTTTTACTTCTTTCAAGCTAAGTATGTATTATCTGAACAAACATACACAGGACTGGAAAGGAATGTATGGTTAGTCTGAATCTGATTTTGCAGCTGAAGACAATCGCACAGTAGGTGTCTAGTTGAAAAAGGACCCATAAAATACTTATTATGCATATTCATGTGTTCCTCATCACCATATAACAGATTTACAGTGTAATTGTAGCTTTTAGTCTTGTTTTAGGAGAAGAACAAGAAAAGATCAAGGCAAAAAAGAAAATGTATTTATTTAGTACTGAGTAAAAGAATGTCAGTAATGTCATTAGCAAAAGCCTTGCTTTTTCTGTTTTAGATATATTTAATAATGATGTTCAGATACTTTCCAGCTACCTACTTTTTTCATGTATGTGGTGGTAGTGAAAATGGAAGAGTTTGGTTGTAGCCAGGATGATAATTCCTGCTTTCTTATTAAAAACTGAATGGTTTTTATTCTGTTTACAGATAACATCTTTTCAATAAAGTCCTGGGCCAAACGTAAATTTGGATTTGAAGAGAGCAGAATTGACAAAAGTTTTGGAATCCCAGAAGATTTTGATTACATTGATTAACGTTCAGCAGCTGATTGCTGACACAGTTGTACATAGTTTGTTAAGTATTGCTCAGCTGGCATTTATATGTATATCTGATTCTTCTCTAAACAACCTATCCCCTTTTAATTTTCAGTTTTTGTTAAAGTTAATAAAATTCTAAAAATACTTGTTGCACTTTCTTTTTACCATTTTTTCCTCCCTGTACACTCTGGACAGTAAATCGCTTGGTACTTGTGTGAGACAAGCTAGGCATGGACAGGGGTTATAGGGAATAATTACCCCTTTTTTTTCTTTTGCTAAACTGGAAGTAATATCAGTGAGAGCTAGGAGCTCCAAGGAATTATGTTTAAACAGGTTGAAGGCTTAGGAAATAACACTAGAAGATAGGCAAGAGAATAAAAGTTTTCCCTGATCAAGATAATGAAATACAGAAGTTGCGTAATCCATTGAGGGAGAACGCTGAGGCAGTATGGAGGTGAATAGAAAGGCCCAGGCTTGATTTCAGCTTGTTCTTTATTATGTTGCTAGAGCTGCTTGTGAGTTTGGAGACAAAACTTCTTGTTGTTGAAAAACGTAGTTCATCAGAGCTAAATCTTTTCCTGTAAGTGCAGCAGATGATGACAACATTCATGTTGAGAAAGCTTCTCTGGTTGAGATTGAAGCTGCATTGGAGAGAAGGCAAAGCAAACCATCCATCCAGCTGATCTGGAGTAGACTTTGGATGCTAGTTTGGGATAGGAGAGACCAAATTCCAATTGCTGTTCAAAATTGGGCCAATTTGGGCTATTTGGATTTAGGTACATTTTTCAAATTTAAATTAAGAATGCAGCCAACCAAAATAATAACAAATTTCAGAAAGTCTCACTTTTGTTTGGTGAAATTTCACAAGCACCTCACTTTCTGTGAACTTCTGCTTTCTAGCTCTGGTCGTTGCGTGGCCACAAAAAGGGGGATAGAGAGTATAGACTGGTCTTTGATCTCCCAAGTCTATGGACTGCAAGGCCACATCCCTGCTGTGCAACTCCAGAGTTAGGAGTTTGTCAGCAAGGATATAAGCTATACCTTTTGAAGACACTTGTACCTACTGCTAGATATATGTATCACCAAGAAGTGATCTGTCTGCCTTTCACATAACCAAATAAATAATACTGATTAGAGTATTGCTGAAAAGGTAACAACAAGCTAAAGATACCCTCAGAAATCTGCCTCCTGCAACCTTGCCAAATTAAAAATTTTTGAAGCAGTTCAGTATGTATTCCAAGGATTTCAGGTGTGCTTCTGGCTATTGTCTAGTCCCATGTCTGTGATGATGGCAAAGTTGTTGGGAAGATACTGAGTGGAAACTTTTCTTCTTATGGAAGTAGCAAGCTATCTGTTGCCTCAGGAAATGTATGTGATGCCTGGCACAAAGCAAAATGTCACTGTGCTTTCAATAACATTGCAATGGACACTTCTCCTTTTCCATGTTTGGAAAGATTTATTCCTAATATATTAAGTATTTAACATATTATCTGTTACTAACTGAACTGGTAGAAGATTAATTCATGTCTGTAGTACAGAGTTGAGTGCAGAGTTTCTTACTAGGCCTGGCTTTTGCCTCATAAGAGAGTGCCACCCATCAAAGCTAAAAAGTGATGGTGCCAAAGCAGAATATTGATACTCATGCAGTTTGCGTGGTTGTTCGTCTTGGATTTTGTCCTGTAAGGCAATCGAGAAAGAGCTTTTTATCTGTTCTTTGTGAAACATTGCTCTTAAGTGATTTTCTTGATTGGCTAAATGCCCCTGTTTTTCCGTGAATCTGTTCTGTACCACCTGACAGGTGTCAGAAGCTCTTAAGCACATCTGCCTTTGAAAGTACAGATCTGCCACACACAAGACGCTGATGACTCAAAAGCCTCGTTTGTCTTAAGGGATGTCGAGTGCATGAACTTGGTGGTGGTGCTTGCTTTCTATAATCATTTTCACACGGATGAACTTCTACCCTTATTGACCAAGTGGTCTCAAATAACTTACGCAGTCTATAGCCCTCAGTGCACAAAGACTTCCTCTGGTACCTGAAACAGCTGTCTTATATTGTAGGGGAAAAGGTCTTTTACTAATTGCTATGGTTTTGGCTGCCTTCCAAATTCAAGAGAGAAATGAAGATGACCAACTATTCAAGTTTAGTTGCAATACTTGTGGCTTCCTGTCCGTAGTGTGAAACCACTGTGGACTACAATAGAGTTACTAAATATTAGTATAATTATTAGTATAATTGGTACTATTATAGTAAATAACTATTAAGTATAATAATTACATAACTGTACTTGGGGTAGACTTGCTTAGAAATGTTACAGACAACCAGCACGAACAATACTTTTTAAATGTCAAACGCAGCTCTCATGCTTTGGTCACAAAACTTAAGCAGTTCAAGCGCAAGGAATTTCTAGCAATATATTTTGGAAGACCTTTGGTTTTGGTTCATTAGTACAGACTAGACCATAGACATGCAGTTGTACTCTTAAGTTCTGTCTTCTGATGTTGATTATTAAGCCTGGCAAGAGAATTTATCTCTGTCCGTAAAGATACAGTTTTGCAATAATTATAAATTTCTCCCCTAAGCAGAAGAAAGGCGCATTACTGTCGGAAAACTGATGCTTATTCCTCTAGTGGAATTGATTTATTTTACGTTACCTTTCTCATGTTTCTTTGTTTTTAGTATAGGTAACTTTCAAGAAGAAAAGCAAGTCCGATCCCTTCTGAGGCAAATGGGAACAATTTGTCCATCTTGAATATTCCAAGATACTTTCCAGCTGCTGCACCTGCTCATTTTTAGTTGTTTTTCTTAAAAATATACACGGCAGAATTCTCAATCCCATAGTATGGGACTGTGATTATACGATTTAGAGATGTGTATGTTCGCTCTCTTCTTTTAAGAGAAGCTGAGACTTTTGGTTTTTGCTGAATTGAAAGTTACAGGCAGTTAAAATGATTTTCCTTTTCCTGAGATGTTTTTGGCTATTAGCCTCTAATAAAAATGAGAAGTCAGTCCCACCCTGCGTCCCAGTTTGTTTCTTCAGAGTTTTCTTGAGAGAGGATCTCGGATATTTCTAGACAGTCTGATATAAGAAAGGTGTGTATGTGTGGTGGGGAGGAGGGTGGTTGAACGCTCACTTCTGCTGTCACCCTTGTGGTTATGTCACTGCTGTATTATGTGCAAGTCTTCCTCTTCCTCCCCCCCCCCCCCCCGTAAGTTTTTTTTGCCCATGTAAGGTAAATATTTTCAACTGTTATAGCAAAGTCAACAGGTCAGGCCCTTACTACAATTCGGGTTTAAAGTTAAGAAAATTAAGTGTAAAATATGAGAATCAAAGACGGGTTTTTTTAGCACAGTTTACAGACATCTGCAGCCAGTATCAGGCCCAGCTTTTCAAAATAATGTCACGACGAGTTTATCAACACAAAGGCAGGCTGAAAGGTTGGGTGAGCCTGCTGCCTGGGACTGATACTGGTAAGGCACTATGAAGCGAACCTAGACACAGGGTAAAATACGTGTTTGTACCTGCTCTGCTGAGACTGTTACTGGTTTTGCAAAAAGTAGTTCACTGACTATGAAATAATCTATTCTTCCTCAGCTTTTCTTTTACAATCATCCTCACGGTCTGTACAACATCACGCTTAAACTCTAGGACTCCTTTTGTGGTACTTGCACAGCATTAAAATGTTAAAATCAAAAGGGTTTGGGCACTGAGGTTAATTCAACTGCTAAACCTTTTGTTACCCCATCCGCTGAAATGTCATTACTTGTACTTCCCAGAGCTCGGGGCACAGTAACCTGCATGGTTTAGAAGGGAAAACTGAGGCACTGAAGCAACTGGCAGAGTGAGGCAGTGACTCGGTGGCAAAGCTGGAACTGAAACTTCCTGGGAGGACGATGGCAAAAGCAGCCCAAGCCGTCGCAGTAGTGTCTCACGGCGAGCGAGCGGCTCGGTGGAGGAGCTCCTTACCGAGTCCTCCTGTCAGCCGGGCATGTCGCCAGCAGTACGGGAGGGTCTGGCTGGTGCTTATCTCTGCCTTGTTTCTTGTGGAGGTGAGGTTTGTACAGTTAGGCTTTCTGTCGTTTCCCTCCGTCTTTCTTTTCCCTCCACTATTCTTTAAATTTGGTGATGAATTTCAGCCAAATTTAATCTGAGGAGTTGCAGTGGGAGTTCCCGGTTTGTCTGTTTTGCTGGTCTGGCCGCCTGGGAAATACAGGCTTTTCCTTTCCCACCTGGTGGCTGAGGGACTTGAGAAGGGGCAGAGCGTGCTGGGCGATGGGAGGAGGAAGGAAAAACGTTGCCGACGGCTGCGAAAGACCTTTGGTGCGTTTGCTGCCCGGTGGCCGCCGGGTTTACGCGAGGGTCTGGCAGTGTTGCTGGGGATGAGGTTGCACAGCATGTGCTTCATTTCAGTGGGAAGGAACCGGGCTCTGGGAAACTGGTCTCTTGGCAGCTAGACTTCATTATTTCTGCTGCTCGTGGAGCTATGATGATTATGCTGTGTTCTCAGGCCACTGTAAATTTGCCCAGGGTTTTAGGGAGACAGAGATTAGGTGCCTTGCCCGCGCTGTGGAAGCAGCGTACTGCAGAAGCGTATGTTTGGGGGCTTAAATAGCAGAAGTCTATGGCTAGTCTTCAGTGTCACACAAGTGGCTGGATCCTTCCATTTGTGGTTAGCTGCTGACAAGCTGCAGCATTTGCATAAGTATTCATGCGTTTAAGGGCTTGCCCCTTTGCAGTGGCAATTGCTGGCCGCTTCAGCTGCTTGTTCCTCTTGCTTTTTCTCTTCCATTCCTCCGCTGTCATTTCCCTTTCAAATTTGCTTGCAGAAATTACGTAGGCTGAACGAGCAACACATGCCAGTCAGTGCAGATGGTTGTCTGTCTTACTCCTCCTCTCGCTGACACACACGTCAACACACGCACCTTCCAGTGCAAGTGGGAAGGCGTGCACGTATAAATTAGACTCGCCTCTTCAAACTGTACTTCCAGAAAGTTATATGCCAAGAAGATTAGAGGGAAGAATGAGTGAGCAAAGCACCACATGTGCTACTGAACTTCTCAGGGCCTCTCTAGAAGCTTTCTAACGCTCCACACAGAAATGAATAGTCTTTACTCTACAGGTAGTTTGGTCAGCCTGTCATTACTTCACCAAAACTGGTCGGAAACATTTTCTTTTTGGGAAAAAAAAAAAAATCATCGCTGGTGAAATATTTGCAACTAGCAGCTTTCAACCAAAACCTGCAGGGCAATTTTCTGCTTCCAGTTTTTTGATGAAAGCTGACGTCATTGTGAGAAAAGAAGAACCTTTCTACGTGAACGATTTCGTTTAAAGAAAAGCCCATCCTTTTGTATCATAACATCTTAGTGGTGTATCAGCAACCAGCTCTAAAGTAAACCCTATAAGCAGGCTGAGGGGTACAATTTTTCTGGTAAGATGATAAAGTGGAACTCTGATGAAGCTCAGAAAGCAAGCTGTTAAAAATTAGGCCTCTTGGAGAAGCCAGTAGAGGAAGAAGGTGTGTTTGAAGTGAAAATGGCCTGAGTTATAGTCTGCATACTGAAACGTGTCTTTCAAGGACTCACCTCTAACTGGACTTTTCTGCTCATTTTACCTGTGTTTAGGCTGAACCTCTGCAGAAGTCTGAAGATGAGATTTTTATATTGCTGGGCAGGAGCTGTGCTTTTTCTCATTTGCATAGTCTACGGTAGGAAATCTGGGTTTTTTACCCCCTTTCCCTTTCTATTAAAAAAAAAAGGCACAAAGAAGTCAATCACATGTTTTCTTGCATTATACTCACTGGCTGTGCAAAATAATGCCTCTCGATGATCCTAGCATCCTGGAGGATTGTTGAAGGAAGATAAAAGCCAGATTTTATATCGTGTTCTCTATTTCTTAGGAAACTTAATAGGCTATTAAGTCAGATTCTTTTCTTGCCTGTCATGCTATATTTGGTAAAAGAGATATTCCCAACTGCAGGAACGCTTGTTAATTAATTTTTGCAAGGACATCAATTAATCATCTCAGAATAAGTGATATTCCGCTGTGGGCTTTCTTTTGTCTTAAAATATATTCCGGGAAGCATGCTTTTCAACATGCTTTAAAAAAAGCAAATCAATTCATGAGATCAGTGATTAAAAAATCAAAAATCTAGGTTCTGTAGCAGACGTAGTTGCTGTTCCGTGGCCATTAATATCACATCTATGTGAAAAGGGTATATAAGAAATAACGCCGAAGAAAGTCACACCAAGAACTCCAAAGTATCAGTCTCTGTATCAATGGGTGGAAGGCAAAGGCTTTATTTTTCCTTTTCTACAATTTACTGATTTCAGTTTGATATTTAGCACTACCAATCTCAGATATTTTAAAAAAAGTAAAAGATCTGGATGATAGGTTCCATTTTTGGAAAATTACTGTCAAAAGTTCAGTGGGTAAGTAGTTTCTTGAACAAATATTTTAAACACATCAGCTTTAAAGCCATCTTTGGAATTGATCTGGTCCCTTCAAGAGAAGGTGTTATCGCAATACTGGTCTTCTGTGTTCAGGTAAGGAGGTAAGAATGAAAAATAGTTAAAATAATTCAAAAGCAAAGCTTTGATTTAAAATATTTTACTCAAAATTGGCTATCAGCTCGTTGAAGCCTTTTTCTAATAATAAAAAACCAAACAAATAAATAGGAGCTGTTTCCTTGTTCTTAAATGTCTAAGTCATAAGACTGTACAAACATAGGAAAGCCACGTATGTCTGAGTAAAGCGTATAAATTCAGGACGTGCATCCTCACGCTTTTGAACGGGCACGACGTGAAGATGAATCTAAATTTTAGGGCTACATAGTCTCAATCTTTTTTTTCTTTCTTCACTTTTTGTGGTATTTACTAAGACAAACGGTGATAGTTTTTCTGTTAAGTGCCAGTTACTGATGCGCAAATTCTCCTGTTAACCTGACAGAAACAGGCTTCCAGGTTTGGAAAAACCCATAAGAGGACAAGCGATCTATTGGACAATAATTTTTCCTCACTATAGTACATTTCAGAGGCTTTAGGTTTAAGCAATAAGCCCAAGCTAATGGGAAGGTTTTGTCGCCTTCCCTGTGAGCTGTAGCAGTGATGCTGGGACACCTGGCTTCAGCTCTTACTAAAATTAAAGAACTGTTGCCAAGATCTGACTGGTCCAGAAGGCAGGAGAGGAAGAACTTGATGAACAGAATCGGTCTACTGGGGAAAGAAACGTTTCTGTAATACGTGTCTTTACAGACCTGCTGGATTTTTTTGAATAAAAAAGTTCCCAGGTCTGCTTCAGCTGAATTTTTTTCTCTCCTCCGTTTCCGCGCTCACATCCTGCGAAAACCCGAGGTTTGCCCCTCGTCTTTGCTCCACCTGACAGGTGGCATCTTATCTTCCACCCAGCCGTTAGCGGCTGGCGCCGGGAGGCAGGGCTGTGGGATTTGCCATCGCGCTCTGCAAATGGCTGTGATCTAAGCTATTGCTCCTCAGCTCCTCGTGTGCAGAGAACAACCTAATACCTGTCCGAAAAGCTGCAAAGCTTTGGAGACCCTTGCGCAGAAAATTTTGTGCGAGTGCTAGTATCATGTTATCCACTTTATTTTAAAGCTCACGTATCCTTTGTTTCTTTTACGTTTGAAATACAGATTAAGGCACGTGTCCAGCCTGCTGTTCCTTGGCCTTCCGAAGCTCTAACGTTTAAAAATGGCAATTTTTCGTCTACCGGAAAAAAAGTAGTGCTTTACAGTAACACTGGCTGAAACCAAAGAAGAAGACAGGCTAATTGAATTAACTCAAGGAGAGGCGCTCGCCAGCCTGCGGCGCTTTAGTGCAGAGAGACACGGTGCCAACCTGCCGGGCTAGAGCTGTGTCCTGGCAGAAACTTTCTCTTGAGTCCTCTGGCCACGGTTGCGTAGGTCCTAAAGACACGGTGATACGGAGTGGTTGCAGTTCCCTCCAGCCCTGCTGTCCACGCCATGTTAAAGCATATTGCTTTTAGCTCTTTGGGCTGTGGGGTCAGGTCGTCAGTCCGGCTGGGGGAAGGAGATGTCGCTGGCTTACCATTCTTTAAAATAGGTCTCCCCACCAAATGTTTCCTTCTCACACTCAAAATGGGTTTCCATGGGAACGCTGACACTGGCACACTCTTTTTCTCAATAAAAAAGGATGAAAATAAGTGCCTTTTTAGCAATCCTAGGCTTAGCCTAGTGAAAGTCCCTTTTTGTTTGAACCTTAAGTTTACCTCTGGGGAATCCTGTGTCCTTCCACCTCGGCCGCAGGTATCCTGGCTGCCGCCTCTGCTCCCGCTTCCTTCCACGCGCTGAATTCAAATCGGTGCCTTGCTGCAGGGGTAAAAACCCGGGACGTTTGTGCAGCAGAATTCCCTGCGTGATTTGGCTTCCCTTTTGGCTAAATCTTCTTACGTTGCACCTAATTTTTATATAAACAAAATAACTGTGCTGGAGTTATCAACAGCTGTAAAAGCTCTGTCACAGGTCTGGGAGGTTACTGCTTTCAGTTTGATACTTATCGCTATTTCTCACTTTATACTGCGAGATGATGCAGAATATTGTCCTTCTGGCCGTTATGCTCACGTCCTGTTGGGCCAGTCCAGAGCGCGTTTCAGCTAGACCACCTGAGGCCGAAGCAGAGCCCTGTAATCTGCTGTTTGCTAGGGAATTTCTCTCGAGGAAAACTGGTGATTGCTCAAGGATTAGTCATGCAAAGCGTCTCCAAACCAGCCCTGTATGCTATGTGGGTTTTTTTGTAATGCCTTGCTGCAGAAACAGCTGTTGTGTGTTGACATGAGACGCAAGAGGCAGTTTCAGCCAGCTATGGAGAAAAGGCATCCCCGCTGCAACACTAGCCGTCTTCCAGCCCGAAGGTTTCTCGCAGCCCGTCCTGCGGAGGGGACCGTCCTGAAATCCAATTAGGCTTTTAAAGAGAGGAATCTAAACACCTGGGACCGTCGTAGCCAAGCCTCATGCCGTTTAAGGAAAAGAGAGTCTGGACTGCTATTTTTGTAACTGATTAATTAGAGTTTAAGTTGACTAGCTTCTCTTTTGATACCTCAGTCCAGACCGGCCTCGAAAAGGTCACAGTTGTTCCCTTATTGCCCATTCCCATTCTAGTCTCCCGGTGATCACACATTTTCAGGAGTATCATAAAAAGCATTGCTACTTTTCTGCTTTGTTTCTATTAATTATTCTCTCCTCTTACCTCCATTTTACCTGTGCACTAAGGAAGAGATCTCATTCCACAGGACGGTGGCTCACCCAGAAGCTGTACTGGCGTGCCTTAAACACAACAAAATCTCTTCTCCTTCCTGAGTCTTCAGCAGGTTATTGAGCGATTGTCGGCGTTTGCCTCGACATCCCAGGGGTATCAGAGCACAGTCGCGTTAAACGCCGTACGTCGCACTTGTCAGTCGCCGTCTCCTCTCTTCAGAGCTTTTCAGGAGGCCAAGGTGAATTAAAACAAAAAGGAGAGATTTTGTGCATTTCTTTCTCTTTCGGCTCTCTGTTGCCAAAGGCAGCAGGCGAGCGAATGGCCTGTTATCGCCTGCTGAGCGGTGGAGCCTGGGGCTGAACACGCTAGGAACACGCAAGCTGGATTGCAGCTGTTTTGCTCCCTGCTTATATTCAGAGACCAAAAGCCTTTGATGGGAGCAGAGAGCAGCATCGGAGGCGATTCCCTTCCCGATAAATGTGCTTGGGATCGCTTGTCCTTCTCCAGTTTGAGAATAATTCTCACCTACTTCCAGCTTTTTTGAAGGACAGCTGCATTATCTTCAACTCCTTAAGAGAGGAAATTGAGACAAACCGAGTTTGGAGTTGAGTCCTTCTTGTTATTTTTGTTTGGTTTTCTTTCTTAGAAAGGTAACACTGAGAATGAGATTTAGAGGGCAGTTGGCACCCTTTTCCCTTGAGAAAGTTGCATCCAGCATCCGCTGTTTCCTTGTCATGCGTGGGTCATGCTAAATAGAAAGACTCTTTTGGAGCATTTTCCCAAACGGATCGATCTGAAATGCTTACATTTGTATTAAGCAAAGAAAGATCACCTAGCTCTCCTGCTGAGGATTCATGAAGTGGCATAAAACCTAGATGTAACCCGCAGCAGGTTAGGAGTTACAGCTTGTCCCTGCAGACGCTTCACCCCTGGCTTCTGGGGCTCAGGATCGTGAGGAATACGTGATTCCAGCTACCCGCATTAAAGAAATGACCTGTTGGAAATACCAGCCTGTCCTCCTTGCTACCGTAAATCATATCGGAAGAGAAATGTAAAATAATTTTAGAACACTGTCGCCTACTTTTTCTTTTCTTTGCCTTTTTCATTTCACCTGTTTTCCATGGGTGAGATGGGTACTTAATGAATGCACTCAGCTGTTTTTTTGATTAGCCCTAGTTTCACGGCCACAGATAAACCCAAGCAGCGAGGTGCCAATTCTGAAGTCTGCGCCGAGTAGTGACCTACTTTTCAATACGCTCGCGTCTGAGAGAAGAGAATATTATGCCAACAGGCAATATAATCCCTCTAAACAGTATTTCTAGCCCGAGCGGTAGCGTGCTTTTACGTCCAGAGGCTTTTTACTACCTCCCTCTGCGTGTCTGGTCCTCCGGTCGGCCCGCGGCCCCCGCGCTGCCCCGGGGCCCCCCAGCGCCTGCTTCCCGCATCAGCCGAGGGGGGGATGCGCGCAGTCGCGTCGCCCTTTCGCCTTTACCAGGAGCTGGCTTCCTCCCTCCCGCCTCAGAAATAAATTCATTAAAAGATATTTTAGCCTCGGGGGTACGCTATAAATTTCCTTGGTAGAAATGAACGGGCGCTTTTGTGACTTGCAGGGGCTATACCCCCACCTGCGGCCGAACGGGCTAGGTGTTGTTGCTCGCGTTTTCCTATTTGGGAGCAGGCTCGTAGCTTGTTAACGGCACCTAGCAAGCGGGAGAAGAAAAGCGGCATTAAACCCAGCTCTGGCAAGGAGAAAGCAAATGGAAAAATATGCATTTTTTTTTTTTTTAAATATACCACTGGGTAAGTATATAAGAGTGGAACAACATTGGTTGTAACCTGATATGCCTCAGGAATGAGGGGAAAGCTGGACTGCTTGCTCCAGTGAGCCAAAAAATAAGACAACGCGTAAGCGCAAGCGCGTAGTCAGCATGAGAAATAACGCTCCAGAAAGGCGAGCTCCTCCGCCGCCGCCGCCCGCGGCCCCCTTGCAGGTTTTCGGCTGCTCCTCTCACCACCCGCCGACTTATCCCAGAAAAGGAAGAAATATTCTCAATTTCGTTCACTTTAACGGGAGAACAGCTGTGGGGCGGTGACGTCCAGCGCCGGCCCGAACGGCGGCCCGGGCCAAGCGCCCCCTCGCTCGGCCGGGGGCCGGGGGCATCGCCGGCCTCCAGGGTTTTATCACCACGTTTATTTCTGTAGCGGTAGCCCTGCAGGATTTGTAAGAGAGAACTGCAGCGCTAGTTCACTGTGCCTGAGGGACGCGCCGCGAGCCGCGTGGCCCCTTCTGGTGCCATTTGACCGATAACGTTGCTTTTTTAAAAAAAAAAAAAAATTATTATCCTTTCTTCTTTTTCTTTAACGCGCAGAGCAGTTTGGGGTGGCTCTACCGCTTTCGTTTCTGAGAGCCCAGAGCAAGTGACTTTATTTTTTTAGCTCGCCTAACCGTAAAAAGCAAAGCTTGGCTTTTTTTTTTTTTTCCCCAACCTTTTACAAGCCATACTCTTAAAATAACCTAACATTGCCCTATGTTGGGCAAGTCTTCCAGGCGAGCGTTTACATGGCTTGTTTCATTGCGCAGCTTTTTTCTATGAAAGACGCGTTGGTGGGGGAAAGGAGGGGGGGCCAGGTAAAGCGCGCCACCGGGGCCAGGTAAAGCGCGCTGTTTTCCTGTCTGCGTTCAATCATAGCTTAGGAAGTCAAAAAGACTTGGCCAAAAGAAAGAGAAAAAAAAAAAAGAAAAGGAAGGCGGCAGAGAAACAGCAGCGGGCTGCTGCTGGCTGGCAGCAAGCCCCAGGCGCAGCTTTGGGTTGGGAGGACCCAGCGCCGGAGTGGCGTAGTCCCCCTTTTTTTTATTTCTCCTTAAGGTTTGCAAAACTATTTTAAAACAACTGGTTTTTTTTTTTCCGTGTAATTTAAGCATTTGGGGGTGTATTTCGGAGCAAACTCTACGTTAGCACAGGATTAAAAGCGCGCGCTGGACGCGTGCAAGCCTAGCGTCGGCTCTTCCTCGACACGACGCTTCTGCTTTACCAACTGCATGAACGACAGGCCAGACCTCTCTGGAAACGGCAGGCGCTGGAACCGCTACAGGTTACTGGAAAAACCAAGCGGACCAAAGAAAAAAAAAAGAAAGCAGTAACCCCGTTAACAGGGCAGCGGCGCTGGGCAGTCCAGGGGCAGCATCGCGCACAAATCGCGCTCCCGATGTAATTTTCTGAACCTCACACCCGCTCTCGGCTTTGGCAGTGTCTTCCCGAAGAACATCGGCACGAAGGGCAACACCTTGGGGCTGCTTGGGGGTTTTGGGGGTTTTAGGGGGTTCCCCCCCCCCCAACGCCGCCTCACTGTTTTCTCCCGTTGCTCGCGCTTTTCACGCGTTTCTGCAGCCAGCGGCACCGCGGCTCGGCCCCGGGTGGGGGGGGTGCGGGCCGCGCTGGGGCTTTCCGCGGGAAAACGCGCCTAAAAACAGCCGTAAAAGCAGAAGAGGGCCGCAGCCCAGGCGGCAAGTGGGGCTAACCAGCCCGGAGGAGGACGAGGAGGAGGAGGATGAAGAGGGGCGCGTGCACGTGCTCGGCCGCCCCCCCCCCCCGGCTGGCATGCAAGCGCCAGCCCGGCGTAATAGAAACAACAAAAAAAAGGGTGTGTGTGTGTGTGTGTGTGTGTGTGTGTGTATATATCTTCAAAAAATATATAAATAAAACACATATTGTTGATATATAAATAAATACACAAAAATATTAAAAAAGCCATATTTTTAAAATTTATATATATATTAAAAATATGTATATTTACATATATACATATACAGAGAGAGGCGCCCGCGTGGGACCCCGGCGCGGCGCCGCCGCCATGTGCCGGGCGCTGCGGCGGCGCGAGCGGGGCGTGGCCAGGCGGGCGTGGGCGTGGTTGGGGGCGGAGAGGGGGCGTGGCCAGGGGGCGGGCGGGGCCGGGGCGCGGGCGTGGGCGTGGCGTGGCGTGGCGTGGCGTGGCGGCCGAGCCGCAGGACGGCGCGGCGCGGCGCGGCGCGGCGGGGGCATGGCGGGGCTGCGCTACCCGCAGCAGAGCGGCTACTGCCGGGCGGCCGCGGCCATGAACCTCCTGCTGGGCGTCTTCCACGTCCTGCTGCCCTGCTGCCGCCCCGGCGGGGCCCAGGGGCAAGGTGAGAGGGCGGGCGGGGGGGGGAGGGAGGGGGGGGAGCAGCCTCCCGTGGGCACAAAGCGGGCCGGGCCCTGCTCGGGGGGGCGGCGGCGGCGGCGGGGCGGCCCTGCTTCCCCCCCCTCCCCCCAAATGGCGGCGGCGTGACCGTGTGTGCGGTTGTTGTCTCTGTGCCCGCAGCCATGGAGCCGATCGCCGGCGTGGTGGAGCTGTGGCAGGCCGAGGAGGGCGAGCTGCTGCTGCCCGCCCAGGTGAGGGGGCCCGTGGGGCGGGGGGGGGTTGCGTGGGTGGGTCTTGTGGGGCCGTGGGGGGGGGGCGGTTCTGGAGAGGGGGCGTTATGGGGCCTAGTGGGGAGGTGGGGGCGGTGGTGGGGCCGTGAGGGGTGCTGGGGGCGGTTGTGGGGCTGTGAGGGGCCGTTATGGGACCCCCCGCGGAGAGGGGGCTCCCCCCCCCCCCCGGGGGCCCGTCTGTGGGGCGCTGCGGCTGGGCCGGGCCGGGCCCGGGCTGCGAGTTGGGGAGGTTGTCATGCTGCATCTGCCTTCCTGGGGGTCCCCTCCCCTCCTCCCCCCCCCCCCCCCGTCATTCTGCTGTTTTTGAGGTAAAAATTGAGAATGTGATTTCCCCCCCCCTTTTATTTTTTTAATAGCTCACGTATGTTGTCTGTGTGTTTTCTTGCATGGTAAATACTGAATGTGCATGTGATAAATACGTGTGTGTTTATGTTTCATGGCCTGCTCAGGTGAAGCCATTTTTTTTTTCCTTCTCTCAAATGACGCATCATTTGTGATGTCATCCCTCTTTTTGTAGTGTGTTTTCTGCTTTGTTTAGCTGCTTGTGTTGAGCAGTAACAAAATTGGTTAAGTTCTGTGTGAGGAAGAGAAGCTAGTACAGTGAAATAATGGGGCTGAGCTAGTACACGAGGAGGAGCGCTAGAAAGAGTGGTCCGGAGTTCATGGCGTTTGAGGCAGTCGTTTAACTCGTGCTGACGGACTATGCCATATGTTGAGCTGGGCTTTCCTAGACTTCAAGGCACCAGGCTTACAAATGCAAAGAGTCAGTCCTTAGGGGCCTGAGGAAAAAGAAATACGTTCTTTCTCCTAAGCTATTATATCATTCTGTGTTTATTGCTGTGCCATTGATATCTATTAATGCAGGGGAAAACAGCAGAAGTATTTTTTTCTCTCCTCTGCTCACTAGCAGTTGGTACTGCCGTTGCTACTTCCACAGCCAGCTTTGCAGGGCCCAGCTTTTTGTACTGTGGCATTGTCAAAGTATTATCTATGGCGTATACAAAAACTCTTTCTAAAATTGTATTGTGCTGTTCGGGACTTGCATGGTGCCATTCAAAAGCGTAGGTGTGATACTAAGAGAAGGTAAAGAGTCTCTGTGGCCAGATAGGCTTAAGAAGCTGAGTCTTGTGCTTGTTTCGTCCTTTACCATGAAGACATTAAGATGCATTAGAGGTAGAACCGCGTAATGCAATCGTGCATAGTTGCCTCTCACAGCAGAGCTGCAAGTGAAAGATGATTACGTAATGTTTACTTCCTGAGAAGATTAGGTCCTTTTGGAAAACACTGTTCTTGAGCATCCTCTTAAAAATATTCTAATACATCTTAGCAAAACCAGTCATAAACGGCCCCTGAACTTGACATGATTTAGCACGTGTTCCTGCTGAAGCCCTGGAATGGTGAAAGGTAAGGATTAGGCTGCTCTTCTTTCATTTTCTGTCGGTGCTGCATTGGGTATACAGGAAAATAAAAGCGATCTTCCAATTTCAGTTGCGACAGAGGGGGAAGTGAAAATCACGATAGGCCTACTAAAATAAAACACTGACATTAGAAGCCAGACTAACTGATACCTGTGAGCAGCAGTGGTGCAAAGACTGCTTTGCATAGTTTTTAGAGCTTGGAGAAAAGAGCAGAGAGTCAGCTAGTCAGATGCTGCTAAAACTGAAAGAGGAGGGCATGGGTTCTTCAAACAGATTTTAAGACCACAGTGTAATGCAAGCCCAGGCACATAACCCTGATGCTCAAATTTCTCTTCCCTTGCAGGCGTTGGCTTTTTTAGCAACTTTCAGGCTATGGGCCTGTGGCCGAGCGTCCCATTCGAAGCCTCCTTTTCCATTTAGCAGGAAGAGGAAGGTGGTTTCGCTGTATCTGTCCTACAGAACCTCTTGGATGTGGTGAGGGACTCTTGCAAGACTATTTCCTTAGGGAAACAGAACAAAGAGTCACTTTCCTTAAGAGTAGTGCCACTGGCTAGCCATTGGTATTTGTGGTACTTCTCAGAGCTCCGGAAGAGTTAAATGTTATCCTGTGTTGATCATCCTTGCTATGTGCATGGGTTCTAAACTAGAAAAAACAGTTCAGCGTGTTACCTGGCTGGGTTCAGGGAGGGTGTTGAACATCAGCAGAGGCACTCACCTGGCTCTTTTGGAGAATCTGAACGCCGGTTCGCCTGTTAATCTTTGATTTTTCCCTTTCTTTGTTAGAGGGATGCTTAAATTCCTGGGGCAGATACTGCTTGTTGGTTTCTGCACTCCAGAAAAAAAATTGCCTGTCTTGTCCTCGGCAAGGAGGTTTTCCGTGTTCTCTTCCTTGCAATAGCAGACTTTCTTACTTCCTCATGATCGTGTACTGGAACAGTGATGGTAAGGGTCTAATAAGAGGAATAACTTCCTTGCTTTTAAGTAGATAATAAGCAGTGCTAGATATAAAATATTCAGGTGTTCACTCGCCTGTCAAAAGATAGGTCTCAGGGACGACTTTAAGAACAGGAAGATATCCTAGTTCCTAGATCTGGTTCTTCTGGTTTCATTTTGGAGGAGTGATTGCAGCACAACAGAGCACAGAACTTGATATACAGAAATGAAAAATCCAAAGAAGAAATGTGCGTGCTCCTCTCCCAAAGGACCTCCACTCTATCTGTGTGTCACCAGCTCTGAGCGGGGGAACAGAAGAGGTTGCCACATCTGTTTGGGCCTTTTGCCTGTTTTTGGTGACTAACTAACATTGTTTTTACCTTTTCTAGTGGGTTTGCGTTATTATCTTATTTTACGTGCATCATCAACTGTCTGTTACATAGCAATTTGAGCATTTCTTGCTGCATGCGGAGTTTGAGAATGCAGGTTAGACAGGTCAGTAGCCCATTCAGCCATGAGGATCACATACTGAATGACGAAATTGGGTTAAAAGAAAGAAACATCTTAATATTTGTAATTGTTGTACAGCTCTCTTGCAGCATCACTTTGTCTGCTTAAAGTATATGTATTTGTATTCTGGAGCATAATCTTCCGGGGCCTTCATGCCTCCACCCTTGTCATTCTACCTTCTGTTTCCTCTTGCTTCCCTTTCATTGTTCATGCTTCTTGTGTGCTGCCTCCTAACTTCCCTCTTATATGTAGCTTCACGCCTTTTTTTTTTCCCCCCCTTTTTTCCCTCTCCCTTCCTGTGCCTGGGATCTTTTCTCTTGCTTTGAGCTTCTGCTGAAAACATTTTGACTGCAGAGCCGTTCAGCGATGGCTCACCTACTGCTGTTGCTCCGTAGCTGAGTCTGGCATATTACAGTCTTGTAATTGCACGTCTGAACTGAGAAGAACCTGGCCATATCTGGTGTGCTGACAATCTTCCATCAGTCTGTAGCTGCCTCCACTATTGATATTTCTTCCTGAGGCCCCTTTTTGTGTTGAAATGAGTCTTCCAGTCTGATAGGGTATCAGTATTCCCCTGGGTTGAGTTTCTCTTTCTTGAAGGTGGCGTGAAGTCTAGGGTAGCCACAGAGCTCCTGCCTTGTTTTTAGACCTCCTTTTTATAGCATAATGATGCAAAATATCTCTGGGGTGATTGGGTTTTTGTTTTTCTTCCTGTTCTTTAATACTGAAAATGTAAAGTCTTGCCTGCCCTGACAATTGGGGGCTGAATGGAAAGTTAGTGGGATTTTGACATAGCAAATATCAAGTGAGGGAGGCTTGATAAGAGCAGTTGCAGTTTTTATTCAAAGTCTTCATAATGTTGTGGTTTTGCTTGTTTGTTTGTAACTTGTTAATACTTATTTGACTAAAATGCTTGGGAGAAAAGTTTCTTTGTGTAGGACTTGACACCCAAGCCCTTCACTACTGATGGCTGAAAAAGCTCCAAATATGAACAGTCATGTTTGAGTGCTTCAGTGCAAAGCTGAAATGCAATTAACTATCTCTTTTCTCTAAAGATGAGAGTAAAAACATAGTGAGGGGACTAGGCCTTCTGTCTACATGTCCACAAAAATATGAAAGAAGATGCACGAATACCACTTGTTGTTTATTGCAGGCATCACTTAAAAAGGTGTTAGAAAGTCAATGTTGCAGTGATTCTTTCGCCCAGAAGCTACTTTGGTAATTACTGGGAAAATTGGAAAGCAATGGCATAGCAGTTGGGTATGTACGGAGGAAGGCATTCAATGCTTTCCTTTTAGCCCCTTCAATTTCGAGGGAGGGACTATGTTAAAATGAAATAGTGAAGGCTGAATTCTAGGGCTTGATATGAAGATTGAAAATGACAGGAACTCATCAAAGTTAACGTATATCAAGCTTTTTGGGGGGGGTATCTGTATCATATCTGTATCTGATGTGAAGTACTTTGTAGTGATGGAGTTTCTACTTTTTGTGCATGTTGCATGTAGGAGACGAGCAAACTGTTTTATCACAGGAATGACTGGTGTACATTTGGATTTGTTTGCACATACTTAAGGGGTTAGCATGACTGCTTACTTCAGAGCACTATGATAGTGTTTCAGGTGCTTGAATAAATTTGGAAAAAGAGATATGCCACAATATTTGCTGCATCACAGTCAGTTACAGACATTGTCAAATACAGAGCTATGTCGATTTTCACTTTAAAGGTTCTGGCTAGGTCTGAAAGGGTGTTTTTTTTTTTTTTTTTGTGCTCTGGTTGTTTCTCCTCACCCTTCATCCCTTCCTGTAGTAGAGACTTATCTTCAATTCATGTTCTTCAGTGCTGCTTGGAGACTTAATACGGTTAATGGCTCGGCCTGTCTTGAAAGCTGAGGAAGGCCTTGATGTTGCATATGTATCTGAGATACTTGACACAGCAGTGTGTCATTAACAGAGGCATAAATTGAATGCATAAATTGAATATACGGAGTCACTTACTTCAAAGCAGGATTTGTCTGAAGGCACATAATTTCTGTCAAAAGCCTGGGACAGACTTAGGGTGGGAATTACATTCCTCTTTGTGCTGTTATAAGGTTCCTCCAGCTTCTCAGTTGAACTTCTGGATGGTGCTGATATGACTCAGTCTAGCTGGCCATGCAGATTATACAGAAGCTGTCAGCCCAGCCTCATGACTCATGTGACATGAGAGAGGCTCTTCCAGGGGCTTTCTGGCAGCAGATATGCACCTGTCTATATTCAGGATGAGGTTTGGAGGAAGTTTTTTCTTTTTTTTTTTTTTTTTTTTTTCTTTTTGCTTCTGTCATGGGTAGGCTGTTGTAGCCTGTGTTTTGGCTTCAGGAGTTGTTCCTTTCCACTTTTTTTTTTTTCCTTTTTTTAATCCTCGGTGTACGTATACACATAGCCTGTGGTATATAAAGGAGGGAAGGTAACACAATACTGGAAATAGTGCTCTGAGTCAAGAGTGATTTATTTTTGTTTATTTATTGATTTCTTCCCGTTCTTGCACAGTTGAGATTTTATGCTGTGGCTGCACCATAGATTGGGAAGAACTTCATTGCTTAACAAAAAGGAAGAAGAGAAGTAGTCAACACTAAGATAGTGAGTGTTATGAGCAAACGCTGTGTAATGACACAATCCCAGGTTTCCAATGCTTGGCAGATGTTAATCTATTTAAAGGAAGAGCTGAGCCATTTAAAATGAGGATAGATCGCCAGCCTGTTGCAGCAGAAGAGCTGTTTATGGGAGAGGTGGATGAGAAATCCTCTAATTTTGCTCAGCATTGTACGGAGGTCCTGGAAATGCAGAAGGAGGTTGGAGGAACTGGAAAACAGAGGAGACACGTATGGTGCCTTGCTGGTAGTCAAACAGGCAAGGATCAGCTCAGTTTTTGAAGGAGACTGTACTGTCTTCAGGAATGCTAGGCGTCTAGGACCTCTCGGTAGGTCTGTGCTGAAGAACCACGTGATGAACTGTAGATCCTGGACAATTATCACAGTGTCTCCAACCTCCATTAAAAGACAGGCTTGCAGGAAGATACAGAACCCTCAAATTAACTTGCTTCCCTGTCAGGCTTGTTATAGAGTTCATTATGCTACTGTGAAGGCTCTGCTGCTTGTGTTGGTTGATGAGCTGCTTCTGACGAAAGATTAAAGATTAGATGCATGTGGTAGCTTTTGGGAATATATGAAAGCTATTTTTGATAATATTAGCCATTTATGCTTCATGTCGGGGTCTTTTTTTTTTTTTTTCTTCCCTCCCTGGTGAGCCTGAGGTCTTCAGAAATGTTGTTGTTTGTCCTGTTCAGTAGACTAATGGGGCTACGTGGGCTGCTTAAGGATCCAAAGTCTGCAGAAAGAAGTTCTATGTTTGTGCAAGTGAATTTTTTTTTTCCAGTATGTAGTGAAAATTGAAGCTGGAATCAAAGCTAGTGACTTGGGGTCTGTTCAGTGATGCAGTTAAAGTGGAAAAATATGTGGGAGGAATGATGGAAGGTATAGTCTCTTAATTTTATTCCCCTCCCTTGCCCCCCTAAAAAAAACTCTACACCTTTTCAGCATTAAAGTTTGTAGCTTGTGTCTTGTGGAACCATCACCTGCTTCTGCGGTAGCTAAGAAAGCTTATCAGCTGTGCTTGGCAGGACAACTGTGACCTTTTCTTGATAATGTTAATCTCTCTTAAGTTGTTCCTCATATCATCAGTGCAGATTAGGTTGTTGTAACACATTCCGTTTTGAATTATACCTAAAGCTCTCTTGGAAATTTCAGCCAGTTCAGAATGTAGTTATCTGCTTGTTTTAAAAGGATTTCCTGCAGGGAGCTCATTGAACCAGTGCTTGAGTTCATTTTTTTAGGCAGTTCAAAGTGTTTAGTTTTGAACTGCAAGCTGTCACGGTTTGTTTCCTGTATATCTTGAAAACTACCTTAGTCCAGCAATTGAGCTCAGCTGTTGTGTTTTAAGCTTATATTCTACAACTTGTGTGCGTTTTACTGTTCACTGGAAAGCTCTAGGTCTGGGCTCTTACCATCTCAGTTGAAATTTGTTACCTAAACTTTATTTTTGACGTTACAACATCATCTGAATTTCAAGGCATTCTGTATCTTATTTTCTCAAATACTAGCTAATGAAATTTACTGGCACAGAGCAAATAATTTGAAGATGCAAAGAGCTAGTCTCCCTGTAGTTTGAGGATGATTGATGTTTTTAGTTTGAAAGGATACATGCGAACAGAATTTTGGAAAGATGCATTTGTATAAATAAGTAAAATAAAGCGACATTTGAGGGGAAAAAAAAAAGATGAAATAGCCGTGTTACGTCACCATTTATCTTGGCAGAATGAGCTGAAACTTCAAACGGGGTGGCTAGCATCCTACCTTATTTGAATCTTGAAGGAGTCGCTGAAGGAGTTTTAGATTTGTGAGTTTTTTGCAAGTGAGTCACGAAAGCATCCATCTGCAGAGGAGTTAAAAATGGTGCATATGGTGCACACTATTATAGTTCTGAGATCCTTACACAGTATTTTCTTTGTTTGTTAGGCTGAACCTGAGGAGGATGTGGAAGAGCATCCACAAGAGCAAAGGTAAGCAAAACCCAAATGAAAACATGAGTATTAAAGCTCATTCTGTGTTTTGCTTTAGGGAATACTGAAGTATAATTGGACAGACTACTGAAAAATGATCTTTTTTTCCTGCCTTATTGTATTAAATACCTTTTCATTACTTGTGGCTTTATTTTCTCAACTAATACTAATATTCAGTTGTTACCAAAAACAAAAAATAAAGGGCAGCATATAAGTGACAGAAATAAATGCCCTCTTGTGTCTGTTTCTCGTTATTTTATCTCTAAGCTGCATTTACTTTGTATTGCTTTTGCGCAAAAAAAATCTACGTTTATTCAAGGGCTTTATTGTGTACTTTGTAATTCATTCGTTTGAACTAGAGGACAATTTTCAGTTCCAAATTCTGCATACCTAAGTAGTCTTGGAGTGTTAATGTTCACAGCAGGGTAAAGAAAATTTAAAGTCAAAGACCTTTTAATGTGTTGCAGTGGAACAGTAAATATCCTGCTTTGTTTCTTGAAATCAGATAAATAGTAAAGCTCTTAAGAAATGTAGTCTTCAACTATGCTGTTTCTGTTAATGTCAGGCCTCCTCTACTTTGAAGAGTTGGGTAAATAGCATTGCAGATTATTTTTTAAATACACATCTTGTTTCCTCTGAGTGTCCAGATTAAAATGCTTGGACATCTACCAGTGAAATGTTTCCTTCCTTTGGTATGTATTAATGCGGGTACAGCTTTCAGTGCCATGCAAGTTGTAAAGATCACAAGACTTAAAATAAACAAGTATAACACCACTGTGTTCCGATGGCTGCAGTACGCCAGAAATGCTTTTCTCATTTATCTCCTGTCTTTGCTCGGGTTTGAGAG
The DNA here is from genome assembly GCF_040807025.1 of Struthio camelus. Taxonomy (NCBI): domain Eukaryota; kingdom Metazoa; phylum Chordata; class Aves; order Struthioniformes; family Struthionidae; genus Struthio; species Struthio camelus. The sequence goes on from NC_090945.1 coordinate 38,805,953, forward strand.
AGAATAGGTCTGATAAAACACAAGCCTTGCTGGGTATTGACAGAAGGGGTAAGTGTAGGAGCAGAAAGGAGATGGTTATGATTGGTCTGTCCTGTGCTGCAACACTGCAGTTCTCAGTAGAGGTTTTCTCCCTCTTCTGCCCTGTCAGGAGCAGTCTCTTTCTGCAGTATATTTGTGAACCCAGGGTCAGTTGAGGGCTCTCACGCCTAATCTTTGTGGGAATGACATAGGTGGAATAGAAAAGAGATGGCTGAATTATTGCTGCTTTAAGCAGCTGTTGTTGACAGTTTCTACTTATGTATATCCCTGCTTCCTATCTGCATAGAAAAAAAATTTGTTCTTTCTCCACGCTTTGAGAAAAGGGGAGCAAACTGATGCAAGCGGTCATTTTCTTGCATATAATACTGAATTTGGTCTGTCAGCTGGGGACTACTAAGTTTTTATGCAAAACTTTCACTGCATGCCTGAGCAAGCTCTCCTTCTTGAGATGTAGTCAGAAGACAGCAGTTTCATACTATGCTTAAAAGGGTTTGTGAGTTTTTTCACTAGTAGACGGGGAGATGCAGCTTGGGGTGGTCAGGAGTGGGGACCTGCCTGTCTTTCCCTGGAGATGGATAGAGTGACTGGCTACTATGGCAATAATAAAAACATTGTTATTGAGATGCAGATAGGAAAAAGTGGTTTGATCATTTATTTTTATCATTCAGATGTTCAAAGATTCTATAGTAATTACTCATTTCCAAAAGTGAATTTGGGCTCTGAAAGTAAAGTTTATAAGGTTCACTGTTGATGGATGGAAAAATCCTTCTGTTATACTCAAATGCTTCAGGAAGCTTAGCTTAACAGACACTGATCTGTGTGCATCTATCGAACTGTTTTGGTTTAGTGCAGTATGTAAAACTGTGTATGCTCCATATAGTGGAGGTACGTCATAGCGTGAACTTTATGGAGAAGACTTAGCAAAGCTATCTTAGAAAGGCTAGAATGGGTTAGTTTCTTTTTAGGTTAACTTTCATTCCCTTGGCTTATGTTATTATATATTGAAATCATGATGATTTCCTTTTCCTGTAGCAGCAAAACCTGAAAGCTTGCAGCATCTCCATCTCATTGTCCACTGACACACTAACACGCCCTAGGGAAATCAGCTAAAGATGCTGAAGCTTGCTGTGGAGTACCTAGAGCACTAGAAGCAAAGCACCTGAAAGTAGCAGTCTGAACAGAAATTAACAGGGGTAGTGAATGCAAAATTGTTCCCAGAACTGAAGAAAACAGAGAGGGTTCAGCATCTTGGGGCATAGAGGAGAAAGTCACTTCACAGAACGTGGTATTTTATTTAGTTTCTAATTCTAGGGCTCTCTTGGGAGCTTGTTAACTTAATTTAAAAAAAAGAAAAAGTAAAGCATTAACAGTCTGTTAACTGACTTCCTGTGCACGTGCATCACAAGGTCTTCCATTTGAGGTGGGCTTCTTGTTTTTCTGTTGTTCTGTAGTGAGTACACGAGAGGGGTGGAAGTTATCTTTTTCTGTCTTAGATTGAGCTTGAACAAACATGTAAGTTTGCATAGGAATAAAAAGTGGTTGTCAAAATCTTTTTACAGAGAGCTATTTCAGAGATAAATGAGAAATGGTTGTTTTGGATGTCTGTAGGCTTTCAGCTGCCCTGAGTAAGAAAAGGATAATTAGCAACATCTTTCTTTCCAAACTACGATTCCCGCCTTGTCAATTGCTTGGATACCACCACAGGTTGCTTTCCTCTATTTTCTGTCTCTTTGGATCAGACTCTGAAATAAGAAATGCTCCCTAGTAGATAGTTGAGTTGCTGGATGTACTTTTTCGGGCCACAGTCTTTGACGGAAGTAAAGCCATGCTTATTTGGACCAGCCTGTTAAAAAGTTTCAAGTTTCCTTAAAAACTATTGCGTTTAAATATCTGTAAAAAGATGCCTTCCAAAACAAATTTGGTTCAGGATGTTAGCAGAAAGTCAGTGACAGGTGTTGACAGGTAGTTGTTTTTTTTCTGCATGCTGGTAAGTGTTCATTTGCCCACAACTGAAAGTGACAAATTTTGAAGATGTAACTGCTTTTTTTTTTTTTTTTTTAAATGACCCATTTACTAAAGCAACCAAATAATTAGTCCAATGTACAACTCTGGCACAGATAAAGATATGATAGTGTTAAGTGATGATACTATTGAAACTTTAGAATTTCCACTTTGAAGTAAATATTAAACTAGCCAAAAAGAAGAAAAAGTCCCGTGTATGACATTCTTAATCCGTCCGTGGTTTTGAAGAATTTTTCAAAGAGGCCTTTTAATGTCCAGTTTTCCGACTAGTATTTTAAAGATCACTTGTACCAGTAGACTGTTGCAAGCAATAAAACATGTGGAACAAGTACTGCTATACACTCTAATATGTGACATGCAGTAATACTTGATGAGAAAGGCATATATCCCCATACTCTTAGTATTGTAGCCAGCAAATAAGAGGATCTTTTTCACACTTTACATGAAACAGATACTTATCTACTTAAAGACAACTTATCAGATAATAAAAATATTGAGTGTGATCCAGTTAGCTCAGTCAGGCATTTTGCTGAACTTTTCCTTTGATCTCCTGAGAGAGCGTTTGACCTAGTGGACTGGTGCTGCTTACAGCACTTAACGATACCAGCTTTGAAAAGTTCCAGCTACTGTAAGAATTTGGCCACTAGGGTAACCGCTGGCACCTGGGACTTTGACTCTCCTAATTGTCAGGTGGGATTACTCCGAATCCCGTGATTTTTGCTGCCTCTGTGAAATACCGCTTCAGATACGGAAAAGAAATTGGAAGGTAAAGATAAGGAAGGAGCACGGTGTTACCTTTCCCTGGTGTTGGACAGTGAAATGTCGTTTGACATCACTGAAGTGTAATAAAAACTAGTAATCCTAAAGAGTTTAGACTAATGTTTGGAAAGACCAGGGTCTGACCAGACTGGTTGTCTGAGAGACAACAAAGCAGTTTAATGAGTACAAATTGCAGAATTACTCAGGTGTTTAATAGGCTCACAGTTGTCTAAGAAATACAGGTGTAATGTTTTCTTCAGTAATGGTTTGGAAGAGTTAGTGTGTGGTATGTTGCAAATTCGTATGTTGCAATTTCCACTTGGCCCCAGCTTCATTCATCTCCCCTGCAATCGAGAGTCCACAGTGCCAGGTTCACTTGCGTCTATCTGTGGGGACAGTCTAGAGTCTAGAAACTTAGTGGGAGTGGCTCCTGTGTGTGCAGAAAAGCTTGTGCTCTCAATGCCATGATGTCTAACAGTCCAGTTTGTGGAAAATAACGCCATGGAGAGCAGTTTTAAGGCTGGCTGCCTGACCATTAGCTTTGGTGGCCAAGCCCAGGAAATTGATTTTTTTGGTCAAGAGAAAGTCTGAATATTAACAAATGATTTAGAATTACTTTTATTTTTTTAAAAACATCTTTATTAAAGTTAGATGGAGTACTTGCTGGGAGAGTTTTTCAAAATGACTTTGTCAAAGCTACTTTTCAGCTTTTCAGAGTGTAGTGTTGAAACTGTTCAGAAGGAACCATCCTAAAACCATGTTCTGAACCTCAGCTCTTTGGGGTAGTAAGTATAATGGCAATCTAAATGATTAGCAAATATGTGAAAAATTGCATGTAGACTTTTCCTAGGATGTACACTCAGTCTTGGCTTGTAATACTGAAAATTGGGTTTATTCAGTTTTACAGGGTGGGGTTTTTTTGAAGTGAACGTAAGAACGTCTATTTCTTCTGTGGGGGGTGGGGGGAAGAGCGCTGCATTTCTTTTGGTTGAGAAAAGGCTCTTTAGTCACCAAAAATCAACCCGTTTCTACAGCCTGCATAGAATGAGTGTGTTTTCACTGACTAGCTCCAGAAGAATATTTCAGTATTGTATCAGTTATAAACAAAAGTTAACCAATGTCACGGCTGTTCTATCCTACTTAAATCACCAAGGGGCCGGTCATTTTTAAGCTTCACTGGATGAAGAAGAAATGAAAGTTTACTCTATATAATCCCTAAAAATAAGGGAGTAGCAATGAGATACATACACCTACCTGTTAGGTTTAGGTGGAAATGTTTAACGAAACAGCTGTAGGGAACATAGAGAGTAATGTGAAGCTCGAATGAAAAAGGCTTACTGGAGAAAACTGTTAAAAGGTTGACAAAGTTAAAGGATCTCTTACAGATGAAGAAACAAATTGTTTTGAAAGAAATTGTTACTGTTATATCTACTGTCCTTTAATCTTCGACTTCTGAAAGGCCTAGCGAGGGTGGCAAACTGAACTTTCACTTCTTTAATCTTTTATCTCTGACTTGCATGTTGTAATTCATTCACTGATGACCTTTGCCTTGCTGACCTTTGCGTTACGCGCTGTTCGGAACAGCTTTGCTCTCGGTGTGCTGCGCTCCTTCCAAAATACTGATCCTTTGCGATGGTATCGCTCGTCTCCTGAGGCGGGAAGTAAAAGACTTGAGGTTTTTCCAGGACAATTTACTGCGTGCCAGTGCTGTGTGCTAGCAAATGAGTCCACTTTTTTTTTTTTTTTTTAATTTTTAAGTCACTTTCAACCACTTCTGAAACTGGAACGGCAGCCTGGCCAGCTGTACTGTATTTCAGACCAGGAGCTAATGCTGTGCCTTTCTGTGATCTGGAATTAACGGAAAATAAGACAGCTTGCTGCATTTTGCAAAGAACTGTCAAACTTTTGTCCTCGACTTATATCTTAATTGGCCTTAATTGAAATATTTTAAAGATGATGCGTCACCGTATTTCGTTTCTCTTTAATATACTGTTGCAGTCCCACACGCTGTCAAAAGCTTCTGTGTTTGAATTGGGGGGGGAAAAAATGCTTGTGTGTGTATGTGATATATGTATGTATACAGGTACATATGGATAGATATCTATGATATGTGATGAGTACCTGTCACTGCTGTGAGCCCTCCTGCCCTAGAAGATGCCCATCAACACAACAGCAAATATTTCATCTGTATGTTGGCCTTTACACAGGCTTAAAATGGTCTTTCTCACCTATAGGTGATAATTTGGCTGTGAGAAATGAAGACAAGCTTGGTGTAGCTATGAGTGTTAACACTTTTGCTTTCACATGGCTCATATTGCCTTGAAGAGCCATGCTTGCTATCTTTACCTCATTTCTGTACTTGTAAAAATAGCAAGCAGTGATGGTCGTCTTCCAGTGGGGCTCTCAGCTCACTGTATATGAAGAAGCTGTATTGGTGGATATGCAACTAGAGTAAGTTTTCTCACGTGTAATGACCTATTTTAAATAGACAAATAAACTATTTAGTATTACATTTTTGGCACCTTGTCTTTTTTCTTTCTCGTGTTCTGTTCATTTCTTCTTCCTTATCTCTGTTTCCCGCTTTCTCTTTTTCTGTTTGCTTTCTCTTCCATAGATCTTATGCATATCTTACAACATCTTTCCTCTCTTCTTCTAGTGCCTGTCTGGGCCATGCCTGAAACAGTTGTGTTTTCAGCCAGCAGTGCAAGAGAAAGAGGCCTTCTGTGCTGTCCCCAGCTCCTGCAGCCCTACAAGTCAGATCAGGAAACTCCTTTTTTTTTTTTTTTTTTTTTTTTTTTTTTTTAAGAAGCACGTTTTTTGTTCTGTTTTTTTTTCTGCTAGGTTAGCTTTAACCCATGATTGTTCTCTGATCTGGTTCCCTTTAGCTAGACAAACGTCTGTAGTGGCAGAAGGAAGGATCTGATGCAGGGACAGGGGCAAGCGGATGGGGGGGGGGCACTGTTGCTTTTTGTGGCAGTGTTAGGTGAGAGCGTGCACGAAACCCTCCCTTGGTGTCTGCCTCCCTCTGCACCTGTGCAGGAGGATCCCCTGTGCTGGTGCTGGACCTTGAAGCCAGAGCTGCATCTGGCAGCTCAGCTCAGCTGGTGGACGGCAACATCACGGCATTCCTTGTGACCGCAGCGCGAATGAGTGGGGCAGCTCTTATGGAGGCCTGCCGATTTCTTGGTGCAGCTTTGGTTCAGACCTCAAACCCTCTTCCCACTCTTTCTGCATGCCCCTCTCTTCTGTCCTCTTTTGCCAGCTGCCTTTTGGCCTGTTGGGTGGTTGAGGGTTGGTGCTGTTCCCCGGGCTGGCCCCAGCTTTCTTATCTCCTGCCGTGCAGCAAGAGATAGGGAGGAGTCCTGGGAGCGGTGGGGACATAGCTGGACCTTCTGCTGTGCTCGCTGCCAATGAGGAGGACTGAGAGGAGAGCATCTTGTCGTATGCTGGGAGTAATAAAATGCATTTGCAAAGCGTTGGCTGTTATGTAGATCTAGGGAAGAAGGGTGAAGTATTTGTATTGGTATGATGGATAGGCTTGGGAGACAGCTGATGGATTTGGGCGGATGGAGTGGTGAATTGCACAGCCTGCCGCTGTGTGGGAAGTAGAAGGCACGTGTGCATACATACCCGTGCACAATTTGTGCAGTTTAGTGGGGTTTTTTTTCCAGGCTTTTGCTGAACCCTTATAGCCTTTGCTTTGGGACAGAGTCTACCCAGAACACATGATGTTTAGAGTTGGGACAGTCGTCATCTGAGCGTGTAGAAAAAGGGCGTTCAGTCTCCTATTCCCCATTCAGTGTGTGTTTTGATACTGGCTATGAAGCTAAGCAAGAGTGGAGATGGATCTCATGGTGGCACCGGCTGTTAGTATGGTCATTCAGCAAACATAGGGAGGGTCAGCTCCTTATGGGAAACACCTGCATGCTGTGAATGCTCTGGAAGACCACCTCGGAACGTGACATTTTTTTTGTTAAACTTAAACTGCCTTGTTTTGACAAGGGGACGTAAGAACATTTTAATTAAGTAAAAGTAAACAGCTGCTGGGACACGTTTGTTGTCATCCTAATCATTGTCTACTTAGTGTCCCCCTTCCCTACTCTTAGATAAACAGCCTAGAGTAAGGATTCTCTTCTTACACCTCAAATTTTACATTTTAATGCACTAGTAATGAATTTCAAATTTGTGTTCATCTCAAGCTAATCCATCTGATTCATGGACAGGAAGACACAGAAGATTAGCTTTATACTTATTAATTTATTATTATTTTGATTCAATAATAGAGAACTGCTTGCTTAGTTGCTGAAGAGAGCTTAATTTGCTGTAATTTTAATTTTATCATTAGACAGTTAAATGACAGACAGCTGGATTAACAGACCATTGTCAGCAATGTGAGAATTTCATACCTTGCAAGTGTTTCGATTCTCAGCTTTTCTGTTACAGATTAGCAAATTGTTACTAAGTAGAAAAACCAAAACTATACTTTGTTTACTTCTAGAAATCTGCAAAAGGCCCGCTTTTGAATTGTCAACCCCAGCACGTTGGCTTGATTTCTTATCACTTGAAAATAAAGTTACCTGAAATCTCTCTTCCTCTTGCTTTCTCTCCGTTACCTTAATACATTCATTAATTAATTGGAGAGTGAAATTTATCACATCAAAGAAAGTGTCATAGGCAATGCTGTTACCTTCCTGCTGTCCTCCTTGAGACTCAAAGATAGTAAAACACCTGGTTGACAGCACGTTACTTATTTTAACCTAAATAGGAGTGTGCTCTGCTGGAAAAGCAAGAGTTTGAGCCCTGGCATTGGCTCTGATTGGAAGGGCTTGCAGGCAGTTAGGTGCAAGAGCATCAGATTTTTCAGCAATTCTGGTGTTTGTAATTTTGGTAAAAATAGGGGCAAGAAAACAAAGCAGGTAGCTCGTTTTTACCGCTTTCAGTCTCAATTATAAATTCAAGCCTTAGTTTTTAAAACTCCTGATTGCATTGGCTGAAACATTAATGTTTATCCACTTTCTTCAGTAGCTGCTTAGGGAAGTGTTCCTTGTGACAGTTATTACAGAATGACCAGCTCTCCTCTTATCAGGACAAAGTCCTGTCCCCTGTAGGGAGACAGGAAAAAGTATATCCAATATTGTACTCATACATGGCAATAATATATATCAACTATTTTGCAGGATTCTGAGTGCTCTAAATAATTTGCTTTTTGTATATAGAAGAGTGTGTTTTAAGCACGAAGTAAGGAGCCTAGAAGAAGCATGCGGTCAATAGGATGAATTTAGGTGTCTGTCTTCTCTGAGGAGTTTACTGCTCTGTGTAATGTCCAGTCTATAAACAGAGCTGTGGAAGACAGAGGGCAAAACTAGGCTTTGTTAATAACCTCCCAGCCTCCCGCTTCCACAGTAGTGCACAAGTAAGGCTGCAATTTTTTGTCTTGGTAACTTTTAGGAAGTGGTGTGGACATACAATTAGAAGAGGACGACAACTCAGGGATGGGTTTTTTTGCATGCAAAACAGACCTTGTTTTCTGTGGAACAGATGGGCTTTATATAAATTTTAAACACGGGAATTTTTCAGTCAGAACCAATCACTATAAATAAGTTTTGTGCTCTAAATTATGAGGAAGGGGAGAGAAGGAAAGAATGTTTTCCAAGAGGAAGGTGAAGGGTAGCCCTCCATTTTTCTGTTGAGGTTCTCCTTCTCCAGAAGCCTCCTGTGTAGTTCAGGTTGTCTGCTGCACTACCTAGTGAACAGTAAGTTGTTTACCATCCCACCCACCCATACACTAAAAAATCCATGGATGTCAAAATTAAGTTTGAAATGTCAAATTAATGGAATTTCTGACTGCCTGATAAAAGCCAACTGTTGCTATACAACTTTACACATGTGAAGGAGTTCTGAGGACTTGGAAGTAAAAAGGAGAAAGTTAACACAGTATATAGCATTATTTACTGTTGGAATCCAAGGGTGCATCCCCCCCCCGTTCATAGTTTTGCTGGGTTGCAGTTAGAAGTTGGGCTATTTGAACAAGAAAAAGTTTTGTAAATGTGTTTGTTCATAACAGCATGCTGTTTCAGGAAACATGAAGAAAATAACTCACCGTTTTTAAAGCAGAGTTTGATTAGAAACAGTTATTTCGGATGATGAGATAGTGACCTTTGCAGTGATGTAGCTGAGCCTTTGTTTTAAATCACTTCAGTTCATTTGCAACTCTAAAATTTAAAAACTGATCCCATCCTTGAAGAGGCTTGCATATCTTTATAATGATAATCTGACGCTTCAAGATAGCTGGAAAGACCTTCTGAAACCTGAGTGTTATATATGGAGAAGAAAAAAGTGACCTTAAGTCAACAGGGTTCTGACATGTGTTCTCAGTATTTCTTTTTTTATGTATAAAAACCTCCCTTTTTTTTCCTGTTCATTGATTTTTCTGCTTCTCTTTGGGACCTTATTATTAAGAGGCTGAAGGGTAATTCCATTGTTTATATCTCTGTATGCTATCTCAAAGAAAAAAAAAGTGAACTCTGCATCAACGCTGATAGGCAGTCTCAGCTGTACATAGTATATAAAACAAAGAAAGGACCAATTTGTGTTCTGCTTATCTCAGTCTCAGCTACAGCCCTTGCCTTGACTTCATATCTGTTTCTCTCCTGTGTGGGACTTTCCCAGCTCTTAATTTTTTTTTTTATTTAATCACTTATGAATGCTGACACCTGATCTGATGGAAAGTTAGTATTCTTGTTTATTTTATGTTTTTTTTTTTTCCTCTCTATGCTCCTCTGAGGACTGCCATGTTCTTACAGGCCCGTTTCCCCTCCTGGTTTACCGAAGGTCGTCTCTCTGTCACAAATGTGGCGGTTATATGCTCGAGGAAAGTTTTGTAGGTGCTGTAAAAGGCTCCAAAATGGGACTTTCGATAGCTCTGAGTGACTTTGAATCACTTCGAATGACTGCAGTCAAATTCTGCCAACTTCTTTCAGAGCTAATGATGTTTGGCAGGCAATGGATCCAGATGTTAAGATTTGTTTTTTAAGTCTGTCTGTGTACTGAGGTCTTGACCTTTCCTGTGAAGCTACTTCAATTGTTTCTGCAACTTCTGGTTATCAGATTCAGCCAATAAATGGCCACCTGGAGTCCTGCTTCGTGCTGATGCTCTTTCCCCTGTTAATACTTCTAAAGAGTTCTCTCACAGGCAGCGCGTGTGTTTGATGGGATCAGGCGACCTTTAAATATTTTACTCTCTTTACAGTCCTTGAGCTGTCGATATTTGTTTCTTACTAATGAGAACACAAAGAGGTTCAGTAGTCATGTATCAAAGTAAAATTGGCCCACATACATGAGTATGTGTATGTGGTTGGATGCCATCCCTTGGCATTTAGGACACTGACTCATGTTTGCCTGAGCACTATGTTGCATTGCCATTGGGAATAAACTTGGAATAAAAAGGGAATTTGGAGACTTGTTTGACAATGAGCCAATAATCTTGGGGTGATGCGTTTAGCACTGGAGAGAATAAAACAGATGTATGCTTGTTTTTGAATTATTTGTGAGGAAGATCCTCTGCATGCTTTACGAGGTCTTGAGGTTCCTGCGTTATGGTGCCTTTTAACACCGTAGCTGTAGTGCTCTCAAGTAAAAGGTGCAGTTTCCACAAGCATTTAAAAACATGAGCGTGTGTGCATGCGCATATATTTTTTAAAGCTCTTAGGCGCCCTTGCTGTTTGTGTCCAACATCCTATACTCAGAATCCCAAAGCAAAGTGCACCACGTTCTCAAGTTTTTTTTCTCCATGGGAGTATGTTGAAGATGCTAGTTACTCATCTGTTATAGACCGGGCATTTGATGAACAGGTGAGGTCTATATGTAGATTTCAATCCGTATGAAACCCGTCCTGACCTACATTGTAGTGTTAACTGTTGTGATTGCACAACAGAGTTGAATCCTAAGAGAGCTGTGGGATAAAAGTCAAAACTGGTTGAATTTGTTACTGAATCATCTAATATGATACAGTACTTTTTCTTTGAGATTAAATTGCTGGAATTCATTAAAAATTTGGTAATGTTTGATAGAAAATAAAAGCTGTAATTGTAAAATTAAACGTAATCATACTTTCCTGACATGCCGCTGAGGCATAAGGATCATATTTTTTAGAAGCATCTGAAATATATAAAGGTTTGTGTTTTTTACCCAGCGTGAAATTATGGCTCTGCCAGAGTTACTGCCAAAATTACTGCAGGACTGGCATTCCACAATTTAATGTGATCTGGGCATTGGTTACTAACTCCTGGAAGCAACACAGCAGTGGCTGAAAGACACCTTAACAGATCAGCTTCTGCAGCGTGCACCAGCTGCAAGTCTTGCGCGTTTTGAAGTAGTGATGTTATCAGCAGTAACGAGTTACTATCCCAAAAAAGTGTCATGATAACACCAGTGCCGATGCAAATCCCTTGGGCAGGGCAGCAGTGGGGTTTTGCCAAAGGTTGGGGTAGTTTTCTTTCCCCTCACTGAGTGCCCGCCGTCTCCCTGGGCACCTGGCAGTACTTCAAAGACTACACTGCAACGTTGCACTGAGCGTGCTGGCTTTATCCCTGTCTTTTCATGCCCTCTGGGCTCATGGGACATTTCTGCCAGCCCAGCTTTCTGCTGCCAGACTTTTTTCTGCAGACCCCATGGAGGCAGCAGACCTGTCCTGCTCCCTGGTAGCGCTGCGAGGGGGCGAGTGCCAAGCCAGAAGGGCTGCGCATCCGAAGGAAGGAAGTGGCAGCAGAGTAGTGGCTAACAGGGAAAAAATATTAGTGTTAGTGATACCACAGGACTACTGCAGTATTGTTGCCTAGTCGTTTTGGTGTCGTGTGGTATCCTGTACGCTTACAGCACTGTTGCGGCCATTGCTCTTCTGTTGTTTGAAAGCAGATCAATGCAGAGGGTATGACGGTGGTCAGATTGCAGTAATCGTAATAAAAATATATTCAAAACCAACACAAGAGCCTTAGGGGTACCAGTCAGGCAAGGTACACGTGCTGCGTGACCTGAAGTTGACTCTCGATAAGAAGCAGGATCTGTCCTCACCACCAGCATGTGATCTCATCTGTGGGGAAGCTCCCTCCGTGGGCACTGGGGTGGTTGAGGACAGAGCTGTGGGTGTTAGATGGCTAGTCTCCTCCCGCTCCTTCTGGAGATAGAGATGCTTCAGCAGAGAGCAGTTAAGAGTCTAATTTAGCTTCTTTGACTTGCCCTGGGGAAGAGTCTGTTTTCTCCATCCCCTTGATGGGAGCTGAGTGGCAAGTTTCCTAATTTTGGAGCCCAAGGCGAGGAAGCGTTCACATCCCCCGAGCTCTCCCTTCTTCTGCTGCTTACGCAATCTCACGTGGCCAGAAAGAACAAAAAAGGCAGGTGATGTTGCAGTAACTTTTTTAAACCCTCAGTGTTACTGACTAGCATGGCAAGCCTGTCTGGCTGGGTTTTTCTTGGGGGGTTGGGTGGGTAGAGATACAAAGACTTTGATATGCTTGGCCTTGGTCTGTTATGTACTGAGGCAGAGGCTGCGGTTGATGATTTTGCATCTTAGGTACTGCAGGACTTTCTACTGTAAAAGCAGAGGATGTCTGCGTGCCAGCTAGGCCTTTCTCGGGGAGCGGCACGAGCCTCGGGGGAGCTCCTGCTCATGACCGACTGCCTCAGTGTCCGAGGTGCTCTTCAGCCTGCTGCCTTTTATTGAAGCTCCAAGCAACAGGTTTATTAGAGCAAAGTCAAACCGAAACGGGATGCTGCCATCCATGCAGGATGATCTGGCTGAGGAAAGGTTGGGCAGCGTGAACCACACGTGATGCTAGTTAGACGTCTTGCTTAATGCATCACCAGAAACTGGTCAGCTGCAATGTAAGAACCTGTCTAGGCTAGAGTTGGGCTGGGGTGGGGGGAAGGACAGCCAGAAAGACGGAGGAAAAGAAACAAAAGGGAAGAAAAATGATTTAAGGTTGTGGACCAAAAAAAAAGGGACACAAATCCTGAGAACACCCTAAGAGAATGAAGATACTGGTAGAAAGGGGAAAATGAAAGCTAGCTTATTTAAAGCGCTAGAGAAAGCGAGTAAGGGAAAAAGATTACAATCTGGTGATTAAAGGAAAGATGCACAATAATAAAAGGGAAGTGAAATGAGAGAAAGGAGGGAGCGACTGATTCATCGCTCTTCACACCATGTGTAACCACCTACCTTTATAAACTGAACGCGAGTCCGTGCGCAGCTGAATCGGGTCTCCCTGCTCCACTTGTCAGCAGTGTTTAACAGTCGTGTTGCACACTTGCTCAATGTGAGTGCAAGTTACTCCACGAGATACAAAGCTGTCAGTGAATCAGGCCTGCTTAGTGACACTGTATGTTGCCTCTTATACTTTGTCTAAATATATGTTTTATTGAAATACATTGTCTTCTTGGCTGAAGTTGTGGCTTGGCAGTAGACACGCCAATAAACATGCAAACAATAAAGACTGCATGTGACCTGGACATAGAGATAATGAATGTGTTAACCACATGAACGTAAATTGTGTAATTCCTGGGTTTTTTGTTTTGTTTTGTTTTTGAGAAGGGAACAATGAAAAGTATTGCATTGCCCTTAGAAAGTGAGCGATTATGTACTATTGTAGAACGGGTTTTGCAGTTCCTGATCACTTTGCAGATTTCATGCATCTGTTGTGCTTTTGTGTCTGCCTGCTAGGGCTGTATGCCATGTGCACCACTGGTTTGTGTCTGTAAATCCTGATTCCTGGCAACTGGAGGAGGGTAGGGAGTTGAAGGGCCTGTACTTGACCAACTCCTTGACCCGTGCTTTATGTGCTTTGTTGCTATTAACTGCCTTTCTTCAATAGCTATTGTTTGATTTCTGTCTTGGTGCGTTCTGTCTTTTATTTGAGTCCTTTGCTGCAAGCCTGCTGCGTACAACCCATGAGGTGCTTGCCGCCTGCTTAGATATTTCTGTGGCCTATTGGTGACCTAGTTTCTGGAGCATTTAAACTTTTCTTTCAAAAGGGAGGCATTTCTGGCTTTTGTGAGTATTCTCAGTGTTGCTGGGATAATACGGCTGATCCTGCAGATGCACTTAGTCACTTTAAAACAACCAATCAAACCCTCCCTGCCACATCCTCATACCTTCAGTCTTGCTTTTTTTTTTTCTTGTAAATAAATAAAACTTTTCATGTTTGCTGGTCACCATAGCGCTGGGTTGCATTTTGGTGGGTGGTTCCTTCTTGGAACTGCTAACAAAGCGTTTGTTGCACAGCCTTCGAATGGGATGACAGTACCCCGGCTAGTAAGAGTGCACGCCTCTGAATTTAAGATGGAGGCCTTTGCTTTTATTTCCAAACTGAGGAAGCTCATGTGGAAGTTAGAGAGCAAATACGTGCTTTCAGGTGGCAGTGTGCTACGCTTATGAGGGTGAGATTCTGTGCAGTGTTTTTGAGCAGCGCAGAGCACTGAGCTGAGGTGGAGGGCTCAGCTCCGGCATTGGCGAGGGGCTTGCAAGCCATCGTGATACCTTGCTCTTTCCAACTGGATCTGAGAGTTGGAGAAGATGCTTGTATGCTTTAGATACTCCTGGGGCCCACCTAAATTTTATACCTGTGACAGGATTGCCTGGTGCGCTGTCATTACTTTGCGCTACAAGTTGGCCCATCTCTGCCTTGGCTTTGTCGCAAGGTCTTGCTCTGAGTTTAGGTTGTGCTGGTCATGAGCACTGCACTGGGGACAAAGACTTTTGGCTTGAAGACTCGCAGCTTTGTTTCATTTTCCCACTCTGCTGAATTTTTACAAGCTGTGGAAAGGTAAGATGATGTGGTATAAAAAAAAAAAAAAATCTAATGGAAGCTGCAATTCAATGTATTACCTACTGCTGGGCATAGTTGGGTGCAGCACTTTGTGCTTCCTTGTTTCCTGTGCCTTTTTGCTGCAGTCTTGGCAGACGTTAAGTCTTCCATTTTGAAATAATCAAAGATTCCTCTTACAAAACTTCATTGCTCCTTTATTAGTGTAAAACGTTGCCGTGGGGTGACGTGAAGAAGCCCTTTAGAGTTTGAACGCATTTCTAGCACTTGCCAGGCTTGTTTTCAAGCGCTTAGGTCAAGTGTTTTTGAAGGTGCTCTATAGTGCTGAATATGCCCGTAATAATGGGTAAATACGCTGTACTTCAGTCCTGCTTCTTGGCCCATTAGTGGGCGCCCCCCCCCCCCCCCAACCTGCAGAAGGTCCCGCTGGCTGCAGCGGGATCTTGTGCAGGTACCGAGGTGCAGGCTCCAGCTGGCTCTCGTGTAGGAATATGACGTTTATTTGCTTGTCATCCTGCAGAGAAGGGAATACGGAGGGAAGTACAGCCAAGGTTGTGTAAATACGTCTTTGGGCCGCAGAGAAATCTTTGGCCCGTCGCTAGCCGATTTTCCTGACAGGTGGAACTTGAGAAACTCTGTGTTAAATAGATGAATTTGTGCAGCGGGCAGAAGCTTTCCTTTCAGGGGAAGCAAAATTCTGGTTTATGAGGACCATTAAAAAACTAAGAATAGCTTTACTTTGTGATTGTGTATGATGAAAAATGTACTGTATCAGTAGTTTCACAAGTGAATATATTTTTCTGCGTGCTGAGGTGTTCTCCACTTCAAGCGAAGGGGTTTCCTGGGGTTTGATTTAACCCAATCCAGGGAGATGGTGAATGTGTTCAGCTCCTGTGGAAGTGGATACCTTTTCATTGACCGCGAGGAACAAAAAGTGATGGCTTGGCATTTTAAATTGGCAAACCCTGATTAGCTTCTCGGCTTTGAAATAAAGGAGGAAACACTTAGAAATCTAGGGGAGGTGAAGTCTTAATATAGTACTGGATTGCAGCATTTTTGTTAAACTGATATAAAATTATCAAAAGCTGACTTCCTGTTATTTTTTCAGCTTATTTTCTTCCTCTTTCCTCCCCCACCAGTTGTTCTGTTGAAGGAAGCAAGTGTTAACTCGTTGGCTCAAGGTGCCCATTACTGGAAATCAAAGCTCTAGAGGTTAATGCTCCAGCCATGACATAACTGAGTTTTTCGGTGGTAGACATTTTGTTAATAAACCTGTGAAACAGTGCATTTTTCATATGGTTCTGCTTTATTTAATGGGAGAAGGTTGCATTATTTAGTACATTAGCAGGAATTGGCTCAAAGTGCATGCTGTGCATTGACTTCAACAGATCCCAGATGTTTTGTAAGAACTTGATAATTTCTGCAATGAGCATTGCAACTACTAATCCTAGCAGTGCTGTAATGTTTGAATTTTTGCCAATTTGGACTTTCAGGTGTAATTTCTTTTTTTAATGTTGTGTATTTCTATTCTTTGAGAATGTAATCTAACGAAGTATTCAGTAGTACTTAGGAAGAGGTCACGAATACACTGTGAGAGTGCTTCCTGTTATTAATAGCCCTGAATCATGGAGTTGTCTTTTCCTTTTGCATCCCATGACGGAGAGCGCCGAGTGACATGAGACAGGCTCTAGCAAGCTGCAGTGCGGGGAATTCTGCGGTCTCTCCGTACCGCGTCCTGCCGCTGCGGTGCTTGACTCGCTTTGGGTCACAATGTGGAAGTGATCTGACGCGGTGGAGGGTTTCCCCTTTCTTTTTCTGCCCACAAAAGGGGACGTAACTTGGAAACGTAACTGGAGCTCTGTCTGAGGAGCTGCAAAGAAAAAGCTTTTAATAATCGGTTTATTTAAACATGTAGAGGAAAATAAAAATGCATACTGCAATCAGTTAATAAAACATGAATGAACAATGTCAGTAGTCTGCAGTTGCTTTTTTTTTTTTTTTTAAACACTCTGATAATTGTATAAGGTTCTCCTAAGAAAAAGGTTCTGGGTGTTTCTGTAGAAAATACATGCCCAGTGAAATTAAATAATATTGTGCTTCATTTTGGTAAAATGGCATCGAACCCAATAGGTTACTGCACCAGAACAAAAAATTCTGCCAAGCCGCTCCAAAAGGGAGGGAAGAGGGGGAGCGAAGAGGCTATAACATGTCCCAGGAGGGAAAAGCAAGAACAAGCCGGTGACGTTTCATTGGGATGCGGAGGTGTTAGTTTTGGGCTGAACAGCTCCTTTTTGTGCTACTACTCTTTGTCGATGGCTTATCTTTTGTTTTTCCTCCTTGAGATTTCGCGGGGGCTCCTGGGCTGGGGGAGCGGCAGTCGTGTGTGGCTGCGCGCCAGCCCCTGCCCACCGAGCCTGCTGTGAGGGCAGCCGGGCTGCCTAAGCGCCGGTTCACTCGGCGGCACCATGCTTCAAAGTACCCTGAAGAAAAGCGTAGCCTTACTCTTTCTCATTATGTGTCTTTCTCTTTTAAATTGTACTTTTGCAGTCAGATGATACGGCTTGGGAAAACGCTATTCAGTGACATGACAAATGAGGTATTCTTAGAAAGCTAGTCTGTCTAGTTTACATTCTGGTTAGCTTGCGCGTGCCTCAGAAGTGTTGTGTGGAGCTTCTGATGTTGGAGGAAAGAATGAAGTTTTTAATACAGCAAACAATAGCAGCTATAATTTTTCTCCTTGTAAACCTTAATGGAGCACTGAGAAAGCTGAGCTTGGCTGTGTTAGTCTAGCAAACGCTCGGTGAAGGAATGGTAAGGGATGTGTTTGTGTAGGTTTTCAACAGGGACTCTGTTTTTCCACTCTCTTACAGGTCTGTAAAATAATTCGCTACTTTATCCATCTCTACCGTGTACTGCAGAGTTTACTTTTCTGAATAAGAAATATTTGAAGCTGTCTGGCAAACTATGGTATAGATAACTTGTACCATTTTGGATACTGAATCCATTTTGGTTGTCCTCATATATTGGCTTAAACAAGGAATGGTATTTGATGGTCATGCGAAATTATTAGTTAATGCTTAAAGTTTATCCCCCCCCCCTTTTTTTTTTTTAAAGGTTTGGGCTGAAATTCAAAAAATGTGGAAAATATAAAGTAAAGGGGTAGTGTTTGCTACTTCTGTGTCAAACAGCCGTACGTGTACTTTTGCAGCTTCCTATGACGCTTGAACTTATCGACCCTTCTGTGGCACCCTTTCAGGAGCAGGTGATAGCAGATGCGTTGTCCAGACCAGAGGGCATAGATTAAAGCAGAATTTGAGCTTTTGGGTCCTCGGTCTGAATTTTCTCGTATTTGCTTTGCTTCCTTTTTAGCTAATGTTCTTTTTTAATGTTTCAGGGGAAAAAAGGAGGGGAGAGGAGGGGATTTTTGGTACTTACCAGATGCACTGCAAAGATTTCTTGTGGACCATTAAGATCTACCGTGCAAAATCTGTGCTTTAGCTGCCTTATAGGCCTGTATTCTTTCATTGTAAAAGGAAACTGAAAGGCTTGGATTAATGAAGCAACAGCAAAAGACAGCTACTGCAGAAGATTATCACTGTTAATTATTAAGCAGGTCAAGCTTATCAGCTACCCCAGAACTCTTTAATGCATTTGGCTGAACTATTCTGATCTAACTTAAAATGGTTAAGATGGAAATTTTTGGCTGTAGCTGTAAATAGAAAAAGGAAATGGTTGAGTGCAATGATATTTGACAAGAATGTAACTTCCTATTGCTGTGAGCTTTGCAGCCCCATTGTGTTTCCTGTCACTAGCCTGCCCCGTCCTCTCAAGACAGGAGCGAGAGCTTCTGTGCAGGGGGACTGCTGCATTGCCCTTGCATACAAACAGTGAAACCTTTGAAGCAGGGTTGCAGCTGAATTGACAAAATATGGCCCTTAACTATTCAGCCTCGGGAGAGTTTTGAGTAAAAGCGTGTGCCAGTAGGAAGCCTACGGTTAGTTTCCTCCCCTTCTCGATGCAATGAGATTTTATTTGAAACTGATCTAGCCTTTTTACTGTTTAAACTCGGACCTTTTCCTTTTGTATTGCTAATTGTCCCTCCTTGATTTGCATTTGCAACTTTCAGCTTGGGTCTCCCCTTTCTGCCCCCCCCCCCCCACACACACACACTCTGCAGGAACAGTGAACAAGTCCATAGTTACGTTTAAGGGAATTAAATTAAGGCAGGTATGAATGAATCAGTATGTGTTTTTTTGTGAACTGCTGCTTTTTCCTTTGTTGGTTTCCTAATGGTGTTAGTTCAGGACAACGTTTAAAAGCAGACCTTGCCGCTGAAATCTGTTGTCACAGTATCACTGTTGCAAGGACAGAATTAAAAAAATTACTATCTAGTGTACAAAAACGAGTACGCTGTCATTAGGTACAAGGCTCGTGAGCTGTATTTTAGCTTTCTTAAGATCCTTTTATCCTACCTCTTTCGCAGGGATACGCTATGACGTTTGGTTACTGTCAGCAAAATACTTTGGCAACTTTGGCTAGGGAACGGCCATTTGAAAATCCTGGTATCTCAGCGCAAGATTTGCAATTGGAATGGTTTGCACAGGATTTTTGCCTGAGGAAGCACTATGCTGACTGACGTTGTTGGAGCTTTTTCTGCCTGTGCAGTACATGACTCATGTTCCAATAGCATCTGAAAAGACTGAGCAACAACTGTCCTGTTAGAAATGTTTCGTTTTCAAAGCGTGGAGGCTCAGGTTAGGAGCTTGGATAAATAGCCTGATTTTTTTCAGGGGCATGGAGTTTCATAGCTCCTGTTGAAACTATTTGGGATTGTATGTGTTCAGCATTCTTCCAAAAGAAGCCATTTATTTACATATATAAAGTAGGCCAGGGTGCTTTCAGGTTTGGCTGTCTGACTGTATTTGTTAATTAAGTCAGACAGACAAAAGTTGACATCTCAGACGTGATTTGTGATTTTAGAGCGCTTCAGTTTCTGAAGAGCAAACCTGAGTTATGCAGGCAGCTTAAGTTTGTGGAGGGTTTGGCAACTGTAGGATAAATAAATTATCTGGAAAAAAAAGTAAATTTGGCTGAAAAGCTTTGAGGTTTAAAAAGAAAAAAATAGCATGAATTGCTTTGTGTGCCTTTGGGATTTGTGTTTTTATTTCGCATACTCATGGGCTAGAAGCAGTCTTTAAAAAGAAATGGAACGCAAGATTTTCTCATAATCCCAGAAGTCCAGGACCTGGTAATTCAAGATAAAACATGAAGAATGCCAGGGCCTCTGAGAGAATCATTAAGCATTTATTTCATTAGGCGAGTGACACGTTTGATTTTTTTTTTAGATCCTAGCAAAGCAAAAGTAAATGTGTGATAGTTCCCTTGGTTTTAACAGTTAAACTTTTCTTGAAAGAGTTAAATTATAAAGAAGCTAAACAAGAAAGACGAAATAAAAGTTTTATTTCAGAACAGTTATCATCATCTTAGGTGCTTAGAGCCCTCTTCCTGAAGTGTTGCAAAATGGACAGGCAATTATTTCGTTATAGGAAGAAAAAAGGGAAAATGAAGGTAGCTCTTCAGCTTGCCAGGACGTTCAAGATTCGCTGGCACTGAGGGAGATGCTTCAGAGGAAAATATGTTCGAAGTGCGTTTTGGACTAGTGGGTCCAGTGCGTTCATCCAAAACAAATAACTTTGATATTTCTTGGCCCAGCTGAAACAAGACTCCTTTGTGTGTGTGTGTGTGTCCACAAGTAATTTGCCAGTTCAGTTTAGGCCGCATGGATGTCTCAGTACCTGCTTTGCCCGCTCGGCTCACTGATTACATGCCAGTGACCTGCGCTGTGCCCACAGCTGTACCTAGCCTACCCCTTGTTCTCCCAGAGCTGTGGCGGTTCGTACCCTTTGATTTTTAAAAGTAACTGGGAAGCCTGGGTTAATGACATAATGACATAGCTCTGAAAGGTTGCTCATCCTTTCTGCCATGTGAAGCACTACTTTGCTTTTTTGCAGAACCTGTGCTGCTTTTTTTTATTTTTATTTTTTTGTTCAAGCAGTCTGTCTGTCCCAGATGCCTAAAACATACAAATCTCCTACTGGACTTTGTCCAGAGAGCTCGGGTTGTTGCTTGAAATCTGGGTGACTAAAGGATTTCGAAAGAAGAGATCTCAGAAAGCAATTTCAAAGGAGCTAAAGTCATTGTAAACTCATTTCTGAACTTAGTACAGATTTCAGTTATTTCAGAAGTTGAGGACTGACTTATGGGAGAGGATAATTCCCTTCTGTTGTTAAACATGCTTCTGTTAAAGTAAAAGCCGCACACACACATCTGGAGAAGAAGGCTTTCTCTTTTCTCTCTACTTGTTTTAGAGCTTCACACCTCACCCTTCCTCTGCTGTGCCACAATTCTTCTTGGTTCTTATTGTGGTTTTTGTCATGCTTGGCACTTAACTTATTTGGCCCTTTTTCAAGGAGTCTGGGTGTGTGTGTGTTTGTTTTTTAGGGTGAGGGTAGGGAGAAACACCTAACTTTTTTTTTTTTTAATCCAAGTCCTTATATTTGCATCCCATTGAGAAATTTGACTTTATTTGAGAGTTGCAATCTGAGACGTTGCCAAGTTCGATCTGTACAGGCTTGGTGCAGTTATGCTTCTGGCTTTTATAATAAATAAAAACAAAGGACCACTGGTTCAGGTAACCGTTTTGCAAAGTACTTGTATGAATGGTATTGCAACATATTGTAGGGAAGGAAAACAAGGCAGACAGACGAAAGGTTACCGAGAAAGACGATTGATGGCAGTGGAAAAACTGAGATGAGAACAGAGGAGCCTGGGGAGGCTGCTTACAGTTGTATCAGTTATATGCGCGAGAGTCTTTATGGAGGTAGAAAAGAATGATTTGTTTCCGTGTTTCTCCAGCCTCACCTACCTCTTTCCCTCAGTACCTTTTTTAATGGACCGAAATGTCAGCCCCCTGGAACTTTTGTAAGCGGTCTCGGCTGTATCCTGTTTTGCCAACTTCAGCAGGTAAAAAAAAAAATAAATATATGCTAGACCTGTCTACCTCCTGAAACCATGACTCTGGCAGTAAATCGTGGGGTTTACTTTTAGGAAGAGATTCTGCTTTGTTCATTGCGCAAACTTAGCTCCCCTTTCCTACTGGCCTGTGTGTGAAGTGTGCGCCGTACGTGTTAGCGCACGTTAGTTTTTTGAGGAGTAGCACCGTTTTGGCCTCTCCTGCTTTGTGTCAGAGCCTCCTCAGTCTGGGATGTGCAGAGCGGTTTGGTGGAAAATAGGAAGACCACCCTTCTTCCAGAAGCAGCCCAGTGCTGGTATAAAGCACGTAAATGGATTCCTAAGGACGAATTGCCAATCCCCAAGCATTCAAAAGTAGTGAGTCAGTCCTCCCCCTCTTCCCTAAACAATGCAGTGCTAAAAATAGGGGAGGTTTTTGCCTCCTAGGTTTTCAGTCTTCAAAATTCACATTTTTGACCTTTTCCCAGCTAAGCATTTTTTTTCTTTAAAAACAAACCAAACCCATAAGACTGAGGTGTTCATGTGCAATCACCTGAGCCTCAGGTCTGGGGCTTTAAAGGAAGTCCTGGAAGCTGCAGGAGCAGTGGTGGTCGGCCCGGCAGTGCTGGGGCCGTGGGGAGCCGTGCAGCAGCCATGCTTTTCTGGGTGCAGCAGCCCACCGAGGGGCACGCAGCAGGTAACTTGCCTGTGAGCTGTATACCGTTGTCGCAGGTTAAACATACCAGGATTTCTCATGACTCTTGCTGCCTCTAGGAGAAAAGTTTGCTGCTTGCAAAAATCTCCTTTAGAGAGGAGAGAGATACTAGATGACTTGACAGAAGCTTTGCATGAGGTCTGCAGAAGCCTTTGGTTCAGCTGCGGCTGGGATTTGTTTCTATTTCTATGTTAACTTCCCCTTAATTAACATTCTTATTCATTTGTCCCAGTAATTTCTTTGCATCAGCTGCAATCAGAACTATTAAAAGTATTTGGGTTAAGTTGTTTCCATATGTGGGAATTCTCCTCCTCTTAGTCTACTTGAGTTTATCAGGCATAGTCTGGAGGAATGAACCTGAGATCAGTCAGTAAATGAGGTTTTTTGAATTTCACTTCTCACTTTCAGTTTGCATATTAAAAATTGTGCTTTCCCGTATAATACAGCTATGCTTTCTTATACCAAAATCTCATTCTGTGGATTTGTTAATATTCATACCTCACATTGAACGTAAGAAGTGCCAAAATGCCAAACCCCAATGTCAATTTGTGGGTTTTTTACTGTATCAGTATACTCAAAAATAAACGTAATACCCCATGAGCAGAATGACACCAAAGGGACCTCTTGCAGATTACAGATTCCAGTCCCTTTTACCTGCTGCTTCCAAAAAACACCCCTGACTGCAAAGAAAAAAAAAAATCAATAAAACCTCTGCCCCCCCCAACTCTCTTTTTCTTCCTCTGCTGTCAGCAAAGGGTGCAAAAAGGAAGGATGAGGAAAGGTCACCAAGTAGCAAGTATGCTTATTCTCAGCTACAGGTGTCGCTATATGAATCATCAGATAACCTGCACCCTCAGATAATAAAAATAAATAGAGTAAATACATACTATAATACCAAATATAATAAATACATAGTATAATAAATAGTGTGTGTATATATATATATATATATATATATATAGAAATAAATAAAAGTAAAACTAATCAATGTAAGTAAATAAGGATATGAGGAAGATTCAAAGGAGCTAATGGAAGAAAAAAGGATCCTGGGATAAACTTCCCTCCAGTCACCTGTACTTCTGCTTAGATGTAGTTTATTCTGCAGATTACCAGGCTTTTTGTATGTATAATCTGCAGGTTAATTGATTCAGTTTTGAAAGTTCTCTAAAAAAAGGTATTTAGAGAAGATGAGGTCTTTTGTTTGGATTTTTAGTGGAAATACTTCTCTGGTGCTTGTGGTCAGTGAAGTATGAATAATGCTGCTATGAAGAAAGTCCTGTTTCCCCTTCTGCTCCCCACTGGACTTTGGAAAAGGGTCTTTGCTTTATTTGGAACAAATACTTGTTTGTAGAGTACATTATATAAAAATGTTAGTTTTTGGGGCTTTAAAGAAACATTCTGATACAAAAATCATACCCAATGTTGACCTGTTTTTACTTGCATCAGAATAACAGATCTGAAAGAAGGGAGGGCAAAGCTGTGTGCTGATCAGCGCTTCCAGCACGTGCATAGGGAGCCCCACAGCAGTAGGTGCCCTTTGGTTAGCCCCGCAGCAACAGGTCGCAGAAGAGTTCCCCCCTGGAAAGGGGAAACATTGGGAAACTCTGGAAGTTCTCCATGTTCCTGTAATGGCCTTTTCCCTATGGATGCACACCTATGAGACTTCTTAGTGGAGGGCTTACGATGGCTTAAGATTTTACAGCTCATGCTGCTTTAAAAAAAAGAAGAAGAAGAAAAAAAGACTCCAAACTGAGGTCCTAGGGCTGCATGTTTCTCTTTTTGCATAGGCAAGGGGGGTTCTTGCATTCCTCTGCTCTGCTCTGGAGAGCCTCTCTTCCACCTGCTTTTCCCCCCTTCGTAACCCACCTGCTGCCATGCCCCTTTGTGTGTGCTCATGTCCACCCCCTCCATTACAGGCGTCCCTGATGCTCATCCCAGGGGGCTGTGTGTTTGGCCCTCTCCACCAGATGTGTGCCAGATGCTTTCTGGGAGTCTTGGACAATGAACTTCCTTGTGCAGGAGCTGTGCGTTTCATGGTTCATCTCTCCTTCCGCAAGGAGGGTGTCCCCTCAGCTTTCCTTTGCTTTGCCCTGGATGCTCTGTGCGGCTGTGTCGATCCCTCCTCCCTCCTGCCCCTTCCTTGCCTCCCCACCCTTTCAGCTGCTGCTTCTCTTTCGTTCTGGAGATGGGTGATTCAGGGCATCGGCGCGTGAAGATATATAGTGAGGATGGGCCAGTTGAGAGGAAGGGCGGTTGGTTGAATTGTTAGGCTGGAGAGTGATAATGGGGCAAACTAGTTCCTTGCTACAAAGACATTGACAAACGTAGCTGAAGCTCTTTGTATTCGAAGTAGTTGCCAGGAACTCCCTTCCCCTCTTCCATTTCTTTCTTCTCTTTCCGCCCAGTTCTGTTCACTCATGCCTAGAACTGTTCTCTGAAATTTGAGAACTGAGCTGCAGTGTCGCAAGTTATATTTCGGAAGCTGGTAGCCAACTGGTCAGTCTGAAAAACAGAGAAATGTGATTGAGTTGAGCGTGGAGTCTGGCTTTGTTAAACCAAATGCTTAATGATGTGGTAGGTAGCTAACTTGAAAACCCTAATAAAGACCATGGAGTAGCTGGAAGCCAAGCCTTTTCTGTTATGAAGAAGGCTGCTTCTCCATATTTGTTGTTTCAAGACTCACGTTCTCAGGCTGAGACTTGCATCTTTCCCAAGCCTGTAGCATTCTCATGAAAGGTCCCATGAACTTTTTTGGCATGTAGTTTGCAGCCAGATGAGAGGTTTCTGGCATAATTTGAGGTGAATCCATTAGTTGAGATATGGTTCCAAAAAAAAGAAAAAGTATTTTTTTTTATTTAAAAAGTGACTTAAAAGTGACTCTTAAGTATCTTTGAAATGCATTTTCGTACCAGGTCCCCAGCAGAGATTTGCATGTATTGACATACGTTTGAAAAGCAGGGATGCAGAAAGGTGCTCTGCCAGCTTTCCGCGGACTTTGAGAGACTTGCCGTAACGTATTGAAAAGTTGTAATTCTAATGCAGACGAGCCTGTCCCTTTCTCCGGACGCTGGTGGGCTTTACAATATGAGCTGGTGGTTTGGGTGCGTCGGTCAGAACGACCCCTGCACGTTCCTGCTCTTCCAACCCGTTGTCTTCTCCTTTGGGGAAAAAAACTGAAATTAGAAGAGTGGCACATGTCCCTTTCCACTAGTCCTGCTCTTGAATAAACTGCACTGGAATTATTTTTGGCACCCCTTCTGGGCTGCTGATAAACCGTGCAGATGCCCTGGAGCTGGCCACTGGGCTGGGCTGTGAGCACAGCACCGTAGGAATGCGACTCTTCTGCTTTCGGGGCCAGACCGGGGCTCAGAGCAGTTAGGCAGCTTTTGCGGGGTGCGGAGCAGGAGCCGAATGTCTCGTAACCGCGGTGCCAGCGTGGGGGCTGCTGGGGAGCAGAGCGCGGAGATGCACAGTAGCTCTGCACAGGAACAGCACTCTCCCGTGAGAAGAGGAGGTGCTTACCTGGTGGGAGCTGTTTCCTGCAGAGCCCATGTGAATTGGAGGCAAGACTGGGTGCAGAAGTGCTCCCGGCTTTCCTGAAAGCAGTTACCTCCGTATGATTCTGCAGGAGGCAGCTCAGAGCCTGCAGAGTTTGTTAGCTGTGGCTTGGCTTCAGCTGTGGCGGATCCAGGCTGCCTTCTCCAGAACGAATGGGATGTCAGCCCTGGGATCCCTGCTGCCACGCTCGCAGGGCTTTTCCCCTTCTCTGAGTGGTGCAAAATGGACTGTGGTTGCTGATGGAACAGTAATATAGTGCATTTTTAAGAACAGTGCTACAGCACGTCCTTGTTCTCCCTAACTCGGTGAAATGCAGTCTCCTACGCCCGCAGCTGCCTTTGCACCCAACATGTTGGGTAGCTATTGCAGAGAGCGAGGGCTGAGAGGAGAAGTGCTGGTGCTGCCGGAAATCCTCATGAGAGAAATGAGCAAATTTTGAAGTGCTGCTGCCCAGTAAAAGAATTGGCACAGAGCAGCGCTCAGCTTCTTGCCCTGCTTAGCAAAAGTTTTTCAGGTGAGAAAATATGTTTCAGCAGTGCCTGTTAGGGTACTAGGAACAGGAGAAAAGCAGTGATGGGGTTCAAGGGGTGACACTGTAGTTCTTCAGCCACTGCTGAACTTTTAATCTGTGTATTTTCTTTTTTATTCTATATGTGTGTATATAATAAAAGGATTTAAGAATCCTTAAAAAATGTGCCTTCCCTCAAATGTCTGGATCTTTTATTACAGCCGTAATTTTGATTTAACTGTGTTTACAACAGCAGCGCTCAGACTTTCCTGCTGGGTACCTCTCTGAGGATGACTTTTGGAGGAGTGGAAAGTGCTGGTTGCTGTGGTGTTTCTGAAGAGATGGCTGGGGCAGAGACAAGGCAGTTGGAAGGAGACCCTGTCATCTGCACAGACTTTATAGTTTTGTATCAGCCATTCTTTTTTTTTTTTTTTGTTTTAGTGGCGCCTCAGAAATGCCACCTGGATATATTCCATTCCTCCTGCTACAGTGGGAGGAGAGCTTGCTCCCAAGTATGAGAAATGTTGTCGTAAACGTTGTGGGTTTTCATAATAACAATACTGTTTTTTTAATTACTGGTAATAAATTATGATGTCTCTCTTGGTTTGGAATATAACAACAGAAGTATGTAGGCACTTTAATATATAAAAGGTGTGATGTTACAGAACTGCATTGTTAAATTGAGGACGAATTAGCTGTACTACCACATGTTATGCAAAGCAACTGGATAGCTAATGAGACCACAGTGCTTCCCTCCCTTCCCAGACTTATCCCTGCTAGGCTGCTTCCTAGCATCACCCACTAGAGGTGAAACTGGTTGTGGCTGTGGAAGTCAGACTGCTGCTGGGGAGGATTTTGGCAGCATAGTTAGTACGGGGTATGTGGCTGGAACGAGCAAGTGCTGGGCTTGTTTTTACCACTATGGTTGTTTGGACTTGTGAAGAACAAGTTTTAACTGAGAAAGTGGTAAAGGTATCCTGGGATTTCTGCCTACCCTAAAGGGTATAAACTCGTGTTGAAATCAGCTAAAAACGTGCTAGAAATGATGGGAACTCTATTGCAGGTTTTCCTAGGGCAAAGAAAAGATGATGACGTGTATGTTTCCATCTTACTTCTTACTCTTCTGCCTGTAAGACGTGAGTTGGCTTTTGTATTAAAGCCATAGTCAGACAAACACTTCTTTTGATGTCAGCATTTGCACAAGCTCTCTTTATTCCTGTACCTGTGCACCTTTCAGTTGTGCCTGTACAAGTGCTTGAGTGAGCGTCGGATGGGCCAGACTGGGGAGCTGATCCATACCGGCATAACTCTTTTCCCCCTGGAATCTTTTAAAAATCGTCTCCCCGCTGTAGCTCACTGCTCAGCCACAGAAACAGTTGTACCAGGATGACTGAGGGCAGATGAGCAAAGAAGGGTGGTTGTTCAAGCATTTCTAGAACGAAATGCTTATCAAACTACACTTCATTAGCATGCGCTTTGCAGCGTGTGCTGCTGTACAGAAAACTTCTTAAAGGGTCAGTCGTATGGCAGAAAGAGGAATGTATGAAAAGGCTTGAAAATCAAGTGTGTTTAGAATATAAAGAGCAAAATAAAAAGATGAGCTATGAGTTGTGGCTATGTATAGCATGACATCTGCCAAATATTAATTGTGGCTTTCTTTCCCTTTTTTTCAGCTTCTCAACAAAGATGCCTCCAAATGGGAAGGCTTTACATTTTCACCCTTCAGTTCTACATTTTGGAAAGCAGTGAGTATCTTACATTATTGTTCCTTCAATTAATAACGAAGTGGGGAGAAACAACCATACCCGGCTGTGTTTGGGTAAAGAGCATTAGCTCAGATCATTCCATCCTCTGACAAAACCAGAAATAGTACTTGCCGCAGAGTTGGCGTTCTGTTTCTAGCCTTGCAGTACTTTGAAGTGAAATGAAAATCAACTTAGTTCTATGAAGAAGGAAAAGGCAAATCAGTTTTTCATACTAGTTGTTCATTTCTTGGTTAGTTGCCTTTATAGATGAGAGGGAGCTTGTTACTTCCTTTAATTTCTCCTGAAAATAAAACCCAAAAAACCACAGGCAAATATGCGTGTAGAATACTTAAGATTTTTGAGATCTCCTATAAGAAAACTTCTAATTTTTAATGATAATCAGTCTTTGTTCCATTAATAACCAGAGAAGACACATGAACGCCTTTGTATGTTAAAGGAATGTTCCCAAGGCTGCACAGAATGAACATATAAGCTGGTTTTTAGGATGTATTAGCTAAAATGTAAGTCTTGAGAGAATCATTGTTTTAAATGACAAAACAAGACTTTGCTCATTAGAACTTTTTTTCTTCAAGAAATTGTGCCCAGTAAGGGTTGGATTTTTTTTTCATAAAGTGCTACTGACCGAAGTGGGTTTTGGATAGGTGCAACTCTTACATCCCGTTGTTTCTTACTTGTATTTTAAAGAGCGAAATTTGTGTGGTACGTTTCCAAAGAATAGTTGCAACTGGCAAATTGTTGTATATCGGCATGTTTTAGTGTGATTTGTGTTTGTTGCTTTTTGTACATTGCCTATGCTTATAAATAATTTCTCTGTTTTCCTCTCTAGATTACTGGGGCTACCCAGAGCTAAAATGCTGCATGCCTACAACCCTAGTAGAGAGAGAGAAGTTGTAGTGAATTCAGTGTTTACAGCTACTAGACAGTTTCATGTGTCTCCTGTTCATAGCAGGGTGAGTGTTGATGTACTTTTGGAAACTATGCAATGGCCAAATGCCAAACTTTCATGCTTTCGTTGGCCTAAAGTTTTCATTCTGTGTTCTCTCTTCGTGCTGTTTCTTAGGACCTCCAATTTTTTCTTCTCTCTGTTTTTGCTAGTGCTTTTTTGCTCGCTTTTACGTAGATAGGTGAGGGAGAAGATGTCCAAATTCTGCAGTAAGAAATGTATTTTATGGTAGTTCAGAAGGAAAAGAATTCTTCAATGTTAAATTGGCTGTTTAAATCTTTCTGCTGTATGCAGCATTATGCAGTCATTCACAGGCGTGTGGGTGTTTACAGCCTTGAATTTTCAGTCTTTTCAACAGTCTTGCATGTTCCTCATTAAAAAAAATTAGAGTGAAATGTTTTTATGCGTTTTGTATTGTGTTTATGAACATAATTGCCATGTTATCTAAGACCATTGTTTTAACTCTGATTTTTTTTTTTTTAATGGAGTATAACAATGTAATGCATGTTAAGAACGAGTTGCTGTCATCTCAGTTTGATGAAGCCCAGGCTTCATCCTCTGCTGATGTGCGAAGGGTTTTTTATATGCTTTTATCTGATTTGTATTTTTACTGTGGCTAAATGGGTATTACTATGAAGAAATAAACTTGATCATGTTTTCTGGTTTAGACAGACCTATGTGGTTACTAATTGTTTTGCCCAAGTTAGCGTTTGACTCGTTTGACTATATGTGACAGAGGAGGTTGATTTGCTTTGTTGTAGGCATCTGCATGCAGAGAAGTGTTTTGGCAGATGCAGGGACTGTTGATGTTGTGCAATGAAGCATTTGTGTAAAAAGGAGTCTTGATCGACTAGGCCTGAGCTGGCCTAGGCACTCCAGATACAACATGGCAATTTGCTGAGTGCTCTCTGTTCTTCTCTGTAATGCGAGTTGAAAATTATGGGCAGGTGAAACTTTTCAGGACTGAGGGGCTGACTGACTATCAATGCGATCTATAGATACAGATATACATGTGGAAGCACCGCTATTGAGCGACACTACCGAATAACAGGTGGCATGGTTAACTGCACTGAACAAGCTTCTGTGTCGTCTCCGTAGGTGATTCCAGCGATGGGAAACATTTCTTTCAGAGTGCTCTTTCTGCCAACAGAAGAGGGCAATATTGAAAGTTCATTATTTATAAATACCTCATCTCATGGAGTACTTTCATATCAGGTAGCTTCTCTTAATTTGACTGTGTTTTGAATTTTTGTGCGTCTTAAAAAGTGATTCTCGTGTTTTGGACTTAGAAACTTTGAACTTTCAGAATGTATTGGATTCCCGATACCAGTCAGGTAAATGAATAATGTTTACTGTTATGCCTTCTTCAGATCTCCCTAATCTCTTCATCTGTCATATGTGCATATGATTAAAGTTACTACTGTTAGTGGGGTTGCTTGCAATAGTAAAAATAAGTGTATTTGTATATGTGTACTTGGAAGAACATGGTCTTGTCACTAATTGTTGATTCCCAAATCATACTGAAGCCTAGAATGTGCTGTGCTAGAATGTAGTTGTCACAGAAAACATTTAGGAAATTTTTTAGGTCGTCTTCAGCACCGTTCAGTAGGTTTAGGTTCCTTAAAATATGAATGCAGAAGTAGTGGGTCAGCCATTGAGGCCACCTCTTAATCTGATTAACTGGGGATATGAGCAAATTTTAAGGTTTGTTTTGTTTCTTACAAGGGGTATTATATATTTTAAATTCTTTACCTTTATTAATTTATTTTGTTAAAGGAAAATCTAACTTCAGTCATTTCAAAACAGCACCAGCTTTAATCAACTGTCCACCTCTTCCAGCCCCACACGTGGATACTGTGCTGGAAAATAAAGCCCCTTTAAAATAGATAGCATAGATCAATTCAGTCAAAATGCAGGTGTTAGAATGGAAGAATTGCCATTGTCTGGGACTTGTTAGGGATAAACCCAAATTTGGTGGGAACCTTTCGACAAAGATGAAGGTACAGTACATTATAGAGTGATAAATCTTTTTTCTTTTGTGTCTGTCTCTTTGCATTCACTCCTGACCCCTTGTTTTATTACCCAGTCAGCTCAACCAGGGCCTTTTGTGACCCAGCTGCAGGGAAGCAGTTGTCGGTGTCACCAAAATATCAGTTTATCTCCTGTTGGACTGCTGCTAAAATCAGTAACGTACCGGTTTTCATGAACAGTTTCACCAGCCATCCATAATAGAGAAAGAAAGTAACTGTCCATGATGTCAACTTACTTTAGGTTCACAGTGTCAAAATTGGGCATAACTTTAGTGGGTGATGCACAGTTACAGTGTTCTTGAGAGCACAAAAGCCTCGAAACGTTTTTGTGTTTGTAATGCATTTGTATGTCTACAAGTGTATACGGAAGATTCACCCAAATGGAGAGAAGGTACCATTACAGTAAAATACACAGAATACGTTGTATTCTCCTCTAATTAAAATGTGTGGATTTTTTTTCCCTATCTAAAAATAATTTAAGATTTCTTTGCATGCCAATAAGTGAAAAACCCCAAGGGATTTTCTTGAAGAGGAGGAAAAAAATCATCGGAGATGATCTAGCATCTCGTTGTCATAAACTACTCTTGGTAGAATGGGATATGAATGTAGTAGTTAAAAAAAATTGAATTAAGGAAAATTCAAATTAAAGTTAAATTAAGGATTATTACCAGATTCCATATATATTTCATATATCCAGATATGTGTATTGTAATTACCCAAAGAATAGTAAGAGAGTTTTGATATTTTCTGTTTTGAGGTAACCTGGTGCTCTGCTGATAAGCACTTTTCTTTTGTAATAGTGCCTGACACTAAAGTGCGAGTTATATGTGTAGTTACTTCCCACCATGCAAATTCCTTTTTCTAAAGTATCTCAAGTTTTAAAAGAATGTGTTATAGTCAGTAGCCAGTCTGTTTCTTGGAGTTCTTATTAGCAAAGCAGCTTTGTATGTTATAGTAATAACTGAAATCCTAAATGTTGTTATAATGAATTTTTTCTGCAACAGGTTTTTGGGACGGGAAGTCTGAAGTCTTCTCCCGAAGAATCTGGAGTGCAGCTAGCAAATGCCTATTTACTGCTACCACACATTCAAAACATCCAGGCTTCGCAAACACTGGTATGGTACACGTTTCAAATAGAAATAAAGCATTAATCTACTGAGACATAGAAAATTTTTGTTCTCAGGTTGCTGGGACGCAAAGAACGTTAACAAAAAGTCCAAGTACCTGTAAGTGCAGGAGTGAGCTTACAAGACATAGGAATACTGTGATGAGCTAGTGTTCTGGTTTTATGAGACAGTCTGTGGCATTTAAACTATTCCCACTTGTTCCTGTTTGTGCTCCTGTGGTGTGCTATCCTCTCAGTTGTGCTGACAAAACTATTTGTGAGGCCCTGCTGTGAACCAGATTGGAGAACTAAACAAAAAAACCCCAAACCTCTATGTTACAGGGCTTTTTGGTTTTGTTTTTATTTTGTTCAGTTTTTACCTCAGATCAGTTCCCCGTGCTTGTTCACAACAGGGCCGCACAAACAGTTTTCCACTTCGTTAAAAGGCATGGCATGCTGTGCGGATGAAAACAAGACCTGGGAGTTGGGCTGGCGTGTCCCCTTCTGCCAGCATCAATGTTGAAGATATCAGATTCACCTACCTCCGCTTTGCTTAAGCAGGGGACTGTGAAGAATATTGCAAGATAGATTTACAAAGTGTAACCATTTCAAATGGAAGAGAAGCTTAACAATTTCTGTGATTTGGTTGCAATTAGTTATTTCCATAGTCCATGCCATGCAGAACGATCTTTTAGCTTCCCTTTTGCTTTTTCATGGATAACAACGTTAGTAGTTTTACATGTGTTTTTTTATTGTTGGTTTATTTCTCAAAAACATATTTAGAATATTTTAGTGCATATGGAATTTATTATTGTACGTAAATGTGACCTGCATTGGTTGCTTTCATGATGCCTTCTTCTGTTTGTTCTGCCTCAGAACAACTCTCTCCTCAGATCTTATTTTTCAGCATCTGCTATCTGTTGTTTAGGTCAATCTTAGCTTTCTCCAGGATAAGGCACAATTTCCTTGGCTTTCTTTTTTCTCCCTGGACCAGTCTCTCTGCTGTATACACACAAGGGTGCTTGCTTGTAGGCGCACACCGAATCTTGTGAAGGAACCAGAAATCTTAGGTTTAGTAATTTGTTATGATGTAGAACGCAGGGTGGTGGTGGATTTTTTTTTTTTTTTTTGGGCTGCTGTCTATGAAATGTGTCTCTGCAGCTTCGTTTCCAGCTTCATGGGCTGTCTTCAGGTACTTTCTGACGTTTGGAGGCAGACTCTGCTGCTGTTTCTCATTTCCATCTGAATTCCTGAGTAGAGAGGTTTTGGGGAGCGTTTGACATTTTCCTTTCTGTGTAATGAGGAACATTTTCCGCCACTTTATTTCTGTAGAGTACAAGCTTGAGGTCATGTTTGGCAGTACAGAGTGGTACCACCTGGCACCAGTCTTGCCTCAGTACATGAGTTGTGAGGAGAGCGTTGACTCACTGCTTCTAGCTCCGGGTGTGATTATTGTGTGCCTGGCTATAATTGGGGAATTACTCTTCAGTTCATTGAATTTTATGAATTTGGACAAAAATAAAGAAACACTGGGACAGGTTCTGCAACTCTCCGTTGAAGGTTGTAGGCCAGATCCAAATACTGAAAAGTAGCTTCTGGCTTGAGTTTGGGTCCCTTTTAGAATGATTTTGGTCTGCAGATATCTGTCCTCTCCAGAAGTGGCTCTTTTGATTTACCCTATTTACGATGTAATACAGATCCGATAAAAACTGGTAGGATTCTTTCCATTGATTCCAAAGGGTAAGTGGAGGAATGGGACTTTATTCTACCTGTGCGTATTTACAATCAATATTAGTCGCCTGTTTCTTGTCCGGTTTATATTTAAAGCTCAGAAGCTGTGGGAAGAAGAGGCCTATGAAGTTCTTGTGAGTGACTACACACATGAAAACATATGGTTACATAAATATTGAACAAACAATGGAGATTTGTAGTAACAAAACAAAAAAGCATTTAAACCAAAAACGATCACACCTACTTAACTGTGCATTGGTTTCTTCCTGTTTATTTTTCACTGATGTAAAACAGTAGTGTAAGTTTAGGATAGCATAAGCTTTGTTTGCACATCCCTTGTCTTCTTGGGGTGGATGAGTTGTAATATTGGGCGACAGTCTGATAAGCTAAAGAGATCCTTGCGTCTAAAGTCTACTGACACTGCTTGGAAAGCTGTGAGAAAGCTCAGTGGGTGCTCCATCCTGTGTCTCTCTCTTTCTCTGTTATCTGGTGTTTTAAAGATGTTTGTGTTTAAGCAGATAGTACTGAAAGTGACATGCTTGATCACTGAGGCCGGAAGGGTAACAACCTTGTTTAGTCCGAGCGTGTGGGTAGCAAAGGGGCTTCTCAGAACTGGTGGCTGCTTTGTTACCGTTGCTCCAAACACTTTTTCTTACTCCTCTGATGGCTGGAACCTACCTCTGATTTCCAATGTGAATTTATTTTTGGTCAGCTTATATTTGTTTGCTGTGCTATACATTCAGTTTAAATAACTCTTCCTGCTTCCGATGCTTACCCGAGACGGTCTTTTTAGGTGGCATTGCATCTTCCAGCTTTTGCTTTGCCAGGCGAAGCAATCTGTGCCCGATAGTACCTTCATATGTGGTGGGTTCTCCATTTTTTAACCAACCTGGCAGCCCTTTTCTGCAGTTCTTCCAATGTGTAACAGTTTCTTTTGAAGGTGAGTGGCCAGAATTGTACGTAGGGCTATCGATGAAATTTTGCATCAGCAAAAATAGCCGGACCTTTCTTTTCATCCATCATTCCGCCAGTTTTTTTTTAGCAGAAAGACTTGTGATGAGTTGAAAAAATGTTGCCTTTACTGCTGTTGAATTTCCCCTGCTTTCTGTTACTCTGTTCTTCAAAGTTTCAGCTTCTGAAGGTTTTGGAACCAGTGTGCTCTGGTTATGGTCCTGCATCCCAAAATTTTTGGGATCCTGGCTCACTAGCTGTGAAGTCAGAAGAGCTGTATCCAACCTGATCAATTCATAGTATGTCCACATGTCCATTCAGCAGAAGCTAGTTACGACTAAGCTATAGCAGATGGTGGAGCCCATTTAGGTCATGTTTGTTTATCCAGCTTTTGGATATAGTCTTTGCTCCAGTTGCCTGATTTTTGACATTGTTTAGTATTTGCATGGCACTTACAGGGCAGCGACATCAGTGCCTTATTGTGTTCAAAGCGTTGTACAAACATACAGGAAATGCCTGTGGAGGAGCAAACTGCAGGGAGGGATGTCTTATCAGAGGACATACAGACATGTTTTTGCCGACTTCCCAGATGAGTTTGGAGTTTATGAAGCAATAACATGGGCAATTATTGCAAGGACTGGCAGGAACTAAGACTCCTTAAGTTAGGTCTTGTGCAGGTGAACAAAGGATCAGAGAGGGAATGCGTGCTAAGTGTGTTGTCTGGGTGTGGAGAAGGAACGTAATAACATAGTGGAGTTCTCCTGGTGTGCCATTGTGTTAAGTGCCTGCAAAAACCTGATGAAACTCTGCTGAGCAATCATTGTTACAGGAATAGTTTATTAATGCCAGTTCAGTTATAACAGAGCAGAAATAGCTCTTCAGGGCCAGGGATTGTCCTGGAAGGAAACTTTGAAGTACCATCCTTCAGGTGGAAAGGGAGGCTTGTTCAACGTTTTGTTCTTTCTGCATTACAGTATAGCCAAACTCCAGGAAGCGGTTTGCACTCTACAGTCTTGATAATCCAGGAGCGTCTCCATGAAAATCTTGAGAGAGTCGTGCCTGGTTGACAGGGTATCTAGGACAGAATAAAGCATTCTCTCCCTAAAAGCGGCCTCAGTTCAGCAGTCGTTTGGGGGTTGTTGAGCTGGCCTGTGCCAACAGTCCAGTTATGCTCTGTTTGAATGGATGAAATATTTTGTAGGTAATTGCCTACTGTTGTCTCCCAACTAGAATCCTAGACCTTCTCTTGGGGAGTGGAGCTCCTTGCCCATCAATCAGTTCATTTTTTTGTTTTAACCCTTTCTTTAAGGGGGCCTCTGTCTCTAGCTGGTAGAAGCTGCACAAATGGAGTTCCTACCGATCTTGATAAGTATTTATATTTCACTATAGAAAGTAATCAGGGTTTTGTATTCAAGTCATATAGGGATTGTGGGTGCTCTGTGTGTGTGTGTACATAATGCAATGCATTTATATATATTCGCATATAAGATGAAATACAGGTACCACGTAGCTTTCTGGTGACGGAAGGGAGTGGCAGTGGTTGTACTGTTACACAGTGAGTGCTCTTTCTCAGTTTTCCCTTATATTGTGCCTCTCCTCTTTCAACTCGCCTCTGATGCAAACATACTCTGAATAATTCAACACTCTGATTCATACGCAGTAATATTTACAGTGTAAATGGAATGCTTTCACCATTGAGAAATGTGGACATGGTCACCGTGGGTTTCTTTTCTTGGAAACTCTGCTTCTGATATTTTCTTCTTCTAAGATTCTTTATTTTCTTCTCTTTATGGTTATACCATCTTACCAGTGTTTTAAGGCAGTAGGCGTGACGGTTATGCATATATTGTCTGCCTCAGATAAATGAAAACCCTTTTCCTTTTCTGCTGATGTCTTTACAGAGAAGAAAAAAAATTCCCAATAGAAAGCAGATTAACATTGCGCATAAATACACCCAAATAAGATATTTGTCTGTGTGTTTTCTTAGCAGCGTCACTCTTTTAAGGCAACAGTTTCTCATGTACACATGGGCCACGTCAAGAAAAGGAGTTGAAGCAAAACTCTGGAAAAACATGATTTAGCTGAATTTTTATGGAGGTGGATTTCTTAAACTAATTTAAACTACCATAGCATTGAATAAAGGCTAACAACTCCTTATTTATGACAGTGAAAACCATAGAATTCTCCTAAGGAGCACTGACAAAGGAGGTTTATCTGACCAAATAAGTAACCCCAAAAGTTGCTCTTTATGAAATTCTAGTGCCTTGTTAAATTCCATTACAAGGCACGGCCACGGAGTGTCAATAAATGATGCATGTTTTGGGGCCACGTGTTTTCTCTGCTTTCAAAATCTGATGAGGACAGAAGAGTTTGCAGAAAGAAATAAGCTGGTTGGGGTTCACACCCCCCGCCTCCCTGCCCCAGGCCCTACCGGAGAAAGAAATGCATGTTTTGAAGTTACCATTAATAATCTTTGCAGAGGTTAGATCGCCCTCTTGTGTGAACGCTCAGTCCTTCTGGTGTGAAATCCTGTTGAATTAAGACTGCAGAACAAATGTTGGCTCTCTTTTGGCTGACTGTTACAAAACTGTACCCCATGATATAAGTGAAATGTCGTACATATGGTAAATCTAATGTGTTCTCAAACGTACCCTGTGTCCTGATATGAAAAAGAGAAGACATCCAGCATTTTGTACAAAAGTTTCTGAAGCCAAATGCAGATACAGAGTAGGTTGTTGGATATTTTTAAACCCTTTCTTCACAACTTTGCTTTCCAGCATCAAATTCTTTAAATTCTTAAAGTAATGTGCAGTAAGTTGCAGTGACATCTTCAGAAGCTTGTGTCTGCGGATGCCTCGTTTAGATTTAGCTAGGTATCAAAAGAGAAACTGGATGGGGTTCCATGTCAGTCCCCAAATCACCGAGTAATTTAGGTATAATTAAGGTACCAATAAAGAGAGTCACAGAACTCTCATTATGAAAATTTTTATTTGGATTCAAGACACACTGGCTGAGCCGTTTGTGGAATTAATTCGGTGATCCAGATTTCCAAATAGCTGTCACCAGCTATGCTTGGCTTTGTCGCTGCTGTTGCCTCATTAGATTTATGAATGTTTTACAAGCTGGCACAGTTAATGTTTTTTTTTTTTTTTAACTTTTCCCTTTCCAATCAATAAAAAGGTGAAACAAGTATTTTGTCTGTCCATTTTGGCACGAAGCCTGCATATCAGCCAGTGTCCAAAATATATTACTACAATCTTAGCCTAGCAGCTGTATTTTGGAATACAATCAGCAAAGAAAATATACAGAAAACAAGCAAGAAAGCTTTTATATTATACAAAAAAGGCTCTGTTGGATACAGTTTATTGAAGTATGAAAATTTATAAGGGTTGCTCATCTTGATGCTGTACAAATATTTAATAGTCATGTATAATAATAGCTTGATAAGTAAGTAGTTAATGATGGAGTTTCTTTCTGAGAATTGGAGACTGATTACTGAACTACTGTATAGAGTAATTGTATATATTTTTTAAAATTTCCTTACATTGTTGTAACATGCGTATATGGAGACAATCTTACAATCTTTATAAATTATGAAGTGTGAGTCAGATTTATATAACATCTCTTGAAGCAATCTGCTTGACATTTTCTTCACTTTTCTCTCTAATAGGCAGAATCTATGAATGCCAGTCTCTTACATGTTCATCTTGAATGCAGTTTACCTAACAATGCTTATCAGCAAATTAAGGTATGTTTTATTGCCATATTATATCTATTAAGACTTTTTATTTTAATCTAAGTTTAAAGGGGCACTTTCCAGAGCTTTGGAAGTTTTAGCAGCAATGCAATTAAAAATGTCTCAGTTTAAACAGGAGTTGTGCTACATATCACGCTATCACTATTTGGAGAAGGGAAGAACAAAAAAAAAAATACCCCTCCGCTCCCACTAAAACAGGCTTAAGCGTTTTAATATGGGTTACATTACTTCTATAGAGTATGAAAGTGATTATATTCCCGTAATTTCCATTCTCCAGAAACATTTTCGTAAGTTTTTGGTAGTTCATACTAACAAAAGAGCAATCAAAAGAGAGTCTGCAGCCTAGACTGCCTGGGCCGAGTGTTCAAGTGGCTTTGGCTTGGGGCTTTGCTGTGCAAGCCAAATTCTGTTGCTGAAAAGGCCTCTTCCAAAGCTTGGGGCATTTAGGACCCTAGATCTCCTATCACCAGCTAGTGCCATCAAAAGGACTCTAAATATGTGTACATAGCAAATAAGTATTGGTTCATAGTGATGCTGATACTTGATCAGGTATTTTGTTGGATCAGATATGTAGGCCCTGAGCTGTGGTCTGTAGGGCTTTTCTTTTATCCAATATGATTGGGCCAAGACTCTGTAGCTATTTTTCTGTATGCCATATACTGCAGTGGTGCTGTGCTTTGTTTTATTCCCATGTTTGATTCTTGTGTTGCATAGTATTTAAGCCTAGGCTTGAGATGCACTGGAAAGTTTGAGATTGCACATAATACAGCTGCCTACTCTTTGATAGGAGCTTTCTAAAAGCATATTATCCCTGTGCTTAAGTTGCTGCAGTGGCTTCCTCTGTGCTTCTAGCTGTTCTTTCAAGTACTGAGGATTTCTTTGATGCTATGTGAGTTAACTGGCATCCAGTTCTTTGAGACACTTCCCCTCTCCTATTATACCTCATTGCGGCACTTAGGTTAGCTGAGGGTGGTTGGCTGCCAGTTTGCTAGAGCACCTAACGTGCCACGTTTGGAAGTTCTCTCTTCCTCCTCCTCCTGAGCAAATTACTCCTCTTAGTAGGCCGTCAGAGCCTGCGTTTAATGACCTTCATGATGTGATGCAGGACAAACTTATGTTATTCACTGTTGATTGTCCAGTTTGTTTTGCTCGTTGGCTTTAACATTTTGCAAAATGGTGTCTGTGTCTTTATAGTTGCTAAGACCCAGCTGTCTTAACAGCAACCACTACTCCGAATAGGAAATAAGACCCGATTTGTATTTATCTGAAGTATTCTAGCCAGACGACAGTGTTTTCTATTAAGATTTGTACATGTATGTTTGTTTTTTTAAAATTACTTCAGTGAGAAATGGAGACAAAAAGCACAGGATTTGGAAAAATTAACTATAAACAGACCAGTGAACATGAACTGTCTTCCTACCATTAAGACACATGCATCAGTCTGTTTATGGCACATTTTATTGAAGGCAGAGGATTTAACAAAGGAAACTGTTTTGCAGTCCCTGAGGTGAGACTGACTGAGGCAGTTTATAAATTTGCATTCTTTTAAGGTTCAGTGTCCTTTTTAGTTGTTTTTTGTCTTTGTTTTTGCTGTGCTGTCTTTATCTGCACTGTCTTTGGTTTCTGCTGAAAATTTTAGCAGAGGTCCTAACTACTTCTGTTTATCAGCACCTCTGTGCTGAGCACCTTGTCTGTT
Organism: Struthio camelus; assembly: GCF_040807025.1. Classification (NCBI taxonomy): domain Eukaryota; kingdom Metazoa; phylum Chordata; class Aves; order Struthioniformes; family Struthionidae; genus Struthio; species Struthio camelus. Next base: position 38,846,360 of record NC_090945.1, read on the forward strand.
AACTACTACCCTTAAATAGCTTCTCAAGTTATCTTACTGTAATGAAATTTTCCATTTTCGCTCCTACACACACACTGTATCCCCTTGTCTCACTCCAGAGCTGCTGTTTTATGTCCGATGGGCCAATGCTGCTAGAAATGAGCTTAACGGTAAGAATGGAAAATGCCCAACAAGATTTTGTGGAGCACAGACAATACTTACTGGAGAATCTTTTTGTAGTTTATGTAGCAATGGAAAAAACCAAGACCTCGGGTAAGTCCTAAATATGACTATTAATTATAAGAGAAATTGGTTTTATACATACTTTGTAATCTGATGTTCTCACATGAATCAACTTCAGTGACAAATTCTAAATTTTGCAAGTGAAGGAAAAAATCAGTTCAGTTAAACACAACTTGTCAGCCACAGTTGTTTAAGACAGAGTTAGTGTGGAGCCCTCGTCTTTATAAAGGTATCAGTTTGTGCAGTTGTAAGCTGCATCTGTTTTGTTCTTTTTTCTAACCGCGCTTGTACATCTGCATAAATAGTATGAAAAGATGTCGTGGTCCTTGGATTTCTGCAACTGTATGTCTGGTTTCCCATCAATTTAATTAACCATAATAGGACTAAGAAGGCAGAGAGTGGTTTGTATAGTGCTGGGAATAGTGGCCATTGTGGAAAGGGGAAAATGAGGTAATACAGAGGATGTGTGCATCATTTGTTCTTGTCAGCTAGAATTCCACAGGCAAAATAATCAACTCCTTACAGTTTCTTGATAGTACATTTATTGGGTGAACAAATCCTCCAAATCCAAAGGATTTGAAATTATTTATAGAGCAGTCTGTTTGGATAGCTTTGCTTTTTTTTTTTCAATACTGTAGAAACATTTCTGCCCGTTGTACTTTCTGAAGGAAGAAGAAGAAAGGACTGCTTAAGAATCCATGTAGAAATAATTATTTTTAACAATGCAGACTTTGCACGAGTGAAAAGAACATGATCATTTTGTCTTTTGAGAACTTCAGTTCAAGATCTGGTCACAAAACAGTATAGGCGGTTCCCCCGGTGCCTGTTCTGTGATGTGATACGTACACGTGCCTGAAACTCAGATGCTCACTGTAACCCTAGTTTCCCCTGCCTGCGAGCTGCCAATACTTTGTCGTGTTAAATTGTGGAAGTATGTTTATGCTGAGGCTGGTAGAGAATTGTTCGCATCTGTCGTGTCAAGGGTGTCGGCTGTAACACTTTTAATGGTTAAAGTCCTAGTACGTTTTTCAAGCTGTTTTCTGTTAGATATAATGCAAATTACAAGCCCTGACGGGGTTAAAGCTTGGTCACGTAACTGCTCTTGACTTGCTGTCGGTAGGAAGTTCCACGTTTTACTCTGTCGGTGCCGGTGGTAGCTTTACCATATCAAACAGTAATGTTTGCCTGCTTGCTTTCCATCTGAATCGTTAGAGAGAGATGTGGTACTGAGGGAGAGCTCTAACAAAGTGGAACGCGGTACTGCGTTAGTCTGCGTGCAGCGCGTGTGCTTGGTGCCCTGGACTGGGCCTGCAGGTAGGCACGGAGCTGGCCAGCCAGAAACATTGAAGACGAGCGTGTGCTTTAAATCTCATGTCTCTGGAGGATGCGGAGTATCAGCTCACTTGGGATTAACAGCCTGGAGCCTTCTTTTGGAAGGTGGCACCTGTAGCCTTTCTTTCAAGCAGCTGAGCAAAGCACACACGCGCAGAAACTGTGTCTGCTGAAAGGGGAGAGTGACGAAGCGGTGCCTTTTATGTTAGCCTGTGTCTGCTTTTGTAATTCATGTATAAGTAAGGATGAGAACCCAGGTCGTCTTCCTCTGTGGAAACGTTGCGACCACCGTGGTATAGTAATGTCTTGTTCTGTACCACTGCTCTTGTGCTCTTCCCCGAGAGCTTGGAAGTGTCCTGTGAAGAGGGACGTAGCTTCACCAGTATGGCAAAGGGTGGTTACCAAAAACAGTTGTATCACTTTATTGACAGACGGAAGTTGAGTTAAACCCTTCTCCTGACCTCCCAGCTGCTGTTGCTCTAGCCAGTAGGTTAGTGGAATACAAAGAGAGAGGTTCATTCCTGTTTTAAACCCAAAAGTGTCAGGTACCTTATCAGGCTGCACATCACAATTGTTTTCTGACTTACCATTCAAACAAGGCAAGCCAGGAGTTTGTATAGGTGCGTGCACGTGCTGGATGTTTTAACTGGGCTCCCTAGTGCTGGTGATACTTTGGCCCCTAGACCGTTAGCTGTCTTCCTTCCCCTCAGCTGTGCCTCCTGCCTCGCTGCCTACCAGGAGCAGAGGTGCTGCCTGAGGCCAAAAGTCTTGTTGAGTGGTTTTCTACTCCATTACAAAAGGATTGCCAGCCCAAAATGTGGATAATTCCTCCTTTTACATGGGAATTGTTATTATTGTTGTAAATATTATTACTTTTTAAAATTTTTCATCGTTGCTACTTCTTGTATGAGCGTCTGACGAAGCAAGAGTGCTTTGACCTTCCTGCTTACCTGGGTGTTCGTTCTTTTAAACAGGTAATTCCACAGTAAACATGTATGTGTTGCATTCTGGGAACAGCCTTGTGCACATACAGGTAATTATGTGCTTCATGAGTCATATCTTAAGGCATCGAATTTGACTGGGGAATTAATTAGCTCACTGGTTTACTATCTGTGAGCAGACTGATTTTTTTTCTGATGGCAAATGTCAGGTTTCTGTATTTTTAAAATGTGCCCAAATATCTAGTAGATCTTGTAGATTTTATAGTTCAGTGATTTTTTTTTTTAAGATGTAAGAGCTGTTAACTTGAATAAAAATCCACGTGTTGATATAGAAGATGTGAAAAAAAGTGCAGATATTGGCTTGCAAATTTGCCAAGAACATTCATACAGGAGTTACAGTAGTAATTGTAGTGATGCTACAAGGATCATTATATCTTGTCTTAATGCAGGACATACGGCAGTTGTCACAGAAAGAGACATCACCTGTGGAGTTTGAGCCAGTACTGCTATCTTCTTCACCTACAAACTTTACAAAAGTTGCTTCCATTTTTTGTAAAGGTACAGTATACCTGTACTTGCAGATAACGTGATTAAATAAGGTTTGATTATGAAAAGGTAGCTTTCTTCAGCAGATGGAGACCCTGAAAAAGCTCAAAATTAACTTGTCTGGAAACTTTTTAGGAGAGTGAATCCTTTGTGCTAATTGTTTTCACTGTTGTTGTGCATATGCGCTGCCTCTCATGGTGATCTAAAGCTCTAAGCTATGCATATTTCAAAAAGGGGAAGAAAACACTGAAGATTGTTAGCTGATTTTAAAATAAATGTAATTATTGAGAATGTGCTTTTTCAACATCCTTTTATAATTTGCGGTTATTTTTCTATTTCCAATATATTTTCTAAAAGGCTATTGTACTTGGGTGGTCATTTTTATGACAGTTCTTGGCAGGATCATTGAAGAGGCTTGCCTGAGACCAGGCATATTTGTGGAAGAGCAAAAATCAAAATTTAGGAATTCCTGACTCCAGGCCATTTCCTCTTCTGACCACTAGACTGCAGTGCATGGACTTTTCATATTTCTGAAATAGGCTGCTTTCATAATGTCATTGGAACTTATTTTTTCTAGAAGAACAGGGCAAGCAAGAAGAAAGAAGGGAATAAGTTGTGGGATTTTTTTTTTCCACTCCTCTTCAGAGTAGTTTTTCATTTATTGAAAGGGGGCAGCATGCTCTGATAAATGAGAATGCTAGCTTAGGAGGCAGAAATCTGAAGCTATGCCAATGACTCCTGGTTAAAATTGGTCAAGCTTCTCTTAACAGCCTTTTTTTTTTTTGTTTAGCATTCATAAATTCCTCTTAAATCAAGGTTCAGAACCTCTGAAAATTAAGGCATGTTCTTCACCTATGTGAGAAGTGGAACAGTGAATGTTCTCCTTTGAAGAGTTCTTTGAAATCCTGATGTGAAAATCATTGTGGATGTGTTTTTATTCTTCTAGTTGATATTTTATTCTCCTCTATGTCTGTTCTTTGCCCAGCTGCATCATGTGACAGTGAAAGCTCTTACGCAGATGACAAGAGGAAGAATCTGTTGGAAGGCACTACAACACTAAAAGCCTGTCTTTCCTGTCCTGTGATGGAAGGGTAGGTTAACAGTGGATTTTTTTTAAATTTTTACTTTTTAGAAACATTCACTGACATTGTGCAGAATATTGCAACCTCCTTTAAGAGACAAAGTTAGCTTGCTTTGTCACTGTATGGTTCTAAGGACAGCGGAAAAGCTCTTTCCTGTTGTTGCTGTCATTTGTCAAAACAGACTTGTGGCATTTCAAGTAATAGGTCCTTATTTTATACAGCAAGACTTTCAAGATTCGGTAAAAGGATATGCCTTAACAGCTCATAAACACAACACATAAACATTGCTGTGATAAAATTCCACCCTCTTTGTTTCTCCGACATAGAAGCAGCGTAACTGTAGAAAAAATGTTGGGTGAACTCTCTTCTCCTTTTGCCACTTTCATTGGAACTACCATATCACAAAATAGTAGTAGGCAGTGTTGCACTGTAACATAAGAAGAGGGTATAGTGGTTACTTGGCTACTTTTTTTTTTTTAATATTGTTCTTGTCAGTTTTCACTCTGATGTTATGTGTAAATATTCTTAAGGAAATAATTTTGTTCTTCCTCCTTAAAACTCAAAAAAACCCCCCCTAAACCCTACTCATTGTGCAAGAATTGTACAGTTATCTTCTCTTGTGTGGACTTGTGTGTGCTTAAGGACAATTACAGATATATTTGTTTTAATCTGTGCTTACTTACAGATATTTTGACGTAGATCCTTCTGCGGCATTGTTTCATATCGAACCACGTCATAATACTTCAGGTTTGTGGACCATATGGTTTACAAACAACTTTGACTTCAGTGTTGAACTTAATGAAGTCTTTGTAGCCAGAGAAACGAAGAACATTTTAAAGGTAAGTTTTATTTTGGTTTCATGCAAAGTTTTGTCCTTGATTTAAGAATTTAGTCCTTTGACATAAAGAATGGACTCTTTGAAGAACTTGCTGTTCTCAATGCTGGTTGAAATCAGTAAAAAATAAGTTGTTTGCCCTTAACGGTGAGGTCCTGAAAAACTTAGGCCCTCAGTAGGCGTTATTTGCTGTCAGGCTTGCCTGTGGATTGCTGTGTTAGCAACTGTTTTTTTCATTTCAATTGCAGTTGCAGATGCATCAAATTATAGACCAGTCCACGTTCTCAGAATTGTTGCATGTCTCTTTTTGTGTGCTGTAGGATTCAGCACTTCTTCATAGGCTGTACTGGAAGTCTTCAGTACATAGACAAGCTTTCAAGTTTGCAAGGCGAGGGCAATAATTTTACTTATGCAATTGCTTGATTCAAAAGAGAAAATTTGGTTTGTGAATACTCACGTGACGTAGGGGTCTAACTGGCCGCTTGCATATTTAGGAGATTTATATGTGCAGGTTGCATGGATCAGTTGTGGGCGTATAGGAATGTGTAGTAGCAGAAATAAGGCAAAAGAAGAGGAAGTTCACACTTTTCAAGATACCAGTTGTACTCAAAAATATTTTACTAATTTTAATTCAGTTTTCATTTGATTCTTCCTAGATTATGAACTTTGCTGGACCTTTGACTCTACCTCCTGGCTGCTGGAATGTATTTTCTTTAAAATTCAGTGTGAAAGACACTGCAACAAATGTACTTTCTAGTATTTGTTTGACTACAAATGTAGGAATGATGTTTGAAATACCTCTGCAGATTTATTCGACGATGTCCAAGGTATTGTATTCAGCTATGCTGAGTGATTATTATGCACTGCACACCAAACTGCAGCAGCTTCTTTCTTAGGCCAGAAATTTGTCCCTTAGTCCTGAAGGAAAAACTAAACACCAGACTATCACGTGAAACTGTTCTGTAGCTTGAGAAGTTAAGCCCTCAGAGTTAAAAAGTGTTGGAGTTACGGTTCTCTAGGCAACCTTAGTTCTCTTCCTTGACTCATCCAAATTATGCACTGAGAAACAGCAATTGTTATTTTGTCATATAGACAGTGGTGTTTTTTGTTTTGCTTTGATTTTCCAGCAGGGAGATCTTCATTTTGAAGCCATAGCCCATTGTGATATTCAGTGTTACTTGGGAAAGTCTGATTCAGGTAGGCCTATCTTGTTGTGTGTGGTGGGTTTTTTTGATTGTTGTTTTGGGTTTTTTTTTTTTTTTGCATCTGATGGCCATTTTGTGGTAGAAAAGTCATTTTATGTAGCAGGACTTGTCATGAGAATATTCAGGTCGTTAATACAAGAACTTAGTTTTATGTCTTTTTAAAAACATCCACTTTCCTGAGAATATTACTCATATAAGCAGCTTTGAATAACCTGTAGTGAGTGCAGTATTTCAGACCTCTAATTCCATAGTACTTACTAAGCTATTGTTCCATCTCATAGCGTTGTTATGGACTTAACAGTATTTAACTTTCCTAAGAATTTTTACTGTGTTCTACTCCTTGCTTTCTTCATGTGCACGTTCTCCAGAGACATTCAGGTAGAATGATAAAGCTGTCGACTTGCTCAGAGAGGGTAAAGATTAGAAAATATGCAGAATCTGGATGAACCCACATCCTGTGAAGTCTTTATCTGATGAAAAACAAAAAAAGCCTGACCAGTATCCTACCTTTATCCAGAGTTACATTTGAAGGTTTCCTCTTTGTCTGTTTCTCCTAGTGATAATTTCTGCAAAAGAGCATTTGTCAGGCTTATAAAACAGCATTGAAATGCTTGAAGCCGTATCAAGTAAAATGGAAAGAAATGGTGCCAGTTTTTCTGGAACTGTGGAATCTGCCCAGATACTGTAATGCTGGGAGCTGTTTTAAATACCTGGCTGGCATTTTTAGAAACACAGCGTTACATACTATTTGGACAGGCTACTGTCTGAAGAATATATAATCCGACAGATTGATTCAAGATAGTGCTTTTTTATCAGTGCTCAGGAAGGAATTTCAGAAGACGGCTGGGTACCATAGGCGTTAAAAGTCTAAATGCTCTCCTGAATGCGTTTTCAAGATGATGCTTTCCTGAAATACATTCTTTTATGAGGGTATCTAGAAGGCAGCAGTAGTCAGTCATATGTAAAGGAGGAGGACTGAGGTGATGGATGGAAACACATGATACATATGCACATTTATGTAAATATCTTAAAAGCAAGTAACTAAATCTAAATAAAGTAGTATTGCCTGTGTAAGTACTCCTTGTTGTTTGCTTTCTTTTCATTCTAATAATACATACAGTCAGATTTTCACATATAGGTGTTCTTCCTTCTAATTTAAGATGCTAGTAATTTTTAAATAGAAAAGTCTGATGTACATGCCTGAAAATACCAGTTTGAAGAACTTGTAGCTGAAAAGTTCAAGTCATCATCAATCTCAGTCGGTTACTTTAAACACGAAGGATTGTAAAATAAAGTACATGTGATACTTTCAACATTAGCCACTTTTGTTTCCTTTCCATAGAAATTCATTTTCCTAACTCTTTGCTGCTGTGTGAAAATGCTTGAACCGATATGACACCAACTTTCTAAAAGATACTAATCTTCAGATTGAAGTAAAGCCTGGGAATTTTAGCTTAAATAGAATTTGAGAACATGTTCAGCATCTGGAAAAGAGAAGCTAAAACAGAAAGACCGTTAATGCCGTACTATGCTATTTGTTTTGCTACGCACTGTGCTATAACATTAGAATTTTTTACCATTATCTAGAGAGAGTATGTGACCTAGATATTCCACTGGTCTCAGTGGAGAGTTCTATGCAAAGACTACTGATAAAGTAATGACTTTTCAATGCCATCCATTAGAAATAACAACAGTAAAAAGGGTTTACAAGAGCATACAAAATGCCCACAGTTCCCATACTCTTGTTTGCATACAGAATTGCTGTGGTTCTGCAGATATATGTTTTTATTGCCCACATTTGATTTGCTTAATATATGTACCCTCACATATGCTGTTCTGGAGGGGGAAGGTGGGTTGAGCACTGTCTTGCACGCACGTGCTCGCTCTCGCGTGCACGCGCTCGCGCTCTCTCTCTCTCTCCCCCCCCCCCCGCCCCTTCCCACATTCAGAAGTAGATTGATGGAAGGAGCAAATGTTATCTCTGTAAAGCGTGACAAATCTGTTATCGTTTTAGCAAATCTGCTTTGGCAGAAGAGTCTCTCTCTGGACCGTTCTACGTGGGATGTGGATTCTGAGCTTGCAAGTGAGCTTTTTGAAAGATGGCAAAAAATAAGACGTGGAGAAGCCTGCAGGTATGTACAAGCCAGTACAGTACGATAAGAAACAAATATTTCTATCCTGAAGTATTCCTAACTGGAGCAAACGTTTTTGACCTTCCTACACTCAAGTTTAGGCATCTTGAAGCACCTGGAGTTTCAGAGCATCACAGACACCCCAGTTTCCATTTCAAGGCACTGTCAGTGATGATTAAACTTGTCAGAAGCTGACCCTTTTAAATATAAATAACGTTTTGACTACAGTAACCCCACCACAACTACCCAGTTTGAAAGCAGTCAAAGCATGTTTTATCAGATCAGTTACGGTAGTTGCACAAATCCTCTGTCAATAGACTGCATAGTAGTCTTTTCAGGGTCAGGGGCTTTGAATTGTTTTAAAGCTTTTTAGTCCCTCGCCTAATGGATCTGACATATTGGGGACGTGGGGAAGGAAGCAGTCTCTGTGCCTGAACGGTTCTTGTAGAGAGACTGAATCAGTGACATCAGCCCCCTTCCAGAGTGAGGAGGTAGGTCTGTAGAAACTGGAGTTGTGCTGTTGCAGATGGGAAAGTAAAATTGAAGGGATGCACAATAGTTACACTGACTCTCTAGTGCTAGGTTACAGCTTTATGGGCTTTGTTTTGTGAAGAACGTTTTCAAGGAAAGATTAGTTGGCATAAATAACAGGTCCTAGCAAAACAGCTTTAGCTTTTTTTTAACAAAACTTTCTGATTTTGCCAAAAAAGCAGGAGAAATATTCTCGGATCAGCTCACTTCCTTTACCAGAGGAAGTCTGAAGAGGAGTCATTTGCCTTTTTCTTGCCACGGTTGACTGCAGAGCCTGGCCTTATGCTGAACTTCAGTGCCACAGCAGTTAAAAGCAGTATGGTAAGGTTCTTGACCTTCTTCTGAGTTGATGTGTATTTATCTTGTTTAAATAACAAAGTCTGCTGTTAAAATTGGAAGCTTAATGTTTTCATATAGCTAGTACATTGGTGTTTTGGAAATCTTTGTCTGGTTTAAGACACTGGTTGTGTTTGTTCCTTTGGGCCTTTGATAAGTTCTCTAGCTACCTTATTTTAATATAAAGAGAGGAGTAAAGCAATTTGGTGTAGATCTTAACTAACAGCTGTTCGTTGTTGTTAAAGCTTTCATCACATCCTGGTATAAGTTGTATGCTCGTGGTAAAATAATTGAACAATGGACTAGGAATAGCATGTGCTGATCATTAATGATGCATGTGGTTACAGGATGGCTTACTTCATACCACAGCCATTTATAATAAAATGTGTAAAATGTTTGTGTAAGATACGATACTGAGAGATCAGCAGAGCAATGTGTCTTGCAAACACGCTGACGGTCCTTTCTTTCTCATTTGTCAGGTTTTGGTCACTACTAACCTAACCTGGGCCAGATCCAGTCCTATGGAGATACTTTTCACATGCACATAGTGTGAATTACTTTAATATTCCATTTGTGCCATTTGATTGTCAGTCATTATAGTAATATATGTAACCTACTTGTGCTCACTTCTGTGAGAAAGAGTGGCACCTTACTAATTTCACCTTATTTTGTGGAAGAGCTTTGTTCATGTCTGCGTGTGTAATTCAAAATCCAAGTGAAAGAGTTGTTTTTGGGGGGGGAGGAGTCTATTTTTGCACATGCAATTCTTCATGCACTCTTAGCTGTTTCTGCAAATGAAGACGTTGTAGCGAGATCTCCTGCTGTTTCATGCAGTCTTGTGCACATGTGTTTGTAAAGTACTAAGACTGAAGCCAGGCTGAAGTCCCTTGAAAATGCAGCTCGTGTTACCAGTGCTGAGTTGTTTTACCTTCCAAATATCAAGTATGTAGTTTCTAACTTTTTCTTTTCCCCTCCAAACTATATAGGTAAAATATTTCATACTCAGAAACCCTTCATCCTTCCCAGTTATGTTGCAGCTTCTGCCTCTCTCTTACTACCCCGATCCCCAAGCTTCACTGAGTCTTCTCAGCAAATGGTAATGAGTGTAACTACCTCAGAATACTGGTTCCCCTTTGTAAAGATGTATTTGCTGTGCCTGTGATTGTTGGTTATTGTTTGTTTGGTTTTTCAAAGCAAAACCTAGCGGGGGACAATGTTCTGTCCCATTTTGGATGGCATAATTGTGTTCAGGGCAGCTCTCTGCTCTGTGATATAATCCAAATGAATAAGTGTATTTTGTCTGCCAGCCCACAAGCTCTAAGCGTTTGTCTTCTGAGACCTGAGGCTTAGCCTCACTTGTGCAAGCTGCGCAGGTAAAGGGAGCAACTTGCCTATGTGGGGATGTGCAGCTCTCAGCAAAGCTGGCTGGGAAGTAGACTGACATCAGTGAGGAGGAAGGTGACTGAACTTTCCCACAGACAACTCGTGTGTTTTTTTTTTTTAAAGCGTCCATGTTTAAAAGCCTGGTTGAAGAGGAGGAAACAAGAGCCAGGAAAAAAAAATTCAGCAGGGCCAGAGCTGAGAACCCTGCCATAAATGTTCAAAGTCAGCTAAATAAATGTCTCTGCATTGTTTTGAACTATTTATTTTAGAACAGAAGATTTAATTTCTGCTTTTTTTAAATGAGAAGCCTGGGTAGAGTTAGATAGACAGTTTAAAGGGGGATGGTGAGGTGGGCTGAATTTAACTCAAATAAGCCCTGGCTGTCACATTTAACTTTGAAAAACTGCCCTACTTGTGTAGGTGGCAGGGCTGTGATTTCTAGGACTACGATTGCTTGCTGGGAGTTAGTGGGACTACTCACATGCTTAAGTGTACCTTGCTTACTTGGGGCCCAAATCCCTGTGTAGGTGCTTCCTTAATATCATTTCTTTACATACGTGTGTGTGTATGTGTGTTGTATGTGTGTGTGCATATATATACATATACACATATGTATGCATTAATAACTACATCTCTTTGCATACTAAATATAATTTCCACATATACTCTTTCTAGGGGTTTGAAATTACATTTTGTCTGTATTTGCACACTTTTGTTTCTTCTTAAGCTTACCAGCAGTCGTATTCACCGACTGGGTCTTTCTAAGCTAATGTGGCAAGTGAATTTGTAATTCAGTAGCTGGAGACCCATTAGTCTTCCCTGATGTGAACTCTACCTACTCTAGTAATTTTCTTATGCCCATTCTCAGTGCCTTAAGTGTCAAATGCCTGTACTTTACTCTCTCTAGAGTGATTTTAATGTGCAGAGTAAGTGATTTTAATGTGCAGAGTACATGGAAAAAAATATGAATCTGTCCCAAATAAATCACGAGCAGAAAGAGGGATATTTGAGTAAATGATTGAGATTTGATAGGAATTATTCTCAAGGATTGCGTGGGCAGGAAAAGCTTTTGGGCATTTATGTTTATATGAAATTAAAATTCTGTTTCTTGGAAATTATGTGTCTTGATTGTTATCGTTTGTAATTTTTTATGCTGAGAGATTTAAAATGCCCAGCCCATGTGTCTGTTTTCCACCTATATGGCATATACCTAAAATTGTAGTGTATTCGTTAAAATGCAGTATTTCACATCTGCAAAAATGCAACTGTAAAAGTATTCTTCCCCTAAGAATCAATGTCAGCATGTAAAAATAAGTCAGTGTAGTTCTGACAGACTAGTTCTGAAGTACTTAATTTTTTTGTTTTGTTTTTTTTTTTAGGTTTGGCCTAAATGTGCAAGCTATTAATTTCACAACCAGTGAATTCAGGCTCATGGATGAGTGTTTTCACAGGGTAAGATGTCTGATTTTGATTGGGGAAGTGATCTGACACACTAGAAAAACAAACATTTTCCTAGCTATGTTATGTCGCAGTTGTTACCAAAGGCTGTTTAAAACAACTTAATTGTGCTTCCTTGACTCTCTGTTAGGCATGTATCTTTGCAATTGTTTTCTTTCCAGAGTTTGTGCTGGTTGTTTCCTAAACTGAAAAACAACTATGGAGAGTGAGCATGTGTATGCGTGTGTGTGTGTGTGTGTGTGTGTGTGTGTGTGTGTGTGTGTGTGTGTGTATGCATGTTGAAAAGGCCACAGGTAACGTTCTGTGCTGGGACTTGTGTTTTGCCCCAGGTTGCCCCTGCAGTGTTGGGCTTGTGAGTCCGTGAACTCGGAAGCTAGCTGGATAATAGTTAAAGGAAATTCTGCCTTTAGGGGGCAGGGGGAAGAAAGCTGGGTTTTTATACTTAACCTCAGTCCCGTTGCAACTTCCCTGTCGAGCTTGGAATATCACGATTCTCTGTGCTTCCCACTACCTCGTTTATAGCAGGAGCATGATGACGCTTGATGTATCACACCGAAGCTGAGTTGTGCTTATAACCTAGGGTGTTCTAGCATGGGGAGCACAGAGGATGCGGTGTCAGGAATATTGGCATAGTCTTAACAGCTAGGGTACTGTCCAGGGTACCAGGAGACTTCATGCTTAGATTTCCAGCTTGTGCTGAAGCCTGGCTTTGGCATGTTTTCCTTGCTGTGTGCACATGGCTATAGCCACACCTTCAGAGTGCTGTATAGGTGCACATTTCTGCAGACATGCTTTAAAACCCTAATGAATGTTACCTTATTAAAAAAAAAAAAATTATACCGGTCAAAGCTGCCCTTTGCTTTCTGGCACAAGTTAAGAGTTGTTGTAAAGGAGGAGAGACAGTAGTTCTTAAATCCGAGCTGTAGGCACACTCTGAAAAAGAGAGGGTAGTTCCACTAGTGTATTGGTAGGACTGAGTTTCCAGAGTCCTATGCACCATAGCTTTGCAAAACGGAAAACAGTGGCAGATATTAACAGCAGCATGTGTAATGTCTGGATTTCACCTAGAAGCTGCAAGGGCTAGAAGGAACGTGTATGGTTAGCTAGTTATTCAGTATGTACATATACAGGGCAGCTTTTGGCTTACTGTTAACCAAATCACTAATTGTTAATATTTACTTTATCAAATGTTTCATTATTTGCCTTATCATGTTATATACATGTGCAATGAATTGTTAGACTTGCATCTGAGTGCATGCATACATTTGTTTGTAGGGAGTGATAGGATGAACTTTGCAAATGTCGTATGTGTTTTGTTTTTAATGGATAGTGACTGTTAAATGAAGGTTCTGAAACTTTCTGACCCCCCCCCCCTTTTTTTTTCTATAAAATGGACTAAGAATAAGAATGCCTTGGACTAGAAAAGTCATTAATACAACACCTATGAATTTAAAAACAACCAACCAAAAGCCCATTTTGTAATCTTTAGAATTGTTTTGACTGTTATGTAGGTGTCTGAACACTTTCCTAAGAGGACAGGCCCGTTTTGGGAACAGAAAGATTTTAGGGTTATTTTTACTTTTTTAATAGAGGAAGGAGTAAACAATGCTGAAACCTGGCAAAATTATTGCATTATTTCTAGACTCGCTGTGTTGCTCTTCGTTAGAGAGTTCACTTTGGCTTGTCTCCAGTGACTCAAATGATCAGCATATTTGCCAACAGTCCTTCTCTCAATTAAATCAAGTTGCAAGTCTTACGCTGGGAGTATAATGGTTGCCACATTTCCCTGTGCAATCAGTATACTGTCAGTTCTCCTTGTGTTGTGAAGTACTTCAGCATTCCTTAAATATGAAAGACAGTATATAATTTCTTTTCCATATGAGCAAATAAAATCTGTTTTAAAAAATGAAGTAATACATTCCTTATAGTAAGTGCAGTAATATGAACTTTTGGTCAAATAAACAACCTTATCTGATGTTTTATGCTTTCACATTGAAAGACTTTTGTATAACAAGTTAGTTAGCAGTAATTGCACCTTGCCAAAATATTTCTTATGTAGTGCTAAGTAAAGATGCAGGGCTTTCTTCATTGAGATTTTTAAAAACATATGTTTTCCTTGAATAAATAAGTGCATTTTTTCTGTTCAACAGAAAGCACATCAGGAGGATCTCATCAACAAGAAGTGCAGTTCTGAGCTGCTTCAGTTACATTTACAGCCGCTGGAGACCAGAAGAGTTGGTGTAGTTTTTACACCAGTTGACTACAAAAGAGTAGCTTCCCTTATTTTAATCAGGTAAGCCAGGCTTCAATTGCAAGTAATAAGCAAACAACTCTGCATGAAAATTAACTTGCCAAATCTTCGAGCAAAGACAAAGGGTCAAAGTTTGAACATCAGAATGCCTTCACTTTAATAAAAATTGACCCTGATGTCTCGTTTCTGCTTAAAGGTTTTTTGTGCCTTATGTATTGGTCATTTAAAAAAAACAGAACTTTGGTGGAGCCTTTTTTTTTCCCCCTTGATGTCTGATCAGTGGGTTATAAAATATGTATGAATGTATTGTTTGTGTAGCCAGGGCAGTTCTGAGTTAACTAGCTTAGGTACAGAAAGAATTGTAGTTATATTAACAAAGTGACGATTCATGCTTACGTGACTATACTACCAAAACTAGTTCAGTCAAAGGTAGCTTAGGTAGTTCTGCTCCTAACTGAATTGTGTAGCTACTGCCCACTTTTCCATGATACCATAGAACAATGTCTTATATTTCCCATTAGTGTATTCCTGTATGAACAGAGCAACAGCATTGTCATGTTGTGTGGCTTCACTGTTTTCAACTCAACTTCATAATGACAGGATTTAAGTATCCAGTGAATCTAATTTACCGCCATACATTGGGTATTCTTTGAGGAAGAGTGAGTTTATGGAAGAAGCAACCATTCTTATCAGGTGGGATTACTGTTATCCAGTAGCAGCAGTCACAAAACTTGTTCCTTTACTATGTGGAAATTCACTAGTGAGTGGGACCTAAATGATCCTGTCCATATTTAGGGGATTGCAGATATGGCCAGTGATTCTGTTGCTAAAACACTTGTGTTGGATTGGCACCTAGACAGCAGAGCCATGCTTTTGTAACCACCTTTTCTGATTCAGAGGCTGATTGCTTAATTTTCATATTGTGACAGAAACAACTTGACTGTTCTGGATATGGTCAGTGTAGAAGGCTTTGGAGCCAAAGAACTGCTTAAAGTAGGGGGAAGACTGCCAGGTGCAGGAGGATCACTTAGATTCAAGGTGCCAGAAGCTACGCTGATGGACTGCAGACGACGTGAGTAAGAGGAAGCAGGTCTCTGATCCTGTAGCTGGCTGTGGCTGTGTTATTCTGTAGCATTACTGTTAAAGATAGAGTAATGTCAATTAAACAGAAAGTTAAAGTAGAAATCTGAAGACCTTGGTAATGAGAGACATAGGTTCTGTTTCCTCAAAACACTGGCTGAGGACAGTAACAAATTCTGGAGATACGCTACTGCAAAAAAGTTAGTATTAAAATGTTGGTCAATTTTGAATTTTTTTATTAGATTGATGGTTTAAAAACATAAGAATCTCTTTAAGCATTGAAAAATAATTGATTTTTTTTTCTTTCAGAACTGAAAGACAGCAAGCAAATTTTATCCGTTACAAAGAACTTCAAAGTAGAGAATATTGGGCCTCTTCCTATAACAATTTCATCTATGAAAATCAATGGTTATAGTTGCCAAGGATATGGGTTTGAAGTGTTAGACTGTCAGGAATTTTTTCTGGCTCAGAACTCGTCACGAGAGATCAGTATTGTGTAAGCACTGACAAATTTACTGACAAATTAATTTAAGTGGAAATTTGAAATAGTACAAGAATTTCAGTAGCAGGCACTCCAATAGTCACACAAACACAGTTTGGAGGGCTTTAAATATAAATTCCATAGGCATTTCCTCTCTTCAGTAAGTATAATGCTTACAAATTGATAGTATAATAAGGTTTCTTTATGGCACTCCATTATCTTTAAAAGGCAGCATACATGCTTTTGTCTGTGCATTATGAAGTAATAAAGTAAAGCCAAAGGGTTGTCACAATAAATGAGGAAGGAATATTTTGCCACTGGCGTTTTTTCATTGTTCATTTTTCTATGCTTTATTACAAGTAGAATGACTGCAGTCTAGTCATGTTTTCCTAACATTGCACGTAGTTCTAAAAATGATTCTTTTTTAAATCCTGCTGCGTGAAAGCCATGGCTTAAACATAAGGAGAGTGAATATTACTGTATTACAGTAGCTGCAGTCTTGTATACAGGAAATATCACCTCTACTGATTGAAAAGGCGAGACACGCCTTCTAGCAGTACTCGCGGCAGTCGAATAGAACGGTGGTATGGGTCAGGGAGGTAAGTGGAAGAAGAGCCTGGCCTTTCTAGCCAAATCATCATCTGTTAGGAATCCTTTTTCCTCTGCCTTCCAGCCTTGTCCTGGGACCCTCGATATCTGGCCCTTTCCAAAGCAGTGCTGCCTGTACACTTGATAACCATTTCTGGTATAGGCTTTAGTTAGTATGCGTTGATTTATGTGCTCTCCCTTGAAAAATGGAAAACAAGTCACAGTAGAGCACTGTGTGTGCTTGTGTGTGTGTGTGTGTGTACATACTTTTATGTGTATAAACAAATGTATTTTACTGCTTGAGGATGACCTCCTCAAAGTTGTGCTTCTGTTAGGCAAATGATAATGTGTCTGCATAGTCTAAGCAGGCAGTGGTCACTTATTTCATTGTCTTTTCTCATATTATTAAATCAGAAGTTGTTTTGTATTTTTGGGTCAATGTGAAATTTTTGGGTCAATTTTCATTAGAAAATGAAATTAAACCCAGCAGTGGAAAAACAACACCAGCGCTTTCTGCTTTTTTCACAGATTTACACCTGATTTTACATCTTCATGGGTAATCCGGGAGCTTACACTGGTGACTGCTGCTGATCTGGAGTTCCACTTCACGCTGAACGTGACTCTTCCTCACCACTTGTTACCGCTGTGCGCAGATGTGGTGCCAGGACCCAGCTGGGAGGAGTCATTCTGGAGGCTCACTGTCCTCTTTGTAAGGTAACGCATTCAGACCGTGGGCACCAGATTGAAAGGGGAAGGAAGCCCACTAGTGAAAGATCAGTAGGCATTTTCAACTTATGTTAGATTTTTAACAGTGGGACCAAAATCTCTGCTGCGTCCAAGTCTCCTAAGAACTGACTCCTAGGAGTCCTGTCCCAGCAATAGAGATGCACCTGGAATCTGTTAGTACCTGAATGTCATAAAGAGAACTGAGTGGACTGATAGCTTATGTTAGAGTGTTTCTGGAAAATTAACATGAATTCTAATTACGAAGTTTTGGACAACTAAGCAAGGACATGCTTCTCCTTCCACTTTCTTCCTTTCACCCGGTAAAAGATGGTTTTGTCTATTACTGATATTTGCTAGGAACACTGCTAAACAGCCTGCTCCAGAAAGATGACTTTGCCTGTAAGCGTTAGCTCACTCATTTCTTGGACATGGTAAATTGTTTTTGAGAGGCCTGTACCTTGTGTACAACAATTAAGGGCTCCTATGCTTTGTGTATGTGGTGTTTTTTAGTGTTTTTTTTTTTTTTTTTTTTTACTTCTTTTAGTAACATTTTATATTGTGTAGTGTGACTTGAATGCTGTGTTTGTCACAAATGATTTCTGGTGGCTTCATCACGCTAACTCTGAATTCCTATGAGTTCTACCACCTGATCTGGCAAGCAGCAAATGCAAATGTCATGGTGATGCAGATGCTAGTGTATACCTGCTTGAGGTCCTGATGCACGTTGAGAATCTGCTTGCATTACTGTGTTGGCACTGAAAACAGTCAGAGCACAAATGAGAAACTAGAGACCACGTTACATGGTTCTAGATGCAACAAAAGGATGCTACATGGATATGGAAAAAATGAGGAATTTTTCATTATATTTTCTTGCTGGTGAAGCTCTATACGCTTAAGAAGGCGGCTTGAGGAATTATGGATCTCATAATCTGATTGATTAATATTTTGTGCAACTAGTATACCAGAGAGCAAAGGAGAATGTTTCACAGCTTCAGTTTTGCCTCAGAAGAATTGCGGCATTTGTAGCCCATTTTGTGCCAGCATTTTCTCTGAGAAGAAGAAGAAACAGTAATAAATAAATATCAAAATAATGGCAAAAGTATCATGGATGAATGGACGATATCCAGGAGATTGATGTGTGTCCTATTATGATTTATTGTCATATGAGATTTTTGTAGTGAGATTTTTATTTCTAAGTGATCTTCCAACTAGGAATTATCTTTCTTTTCCAGGATGGAGTACTTTGTTAAGGGTTTTTTGGTGTTTGTTTTGTTTTGTTTTTATTTTTTTGGTAAAGCTCACGGCTGAGTTATTTTTCCCTAAAGTTAACTAACAAGAACTATAAGGAAAAAAGAGGAAAAATAGCAGACCATTAAAACTGTATTTTTAATTGTATTTTGTTTTCTCCAATGTTTCCTTAGCTATCTTCAGGCGTAGAACTTACTGACAAAATGTTTGAAAAGTAAATCTTGTTAGAAGCTTTACCTCTTTCATTGAATACTGCCGAAAAGCGTAGATACCAGTATCATTCATTTCCTTTGACAGCTTGTCCCTGCTGGGTGTGATTCTGATAGCCTTCCAGCAAGCCCAGTACATTCTAGCAGAATTCATGAAATCAAGACAGAGGCCAAATCCCAGTTCTTCACCACAGCAGAACAACAACTCTGTTGACGTAATCAGCTCTGATTCCTACAAGTAAAAATACTTTCTCCTCCTTCTTCTTCTTCTTCTTCTTCTTCTGAATTGCACTCTGTTTAATGCAGAATAGTGCTTTCTGTTTGTAACTTTGATACTGTTATGGGCTTGTTTAGGGGCGATACCATTCCAGGCAACCTTCTTCAGAGAGCTCTCAGTGTAGTGACATATTTTAGATAATACTTGATATTTCCATCTCTACCAAATAGAGATGGAAGAACTCAAGGGTTTATTAATTTTGTATGTTGTTAGTAGTACTTAGGGTAAAAGATGTGTAATGGAAGTGATGGCTACACCACGTGCAGCAGCCATGGAAAGTTAAGAATGGAAAATATGTTAATGGTCCTCAAATCTGCTCCTCTTGGGTGGTTAATTAGGCACTTACTCACTCAAGCATATAAGTATTTGAAGTCTGATCACACATTTAGTCTTGCTCAACTCCCAGTAAAATCAGAATGTGCTTAGCTCGTATGATAAGTTGAAGTCTTAATGCAGTTTTGTGGCTTGTGAAATGTCTCCTTTCCTTTTATTTAAGAAAAACAAAAAAGCATAAAACAATTGATGACAGCTTCACAGATAACACCAAATCTCAAATAACCTGTCTTCTCCGCAGGGGAAGCTGCAAGACATTTATGGATTCCTATAGCTCCTCTGATAAAGGTAAAGGGAAGGGCTTCCTGTCTGTAGGCACTTCTTCTAGCCGAAGTCAGAACGCAGCAAAGAGGAGTCCTGCGACCTACAGCCACTCTCAGAAAAAACACAAATGTTCAGTTTACTATAGTAAGCAAAAACCAAACACAGCAGCTGGCAATGCCATTGCAACTACTGATGAAAAACAAAATCAGATTGCAGAGAACCAAATCTCTGCACCAAAAGAGGACATTTGCACTGATGTTGTCAGTGAGAACTGGGTAACTCTAAAATATGCAAATGGCATAAATGTTAACAAGAATTTAACTCTACCGGAAAACTTTCTGGGTAAAGAAGAAAGTGCACTGAAAAATACAGTTCTCGTTAAAAATACTTCTTCAGAGTGTGATCTGAAGGAAGATCTTCAAACATGTATGTTTCCTAAGGAAACTAACCTTAAAACTTCAGAAAATCTAGCTGAGCTCAAAGAACAGGAGTTCTGTCCTGTGAAGATGTCTAAGAAGCTACCTGAAAGTCACTTGTCAAGAAATTCACCTCAGCAACAGCCAGACCTGCAAGAAATATCCAGGAAAAATAGTGGTAACTTTTCTTTTTTTTCCAGTTTCTGTCCATGGAAATTATTGGGTAACATCTGAATTCACTGGGGTCAGGATTTTGTTTTTTGTGTGACAAGGAGATATGGTAGTACTTATGTGTTCACTGTGATATGTTTATTTAGATTCCCAAGGAAACAGCACGCATTAAAAGTAGTTTCATGAATCACAGCTAGTGCTGGAGTGCAGCTATAAAGATACAGAGTGCAGTGATGAGTGTTAGGACTTTGCCTTCATTCACAGATTCCAAGTTTATGCTGTAGCATTTTAGACATTAATCTTGTTATTGTCATAGATCTGCTTAAAAATACAAATTGGCATTGTCAACTATTCAGAAACATCCCTGTTTGCTATTCTCAGGCCCACTGAAAATCTGGTGCCTGATTTTTAGAGTTACCGAGCAACATCCTCAGTGTGGCATATTTTAGAACTCCTGTAATAATACCTAAAAGAACAAAAGCTGACATTAGAATATTTTGAAATCCTTATATTTTATATATTTGAATTCACAGGTTGCCATTTCTCTCAATAACAGGATAGCTGTTACTTTTTTAATTGTAGAACTAAGCTGCCTGAGAAATCTTACCACTTAGCTTCACAATTCAAAATTTTAAGAAAAGCACAGGAGCGCTCAGAGGAAATTGCAAGTGGGTGAGGAGACTGTTTCCTCTGGAAGTTTGGCTTTGGTCAAGGACTCAGCAAACTAGTTGAACGCTGAAGGTTGACGTTCGCTGAAGCTGTGGTAGCTCAAGTCTGTCTCTCTGCAGAGCTTTAGTGATTGAGTCGTAGTGGAGGGACATCAGCCCTGCTATGGTGTGCAGTTGTTACCCTGCACCAGTTGCTTACTTTTGTGTCGTCGTTAGATGTGGCAGGTACCACTGTGCTGTCTTTGGGGTGGAGACAGGATCATTTCACTTGTGTTTTATAGAGTACTTTGAAATTCTTCAGATGCTCCTAAAATTGCAGCATTTTGTTTTTTCTTGGCCTTGAATTTTGAAAGCACCCGGAAAACAATCAGTAATTATGTCTTAACTGTGTAGAGGTACATAGGAAAGCACTTGGGGTGTCTGACCTGCAAGCAACGTGTTTGTACATAAATCAATTGGGAGATACTAGAATTATTTTCATTAACAGAAGTTCTACCTTGAAATAGCATTTCACGAGTATGGACAATTATTTCATAGTTAGTAGTAAACCACTAAAGGTAATCTTCTGAACTGTCTATTAGCAGTTAAGTTTTGTTGTACTGTCAGGCTCTTGATAATTTCTTTCTGTTTCAAGAAGTCCGGTAGGATAAATTAAACCTAAAAAATACTGCTATGCAGTGTTTGTAACATCACAATCAAAGGGTCAACAGACCCTTTTTTTGTGCAAATAGTGTGTCTTTGAGATGCAAGGTGCTCACATGTTTATATATTGGAGAGCAATGAAAAATTGTTTTTCATTTTTTAGAGCTTTGGCAGCCTTCATCTAGTGCAGCGTTTCACCTGCATTGCTTCATTTCGCAGTCATAAGGACTGCCTGTTTCAGAGAGAAAACGTGGCTTGCTCAGAGCTAAGATGTGACTAGTCAGTTGATAGGTAGGAAAAAGTAAAAATAATTGGGTGTGCCTTTCCCATTTGAGAAAACCGGTTCAATGTGATAGTTCTTGTGTGCTTTATGCATTTTTCATGCAAAGTGGCCAGGAGTCTCAGGAGCAGATCACTGTAGCTATTTTGCAGATAGCTGAGATGCCTGGAATTGATAGAGCCGAGGTTAGTTCTGTGCTGTGCAGCAGCGGGGGAAAGGTCCAGGCAGAGAAGAGTGGCTTGACTTGAGGGACTTGGCTTTTGTTACACAAACTCTTCTTCCGCACAAGCCTCCCAAGAAAAGCAGCTTTTAGCGCTGTGCCTATCCAAAAGAAAGGACAATTTCCCTTTGTCTTTGCCCTGAACGCAGAGGGCATTTCAGAGACTTAAAGCTCCAAGTAAAGATTGGCCTTGTTTTGATCTGCACATTTTTTGAAAAATCTTCTCCCCATGCTTAGAGGGGTTTTTGTTTGCTTTTAAGCCCGATATTTGCTGACTTCAAGTTCCACCCCGCTGACCCCATGGCTGGGACCTGAACCAATAGCTCAAGCTGAAATGTGATGAGTAGGAATTGAGTAATTTGTGCGTGCGCTAAAAGTAGTATGCCCAAGAGCATGGATTGATACAGAGCTGCTTTTTGCAGCTGCTTTAAGAATTTTTACACAATATTGGCTATTGGTTTTGAAACTTTTAGCATCATCAGCCAAACAAGAACAGGTTAGCCTCCTAAAGTTTTGGAAAGCAGCCCAATTTAAAAAAAAAAAAAAAAAAAAGTAGGCCAAGGTGGAAGTAGAAGGCTTTGGGGATAAGATTAGGAGCCCATTTTCTTTCCAAGCCAACAGGTTTTATTATTTAATTGTAGGGAATAGCCAGCAAGTGCCTCTCAGGAATGAAACAGAAAACTGTGAGACTTTAAAAAAGCAGCTCAACCTAAAGCCTTCCACTGAGAAAAAGATTAATAAAGGGTCTAAGGAAGAGACTCCATGCTGCGCAAAAGAGGAGATTGCTTCCTCTGAGGTTTGTATTAAGCAATCTTTCTCCTTTTCAAATTTAAAATCATCTCCTTTTTATTTATTTCTGTATGTACGTAGAGGTGTATATATATATATATGTATGTATATAGACAATTACATATAGTCACAAAGACACTTCAAGCACTTTACTGTAAATCAGATGAATGAGGAAGTAACTGGATGTGCTCTCCCACATCCCTTACACACCAGTGCTGGTTTATAAAATGATAAACAGTTTTGGTAAAATTTAGAACAGCCCTTATATTGTGATATCAGCTGTATCACAACCAGAGATTTTCTTGCTTGTCATCAGAGCAGGCACAAACATACTGGAGCCTAATGCCAGCTCTCAGCCGCAGTAGTGGTGATGGGGGAGCATATCCCAGAGGGGAGGTGTACTAGCAGGCAATACCTCCCTCCGTTTGTAGACCTGATCTCCAAATATGGGGCTTTGCCTCAGAAAACTGCATTTCAGAATTAAGGGACATAAATCTTAGATATTTATTTATTTAATTACACTGAGGGGCAGAAGCCTCTTAACGGATTGTAAAGCTGCTGAAAAGGGTCATCCTGCATCACTGGTTTCTGAGCACTTGATAAGCACAATACATTGACCCTTACTGCAGATAGCATAAAACACTTGAAGGGCTTCCTCAGGTAACTAGTAAACCAAAGAATTTAGATTAAGTTTTTATTCTGTCTGCTAGATACTAGTCCCGCGATAAAGAAGGGTAATGACAAATTGCTTGGCATGCTTCAGGAGTACCTAACAGAAAAAACAGTTTCTAGTCTTGTTTTCAGAATTGTTGTTTCAGACTTCTTTTCATGTGTGGCTTAGTGGTTCTCAGTTTTTGTTTCTTGCATTTCTTAAAATAATTATTATTTGTTGATTAACTTACTCCATTATTTCCTCCGTTGTAATTCGGATGAATGGGGGGAGGCACCCCAAGCTGCTGAGGAAAGGGAGGATTTATTGCTGCTGAACTTGCACACAAACTGATCATAAATCTGACAGATGTTTTTTATTTTTCGCACATTGGGAATTTTTTTGACTGCTTCCCTCTTTCTCCCCCTATTTTTTACTTCTCTGGAAGTCAGGGCTAGATGCTCTGGGGGAAGATACTAACACTGGGAATTCAAAAATTTCTCTCTCATGATCTGTTGGTGTTTTGAAGGACAAAGTCTTGGAAACACTGATGAAGTTGATGGTCCTGGAAAGAGGAAGTGCTGTGGAAAGGCACTAAATCATGCAGTAACTGTGCAATTGAGTCATTTTGTCTGGACAAATTTAGCTAGAAAAATCCAATGGAGTTCATTTACTGAGCTGACTTCATTTTATAATCTACGTATTGTCTCAGCTCGTATTTTTACCTTTAGCAAGAAGATGCTTATAGGAAGAAGAAACCTCAGGAGAAAAAAGAAGGAAATGCATCAAATATAAATTGGAATAGAAATAGAACATCTAGAAAAAATAAGAAAAAGAATGTTAATATTTCTACAAGGTATGTATTGCCTCACCAAGTCATGGAGAAAACCAGAGACGCTTTAATGTTTCCATGGGTTTTCTGAGTGTACCTTAGGCAGATTGCTTTACCTATTTAAATAAAGACACTGTAATCCAGGCCTGAGACTTTCTTTTTAAGAATCTGCAGTACTAAGAATCACCACGGAAAAAAAAAATTATCCTTTTATAACTCTACGTGTACATAAATTCATCCCATTCTGTACAGCAGTAGTCACTCTCTGTTACATTCTGTTATTTGTTGTCTTGTCAGTTGGGATGGTTAGCTTCCTTTCCCTTACGTGTTGTATAGATAAAATCCAGTCATGGATTTCCTTCAGTAAAAAAAAAAAAAAGAGAGAGAGAGAGAGAATAACAAAATTGTTGAAATGATTCCACCTTCAGGTGAATCAGCTGGTTTATTGACAAGCTTAGGGAAAGTCATCTGCTAGTAGTTTTGAAAGAGGAAGAGAAATACACAGAGAAGAAGAAGGGACTTGCATTTTTGCCATAATGATTAAAAAGTTATTTTCCTCAGAGAGGCTGATCAAATAATGTAACTGAGGCTTCACAGGTAAGCATTAAGATAGGTTAGAGCAGCACTCAGATTCATAAGAATATTAAAAGAGCCTTGGGAAGATATTCTTTTTTCCCAGGTTCATTTAAATACATTTTTGAAGTGAGCTGTAAACCACTCACTGTTTCACATTTTTATTGTTTGTTTTGTTAAGAAATGCCAATTATAACTAGTGCTAGAATAGACACGCTCCTGGTGTGGGAAGTCAGCATTACATGAAAGTCCTTGCAGCATGCAGATCTTTGTAGGTGAGCAGAATGAAAAACAGTGACTGAAGTACTTAAATTGGTGTCTGTTCCTTGAACTGATTCAGTAGCTGCTATTTTTTGAGCTAAGGTGCAACTTCCTCCTGTAGAAACTTGACAGGTGGATTTTACTCATTTTCCCTTAGTACTCTGATTACTGTATTAGATCCAGATATTTCAGTTTTGCTAGCAAACCTAAGATCGTTTCAGATGATGGATTTATTCTAGTTATAATTATGCCAGTGAAATGGATATAGGGCCCGTTTTCCTGTGTGTCTGGATCTTGGTGCGATACTGTACTGGTCTTATCACCATAACATCTGAATGCCTTCCGCAAGCGCCTTAGAGATTGGAGTTAAACATATGCATGTTGTTTTACTTCTCTCCCTGAGAAGTAATAGTTTGCGTAGTGGAACACTGAATTTTGGGAAAGCTTCAGTAGAGCCTTTCTAGGTTTCTCTGTGGTGGGGGCAAGACTCCTATTTCTGGCCCCGCATTCTGCCTTGATAGGCTCTTGAGCTGAGTGTTTAATACCTGCAAAGAAAAAATGCAGCTGAAATGTAAAATGCCGACACGATTCTTTGTGTGCGGTTGTATTAGGGTTCCTGAGCAGAGTGAGTTGAAACATCTGTGCGGTGAATTTGAAAGGCCGGAACTGAGAGCAAACATGGGAATAAGAGTGTGGTGTCCTCCGGGTAACGGGGAGAATTGTAAAGCAGACCAGAAAACCGGGAGCTTGTCTGTACAGGGAGAAACAGGTAGGTCATCTTAATTTTGTTAAACTGGGGAAGAAATGTAAAATGTTTTTTTGGCAGTAGAACTGACTTCCTTTCTTGAGTGATTTTTGCTCGTCTGCCCCGCACAGTCTGACACAAGACAGCAGTATTGGCTGAGGATACCTGGGCGAGGGACTGGTGTTTGCGTGTGTGTTCAAATTAGAGCTGATGTTAGCTGAAGCAGCTGAATTGCTAAGGCCAATTCTCAGGTCATTTGAAAAAGCGCCGCTAGCGTGGGTACCTGCTGCCTGTTTTTCTGTCAGGGTTTTAGCTGGCTATTTTCCCTAGCTTTTGGGAAGAGGAGGACTGAAGAAGGTATAAATATTTACAGGGTTGTCCTCTGTCTCCCTGATGAGATGATAAGGAGAAATCTGTCTTTAGAAGAATTGTCTTCAGAAGTTCCTACAGCCAGGACATGTTTCCTGTTTAAAATAGTATCTATATAGTTCAAAGAGCAACATGTGCTTTCTGATTCATACTGTTACCTGTAACTGCATTGTACCCTGACTTGTATTCATTGTACAGGGGATGTCATTTAGGTCATGAGCCCCTCGTGGTAGGGGCTGGCATGTGTTTCTTGATAAGACTATCAATATATGTTGTTTTCCGTCCTGTTATCAGAAAATTTAGAAAATGCATGTAAATTCATGTTTCAGATGACTTCTCATTGAATTTGCAGTTGAAAGACCTTCTTAATTATTTTGGGTTTCTTTTTCCAACTTTTGTAGAAAGCTTTTATCAACGATCCAAAAAGAAGTGTTTGGAGAAATTTTGTTCCGATTCAAGCTCAGACTGTGGGAGTTCATCGGGAAGCGTTCGTGCCAGTCGCGGGAGCTGGGGTAGCTGGAGTAGTACCAGCAGTTCTGACGGAGATAAAAAGCCCATGGTTACTGCTAGGCATTTTCTTCCATCCAGTAAGTTGTGCAAATACCATCGTTGCACCAGAGCGGGCAGAGTTTCGGCCTTCCTTTTGGATAGTAAAGGGATATTGGGCTTCTTAGTGGCAAGGAACGTGTAACTTGCCTTGTAAGGGAGAGAACACCTCAGAATTGAGAGGAGAGTTTAAAAGAAGTGTAAGTACTTGAAGCAAAGTACTGGAAGTTTTGTGGCAATGAAAATGAGTTATCAGGCTCCAGGGAAGCTGTCAGACTCTGCACTGAGGAGGCTGCACTCAATTAGTTTTTATAGAAAGATGGAGGAACTAAGAGTTACTAGTCAAAGCAATTGCTGCCTTTGAATTAATGTTACATCACGTGATTCTCATGAAAATGCAATCTTTTTGTTGTAGCTATTTTAGAAAGTGCACAAATGAGGAATGTGTGAAAGCAGCTCAAAAATACCTGAGAACGCTCAGCTGGGATAGTTGTATTTGAGGTATAAGTAGTCAGGATCCCTAAGGTGCTTAATTAGTATGAAAAGTCACAACTGTGGTTCATTACTGTATCTTTCTGAATGCCTGAATATCATGAAAATAGTTGAAACCCTAAGACTCTATCACTGCCAGACTCTTCTCAGATTGATGTAACGCTAGAAGTAGATTTAGAGGAAGTGCTGGAGTGAAACAAGAAAAAGCATCTTTGAGTACCTGAAGGAAACCGTTTTGAATGATTTAAAATTTTGTGTGTGTGTGTGTGTGTATAGATATATATGTGTGGGGAGTATATATATTTACACACACATATGTATGTATAAAACCCTGCAACTTTATATTTTGAAAAGATACTGTGATATATCTGAACCTGTAATCTAATGGGTTATGAATCATATGCAGGTGAATGTTCTGTTTGTTCAGATTATAATCCCTCTAAAGGAAAAGAAAAAAGTAATTTCAAATTCATAATGAATTTGATAGTAAAAAGGAATCTCCATTAAGATTAAGACTGTAATAATACTTATAAAATACACTTAAGACCATGTGGAAATAGATTCTTCTAAGTCTGAGGCTACATGTTCTTTTAGTTAGAATAGTGATTCTAAAACGTGGTGTAATTTTATAAGCTCCACCTTCCCCTTCAGCTAGTCATAAACAAAAGACTATATAGAGAAGGAGCTATACATGAAAACTGTGTAATTGTGGTTAGTAAGCAAACCTATTAACATGTTAGAATTAATGAAGTTATTGATACTCCAGTCTGAGAGAGGACTTGATTTATACCAGTCACGAGTCTATTTGTGTGTATATGTGTTCTGTGCATACTTCTTTTTTTTAGGATCTTTGATTTTCACAGTCATTCTTTTCTTTAGGAGAGAATATTTCACAAAATGATTTTCCATCTGAAACTCCTATCACTTTAAATCTGTCTCATAACATCTGCAATACCAGGTAAAAAAATTTGAATCTATACCTGTAAGACATTAAAGAAACTCCACCAACTTGAAATCTTGGCTCATTTTGATAAATTATACCTACCTGTTGTCTTGTTCTTTTTTTTTTTTTTTTTGGGGGGGGGGGGGGGGAAGTGTCATCTAATCCTCTTTTCCTAACTTGAAAAAGAAAAGTCTTTCTCAATATGTGAAAAGATCTATGCAAGTGAGACAGAAAATGGATTATGCTTGGGAAATATGATAAATGTTTCTAAATGTAAAATAAAATTGGAAAAAAGGGAAATAAATTTTTTCTCTGATTTCTTCTAAATCTAGCAATTTATAACATTTCCTTATCACTTAGGTATATTAAAGCAATTATTATTTTAAAAAAAAGTGGAAATGAGACTTTCAAGTTGATGTTATTCTTTTAATGAGAAAAATGTTCTATTAGGATATACAGCATGAAAATTGATTTCCCCTTCCTCATGTTCTTTTCTACCTCTTTCCTGTAATACAGTTAGCATCTGAAATTTTTATTACTGTGAATCCTCATTTCACCTCTCATTCCTGACTATCTTAAGTTTTCACTAGCAGAAATAATTTAATCCTCTTCCTCTGGGATTCTGGTACTTGAAAATGTTCCTCTTCCACTCTTGCTGGTTTGTTTCTTTGGTGGGATTGGATGAATATGGAATCGATCTCCATGCCTGTGTTTCTTTGTGCACATAAAAGTAAACTCTGCTTGTCAGAAAGTTATGGGAAACATTGAAACACATGAGAAGTTGTAGGCATCTTAATGCAATAGAGCTTCCTTTCCAGTCTTAGAGAACAGCTGTTGAATCAATTTGCAGTAGGTTGATATGTGGATAATAAGAGTGGGGTAATTAGGATTTACGCATTTTCCATGTCTGATGAGCAGCTGCTTTTTAACTAGAGAAAAAAGGATGTTATAAAATTGCACAGTGGTAATTCAAAATATGGAAAATCAGGAAAGCAACTAGGAAAGCGATAGCAACTGTGATGTTCATCAGAATATTTTTTACATGTCTGTATGTTTCTGTTGAATTTCAAAACATTAGTGTGCCTAAATTTAAGGAAATAAATTTTCTTTTCATTTAGCAGAGAAATGAACACCATCCCCCAATATCCAGAAACCTTATGTCCCAGCTTCACTGACATGGCTGCAGATCCTGACAAAAATAAAGGTCAGTTACTTTATCAGTGGCTTAGGCTGGTTTTGCACGCTCTTTGTGAGCAGCTTCAGTGATGTTGCTAATAACGCTTACCTACACAAACATCAGAGATGCATGTTATTAGAATTCAACTTATTTACTTCTAAACCAGTCTTATAACCTTGACATTTTTTTCTGCATCTACTCTGTGTGAAGACAGCAGTTAGCTTTCAGCTCATGCATAAGGTATTCATTGTGTGGGTTTTTTTTTTTTGTTTTAATCATGCTTTGCCCAGGTTTTGTCTAAAGTAATGCGGTTGGGAGATGAAGAGCACCGATTCCTTAAAATGAAGCTCAGCATCAGCTTAGATTTGACCATTTTCTCTCCCTAAGTTTAAACAGTTAGGACTTGCTCCTCTTGAAAGAAATAATGAATGAGAGTGGGTTTGGGCTTTTAAATCTCTGAGAGCTTTCATTATTTGTATTTCAAAGGGAAATAATATTAACTTGTTCAGTGGGGTTCATAAAAGCAAAAGGCTACATGGTGAGATAGAGTTTGAAAGCTGGTTAAAACACACAGCTCTGTGAGCAGCAGAACTCTGATCTGCCTGTGGCTGTGCCTCTTGCTGTAGGACTAACGTGCGTCTAGTGAGGTGCAAACGCCAATTAAAGCTTTTCCTATGGTAGCAATATTCATAATATCTATGGCGTGAAATAATGAAATTGAGCCCACTGTGCAACCATTCTGTTGTGAAGACCAATCATTTGGATCTTTTCCTTTACCCAGCTGCCTGTTTTCACAGAGCTGATAGGAACTAAGTATCTTTGGGCAGTCAGGGGATTAAGACTGTAGAGAACACCACAGTGAATGTCTGCCCTATAGGCTAAATACAACCATAATGAGTTCATGTACTGTTTGCACATGAGTAGTTCTAGCAACACTGCCCATCTATTGAAAACCTGACCCTGTTCCTGCATTCATGCATCCTGCAGAGTCAGTCAGTGACCCAAGGGTGAGCTGGTGGGGCTCGCGTTCATCTGGTCTGTCCTGCCATGAGGACCAGCACTGTGTTGGTGCCTGTGACTGATGGCTTAAGAATTCTCTGTAGGAATTTTTTACCCTGTTGTTTTTTGTCCTGAATTTCAGAATTGGCTTTGAATCTTTTAAAATATTGTTTAATAAATAGAATTTTTGAGATTTGTTTAAAAATTGACATTTATCAAACATATATAGGTTGGGCAGTATCTGTCTAGATTTGTTTTATCTAGCATACAGTCTTTGTTGTGGATCTGAGAGTGAAATGGCATTGTGATGTTAAGAGTTTATAAATGCCTCCTCCTATTCTTTTGCATTTCATTCCCCTTTACCTTTCTAGGTCTTTACCCAGCAGGAGACTTGTGGCCTGCTCAACCAGTCTGCCTGACAAACAGTTTAAACTACAACCTTGAGAATAACATACCATGCATGATCCAAGAAACCCCCTCTGTCCACAACAGGCAAGTTATGTTTTATGTAGATAGTGTGGATAATACTTTATTTGGATTTCTGTAACACAGAGGACTACACTGAGCTTATCTTGCAGTATTCCTAAGGCAGATGATAGTTAAAACAAAATCCTTGCAGTAGCTTCAAGCTTAGTTCTAGTAAGAATGTTGCTATATAGTTATGTTCTTGTATTACTAATCATTAATAATTTTGCTAATACAAATTCACTGATGTCCCTACTCATAGCTATTCCATAATCTACTTGCAAATATAATCATATACTTTTTGGAAGGCTTTTGATTTCTTCCATTTCTTTTATATGGCAGAAGGCCCTGCTTTTTTAGGTTTTTTTTTTTCTGCTCTTGCTAAACACATGGCTTCTGTATATCACAGCGTGTGTTTTGCAGTATGTGCTCACGTTAAATGATGTAAGCAGATACTATTATATAATAACAAATAGCCCAATTTGAAGATGGTATAAAAATAAAAGTTAGTCTAAATATTTCCTGCGCTGCCTGGATTTGAGTTAGTCTTCCTGCAGTAATGAACTCGAGTAACTTTTGCACTTTAGACTCTCCACACTGTAAATTTTACTAATGAAAGACGCACCACAAACTAGGGAGAAGAAACACTCAGCCGCCACAGAGCAGGGAAATGCTGTCAGTTCTGCGAGCCATGTTCTGTCATCCAAAATGATAGAGTGAAAGCACTGAAACGCCCAAGTGATGATCTTCTCATCCTAAGCAGCCTGCTAATCTCATTCTAAACCTTTTGTGTCGACAAACTGCAGCCCTAATGATTTAGAATAATGGCCAGTGGTCTAGTTAAGTCAGATCAAATAAATGGTGATTTGTGGCAGATTCCATATTGTGCTACTTTGCTTTCACAGGCCCATTTCGTAACTAGACTATTTGAACTTTATAAACAAAAGTACACATAGTTATTTGTTAACATATCGTAGTAATAACTTAAAACTCCTTGCCTGAGTAGTAAAACCGAGTTAGTACGCTTTGAGGTAAAATCCTTTTGTATGCCTACCTTATCCAGCCTAGATCCTGCTTGAAGGCTGGACTTCTTCAAGCTCACTGCATAGCAGAGCTCTTTTCACTTCTGACATGTATTTAAGACTTACTTTTGAAAAATCTTTTTGAAATATTTAAATTATTTTTTATGAAAACATACATAATCCCTACAAATGAATGTGGAGTTTAAGAAAGCATTTTTTTTAATGGGGCTAACACTTGTTGTGGTGAAAGTAGAAATGCC
Source organism: Struthio camelus (assembly GCF_040807025.1). NCBI lineage: Eukaryota > Metazoa > Chordata > Aves > Struthioniformes > Struthionidae > Struthio > Struthio camelus. The sequence continues at coordinate 38,878,339 of NC_090945.1, forward strand.
TATTTTAGTTGTTATTCATGGAAATGCTTGAGAATGCACTAATTTTTCTTTTATTTCAAATTACATTATTTCATTTTGTGTCTACTCTTTATCTAGGAGAGAAATACAATTATTTTCTTTTTTACAGAGAAAGATGTTGAACTGTGTTAGGACTCTGCTAACTGTAGTTACAAATCATTCATTCTCTGAAAGGTAAAAGCTCAGTAAGAGAGTCGTTATGACTATGTAATGGCACAGAGTAGATAGTGACGGAATTTGCATGGCAAGTGGAATGTGAAAAGCCTAATCATTAGTTACAGGCATTTTATATCCAATAGCTTTACAGTAGATAAGTGTTTCTAAATAATCTTCAGAAGTTCTGTGAATTGTTTCTGAAAGCAGATTTTCTTTACATTGAGACAGCTTCATTGATTGGAATGCAGCTTGTGACAGCCAGTTTTCCAACATGTATTGTCCGTTAGAGATGAATGAATATGGTGCTTTCTCAGAAGGTAAGATGAGATAAAGCTTCTGTGTTATCACTGAGCATGTTGTTTTCTCTCACCTTTGGTAAAACAAAGGCTGAGATTGTCTGCAAACATCTGGGCATTCATCGCTTAAGCAAACTTTAGTTTTCAGCTGACTGTGTGCTCTGTAGTTATAAAGAGTGTCTGCATGCGGCAGATGAGAAAACTGTCCTTTTACAGAATTATTAAGCCCGAGGAGCCAGTATACGGGACCCTGTCTGAGAGGGAAGGGGGAGAAGTGCTCATAATCACAGTACTACACAATTAGTTTTGCACAGTTTTCTTTGTTTCCCCTCTGGCAGGCTTCTGCCTTCCAGTGTGTGAAACAGAAGGCCTCCTGTGACCAATTACCTTTCCAGGCTAGAGTTTCTTGGCTTGGGAAGCACACTGGCAAGAACCTAGAATTCTTTAGCATTACCTAAGCAATAATTAAAGGTCAGGCTACAGTATCGCAGACAGCATGGTGATCCCTTGGGGGCTTCGAGCCGAGGCATGTTGGCAGTGAAGCCTGGGTAGGCTTTGCCCTGCGTGTTCTGTGGCTAATAAAGACTTCATTCTCCAGTGAAGATATTGCCTACTCTTTATCCGGTGCTCCTGATAGCAATTCATTAGTGGGTTCCTAATACAAAACGGTAGTCTTGTTGACATAAACGGTTATCTTCAGCTGCTGTGTCGCCCTAAAGCTGCCTTAAGTTACTGAAAACTAGGTCAGTTCCAGCGTGTCTCACTCTGAGAAGACTGAACATTCCTGCACAGAAAGGTCAATAATGTTTACATTGCAAAAGGCTTATTTTGTGTTCCTGTTTTTATCAACTGTAGAAAACATGAATTACCCCAGTGGCTTCCCAGGTACCGCAGCGGTGCAGAATACGGCCTTCATTGATCAGAACTGTCCTTCTACCTGGAACGCGCCTCCCAACATGCCGCCGACCTGGGAGCCTGCTAGCTACGTCAGCTCCACAGTGAGTACTCCCCTTGTGAGGCTCTGCCTTCATGTGCCTGGTCACGAGCTTTCCTGATATATACCTGTCTTTCTCATACCTATTGCTTTGCATGTTCTTCATGTTTCCTTTAAGTAGCCTAAGTTATGTATTTGATGCTGGTGTTGGGAGCATGGCTCTTCCTTAGTTGTTACTAGAGTTTGCTTATACAATTTAGAGACAGATCGTTTTGCCTGAAAATTGACCAAAATCTTCTTGTGTGTGGAAACGCATTTTAGACCTTGTGACAATCGACCGAGACTCTTTCCTTCCAAAGCCAACCTTACAGTTGAGAATAAAATACAAGTAGCACTGATAACAAAACCAAAAGAGATTTAAATGGAAATTGATCTCAGTGACTCTGACAGGTTTTCTTTGCTAGCAAGTCTAGGTGATTTAAAATTGTTGCAAGTTTCTGAATGCTGACCTTGACCTGTTAGGCTCAAGTGTAGCCATGTTTCTGTCAGTCCCATAGTGGAGTGAAAGACCGGCTTCAGTTCAAAGTGGTCTTTCTCTCCTCTACCACCTACTCTTCTGCTCATATTTCAAAAACTCGTGTTCTAGAAATTTATTTTTGTGTTTACAGCAAGTTTATTTTGAATAAAGCAAGAAATATTAACTACAAAAGTAAAAATTCTGCTGTATTTAAAAAGTTACAAAATTGGTAGACTGCTTCCTAAAATAACTGTGGCTTTATTTCATATTTTATTCAGGAATGCCTGGAAACACAGAAGGTAGAGATTGGAAAATACATTAGATAATTCAGTTCATTTCCCTGGCGAGCTTTTCCCTACAATACATTTCAGTGTTTCATTCAGTTTTAAAAGTCCCAGGACTTCCATGACCTTCTCTGAGAGACTTCCTCACAGACTAATACATCTTGCTCTCCAGGAGGTTCTTTATGAACTTTCTAAATTTTCTAGCTAAATTCCCTAGCTCCCAGTTACAGTCTCTTTTCTGTACTGAATATCGCTCTCTGCTGCTGGTGTGCAGTTTGTGTCTCTTTGACACAAACTTCAGCCTTTTTCTTGTCATTCTCTTTTAATTTTACCTCTTCAAACATGCCTTTTGTGGTGCTCTTCACGTCTTCCAGTTGTCTGCTCTTTGCCTTAATAACCTGACCAGAACAGAGTATTGTTACATGTTACAGTAATATCGGAGTCATGCAGAGAGGAGTTCATATGACTTCATTTAGTGAAATGCCTTTGCACATGCAAAGTAGTGCTGCTTTAGTCTTTTCTACAATCATATTGCTTTGCAAACTCATGCTTAGTTTTCTGCTTGTGTGCTTCCTACATTCCCCTTTGCATAACTGCTGCTTCCTCTCATTTAGTGCATTTCCATATTGTATTTGGCAAATGGCCTTGTTTGCAGTTTTCCATGGTGCTTTTATCTTGCCCTACAGCCCTACCTCTCAAGCACCCGAAGCTTGTCTCCAATGTCTGGACTTTTTGGTTCCATCTGGGCACCTCAGAGTGATGTTTATGAAAGCTGCTGCCCTGTCAGTGCCACAACCCAACATTCGACCCATGTTGAGAACCAGGCAGTGATGTGTAAGCAGGAATACTATCCAAGGTTTAACCCGTTCCGTGCCTACATGAACTTGGACATATGGACTACAGCAGCCAATCGGAATGCAAATTTCCCACTTTCAAGGGACTCGGGTTACTGTGGAAATGTGTGAAAGGAATTTGATTTAAAAATGTGAATAAAGATGCTTGCAGTTTTGATTACTAGAGTAAGCTGGTTGTTGAAATAGATTACAATGTTGGTGGATATTTTGGCACTTTTATATTGAAAATAAATTTTTTTTTTTTTTTACTGAAGTCTGAGCATTCAGTGCATTTTAAAGAGCAAAATATATTCAGGACACTGTTATTGTCACACGAAGGCTATAAATTTAAAATTCAAAATTATTCAAGAATAAGAAAAGTGTTAGGTTCTTAGCAGTATCTGTGAACCTATATTGCACGTTTATTATTCAGTTTACATTTGTGGTATAAACCAAAAGGCTTTTTTTAGTATCTGTGGGTACAGAATTACACCCGTAAATAATTGCATCTGTACCAAACAGTAATAGTGGGACCTAACTGTTGATGTGGGTCAGGTATTGTCCAAGTGGTGCCACTCTTACTGTTGACATAATTATTTGTGGGTGTAAACTTCTGGCAATAAAAAATAGCTAAATTGTGGTTTGTTTATCCAGCTTCAAAATTCAGACTGTCAGCTTGGCGATAGTATGCTTGTGCAGTGTGGGTGAGTGGGTATTTCCTTCAGGAACATTTATTTCTGGGAGTAACTCCTGATATTTTGTGTTTATATTTTTAGCCTTCATGTTGCAGTAGTGTTTTTCAGTGCATTTAATTGCCCTTGTTTAAAATGCCAACACTTGAATTGGAACAAACATTTCTTTGAGAGCTGAGTTCACCCCACTCTTCAAAACGGAACAGTATTGTGTTAGTTCATATTATGAGACTGAATCTTTGTAGTGAGAAAGTCAACCAAGAAAGTGCTGCAACCCAGTTCAAGGCTGAATCTTTCCATCATGCAAGCTGTCTCTGCTGACCGTTCCTCTAGAGCCTTTTGTTCTGACATTACAGAGCGTGTTTGGGGGTCTTCACTCTTCAGGCGTCAAAAAAAGAGGAAAGCATTCCTTCAGTTCTGATAAATCTAGAAGTGGGCTTGTTTGGTCCGGAGAAAAAGAGGCTGAAGAGGTATTTAATAGCAGCCTTACAGGTACTTGAAGAAGAGTTATAAAGATGATGGATCCAAACTCTTTGAGGTTGCCGCAAGCGATAACAACTAGCAGTGGTGATAAACTGTGGCTTGGGAAGTTCAGGTTGAATGTTAGGAAAAACAGCTTCACTTAGACGGTGGTGCAGCACCAGGATAGGTTGCCCTGAGAGGTCGTCAGACCTCCCTCTTCGGAGGGTTCACGGCTCAGCTGAACAAAGCCATGGTCACCTGCTCTGCAGTTGGTGACAGTCCTGCTCCCTGGGCAAGGTTGGACTGGAGACCACCAGGGTCCAATTGCCATTTTGAGGATGTTGTGAACATAAGCAAGTTCATAAACTGTTGCTACTTCAATCATTTTCCTCTTGCCCTTTGAACTCAGACTGACTAGAGGACAGGAATTCTGTTTGACAACAAAATGCTGAAGCCTTTACATTTGTTTTTATTCTAAAGTAGAGAAAAAAAGCATTGCAAAATAGCTGATAGTCTGCTTGCAAGGCTACTCAGCCAGATGAGAGTCAGGTTCGATTCTTGCTCTGCCACCTTCATCAAATCTCCAAGCTGTAGAACCAGTTTGTCTGACTTGCTGGTTTCAGTCAGAAAAATCTATTCTAGGTCTTTCTTGCCAGAAACAGTATGTTTCCACAAAAAATCTGTTTCAATAAATCAACAGTTCCTGCAAAAAAAAGTTTTTGTTGAAAAATATCCTGCCAGCTATGCTTTTGTGTGTATTTGAATTAGCTCAGAAGGAGATAGTGACTGGGTGGGATATACAAAAGCTTCTATGTTTAACTGCTTTAAGTGCTCATGTGGAAGGTGCTTCTAAGCCTTCCTGTGTTTTCAATGTCAGAAAAATCGGATCGTCACTGAATGCTTTGGTGTTTTAAAGGCTTTAGCAGGAACTAGCATTTAGAGTCTTTGGCTGCTTTCCATGATATGTCTTGCTGGACAAAATTCTGTTTGACTGTGGAGTTTAATAGTAATTGCTTGTGATGCTGAAGCAAAGTTCACGTGTTTATATGAACTTGGATGTTCCTGAAATCAGTATTAAGCCATGAGAAGTAGTCATAACCACTAACATGCTTTCTGTGCACTATTACCTATGGCAGGAGACTTCAGGAGAAATAGAGTGGGAGTGCGTACACAATAAATATGGAAAAAAACAAGTGATCATTTGCTTTGAAATGCAATGAAGTTCTTTATTCCCTGGGTAATGTTACTTGTTTTATAGTATGTTCATTGAATTTTGGAGAGAACACAGCATGTGCAAAACTGCACTAAGCATACCCAGCTCATTCTGTTCAGTCCGTGATTTTAATGAGATCTGTTTTTTCTGTGCACTAAAGTGAAGCCTTTTTCAAGTGCCAGTATAAGGAGATGATGCTCTTATACCTGCAACAAACTACAGCAAAGAATCCCCTGGAGTTCAGGTCAGCACCATGTCCTTGTTGTCACTGCTGTGTTATGTTCCAGACTGAGTCAGTCACTTGAAAAAAAAACAAAAAAACCACACACACTATAAACCAAGCAAACACATTGGAGGGTTCAGGGAGAGCAACAAAAGTTAGTAATCTTTGGAAAAGAAGATCTCTATGAAAAAGTTGGTCAGAGTTGTTAAAGTACCAGCAACAGACAAGGGCACTGAGCTGCAAATAACTTGAGAAACACGAGAGTGTTGTAAGACAGAAAATAATCATTCTCTTTAATCCAACCAGAACAGATCAAGAAGTAATTCTTCCGGGAGCTGTGTAGCATTAGGCAAAATATTTCATATAACTTTTCATAACAATAACTAAGGAATGTAAGAAGCTTGTTAAGGTTACCAGGAATAATTGCTGCCATCAGGAGACAATTAAGGCTTAATTAGCAAGTGCTGAATATAAGTGGATTTGGGCCCGATTAAAAAGTATTCCTCCTACAGTAAAGAGGAAGATGAATTCTACTAGATGAAAGCTGGAGAGTTGTTTAAATTAATAACTATAAGGACATCTTGTCTTGAGCAAAATGGTTTCTAATTTGTTGTCTTGTGCCAGGAAATCCTTTTTGTAGGATTGGGAGCTTCATGGTCCTTTTTGAAACTTATTATTTTGCTGAGAATCTTCAGCAGAAGAAGCTCTCGACAAACGAAAGTACTTAAAGTTGCAAAGAAAAAGAAGAATACCAGCATAACAGAACAGCTTTATGTTTACCCGTAGGACTGGTTATGGAGTGGAGAAAAAAAATCAGGGGCAGTCCCAAACTTTCAGTATAATTTCTATCCGAATGGGAAAGCTACATAAATTTTTAAGACCTTTCAGCATTTTCACAAGAAGAGACTTGTCAAAGTGACAGCTGCCCCTGCCTACCCTCCTGGGAACAGTCAGTAGCTTTGTGGCTTAGAGGGGCATTGGGTGTGTGAGGTACCAATGCTCGGTTATTGCTGTGTGTGATTTGCATAGGGCATGCTGGCCAAGTCTGCCTGTTTTGATGAGAATTTCCACCCGGGCCACAGGAAATGTTTGTGACTAGATTTTGCTAAGGTTTATAGGTACTTTGAGGTACAACATTTTGACAAAATCACAATCTATCAAAGGAGCAGCCAGTTTTCCTGACCTTGCCAGGCTGCAGTAAACCCTTCCTGTGGCAGAGATTTGCAAGACTCATATAGTGTCGGTTGGAGAGCTAAGGGAGGAGGAACAGCCAGCACAGCTCCTAGGTAGGAGATGGCTCCCTGGTATCTTGTTTTTTGACAAGTGGGGCTGGGTGAAGGCTTGCTTCCTCAGGGACAGGATTTGGGCTGTCCAGCAGCCCTCACGCCAGCACAGTGTGGCTGCCACAGGTCCAGCCTGGGAGCCCGGTTTGAACTGCTTGGGAGCAACAGACTGGCCAGACTGAGTTACAAAAAAAAATTCTTTGTTTGTTTACACGTACCTGATTATTACCTCTTTTGTCTTGAGATGGAATTAGTACAGAACAGAAATTCCTAACATTTTTCCAGTCGTTTCTGCCCTTATAAGTGAAGTGAAGTTAGATGTTCAGTTAGTGCCAGGCTACTTCAAAAAGGAAGCGTTTAAGCCAGATGTTTTGCCAAGTGGTCTCCATGCCATGTGCCAGATGCTGCTCACAGGTGGCCACGCAGGTACCCAGGAAGTTTTGACCACATGTGCAGGCAAGGCAGTTTTGCATTGGCACAGGAACACAACTTCTGCTGGTCCTTCTGGCCCTCCACACCTCCTCCCAAAGCAGGTGTGAGGATCCTGCTGTGCCTAACCTGGATGGAGTGGAGGGTTGAAAGTACTTGGGGGACAGTATGAGCGTCCAGCAAAAAACAGAGAAGATAGACTGGCTCCTCTTCCTTCACATGAAGATGAGGACACTAAAAGTCACCATGTTCAGCTCCCTGCCTTCAGTAGCTGATTAGGGCAGAAGGCAGACTCACCATGGGAGCGCTGTTGCTTATTCCTGTGCCTTAAATCTGCAAATTGCCAAAACAGCCATGACAGTCTTACAGCTCCAGCACCTGGACTTGTGTGCAGCTCTGTTTTAGCTGCTTGAAGGAACAACAAAGAGCAAAGGGCTTGCCTTTACTCTTGCAGAAGTAAGCCTGAAAATATGACCTGAGTGCAGCTGAGAGGTCTGGATTGCCAGAAGGCAAATAAATTAAGTTCACTGAAAAGAGCTGGTGAATATTGTAATCTGCTGAAGGGGGGGTGGAGGGAGCAGGGGAAGAGCTCAGTGTGATCCCTGGCGCTGGCAGCGCTTTGGGCTCCGGCACCTAAATCCACTTTGGCATGGGAGAAGTCCCAGTATACAAGGCTGTCACCTGGGAAGCCGTGGCCTCGTCAGCATCGTGGCGCCTTGGGTGCCCATGGAGCCTGTGCTGCCATCCTGCCAGGTGAGCTAAGGCTGTTCGTTAACTGTGCTAGATCTGGTGTTGCTTTTCAGCATGTGCTTTTCCCTTCTTCTAGCTTTGGGGAGCCTTCTTCATTTATTTTTCTTAATCTTCTCTGTTCTCCTGGCCCTCTCCACAGATTTGCTTTTCTTTAAGCTATTTGCAGGTAAGGTGCATACAGGCATCGCCAAGTCATCAGGTGTCTGTTTTACTTACAGCTTTGATTCTGTGGTCCCATCCCATAGCTGCCTAGAAGCGGCTCTGAACAGGGCTTATCCTGTGCTCTTTCTCTGCACTGTAGTGCACCCTTGGATGGACAAAGGGCTTAGTATCTCCCCAGGACTGCTGCTCCAGGGTGGCCATCTACTGCCTTGGCAGCAGCGTGCCCTCTAATTGTACAGCCCCTCCGTTCAGCTGGGCAGCAGGGGTGCTCGCACGTGCCGCGAGGGGTGAACGGCCCAGCTGGGGAGGACCTGAGTATTTCTTGTGTTAGTCGCTGTGTCCTGCACTGGAGGAGATGCTGCTGTGGGAAATGCAGTAGTGCTCCTCATCTCAGGCAAGCTGGGGGATGTGGAGTAAGGGGAGGCACTGGGCTATCCATGCTCTGCTCCTTTCATGGGTGAGTGGCAAGCGAAGAGCTGGGGAGAGTATTTATTGTCCCAGCCCTACAAAGCAGTATTGCAACTGATGTTTTGGGAGTTTGTATCTGCCTCTGTAGCTCATCGCTAGTGCCTGGATACAGGCGCTCCTCCACTGTTGAAAACTGAATCCTACTGCTCCTCCCTCCATCTCTGGAGCGCGATCCTCTGCAAAAGCCGACTGTTCGTGCCTGCCTGACAAAAACGCCTCCTTTGTTGCTGAAGGGTGTGGACCATGAAACTCACTTTTTCCGTGATCTCTGCTTTATTTCATTTCATTCTGCTTTCTTAAAAGACAACAATGAAAACCCGAAATCTTTTATAATTGAAAACCCGAAATCTTTTATAATTGAAAACCCGAAATCTTTTATAATTGGATGGTGGTTCTGATGAGTGGCCGTTCCTGGCTGCTCCCTCTCCTTGTATGGAACGACTTGTTCCTGGGCTGTTTGGAGTTTTAACAGTGAGGAGAGTTTGGCATTTTCATACTGTTGCCTTGTGGCCCACACGCCTCTCTGGGGTTTTTACTCAAAAATTCTCACGTGCTGGTTGGAGGCTGCCAGCAGCCTGTACAAGCAGGGACTAATCTGGCATGAAACAGGGGGCCTCCCCAGTGTACAAAATGGCACCACTCTAGCAAGCCTCTGTGCAAATGAGCTGCTTGTCTGGCATAAACCGGTTATGTAATCATCGTCCGCTAATCTACCAGCAGTCAGGCTTGGCTCGCAGCTAAGTGCATACGTGTACACCTCTTGGAAGGTGTACACCGTGTCTGTAAGTGACCAAAAACTGCCTGTATCTTTCAGTAAGGCCAACTACTACCCCATTATTTTGAGTAGGGGGTGGTCCATATCCCAGACGTGTGGGTGAGACCATCCCTCTCGGGGGGATGGGTCAGGGGATGTTCTGCCACAGTTCTGCCTCGCTTGTGAGGTGACGGGCTCCGTCAGACCTTGTTTCTCCAACCGTGTTGGCGAAACACTTCATTTGTTGGGAGTTGTTTGTTTGTTTTTAATTTTGACTGGATGTACAATTTGTGAAGGGAAGTTAATGCTTTCACACGTCCTCGTTAGCACAGATGTGCAGGAAGCCTGTGCGCTGCACTGGCTCTGACTTTCCGAAATGGCTACGTGGAAGGCAAATAATGTTCACTGCATTTGCGGGGGAGAGGGTGTTTTGGTTTGGAGGTGTCTCAAAATTAGAAAAACTTTTCTTGTCCTGGAACGTAGCAGGTTGGGTGCTGTAGTGAAACACTTGGCCACCAACATCCCACAAGAACCTGCCCTGATTTCTGGTTCTGATTTACTGAGAGAAATGTTTCACATCATTCACTTGACACAGCCTTGTTACAGTAAAGGTGTTTTTCAGTGCTCTGTAGGAAATGCCAAAGAGCGTAAGCCAGATTTTCAAACTGATAAGGGAACCTTGCAGGAACAACAAAAAACACTATAACCTTCTCACCATTCTCCTTAAACATATGATTTGACAACGTGGTTGCGTGAGAGAACTGCTACTCAGAAGTGCTTGCATGAGAAAGGAAGGATCATGGCAATATTCCTCCAACCAGTTTTCTGTTTGCACGCAGGCTGATTCGCTCTTCCTTGAGCGTGGCTCACAACTGCACGCGTACCTCTTGGAAGCAGCACGTAGCGGTTGTGAGTGAATGGGAAATGACCTAATTGCCACCCGGTTTCTCAAGCAATGTGGGAAGCTCTGGCTTTCCCCCCCTCGCGCTGTTTAGCTGTGTGATCCATGGTTTGCAGCGTAAATGACTCTTCAAACTCAGCAGCAGTTTCGTGTAGATCTGCTCTTTCAATGTCTATCTACAGGTAGGCCAGTGTCTCTGCAAACAGATAGCAGTTGTTAACCAGATGCAACACCAGTCCGACTACTGCTTGTGAAAGCTTCTGCTAAATCACAGCTTGTGTGACTCATTCAGTTATCGATTTTTAATTACACCTCTGTCTCCTCTTGTTGCATGTTACAGGCATCAGACATGCACTATGCATACCTTTGGGCTGCCACTGTTAATACGCTGTTCCGTTCAGGCACTTACCAAACGACTTTGAAAACCAAGCCTCGGTGCTTCCCAGCCTATATGTCTTCATCCTATAACGCTCTTTCCAGAGCTGACAGAAATCAGACCATAGGTATCTTCTGGTTAAACAAGGCTTAGTTGCCCAATTTAGGCATTTTCTCAAGTATCCTGCCACTCTATCCCTCTGGTGAAGCCAAGTAAGCACAGATGTTATTTAGCTCCTTTTCCTAACACTTTGCCATCACTTTTCTGTACTTTTTTCTGCATTACAGAAAACACAGCTGGTCTCCGCCTTTCCTAGCTTGCATAATTTGCTTACACTTTCAGTTACAGTCTTGAACTTCTTGGCATTGTCTGGCCTGTCCTGATCTATCTACTGCTTACAGACCAAGATATTCCTGCTCTCAAGCAGAAAGTTTTACACAAATTGAAGAACTGAAAGAGAGCTGTAAGGGATGGACAGCCTGCAAGTGTTGAGCTCAGATTGACACAAGCCTTTCCTGTCTCTGTCTCTGCTGTACTTCTGCCTTGAGTGAAATTCACAGTTGTGGTTCTTTGTTTCCCTTGTAATAGCTGAACTTCATGACATATGTACCCTACTGCAATTTGCAACTTTTGGTAGTTGCTGTGTTGTAATAATTTGCAGGGAAATACCAAGCCCTCAGCTTGCAATTTTTTAAGGAAGAAATATCTTCATGCCTTTTATAAATGCTCTGTTCATTCAGTTGACTTGTGTTTTTTTGCTGAGAAAGCAACCCTTCTGATCATTTGAAAAGTTTTAATAATTTACCAGTTAAATGACTAAAATTTGTCACATGATGTTGAGGACCAAATAGTTGTTTATAGAAATACTTAAAAATCCTTAAGTGAAAGGTGTCAATGTAAAGTATCTGTTACCTCTTATATATTGGTTTTCTTAGTGAAATGCAAGCCTGGGGAATGTATCATGTATGAGGAGCCTTCATTTTCATACAGCAGGATGACAAAGATGCGCAGGACCTTCCTCTTGGTGGAGGCCCTGACATTGCTGGAGCAAGAACTGTGCTCACACTCTTTTGCAATGCACATCCCCCAGAATGGCTTACATGAATGAAGCTCAGCACACTGCAGATTTGGTTTTGGTTTTGGTCACAAGAATCTCATACACTATTTGCCATAATGGAGAAGCCTGAAATCTAACCAAGGCAGCATTTTTCTTTCTGAAGAACTGATTTAAGGGATAAGTGAAAAGTTCTTAGATTATCTTCCTTGTGGCTTGCTCCTTACTTTCTCTTGCTTAAGTAGTCCTTTGTCTGCCTGACCAGCCCTTTCCACAAACCTGTCAAGCAGGAGATCAGCTCTCTTGGCCAAAGCGCTGCTGCTATTTCATATGAGAGCGTTTGTTAGAGAAGTCCTCAGGAGACTGAGTGTTGAGTTCTATAAATAAAAAAAGAAAAGGAAACAGATGGCACCAATTTCAAAAGTTAAGTGGTTTTTAACTAGTCCAGTAACTAATGTTCTTATATACCTACAAAAATATTACAGTTTTATCTTAGTAAAGATCAAAAGAACAACTTTGAAGCACTTGCCAGGCACATACAGTCATGTGTTTTAATAGATGGCAGACCAATGTATCCTTAAGGTAATGGGACTAACTTGCTGATTTCAAATTTTCCCATGTATTCCTGCAGTGAATAAAGCCTGATGACTGCTTTGTATTTTTTCTTCTAATTACTACTGCTGTGGATCCAGTGTTGCCTCAGTCATACTACAGATACTAAGAGAAGGGAGAAAATGTCTAAAAGCCTGAGGTCTGAGAAAGAGCCTGGTAAGGAAGCATTTCATGAGAGGAGGAAGCCTCTCTAGCTGTGCATGTCTTCCAGAGAAGCTGATTATGTCAGCATCCCTGCAAGTTTAGATCAACCTACTTAATCATGGTTATCTGTTTAACTTCCAGAAAGAGATGGGGAAGAGACAAGACCGTGGCATCCCTGACTTCGATTGGTGCAAGCTGACTCTGAGCTGCAACATGGTCTCTGGGACAGGATGTATTTATAATGTCTAATGTGATCAAACCCACAGGAACTGCCATGCTGCCTAGCAGCAAGTAGAAATGTTGTGTGTCAGCTGCTGGGAACTTAGAAAAACTATTTTCCAATTGTTCAATTTATTCCAAAGGCTGGAGAGGATGTTTCTCCAAAGTTAGAATGAACGTTTTGGAATCCAGACTTTTTCGAGTTATAGTTGAACTAAAGCTTGCTCTAATATGAGATGCTGACTTTTATTAGTTTGTCTGCAAAACAGCTGCTTCTACTTTCCACAAACGTTTAACATCAGTTTAAAGTCTCCGCTATGCCTCGTTGTTCTGCTCTTTAAGCAAAAGACCATGTTAATATCGCTGGGGAATGCCACTTATGTATATGACGAGTCTTAACTCCTTTTTGCTCACTGAAATATGGCTTTCCAGGACATGGACTTCCATTTTGTTTGTCTGGTTTGATTCCTTTTTTATTTTTAATTTCTTTCTTTCTTTCTCTTTCTTTCTTTCTTTTTAAAAGTTTAAAAGAATGCCTCTCAAACAGAAGGTTATTGCTTTTCAGAGTGGGCTAAAGTCAACATATTTGCATGCAGGAGCAGTCTATCCTGCTGCCTTGCAAATTTGGGTCTAACTAAATCTACACGCTTGTGCAAAATAACTCAGCTGATTCCCTTCAGGCACAGATCTTGAACTGGAGGATCCAATTTTCTTTGATTCATCCCAGTTGTCTTCCTTTCCTCCCTGAAGGAGGAAGAATGAAGCAAGGAGGGATGCTTTCTAACTGCCCCCAGGGCTTACTCTCTCCAACAGTACCTCAGTAGCCTAACTACTAGATTTATTCTTTAAAATGCAGTAAGTGCCCATTTAATGACAGAGTAAATACACTGGTACTGGGTAAAATGGACAGCTTTAATACTACAAAGTCGTTCTATTCCATGCCAAAACTTATAGGGACAAGTAAGGGTCAAAGTGGCAGGAAATCCCCTGACGGAGCTCGGAAGTGAGAAGCATGTAACTTATAAAATATATATATATACACATATATATGTGTGTGTATGTATTTATAATCGTGAGTTTCTTATCTTCCCCTGACTCAAGGGCATCTGGCATGACACTGTTATTCAGCCTGCGATTTTCAAATACTTAAGCACCGAGGCGTGGCAGGGCCTAGTGGTTAGGCAAGGCGGGCACCTCCCTGCGCACTGGGAGGTGCCACCACGGCCAGTTCCCAAACAGGCCCCCGAGGAAATGAAACCTGCTACAATAGAGGCAGATCATTTCCCACATTCAGGTCTCCAAGGAGATTTCTTCTCGTCTCAGGATGGCAAGCTCTGGCTTGAGTAAGGCTGATTCTTGGAAAGACAAAGGAAGAGCTAGCAGTAATCTTGATTTTTTTTTTTAATTATTTCCTTGTTTCAGTGTTTTGTAATGTTTACCAAGGACAATTAGCCAAAGTAAACTATCCAAATGAAATACTGCAAATGAAAAAGTCAGCTGCACGGCAAGCCTAGCTGGTACTTTGCCCTTGAGTGCTTTAGTTATTTAAAATGAGGTGCTTACTTGCCCTTCTCCCACAGAGAGGCTTATAAAGAATCACTCACATACAAACCTGCCCCTGCATGCAGCCACCAGAAGAAAGCTTAAGTAGCGTCTGGAAAGACTCTCTAGCAAGAGAGGGGATTAATATGCTTGCATATTACCTTTGGCAGCAATTGCATTCATTGCTGTGCCAGGGAAGTTATGGAAAGTAAATGGGGAAGGATTATTTTATCGTCAATTGCATTCTGGGGGGATGGAGAGTTTATTTTTGGTACTTCCTAATAGAAGTAAAAGGCAGAGCACAGCACTAAGCGGTTCCTTCACATTTAGAGTATACTGAGCAGTTTTCAGCTGGTGGGAGGCTCTTTCTGCAGGAGGAGCCATATAGAGCCAAAATGGGTGGAAACACTCCCTTCTCCTTTAATCCTTGCAGCCAGTTGCAGGCCTGACTTACCCAGAATGAGTCAGTGGTATCAGTGTTGTCCTGTTACTTGGTGAAAAGTTATGAGCTCACTATTTTTGCTTTCCTTGTCTAGCAACCTGGCTTGCCAGCTCCTTGCAGAGTTCTCTGTCAAAGAAAAGGGGCTGCCCAGCCTGGAGACAGGATTTCCAAACCCTCCACCTGCAGAAACAGAGAACAAGTCACATTTCATTCAGAAGGCCATGTTTCATCATGACAAGTGTAAGGAAAACTTATTTTAAAGGAAAGTTTAGATTGCTGAACAACAGGGGGGAAGAGTCCTGCCAGCTACAGCCTTTCACCATATCCATCTCATCTCCTAATATTCACTGTGCTTCTGTTAGTGATTTTTAAAAGATGCTATTCAACTGGAAGGGTTTGCAGACATCAGAGAGGAAGCTATCACAGATGGAAAGATGGAGGCACCAGAGATGTCTGAGAGGGAATCCTCTCAACAGAGGGTCAAGCATCTCAGTATGTTATGCTTGGCATTTTGATCTCAGGTGTGACCTGGCAACAAAGAGAGTTCAAGGAACCAATCCCAGCGAAGTAAAGTACTCCGAAGGACAGATTTTTAAAGGGAATTTACTGAAACTATTAATCATAGAACATACAAGAAATAAATTTAAAATTATTTCATAAAAATAGGACATGAAAGAAACACAAATGTAACATAACTTCTATATATAGAAAAGAATCTTTATACCAACACTTGTTTAAGTTATAAGGTGAAAAGAAACCAGGTTGCCAGTCTATTGGATTAGAGTTATTGGTAAACTTCAGCTGTTAACACCCAAAGAAACAAGGATCTTCTTGTACCTGCAGGTGTAAACCATATCGTGAGTTCAGTGCTGGAAGAATATCACCTTCTTTTATTTTCTGATCCTGAGGATAAAGCCGAATTACTACAAGTAAGGTAAGAGTTGCATCCATTTTGATATTCTCAGAATAGAGCAGATTCAACTTATGATTACCTCTGAAGCAACCTGTTCTTGTCCTGTAGTCCTAGCTGTTGAGATGGGAAGTTGATTATTTTTACCTATTTTTTTACCTATCGTATTTCCTTTGATTCTGCTTCCTTTGATATCTCTTCTGGCTAAAGGCTGCCATTTGTAGAACATTACTTACTTGAAAGCATGAGTTATAACGCATCCTAGACTTTAATTTAAAGATCTACAAAAGTCTTGTAGCATTACTACGACCCTTCTTGCAATCTTTGTATATGCTGCCTACTTGCATTTAAATTAAGAGCTTTTTTTTTTTTTTTTTAACCTCTGTGCTTGTATATCCGCTATTACACCGAGGTCTGATCTCTGCTTGAGTTCCTAAGTATTGCTAAAAGGCCTACAGGGTCAGTCATGTTTCTGACCATCACTACTGGAGTAATGGGACATCGCTAAGAGAGGACTATTCATTCTCAAATCTGTGTTGCTGCTGCCGCCCAACCTCTGCTCCCTCTCTTCAAACAAAAACCATGACTTCGCAGACAGTTAGGTTGAAATAAAAACCTGAAAAAAAATTAGAAAAGCATTTCTGATCAAGGGAATGCTGTTGATTAAGCGCACAGCTTTGAGAGAGCAGATTTAACTATCACTGGGCTTGTCAAAAACATCTCCAGATGATTCTGGAAGTATCTGCATTGCCTTTGAAATATTTCTTGCATGGAAATAGTCCAGGTAACTTTGTTTTGGTGTTAGAGAGGAATTCAACTGAAAGCTTGTAAATGTGGATATTTCACCATATTAAAAAGCACTTTGTTCCAGGGGCTGATATCCTACTATGGGGTGTTTCTTTTTGTAGATATTATGATAAAGATGCAAAGGCATATTGGAGTACAGACACAACAGTTACGTAGTCAGCTCCAAATACATCATTACTAAGCTGATATTATCAAATTCAAGGAAACTTATAGAAGAGCAAGAAAAGCAATCTGAGGCTAATAATGAGGAGGAATGATTAAAACAGCTGAGTGCATACTTGAAAATCAGCCTGGGATGTCTGTTTTCAACCATATTCAAGTCTAGAAAGTCAGAGGAAGATCAGATATTAGAAATATCTAATTATTTGAAGTTGTTTTGGTGGTTCTATCAGATTTTACAAACACTTTTCAAATAATTATCAACATTGTTTTATGATCAAGTTTTTTAGCAAAAATTATTTAATGGTCAAATTTTTAATGGTCTACAACTCTGTAGCATTCAAACTTCTAAAAAGTCAGTTCAAAAAGTTATATAAATGCAAAAGTACAGAATGTAAATAACCTCTGCAAGAAA
This sequence comes from Struthio camelus, assembly GCF_040807025.1. Taxonomy (NCBI): domain Eukaryota; kingdom Metazoa; phylum Chordata; class Aves; order Struthioniformes; family Struthionidae; genus Struthio; species Struthio camelus. The sequence goes on from NC_090945.1 coordinate 38,895,394, forward strand.
CTCACAAATCATGTCATTTTCCCAGTACACAAAAACTTGGAAGGAGGTAATTAGATTTTCCTAATTTTTTTTTTAAAATATAGTGCTTTGAAATGAGAAAAATCAAGAAAGTTATCTGCACTAAAAGAACTGCTGAGGCAGTGAATAACTGAAATTAAAGATTTGAAATGGACTGGTTATCTTTTTCTGAAATGTAGCGTCATGTCTGAAATGTTTCATAGCATCAGATATAGACAGAGGCAGAAAACAAATGCAAAACCTGAACTACGTGTACAAAATATGTCCTGATGTTGTCTTTTTTGGATTGAATACAAAAAAGTTGATATTTTTATGGTATATGATAATGATCTGATTCATTTCCTGCTCAGATTCTTGCCCAACTGTTAAATAGTTTTTTTTTTTTTTTTGGTAACAACCAGTTAAAAATGTATCTTTGCATCCTAGCATGCTGTTTTCCATATCCATACAGGAAACAAATTCTAGCTGATCCTGCCATGACTTGGTTCCATTCTCAGGAATGTTTCCCTTCCATTTAAACAAAATAGAGCATTCTTCAGGATATTAACAGAGATAGACACATTTCCATATACCCCTCTCAACTGGGCAATGCAGATTAGTGTTGGCTGGACCTCTCCTAAACTGATACTCACCCATATGCACGTTCTTCTGTCCAGCCTTTCTTGAAATAGCTTTCCCTTGGAGCTGAATGAAGCCTTTTTTCCTTCTTGCGGGAAATTCCATTGCTAGGATGTTAAACCCAAACTTCCTAACAATAGGCTGCTAGTGACGACTTGCACCCGGTGGACTGTGACAGAGTGTTTTCTCTCCTGGTGAGCTGAAATGAAACAGAAGCTGTCCAATGGCAAGCATAACAGATCCAATTCCTCTGTTCCTCCTTGCCCCTCATATTGCATCTAGCTCTTTGGAGGACACAGAAAGAGGGGAGAAAATTGCCAACCCTTGGGGAACTGCAGCTGCCCTGATGGCCATGGCCAGAGCCTGGTACCTGATTGAGTGAAAGGGCCACTGCTGTAGAGCTGTGACGGTCGTCTACTTTCTGCAGCATCAGAACAGAGAGCAGGGGGAACCTGCTGGGAGAACTATGCACTATATCCCACAAGGGGAGGTTTTGTGCAACCCGGGAGGCCTAAGGTGAGGGCAACTATAGCTCTGACATGACAGCTGCAAAATAGTCACTTTGCTTTGAAATAGCCACTGTGTTTTATTTCTTCAAGAGCTGAAAATCCATTTTATATCAACAAATACCTATATGGATAAGCCCATAATATTAGAGATACTATTAGAGATAACCTCTGCAACAGTAGCTTGGGATACAGCATAAAGAGCTAATGTACACAACAAGAGTGCAATGTCTGGATAGACAGGGGAAAAAAGCCTTTCAAAATGTTAAGCAAGTGCTACTTGTGAAAGCTATACAGATGTATTTGCTGAAGGAGTCTAAAAAGCTGAAAGAGCAACTCTGTATATTGGTAACGTTGAGCTAATTAACAGTAGGTAAACTGAAGAAAATATATTAAAAGAAAACGTGGTTTCTAGATTCTCTTGCTCATTCCTTCCTGTTTTACAGAATGAATCCTCAGCTATAACATGCTAGGAGCTTGTTTTGCTGAGGTGACGAAAGCTACAGTTGGACTGACCTCTGAAGTCCCAGTACTGAGGTGCCTGTCTTTCAGGTTCCCAGGTCCTAGAGCCTCTTTAGGCTCCCTGTGGAGTGCATGGTGGTGATCCAGGGTCATCAATCTGCGATATATAAGGGCTGATACAGCCAAGCCAGCCTATAAGAAAAGCTGAGGTCAAGGCTGCTGCAAGCAGCATTTTTATGGGTCTTGGGCACCTGCCTCCATTTGCGGTTCTCATTCCTGCATGTTTTCTGGGAGCTGGAAGCCTTTCAAAGGGATGCAGGAAGTCCTGAGTGACGTTCAAAGGAAGTCATAGTTGACCAGCTGTATTTCCAGACAGCCATCTCCCACACACACACGTGGAGGGAGTTTCATTAGTTGATGATATAACTTTTATATTTTACCTTATTCCTTGCAGCATGCCAGGAACTCCCATAGCAGGCAAACTTGTACGCAGATGCCTTTGATCCCGCTGTGTGTCTGCTGTTTGTGTTGCTGAGATACCCATTGGCGTACTTGATTGGAGTCCAGCACCATGAAGATCTGTGTAGCCCATGAAGATCTGAGTAGCAACTGATAATGTTTGGAGTAACCTGTTCCAGCTGAGTTGTCTCGGAGCTTTCCACTTGGGGTAACAAATTTTTGTGATGTTGATACTTGGGTTTTATGTGTTTTGTCATAGTGTTCTTCAAAATAGGTCCCAAAACTTGCTATAGTATTTAATGTTGTGTAACTGTCTATCAATCAAAAATCCTAACATTCCTGACAGAAACAAATTATTTTCATCTCACTTACTAAAATGTAAAGTATGGAAAGAACTGAGTTGTTTCATTTTGCTCTGTATGTAGACTTGTTTGCTCTCTGTTGATGCAATTTCCTTAGGATTCAACAAATCAACAGTTCTATTTTGGGAGAACTGAGGGCTTTTCTCCTACTGAGTCACAGTGGTGCAATTATTCCAGAAAGACAGAACTTTCCATATTATTAGAACAAGCCTTGGTGGCCCCCACTAGCTGTTCCTGTTTTAAGGTAGCAAGCCAGCTCCACGTTATTCTGATGGAATGTTTTCAGAAAAATATGAGGGAAAAAAAAATTCTACTTCCTTGCACAGACTGCCCAAAAGGCTGGCTGCTGCGTGCACAGCCACTCTGCTGTTATCATGCTCTGCCACAAGAAGAACAGGATATCCTGGAAGAAAAATAAGTGGAATCTGTTCCTCTGCATTTAAACTTTTAGTCTGCAGATCTAACCAGAGGATTCAGTTGCTGGCAAAGTAGGCCTGAATATGGAACATAATGGAATTAAAATTGTTTATTTTTCATTATAATGTTCCTCTTTTTGTAGTTGAAGATGAATACCCGAAGCGCTGCAAGTCAGATTAAAGCATAGGCACTCGCAGTGCATGCCAAGGCTCTGCTTCCAGAATCATGAAATGATGCCAAGCCTTCTGCTTTCAATTACACAAGTATTACAGCTCCTGCTCCGAAGACTGCAAACATAGTTTTGAACTCTTTTCCTCACCAGCCATTTCTAAGGGGGTTAAGAGAAGGGTGCCACAGGTTCAGTCCAGCTTGCATAGCCACAGCCAAGCTGGTATGCTAACACATCCTAGTTACCCGGGGTAATTATCAGTAAGTGCTCTGAGGTTTGCACTGCTTGAAAAGATTTGGAAGGGATTTCTGCTAGTAGGGCAGGCTGTCCAATGGATTCATGAACTCCCTCCCTATTCTATTGCTTCTGCCTTTTCTTTGAGACATGGTTTTGGAGGAGGGTGTCAACTGCAACCTGCTAGGCCCTTTCTGTACTGCTTCCTCATCCTTTCTCCATCTCCTGAGTGAAAGAACAAAATGACAGCAGTTCTGAATGTGGAGAAAGGAGGAAAGAGAGGAAGGGAAGGGACTTGCTGCGGGATCCTTTGCCCTTAATATGGGACTTTGAAGGGGAAGTATTTTAAACAGTGTGACATGCCCAGGTACTGCAGGGGATAGAGAAGTAAGTACTTCTGCTTGCAGAAGGGAGAGGGGTGCAGGGCTCTAGCAGCTGGAGTCTGATAGCCTAAATCCAAGTTCCCCCGAGTAACACAACACACCTCCAGAAGGAGGAGACAGTGAGGACGGAGTGGTGAAACAAACCTAGTGATCCTGATGGCTGAAGACTAGTGTTGCCACTTGGTTAGTGGGTTTGATCAGCAAGTCCATTTCTGTGGGGTTCTGTCCCACATAAGAACATAGATATATTTCTATTTCTATGACTGTTCTGGTCAGCACCCATCTAATACAGCCCCCCCCCCATCACTGGTAGTTGCCCCTTGTCTAGGAGTAGCAGTTTAATAGCGGAGGACAGTTGTGGCAGGAGTCTGTCCCTCTGCCAGAAGCAGCAATGCAGAGATCCCCTGATTCTGCACCCAGGAGAAAGAGAGCTGTAGCTGGAGGTTAGGGAATAGTCAGCTGAGGATACTGTGCATTTCTTATGCTGCTGTCAGATAAACAGTAAAATTTAAAGCAAGAGAGCTTTAAAAATGATCACCATAGCTCTACCTCAGCCCTAGGCTGAGATAAAGCCTATCTGACAAAGGGGTTTTGTGCCACTTGTGTGGTGTTTGTGCTTGAAACACTGGCAGTTTCAAAAGCAGCTTGTTGCAGCTCTCTGCCCTTCTGCTGGGAAAAAGTAATGTACTGGCACTGGGGAAGGTACATGTTTTTTTTAAAGGGCTATAAAAGAGGACGGACAGTCATAGCTTCAACCAGGAAAGGGAGGAGGAGAGGGAGCACTCACAAGATGCAACAATATTCTACACTAAATGTGAGGTTACCCTGGAGAAAAAGCAGACAAATTATATTTTCATCTTAAAGACAAGTTTGCTCCTGCTTTAGACTCTAATTTCAAAAGGTGTTGTTTTGAGCCCAGTGCTTCAGCTCACTTTGGATACTGATGATCTGGGAGGCAGCTGGCTGATACTCAACCTCTGAGTTTAGAGCAATTGTGGAGGACGTTTCTGGTCTCCCTGAGCATTCTCAGACCTTTCTAACTCCAGATAACCTGCTAAATTGACCTGGAATGAAAGAGAGAGGTGTTGTGGTACCTGCAGACTTTTTCCTTATTGATGGAAATAAGTAGAATGCCCCTACTGATGTCTTGGTTTTTTTAAGCACCTTGCTGAGCTTGCTGTTTTGTCTGTGGATTGTAGCAAGGGAAAAAGGTCATGGTGATTCCAGTCCTCTCTTTCTGAGAGAAATGAAAAGCCTGCATTGCGTTATAGCCTCTTGCATATGACTATGAAGTTTGTATTATCAGTCCTTCTCAGTCCAGGTTCAAGACTGATGGAGAGTTGAGGAGGAAATGCCTGTTTCTTGGTCAGCAAATACCACGTAAGGGAGAAGATCTGCCTGGACCACGTCTGAAGCTACCTGTCTGCTTCCTTATGGGCTGGACCGGAGGCATGGCTCCAGATCCCACAGCTGACTGCCACAGTTTTATCTTTTAAGGCAAGTCAGGGGCTGACCACACCAGGTTTCATCTAGACACCAGCTACAGCTCAGCTGAGTTAGCTGTGACACTAATTAGTCAGTCTTGTTAACCTGTTGGTGCCATGAAGAAGGGAAGAAAGAAAGAAACCCTCCCAACAGCCTATCTGGTCCTAAGCAATCAGTTATTTATAGAAAAAGTCCATCTTGATTCTCCTGGATTTCAGACTCCTGTGATCGGAGTCAGCTGTGTGGGACTAGCCACAGCTGGATTGGGGTGTCACTGTTCACCTTCAGGAATTGTTCATCTGGTGAACATGGCCAAACTCCAGGTGAGTGCTGCTTATAAAGCCCTTAGCTGGATCTTCTGTGCTTTCTGCATGAATAAATCACTCCCCAAGGCCCAGTTTAGAAGTGTGATGAGAGTGGGCTAAGCCTGAATGTTAGGAGGCAGTCAGTATGTCTGAAAAAATAACGGATACCTATCTAGAGTGTCTACAAATGCAAGGTGGGGAATCTGTAACACATGGAAAAAAGCATGCTCTTTACACATTAAATACAGTACATGGCCTCATATTTCTTCTTCAAAGCTCTTTACAAATTTAACTATTTTTAACTTTATCAAGGAGTTGCAATTTTCATGACAAAACAAATAGGAACGAGTCACCTCAAACTCAGAATGTTTTAAAAACTAAAAGTATTCTCTCTTTAAAAACAAGAATCATTCTAATCAAGAGAGGCTAGAGGGAAGAGTCAGCTTTTGGGAACTTGATGACATTCCTTCACTAAAAAGCCATTTCCCTTCTCTATGTCACACAGCTTTCTCGAGTGTCTCACTTTTTGCACAGCAAAACTGCTTTAAAAATGTTGTTACAGTTACTGTATTTCTTCAGTAACTGACCAAAAACACAAGGGTATCTCACTCTTTCAGTTCATTTTTTGGAAAGCGTTAAGTTCTTAGCCTAATATGCAGTGTTAATCTTAATGTAGCAGGATGAAAGTTTGTTATGAGACACACTCAGGCTTCTGTCTGGGCTTTGTCATCCTTGGGCAAACCGGTAAGCGCATGTGGCTAGGCAGGTGGCAAGAGTTTGTGTCTGAGTCATATTTTCAGGCAGGTACCTTTCAGTGCAAGCATGTAGCAGACTCTGACACAGCACAGAAAAAAATGGAAACTGCAGTAGAAAGGTTTGGTGTTTGAATTTAACAGATTTCTCTTTCAGAACTAGTAAGAAGACTTTTTACCCCTTTATGTATGTAGTGAAATGGCCTTTTGACCAGAAGTGTGTTTCCATTCAGTTAGGCTAAAACAAATATCATCAATCCTTCCCTTTCAGAAATGCCTTACGTGTTTACAACGGAATACTTTCTTTCAAACTGTACCTTTTTTCCTGAGACAGAATATTGTTTCATTTTGTATGCATTCCCTATTTGTTGATAACTAAGGACTACGGTGGTCTTGGAAATGAAATGATGGTGAGCGTTTCTTTGGTGTTCTTTATGAGCAAATAATTTGACTCCAATATTTATATATATTAATAATAATTTGTAGAACCTATATAACAAAATAACTTGGCTATGCAGACATTTTCTGTCTCAGTACAGTAAATAACAAACCCCTTCCCCCCTTTAATTTAAAATTTAAAAGTAGAGATATAGGGAGCAAAATGCAGTTCCATCTAAAAACTATTTCTGCACTTAATGCTGCAGGAAATGATTATGAAAGAATGACTTGCGCAAAATGGTTGCATCAGCCATTTCACTGATAGGAGCTGACTGTCAAAAGGAGACGGATCTGCAGCTGAATTTCAGCTTTTAAGAGAATTCAAGAATAAACTGCTTATTTTTGTGTCTTCATTCAACAGCAGGAATAGAAGTGGTTGAAATCTGCCTTTGAAGAGCAGTGTCGTGCATGGTGCGTTTCACAAGTTGCATGCAGACTTCAAGTCATGATTTTGTTAGGACTGCAGCTATTAAAGAAAAAGCTGTACAAGCTGATATTCTTTGTTGGACAAAGAATAGTTAATAAAAACTAGGAAACTGTCAACATAAGGTTTTGCCTGAGGAGCGCAGCCAAAATATTTTCTTAGGTCTGTCATTACACCAGACCTGCCAAAGGGTTTCCAGCTTTTATTGTAATTGCAGGTATGAGGTGACTACTCGGATCCTAAAGTACCTGATCAGTACAGGTCTACAGACATAGACAGAAATGCAACATGCAGTACACAAGGTAAGTAAGTATTTACTCTGTACATATTCAGGATTTGGGAATACTGTTCTTTTGCTGTACTGAAACTATTCACAGCAGCTTGTGAACTTTAATAAGTGACTTATTTTCTAGAGAAGCCAATGGTGAAATGTTCTTTGGCACCAACAGCAGGAAGCATAGCCCTTTTGTAGACTAAAATCAGTATTGTTTTAATTACATTCACTGTTTATAAGGTGACAGGAAAATCTAATACTGCAATCTATTACCAGTGCTGATTTATGGAAAAGGGTGTTAGCCTTGTTTGGTTGGATATCTGCTTGTTCTGCCTTTTTAGTAAAGAAGGTAAATTGCTTATGTAATAGGTAAGAGGATGTGCCAGAAACCTACTCAGCTTTGCTTTTTAGAAGCCCTGAGATTTGTGAGACTATTATGGGAGACCCCAAAATCTCTCCCAGAAAACTGTGCAGTGTAGGAATCCACACACCACTTCTGAAGTGAGGAGAAGGCAAACACATACTGCGGATTACCCAGGCAGTCGTACCTTTTTTTACATTTTGGCTCTGTCCTTGCATTCAAGGCACTTCCTCTAAGTAATAATTGATGGGCAGGCTAACACTACTAAGGCTATGGGCATTTCTAACAGTATTTCTCTGTTCAAGATAGAAACATCCAGTCATAGCTTTATTACTGAGATGGGGAATAATGCTAAAGGTCTAAGAAATGAGGGTTTGGTGAATGTGCATATGAAAAGATAGGACTATATAAACGGTTCTTTCAGACTGTTCAAACAGTATATGGCTGTACTTCAAAAATGAGTAGTGCCCTATGTTTTCAAGGTTGAGCAGTTGAACTAGGATCCTTTGTGTCACAGGATAACTCTGCAAGGTAAAATTTCAATCTGAACTTCCTAATGAAATTGCACTGGATTTCAGTTGTTTTCAGTGGCTGTTCAAAATAGAAGCAGACACTATCCTCTCTCCTTTCTGTTTCCTACAGCAAAATGTTAAAATCAACAATCATGCTTACCTGGCGAGCGTGGGCCATCTACATGGTTCTATCGGTAAACCTCTCTGAAGAGCAAGCTCTGAAGCAAGTTTGTCCTTCATGCGATGCCACTCAGTTTTGCAACTGTTCTTCCAGGGGTTTGGACTTCATTCCCTCAGGGCTCACGGGTGAAATCAGGGGCTTAAACCTGGCCCACAACAGGATAAAGCACATTCGAGCACGCGATCTGCAGCAGGCTGTGAACCTGAGAGTCCTGCTACTGCCATCAAATGAAATCAGCTCAATAGAGGAGGATTCGTTTCGTTCCCTTGCAAAACTGGAGCTCTTGGACTTATCAAATAACAGCTTGGCTCACTTGTCCCCTGCGTGGTTTGGGCACCTTTTTTCACTGCAGCAGCTCAACATTCAAGGAAACACCTACAGCGACCTGGGGGAAAGTTCCCTCTTTTCTACCCTGAGCAACTTGAGCTCTCTCTACCTGGGCAATCCGCAGTTCTCCACGATAAGGCAAGGAAACTTTGAGGGCATTACGCTTCTTGATGAGTTGTGGATTGACGGCAGCAATCTCAGTCAGTATGAGCCAGGAAGTCTGAAATCAGTTAGGAAGATACATCACATGATCATCAGCCTAAAAAGGGTGGACGTATTCTCAGAGATTGTAGGGGATCTTCTGCACTCCGTCGTATGGTTAGAAGTTAGAGAGATCAAATTAGAGATTGAGAAAAAAAGTTTAGCACAAAATTCTACACTTCCTTTAATGATGCAGAAAATTACATTTAAAGATGTTATGTTCACAGACGAATATATTAGCCCAATAATGGTACTCTTGAAGGAAATAAAATCTTTGCAAGATATAGAGATAATAGATTGTGTACTTGACGGGACTGGAGTGTGGCGTACTGAAGAAACTGCAAGCAGTGGTCCAAGTTCTGTTGAAACAATATCAATTACAAATATAACAATTCAGAATTTTCATTTGTTTTTAGACCTGAAAAGTGCAGAGTCACAAGTAAAGGACCTGAAAAGACTCAGAATTGCAAGTTCTAGAGTTTTCATGGTACCATGCAACCTTGCAAAGCATTTTTCATCACTCGTATATCTTGATCTTCATGATAATTTGCTTGTAAACAATCGCTTAACTGAGACAACCTGTGAAGGTGGTTGGCCTTTATTGCAGACTTTAAATCTAAGTCAAAATTCTCTAAAATCTCTAAAACAGACTGCAAAAAATTTAAGTCATCTATCCAAGCTCATTAATCTTGATATCAGTCAAAATAATTTTGGTGAGATTCCAGACACGTGTCAATGGCCAGAAAATCTGAAACATTTAAATCTGTCCAGCACTCAAATTCCTAAATTAACAACCTGCATTCCTCTGACCCTTGAAGTTTTGGATGTCAGCGCTAATAACCTGAAGGAGTTTGGGCTGCAACTCCCTTTCCTCAAAGAGCTGTACGTTGCGAAAAACCAGCTGAAGACCTTGCCTGATGCTGCACCCATTCCTAACTTGGTGGCCATGACAATCAGGAGAAACAAACTCAACAGCTTCTCCAAGGCAGAGTTTGAGTCCTTTAGGAAGATGGAGGTGCTGGATGCCAGTGACAATAACTTTATCTGCTCCTGTGAATTCCTCTCCTTCATTCATCACGAGGCTGGAATAGCCCAAATCTTAGCGGGGTGGCCGGAAAACTACATCTGTGACTCTCCCCTGACAGTGAGAGGGGAGCAGGTCGGAGCTGTACATCTCTCACTGATGGAGTGCCACAGATCCCTCGTTGTGTCGTTAATCTGTGCGCTGGTGTTCCTGGTCATTCTCGTCCTTGTGGTTGTCGGGTACAAGTATCACGCGATCTGGTACATGAGAATGACCTGGGCATGGCTTCGAGCCAAGCGGAAGCCCAAGCAAGGTCCCCCAAAGGATATTTGCTATGATGCTTTTGTCTCCTACAGTGAGAATGACTCTGACTGGGTGGAAAACATCATGGTGCAGGAGCTGGAGCAGGCCTGTCCTCCCTTTCGACTGTGCCTCCATAAGCGGGACTTTGTGCCTGGGAAGTGGATTGTGGATAACATCATTGACTCCATAGAGAAAAGCCACAAAACGCTGTTTGTGCTGTCGGAGCACTTTGTGCAGAGCGAGTGGTGCAAATACGAGCTGGACTTCTCGCACTTCCGCCTCTTTGATGAGAACAACGATGCGGCGATTCTCATCCTCCTGGAGCCCATTCAGAGCAAAGCGATTCCCAAAAGGTTCTGCAAACTGCGGAAGATAATGAACACAAAGACCTACCTGGAGTGGCCTCCTGGAGAGGAACAGCAGCAGATATTTTGGGAAAACCTGAAAGCAGCCTTAAAATCATAGAACAAGTCAGTAATCCCTGTTCCAGCATGTTTTCACAAAGGTTATGTCAAGATTTTTCCTGTTAAGAAATGTTTATTTTCTTTTTCTGCTTAATGAGGCCTGGCTTTGCTGTATATAGAAATAATTATCTTCATGCTGAATGAAAATGACCAACTGCAAGTTTTCCAGTGTTGTTGAGACTCTGGTCTTTCCAAATTCCGGGCAATAACTGTGACATTGGTAAGACAACTGGACTTGAAACTTTTCTAAATACATTTATCTGAATTCAGTGTATTTCTGGAGTTATTTCTCCTGTTACCACATCTCCAAACAGTTCCTATCAATGCCGTTCTTTTTTACAATGGAAAATAAAAGCAAAGTACCTCAATTCTTCCCTGTGTTGTTCTCCTTTAGTTTATTTTCAGTGCCATCATAGATAGCAAGACAATTCAATTTCTGAAGAAAAACTGAGTCTTTTGATCAAAATAAGTCTTCTGAAGCCATACCATTGCTCTGCAACACAAAAAAGACAGTACTAAATATGTACCTCCACTCACAAGTCTGTTATTTTGTCTAGTTACTGGAATCCACAGCTTCACACAGGTTGGGCTTTATTCAGTAACTTGTGCAGGAAGCATCCTGGCACCTTGCGCGATGAGTGTGGTGAACTCTAGAGGTGTTGAATCACTATTTTTCTTTCTTAGGTTACTTTCTCCCTATGAAGGGTTGTTTCTCCCTTCAGGATCTCCACGTTCCCTTCTGTCTACCTACTGGGTATGGGGCAAGGATGTTTTTCTAACGAGTCGGCTAGATAGTATGGCAGACTGGCTTATTTCTTTCTGTTTCTGCATTTTTGCACAGCACATGTAATGATTGGGCCATGCATCTCTTACAGCTCTAAATACCTTGCATTTATAATCAACAGAGTATATAAACCCTGATAAGGGACAATTCATCTTCCTACTTCAGTGTGAGATATCTCCTGGAAGTACTGTAATGCTCTCCGCTAATTATGAAGGGAATCTAGACAAGTAGGTAGATGTGGATGTTTATCTTTGGATAGCTGGTCTTATCCTGAGTGCCTGGAGTCAGAGCTGCCATGTGTTTCTCATGTTTTAGAGAGATACTTGTGGAAACCTGAAATCTGTCTCTGAGAAGGGATAAAGTTTGTGGGTTCCTGTAACTCAGCATTCCCATACTTCACTCTTCTTGCATTGCTGGAGCTTATGTACAAAAGATTGTAAATGAACTGTAGTTAAACTTTATATATGTAATTATTTTGTGGTGAAATACCAAAGCATTGGCATATGGGCTGTTTCCAGGTGAATATTTGGAAAATTGGGAAATTGGCCTATACATGCGTGTCTGTGTGGGGGTATACATGTATATATTTAAATATGTAGTATATCTGTATATGTGTGTATATATATGTATATATTCACACACACATATATATTTGTGTGTGTGTGTACACATATGCATGAGATTATATTTTTGTGGGCGTAGCCTGCAAACTCCACTTTCAGTTCTTGGTTTTACTTTTGTGTTGTAATAACATCTCTTGTGTTATTCAAAAGTCTGCTATGAAAGGACTTTTTATTCACTCTCAGATAAGGATTGCTCAAGGGCTGATCAAGTCTGAACTCTAGGTAAGTGTTCAGTGAATTGACTGGTAGCAAACACTGAGCAGTTGATAAAACTAATTAGGAGGCTGACTGCCTAGAGGTAAGGAGGGAGAAGTTGTCTTGCTGGTCATTTTGAAGAGAGTGTCAGACAGAGGCAGGAGAAGCCTTGGCTTTTCTAGAGTACGCCCTTAGCAAAGACCTAGACTTTTACGGGTTCACACGTTTAAAAAGACTGGTAGTCTTACTGATCTTGTGTGAATCAGATCTCCTAGGTGGGAATTTCCCTGCTTCGGTAGCCCAGGCTGAAACATGAAGCAAAAGAGAAACAGTAATGAGAGAGGAAGCTGAGTAAAGAGTGACTGCCAAGAGAGAATTCAAGGGCGAAAAAGGCAAAAACCATCATGCTAACACCAGAGCTTGAGCTGCAGTCCCAGGGAATCTTTTCTGCACAGAGGTGAGTTTGCAGGCAGGTGGAGGCTGGAGATGCAAGGAGAGAAAGAGGAGCTGCAGAGCCACAGCAAGCAGCGAGGAGGGAGCACTGGGAAGGGTCTATCTAATCTCTTCTCTGCCTTGGGTTTTCATGATGCTTGAGGCTGCTGGGCAGGGGTCCAGCTCTTGTAGGGAATGTGGGGGTGAGGAAGGCACTTTTAGGTCCTGGCAGCCATGGAGCTGGCAGGTGTGGTTGCAGCCGGCTGGCAGGCAGGCAGCAAAAGGCAGGTTCCGTGAGCGTGCTGGGACATACTGATGGGAGCAGTGTGCTCGAGGAAAGAGGGAGAGAGGAAAGCCACTGCCTTATGAATAAATGAAAAAGAGATGGCTTGGGACAGGCAGTGTCCCTTCTGCTCAGTTTCCGCTTGGCAGGGTGCCTTGTGGGTATTTTGCCCCATTTGTATATTGAGATTGTTACCACGTGCCCAGGAAAGGCTGGGCTTGAATACAAGCTGTTTTTGTTTTAGGAATCCACCCAGGTAAGAGATCATTAGCAATGATCTCCGGGCACTGGGCTCAGATGTATACTGCTAAAGCGATGCTGGTGGGTGATACCCAGGACGTATGTTACCCACGCACAACTAAGTAGAAAGTAATAGCTTTCCGAAGTCTACTTGGTGGCCTGATCCTTTCACCTCTCACGCTGCAGAATCCGTTTAACAGTTTAACATTGTTAAAGCTTAACAGCCCTCTTTTAGCTTGATACTGTTTCCCATCCGAGCATCAATTTGCACGTTACAGGAATGTTTTATTCTGGCTGTTACCGCTAGTTGTTATAGATCCTCTTCCTGATGACGCTTTTTTTTTTTTTTTTTAAGAAAATGTACATATTCCCTCAAATACTCCTACTGACCTGTGCCAGGAAAGATAATCCTGAGCATGTCTGAAGGCTCAGGTGTTTTGTCCATAAACCAGAAACAATTTGCAAGTTTAGTTCATCACAGTCCCTTATAAAACAAGGGCTGCTTTGCAAATTCCCTTTTTATATTAACTGCATTCCAATTTCTATTTGGAAATATTTTTTTTCCTAGTACAATGGGGAAAAGCAATTCCTTGGCAGGGCAATGATATTGCGGGGTGGGCCCGTAGTTGTGTGTGCAGGGGACTGAAAGGACTGTGTAACTCAGAGCCTTAAGCTGCGTTATTAGACATAAATGGGAAGGGGAAGAGAACGGCTGAAAATGAATGAGAGTAGAAATAGGACTTCCCTGGGGCCCCCATTACAGACAAGCAAAGAAAACTGGGGAAGATGCTCAGGTGAGTGACAATAAAGAAACACTTCCTTGTAACACCTAACTGGAATCTATCCTGTAGTCTAGCCCTGGCTGGTTTCAAGCTGGTAAGACAGAGAGTAGTTAGGCTCATCTGGTATCTCCAGTGTTGGACCTGGCCAGTTTCCTTCTGTTCTATCAGCTTTCCATCTGTAAATAAACTACCTAAGGGTAGATTATTTACCTAGGCTGCCTAGCTGTTTCTTTTTCTAATAGTATTTTTATGGCAATTTGGACTTGCTCTTCATTTGAAAAATTCCACTTAAATTTGCTGCTTGCGAACCTGATCTTAATAATAGTTTTGCTCATATGACCTACAGCACCGTGTTATCCAGCCAACCTAGCATGACCGAAGAAGGCCTGTAAAAGAGCCTCGGCTGGACAAAAGGTGAGTGTGACTACAGATTGTAATTCTTCGGGTGAGAATCACCTGGCTAAATATCTAGATATCTGAAATATGGTGCTCCATTTTAAGCTGATGGTGTCATTTCTCTTGGAGTCATCACATCTTAAAATGGGTGTCTAAATCAGATGATGTGAATTGCCCCTAAAAGTTGTTATTTTTCTCCATTGACTTTAGAGGACATGGTGGGTAACCAGCTTAGCAGTGGGCATCTGAAGACAGGGGAGAGGAATCAAGATCCAGAGCTCTACATCAGAAGGAGACAGAGATTAAAGGAAAATAACACAAGAGGTCAAAATGGTATTAGTCTTTCAGATGGGAAGCGATGGAAAGATGGAAAAAATTATCCACATCCTTTCTTCTTCTCCCCATGTGCCCCAGTAACAGCTAATTCTGCCACTTTTGAATAATTTAAAGCAACTCTGGTTAAGAATAGCACAGTTAGGACAGGACTTGTCAGTTTGAACTTGTCTGCATGGGCCAGCTATTGTAAAACAAATCAGAGTATGAACTCACAGTAGTAGATCATCTTCACTGAGTTTCAGTGGGATGCCTGAAGGAGAAAGTGCTCTTCAGTGAGCCAGTCTAACCAAATTAACCAAATACAGAGCCCACAATGATCTTTGGGAATCTTTTTGTTGGCCTCTTTGGGGCTGGTTCACTCTTTTCACCTTCAGTGAAATACTTAACCTTCCCCAGCGTGTCATAAGATCAGTGGGAGGTATCTTGTGCTTTACAAGTCCTCTTTGATCCTTGCCAAGGAAGCTGTATATAAATGAGAAAGGGTTACAATTCGGTATGTCACAAGGTTTTGAAAGGAAAACAGTCCTCTCAGGCTTAAAGAATTGTTTTTCCAACTCCTCAGAGAGACAGTAGAACTAATGCCGCTTTGTTGTGAGGGAGGAAGGACTGGAAATTGTGGCAAGCTATGTAATACAGAAAGCCATGTCAAATGAGAACAATGAAAGGCACAAATGTCTGCAGAAAGAGAAGTGTGACAGGATCTCTGTGTGGATCCACACTGGCTGTGTGGATGCTCTTGAATCATTATAGTCCAGAAGAGGAGGAACAGACTGCAGGGCTGGAAGAAGGTGGTCCAGTCCAGCCTGCTGATCTGCAGGAGGCTCCAAGAGCCCCTGCCTCTCCCTCATGGCTGAGACTTGACCGTTCTCTGTCACAAGAGACCCAAAGCAGAGAAACCCTCTAGCAGAGGAGGAGGCTGTGGCAGTACAAGGGAAGAGCTAAGAGTTAGCAGGTAACAATGGTCAGTTTTCCTGGCTTGAGTTTCATTAGCAATATTGGACTGCCCTAGTCACTGCTCTCAGCTTGGTAATGATGGCCTAAACAGACATCCAGGCAAATATTTATCTTCTTGCTCCTTGCACATTTACGGAGAGAAAAGCCAAAGGCAGATAAACTGAGAAAACAGAGTGAAACATATGCAGTCTTTTCCT
The DNA here is from genome assembly GCF_040807025.1 of Struthio camelus. Taxonomy (NCBI): domain Eukaryota; kingdom Metazoa; phylum Chordata; class Aves; order Struthioniformes; family Struthionidae; genus Struthio; species Struthio camelus. The sequence continues at coordinate 38,911,295 of NC_090945.1, forward strand.
CCCTGTTGTCAGAGTTGAGAAGTAGAGGTAGGCTTGAAATAAATATTAAACGTGAAAGTTACTATTTCCTGCAAGACACTGACTGCTATTGCTGTGACCAGGATTTGCAGTGCATGCAGGAGACTCCCTATAGTAAAGAATGCATATACAAAATAAAACTTATAGATCAAGAGGAAAATGACCTAGGATGAGAGGGGAGTGTGCGTGGAGGGGGGATGTATGTATTTCCTGGGAGATGGCTATTTTCTAAACAGGCAAAGGACCAAATCAGTAATAGTGTTGTGATTACTCAGATATTCAGCTCAGTCTGTGAAAGATTTGTGCACTTGGTAATTAATTTGATATTCCTCATTCCAAAATTAGAAACTTTATAGGAAAGAAAAAAAAGAGAACTTAATATATTTTGTATATTTTGCACCTATCGAGTGCTCCTGGAATACCTCTGTACAATATGTCTTTTTTGACTACTCTGTTTCATCTCTGAACAGCTTTAAAAACAGGTATTTTCATAGTACCTTCAACAGGGCAGATTGCTAAGGATTTTGTTTTGGTTACATCCAAAATATAAGTTCTTCAAAACTATCTGTTCATCTTACACTTGCTCTGACTGTATTTCAAATTTTAGGCAAAATAATGATGACACATACCTGGCGAGCGTGGGCCATCTACATGGTTCTATCGGTAAACCTCTCTGAAGAGCAAGCTCTGAAGCAAGTTTGTCCTTCATGCGATGCCACTCAGTTTTGCAACTGTTCTTCCAGGGGTTTGGACTTCATTCCCTCAGGGCTCACGGGTGAAATCAGGGGCTTAAACCTGGCCCACAACAGGATAAAGCACATTCGAGCACGCGATCTGCAGCAGGCTGTGAACCTGAGAGTCCTGCTACTGCCATCAAATGAAATCAGCTCAATAGAGGAGGATTCGTTTCGTTCCCTTGCAAAACTGGAGCTCTTGGACTTATCAAATAACAGCTTGGCTCACTTGTCCCCTGCGTGGTTTGGGCACCTTTTTTCACTGCAGCAGCTCAACATTCAAGGAAACACCTACAGCGACCTGGGGGAAAGTTCCCTCTTTTCTACCCTGAGCAACTTGAGCTCTCTCTACCTGGGCAATCCGCAGTTCTCCACGATAAGGCAAGGAAACTTTGAGGGCATTATGCTTCTTGATGAGTTGTGGATTGACGGCAGCAATCTCAGTCAGTATGAGCCAGGAAGTCTGAAATCAGTTAGGAAGATACATCACATGATCATCAGCCTAAAAAGGGTGGACGTATTCTCAGAGATTGTAGGGGATCTTCTGCACTCCGTCGTATGGTTAGAAGTGAGAAAAATAGCATTCAGTATTCCTGATGAAATGCAACTATTGAGACTCATGTCTTTTTCTTTTGCAAAGAAAATTTCTTTTAAACAGGTTTTGTTTACAGATGCTACCGTGCCTGAGATGATCAGCATTGTAGAGGACATGACAAAATTAACAGAGGTGGAGATGAAAGACTGTAGACTCTTGGGAACCGGTCATTGGGGTATACAAATTCAAGCAAACCAATCACGTTCTCTTCGAGTTGTAACAATAGAGAAATTATCTATAGAAGAATTTTATTTGTTTTCAGATCTTAAGGCTGTTGTAGATCTAATATCTCCTCTTACTAAAATTACAGTTGAAGATACCAAGGTCTTTTTGGTACCATGCAGACTTTCACAGCATCTTTCGTCATTAGAGTATCTTGACCTCAGTGCGAATTTGCTTGGAGATCAGGGTTTGGAGCATTCAGCCTGTCAGGGTGGCTGGCCCTTACTGCAAACTCTAAATCTAAGTCAAAATTCACTGAGTGACTTAAAAATGACCGGTAAAAGCTTATCTCACCTGAGAAACCTAATTCTCTTAGATATCAGTCAAAATAATTTTGGTGAGATTCCAGACACGTGTCAATGGCCAGAAAATCTGAAACATTTAAATCTGTCCAGCACTCAAATTCCTAAATTAACAACCTGCATTCCTCTGACCCTTGAAGTTTTGGATGTCAGCGCTAATAACCTGAAGGAGTTTGGGCTGCAACTCCCTTTCCTCAAAGAGCTGTACGTTGCGAAAAACCAGCTGAAGACCTTGCCTGATGCTGCACCCATTCCTAACTTGGTGGCCATGACAATCAGGAGAAACAAACTCAACAGCTTCTCCAAGGCAGAGTTTGAGTCCTTTAGGAAGATGGAGGTGCTGGATGCCAGTGACAATAACTTTATCTGCTCCTGTGAATTCCTCTCCTTCATTCATCACGAGGCTGGAATAGCCCAAATCTTAGCGGGGTGGCCGGAAAACTACATCTGTGACTCTCCCCTGACAGTGAGAGGGGAGCAGGTCGGAGCTGTACATCTCTCACTGATGGAGTGCCACAGATCCCTCGTTGTGTCGTTAATCTGTGCGCTGGTGTTCCTGGTCATTCTCGTCCTTGTGGTTGTCGGGTACAAGTATCATGCGATCTGGTACATGAGAATGACCTGGGCATGGCTTCGAGCCAAGAGGAAGCCCAAGCAAGGTCCCCCAAAGGATATTTGCTATGATGCTTTTGTCTCCTACAGTGAGAATGACTCTGACTGGGTGGAAAACATCATGGTGCAGGAGCTGGAGCAGGCCTGTCCTCCCTTTCGACTGTGCCTCCATAAGCGGGACTTTGTGCCTGGGAAGTGGATTGTGGATAACATCATTGACTCCATAGAGAAAAGCCACAAAACGCTGTTTGTGCTGTCGGAGCACTTTGTGCAGAGTGAGTGGTGCAAATACGAGCTGGACTTCTCGCACTTCCGCCTCTTTGATGAGAACAACGATGCGGCGATTCTCATCCTCCTGGAGCCCATTCAGAGCAAAGCGATTCCCAAAAGGTTCTGCAAACTGCGGAAGATAATGAACACAAAGACCTACCTGGAGTGGCCTCTTGAGGAACAGCAGCAGCAGATATTTTGGTTTAATTTAAAATTAGCTCTAAAATCCTAGGCAGGGATATTGGATACTGAATATACAGCTCAACTACTAATGGCTTATTTCCCTTGCCTGTACATCTCATCATCTTTCTATACCTCTAGAGTAGAGTGCTGAACTACTGGAAATTCTATTGCTTGATGTGAAATTATTTTATTTTTGCAGTTGTGGGCTGGAACTGTCTACACATTTTAATCAGCAATGTTAACAAATTCTTTTTCATTTAAATATTTAAACTGAGGATGAGAAGTTGTTTAGAAATATGGTTATATAGTTTATGTGTCTTTATCTGAACAAAAGCTTTATGAGAGAGCCTGCTTAGCCAAGGGTATTTCTGAGTTCTTTGTATAAACCATTTCAAATCAAATGCAATAAAAGTCAATTTACGCAGCAAGGAGTTTGTCCTAGCGCCTCTAGTTACTGGATCTAAGGACAGATTCTCAGCAGTAGTTGGCAATCATTTTCAGTTAAGTGCCCAAATCTCTTGAGGATTGCAGATGCAAAGCTTAATCTAAAAATGCACTTTCATACCACAGTGCTGGCTGTTGCTGTATATATGTTCTACGCCAGCCCACCTTCTTGGTGAAATACAGAAATGATGAGCAGGTGTTTAGTTTCTTTGTTCCATATATGGGAACAGATGCTTCAGAGTGGGGTACAAACACTTTTCTTTCTTGCTTAAATGTAGTTGCCTGAATACTCAGCTAGGATGTGGGAGACACGAATGTATAAGCAGTCTTTGAATCCATGACCATTCTCCTCTCTCTAATCAGTGGCTTTTGCACTGTCACAAAAACAGTGCTTCGGTCCTTTTTTGCTCTCTCTTTAAGTCAGACCGTGCAACCCAAAGGGCTGGAATGTCTCCCACCTCACAGCACTGTGTTTCTTGTTGGCTGGGCCCACCATTCCTCAAGAAGAGAGCTGGGACAAGGACTCCCAGCTGCTGAAGGAGGGGATTAAATCGAGACACCAGCACCAGGCTCTTCCTTCAGAGAAAAAATGTGTTTTAAAAAGAAAGGTAGCTCAGGAGATACCTGTATTGTAGACAAAGGAAATTTAAGATGGCTTTAATAGTTCGAATCCAGTAGGCCAGAGGGACAACAAACTACTGGACCGGTGTAGGGCTTAGGCACAGTGTACTTGAGACTGACACATCAAGGCATGTACAGTAGGAGACCTTAGAAGTTTTCACATGGAAATGTCTGGAGCATTTTGCTGAATCAATGATTAGATCATGTCCAAGTTGTTGTTTTTAATATTGTGTTTTGGTCTTGGGCATCTAAAGTATACAAAATCTCACTTCAAACACCCGAATATTTTTAATCAAGTTTGTACATTGAAGCTGTTCATCTTGTAGCTTTTTGCCTTCAGTGCTATTGCTTTTAGGGGGTTGTTCTCTGCAGAGTCTTCAGTGAGAGCAGAAGTCTTAGCCTCTGCTAGCCATTTAGAAGGGAGCGGATAAACATTCTTCCATTACACGCACAACTACGCAACTCTGACAGTGTAACATAAAGAGGAAGATTTATTTACCTGCATTTCTCCATATATGAACACATGCATAAAGCATTACAGGAATCATTGTCTTTGCCAGCTCTTCTAAGTGATCTAGGAAAAAAGCCACCTTTCTACTATGTATTTAAATTTTGCTGTTTCTTTTATTTACTTACTTACATTTTTATTGCTCTGTTCCCCATTTTATAGCATATAAACCTCTACCTTCATATGTAAGATGGCTTCACGCATCTTCTGCTTTATTCCCATACATACTAAAGTGTAAGTAAAGCTAATCTGTATTTTTCACTTCTATTGACAATATAAAGATTCTTTAAAAAACTGACTATATTTCATTTGAGTTCAAAAGATACTTTAGCTAGGCTGGGAAAAATACCTTTTAAGCCAGCTACTGTGACTTCTAAGCAGAACTGCACACTGTTGCATAAACAAGCTATGTTTCAATTCCTTGCTTTGTGGCCAGGGTAGTACTGAAGTCAAACATTCAGCCTCTGAGCAGGAAGACTCAGGAGTATACCTGTTCTAATTCTGAACACACATTTACTTTAAAAAAAAAAAAAAGGGAGGGGCTAGTCAATCATTAGACAATTAAATACATCTGTTGTAAAGTCTATTTATCACACACAAACATCACAGCAAGTCCTACTCTTCCTGTTCATTATACATTTCCAACTGGATTAGAAAAATTACAGTGCAAATATGTACACAAAAAAATTCAGTTTGTGATGATTAAGACGGAGCCAGGCCATAACTCGCTTACTCAAAACCTGAAAAAGCATGGGAGTAAAAAGCAAAAGAGAAAAATCTTTTGCACACTGTAGTCTCTTCAGAGCACAAGAATCAGTTGGACAGTCCAGCATTTTCTCTGCCAACAGGTATGTGCCTCCAACTGGCACTGCAACACAAAATCTTTGCCAAAAATCTCAGGTGCCCTTCCCTCCACAGTCAGGTCCATCTGGCTACCAAGCACACAATACACATTGCTGTGGTTCCAATTTTTTATAAGGGGGTGTTGGAAGAGGTATGAGTTATAATACAGCAGCTCTAGAAAGAGGTGAGGAAAAAAAAAAGCTAAAGATAACCTTATGCTAGTTTTGCCTGAGTTTGGGAATAAAATTACCTTACATTAACCAAATGATCAAACTATTTAGGTGCCATGTTTTAGAATTCGCTGTATCCAAAGCCATTATGTGATCTAAAATTCTCATCTGCCACTCAGCTTTCTGTATTTAGAATTTCAACTATTAGGCACTACAAATATACTTAATAATGAAACAATTTTTAAATATTGGCACTTTCTTTTCCTTATTTTTTAAGAGCTCTACATAATAAGAAAATAAGTCCTTTTGTCTAAAACAATTTTCTCACTGAAGGCAGCAATCTCTTTTAAAACTCTCACTTTGAGAAGATCAAAAATGCTTTAACATCATGCTGTAAAGTAATGCAGTCTTGCTATTAAGATAAAAGGAGGCACCCTCCCAGTAAAAGGGTGTATAGCACACCAGAGTTCAGCCAACTACTATCTTCCATAGTCTTTTAAAATTAAGTATAGAATATGCATATTATTGTACACAGGTAAATATCCAACACTTTGCATTCTCACTAATAATCTTAGTCCTATTCTAAACTCAGTGAGTAATTAATGCCTTGGACTATGCCTATAACAGCTGGTTACCAAGCCACCAGATAGCGGAGCCAATCCAAAAGTTGCCCATACAACATGTGTGCGTTCCCACCTAATCTGCTGTTAAGGAAACTGGAGATACAGTTTAACAGTTAGTAAATCTTGGCTTTTTTTCTTAGTCAGAATCAAAGAAAAAGTATAGGCGTAAAGTTTTGAAATGCTTTCTTTCCAGCTCTTCTAATTTAATTCCTTTTGCATAAGGGTAAGGTTAAATTTAAACATGTCATTGACATATTGTTGAAATAAAGCTTACAGAAGTAAGCTAAATTTTGCTTCAACTCAAGCAGGTTTCTGAAGATGCAGCAGCAAATCTTGGACTATTCTTCTGTTTGCTACAGAAATTGGAGGAAAAAATGTAGTCTACCAAATAGTAAGAAGAAAGGAAAAGCACTTGTCCTGAAAGTGGACTATATCAATCCTGTGCACGAAAGAGCAAATGCCACTGCGTGGAATCTTTCTAAAACTGTGATTTACATTCTTTAAAATGTTCCTCTCATTATATAAATGATTTTTGGATGTCCGAAAGTTAAGAGGGAAAAATATATATATACACACACACACATATATATAGAAATACACACACACACACACACACACACACACACACACACACACACACACACACACACACACACACACACACACACACATTTTACTTGCTTGGGGTCCCAGATAAGATAAAGTCAAACAAACAGAACTATCATCTTCCCTAAATATAATAGCTCCTTAACAATAATTGTTTTTCCATTTATTTAATGTGGGCATCTCATCCCACCACTGCAGACCAAAACAACAATTAACAAGTAATCAGGCTACAGTTTAGAAAATTCAAATCAGAAGCACACTTGTTAAGGAAAGAATATGGGTTACTTAAGATCCTCTTCAAATCAACTTTCTCCTTGCATATGGGCAAGTCTGTTTCTTGCCAACAGTACACCAACCACAAATGCAGAATTCATGAAACCTGTTATCAAGCGTATTATTAAGGAGTCTTTCAAATATAAACAAGGAGCAGTGCATATATCTGCAAGCCCAGTCAAATCATCAGCAGATAATTTTAATGACTGATTATGGCTACTGCCACCTGTTTTATAACTGAGCAGTTTCAAATGGTCTTCAAATGGCTTAAATATTTAGAATTATTTTAAAATTGAATCCAATGCCCTGAACATAGACCAATAACTGTATTCTCCAGCATGCAAGAAGTCAGGAGACTTACAAACTGCAGAAGAAAATGATTCATAACAGTGCTACGGAGTGTATGCTGTACCTTTCCTTTTGGTTTCTGGAATGCAAAATGCTTAGTTGTATGGCACCCCTCAGTACCAGTTCCGGGTTTTCTGCCAGGCTTTAGGCTAGGTATATGTTACCTTTTGAGAAGAGTTCTACATCTGCTCTTAAAACTGCCCACCAAACACTACCCCAGGCACAGCCAGCGGGAACCCTCTGCAGAATCTTGAATTATCAGACCTGACCAATGGGTAAGCCTGCATGGGTTAGCATGGGGCAGTTTAATACGCTGCCGGGCACACCCAGCCTGGCTGAACACAAAGTATCTAGAAGGCAGATTTAGGCATGGAGTAGTAGGGTTATGGCTTTTCTTACGTTATGTGTCAGAAAGCCGTGTGGACTCAGGTTGTGACACAGAATTGAAATACATTTCTTTCTTACTCCTATTTTTACTTTCATGCTATGCTGTTTCTGAATCTGTTTTTTGTTCCTTTTCTCTTGATATTTATTGCTGTTACTATTATTTTTAATGCAGCAGAAAAGAAGAAAAAACAACAGTTCCATAATTACATGAAAAGGATACACATGATTACAGGACAGCTGGTAGGTATTTTCAGTGATCCCTTCTTCATTTACATCCACAAATATTTTCTGCCCACAGACTGCACAGATGTCATTGGACACGTTTCTTGTTGGTATGCCACTGACATTGTAAAACTGTCAAGATCAAGATAATATAGGAAAAAGAAGACAATAACAAAATAATCTTTGCTTAGAGTCAAGCATACACAAACACTGTTTAAATGACATCAAAGATAGGGACAGCATGAAAATGGCTACAGTTGTCTTACTCTGTGTCAAGATGCACAGAGTTACCAAGAGACAGTTAAAATCTTACTGTTGAGGAAAGAATGTCAGCAACTGTGTCCCTGCTTTTAAGTAACTGAGACAAATAATTGTGTTGAGATAGTCACCTTATTTGGAAAGGGAACATAAGAACTACAAAAAGGGAGAGACAATAAGACTTTCACAGACTTTGGGGAAGTAAGAAGCATGTCTCCCTATGGCAAAGGGAGAATGTTATAGTGTCTTGTACATGGGAACTAGCCTGTTAGCAGCCCAAACCTAGGGTTCAGCAGTTTGTCTAAGGGACAAGAACAGCTTTCTTTAAGGAGAAGTGAGGTCAGTTTACTGCAAATGTATCCAGTAGACCTTATTTATTCTTGGGAGCCCAGAGACGCAAGCAATTCAAGAGCTCGCTTCCAGTCCTTGCAAACAGTATTCAAAATGATGATTCCCCAGCACTTACACCAGTGGTGGAAGCCATGTAGTCAGAACAAATCTCTGTAAAGTCTCTTCCCATCACTCCATAGTACAGCCCATAAAAAAACAGTATCACACCAAAACCCATAGAGTCTTCAGTCTTGATTCTGTCATAAAACCACAAAAGAAAACTTGGTTGAGTCTGTTGTTGCCCAGAAATGCCAGAAAAAAATAACAAGATTTTTACTTCAATTAGCTCTTGCTTCCTTCCAACAGGAGGTTTTAGTTTCATATTTTTTGCAGCAGACACCTTCATGCTTGAAGTATCAATGTGCTTGAAGATAAGCAATGTTGAAAGCAGGCTATGGACTACTTTTGGAGCCACAGCTACTGAACTCTGTTATATACAAGCTGACACATTTTCTTATAGATAGGGACTTTGCCAAGAGCCTTAGCACACAGAACAGTTAGGTATATTTCATTGTTTTGCAGGAGCAACAAGATCAACCAGATCTTAAGACGTAAGATTCCCCTTTAAAGAAATGTTAAGCTTCTCTAGCTGAAAGTGCTCACTATTCTCCTGAAAACAAGTTCCTCAGGACAAAATATTTGCTAAACTGCAGCAAGCAATATTAAAAAAATAATAATAAAATGGGCAGAGCCTGCAAAAATGCTCCTATTTATTATCATCTATCTGAGACTGTGGTACAGGCTATGGGAGACTGCAACCTGGCTACTGAATACTCATAAAACTGGAGCTTCGCAGGTGACATCAAAAAGGGCTTGTAATTTATGTTGTAGCAGGGCACAAAATAACAGAGTTGGCAAATTTTGCAATTACCTTTTCAAAATACACTGGTGGGGGAAGATACCTGCTTAAACAAACAACCTCAATAGAATAAAGCTTACAGTATTGGTAACATAAGCCTGTTAAATTTCTGCCATGAATTTTCCAACAGAGCTGGGTGAGTCAACTATACAATGTATGGGCAATAAATCTGACACTTAAAGGAACAGCTGATTTATGTCTGTGCAGTATCTCCAATACCTCCAAGAAGAGTTGGACTGGCAGCAGATGCATTGTGTAGTTGATCTACGTGCTCTTAGGGAATGTCTGGAATTTCTAGTTGTAAGGCACCTCAACCAGAGTTCCAGCACAGTTGCTCTGATTGGACTGCTAGCCAGCCAGAAATCCTGGGCAAACATTAAAAAAAAAAAAAAATCAAAATTGTACTCAGACAAAAATTCCAGCTGGATTAAGAGGGCAGATCTAGAATCATCTGGATAACTTTTGGCAATAGTTAAAATAAAAAGAGGAGAACTCCCTAGCAACATAGCAGACTCATAGAGCGGGAAATTATAATTACCAGAAAGATTTGTAATGTGTTTTTGATATGACTGTGCTTCTCTACTTTTATCCTTTACTTTCAGCCTTTGTATGTCTCATCTCCTTCAGGAATGTAGCTGAAGGACTGAGGATTTACTCAGCAGTTAAATTAAGGGTTTAAATGAGTGAACACACTGACTCTATGAAGTTTAAAGTTTTCCCCCTCCTCTCTTCATGCCACAAATACAAGTTGTAAACTTACTAAACATGAAATTTCAGACCAACTATGCAACAATAAAAATCAAGAAGAGAACCTATAACTACACAACCTAAAACAGATTTTATATGTTGAGGTGGGTGCAGAAGAGATCAAGCTTCAGCGGAGCAATTTCATTGCAAGGAAAGAGAAATCTACATCATAACAGAGGAAATCATAACAGAGCCAAATCCCAATTTTTCTAAACAATACCTACCTAAAGAATAAATTGAATCCAAACATGGTAAATGTTATTGCTAAATAACCCACAATTCCAATTGCACAACTCAATTTATAGATCAGAAGGAACCGCTTGTATACCAACCTGTGGAAAAGAGAAAAGGAAGCCTTGGGTATGTTGCAGAGTATGTTGCAACAAAATGCCAAATACGTATACAGCTTCTACCGAAGTATTTGCATAAAGTAGTTTTAAACTTGTACATTTCATTTGTGTATTTATTTAAAGGTGAATAAAAATGTATACTACAGAGGAGGAAAGTGGAATGTTAAACTTTTGTATCATTTTGCTTCAGTCTTCACAAGAACCATTAGCTGTGAACAGTTTGCTAACATAATTAAAACTAACATCCAGGAATTGTGGAGGAGGGGACACAGGCCAGAACAGGGGAACGGCTAAAAGACAACTGAGGTAAGTTAGATGTATTCAGGTCTATAGACCATCAGTAGATCACTGATGAAATTTTCCTAAAATACTTAAAAGTTAGCAGAAGCAATCTCTGAACCATTAATAATCAACTTTGAGGGCACAGGGTGGAGAGGTGTAGTTTCAGAAGACTGGAGAAGGAAGAATATAGGCCTCTTTCTAGAGGAACAGTGATACCTTTAAGAGCTCAAGAACACCTGGGATGACTGTTGCTGGTAAGAGTGTGCATATTAAAAACCAAGATAGAATGGATGGAATAAACTTAATTTTAATTCTTGTTTAATTCTTTTTCATTTGCGTGTCATGCCTGATAAACACTGCTTTAGTGGTATTTATAATTCACACTGCAGTAATAAGATTCCTTTAAATTCAGCTGCTACTGGCCCTTTTTGTAATGTGATAAATTTTGGTACAGGGGTACTTTTATTTACCCTTCTCCACCTCCAGGTTTTAAGAAACAAAACCAAAACAAAACAAAACCAACAAAAAGGACATACTGTGGTGTCCCTCCTGAGAGAGGCTTGCGAGTTGCTCTGAAAATGATGGATCTAGTAATAACAGAGAACGTTCCCCACATGGACAGAAATCTCCAGCAGTAAAGTTTGATGGTGAAATGAAGAGGAACAACCCACATCTGCAGCAGTGTGACTAACTGTTGGCAAAAGTGAGACAGCCATTTCGAAGTAATGACATCCTAGAATTCCATTCTGCATGATTATTTTTGATCAAAATATTGCCAAACTGTAAAACCTGTACAAAAAATGTAACTTGTACAGCATCAGACATAGTAGGGCCTTTGGTCCTAGAATAATGATTTCAGTCTGTCTTACACCCGATAAATAGTGAGTAATCCTAGTTCTAGGAAACTGGTTATAACATTGAGATACAGCTCATCAGACCCACACACCCTGTCCTCAAAAGCTAAACTGTCTATTGATATAATTCTACTGAATCAATCATTAAGGTGTGTTTTCTAAATCAAGTTACACATACATGGAGACAACTGCCCTGCTAAAACTTTTGGAGCAACTTTTCTGAAATCAGTGGAGAGTCTGGCCTAAAACCAATCTTCAGAGAAAGGTGCAGCATTTGGCTCCTTTAATTTGGGACTGTTACCTGACTATGCTACTGAAAGTTTTCTTAAAAACCCTTTCTACACCACAACAAAATGCTGTTGCTTAAACTTTTAAATCTTTTTTATAAATTAAATGATATTAAACTTAATGATGTAAATTTGCTCAAGTCTCCTTTTCAGTTTGCCTGTAGTAATAAAATATGCTATTTCACATTTTTTGCAATAAGCACACATTTGAAATCCACTGAATAATCAAAAGCCCTGTAATGTCAGTTCTGTCCATGACTCACATTAATAAACCATGGATTTGGGGTTGTAGAAGCCTGATAGTGACTAAGATAAAGGAAGAATGACTTTAATATGCATTTGTATAGTTAGCTCCTGGGTCTTTGCGATAAGGCTACTAAGATTGAAGAAAAAAATCTGAGGGCAGATGGATTTATAGTTTACCTACGTTATGCAGGGATGTTTTTTAAAGCAAATGAAAACCATAATCTGTCTAGATGAAAAAGTTATTTCTGTGGAAGATGAATCTATTTTCTAAACCCAAAAATAAAGTTCTGAAGGAATAAGTGTTACTCCCAGTGAAACCAATGAGAATTTTGCCACAGATTTTGATCGAAGCAGGACTGGATTCTTCCTCTTCACCTATGAAAAGTAAGCTACTGCTGGGGGGAAAAAAAACCCCTCTAACGAGATAGAAAGCATGAAACTTGTGAAAAATGGTATTTCACAATATAAGTTTGAATAAATTAAATGAAATAATAGGCACATGTTAACCACACACCATCCCTGGATCACATCATTGGCACACATTTCTCCACCCTCCACCCCCAGCTTTAAGGGCTATCTTGCAGGAGGCTGCCAGAGCCTCTCTGTTGCCTGCCTTCCTGCTGTCTAACATGATCCCTTTCCATTGTTCTTACATACTGGGTGGGGGGCGTTGTTTTTTAGTAGGCTGAAAGTGGAGTCTAAATTTAAGAGGCAGCGCCGTAACTGGATGGGCATTCATCTCCAGTAAGGTAGCTACTTTCTAATACAAATCTAGCACTGAGCATTGTTACCATGCAAGCTGCAAAATGAAGTCCTAACTCATTTTAAAACGGTATCACAACCTTCTCTCAAGGAATTCTACAAACAGATCAATTGGTATATATTATTTGCAGTAATTGGCTAAAAATACCTTACTGTTTTTTACATCGGTCAGACTGTTAATTTTAATACTAATAGCCTCTATGTGAAATGTATTAATATTTTGACATGTAAAAGAGGACAAAGATATGAAACCAGTCATAGAGATGAACAGCTCAGTATTATTGATTTATTATTAACACTGGAAGGTCACCATCTGGACAATTCCATAAAATAACACATCTGCATTGCTGCTAAATGGAAGCGTTAACATCTGGGTCATATTATTCCAAATTTTCCTCATCCACCCATCATAGCAAGAGGAATTTCCTGACAAATCAGATCGCTGCCCAAAGGTAAAATGTTTTTCTCATTACCGTACTTTAAATGAGCTCAAAAGACCTAGAAGTGAAGTCAGCATCAGCGTCATAGACAACTTTCCTATTTTCTAATTATGCAGATTAGACTGGTCGCGCAAGCACCAACTGAAAAACCTGCATCTGTACTCTGCCTCACTCATAATGTTCTCCCTAATCTGAGTGAATAAAAATGCATATCGCAAGCAAATTCGGTAGAAGAGCATTACTCTAGTATCCTTTCCATCTTATAGTATGTGGTGACCACTGCATACATAAAGAAAATAACTGCATAATAATTAGATTTATTGTGACAGACTGACCTTACCAGAACTTCCTAACTTGGCAACACAAGCTAACTGGCTTTCTAAAAGTCTAGTTTCTTTTGATGTAGACATATTCAAATACTCAGAAACATATGCATGAAAGCAGTAATAATCAGCTATGTGGGTTTTTTTAGTTTTAAATTAACATGCTTATATTTGATAGTACACTGGAAATTGGCAGAGATTTCCATATTAAGTAAACCAAATGACTTTATTTTCAAGTTTAGCCTCATTACTTAGGTGTAGAAATCAATGCTGTTTTAAGTACATTGCTTCATTTTTCATCCATATTCCAAAGTAAGTTCTCATTATATGACTGTCATATGATATAAGATGTAGAATCAGTAAAATGGGCCACTGCCTATAGGACTGCAAGTAGGGCTTTTGTGTTTGAAATTGTTCTGAGGCCATTACAAATCTGCCTCTCTATCTTATACCTTTTAAGATTTCTATTATGCCACGGGAGAACAATTTTGTCCACATATATCATATTTGTTCAATTTTAATCAATGGACAACTTCCAACAGAAACCAAATTGCATTATAAGAATCAGCTGAGTGCCTGATAGTCAAAATTTCCTTTGGGAAAATACAGAATCAGAGCACTAGTAAGCTCTTTCCTTCTTTCCCTCATTTGACATGCTAGGCTCTACCACTTGCTTTTATGCTGCGAAAAGTGGATAGGGTAGGATAGGGTTGGACAGGGTAGGATACATTCTCAAGGACTGTAATCTTCTGACCAGTGTTCTTGGTTGCCACCCCGTGTCCTAGAGGACACAACATGGTTGCAAGCACATAATTGTTTCCATCTCTTCAAATTAGAGAAGTCAAAAATTCCTGAATGAACGGAGAGACAAGAACACAGACTCAAACTTACTAAAAGTAAGGTTTTTACAATGTGGATCAGAAGGGCACAGATTCTATGTTTATTTTTTAAAATCTCAGACAACAGCAAAATTCTCAAAAGTAATTGAGAAATTATGATTTTCTCTAATTTGCTTCCCTCTCTTATGGAAGTTCACTGTGAACTGCCAACTACCAAATAGAAGAAAAAAACACAATTGTCAGATTGGCCTACAAATACTTTATTCCAAGCCAAGCCTTACTAGCAAAACCATCTTTTACTTCCTCAGTACTAAGATGACACCCCTGTTACTTTATACCTGGCCATCTGGTGAAGGGCAATCTCTTCCCTCTTGCCAAAATTACCCCCAGCTGAGTTTTGGTTGCTCTGTTGCAACTTATGCTCTTTCCTCTTTGAAATAGGAGCCTTTCTCCCACCCTGCCTTTCTTTCATCAGGAGGCATTTTACATTCTTGATGAGCCTGGATAAGGCTCTTTTGGAAGCTGCAGGCTGTTGCTGGTTCTCTTGCATCTAGTAAGTAGTTGTTGCTTTTTATTTTTGTTCTTCTTAGACCTAAGTTAATGAATGCCCTTTCAGGGCTGATTTTATGCTCCCTTTGGTCTTTGTTTCCTTTTCTCTTTACAAAGAAACCTAACTTTTCTTTTTTCATGTTTACAAAGCACTTTGAAAGGGAAGGAGGGAGTCAATCCCTGCAGTCCTTGGCTATACTTCCACTATCAGGATTGTGCAATTCTCGCTGAGGTCTTACTATGTCTGAGAATACCATGGGTATCTGGAGAAGGGATCTATAAATGCAGACATTCATACTGAACTCAAAGACTCAGACAGAAAGGTTTGCTAATTGATGCTGCCTTCTAAGTCATGATAGGCAGTGGAAAGCTGGCTACTCATTTTCTTAATCTCCTGGGGGAAAAAAACAGAAAAGCAAGCAGTTTCTGCTCAGAGAAAAGGAGCCCTGAGCTTACCCCTTATGGAAGGCAATGTGCCCTCACTCCTTGACTTCCCTTCTCTTTTGCTCTCAAAGAAGCAAGCATGTTTTCACAAACAGTCAAAGATGTTTGGTTCTTCCTCTTCAGTGCTAGATGCCATTGTACATAACCTGTACGTGAACTACAAAGGCATAAACTGAGATGTCAAAAGCAGGATGGCAAGTAAGAGAAATGCATAAGCAAACAAAAGTAGAGGGCTTTTTCCTCTTTAGTGGGTATGTGGTTGTTTTTCTAATTTTGACTTGCTTGTTTCCCGACAAGTCGAATGAAAGTGATATGCACACGAATGCACATGTAATAACTGCCACCTGGAAGAGCTGTAATGCAGCAGTCTAGACGTGCCTGTACTTGGTGAAGCTGTAGATTTTTTTTTTTGTTGGGTGTATTTTAATGTTAAATGGACAATTTCCTGTATGCATTAACCAAGTTGCTTAAATAATAAATGAGACCAGATACACAGCTTCTGTTTCTAAATCTGAGGGTTTCCTTATCTGATGCAGCAATGTATGCTAGTTACTTTTTCACCTAATTTGTGTAAGGATTTCATTAATTATTCAATTTCATATTTTAATGTTTGTCCTATTTGTTAGTCTTCAAAGTATGGTGGTCTTAAAACTATATATAGTGGCTTATAGTGGTTTCAGCATATGGTGTTAGTCTTCAAAGTATAGATTTTGGCACTTACTATACAGCTAGAAGTTCAGAATTTTAACGTCCCATACAAAATACTTTTAAGAAAGCAAGCTAATATGATGAGATCAACAGAGGGTATTAAAAAAAAAAAAACAAACTATACACAAGTTTCTGGATATGAAACATGAGGGCAGCTGCAACTTAATACACAAACTCATACATTGTTTTAATGAAATACTCTGTTAAGTTACCTAATATGGAATAAATGCAATGAACCATCTACTGGTAGAGACCTACTATGAGTGGCACTCTCTTGTAAAAGTACCTTCATAAATACATGTAATAAGTGTGAGAATAAATTACTCTCATGACTAAACAGAGCATGAAGCAGAACCTCAGTACAAAGTTAACTTCAACTTCTCATGCTACTATTTTTACTGAAAGAGGCTCTGCTCCACTTCCTTTATTACTGGGGTAGGAGGCCTCACTGCCACCACAGAGCTGTGCTTTGGTACCTAAAACTTAAACCCCAATATTTTTCTGATGCAGGTGTTAAGTTCTGTTTATTTTAAAATGCACTACAAAAAGAAACAAAAATGTCCTCAGAAAGTCTTAGCAAAAATCTTGTAATGCTTGCAGTTGTATGGGAGCCTCCCTAAACTAGCTTACCTGCATTTAAAAGTATAGTTTTGGGTTATGTAATTTATAGCTTATGTAACTTTGTAAGTTTGACAAGCTCCTGTAAACTAATAGCTGGGAATGAAGCTTCAATTGCTGAAGTCAAAGTTACACAATTAAATGACTGTAACAAGCGGCAGACTGTTGGTGTTTTGACTTGGGAAAGCAGATGTAGTACACAGCAACTAACCTTAAAGTACTGTAAAGCAAAGCAGTGAAAAAGCAATGCAGACTGCATTTTTCTTAGGCTACCACAGACTTTCACAGACAAACAGGGTCTTCCCAGTTGCTCATTGTTGTATCGGCACTGATTAGGCACCAGTCTCATAAAAACGATTTTTAATGGAATGGTGACTGAGCGACTTCAGTTACTTCTAATCTGTTCTTCATTTAATGGTTGTTGAAATCAGTGATGCAAAGACTGCTGCAAAAGAAATGCATGAAAAGCTCCGAACTGAATTTGGCCAAGATGCGACAACAAACATAAAGTGGTTAAATGGTATAACAGAACTGGTCTAGATGAGAAGCTAAAGAGAACATCAAGGTAAAATAGTATCACATATGATGCTCAGATGCTACACATGCTCAGGGTTAGGGTCCTGTGTGTTTGTAAAAGTTGTTGACATGAAGCCAAACTTCTCAATGGCTTACACTACCTGTGATTTCATTAGACTCTTCACTACTATATTTGTTGCCATTACTAACATTTCATCACCATTCCAGACTCTGTCAAGTATAGTTGAAGAGTCTGATTCATAACCTCTCCATTACAATCTTGTGCTAAAGCAATCATAGATCAGGCTATTTTTATATCTCTTACCAAAATAGTTTATGTAAATTGAATTAACAGCTCATTCTCCCTTCTATGTTTAGCAGCCTTGTTAGAAATCAAGGTTTTAGAATTAACTCAACTTAAAATCCTTTAGAATCTGGGGAGCAATTGCCAGGGGATCAAGTATTGCTTGGGACAGTTATTGATGCCACTGTAACTGAACTCCTAAACAGCAAAAGTCTGTATTTCAACTTGCAGATGGCTTAGGGCACTCATCAACTCATGAAGAAGGGAAAAGATGAGACACTACTTGTGTGCTTCAGATTCTGCCTATCTGTAGTATCTGTGTAATCTCCATTCACCCAATAGTTTTATTTATTTATTTAATGTTTACCTAAAACTCATTCCCTTTCAAGGGCTGTGTTATGAGTACAAGATGATGCCCATTTCCACCTCTTCTTTTCCCTAGTAAAATTCTTCTCCTTTGACTCAGTAAACAGTAATTTGTGCTACGGAGGAAAAAAAAATCAACAGAAGGGATGGGGAGGCCATTTACGAGGTGCCTGACTTTTTCCAGCTATTGAATAGCAACTGCAGGGGTGGAGGCTGGGTCTTTCTAGTTTTCTCAGGTTTACAGAGAAGTGTGTTGCAGTGAAAGGAACCGAGCTGAGGCACATTAAGCCTCAGTTTTAGCACCTTAACCACAAGACAAGCTTTCTCTCTAGTTAAGTATGTGCATGAGTAACTTGATGAATAGGGGCCTTGGATTTTCTCAGTAAACCTTCTCTGAAATATTACTTCATCTAGATAAGGGTAGTGACTGTGTTCCTCCCTAGTCCATTTTAAGACAGTTGTTTGAAAACTCAAAGCTTTTTCCTAAAGGCTTTCCCACCAAAGACTGACTGCAGCATCAGTATATATACATAGAAAATAAAACAGAAGTTGTTTTTTCTCCCCACATAAAAGCTATTTTCTACCCGATCAAGAACCGAGGCTTGCTGCTCTCCATGGATGCACAGTTGTCTTGCCAGATGTAAATACCTAAGAGTATGTCATGATTGCCAACAGTTGCCTGAGAAAGATGGCTATCTTAAACCACCACAGCTCTAAAACTGCAGTCTTTCTGAAAAGCTACTCACATTGTATGACTGACAGTGTCTTTGCTTCCACTGAATAAGTATAATCCGGGCAACAATCAAGGTTGCAATGAGAATAAGAATTATTTCCATAAGCATGATTCATGACTATGGTGCTTTGCATGCATTTTCTGATGTTGGAACCTGAAAAGAAAATATACACACTATTTAAAAAAAAAAAAAAAAATTGGATTGCTTTATTGACCCTAGAGGTGACAGTGAGCCTATGGGTGTGCGGTTATTTGCAAGGAAATGTGCTAGTGTAGTTGTGCATGAAGGCACCAAATAAAAAGTCAGACAATAATACTCCCTCTTTATAACCGGAACTGTTATCCTGAAAAGAAAATGTGAAGTAAATTTATGAGCAGAGAAGGACATCTCTTTTGGTGTTTTTTTTTTTCCCCCTAGTGACTTGGTCCTGAACAGAAATGTAGCCACAAACACACAATTCCTGTAAATTTTAAGGAGAAATTTCAGATCAGCAGATCTGAGCTCTGCATGCTCTTTTCAGTCCAAGCAAAATGCAAACTCAAAAGAGATTACACCCTGTTTTAGCTTCCTTCCCTATAAAGTGAGGATCATAACTGACTCTTCCTTCTAGAGTTAATGAGAGTTGGGAGGTGATCCTGCCCCTCTACTCAGCCCTGGTGAGGCCACATCTGGAGTGCCGGGTCCTGTTCTCGGCTCCCCAGTACAAGACAGACATGGAGCTACTGCAGTGAGTCCAGCAAAGGCCTATTAAGACAACGAAGGGACTAGGGCATCTCCCTTATGAGGAAAGGCTGAGAGAGCTGGGACTCTTCTGCCTGGAGAAGACAAGACTGAGAGGCGATCTCATCAATGCGTACAAGTATCTGAAGGGAGGGTGTCCAGAGGATGGGGCCAGACTCTTCTCCGTGGTGCCCAGCGACAGGACGAGAGGCAACGGGCACAAACTGAAACACAGGCAGTTCTGCCTGAACATGAGGAAAAACTTCTTTGCTGTGAGGGTGACAGAGCACTGGAACGGGTTGCCCAGAGAGGTTGTGGAGTCTCCTTCCCCGGAGATACTCAAAAGCCATCTGGACACAACCCTGGGCAACGTGCTCTAGGTGACCCTGCATGAGCAGGACTAGACTATCTCCAGAGGTCCCTTCCAACCTCAACCATTCTGTGACTCTGATTCTCTGAGCCACCAAGAAAGAGAGGGATACACTGGCAGCTGTTAATTGTTCTCCTTCACAACTAAAGCTGAGTAAATATCTGTGTTAGGGTCTCATGTCCCTGCAGTGAGAATCTTGAGATCTTGGTCTGAGCTCGACTCCAATGAACCTGGATCTTGATTTTGCTGTGATGTGGAGCTTCCATGGGTGTGCCTGAATGTCAGGACTCAACAGCACCTCCTAGCTTCTAGATCTGAGTATGCCCCAAATGTGTTCTGAAATGATGCTAAAGTAAGAGATAGGAACGGTCTGTCTCCCTTCCCTTTCCATGCTCTTCCTATGGGAAGAAGCACCCCACACATGGGTTGGATGGGAGCTGCAGCATGTTCTGGTTGATCCCTGCCCTGGACAACTTTCAGATTAAGACCTTGTGTTATGCTGGCTGATGTGCACCAGCTACTCTATTCAGACATAGCCTGAACGTAAACTAGTCTGGATCCAGGTTTGAGCAAGGAACTATATGAGCCTGAAACTATTTTTCATTGCCAGTACCTGTTATCCTTGCCAAACTCTGAACCCAATTAAAACTTTAAACTTTGCAAAAATGTGCGTATAGATTTAAAATCTGTTCCTGTTTCCCATTCAAATAATGTAGCTCTTCAGAGGCAAAAGTACAACAGTTGTCACGCTTTTTTCCATTTAAAAAGAAATGGCTACTTGATTGCTGCTTAGCGCAGATGATACAGAACCGGAGTAGGTACTGATAGCAGTGCCAAACATGTCATCTCAGTGTTATTTAAGTACCACTGAGAAGTTTATTCTGCCTTTACGGCTCCCATCTCTCCCAACTTGAAATACACCTCTTTACTATTTAGTTTTCCTAAATCTAAATGGACACCAAACCAAGAATGCAGTAGATTTTCTAGAAATCCAGATTTCTTTCCTGCTTCCTTGCAAAAACAGCAGTCAGAGACAACTTTCAGAGAGGGAAGAAGTTGTTAAATATAATTGTTGAGGTGTAATCAGTAGCTTGTGGTCATGCAACAAAAACTTTTTTTACCACATGCACATACTGAATCTATGTAACTCAAAAGAATAGAAGAATTGCTCTACTTTGCATTAAATATTATGAAGTAGCATGTAAATGTGATGTACTTGGTGTCTTCCATGCTGAAATCAAGTGCTCTGCTCTTAGGGTGCCCCCTTATGGGCAATGCATTGGAGCTGGCCTCACTACAGGCACACTGGGAGGATGGCCCTCTGAGCTAAGGGCGGAGATCCATATTCAGTGTTATGTACATATACAGCTTAAGATAGCATAATTAAAATCCATTATAAGGAATGAGTAGGAGGGAACAGTGAGACAATTGTTTGTTTATTTTTTTTATCCAAACAGAAATTAAAATCATTGGTAACAGACTGTTTCTTTATATTAGACTTGCATGGAGAGGAAGCATTGTATTTATTGTACCTAAAGGAAAACGGTATATTACAACAGCAATCTCTGTAACGACAGATATAAAGCTGTTTGCTATTCTGTTTTGCTGGGGAACTGATTAAACTGACAGAATAAAATGGCAGTAAAACTTTTCAAAACAAAATTCTTTACTATTCTGTGAATAAATGTTAAAGGTTTCTGGTATCACTATTAAATGTACAACTCATTTATCAAAACATTTGCTAGCAATATGTAAATTGACTTACTTCCATTGTTCTTCTGTTGACAATAAATCATTTGCCTGAAACACACAAAACACATAACTTCATGGTGAGCAACAACCATATGGGTTTTCTTCTTTTAACCCTCACCACACCTTTCACTATGAGTTGTGGGATGTGGACATATATTCTGCAGTTCTGCAGGTTCCCTCTTTCCTGGATGCTCCTTAGGAACCTACTTTTTTTTTTTTTTTTTTTTTTTTAAATCAGGACCATGATTGCAAAATTTCAATTTCTACTATTTAGAGAGGGTGTAGTTATTGAACTCTCTTTGGATGACTAGGCAGTGTAGACTATAACATACTATAAGTTTCTGCTGTTACAGTTTAACTGAAGTTGGAAGGGACATTTGGTAATTATCTGGTCCAACCACCTGCAAAACAGGGCCGGTCTAAGTTACACCAGATTGCTCAGGGCCATATCCAGTTGAATGATGAGTATCTCTGGATGGAGATTCCACCACCTCTCTGGGCCTCTTGTAGTAGTAAATACCCTTTTTTTTCAATCCATAGGGACAAAGTAACTGTAACAAAACTAGTAAGCTGATGTTTAAACTAAATGTATTCCACACATCAATATAGAGGTCTAATCTTAGTGGCTACTCTAACCAGACAGCTGTACTGGTGCACTGTGAAGTCTGGCACTGGTGACCCCCCTGTCCCTCTCCCCCCCCCCCCCCCAAAAAAAAAAAAAAAACAACACCTCTGAAAAGAGAAATGCAGGAGTACTTGGTGAAGTGTCAAGGCAATATAACACAACAGGCACTTTTTGTTCTGAACTGTTCTGTCTAGAAAGCTCATTATCAAAGATGCTGTTCCTTTTTATTTTCCTTCAAACTCTTCTGATTCAGAATATAAAACCTGCAGATCTTCCATGACAATTCTAAGACTCAAAGGGATATATTTTCCCTGTTTTCATAAATGTTTGCTGTTTTTCATTTGGAACATTGTACTGTGAACATTTAATTTTGCTGATATAACTGCGGTGTCAAGTGGTCACTTTATGTTGGTCTTTGCCATTTATGTCTCAGCCCTATGGGTAGTGTATCCCTGTATCTTTCTTCAAGTAGAGAGGGATATAACTTTAGAATCTGCCTTAAGAAAGTGAGGCCCTTTGTACTCGCCTAAGAGAGGAACTGTGAATCTGAGTCACCATTCACTTGAAGGAGTATATTTTTGGAACTTTTGAAGTACTAAAAGATACAGCTGCACCTAAACAGAAGCTTCAAATGCACCTAGAAGCCCAAAACTGCTTCCTCATCTCCTTTTGCACTACTTTCTGACAGAAAGAGGTATGAGGCAATTGGATCCTGCTACCTCATCTGTGGAGGACATAAGAATGACCTCATTCTCATAAGGGAATAAGATGAAGAAAGAAAAAAATCTTCATTACACCTTTGCAAAATTCAAGTAAAAGCTTTGATGTTCTAGTCTTAACCAGCAAAAGCCTTAAAAAACTGAGATCTGATTTTGTAGTTCATATATGCTAAGGTACTATTATAAAAGTACTGAACAGCACATCCACAAACTTTTATCTCATAAGAAGTTAGCAAAACCAAGCTAAACTGCAACAATTACAATATATAGCTCAAACTAGAAAAGCGTTTGAATTGACACTGTGCTATTTATTTGTTTACCAGCGAAGTAACTGATAACTTTCAAATCCTGAAAATGGATTCCTCTTGCTAATCACGCTTGATTTGTTGTCACTATGTAAGAAGACTGGAAATATGTTTGGGATCTTTAAGATCTCAAATTTCTCAACATTGCACAAAGTAACATTTTGACTTAGTAGCAAGCTATGGCCCATTTAAGAGGAAGGATAGTAAGACTGAAAAATAAACATAATTTTATTTCAAAGAAGGCAGATCACTTGCCAGTATGTCATTGTACTCTACTAGCATACTTATTTCCCCTTTTTTAAAGTAGGGATGAACTTAGGCCAAGTATTGAATTTCTTCAACGTGTACTGATTAAGACACCTTTCTTTAAGTATTAGCTCATCTCCATCAGAATTTTGGACATGGCAATGGTTAAAAAATAAAAATAAAATTACAGTCCACAGGCTAAACAGAGGTTTTACCTTTATTTTAGATGGCTCACAGCCAAATGAATCTTTGTATCTCCAGACTTTCTTCCCTCGTGAATCTCTGATTGCTCCCCTCCTCCCCTAAGGAGGCAGTGATGGCTTAGTGATCAAGGATGCCCTGTATTATGGGGCTGTTCTGCATGAGGTGATGACTGGAGCAGCAGGTGAAGGTTGTCCCAACAAAGCAGCCAGGAAGAGGTTTGTCTGAAGGTGGACATGAGCAAGTAAGGAAAGTGCCATGAGATGCTGGTATCTAGGTGGCGCAGTCTGTGGCGCAGGGACTGGGAGGATGAAGAACCAAGTGATTTATGTGAGGAATCACAGTGCGGCGTTTTGATGGTGGCCATGGAGAAATACTCTTAAATACAGGCAAATACTACACGGCAGGATGGGGGCACTGCACATGGAGCAGTGCTGTGCACCAGCGGGATGCCAGGTGCTGGCTGTGAAGTTTGCGTAGGCGAAGCACGGAGCAGGGGTGGGGCAGTGCTGTGTGGCATGGCAGCAAGGGAACGTATTGTGGATGCTGGCAACTGGTGAATACAGTTTTAACGTGTGGACAGACTAAGGTATCTGAAAGGTGCACTTGGCCCCTAGGAAAAGGACAAACTAAGGTTTCTTAGCCAGCTATGGACCATGACATCCAGGTGGAGTGGATGATAGCAGCCTCAGTGATCAGCGTGGCAGCTGGAATGGGCTTTCCTTCCCTTAGGAAAGCATCTCCTTAGTAATGACAAACCAGTACCAGGCAAAAAAGTTTTTGCCATAAATGCAAAACTCCTTTCTAAATGCAGCAGCCATCAGCAGCAGATGGGGATAAAGGTTAGGTGCCATTTGTCCAGCCATGGCCTCTGTTTTGGCTGTTGGGTAAAACGTGCTTGCTAATGAAGTGTCAACTAATGTTATTCACTTAAAACTGGACAGCACCGAGCAAGAAAATAACCTTGGCTTAAAAGGGTTGGCAGACTGGCTTTTATCTGGGTAGAATACAACCTTCAGAGTAGACAAGCAGATGTCAAGATGTGCACTTTTAATTCCCCCAGCTGGATGACCGAGTGGCTGGGAAGAGCAGTTGCCCCCGTCCCCTGGGGCAGGGGGTCTGGGGCTAGGTTTATGGCCTCGCCTTTTTCCTCCCCTCTCCCGCAAGGCAAGGTGACGGTGCTGAAATGGCTGCTGCCTCCCCTCCCCTTCCCCCCCCCACCCCCCCCCGCGGCGCTGCCGCGCGTGCCACCAACTGCCGCCACCAACCGCCGCCTCCCGCCCGTCTCGCGCCCTTCCCCGCCCCCTCCCCTGTTCGGCCCCGCCGCTACCTGTCGCCGCGGCCATGGCTGTCCCCGGGCGGGGGGCGGCCGCCATTTGGCGGTGCCGCGGCGGGGCGCGGGGAAGGGGCCCGGCGGGAAAGGCTCGGTGAAGCGTGTGGCCGGTCGCTGGCCCGCCGCAGCCGCTGTGCTTGGCAGCCGCGGG
Organism: Struthio camelus; assembly: GCF_040807025.1. Taxonomy (NCBI): domain Eukaryota; kingdom Metazoa; phylum Chordata; class Aves; order Struthioniformes; family Struthionidae; genus Struthio; species Struthio camelus. The sequence continues at coordinate 38,936,574 of NC_090945.1, forward strand.
GAGGGCATGCCTCTCTAGACGGCCCCACCGTTCAAAGCGATCGCCCCCTGCCCAAGCCACGACGAGCGGTTATACAAAACACAGGCCAAACTCAAGGGTTAAGCTTTTGGCTTTTGTATTTTTTTTAAGCGTTCAGTGGTGTTGCACTCGCCAGTTTGGGACCCCACAGTAACGTGCACAGTCTTTAAAAGAGGGTTTTTTTTCCACTGGCTCCCATGTTTCTGACGTGCTGGAGAGAGATGGTGAGCTCTGAGGGGAAAACGGCCTTCGACAGCACCCGCAGGGTGGTCTGCTCTGCGATGTGAGCTGCCTTTGGCTGGACGTGCTGCTCAGCACGTGCCACCATTGCGGCCTTCACTCCACCCAGCGCAATGGGAACCTGGCCACTTCAGGCGTTGCTAAAACTACACTTGGCCCATCCTCTGGAGAAGAGAAAAACCCCAGTGCGGCCACAGTGAATAACGCCTTTTCCATGTGGGCGATCTCAGGTGTATGGGTGCAGGTGACCAGGGCTGGGCTCCCACCTGGGCAGTCCTGGCGCCTCAGCCCCTGACTGTGGGGACGAAGAAAGGCCCTGCTCTGCCCACAACAGCGCCAGGGACCTCTGTAAAACTCGGCCGGAGGCAGCAAGCCTCACCAAAATTCTCAGGTTGCTCAGTATTCACAAGCGTGGCACACCGCTCAAAATCTCTCAGAGCAATGGCAAATTGAACGCAGAGCTGCCAGCTGCGCTGGGCAGCGAAGCGCGGAGCCAGGGCCAAGGCGGTGGCGGAGGGGCGAGTTCAAGTGCAGGAGCTGCTCAGTGCAGATGTGACGGGAGGAAAAAAAGATTTGACAGAGTATTTATATATTCATCTGGTTTGCTTATTTGCTCCCTTCCTTCTCTCCCACAAGTGCTGGAAGACCAAGCACCAGATTTTTTTTGCAGGACGTTTTAATAAAGCCTGGGTTAGCGTCTCCCTTCTTCCCTAGCCCTCAGCAACGGTCACAGCCGTCGCTCTTTCTGCCCTCTGTTTGCCAGTGAGGACGCATGGCCATACTGCCTGGGTGGCAGCAACAGCATATAGGACTGGGGCAGTATTTGCACCCTTTTGGTGCTTGTGGGATGTTTCAGTTGTGCCGTTCAGTTATGGTGGCTTAACAAATCAGTCCCTGCTAACTGGCTGACTCCCCTGTTGGAGGGTAAAGCATGCTGAAAAATTGATGCTGTAGCCTCCTTGTCTTGCTTTATTGGATGGGCTAAAAGTGCATACAATGACAGCTCTGAACAGCTTACCGGTAGTAACTTGTACAGTCACCTTCAGCTTTCTTTAAAAATCCTGTTTAAGTGTGCTCTCATTGTTTTCATTATTTCATTAGGATTTTGCCCACAGTGACAAGTGCTGGCATCCAAACTGAACCCTGCCTGTGGGACCTGTACAGTCTTTGGGGCAATGTTCAGGGGATGTTGCATGGCTGTGCAGCTCCTGGTATGTGCATGAATAACTGCTACAATCATATAATTACTTAATATCAGCCATTGGTGGGAGGGAATGGCCTTATCTAGAGATGATGGTGGATTCTGACTTCCGTGGGAGTATAATTTTTTTTTAATTTAAAAACATACATGTTTTAACACAGTGGGTTACATTTCATAATTTGATGCAGTTTCATTATATAGCTTCCATATTGGCCATTCACCACAGAACATGCATCAAAACCATCAAAATATGCTTAAAACACTACAAAGTGTTCCACTCTAAGAGCAGTGGCATAGTATATCTAAGTGCCCTTTAAAATCACAGAGTCACAGAATGGTTGAGGTTGGAAGGGACCTCTGGAGATAGTCTGGTCCAACCCCCCTGCTCATGCAGGGTCACCTAGAGCACGTTGCCCAGGGTTGTGTCCAGATGGCTTTTGAGTATCTCCGGGGAAGGAGACTCCACAACCTCTCTGGGCAACCCGTTCCAGTGCTCTGTCACCCTCACAGCAAAGAAGTTTTTCCTCATGTTCAGGCAGAACTGCCTGTGTTTCAGTTTGTGCCCGTTGCCTCTCGTCCTGTCGCTGGGCACCACGGAGAAGAGTCTGGCCCCATCCTCTGGACACCCTCCCTTCAGATACTTGTACGCATTGATGAGATCGCCTCTCAGTCTTGTCTTCTCCAGGCAGAAGAGTCCCAGCTCTCTCAGCCTTTCCTCATAAGGGAGATGCCCTAGTCCCTTCGTTGTCTTAATAGGCCTTTGCTGGACTCACTGCAGTAGCTCCATGTCTGTCTTGTACTGGGGAGCCGAGAACGGGACCCGGCACTCCAGATGTGGCCTCACCAGGGCTGAGTAGAGGGGCAGGATCACCTCCCTTGACCTGCTGGCAATGTTCTTCCTAATGCAATCCAGGACACCATTGGCCTTTTTTGCCACAAGGGCACATTGCTGATTCGTGTTCAACTTGTTGTCTACCAGGACCCCCAGGTCCTTCTCCACAGAGCTGCTTTCCAGCAGGTCAACCCCCAGCAATAGAATCTCTTCTTGCAAAAGTTGGAAGGCTAAAGAGGATTTACCTCTAACAAAGAAACTTTCAAAGGAAAAATTGTATATATTTTTATTCTACTTCTTGCCTCTCTTTTTTTCCCTTTGTTTTAATATGGGGCTGAACAATAGAAATGGGACTAGGTAATAGAGGAATGTTTCTGCATCAACTAGTAGTGCACACATTCAGTACTAACATACTATGTTATACATATCAAACAAGAGTCTCAGAAATCTAATCAAAGCCAAAGGGGCTTTTTAAGATAGAGTGAACTGAATCATAGCAATTTTAATGACATGTCCATTTAATGTTTGGGGCCCTGTCTTTCCATCTCATGTTTGGATTACCAGACAGCGCTATCGGTTCTAGGCTTGGCTGTATCATTCAACAGAGTACAACGAAGACTTGAACATATTTTTATTCTTTGAGCTGCTCTCTAAAGACCGCTTTACTGGATTCATCTATGTTTTCATAAACTTGATATGCTTAAAAGGCTTGCTTTGGCCTTAGAAGGAAACAGCTCTTTCTGGCTGACTAGACTGGATTCTGGCACTCTTGGAAAGCAAAAAATATGAATTTATTTTTTTTTTGGAACATTTGTGAGAGTGTCAGAACTGCTGAAGCTCCAGAGCAGGTCTGTCAGATAACTGGCAAATTATCAATATGATAACAATAGTACAATACTGTACTTGAAGGGAAAACACGTTAGGAAAATAATAGTAACTTGTATACTTTTTCATATCTACTGATGCACGCAATTTACCAAGAAGGTAAAATAACATGAAAGTATTTCATTGCATACACTTGTGGTGAAAGACTAAAACAATATAGATAAAGCAAGATGGTCACCAGCTTGTTTCAGTATAAGCTTAAATCAATGAAAGTTGTTCCCCTATACAAGCAATAAATTTTTTTACTTCTAAATGCCCTGTGAAATGCAAAAATGGGATCTCTTCTTGCAAAAGTTGAAAGACTATTGCTTTTAATTGTCATTTGCACTGATTAAAATTGAAAGTGCAAATTTCTATGCACTGAAATATACATGCACATGCTGTGCTCTGTGCATTGTCTATTTTATGTCTAGCTTCTGGATATTGTCATATAAAAGAGGAACATTTTTATTTTGTTAAGGAGGTGCTGTTAAAAAGCAGAAAAGCGCACCAGACAGGGGAGAAATAGTAAGTTAATCTTCTGTAAAGCGAGACATGAAAATGTGTTTCTCCTCATATCTGAACAGTTTAGTGAAGCAAAACTCTTTACTCCAAATAATGAAAATTCAAGAGCCAGTCTCCTCTTTCTACCAGTCATGTGACTGCTTTACAAACACAAAGTTTTCAATAATAGCATTAGGATTCTTTTTAGTCACTTTTAATTTTTGAGCTATTAGAACTCTCTCTTTCAATTTCTTTCCCTGAAAAGCTAAGTATAAAAATGTCTGTTTCATAAAATGGAAGCAGTGAGACCTTTATATTGCATGACTCCAGAATCTGGGCTCCAATAAGCTGTTTTGAAAGACTTGTGGAATCATCATAAAGGCAACACATGTAGAGCTGTCTTACACAACAGCAGTATCTGGCATCTGTCCCATTATAAAAATGGGAAATAACTGACACAGAGAAGGAGCATTACTTTTGGCTCCAGTGGTGTTTATCTTGTCTAAGGCATCACAGCTTCAGAAGACAATGATAGAGAGTGGCAGAGCGTTGGAGGGGCTGATGGACGCTGTGAACTTGAGCGGCCGGCAAGAGGAGACTGCATGTATTTGCAAACTTAAAACATGGCGACGTAACTGTTGCGGAGCTGTGTTTTGGGGAAGCTCAGAAAAGAGCGTTAAAATAGGATAGCTGAGACCTGGAGAGGAAGCTGAAGCTGAGAGATAGGGTGCTGCACTGAGTGAAGAAGAAAACATGGCGGGGAATAGTAGGTGTATTCCAGTAAGAGTACAACAAAGAAATGAGCAGCATGCATACATACTTGGTGGAGCTATTTACAGTGTAGGAAGTGTGTCTGTGAATGGAGCAGAGTGCACTGAATCCAAGCTCTTTATGCTATTTTAGCTTATGGTTCTGTATATTGTGTCTTTCCGTTTGGTATCTAAAGCCTTGGTCTCGCTAAAGCTTACTGAAGCGCAGAGTGTTGCTCCCACTGAAGTCAGCAGGATTAATCACTTGAGTGCATAAGCCTTTGCAGGGCTGAGGCTTCCAGGGTTCGAAGCTGCGAGGCTTGATGGGAAGGAGGCTGCGGGGAGATGAGCTCCATGGAGATGGTGGGCCAGGCCCAGGTGGGGAGCATGCTGGCCCTCGCACAGCCCAGTTGACATCTACTGAGCAAAGCAGTGTATATATAAAGCTCAAGCAGGGGCTTGAGCTGAAACCTGAAAATTGAAGCTACTCCAAGACCTACGGACCGCTGTCATACCACTTAGGTCCTGGATCACTGTGCTGTAGAGCAGTCATGCACACGCTGAAGTCAGAGGGAATTAAACATATCTTCCAAATTCGGCATGTGCTCAAGTGCTTTATTGAGCACGAATGAGCCTCAAGCTTGGGGGCTGTGTCCAGAAGGCACACAGGCTTTGTGTTGACCTGCTGAAGGAGGGGAATGAATTTCATTCTCAGAAATAGCTCCAAGACAGCAATAGTCTCAGACACTCACAACACTTACTGCTGCATTTTAACCGTATTTCAAAGGGAGCGTGTTTCCATCCTAACATTTGTTCAGTTTTGCACCTCTGAGCAGAGGCTGCCCAAAAGCTCCCAAATTTTCAAAGAGTTACATGGGGATTTATCCAGCCAAATCCCATTAGAATCAATGGGAGCTGGGTGAATAATTGCATTGCAGCTCTTTGTAAATAAGGGGGAAGGTTGCCAGTTATTGCTGATTATGATGCTGATTTTTTGTAGATATAGATACACGTGTCTGTTGGGAACGGAACTTAGACCACCAGGTTATTTCACATATTGGTATAGTTTCTGTGTTTACTGTGCATATCACTTCAAAGAACTGAGGTTGATGACTTCTGGTGTACTGTGTTCACAGTCCGTCTCCTCTCCATCTCCTGTTGTTTCCTTTCACAATCTGAGTAACAAAAAATGGTGGTGTAAATAGAATTCCAACAAAGAGGTCTGTTGAGCCTGTAATGCTCCCTTGAAAGGAGGCTGTCTAGGGAATGAATGGAGCAGCCTCAGCCTAGCAGTAGCAGGGAAATAGATGACTTGGCATTGGACAGTAGCAGCCAGCAGGGTGCATATGCCTAGTGTAGTGACAAATAATGGTTAAGCTAGTCAGTTGAAGAACTAAATGAGAGTACATTGTCTAACCCTGTAACCGTAACTAAATTGTAACCTGAAAAGAGTTTATAAACATCTGGCTGCTAGCCCATCTCTAAAGCTTAATAGCTAAATCTGAGGTGCAGAATTTTTTAAGGTTGTGGTTTAAATTATTACTTGGAAGTATTACTGGCTTAAGCGGATTAATTGTGTTTCAGGATTATAAAGAGTATTAAATTGTGATTTGACCATCTCTGCTAAGTTTTTCTATTAGATTAGTTTTTACAAGATCAACATTTACGATTGAAGTTATTTCCATTTAGAAATAGAGACTCATTTGGAAACTCATTTTGGTCCTATGACTTCTTGTGGCTGATTTGATAGCTGTGTTCAATATTTCATACAGAATTTTAGTCCAGTGATCTATCTTAACTTTACTAATTAATATATTCCTGTCTTTCGCCAGGTGCTCAATGGTTTAAGCTCAAGTGAAGTCACACATCTGTATCTCGATTTCTATAAAATTTAGCAGTGCAGGAGCACATTTCCCTGTACACTCACATTTTATTTTAATATTGTTATTCAGTGACAATGAAAAGGATAGATTGGTTAGATTAATAAGCATGTGAACTCCTCTGCTAACTAGCTTTTCAATCTTTATAGCTCTCATTATTAGTAGGACAGCATCTATGTGCTCTGCATTTGTGTTGCAAATACTTACAATAGTTGGAATCATTTTCTAATTACTTAAACAATGCATTGTAGCAGTACCAACTGAAATTCCTGTAGGCTATAGGATTGCTAATTGTTTCCTTTACTAAATCTGATTTATAGGACTGTGCAAATCGTTGCTGGTTTTGGAGTATTTTGGCAACTGAATTGAAAAACGTGTTACGGACTGACTGGAAACTTCATTTCTTTAGAACTGTCAGCACATCAACAAGAATTGATTTGAGTTGTAGAAACATTTTTTAACACCTGGCAAACTGTTTTGTTTGGTTTTCAGGTAGGTTTAATAAAAGCAAAGGATTAGATCATAAACATGAGAGGCAAGTAGTCCCGGCTCTCCCATTTTATCCACTTGTTCAGTGAGTAGGGCAATTTACCTGGGTTCTTAACAACTTAAATTCCAGAGTCCAAACTTCTTTGGTACAAGATTTTAGTAAGGTTTACTTAACACTGTGACAAAGGTCTTACCAGTGGAAATGGAGTATTCTGGCACAGATCTCTCTTTCTTTCCTAGGATGTCTAGATTAAAGAAAATGTCCAACAGAACAACCAAGCAAAATCAGAATAGTTATGTTCCTTGTGTTGGATTTCCTGTTTGTGGGTCCGATGTGGGGCCATGGCACACGTGCATGGGATCAAGAGGGAGCCTGCGGCATCAGAGCTGGGGCCTGAACCGCAATTCGTGTTCTGCTGCTGTGCAAAATGATTAAGCTAGTCATCAGGCCATAGGCTTATTCTTTCTTGGCCTGATTTCATCTGTATTTTTGCACAATTTGGAAAAGCTTCGTTTGCAAGGGTTGAGAGTGAAATGCACAGCATACTCTCTGTTCAGGTGTATAGGTACCAGATTCATTGGTGACTGGTAGACTTCTTGATCTGAACTAGGACACACAGCACAGAATGATGGAGAGGACAGATTTAAACACGGATCTTCCACGCCTGGGCAACTGGCTATTATCTCTTCCCAAAAAGCCATATGAGTGTGAGTGAATGACAATGTATGGATTATGCCAGTAATGGCCTGTGTGACCAAAACTGGAATATTTCATTTCAGAAATGGCAACCCCTGACCTTGGAAATTAAAAAGAAACAGCACTTGGTGAATTGCCCCAATTTATTTGGTTCATCCAAACCAATAAATGATTTAATGAAAAGAAGTTCAGCCAGCTGTAACTTGGATAAAGGAACTTACTTTCCATAGTGTTAAAATTGCAGACCTTGGGTTCTCCCTTTGTTTAAAATCACTATTAATACTGTAACTTTTATAACATTTTTTCAAGAGGCTCTTGCCCTGGGAGATCTTTATGCAATATTGTACATTTGGGGAAACTTGTTCAAAAATAGAAAGTAGTCTTTTATAAGCTACATTTTGTTTTCCATTATTTTTACTGGCTCTGAAGTAAAACCAGCTACTAACAAGGACTTATTTTTCAGTCTGTCTGAAGACTATGCGTTTCTCATAGTCCTTGGGTTTTCCTCCTGTTGTTTAACATTCATACATTCTAGCAACCTCAGATAAGAACCTTTGCTTTTTTTCTCTATTTTTTCAGGACCAGGCAGTTGAAATAGGACAGATTAAAGGACATATCTGCTGTGTCTTTGTTACTGGTTTACTCAATGCTTTTAAAGGAAAAGAAATATAAAAAGAAATGAGTTTGCCCAGTGCAGACCTAAGCATATGCAAACTTTGGTCACTGAAGTTCGTATGATCAGTTTGAGCAAATCTGTCTCTTCAGAGAGATGAGATTTTTTTTTCTCCCCCATGTGCTTTCCTCCACGTCTGCAACCTCCCTGCCAGCTTTAACATTCATACCATAATGTCAAGAATGAGCATTAAGTGTCAAACTTAACAATTCCCTTCCAGAGTTAAACTGGCGGCAGATGAGTTAAGGACTGTGCAAGCCCCTACCCAAATTTGGGGGTCCACTGCAACCTGTTGTATCCCTATCTCTAAAGATAAACTTGAAGAGCCAGCCCTCCCTTGCCTTCCCAGGGATCTGCACTCTTATCTCTAGTCGTGGCTCACCAACACTTTTATCTGTCAAAACCCTCTCTGCTGCCCTAGCAACAAGCATCCAGACTCTTTTCCAGCTGACATAAGCTTCCTGCCACCTTCTGATGACAAGTGCTTCCAACATGTGCAGCTGTCAGACCTTCAGCATCTGCTCCACGTGTCACTGGGCTGACTTCACTGAGCCTTGAGCAGCTTTGCTCTTAGCCTGTCGCATGGCGTTGAGAATGACTTCATCCTGGCCACAATCAGTTGTCCACCTCTTTAGGCACTGAAACAGTGACAATAAGGGTTGCTGTTCTTTTTTTCCAGATTGCTGCCGCTATTGCATTTATGTACAAGTGCATGTTTTAGTGATACTTAGTAAAGTATTGCATTAATACTGTCTTAAGAGTGGTGACTTCAATTGGGCTCCATTCAATCTATTCAAAATGTTTCTCTCCTAATTGGGGTTTTTCCACTTGTAGTGTAAGCAGCAGTGCTTGTGTGCTTAATTTATATCTAGTAAGTCTAGCATGACAATTAGAGATTAAATAATCCTACTGTTAAAAGGTCAGATTGTTCAAAAGTAGTTAATACTGTATGTACTCTGCTTGTGTTAAAATACACAGACTTTTACTGCTGATTTCCATAGGAGCAGCTCTAGGCCATCATTTCACATTTCGTGAAATCATACCTAGAATCTGTGTTGGTACCAAATTCCCTGGCAAACCTTGTCTTCTTTTTCTAAATTCTGTTCCTCTACCGAGAATCTCCCACTGAAATAGATTATGCCATTACAGTATTCACCATCACCTTCTTCTTATCTCTTTTTCGAGTGCTGCTGTGTGTAAAGTTTTCCACAAGCTCTTCTAGATCCTTTTTCTCCCTGAGAGGATCAAAGATAGACTGAGTGTGGGAGACAGGCGAGCAGGAAAAGAGCCTGGTTTGTAAATGTAGCAGGCCTGGACCTTAGGCGCTCAGCCTTGTCAAGTTTACTGTGAGGCCAAAAAGGTGTTTTTTTAATGTCTGAGTTGTAAGTGTGCCGACCTCTGCCTTGCAAATGGTCACCAGGCTGCTATCTGAAGGGATCCAACCTTTTGCTGTCCGTCCTGCTTTGTGGGAACTCACAGAGCCAGAGCAGCACCCCAGCCCGGGCTCTGTGCCTGGCCATGGGGCAGATCCCCAGTGGGACCCTTTCCTGTGCTGTGGGGGACAATCTGTACTGAGACAAATTTGGTCCCGCAAGTTCTTTCAGTAGCCCTCACCACCCCACCAACCTCTCTTGATGCTGGGCTAATCACAGCAGCAGATTGGGACTGAACTTCTTGTAACGTGTTTGCAGAATGTCTGTGTCCTGCCACCTGCATTGGCCACCACCTCAGCTTGCATCAGTTGGTACTGCTGTGGGAGTAGGTGGTTCCTCTCATCAGCTACTGAGCTCACCACAAACCAATCATTGTATTTGGTGGTTATTACTGAGAACTGATTTTGGGTTGGGTAAAAAAGCTGAGTTGACTTGCTGCCTGCATTGTGTGATTGCTACCTCTGCCGTGAGGAAGGCGATGGGAGCACACAGCTGGGGGTAGGCAGAAGCAGAGGAGAGCCTCTATGCAGCAGCCTCCGCTTAGATACAATATGCACATGTTACTGTATTTACTGTTAGGTGAACTTCACCTTGAGCTTAGTTGTGGCACTCATAGGAGATAGGCTATATTGTTGTAGTGCATGTTCTTGATGTCTTCTATGATTCTTTTGAGTTTTATAATGGAGAAAATGCAGTGTCTCTTCCATCTTCTGTTTAGAGAAGTCTCATTAGATAATAGGTCTTTTACTAACTGTAGTATTTCTTCTGACTTTTTATTACTTCTCCTTTCTATATGTTAATTAATTGCAACAGTTACCGGACAGGTCTTAACAATTAATGTAATTTGCTGGTGCATTTCGTTGCCGAAAGCGGCATTTCAAACAAATCTCTTCTTGTAATTGATGTGGTATTACAAAGTTGGGAAGGATTAGTGGAAGCCAGCAAGTTTTCTAAAGCTCAGTTCTGTGTTGCGGGATTAATTTTAATGCAATATGTTCTCATAAAAGTAGAACTAATTTTAAAATTCCAGAGGTACCTTAAGAGTGTTTAAAGTCTGTTTCTGTGGGGCACCAAGAACATCTTATTTGAGCTCTCCTAGTAAGAAGTGCAAGAATATATGACAATGAAATGATGAAATAAAGGGTTAAGAAAATTGTAACGTTTCAAACTTATGGGTCAGATTACGACACTTCTATTTACTAACACTTTCAACAGTTTAGATCCCATTCCCAAAATCCATGGGTCCCAAGCACTTTAAACTCTTTAAGGATCTATGTGGTACAGCCAAATTTTAAATATATTTAGTTACCTTAAGCTACAGATAAGCATCTATAAGTATCTGACAGGGTTTTCAAAGTGCCCTCTCACCCAGCTTCCAGCAAAATTAATTTCTTGTCAGTTGGTTGTGTAGGTTACTTAAAAATCAAGATCTAAGAGTACTTTGGAAATGAGGCTTACGCTTTGCTTATGTAGGCTCTTTTGAAAATCCATGCTCTATTCAAAAATCCAAATTATTTAAGAAACACCATTTATATCACTGGGATGATTCCACTTTAACAGATAACAGAAGGTAAATGAGATTATTGACAATTTTTCCTGTGCTGAAGAGTTCAACATTTGAAGGAAACAGAGACTGCGTGAGGCTATAAGATTTTCCTCAAAATCATTCTCTTCCTTTGCTAAAAGAAAACCATTAAACCCCTTAATTCTTAAATTAACGATAGGTTTTCTCACCTTGTCTAATTTTTTTGGTTCCTCTAGTTTTTGAAATTTTTCCTCTCAAATCCTTTTTTTTCCTTACGCGTTACAATTAAGCTGTTTTAATTATCTAGTTTTTTGCTTAGAAAGTGGCATAGCTTAATTCAGATTTCTGTCTCAAGGTAAACTGAAATAATTGATAGTTTTGTGTGTGCTTGGTAATGTGAGTCCTCCAGCCACCAAAGCACTTGTCTCAGTGTGTAACCAACTGGGATTCACTGTTGTGCATGGTTTAAGATTCACATAACAAAAAAGGCAATTAGACAATGTTAGCAATCTGAAACAAACTAACAATGCAGGGAAAATGTCTAGGAAGGATTTAGTTATCTCTTGCCTGATAAAAGCAGGTATCAATGGAAAATTCTAGGTTGTCCTTCCATAGCGGCTCCTTATGGAAAGTTTAATGTTTAATGGTGACATTGCGAGGGTTAAGCTCTGAATACAAAGACCAAAAAAGTTGAAAGAGTTTGTGCTTAAATTAGTGTTGCTGCTACCTTTTCAAGTCATTCCTAAGTCTGTGAGTTGTGCTTTAGCAGGCTGTGACTCTAATGGCAACCTGTTGTATCCAAACAGAAAATATTCCGTAGTTTTAGCACCACCTTTATGGGCTGAAAATTTTTCTGAAAGTATAATCTGAATCATTTGGATTTTTAAAGAGCTGCATTGATATTGTTGCCATATCATGGGTTTTAAATGCCATATATGCTCTTTTTTTGTGTCTACTCTGGAAGACATTTAGCATACTTCCTAACCTGTACTGCGCTTCCTTGTGGGACAGCTTTTCTGTGTGTACAGTAATTGCTTTTGAAGTTTGCTACATCAGCTGCTTTGCTCTTCAGCTTTGTGTGTTTGTTAGTCATTTTGATTAGTCGCGAGAGCGATGGGCTGGCTGGCTGATTGCTGAGGTGTTCCTCCTGGCTGGGTGACAAGCTTGCTGGCTGACCTCGGCCAACTGGCTTTAACTCTGTGCCTGCAAAGTGGGGGATAGCGACTAATATTTTCCAAGGCATCTAGGTGATTTAGGAGCCCACAGCTCACCCTAAAGTGGGTTTGATGCATTTGGAAAATGTTAACCTATTAAGCTCACTCTGAAGGGATATAGCATGAGCTCATTCATGTTTGTAAAACAGCCTGAGGTCTTGGATTCCTATGATGTGCAGATCTTGCACTCTCCTCTTCATGCAGAGGCAAACAATATCCATTGCTGTGCTTGTTTCATCAGACAGTCAGGCTGTACTGGATCTACATCTGCTGATAAGAAGGCAACTTCTAGATAAATCATACAGGCATATCTCTGAACCCTAGAAATAAGAGCTTCTGGCTCCAGTAACAAAAGCCTTGGCAACCTGACCTGAGGGAGGCCTCCTACTGCTCTGGTAGCAATGAGTCCATCAGCTTTTTTCTGGCATTGCCAACCACGGGTGCACCACAAGTGCTCACACAGCTGGTAGGTCTGGTGAGAGTGGCAGCAGAAGCAGCAATGAAGCTGCCCTGCCAGCTGCAAGGAGAGCACTCTCGCTCCAGCTGGTGCCTGAGGATGATAAGGTGGTCTGTTCCTGTGTCATGATGGCTCTGCTCGAGCCTGCGCCCTCGATGACTGAAGAGAAGTAGCAAAGGTATCTGCAAGCGTCTAGTAGAGAGGGTTGAGAGGGAGGCACCATGGCCCAGGCGGGGGAGTGTAGGGGTATAACAATGGGCAGAGAGATGTGCAGGACAACTGGCTGTGCAAGGGAAGATGTACTTTATCTTGCTGTTCTTTATCTATCTTTATATTTTCCTATTGCAGAACAGGAATAGTGTCTGTGTCTGCAGTGACCAGCATGTGCCCATGGAGGTCCTTGTCGCATCTAACTTCCCTTCTGTCCTTGCAGAAAATGATTAATTAAATTAAAATGTATTTTACTGCTTTTCCCGGATGGGTCGTCTTCTGTCTTAAGCTGGCCAATAAGATTTTTGTGGCTTGTGTGCACTTACACTACAGGAGTTCTTTAATAAAACATACTGAGGGAGAAAGTGGGTGTATGAAAAGGCAGGAGAGAGAGACTGAGTGGCTTCTCCGTGGGTGTTGGAAGTGAATGAGAAGTGAGGGAGAAAGGAATGGGATTAAGAAGCAATTAAGGGATAGAGAGAATGATAAATAAGGAAGAAAGGAAAAGACTGCAAGGAATATTGCCAAATGGATTTTAAATTTGAATTTGAACAGTCATTTTTTTACACATTTGACGGGGGAGGGAAAAGAAGTTGCAGGGAGTCTTGGTTACTATGATGCCTTGATTATATACCAAGTTAAATCACTCTGATTGCTGTGGTCTAGTGATTAGAGCATAAAAGTTGGAGTCAGAAAATGTACTTCTCTTCATGACTGTAAAGGACTTGCGGGGTGGTTCTGAGTGAGTTATGTCACCTCAGTGTGCCTCATCTTCCTGATCTGTGAAATAGGGATATTAATGCTTATTTTTTGTGAAAGCAGTTTGAGAAACTTAAATGGAAACTTCTGTATAAATGTCAAGTATCATTATTATTGTTCTTAAACTAATCCATTGTAGTCAATTGCTTTTATAGTTTTTATGAAAGCAAATACAATGGGAGCTACATAATTGGCTGCCTAACAATGTTTTTTCAATTACAAGAAGACAAACAGTGTCTGAAAAATACAACAGTGGGTTGCCATTTTTCATCAATTGCAAAAATTTTTCTGCTAGGAACATACAATACCACACCACTCCACACCACACCAGGTAATGAAGTTACTCTGAAATAAATGTGAAACACTGGTCAGAGGCAACAGATCTGCATAACTTCTTGTTGCACGTGTAGTTGTCTCTTTGCCTGACACAATCAAAAGATTTTCAATTATTGTTGAGCAAATTAGACAAAGGTTGAAAATGTGAAAATGTTGTATGTTTACTTCTTTACCAGCATCTGGGAGATAAAGTTTCTGCAAGCTGTGACTTTAAAATCCCAATTTGCGGTTGAATAGTTTGCAATGTCTGTTTTAAACACCTGCGGAAACAGTGTACAACACAAACACGGACAGTCCCTCTCTATGGTGCGGTGGGTATTACCTCTCTTTTAATGTGATGCCATGAGAATAACATGTTATGTAACTAAACTGGGAGAACGTCTGTCCTATTGATCAGATTACTTTTCACGTTTGCCTAAATTCTGTTTATTTATCTGAAAGGTTGTTCTGCCACTGCCGATTCGCCCTGAGGGTGGATAGTCCCAATGGTTCAGTCCAGGGCTCTATTTGGAAGGCTTTATCTGTAGAGGTATATGGTACTGGCAGAATGCTCCTAATCCTGGACACTGATTATACTAGTAAAATTGAATGTTTGTCTGCCTTGTTTATTCTTATTCTCCTGAATTTATCCTGACAGGAGCATGATTTTGCTAGTGTAACAGTGTTTACTTTGTGATGGAGGAAGAGAAACGTATTTTATGACAGAGCGATGTTGGTCACACATCATGTCTTTTCATACATCTAACTGATTTAGCAAAAATTTGTTAGGTAGTTTTGGCCTTAGTATAACCACAGAGTGAGTAACTTGTGAGCTGTCTGTGCTCATCAGTGTCAGTACTGCTGCCTTCAAGGACAGCCCAATTAAGATAATTTTATTGTTGCTGTAGGAGGACTTAATATCTGCAAAGTGCACTTCCAGGCTGACTGAGCGGAACAGCCCTGGCGGTTTGTCTTTGGAGACTGCATTGCAGCTACTAGCTCTTCGAAGTTCTTTGGTCTGCCACTCAGCACAGTCTCATTTCCTGCAGGCTCATCTTCAACCAGCTGCATTTTATCCATGAGCGTGTTCCCTCTCAGCCCGAGGCCTGTCCAGTGTCAGGTGTTACATTATATGCTGAGCGAGATGGGTAGAGCTGTGTGACATCTGGATGCTCATGGCTCTGTAACATGATGGACACAGTGCTGCTATTCAAATAATTATGCCATGGCAAGGAAAGACTCAAATCTGTTTCCAGAGCAGCTGGGTCCATTTCAGCAATGTATTGGCCTTTAAATAAAAATACAATTTCACAAAATAATTAAGAGCTAGTTTTGAGCGGGGCTTTTTGTTTGTTAGTTAGGGACACTGATGAGGTCTGATCATGTGTTGCTTCTTCACAACAGTCCTACAAATGACTGTATCGGGTACAGTGAGTACATGAAGACTTTGGGAGAGGGCCAACGAGTCTTTTTTCTAAAACAAAGTTACTATGGTGCATCTTAAAATTATAACTTTGTATTCTGATGGAGGAAAAATTAACACTAAAGGTATGAAATTAAAAAGATTTTTCATTTTAAAATGTAGTGCTCAATTTGCATTTTGTCTGTAACCAGTCAACATAAAATTTTGTTCTTGGAAATGCAGGGCTTCTCATCCTCTCAGTGAAGGTAAGAGGAATTTTCTGTGTGCCAGCACTGGAAAGCGAGACTACATTTGTATTTTTGCAAGACAAGTACAATAAAATTGTAACAGGCAATGTCCTTCCTCAGAAAACATTTTTAAGAAAAATGCTGAAAAACATTCCTCTAGTTACATTGTTAGGTAGTGCAAATGATCTTTTATTTTCTTTCTAAGTTAAGAGTAGCGATGATATACACACACAAGACATGCCTTGTTTTGCCATTTAAATATAATTCTGAATTGTTGGATAGCTGCATATTAGATTCTTCTGTCTACTCTTGCACTCATTAATATATCTATTTCAAATGTAATGAATGTGTAGATAGATTTGATTTTTAAGCAAATGGTCATTGCAATTCTGCACCAGCTGAGAGCAAAATCTTCTGAGAAGATGAGATGAAACTGCAGGCTTTCAAACAAAGGAACAACAGAAAACTCTTCATCTGGAAGAGGGCAACAGAAAATGTATTAAAATGAGCTGGCTGAACCCCAGTACTGTGTCTCTTCAGCAGATCTTTGAGGTTGCCTACTGATTTTTGGGGAAAAGTCCATTATTGTTTTTCTGATTGCAGCATTAGAACCTTTACGTATTTCTCTGTTGGCCATTTGCAGTGGAAGGACAAGTTTTGCTTTGCCATGACAAAACCCAATTGGATGATTTTTTCCCTGTCCTGCCAAAACAGATTAAAATAGATCCCCCCCAAAACAGACCAAGACAATAGGTAAACTATAATGTAAAGTTTATATACAAGAATATAACATTTATCTGGAGTATTTACAAGGTTAATTAAAGCAATATTTTACAACTCTTTCAGGTTAACCACTAGGTATATTACAATTAGGCTACAGATGGTTTAATTTGCAAAATTAAAAGACAAAAGTTGCGTTCAGATCAACCAGCTCCAAAACTTGTTCATTTCTCTAAGAGGGAAGGGCTCAGACTTCTGGAAAAAAAGATGTGAGAATGGTTAATACGCTCTTATGGGTGCCTATGTATCACATGCAAGAGTTGTAACATGACCTTTATAGTGTTAATATAGATGGCAAGCCATTTCACATCAGTGAAAAAGTCATATCCACTGTGACAGTTCAGTCACACATGTGGCTGTCTTTCTTTGCATCTCCTACTTTTGCACAACAAACATGCATGTATACAGAGAAGTAGCAATATAAATTGACCAGCATTATCAAAATGAAGAGGGAAAAACTTCTGACCAAAGTCACACTTGCATTCAAAAAGAGAAAAAAAGAGCTTTAAGCAAGATACTTTAATACTTCCCAAAAATAGTCATGATTTTTTATTACACTTCAACCTATGTACAATAATGGAGGCCTTCCTCCTCTCTCAGGGAACGGTCCCTGTGTCTCACGCCCACTGCACCCGAGGCTCAGAGGGGCCAAAGTAAGGGAGCGTAGGGGGCTGGAGAGCTCAGGATGGAGGCGGCTGCTGGATGTGGCCGGAGCAGGAGTGACTAACACTGCAGTTTGCGGATGCTGCGTGAGAACCGCTTAAAAGCCCGCTGCCCTTTCTGCCACCGCTTCAGCGAGGTGATCACCAGTTCCCCAGCTTGCTTTTGCCCCATCACCAAGTAGGGGACGTTGATGTCGTTCATCTCGTCGCAGGTACACTGGAGGCCGCCTTTGAGCCAGAGTACGATCTTCCTCAGATCCCTTTCCGTCAGCCCGTTCAGCTTGTAGATGGTTTTGCTCTTTGTTTCAGGGGTGATCTTGGTATCCCCATTGATGTAGGCAATCTCCTTCACTTTTATCTTCAAGGCTAATAGAGTGAGGGGAGGGGGAAGTGGGATGAGGGAGAGAGATTGAGAGGTTTTTTCCCATTAGTGCACATAAAGAGGACCTGGGGAGGGAGGTGCTCTATTGCTAATTAAACTGTCAGGGCTGACAGAAGAGGCAGCAGGTGGCTCCATTTCTAAAGCCACAAAGGGCATGCAAGTCATTCCAGTTTGAATCAACCTTAGGGTTGAGTAGTTTGGGATCTCTTTTCTCTGCTGCCCCTCCCCCCCCTTTTCCCTTCCTTTCTAAATTAATATTTTCTCCACTGTTTTTCCTGTTTGCAAACACAGAGAGGGCAGGTTGGCTGTGTTAAGCAGGCGCTCTGTTTTTCTGCTGTGATAGGAGAGTCTTCCTGAAACTCTAGCGTTTGAAGGGAGTTGGGGAGGCAAGTACCTAAACCTAATCTGAAATCTGATCTCTGCTGTGGCTGAAAACTTTTAAACTTAATTTATTAGGCTGGAGAGGATTTTAGGCAAACCTGTAAGGAAATGATATTTCACAAGCATTGTTTTTTTGAAAGAATAGATCCCATGGAGGGCAAACTGGTCCAACAGCTGCATTCGATTTGGTAAAATAACTAGGAGGGGGATGCAGGAATCTTTAAGAATCTATGGGTCATGTTTAGTTTTAGGAGGATTTATCTGAGTGCAGTTTGCCAAGCCAAAGCTATTGGTTGTTTTAGCAATAATGTCTCACAGTCACCGTTTCAGGTTCCCCCCCCCCCCTCTTTGGTAAGAAAAGCTTTTGGATTATTGTAGATATTTACACTACAAATCTGTCTCCAGGTATAAACATTGACCTATTATAAAAGGATTCCCCTCCTTATTCCCCTTTTCTCTTGAAATGCTAATGTGTGGATAATGGGCCGTTCAGTTGTCTGTGTTCAAGGGGCTTTCTTGTCCTCCTCTAACCCTGGATTTTCACATTAAGTTTATATCCCCAATTGTCCATGCATTACCTTCTGTGTCAAATGATATATAGAGCTTCACTCTTAAGCTGCAGAGAAGGTCTTTCTTTCTTATTATGCGTTGAGATCGGTCATGCGGTGCTTTCTCATACGTCTAAATGAAGCTTTGCTGTACTGCTCCCCAGGCAATACTCGGTATGAAAGATTCTTTTTCATTTTACTTTCTATTTGACTTGCCTGCCCCATTCACATAAACGAGTACCACCTCAAAACGTTTATTTGCAGAAAAGCAGCAAACAGAAAAAGACTATAAAAGGACAACTTTTTATCTGAGCTGGGATGTTGCATTTCATAACTGTAACAGTCAAACACGACAGGATGGACGGGTCAGTCTGCTGCTAAGACAAAGCTCTGCCTTTTTTCAGACACATCTCTCGCTGACTCCACTGGGAGTTGTACAGGATCGCGTCAGGATAAGACCCTAAGCCCTCAAGCTTTAATCGAGGGACTGTACTTCCACTTACCAAAGTCATTTTTGCAGAGGTTTTCCACAATGTCATTGTCATCTTCATTTTTGTTTTTACAGGCATCGCAGACCTTAGGTGCTGGAAATGCAAGACAGTCCTCATCAGGCTCAGGGAGAAAAGAACAGCAGGTGGCGTCGGGAACCCTTCGGGGACACGCGTTTTTCCGTCCCTCGGAGGACTGTGTGCCCTCTCCTGCGTGGAGCTGCCTTTCCCCTTTGACAAGCCTTACCTTGCTTCAAAGCCGCTGGAAGGGGGACGCACACGAAGGACTTTTAAGGTAACACTTAAACCCAAACTTCTTTTTTTTTTTTTAAACGGGAACAAAAAAGGGGAGGGGGAAGGGAAGGGGAGAGAAAAAACAAACAAACAAACAAACGAAAAGCTGCCCGACCCTGCGCTGCTTCAGCGATGGTCCTTGCAGAAGGAGGTCTGCATTACTGAGCTCCCCCTCCGGGGAGGGAGAAGGGCAAAGGCTGGGGGCTGCCTCCCGGCGGGCTGGCACCGGTGCGCCTGTTTTCAAGGCTCCGGGGAAGTAGCAGCGGTGCCGCCGCAAGGGCCCCTCGGGAAAGCCTAGCTGGGCCTCCCCGGCAGACGAGGGCGAGCTCTGAGGGGAGGGGGGGATGCCCGGCACCGTGGCGTCGGGGCGCCGGGGGCTCCTTCGCCGCGCTGCTGGCGCCGCGGCAGCGCTGCCGGGCCGGGGGCGGCGCGGCGGCTCCCTCTTACCTTCCCTGGTGACCGGGAGGATGTGGTCGCTGCTGGCCAGGGGGATGCACAGGTCGTTATCCTTGGGGAAGCGGCTGCAGTCCAGCATGTCGGGCCAGGGGAAGCCGAAGGCGGACATCACTGGGGCGCAGCTCTCCTTCACCTCCTCGCAGAGCGAGTGGCAGGGCTGGATGATCTCGTCCAGGTCGTCGATGCAGACGGGGGCGAAGAGGGAGCAGAGGAACTTCCTGGTGTCGGGGTGGCACTGCTTCTGCACCAGCGGGATCCAGGTGGAGGCCTGCTCCAGCACCTCCTGCACCGTCTCGTGCCCCAGCAGGTTGGGCAGCCGCATGCTCTGGTACTCGATGCCGCGGCACAGCAGCATCGGGGCGGGGATGGGCTTGCAGTTGGAGCGCTTGTAGGAGAAGTCGGGCTCCCCGAAGGGGAAGAGCCCCGCGGCCAAACCCAGGCACTGGGACGCCAGCAGCAGCAGGGCGCAGGGGCAGCGCTGCATTTTGGGGCGCTGGTGGGCGGGGGGGGGGGGACGACGCGGGGCAGCCTCACTGGCGGGCGCTGGCGGACGGAGAGGCGGCGGAGGGCTGGCGCGCCGCTCCCCTCTGCCTCATGCAGCTGCCCCCGAGCCCGGGCTGCTGCCTGGCAGACAGGGATGCAGGGTCTGAGCGGGATGCAGGGGCAAACGGGAGTTTTCTGGATTTTTTGTATGCAAATAGCAGGGGGAGCGGGGGGGGGGGCGCTGGGAGGAGCCTTGTGACAGCCATCCAAAAAGGATTGGTCACTACTTTCTTGGTCTGCTTTTGCTCAGGGGGATTGTCTTTTGGCAGGAAATCCTTAAAAGAAATGTTACAGTGCATGCACGGGGAAGGGGGGAAAAGATCCCCACGAACAAAGAACCACAAAAGCCCTCGGAGCTCCTTGGCCGAGCAAGGGGAGAGGGGCCGCTTTCAGGTGGCGGGTAGTTTAAGGTGAGCTTTGCAGTTAATAAAGCTATTGTAAAGGGATGGGACCCTCCTCTCCCCCAGTCCCCCCCTTGCCGGATTTTGTTCCTTTCGCTACCGGCAAACATATGATGTGGCTGGGCTTCTTCCCCAAGCAGAGGGCAAGGCTGCCTGCTCCTAGAGACCCCACGGGGTCCATATCACCCCCTCCCTTGCTGCTGTCAGGGCTGCGGTGAGTAGCACATGCCCCACAGTGGGCTCTGCAACCCTCCCCACTTGTGGGTCAGGTCTGGCAGCTGGGGGCTGTAGTCCCCCCACTTCTTCAGGGCTCACCCCGGGGCCAGAGCTGCGTGCAGAGCACACAGGGGCAGCGGGGTGCCTGCTCTCCTGGCCCATCTCTGGCTCAGCAGTGCCCAGACCTCCCGGAGCGGCTCCTTGTTATCTGAAGCACCTATTCAGAGAGGCGCTGGTGCCCGAAGAGGGACCCTCTGCTAAGTAACCCTCCTGCAGGGTGCCGACTGCTGGGGATGGGGCGCTGCTAGGAGCCCCTGCCAGCCCAGCAGAACCTAACGGATGCAGCGCACAGCTGCTGCAGATCACATCCCTTTGCCTCAGCAGTCACCGCAGCAGGACCAAGCCAGAGTCCCTGTGTCCTCACGGTGCTTTCGAGGCGAAGGACCTAATTTCAGGTGATCAAGAACGCCCTGAAGGATATTTGTGAGGCAAGCCCAGGGAAGCTGTGAAATATGCCATGAGACCCTTGTCCCCCTGCAGCCTGTCCTTTGCCCCGTGGCTGTCATCTCAGCCCCTGGGGGCCCTGCTCTCCTCCCCACCAGGCAGCTTGCTTGCAGCGAGCTGAGAAGTGAGGCAACATGCCTCGAGCACCGACCCTTGCAGGTGGAGCTGTGGCGGATGCCCATGCCTCCCTCCGGCAGCAGGCGGACCTGTAAAAGGTATAGGGTGAGACAGAGTGTCACACGCAAGTCCCCTTCCCCCTCTGCCAGGCTGAGTGAGGGCTATGGCACCGGGCAGACCGCATGCAATAGAGGCTGCATCCAGTCTGATCTCCTTGCCCCGCCAATTGCACAGCTGCTATGCAAAGGATGAGCATCTATAGAGTGGTCCGTCTCCAAAACCTGCGATTAACCTGACCGCCTCTTTCCTGTGGCTCTGTTCTGCAAGGAGCAGAAGGCTGCAGCACATGGGGCCCTGTGAACCCTGGCTGGCACCTGACCACAAAAGGGGGTTTTCCCTGTGTGCCTAGGTGCGAGTGTCAGTGTGTGTCAAAATACCATCACCTGCCACTTTTTTCCAAGGCTAAAAGCGTATGACTGGCTCTACGCAGTGTACGTGCCTCCCTTTCCCTTCCCTTTTGTCTTCACCTAGAAATTTCCTTAAACAATTGACATTTGTGTTGATTTATAGCAAAGGGAAGAACACTTGACAAGGCATTGGGATCACAACGCAGCATCAGTGTAGTTTGGAAATTTCTGGGATTTTTAGTAATATTCTTTATGACATTATCATTGAAGAGTGTAGGCCTGCGTAGTATCTTTTTGTGGTAAACCACATTCTTTAATCAGCTACTGAATATCTCCTTACAGAGAGGTTTTATGGGAAGCTAGCCTCAGCCATTCTGACTTTTGCAAATTGCACAGCTGTATCATCTCATCCACATAGGTTCAGTTCTCCACCTGGGCTTCCCCCAAGTTTGGGTCACTGCCTTATGGCATAGGAAACCTGCAGCTTCTCCCTGCAGAAGAAAACGGACTTCCAGATTTACTGGAACAAGCCCAGTGCTTGTCCAACCTGGTTGTTGTTAGGCACCGAAGCCAGTACTAGCTATTTCAGAGGAAGTTTCAAGATCCTTTCCAGCAGGCCATACTCATGGATATAATCTCCCTGTAGGCCAGCTTCTTCTCTGTTTTTTTAAAGTTGTTCCATATCTGGAAAAATAAATGTAATGAATATCTAATATCCCACGTGTAAACACTTAAAAGTAGTCGTTTTCTTACAGCTCCACATATTCTTGCCATTTGTTATCCATATTCAGTTCATTCCTTTAAAAACTAAATCTGCAGGCTCTTGGCCTTGGTTCGCTTTCATAGCACTGAGCCCCACAGATTACTTATGGCACTCATTTTGAAGTTGTTTTGGCAAATCCGGAGGATTGCCAGGGACTGTAGTTGTTGCTGTTTGCAGGAGAAGTCACTTCAGCTCCCAGTGCCGGTTCCGCTGGACTCCATCCCAAAACTCCTCTTCAGTGGAAGGGGACCTACCGGCGCATTTCCTCTTACTCTGAATGCCCAACTGCTCACCAGCTCTTCATAAAATGGACAAGTCTTTTTCTTTTCCTCTCCTTTTGTCTCTGCTTCTCGTTTTATGTAGTTATTGATGTCCATTCGAGTGGATGCATGATCAGAAGACACTTTGCATGCTCCATAAATTCCTGGTAGCCCTGTACACCAATTTCAACAGATTCAACACTCTGCATGGTGTGGAAGGGAAAACCCAAGATCTGAACAGGCTCTATACAGATTTTCTAAGGTGACGGATGAGACCTTTCCAACAGAAATCTGCTCATTTTTTCACCAGGAATGTTTGCTTGCTTGTTTGTTTCCAGTCCACAGGACATAAGGAGGAAAAGCACGCTGTTTTTCCTGGATTAAACTTCGGTTTGAAACGAGGCTTTATAAGACCTTACTATTTCCATTTTTAATCACCCTTGGCAAACTCACTTACTCTAAATTTGAAACGATCTGAGGTCATGTAAACAAAACCAGCACAAGCCTGCAGACCCAAGCAATCGTTATTGCCCTTGCTCTGATCCTTTACAGAGGAAAATGCTGGAGTGGAAGGCTGAGATTGGTGCTTGTCACTGCAAACTCAGGTCCAGCTTTCCTGGCCCGCGGACCTGAATGCTGTTTACAGGCTTTGCGGTTTTGCAGGGCCTGTACTCCAGCGCAGCCTGGGCGTGAGCTGCGTGGACTGGCTGCTGCGGCTGGGAGACCTGCTGAATTCACAGAGTCCAGATGACTTTCACGCTAAATGCCCCAACTCTATCAGAGTCTAAACGGCAAGAGCAGCACTAGGCACCTTTGTGAGCATGTTCAAGGGGTAAGGATAGTGTGTGTGTGGGGGGGAACCAGCAGGGTCCTCTCCCTGGGGTGCCCCGCGGGCCCCTGCTGTGCTGTGCGGCTGCTCGGGGTCGGGACAACTTGCAGCCATGCCGGCCTGGGGATGGGGCTGGCCCAGGGGGGCCGGGCGGCACTCACTCAGGCCAATAAACAGCCACTGTTTCATGCTTAATTGGGAATGAAACTAATGAACTATTTAGGACCCTTGGCTGTTTTTCCTGCATGTTTCAGGTGCTGAACCGCCCCCCGCCCCTGTGGTCAGGGGTCCCAGGGCTGAGAGACCTTTAAGGCGAGCCCATCTAAAAGCGGCCGGAGGGGCGGTGCTGGTGCTGCCCCGGGGGATCCTGCCAGCAGGTAAGGGGGCCGCGGCGGGCCCGACACCAGCCGAGCCTCTGCGGGGAGCTGCGCAGCCTCTGTCCTCGGAGGGCTTCAACACCTGACTGGGTAAAGCCGTGAGCAACCCCATCTGACCTGCTCGAGGGAAATAAAAAGCCCTGATAGTGGGGCTGAGGGCACCCTTAAAATATCATGATGTTTTAAGCTACCTTGTTGTTTTTGAAAGGGAGTATAAGCTTTTAGAGCACCTGGGAATTCACTGAGTGGCATACACGGTTAAACTGCGTAAAACCCTGAAAGTAGCATGAGCAATTAAGCTACCTTAGCTGCTTAAAGCAATATAAGCTGTTAAAATACCTTTAATCCTTAAGGCAGTAAAGTGCTTAAATCACCTTAAATCTTGGGAGGAAGGAGGGAGAAAAAGCTGTCTAGTAAAAGCCCCAACCACGGGGCCCCAAAACTGAAGATGGGGCTGCTGAAATGAGTCGGAGTGAGTTGGCTTCTCTCTCTGGAGATCCCGCCGGACAGCCTGTGCTTTCCCGCTTTCCCAGCCTCTGGGAAGGAGGGCAGGAGCGGTGGAGAGTGAGTTCAAAGACTGGATGGCACAAGGCTGCCCCCCTCCCCCCAAAAAATCACAGTAAAAATTACTTGCTAGATGGTAGTGAAAATGAATAGACTGTGGGGAAAACGGCTTGAGTCCTTGGTGCTTGTGGTGAGTTAAGAGATAACACTGCTCTCTGAGGATCATTGGAGGGCGCATGGTCTGTGTCATCTACGTCAAAACCATGGTGCCGTTTCCTCTCTCTATCAAACCTTTGTATGAACTCAGATTTTCTCCACCTTTTTCTGGCCAGACCTGGAAGCTGATAAGCGAACAGGCGAAGATATATTGGCACAAGCCTATGTAGGCAAAACTTGCTTCAAAGCAGGCAGTAAAAAATACTATCAATTTGTTAATTTGCCTGTTGAATGTTTTTCCGAATCCACTGCTTGCTGCCTTAAGATCCCGTAGTTATCTGGCTGCATAATGTGTGCAGGGCTCTTTGCACCCTCCCCACTCTGTTGCTGTTAAGCACTGACGTGCTTTGCTGATTCGGAGAGCTTGAGGTAAAACCCGCAAAAATTCAAGGCTTCCCTGGAGTGAGCCCCATTCTTTTGTTACTGCTCTGCAGGGAAAATCACAACTTTTAGTTGCAGAAGCATAGAATAATTTTGGTTGGAGGGCATCTCAGGAGACCATCTATTCCAACCCCCACTCAAACTTCAGAGTTAAATCGGGTTGTGTGGAGCCTTGCCCAGTTGAATTGTTACTGGGATATGTGCATGCTCATGTGAGACATGGGAGGCCTTGGTTCAAAACTCTGCTGCAGCCTCCCTCCCCTCCCTGGAGGATGCCCAGAGCTTTTGGCCTTGGGCAGCCCACGGTTTGGTTTCCTACCTTGCAAGAGGGGAGAGCAGGATGGTTTAGCAGCCCTCCTCCACCGTGGTCTACAGGGGAACAGTTTCAGCAGGAGAGGCTCTTGTAGCCCAGTAGTTAGCTCAAAGCTATTTTAGAGAGGACTTTGATCTCTGTGTCCTCACAAGTGATCTCCTTGCCAGACTCTTGGATTTCCCCATCCTAGTGTTTATTTGATAGATGTATATGTCCCCTGGGAGATCCATTATGAAACAGCTAAACAGGTTTAGGAAAGCTGCCAAGCTGATGAGAAGTGGGGAGGTTATTGGGAAGCAGTGCCTGTATGGGTGCCCTGTTCTTGCTCTTTCCTAGGCCCCCAGCTGGGGCCATTGCTGGAGATGGGCATTGGGTGGACCCAGCCCAGCTCCTTCTGTGCTCCCATCTTGCTTTGCTGGTCACATGGGTGACAAGAGCAAGAAAATGGTCTTTTCCCCCTCTGACTGTGTGTAACTGGTGCTCAGTTGCTGTGTGCACGCCTGGTGGCAGGGACATAGATCCCTGAGAGCAGCAATTTCCAGATTGGGACGTGTGCCCGCTGAGGGGATCCGAGCCTTGACCAGGGCGAAGCGCTCGCATCCAAAGGGGCTGGGTGATGCCGTCCCTGCCGAACGGCACGGGGCTCCGGGCATCAGCTGCTGCCACTGGCTGGTGGTGGTGGCTGCCAGGCCAAGCAGAACAGGGAAATCCTGGCCTCAGGGGCTCTCTAAGCGTAAACACAGGCGTTGAGGAATGACCCTTTGGTTAGTAATATTGTAGAAGAATGAAATAATTCTTCTTCGCTCGTTCTGTTCAGTATATAAAATGGCAGTGGTGAGAACAAAACTGGCTTTCTCCCTATGGTGAAAAAATCTGATGAAAAGGTCTGCTTACCTTTAAAAAAACGGCTCCTAGCATCACATTATCACAAGTTTATTGTTACGTGAATGATACGATTGCATTTGTTAGGGAAAAAATGAGGTTTTCCAGATTTTGACAGGAAGCAACTCAGCAACAGGTCACTCCTGACTCAGTTTTGGTGGCTAATAGATGGAATTGAACATTTTTGAGATCTAGGACTGGGTTGCAGTCTTGTTTTCTGTTACCACAACATTTAAAAGCTCAGTTGTTAAAAAATGTAAGTGCTGTACATCTCTCTCTCTTTTTTTAAACCTATTCTGAAAGGAACCCTAAAATAATCTTTATCTTGTTTTGTTTTCCACTTAAAATGTTCCCTGGAAACAGCAGCAAACTCCTAGCATGAGTGATCACTTGTTTGCAGGGTGCTGAGCAATGTGCCTGCGTGCCACAGGGCACTGTGCAGAGGGGAGAATCCTACATGGAATATGAAGGAAAAACCTCTTGGTGGCGCTTGTGCACACCGTGTGGTTTTTTCTTTGCCCAAGGTTTTATCAGATATTGATTTTCAATACTCTGTATTTCTGCCCACCGTTTCTGTGTTTTTTTTTTTTCTCTAGGAGCATCATATTTTGGGACTCAAACTGTAGGCTACGTTTAATCAATGTTTGATGTCACGAAGGGTAAAGATCAAAGTAGGGATGATTACTTTCAAGTGGAAACAAAACCAAGTCACAACAAGTTTTGTTTTTTGTTTTTGTTGGTGGTCACTCACTCAGCTCAATAGCTTCCCTGCATTTAGTATCTTCAGGCAAGTCTTTCCAATTTGGGATGTTTTCCATAGGAACGTTATTAAATATTACTCCAAGCCTCTGTTTTTTAATGTAGCATTGTACTTTCCTCATTGTATATTAAATGATAAGTATAAATATTTGGATATTGTACTATCCGTACCCTACACACACACATATACACATGAATGTGTATAATAAAAATCTAGATTTATTTGCATGCTAGTGCTTTAGCAACTTATGATCCTTCAAATTTATCTGACATACATCTATATCTGGCTACGGTTTTTGTTATGGTGAGCATTTTTGCTCATGCAGAATGTCTGTTTATGATTACTGCTCCCTTTATTATCTATCAAATCTAAGTACTGGATGACAATTAAAAGATAGCAGAGACCATGCCCTAGAGGACTACAATCTCAGAGTACCTTCTGTTCCTCGTATATTTTATTTAAAATGTTATAATGTAATATGTATGTTATTTTTTCATCCTAGTGCTTTTTTTTTTTTTTTCCTTCTGGCTATTATTTGTAGTTTGGTAGTAGCTAGCACCTTGAGCAGAGCGTGAGGCCCCACAGTGTGAGCTGCGCAGAAGGAAGGAGGGCTTATGCCAAAGGGCTTGGGGTCTAGGTAGGGCAAGGATGATACAGAAGGGAAGAAAGGAAAATTGCTGCCTCCGCATAGGAAAGGAGGCACAGGGGTAGAATACCGGCTTCACTGGCCACACGGAGAGTTTTGCCATTGATTTCAGTCGTGAAGGATCTAGCTACAAATTCTAGTACCAAAACCAGGACTTAGGCAGACTTCAGACATCTGCGTCCAAGGCTGTTGTGGTATGTCCCTGATTAGTGGCTGCCTTTACTTGAGAAGCTCTGTAAGGCATCACCTGGCAGCCCCAGGGAGGCCTCGGCACTGGCAGCTGGTTCCCTCCTGAAGCTCCGCTGCATGCGTGGGGCCCTGAAACCCACCAACTGGCTCTGCTTTGTGCCCACTGATAGGACCAGTGTCTCCCCGACAGTTAATGCTTCCCATTCATGCTGCAACTGAAGAAATGTTGTGCTCATTGAATAGTAATTTAATGATCTGAGCACTTGCCCGGGAACTGAGATACCTGCTCTCCAGTTCCCTCTTGGCTTCATGGGGCTCAAGCCCACCTCGCCGTTCTCCAGTGCCGTGACCTAACTGCCCCTTTAGGTGCTGGCCCTGCTGTCAGTGTTTTTTCTGTTCAGGGACTGTTTTCATGTGAGTTGTTTTGGGAATGAGAACGGAAACTGGGATCTCACCTCTCTGTAAGCTAGACTAGCTTTTAGCATACTCAGGATCTTTTTCTGCCACTGACTCCATGAATCCTGCATCCTGTGCTACCTGGTGCTGTAGATCCAACAGAAGAGCTGGAAAGTGGTAATCCACCCACGAGGCAACTCCTTGACTTAACTGGGAGGGCGCTTTGCTGTTTTGGGACTGACTTTTTCTCAGGCTGAATTGCTTTCTCATCTACTGCTTCCCAGGTAGATAAGTCCATCTCTGAACCTGCTAGGCTCCTGTTTCAGAGGTGGGCAGCCCCATGTCCTCTTTCTTCAGTAGGGCACCATGAGCTCGGGGCACCTGCTCAGAGAGCACCCATGGGCGCCTGCGCTGAGGAGAGGGCTCAGGGTTCATGTTGCTGGTCACAGGTAAGCCTTATCGTGGACCTGCGCAAGGCACCTACACCTCAGAGAGGGAGAGAGGAGTTTGCCTCCCGCTGTGGTCAGTGTTTCCTAGCAGCTAGATCATGGCGCTCCCGTTTTACCACTAATCCTCTACTGCTTTGCTCTGTGCCTAGCTCCCCTCATTCGTAGTTTGAAACAAGTCAGTCGGAAGAAAGTGTGATGATGGTTGATTTATTTGTTTATTTACTTCTCTCCTCATATGAAATCTTAATATAGCCATGTTCAATCTTAGTGGCATGTCCCAGACAGCAGGTGCTGCCTAGCTGATCTCTGCCGAGTGGATCTACCTGTTCCATGGATGTGTGTTGAGCTTTGGTATGGATCCTCATGCTAGGCGGGTCATGCAGTTCTGCAGATTCATGGAAAAAACACTCTCTGCTTCCACAATGCCCTAACACAAAAAACAACTGTAAATGAATGTTTGAAAGGGAGTCATATATAGAAACTCATTTTCAGAATCAGCTGCTACTTTTAGGGAAATTGCCAGGTTTGCAGTTAGACTGCAAATGGCCTAATGGCCTCAAGGTTTGGACATGTGTTACTTGTTGAGAGAAATTATTTTAAAAAATAATTTGTAATAAAACTTTTTAAAAATAAAATCAAGAAAACCTGTTGCCTGAAGCCATGTTATTTAAAATATTATTAAACTTGGTTTAAAATAAAGCAATGAAACAATCAAATCAATCTGACATATGATCAAATCAAATTAGTCTCAATATTGGATTGGAGTTAAATTACCAAGTGATTTAAATAATCAAAGGAATAGGCACATATATCAGTAATTAAAATATATTCGCAGACTATAAAGTCGATATTTCCAAATATTAAAAAAATCCAGATGTTTGAGGCCAGTTCTGAAGAGGCTGACAAAGAATCAGCTTAGGTGAAATGGCTTACAATCAGAAGTTTTTGGGAAGTCCAGAACTGATTGCAAAAAGCAGCAACACCAGTCACTTAACCTGTATTCTTTGTTGGTGAATGCTTGTGATCATCAAGCTTGTGATCATCTGCTCCAATTTCTTCTTCTTCCGTCTTCTATTCTGCCTCTTTCAAACTAGAAATTTACAATTTTACATTCCTGAACTTTATATAGAAAAACAAAATTGAAAAAGCTTGTAAAGAAACCCCAGTCTGAAATATAACATTTTAAACACGCTCTTCTCCATTATGTGTACTTTTTCTCTCTCGGTAACTACATAGGCATTCACATGGTATAGGCACAGGTAAGTTTTAGAACCACCTGGTACGTTTATTTATTACTTCAGTTTTCTTACATACCTTTACTTATTATTTTGTTTCCATTGAAATTCTTTTTGATATTCTCTGGTATCGTCTGTGTGACTAACTTGTTATCTCATCCACTCTGTGCCTGAACGTAGCTTTTCTCATATTTTTCCTACACAAGGCTTGGTTCAATCAAGGTTCAATCCTATTAATGATGCTTAGTCCAGTAGTTAACGTTTATATTGTGGTGGCACCTACAGGCCAGGTGGGTCAGAGCTTTAGGGCTCAGCCATGACGACTCTGTCCAGATTGTTTCTAAGCTGAAGCACGAACCATGGTGGCTGAGGCTGTTGCTGGGAACGGGGTGTGAGTAAGTCAAGTTAATAGTACTCTGAGAAAGTGTGCAGTTTCTTGCCTTGTGCTTTCTCAACTTTTCTCCCGGTAGAAAAGGACACAGCTGTCCCATCCCACTTGTCACAGCTTTGCAGAGGTAGAAAGCCTGCTCCTGGCCAAGAGGGCACTTCTACCTGAGTTTGAATTCCCCCTGGGAGGTAGTGGGGTGGTTCACAAATGGTGACTATACTTCAGCAAGGGATGTGGGAAGTGGCTATCAGGAAAAGGAGAGAAAGGGAGCAGGAAAAAAAAAACAGCCAAACAAAAAATGCTTCCTATCAATAAAGCTCATGAAAGACTGGCTGAGCAGACTGTTGTAAGTCCGTCTGTGAAGGTCTGGACATCAGCTCTGGTGCCTGCCCTCTGTGATTTTGTAATGGCTCACGAATGCTTTTGCTGCACACAATCAGCTATTAGAGACTGGAAGAGAGAACGGCAAGAGCTGTTTTTCCCAAATCAAGTATTTGTTGATGAGCTGGAGCAGCTTAAGCCTTGGACTTTACTGATGTGGTATGAATTCACATTTTTCCCTGTTGTGCTTTAAGCTTTTTGACATGGCCAGCCAGCCTGAGCATGTGCCTGGGCACCTACTTGGATGGGTATCTGGAATGAGATAGATGATCATTTATGGGTGCTGGACTGCTCTTACAGAAGTTTTCTTTGATATCCCATTTATTTCCCAAGTGCTTATCACTAAAAAAAAAAAAAAGCTTTTCCCTTGCCTCATTATATGCTAGAGCAGCAGCTTTGCTAGACAGAATGCTTGCTTGCCAGTTTTATTGCAGACCTTTATTCAGATATTCATGTACAGTTTCTATGTGATACAAAAATGCTGCAGGCTGAAACTTGACAGTGAATTAAATCTAGCCAAAGGATCTGACCTTGGGTTTCAAGTCAACGCTTGGTTTGTTGGTCTAATTGAAACTGTACTAGTTTTTGAGGGAAGTGAGTGTCTTGCAACACATGTTCCCAACCAATGCATAGCTAGCTTGATTGACTTCCATTAGGGGAAACTTAGATTCATGTTTGGAAAAAAAGGTGAGAATGTAATTCTCCAGTTTGTGTAATAGTTTTTCCCGTAAGACTTCAAGCAAACAAGGTTTATGTAGCTGCTGTGAGTAACATTGCAGCAGAGAGGCTATTAGAGTCAGATTAGAATTAATATTTATTGCTGTTAGTAAATGGTGAAATTATATTGTTTAAAGTAGTTATATAAACAGATTGAAAATACAGGTACCTTGATTTACACGCATATGTCTTTTACTGCTTAATAAAGTGTAAAGTTATGCATTTGGAGCCTGAAAGTGTTCACAGTGGAAAAGAGATGAACAAAACTGAAACAAAGTTGCATTATTTTAATTTAATTTGATACAAGTTATATTGGAAACGATGCTTCAACTATTAGAATAAAATCACAGAATCACAGAATGGTTGAGGTTGGAAGGGACCTCTGGAGATCATCTAGTCCAACGCCCCTGCTCAAGCAGGGTCCTCTAGAGCATATTTCCCAGGATCACATCCAGACGGGTTTTGAATATCTCCAGCGCGAAGGAGACTCCACTACCTCTCTGGGCAACCTCTTCCAGTGCTCTGTCACCCTCACAGTAAAGAAGCTTTTCCTCAGGTTTAGACAGAAGCTTCCCAAGTCTGCACATCTAGTTTTTGGGCTTGGAGCTTTGGTAAGAACAATGATACAAGGTCAGATCAAAAGTCTTTTTAACATAGTATTCTGTGATGTATCTTTTGTTCTTTTTTCTTTCCCTAAGGGCAATATGCCTTTATTGACATTTGAATTTCATTTGTTGCTATATTGCACAGTCATCCAGTGTGCGTAGTTAAGAAGAGTGGCTAATTCTGGAGCTGGGTCATTAGCCAGTATGGGAGTTAAAGCATCTCTGCCCAAATTGTTGAGTATGCAGAAAAACCTACCAGCCTAGATCTTATTTACACATTGAGATTGTACATTGAGACCCTTGGAGAGTTTTGGCTTTTGTTAGAAAACCACTCACTGGCTGAGATGGCCACAAATTCAGGGAGAGCCTTTCTAGGGCTTCAGCCTTCCCCACTACAGGGATAGGCCAGGCACATAACGCTCTTAAAGTCTTCTCCTGGGTAGTGAAAATGTCATGCACAGCCCTTTACTGAATGTGGAGTTTATAGGCACCATCTAATTTGCAAGCTTAGATTGTAAAAAGCTTCTGACTTGGATTTAACGCAAAGTCACACAGCTGAGCCAAATCCTGCTCTCACATATGTGCCTTGAATTCTCTATGGAGGCTGGGAGCTGCAGGTACTCATCTAACAGCAAAACTTGTCCTTTAACAATGCATTTTCAGGATCATGGAAGCTGGAAAAGCCTTACAGGCTTGTAAGTCCACTGATTAACACACAGGGCTTTTAGGTCTCCTATTTTTAGGGTCCATAGAAGCAGCATTGGTGCGATTTTCCTGCCTACAGGTGAGGAAGACAGGATTTGGACAGGAGAGAAAGTTTGGTGGAAATTCTTGAGTCTAATTTTGACACCTTTCTGTGTTTCCATGCTGTGGTGTGACAGTGGAAGAAGAGGCTCCGGTGCTGCCTAGATCACCTCATGCATCTTTGCCAGTTCCACCTGATGCAGAGATCAGAAGCCATGGTCTGCTGGAAATCGATGGCAGTCTCATCTTCCAGCAGGGACAAGGAGCTGCCTTTTAGCTGCCCATAGCACGCTTGCCTGTCCTATGGCTTCACCTGCAGGCTTGCCAGCCACACAGTTGGCCTGCAAAATAACCCTGGTGTGGCCCTCAGGAGGCAGCTCCTGCGGCCTTTCATGGGAGGAACAGAGACGGGCTACCCAGCATAGCGTTCCAAGTGCATGTCTCATCCTAATTATTTCCAGTGATGGGGTCAGTGACCTCACCCTGCCATTATATCATCTAATTGACCATCTTAATAGGAACGTTTCTCTTCCACCTAGTTCAAAAAGGACCTACTGACAGTTCCCAGGAAACCTTTGTCCCTTCTTTGGCGGCTCTTGCCCTCTGAGCTTCTCAGCTGTCCGCCTCCACGGCCTCCCTGCGTGCTCTTCGGGCTTCCTCCCTCTGCTTTGTGTCACCGACAATGTGCATTTTACAGCGCTGTTAACCTCTCCCAGCCTCCTGAACGTGGTGAGTAAGACTTGAGACATTTTGCGTTTTTTTTCTGTTTTACTATAGAAATATCATCTTCCAGTCTTGGCTACTAAAAACCAGAGTGCTCCGATCAAAATGGAAAAAATCGAGAAAGGGAATCTTGAGAGAGTTCAGCTCTCGATGAGGCGTGATATCTGCTAATGTTAGCCTTGGCTTGTGTGCTCAAACAGAGTGTGCCTCGGCATTGAAGATTATCTTGTTGTGGTTAGTCTAAGATGTAATTAGCCCACTGACTGATCTGAAAGACTTCAGGAATGTGTGATATGTGCATATCTGGATCTATAATTGCAATTCCCACACTAAGACATGCCAGAGTCTGCCCAAATGTGGGGATTAAAACATAGTTCTACATGGGGAATGGGGACCAGTGTAATTCAAATGATTTTTTTTTCCTTTGGCTGTACTGTGTACTGAGAACATTTGGCTGATATTTGTCGTGAAATTTCTGACGATGTCTTTGGCGTTAGATTTGTGTTGCCTAGTGTAGTTATACCTATATTATAATATCCTTCTTACTCATGCTTGGGTGGAACTGGAGGGATGGGAAGCAGTTTATTTAGCTCTTCAGATTGCAAAGGAAAAAGTAATTGGACTTTAACAATTAATCTCATTGGATATAATCATCTGTGCTTTTGAACTGTTTTGACAACAGATTTCCCCCTTTGCTATCTACCAGAATTCCAGCCACAGCTAAACTCACTTCTGCATGCTAAAAAACAGAACAGGTCTGCAGCACATATTTCATTAAGGGCAAGGCAGGGAATAGGTTTAAAAAAAAATAGTAGAAATAAATATGTATTACGGTGTTCAAAGCATTCTTTTTTTCCCTTGAAGTATTTCTTAGACCAATCATGTGAGAAATTCATTATATGTGAGGATTTTGTAATAGCAAACTGAATTAGCTGTTTGCAGACTTGCTCCGCTCTGTAAATGGGAACATGCGATATGACAGTGGGCCAGATTTTACTGTTCTAGGCATCACTGATATAGCTGTTTATTCTCTGAGCCTGGAAGAGATCCAGCAGGATTTAGTTTTATGAGGTTTAATGTAAAGGTGTTGTATTTCATGAGATGAAATCATAACACAGTGGGTTTGCAAGAATTCTGAAAGATTATTTTTTCAGAGTGTTGGCAAGCATGATTCTCCTGTGAATTACGTGTCTAAAAGAGAAATATAGATCTTCTTTCATTGGGTTGAAATGATAACTAATCCTTAATCCTTCCTAGATGTTCTGTGTCATTAATGCTGGCCTTGCATTTAGAATGTGTGCAGGTAACAGTTTTAGTTCTGTAACGCTATGCAATATGCAGCTGTACCTATATGCTTAGGAGCTATCTATATAATTGAAACGTCTGCTGTTATTTTTTGGGATATGTCTCTAAATTTTTTTTTTTGATTTCTTGATTTTTGTAAAGAAAGGAGAAAAGCATCTGGCGTTTTGACATATTTATAGTTGTGGAAGACCTATTAATATTATTAACTGTATCTGCAATACGACTATGAATACTTGTTTTATGCTTCATCAGGGGATTTTCCTTTGACTATTTGATTGTTGAGAATGATGAATATGGAGCCGTTTGAGGTTTCCCTTCTTATGTTGCCTCATACTTTAAGCAGATGAGCTCTCACTGATTTAATGGTGTGAAAACCCAGCTACTTTTCTCTGCTATTACAGCAATATGTGCATGTGTTCCCTCTTTAACTTGCTTTGTTCTGTGAAAGCAGGGGGTGGCTCTGTGAAAGTGGCATAGGACTGAGAGAAACCTGGCTTCTATTTCCAGTTTTGCGAAATACAGTGTGATCTCGAACGAATCACTGCATCTCTCTGTATATGTTCTGTTTTCTGTTCAAGGGGGATATCAAAATCTGCTTACCTCAAAGGGACATTGTTAGACTAAATTCAGTAAGGTATGTGAATCACTCCAAGGCCCTTTGAGCCTTTGGCAGTACTGAGCTCTGGAACTTACCCTATTATTGTGGGTACTCAGTTATTATTAGTACTGGTTATTATTATAGTTGTTCTTATTGCATTACCACTGTGTAGGGACACTCTACCCTGTTGTGAGTCTAACCAAAACTCTCTTTTGGTTTAGGAAACGTCTACAGATAAATGAAAACCCCTCTATCATGCCCATTTTGGACAGTATGTCTTCTGCCTATGATGGAAGTGTGCACTTCGTTGTTTACAGTTCATGACTTCTAAACATACTTGGACCTTTGCTTGTGTAGTACATATTTCATATTTCATAAGGAGTGGACAGATTCTGACTACTTTACACAGTTCTGTCTTTAGGAGTAACGATAGGTGTTTACACCACAGTGTACATTGGGGTCTGGGTCACTTACTGGTAACATCGTGCTGTTAATACTGCATATAGTGAGAAGAGGCAATGTATCAGTTACTTCCTTATTACTCATGAGTTACTTTACCTTTCTGCTCATGCTTAAAGTAGAGGTGACAGAAATGTGTTGTGTTGCTTTCTGTTTAAGCTCTATTTAAATAAAGAAAAGGGTCTGAATTCTCAGGATAAAATGCCTGTGGCATTCCAAGAACAGCCTTTTCCTGTCCTTGGGAATCAAATCAGGGTTGATTTGTAAGTTACTTTATACCCTAAATGGGCAGTTCATTGTGGGCGATCTCTTCATGTGTTTGAAAATGTATTCAGGCACTCGGATTGAGAGGGCCTGACACATGCTGTCCTCTTGCACAGTCTGTCTGTCGTGGCTGGGAGCTTAACTGGAAGGAATGGCTGATACATCAGATTGTTGTGCTGTCATTCGGGGGAACGTGAGCAGGCTGGGACATACATGGCCCAGATGAGAAATCCCTAGCAGGACAGGTCTCTTGGCAGCACATGCCTTCCTTGGGCAGCCCCTTCCCAGACCCAGTTCAGCAGCGCCTCTAGGCTTTCTCTTTCTCCTGAGCTTAACCTTATTTGACACAGTTCTCCTGAAGTTCAACAAAAGGTAATGCAGAGTCCTTCACCTGTGGAAGAATAACCCCCTTTACTAGTGTATGACTGGAGCTAGCTGCATGGAAAGCAACTTTTAAAAAGGAAAACCTCAGGTTCCTGATGCGTACCAAGTTGACGATGAACCCACCATGTGCCTTTGAGACCAAGAATGCCAGTTTTATCCTGGTCTGCGTTAGGTGGAGTGTTTCCAGGAGGCTGAGGGATTTGTTTCTCCCTCTCTGCTTATCACTCGTGAGGGTTCATTTGGAGTGCTAGGTCCAGATCTGGATTCCTCACTACAAGAGAGACCTGGCGAAACTGGAGCGTGTCTCAGAAAGGGCCACAAAGATGCTAAGGGATCGGAGCATCTGTCATACAAGGTGAGGCTGCAGGAACAAAGCCTGGAGAAGGCTCAGGAGGATCTTAGCAACGTGTATAAGTAGCTGATGTGGGGCGAGTAGAGACGATTGAGTCAGAGTCTTCTGAGTGGTATCCTGAGACAGCACAAGAAGCAGTGGATACAAATTGAAATACATGACATGCCACTGAGACACGAGGAACTTCTTCACTGTCAGGGTGACTGAGCACTGGAACAGGTTGCCCAGAGAGTTTGTGGACTCATGGAGACATTTATAGCCCGACTGGATGTGGTGCTAGGCAACCTACTTTTGTTGACCCTGCTAGAGCAGCAAGGTTGGACTAGAGGATCTCCAGAGGTCCTTTCCGACCTCAGTGATTCTGCAATTTGGTGCATTTTTAAAGCCATTAGGAGTATGGCTGCATGGTACTGATGGAGCCAGCAGTACCTCAGAGAAACTGGTTGTCAGAAGTCTAGAGTCACCATTCTTGAGCAGTATCATTGACTGTGGTTTTTGAGGTTTTGGAACTCTGAGTGCATGGACTTGTATTCTGAGAGCATATAAAACATAGCGCTGAGCATCCCCTGGTAAAAATAAAACAGTCAAACTAAAAAACCCGCCTGTCTCATAACAACAACATGACAAAAACATGAAATGTTCCTTTCCTTGGAATTCCAATTTTCTATGATTTATTTTGCCAGTCCATAATCAGAAATAGCTGCTGCATCAGACTAGGGAATGCAAATAGAGATGAGGTCAGAGTTCAGCACAGAAGTGATGTATGACTTGGAGTCAAGGAGGAATTCTGTGCTCCTAAAATAGAAAACATGCTGTAAATATTATATTTTCTTCAGGACAAGAGGAGTTGCAAATACTTAAAATTATGGGTTATAGGGGACAGTGAAAAGATGATTTCCAGAAGGTAGCCAGTGTCAGAGCCATCATTTATCCCTACTGGACATTTAGAACTGCAAGTTGTAGCGGTCTCTGATTAGGTTTTTCCTTTGTCAGTGTACGAGAAGGTAATTAATAATGAAAATAAATTAGAAGGAAAGGTGTTACTATAGTTTTTTGCCAGTGGACCTAAGATGGGAATTTGATTCTGAAAACACTGGAAGGGTACCGCTTAGTTGCGTAGTTATGAGAGATTAGATTCCTTTCACAAAAGATTACTTTTAAAGTATGGAAAAATACTTGGGTTCCATCTGCTCTAGGGATGAAAAATGCAGAGTTTCAGAGGAGATGAAGCCCTCTGTGCTGAATCCAGTCCTTACCCTAACAAATCCCTAGGCCATTTGTTCATGTTTGATGCTCCAGTCAAATCCTTCGGCTCCCCTGGGTAATGGCACCCTTTGGACGCGGTCTGCCAAGCGCTTGATTAAGTGCTTTACTGAAAGGAGCTCTTTTTTATTACACTGAATCACTTAAGTTTTGCTGGAAATCCAAGGTTTTGTCTGCTTGCATGTGCATGGATATACTTGCAATAATTCCTATGTTAACTATTCCCCTGTGTGTGTGAACATATCTATGTATGTGCATGACATGCATATGTTTACGTATTCTGGTTGTGTGCATGTATGCACACAAGCGTACACACACAGAGGAAAAGTTGAACACAGAAGTTATGTTTTGTTCCCATTTTACACAGCTACAGAGAAAACGTACTCATATTGATCACAGGATCACAGCATATCACCCCAATTGTTTTTCTTCTATTTGGTGGGAAGGTCGATTTTAATTTTTAGTGTAAATATGCACAGAGAAGTGTTTCATGAGCAGTGGAACCTGCTTTCTCACCAAGCACCCTATGTCAGCTGCAGTAATCCCAAGTCCTCCCCAAATTCTTTGATTGCGTATTACTTCCAATTTTCCTTTGCATCCTCTGATCTGCCTCTCTGCAGGGAGAAAGAGGCCAGGTGCATGACAGTGGAGGCAGGAGTGCTGCCTGCCTGGCTTACTGGCCTGGGCACAGGAGGGCTGCAGAGCTCCTGCAGCAGCCTTTCCCTCAGGAGGAGTGCTACATTGGAATTTTGTTCCCGTTTTAGCTGCTGATTTTCATACAGAAATGTAATATCTCAGGCCACTGCCTCTCTTTTTTTTTTTTTTTTTTTTTTTTTAAGATTTGTGTGCTTGTCCCAGCAATGAATCGAAGAAAATCAGAAGGTTAAATAACTGGCATATGTTTTTCTTCTGTAATTCATCAGTTTTTCCATTGCAAGAACATTGCAGGCTTTGGGAATCCATCTGTTCAATTACTGTAAACCTGGGTCTCACTGTTCTGCTGCTATAACAATTCTATCTGCATGAGCAATATAGGTTGGAGTGATTGATGAGATCTCAATTTACTACTCTCGTTCAGCCCAGGAGGAACATATCACTGGGATAATTGGCCCATCATTTCAGAGCAACTTGAAGGAAGTCAGATAAAAGGTACTTTATGTCTGATTATAATCTCTTACAGCAATTCCTCTCTAGTGGAACTATATGGACTTCAAGCTAAGTTTATATGGGTGTGTATGTGAATTCAAAATCAGGCTCCTTTATTTTAGTTGACACAAAAGACAGGGAGAAGTTGCTATAGATGTTCATAACTCCTCCAGTTTAGGAGTGGTATTTTGGATAGTTTATGTGGGATAAGGGAGGAGCTGTAGATGACTTGATACTGAACGGGAACTTTTCCCCCAAGGTTTCACACGGAACTCGTACACTCTGGACTTGGGTGAAGCAGATGGGAGCAGGTGCACTCAAGCAAGTTTTCAGTTCCTGTAATTCCTATATCAATAGTCACATCAAGCAGTAAGTGGCCCATTGTGGTGTTCTGGTTATGAGCTGAGTAGCAGGAGATGATGAGGGGCTGGAAGTCTCTGCTCCCTGTCTTGTCTGTGATTTTCTCCACTTTTTGAGGGGGAGGAGAGGGGCAGCAGCAGGGGAGAATACCTCCCTTCCCTCCAGCCCTTTGCCTGCGCCTTCCCGAGTGTATTATACAAAGTGTATTAACTAGTGTATTATACAGAGAAGAGCAGCTGCTCTGGTCTGTTGTCAAGTCTTCATGAAGAGTACCAGCTAGTCCATGCTTGGTCATTCCTTCATAAACACTAGCTTATAAATATATATAGCTGTCCATCAGCAAAAAGAGGTGTTATTACTCTAGGTAGAAGTTTCTGGAAGGTATACTTGTTACCTATCTCAGAAATGTACTTGGTGGCACAGGCTGCAGTGCTGCTGTGTAGTCTGAGGGGGTAATTGTCATGGGATGATTTTGGCTCTTGAATCCTAATATATCATTTCAGGTAAGTGTTACACAAATAACCAGCTGGTAAGCTGGCATCATTAAAAAAAAGGGAAGCAAAGCAAATTCATGTGAAGCCATTTTCCCCCAGTATATTGCCTAGGAGGATGACACCAGGTATTACTCTAGTGTGCTCCAGATAATGTAAAATTGGTTCACTTCTAAGGACTTCAAGGCATGAAAGACACTGGGCCTAATCTCAGGTTCTGTGTTCCTATGCGTAGAGAAATGGACCTCTTTTTTGTCCAGCTTTATTGTGATCAAAATTGGTGCCAAAGCCTTAGAAGATATATATCATGCTGTTTAAAAAATATTTGGTATAGATCACGTACCTCTGCAGGCATTTTGTAGAAACAAAAGGGGCTGCCTATATTGATTTACTTCTGGAGTTTGGAGAGGGCTGTGGGAGTCGGAGTGAACCTCCGTTCAGTAATTTCTTGGACTCTGTAGTGGAATGTGAGTGAGTATCTGCCTGCAGGGAGAAGGAAAAATCAGAGTTTTAAGGAAGATCACAATCTGACTTCTCTTCGACCTGTGAAAGTAATACACTTCTTCCACAGAGTACCTCTTGCTGCAGGGTTTTCACTTTCTAGTTGCCTCCGGTGAAGAAGTCTGGAGTGTTTTCTTTATGGCACAAGGTTCTGCTGATGAATTAGGTAATGTTCAGATTTTATGTGAAAATTTGTGTAATTATCTCTCAGAGCTAAAAAGAAGGCCAGCATGTCCATCTTTGATCAAATACACATGGTTTGCCTTTTCTAGTCTTCTGCACATGCAAATGTTAAGTTGAATTCTCATAGAAGTTACTGAATCTGCCATGCAAGCTCTTCAACAAATGAAATTAGCACAGTGATCCAGTGTTAATGAACCATTGAAAAAAATCTCATGCAATTTCTGATGCAAAGTCCAACTGCAGTGCCTTTGGAAACATGATACAGCTACATGAGTTTAGATTTGAATTTCTAAAATGTGCTAATGGAAGAAATTCATTCTTCTTAATATTGGGGAATTCATATTTGGCTAAGAGAAATTCTTGAAACTGACTTCCCTTTGCAAACCACACACTGGTGATTCAGACTGAAGAATGCGTTAAACCTTTTGTCTGTAAGGTACATGTCTTATGTAGGCTTCTATTTTAATTTATTGCACTTGCATGCAGGTTTTTTGAACTAGTCACAGTGGTCTCTTACAAATCATGAGAAATAGTCCACCCTCAGTACCCTTTCCAGCCCTACTCAAGGAGTCAAGGCTTGTCAAAGACCATTTTAGAAATCTTGAATAAATCTGACATTATGTTGAGACAGCTGTTAAATATATTTCTTTTTTTCCTCCCAGGTTTCCTTTCCCTCACTATGAACAATGCAATTGGTTTAGTGCTATTTTTAGCCTTACTTTTCATTTGAGTCATATGTATTCCTACCTTCCATGCACACTGAAGTTAATTTATTCTAACACGAAAAATACCAGGAAAGTTGCTACCCCCCACAAAAAGATTTTACAAGCTGAACTAGAGGCTAGCACATATATAGTCCAGATGCCCAAGCCCACCAATAAAGGAGTAAAATCTGATTTCAGGGTGTAGTCTGACTCTTATACACCTCTTCCCTCAAAGTAAATGTCTTTTCTAAACAAAATCTCGGCAGACTTGGGTAAGCTCACCCTGTATCTGTGGGCAGTTAACTTCAGTGGGGAAAGGACAGTGGAAGTCTACAGATCTTTCTACTTGTTTAATAGGCTTTTATTTAGCATGAAAGATTAGTGGGTTTTTGTTTTCTTTTTAAAAACAAAAGCAAGCTGATACTTAACAACAAAGGTCTCCTAATAGTCACTGATAACCAGTTGTGTCTCTGGTGTCAGTCTGTCAGTCCTGTCAGGGGGACTTTTGGTGTTCCTCATTGAAAGCAGGACAGGATCACCCTTAGGCTGGTGATAATCTTTTCCTTTTCTTTTGCAAATGCCACTTTTCACCCCTGGTTTTCATGTGTAGGCTGGCCTTGAAGTGAGTTTTTCAAACTGGGTAGGCTGTGCACATGAGCTCATGGGGCTGCATGCTTCTCAGAAGGATGCCTGCAGTTTCTCAGGAGTTTGCTTTCTAGTGCCTAGCTGTTCATACTCTTCATGAGAGATCAGAAGAGGTGTGCTTTTATGGAGGACAAAGATCCCCGCACTGAGCTCAGGTAACTGGTTAAAGACCCGTATTTCGAAGTGATGCACCAGCTAACGGTTACCCATAGTGAGTCAGCAATAGGGCAAATGTGATGGGTCATGGGACCAGGTCTATGTTAGTGGTTATGGTTAAATGTATGGTACGCTCTGCTTTGTACTTCTGAGTAAAGCAATAACATCACTAGCCTGAAAAACATGGAGAACTATTACTAACTCCTCTATTGTTGGCTTTCCAAAGGGGATTAAATACAACAATAACTAATAAATAGTATACAGAGCTTATGGGGCTGTCTCCAATTGGAGTTTAAACAAAGAGGTCTGGGCTTTTTAAGTGCCTCCTCGGATGTGCAGCTTTCTGGAAATGCTTTTGCCAGAATTTCACTGGCATCTCAACAGACGGCACTCCTTCCCCGGCCGGCGGGCAGTGGGGCCCGGCGTGCCGAGCCTGCCACAGCAGGGCAGTGCAGGCAAGCGAGGGGCACTGGCGCACTGGTGGTGACAAGCTGGTGTCATGGCGCAGCAGCAGCAGCAGCGTGGCTCCGTGTGTGGGCAGCACCGAGTGCGGCAGCGTGAAAGGGGCGCAGTGCACGGCAATGCCCCGATTACTGGGAGGCAGGTGGTCTCTGCTGCTGCTGCCTCCCTGCACGCGTTTCTAGCCCGCCAGCCTCAGGTGCGTGCTTGCGTGCACGCTGAGCCTGTTCTTGCTTGAAATACTGGCATGACCTTTTAAAGTCCAAGTTGTGCCCCTTTGACAGTGAGAACGCAAGCAAAGATGTGTGCTGACAGTCGCGCGAACACCCTTCCGGCAGCAATTCATGCAACTTCTGTCCCAGCTGTCTGGGAGACACTCTTAGCACAGCTTCGCAGAAGGACTCCTGAGATGCGCTCTGGCACTCGCACAGCGAACCACAGGGTGAAGATACAAGAAGGTGTCAGACAGTGTTGCAGAAACACTGTCTTTGGATGGGGTGAGCTGTGATGCCTACACCTGGTTGCCAGGCACCAGCGACGATCACAGAATTGCGGGAGGGAATCAAGACTATATATAGGAAAGTAGATTTTACCTCTGATCTGGACCTTAAAGGGGTTATTCTTTTTTTTCTGTGCGCTGGGCAGGGGAAGCTCACCTGCTTTTCATTCACTCTTCTGCTGCTTTATGCAATATAGACATGCTTTCTGTAATACATAAGTAAACGTGTGGGTTTTAGGCCCCATTCGTGTTGTGTCTGTGGTTCTCACAATTATAAACTTCCTGAGATCAGAGGGAATAAGCCCTTGCCAATTAGAAGAGCTTTTAATGTCAAGTTGTGACTAATAAATAGATGAGCTGCAGATGTGATAGTGTTAGTGTACCTATTGCCTAAATCTTTTCTAGTGTTAATTACTCTAACAATTGCTGATGGTATATATGCACC
Organism: Struthio camelus; assembly: GCF_040807025.1. Taxonomy (NCBI): domain Eukaryota; kingdom Metazoa; phylum Chordata; class Aves; order Struthioniformes; family Struthionidae; genus Struthio; species Struthio camelus. The sequence goes on from NC_090945.1 coordinate 38,980,435, forward strand.
TCAGCTATTACTGAGGATAAAATAATATACCTTCTTATTGTTGCATTGTCCATTAACAGAGTGCAGAGATGTCAGCCCAGTCAAAAAGCAAACTTCTGATAGAGCCACATTTTTAGGCTACATGTTTACAAGTACAGAAAGATGTCATTTGCCTATTGTATGATTTTGAAAATGTGCTTTTGCAACTATGAATATCAGAATCCAACATTTTAACTAAGGAAAACCTTAATTTCTGGAAATTGAAAAATGGAGTCCCAGCAATGCACAAAACATAGTTTATACTTAGCTCAAGTGTTTTTGGATCCTGGTAGGTATTGAGATCAGTCATCAGAGCTCATATGATGAAGTTCTTTTGATTCTTTTTTTTTTTTTTTAATTCTGGAAACAGTTTTGGACACACATAGAAACTCTGGATCTTACTTTGAAATCTGACACTATCTGGCATCAGCTCAAACTTTAAGGACTTGACATCTCTTTGTTCACACCAATATCCCAGGGCAAAGCAGCCCCATATGAGTAACTTATAATTCCAGGGTTGTATCTTAGTTTCATGGCTACAGTAATGACTCAAGCTGATTACTAATAGCCATCACCTTTTTGTTTCCCCCGACCTTGATTCTCTCTTGAATATAGTTTACACCTTTTTTTTTTTTCTCCCTCCCTCCTGTTTGGCTCTGGAGTAGTACTGCATCAAGTATTACCCATAATCTTTTGTCCTAAGCATTTTAAATGCCTTTAATCAAGCCAGGACCTCCATGCTGTGAAACTCTGACCCCACTGTGGTCCCAACTGTAATGCTGTTTGAGGTCTGGCAGTCTGTTGCTTTGTGTTTCTCCACAGCACAGTTGTGAGTGTGGGGGACAGGGAGCATGGCATGAAATTTGGTCTCATCTCCCTCTCTCTCTCTTTTCTCCCCATCACCCCAAACCCTGTCCATTTTGACTCCTTATCTGTAAGATTCCCCAAAGCAATTTAGCGCAGGACAACACTGCCAGTGAACTGGAAACCACTTTTTATTAATGTTAAGTCTTCCTCTTACTATGCTAATGTCTGGAAAGTATTCTGTAGATAGGCCACAAATTGCTTTAGAATATTTTCTTTGTGTAATTTCGCTCCCTTCCCCTGGATCAGCAAGAATATGGTTCAAATATTAATTTTATGGTGTGTCTCTCAAGAGTGGAATATAATGTTCAATTATGCATTCCATCTGCAAAGCTCTGGATGCACAATCCTGCATTAAATAAAGAAAACAATGTGTTTTAAAGAAGAAACAGAAAGAAAGGATGTGGCACATAAAAGCAGTGGAAGAAGAGCCTTCCATTATGCTTGACTTTGTGTAAAATCAGAGGGAATTGTGTAAACCAGACAGAAGTCAACTGTCAATACATGGCTTAGATTATTTAGATTATTATTCCTGCAAGGTATAAGTCTAGAAGTAGAGTGATTCCTAGCTCTATATGAACCTTATTAACCATCTTCTGATGGTAATTTGTGTGGAGATACAATTTTGAAAATAGCTTGTCACGCTCATCATACCAAGAGAAAGCTTGCTCATATGCGACAAAGCTTTGCCTGTCCAGCAACGAGAGGAGCCCACTATTGCGGGGTGGAGAAGCAAGCTGGAGGCCCACAGCTGCCTGGGCAGGTCTATATCCCAGCACCCCATGTGAAGGGGGTGGGGCAGCCCCAAGGGGCAGCCCAGAGCTCCCATCACCAGGCAGGGCTGTTGGTCAGGCCTCCCCAACTTTAGGAAAGGACACAGCGCCTGTGCCCTTCTCAGGGTTGGTGCTTCAGGAAGTCGTCTTTGCTCTGGTGTCAAATGGATATCTTTCTACAGGACTGTTGTTCAGCACAGGGGAAATCTCTGCATTCCCTGATTGTGCTGCCCAGATATCGTACATCCTCACAAGAGCATCTCCAGTTTTCTCACAGTGCTTTGCAGTGTGGGCTGCAAAATCTGAAATCATCATAGTTGCAGCGCTGCTCACCATGGGAATAGCTGAACCCTGGGTCAGGGCTTTCACTTTGGTAAAGAAGAGACCTGGTGAAAGCCCCGCGTTGAGCACTGGGACTTTGAAGTGCTGTTAATTGAGGCAAGGCAAACATAGGAAATTAGTTAGCTTAATATTCAGAGGGAGAGGCTTATCTTCAAAGTGGGCCGGCCTGAACACAAAAAGAGATGATCATTCTTCAATACAGATGCCTTAAACATTATTGAAAGTGGGCAGGCAAACTCTGGATAGAGAAAAGCCAGGAGGACTCAGTTCTCCATTCTCCCTTGGGGTCACAACCCAAGTATTTTTTTGTATGGCAACCTAGCCATTCAGGTTTACTAGAAGGAACATTTCAAGTATTCCTCCTTAGCATATCTGTTTTTTTCGGGAAAGTACACTGATTCTTACTTTGGCATCTCACCAAGTGCTCTTGGCAAAACTGTCAAATGTGTCATTGTAATAGGAGGCCTCTTTGCAATAGTTTCAGCAGTCAGAACTGGCTGGAAAGCGCAGGGTTGAACTTATGAGGACTGGTTGCAGAGTGTTCTCAGCGGAAATCCTTTGACTCTGGAACTTGTTTGCTCTGGCAAACTCCCTGTGCCTGTCTGGACACAATGAGGGTTCAAGACGCATTGCTTTTGTTTGGTTTTCCTGGAGGGAAGACTTTGCTTTTCATTTGGCTGAATTTCTGGGTGGTAGAGAGAGAGTGAGCATGCCTTGGGCTGTATTTATCTTTTTCTTGGATGAGGGTGGTGCTGGTGCTTTTTGGTGACCTTTTGCTTTCTAACTTGGATCTTAGTACCATAGAGGCATGCTCTTCATATGTCTTTGCAATATACAGTGAAAAAGAGGTTTAGTAACATTGCTAGGTACTTGATGAAAACGTGGATTTCTCCCATTCTTTGGCCTCAGATAGAGATCAGATGTTCTCACTCTTTAGTTCCTAGTAGCGTCTAGTTCTTTTTCTGCCACCACTGTATCTTCCTCCATTTTGTGCTGGTCCTCTCTGGATCTCCTACCACAATCTTGCATGGCCCTGACCTACCAAAAAGCTTTCAAGCCATTAGGAAAGGGAAGGAGTCACAAAGTACCATGTGCAGAAAACCATGAAAACTCCTAAGAAGAGTTACCAGACCCAGGGAAATGACTGAGAGGACAACGCACACAGTCTCCAATATAATATTTAAAGGTGGCCCTGCTTTCAAAATTGCTTTGAAATGATGCCATGTGAAGCATGAGAAGACATACAAATGAGAATGAAGTTTAGTATCAGGTCTCACCATTTTGTCTCCCTACATCAGACCTGCCAGATCCTACATTGTTTCTGTATTCCTAGAGGACATGATGCAAGGAAAACATTTAATCAGTGTGAAGAGAGGAGTAAAATGCTCTAGGGAAGCTATCACTACCTCTACAAGACAGAAATGGCTTGGAAAACAAATCATCAGTAAGAAGCGTGACTTCAGGAACATCACATGAAAATTGGCTGAAGTCAGACTATTCTGTGATGGCTGCAGATGCACAGTTCTCAAACACTAAGAAGAAGCAGAAGGATGTCCTTAGAATTTGAAATTTATTTTCCCCTCAAACCAGTTCTAGTGTGTAGAAAAGAATTTAAAGAAAACATCAACCTTGAACACTGACTAGCTAGACCTGGATTCCTGACCATCTGAAATCATCAGGGGATCTTTGATTTTTTTTTTCTTCCAACAACGCTCCTCAAAATTCTCAAAAGTCAGAGAGCAACACGCAGTAATTACACTCCCCCTTCATGTAATAGCTGGTGTGATTTCTAGCAAATTGCACAACTTGCTTTAAGCATACTCCTGTTTCTCTAGGCTGTACTGCAGTTTTATTGGAAATTTGTGTGTGAGGTCCCAGTCCCTTCTGAACTAAGTGGGTGCTCCTGGTATGCTAGCACTTCATCAGAAAATGCAGAAGTGATAGAAAAGTAGGAGGAGATTAAGAGACACCAGGGAGAATTGTGAAAGTGCAGCATGTACCCAGTCAAATCAAGCCAGGGAAAAGTCAACAGCCCTGCTAGTGTAAAGGGAAGTCAAGTTATTAAAAGGGATTGCAAATTGGGTGCTATAATGCCTTTAATCAGTCTTTGAAAATGTGTTTAACACAATCCTCCTGACAGAAATGAAACTATATGAACTATAGGCATGTTTTCAAATAGGCTGTGCTTCATTTAGCTATCTTCCCATGCATATGTGTCTGGGATGTGCATCAGGTGTCTCCTTGCTGCAGTATTAACTCTATTCTCCTCTAATCATGCTCCTTTCTGCTCAGATTTTCATGGGCTGATATCTCCTGGGAGGGCTGAGATTCCTGGTTTGTGTATATGGAAGCACAGAAGGAGCTCTAGGTGCTGCAGACGGGGATTTCCCTAGCTAAGCAATGGGAGTTGGTCCTGTGTGGTCAAGACTAATCTCCAAAGGCATTTCTAGTTAGTCTAATTAACTGTTATCTCCTAGGGAGATCATGGTAACCTGTGGTATGCTCTAGTATCCTTGCTCAGTTCAAACTTGAGTAATTGCTCTCCGCATTTCTTGCAAGTTCATCCTGCCGTTCCTCTTGGGTAGCATGCTATTTACTTCAAATCTTAAATTGGTGTCTCGTGTATTAGAGCAACTGCAGCATTTCACTGTATTGGAAGAGAGAATGATTTCTTTGAGTAAAAAACCTACCACAGTGGTCCAAATTTGCAAAGCAAGTCAGTGCTATTCATGTACTTTCCAACAGCAGCCTTTTTGCATAGCATCTTTTATCCAAGAATCTAGGAAAATTCCTATTTTTTCATTTTTTCCTGAAGTGCTTTGAAACAAAACCATGTGAAGAATGAGAAGTTTCCTAGCTAGGAGTACAATTTAACTTCAGATCTTTTTGTGTCCCCAAGTCAGATCTACCAGATACACTGTTCACCTCTTTAATAATTTCAGAGCAATATGAAAGCAGATGCAAAGTAATTAAGTATCAGAGTCTGGCTGGCCTCTCCCTGGTACTCAGAATCTTGACTAGGGGAGGTTGTGATGAGTTACGTCTATTCAATCTTTGAGAGAAAGCTGTGAGTCCCACAGCCTACCTGCTTTCTTTGCAGTCATTCGTCTCATTTGCCTGAGCCTGACTGAGCGTGTTTGATGGCCCACCAAGTCACCTAAGTGTTTATTTATGCTGTATAAAGTTGCTGGGTGTGTTTTGCCAGGTGGTGGACCATATAGTACTGAGAGTCTCCTCTGGGCTGTGCTTGGGTCCCGGTTGTTGTCTAAATGGACATCAAATCTGATCTTGGGAGTGTCTCCAGAGGAGTTGTAAGGATGTTCCTGACAGAGCCAGTGAGTCTGGCAGTCTCTATCCTTTGCAGGGCAGAAGGAAAGAGGCAGCTGAACCACAGACCCTGTGCTTGGGGACCAATATGGCTGCTCCAGCCTTTTTTTGCTGAGGGTGAAGGGAGTCGTGAGACTCTACAACCTGTGTACCAACTGTGCAAGTAAAATAGTTTCCTTCCTAATGGGGACTCATAGAAAGCAAATGCATTCTAGTGTCATGATTCTTCCCCAAAGCAAAATACTTCAGTGCGCCACTGGACAAACGGAGCTCTAGAGCTCACCCAGTTTCCCATGAATATTGCATTAATCCATATTCCAAGTTATGAATTGCAATCAGTCTATTCTTGTACTAACCAAGCTGCAGCTGCTCCCAGCTGAGAAGTCTTTTGAACTCTGCCACATGAAATATTCCAAGTCTTGTTCCAAGGTGCAGTAATTGTCACTGTGGTTCTTAAGCTTTCATACATATTTAATTTAGAATACATATCTAAATGTGCATTCTGCTGATGCTGAAGCTGGTGCCAATGCTTGCAGTAATGTCTGAAGAGTAATGAAAGGGCAAAATTGTTTCAATACATTGTAATATGTTGATTTCAACTTTAGTACAGTTAATCTTTATTTGGAGTAAATCGTTCAAAACCAAAAGTGAATTCACTGTTATGATAGTTTCAATGAAAGCGTTAGCTGCGAGCCTCCAAGCTGGATCTGGACTTCCTATAGGTTTGAGGTGTTCAGATCTAGGAGATTGCCTTCCTCTATTTTAAAGATAGAGGTTTTTTTTCTGTCTAAAGATAGAAATCACTTGTAAGTGGGCATGAGGATCTGGATCCAAGTTTTTTTGTGGTTCACATGTAGTCCAGTTTTGCCTTGGCTTGTTACAAGGAAGGTAGATCCTTGCCCTTCAGATGTAGACTTCAGTGCTCTCACAGACTGAAGGGGGTTTAAAGCAGGTTTTTTCATTTCAGTCTCTGTTTGTCTGGATTAATTTTTTTTTCTTAATATTAGTGGATTATATTTAAACTCTCCAAATTAATTAAAAATAAACATACTGATGACATAATGTGGGAATTTATTCCGTTTCAGTGAATGTGGACTATGTTATGTTATTCATATTGGCTACTCTTTCATGTAGAGTGGGACAGAAGGACATGATTTGTTCCCTTTGTGAGCTAAGGACCCTCATGTTTAGTGCTAAAGGCTGACTACCCGACCTTTCCATTTTTAGGCCACTTCCTGGGATTGTTTGAGCTCTGGTTGTTTAAAATTATTTTGAAAAGAAATTATTAATACCTTATGGTTGGTTTATAGTGAAGTTGTTCGGATTATACCAGGTTTGAAAACTATTAAGCCTCAGTTATGTTTTGCCAACAGCTTTTACTTTTCAGAAAATGGAACTGTAAAATAGTTTTCATCTTTTTAATTTAATACAAGTATTATCCGGAATTTTTAAGGGATCCAAAATCCAATAATCTCTCTTCTCCTCTTCTTTGTCATTATATCTCTGTGTATGCAGAATTTTCAGTATATGCATATATCTATAAAACCATCAAATGGATTTGATCCAAAAATTTGCAAAAGAAAAAAATGTACCAACCAAACCCTTATATGGTAATTTTGCTGTGAGCTGTTCTTATCCAGTATTAGTCACTGGAAACCCAGGGAACAAATTCTGCTCTTGAATAGAGATGAATATCTCCCATAGTCATGCAATAGCCCCTCTCCTCCTCAGGCAGAGGAGAAATAGGGGGACAGGGATGGAGGCAGGGACAGAGGTGCTATTAGGCTGATATTCTCAATGCTGATGGAGGCCCATTGCTCAGGTTGCGAGTGGACTTAAAGGTGCCTTGAGTGTCAGTTGAAACCAGGACTCTTAGGTGTATCTTGGGACTGTAAGAGCAGGCTAAATCTGAAACATTTGCTCTGCAAATGTCCTGAGATAAGGCTTATGAGCTCTTGTAATTTCCTTGTGACTATCAAATAGTTTTAGCTGGGTCTAGGATGAAATTTAGCATCCAGACAAAATTACCAGTCTCTTAGAAATTTCAGCCTTGGCTTGGAAAGAGGTTCTTTGGTTGCTGGTTCCTCATCTCTGGGAGAAGAACTGGGGCTGTTGCAAAAAGGAGAGAGCGTTCTCCATCCTCCACCGGCAACTGAGAGGACTTCCTGGGGAAAGGACTGCTGGGACAAAAGGATAGAGGGGAGGTCTGGAATGGTCCTGCTGCCCATCTCTGCTGTGCCAGGCCTATGGTGGTGGAAAGAGATGGGAAATCTCTCAAAGTTTCACTTTGAAAAATAAAAGAGGAGGACCTCAGCCCTGGGAGAGAAGTGAGACACCACGAGAGAAATACAGGCAATGTGGCATGGTCAGAACCCATGTGCGACTGCTGGAAAAGGAGCAGAACTGACACCCAGAAGGACCTGATAGAAAAGGCTGCAAAGAGGGTGGAACTGATATGAGAGACAGAGATGATGCAGGATACTTATAGTTTATCAAAAAATAATTGACGAGGTCATTGCTACCCTGTTTCTGCTCCTAGAATTCCCTTGACCACTCAGTTCATTTGATCTGAAACACTGAGACAACAGGTATTTTTTATATTTAAACGTAAACTGACATTTCTAACCATATATTTATAATTAAGCTATTGTTTTTATTAGTCACAAGAGATAATTGCATCCAGAAATTCCCAAAGAAAAAATTGTACTGGGCAAACAATATTACACTGATGCTTCAATTATATGAGTAATTTTCTAGCACAGATCAGCAATAAACTTCCCTAAAGGAGCTATTAAACAGGAAGCAAGAAAACAGAGATGAGGCAGTTGCCAAATGTTAGTGTGTCTAGCACTTGTGCTCAGATCTTACCCTCCCTCTTTTTGTCTTTACGTGTGTCAGTCAGCAAAATCAAGTGACACCAGTAGACAGCAGACATGCGTGGGAAGATTCTCACTTACAGAAATGAGACTCCTAAGGCTTGGATCTGGAAAAAAATAATCACTGGTTTCTGCATTGTTGAAGTCTATCAGGCAAAACTGCTGAAGTCCCCCCCCACCCCCCGCAGAAGAATGGAAACAAGACAATCCCAGCTTTCAAAGAGTTTTGGTCACTGATAAGGAGCATAACTGAAGTGTCTGTGATGGAAGTGATGCTCCTGTGGAAGACTGTGAGATCACAAACAGCAGTACATGGGTCAAACTCACTTAATCAGGGGCATCAATGTTCCTCCATACCCAAACCCTTTGAAATGCTATCAGAGGAGGTAGACAAAAGCCAGGAGCTACCTTAGGCACCTGTCAGGTATAGCAAGCATTGTTTTTCCATTGTAATTCTATTAGCCACACTGGCAAACGAGCAAAAGCCCTAGCGTACATGCCCTTATCATAAAAATGTGTTTATTGGTAATAGCTTACGCTGAACGGTTATATGGTATTCTGGCAAAACAAACAGCGCTCCAGGAGGATTTTCTGAGGCCTATGTTGGAAAAAATATACTGCCAAACATTTCCTAATGCGTGGTCAGGCTGAAAAAACGGTCCTGCATCACCCTTTCCTTGTGAAACACAGCTCAGTTTGTGGCGTTTTCAGCTGTTCCTCCTGTTTCAGCAGTCATCTTCTCCTCCCCAGGCTGATCGGAGCTGGCTCAAAAAACTGTCACAGATCTAGAGGGGACTCCTGGTCCCTGCTGCCCATGCAGGGGGACGGGAAGGGACGGGTAGGTGTGTGCTGCAATAGCTGCCGGGGGCCAGGCAGCGTCGGTGGTGGCACGGCGGTGCCTGGGGAGGAGGCCAGTGGCTGGTGCTGAGACCGCCACTGTCAGCAGTGCCTTGCTGTTCCCAAACAGACGTGCCGAGCTAAGCGAAGAGGTACGTTTGTTTGCCGTGACGCAATGAGGATATACTTGAGCTAGCAAGGACACTGGAAGCGGTGCAGCTGACTGGCACGGCACAGGCCAATGGCTCCCTATTTCTCTCCAGAACAGACTTGCTGAGAATTAGCTTCATCTCTGTATTGTTGAGAATTAGCTTAGTGTCTCTGTACGGCAGCTCCTTTCTGGACATACTCCGCGAGGGAGTTTGGAAAACGTGGCTGCGGCTCCCACCCGCACTGTCCTTGGAGCTGTAGCACCGCTAACTCTGGAGAGAGCGCCAAGACTTCAGCCGCCGCTCCAGCAGCCAGCCCTGTGGTCCAAATGACCCCATCTGTGCAGCAGAGACCGCTCTGTTTTGATAGCACTTTCCTCTAATATCAGAGCCAGAGCGGTAATTTTTTTCACTTTCCCACTAGCAGGAGTATGCTGCCTGCCCTGCCGCGACAGCCAAAACTCATCCCTGCAGCGAAACGGCTGGGTCTCTCCTCCCGTTCCTCCTCGGGGGCCGCCACCGGTGGGAAGGCCCGGCGTACCTGTTCGGACATGCTCCGCGTGGGGCTGTTGCGGGAGAGTTAGAGAGTGACAGCGCTTGCAGCCCTCCACGTCCTGCAGGAGGGAGAGCAGGGCTGTCCCGCGCCACTGCGGCGGGGTCCGAGCCGGGACGCGCGCGTGGGGAAGCTGTGCCGCGGGTGCCTCTGGCAGAACAGGTCGAACGTGCTCCTTCCCATGCTGCGTTCTCCTCTCTCCTCCTCCTGCGTCTCCACTTTTTTTCTGCAGCCTTGGTCGTTTGCCCTTCAAAGAGTCAGAATTCTGCTAGAAATCAACCTCCATGAGCTCCCGCTCGAAGCATGGGCGCGCACTGATTTAACTTTTACCCCGCTTTCACTTTCCTTTTGGTTCCTCTCAAATTAGCCTCCGATTATCTTAGTTGTAATCATCCTGTCTGATAAAGTAATAATGATTCTTTTTGATAGGACAATGTTTTCTCTATGACTGTTGTAGCTAATAAATACAGAATGCAAAACTGCTTATAAGAAACAGATTTTTACAGATCCTAAACAAATGCCCTGCATATTTCAGGTACAGATAATAACGGAACAAAGTAACTAGTTTTTAGGGAAAAATGTATATCTTGATTAAAAAAACACATCTCTGCATTTGTATTCCAAAATAATTTTTTGTAAAGGGCCAGGACCTAAAGTCGGTATTTAAGTCTGAAGCCGTGGGACTCCAGCTCCTGGCTCTGGTGCTGCTGAACTCCTCAGGTTTCTGCCCCTCCGTGGCGCAGGGAGCAAGGCTTCAGCGCAGACCAAAGAAAAGCTCTTCTATCTTAAAACCCCCCAGTGAGTGGTTTAGCACCTCTCGATGCCTTGTCCTGTGTCATATCCAGACAAGGTGTTTTTCCCTGCAGCACTCAGTCCGGAAGGTGTTTTTAAGGACGCTTATCAGGTTGTACACTCACAGGAGCGTTTCGGTTTTGCGAAGGAGAGCAAAGCTCACACGTGCCTTGAAGCGGAGTGCGATAACCGCTGGGGGCTGGTGCTGCCGGAGCGCGGAGCGGGGAGGCTGACTCACAGCCCCCTTCTGCTGAAGCTGTGCCATGTTGCATAAAATAAATCAAATTGCATTGAAAGGCGAGGGGGTTGCAAGTGTGTGTGACTGGATACCTAGAGACTGGAGCATTCAGCTAGGAAACCTGGAGCAGGGGTGTGTGGAAACAGCTTTGGGTTACAGTCTGTGCATTAAGGAGGACTTATATGCTTTATATTAAGGCATTAATTTACATTTGTTAGGACACCTAAACGAAGCTTAGAGACTTGAACCCAGGCCTCTTTCTCTTCCCCGGCCTCTGGCACTATGGCGGCGGGCGTTTGTGTTTCCTTTCTCTTTCCCAAAGAGTCTTTAACGCACTTTTTAGAAAAGTTGCCAACCATTAGTTTTCATTTGGTTGTTTTTTGACCTATTCAGCTGTAAGTCTCTGTCTGAAGCAGGAGTCTTGTTTGCTGCTTGCACCCCATGCATACGCAGATAAGACCAGCAATGTGTTTTAAAAAGAGGGCTTGAGGTGTCAAAGAGTCGAATGAGGAAGGACTAGCATGTAGGCTTTACTCCTGGTTTAGCTAGGCTCTCTCTGTGTGTGAAGTGCTTGATCTCTCCTTGGCTTTTCATAGCCATATGTAAAGAGGGGATCAGGGCGTGAAGTTTACATTAATATTTGTCAAATGTTGCATGATGTGCAAGAGTGTATCTTATTGCTGTAATAACTCCAAAGTATTCCTGGAGCTCTTAGATTAGTTATTACAGTCAGCTACTGTGATTAGCAAATGTGATCACACAAAAACTTGGAGTCAGTATTTCTCGTTGGATTCTTGCCTCCCTTACTGCAGGGAGCTGTGCAGGCTAGGGCAAAGGGTCATCGTAGGCAGACATTTTCTTATTAATAGAAAATAATCATATAAAACTTTGAAAGAGCATGCAGGGATGGAAGCCGTTTTTGTTAGTTATGGTCTCAGTGGCATGAATAACATACAAAGCCAAATAAGCAAAAGAGGCCTGGAGCATTTGGGTCTTTATTATTTAATAGCTGATGTCATTAATACACATCACTATTTTGGTAGTATTATCTTGGATTTCTACCCCTAGCCCCATGAATGTTTTTTTAAACCAGTGGATGTATTTGTATCTTGTTTAACCGTCTCAGCTTTACAGTGAACTGTGGAGCATCCAATTGAAGTACAGCCACTGCTACTTTAACGTTACAGAATCAATGATTAGAAAAGATTTGCTCCTGAACACTTTCCAAAATAGAAGAATGAATGCTTCTGATATCTTTTATTCTAAACAAGAGAAAATCTTTCCAGCTTAGCATCTAGACAGAAAAATGAACAGCCTGATTAAACTGAGATTTCTCAAAAGCGGGGAAAGCATTTCTCACTTTCTTAGCACATTGTGATGTCAAACTTGTAGGCTTTATTTAAAGTATTTAAGAAAGAAACAACTGTTATAATAAATGTGCTATTAGTTCTACACTAATGTAACTAATTAGGGCCTTGGTTCAATGTGAAAAAAATGAATAAAGCATTGCAGTGTGCAGATTTGTATTAGTCAGTCTTTTTCTGCTTTTGAGCAAACTTGTTCTGTGTGCCAAAGGCAAGAACATTAATTGAATACAGGGCTTGTTTATAAATCTAGCACAGCTTACAGTTTGACGGGTGCCACTGCTGTTCATTCTCACCTTTCTGCTGTCCATAATTAACCTTCTGTAGTTTGAAATTCTCCATGAAATGAAGGATGGGCTCTGGTTTCAGCTGGGCTGCTTTGCCCTAAATTAAAGCTGCCGAAATCCTGCTGTATTGAGAAGTCCTTACCTGGCTGTTCAGACAACCAGAGAATCAGCCAAGTGACTCATAAATTCTTTGTTCTAGTTACATAACTTTGTGGGCAAGAGAAGGATATGAGACTTGCTGTGACTTTTGGTAGATTATTAAGTTATGCCTTTGCTTAGAGCAAATTTTGTGTAAGCTCTATTGCTTCCTAACCAAGACAGATAATGTACCACAGAAGACATGACTGGCTGCCAGAGACAGTTATGTACATAAATGTGTACTAGCACATGAAGAACAAAGATGGGCTTCGCATATGAGTCCGTCCTCCCTCCCTAAATGTGGGACTAATCAAATATCTGTTGGAGTCAATGAGACTCTTTCTGTTATCTTCTCTAGGGAGAGCTCAATATTAATCTACAGAGTAAGAGCAGTGAGCCTTTCACAAACCCTTCCTCTGAGCCACATGCTCCCAATGCTTGTCTTGTGCTTGTCTTGTGTTGGCTCTGGTTGGGCCTCTCTGTGAGCTGATTTAACTCACTAAAACGGCAGAAAATAGACAAAGCGAGAGAAAAAAAAAAGGCAAAACTCTTGCATTGCTTTCTGCCTTCTAGTGAGTCATGACAGTGCGTGGAAGGAGCCGAAAGCCAGCAGGGCAGCCCAAGAGAGGGGTGGTCGGGGACAGGAGCAGCGAAAGCTGGGGAGAGGAGAGCAGGATTGCTCCCTTTTGGTCAGCGAGCTGTTAAGACTGCCTCAGCTGCATGGGAAACCACAGCCGAATTCCTCACATCAGTGTCTTTATTTTGGTTATTGTTTGAAGGAGTCTCCTTATATCCAGTTTCCAATCAAAACATCATGTACTCCCTAAACTCTGAGCTAGAATACGAACATGTTGCACTACAGGGACTGAAGTTTACCAGTCCTATAACATAGATGAATGCCTTTGAAAAACAAATCCTTAATCAAAGTTACACTCCATTTATTTTTTAGATTTTCATTTTCCATTTAAGCAGCTGTTTCATTGCTATGAGAAGCATTAAGAGGTATTCATGTTTTTCTTCTTGTGGCTCTTTTAAAACTGAACTTCCCTTCTTATTAATGTCCTGGCAGTGGATATTCTCTCTTATCTGCCCTATGCTCATCAGGTCGGTCCAACATATCCTGTGAAGGGTTTTATTTTCTTTATGCAGAAATTTATGCACTATTATTATAACTATTTTAATGTTTTTATTGTAAAGCACTGTTTCTTTCTCACTACAGTTTTGTAATTGAATATTAAATTAACTTAAGGCAGATAAATCCTTTTTCTTCTGTTATGTCTTTGTCAGTTTGAGCAGTTAATTAATATTAACTTGAAAAAATAACATGAAGGTAAAGTGAAATAATAGGTTCAGCTATATTGTAATTCTTTTTAACCCAGCCACTGAAGGAAAGTAAAAGAAGGTACAAAATGCAGACAGGTCAAAAAGGCCAAGTTCAACATGAGGAGAAATGAGGAAAAGCTGCATATTGTGAGGAGATGCAGCATGCATGCTAACAATCCATTTATCTCTACTCAGGTGATATCTTTGATCAAGAGACTGAAGAGGTGACTTTTCTGCTCTTTCTCCTGTAAACACTTAAGCAAGGACTCCAGGTAAGAATATCACTGCTGCAAATTACTTCTAACACTCATGAACTTTTTTCTGCAAGGTACCCTTTCTGCTGGAGTAGATTTCTTATTCTAATGAGTCACTATTTCAAATAAAAGCAAACCCTCAGAATTGTCAGATGACTATTTTGAGGCTTGGTAAGAAAAACGTTGTTTTCATGTCAGCATGACCTTCTTTCAAAACAACAACAAAAAACTGGAGGAAAAGCTGGGCTATTCCAACACTTCACCTCCTGAAAAGATCAATGATAGTTTTTTCTGAAATTATTATTGAAACATGTTCAAAGCATGTTGTTGAAATGTTTTGTTTAAAAGTCATAACCTCTTTAGATAAAAGATCATTTCAAAGCACAGCTTCACAAATACATCATCCTCAAACCTCAGAAAACAAGTAAGAACTTGACATTCCAATTTTTCCCCAGTAAAGCTTTTTTTTTTTTTAATTAACCATCACTACCTCTCAGCTCATTAATCTGTTCAACAAGGCAGGCAATAGCTTATTTCTGGGAAGAGGTTCACCTCAACTATTTCTCTAGATTCTCTGATTGCTTCTCAATATCATTTGTTTTTGAGTGCAACTCCGTCCACTTCTGCTCTTCCTGAGCGTTTGGCGCTCCCAGGAAACTCAGAAATGCTGACTGTTCTCAGGCTTCCAGGTCCACATGGGTGAATTCCTTGTTTGCTTCATGCTCCTTCCAGGAAGCCAAATATCATTCATCTGAAGTAGTTTTATACACTGCTATACCTGTTCTTTACATAAGATTATATTAGGTTCCCATGACAAATCACTACGGAAGCGCATTTTTTTTTCTACCTTTTTCCTTTTGTATGTTTTCCTTCTACCTTTCTTTCCTGTCTAGTGATGTTTTCTACAGGTTGTCTAAAAATTATAGCTTAAAAAATTATTCACTCCCATCCTTCATGAGTCGAAACCTGCTGGCTGCACAGCCACATTCAGGAAAATATCAATGCGTCTTTTGAGACATTAGGGCCTAAGTAGCACTAAATAATATAGAGGTTTAATGTATTCTGGAAAGCCATGAAGAAAGTGAGCAGGCGTTCATATGGCAAGGTAGCTTTCTTGTAAAGCTTTCAAGCTTTCCTGTAAAGCTTTCTTGTAAAGAAAATGGTGATGTATGTTTAAGCACTTCCAAGGCATTGTGCAGGTCACTGTTGCATCGTAGGTGATTTAGATCTTCTGTTCTGTATCATTTTGTTTCCCTGGCTTAGGAAAGCAAGTTAAACCTAGGTAAGTGCTGTGTGTACTTTAACAGTATACATTTAGATTTTAATAGCTTAATGGCTACTTTCTTGTCCGTCATTTATCATCGTTATCATGCGTTAACAAGAACCTGTTTAGCAGAGTCGCACAAGGGGCTGCCAGATTTGTAAGAAGGAAAGGATGGAACACAGAGGAATAATTTTAAGAAGTAGGGAATAAACAGGTGCGTTTAAATTTTAATTTTAATTCCTGGCCATCATCATCCTAATTAGCAATGGATCTACTTGATGTGTCAGTTCAGAGAGTGTGAATAGTGCTGCTGCTTATCTGTCATGGTGATTAATATCTTTGTTAGGTAATAACCCAATACCCTATACAGAATCCTATACTAAATCTATAGAATGCATTATCTTAAAACAACTCTGAGACATACACCCAAATTGCATCAATGGTGATATTTTGTGTTTGGATTGCTAAAAAGTCAGACTGATGACATCTTAGGGGTGTCTGCTGAACCAGAAAATTCAAGGTGCTAGGTAGAGAAAATAGCTCTAGGAATATACTTTATATTTAATAGTAGTCATTTCACTTTTATTCTCATTTTGAACTGTTGTCCTCACTATGGCTTTTCTCCACATTCCACAAGAAAGCCAAGATGGAGGGGCAATAAAATCATAGCTAAGTGAAGCATGTTCATCATGTAATATCTCTGATCCTTTCCTGGAACTGGTAAGAGAAATGGGGTATATCCTGCTGAATCCAAAACATGGCTGTGCTCGTATTACATGCACAAAGGCTTATGAAAGACAGATCTTAAAGCAAATCAGTAAATTCATATTAATTTTAGTGGGCTTTTCACCAGCCCTAAGCCAGAGCCTGTGGCTTTGAGGTATTTGATATCTACATTTTTATTTCGCTTTTAAACAATTCCAAGACTCCCAGCATTCATTTCTTATATTACAACACCCTTTCTCAGAAGTATTTTCTTCTGCCGTGTAAGCTAGAAGGTGACTGAAGTTTCAGAAGCAGATAAAAGAAACCGTTATCCACTGTCTTTCTTCCTAAAGGAGATATTTCCTCAGTTACCCTTGGCTTGAGGAAACATTTCGCTGTGATATACAGTGTTTGTGGAGTAGGGCAACCCATAATTTATGTGACAGCTGACACTAGAATACTATGCAATACCTGAATTTTTTACTTTTCATTAAATGCATCAATATAGAGTTTTAAAAAAATCAATGCATATTGCAAGACCTAATAGCTAATTCTCTGATAGACAAGACAGAGTACTTTAAACCAAAGAGCTGCACCTGACCAGGCTTTTATGATAGAGGTTTTATTTTGGGAAACGTAGCACTGAGCAGATTGGTAAGCAATGCTGGATTGTTGCAGTAAACAGAATTGAAGAATTATCATTTTGAAGGATCACCAACAAATTCTTCTCTTTTGGCATGACATACAGGTTATGGTAATTATAGGGTTCTTGTGGGACTTTCCCACCTAGACACTGAATATAATTTCATGCCATGTTAATGAAATTAAGTGTTCATAGAGATATGTGATTAGAGTTGCAGAATTAACACAATTTAAGATTTTGTATTTTGCATATACAGATGGTGGTAATACTCAGCTCATATACATTTCACAGTACTTTATTACAGTTGGCATCAGTACCCTCCATTTTCAAAAATTACAGAGAAATTTGGTGATGAAGGTCACAGTCTATCACTAGGAGAATCAGAATGTAGTAAACGCCTAGTGTAGTAATCACTGCAGAGCACTGTTTCTCATTGGGTTTAAGAAATGTATATGAACCTTACAATTTACTTCAGTGTGGAATAATCAATGAACTTTCTCTGCGTGGGAGAATATGATGTGCATAAAAGTGAGCAAGTCTGGGTTCATAACAAGGATCTGTACTGTTTTTATTTGCATATGCATAGATTTGTGTGTCCATGCTGCAATGTTACTGATATGTGTTCATATGCAATGTGACAGTAACTCTTCCTCAGAAAGTACGCTGTATGCCTTTCTGCACAAGCCTCCTTAAACTTTGGGACATGTAGTTTGATAAAACTGTGCCTGAGTGACAGACTGGGGTGAGGAGTCTGGTCTGGTTTTAGTGATGTACCGGCTGGAGTCTGGAGCTGGCGGTACTGGTGGAACAGCACTCTTTTGGGAGCAGAATTAGGCTTGCTGTGATTTTTTTCCTGTGAACCATAGGCATGCCAGTTGTGAGGAATGTATCCCTGGTTGAAGGAAAGAAGATAAGCCCTGCTAGTTGTCCTTTTTATTCCCTTGTTTGGAAGTAGGGGTTCTGCGTATAGATCTGGGTAGCTTAGCTGATACATACTCTAGCGCAGAGTATGTATGGAGTGTGACTCCATTCTCAGAAAGGTGCATTAGCACATCGCCAGCTCCTGAAGTTAGCCACTGCTAGCTTGAAGATCCTGTTTTATCTGAAATTGTTCAGCATAACTGAGTTGGCATGTTTTTTTTCAGACCCACGTTTTTTCAGACCAGTAATATTTGGCCTGTCTTTGCAAATGATTTTGAAAAAAATAACACATTTTAAACTCTAATCCTGAAAGATACTTGCTTCTTATTTTTACTTTGATCTTTGCTTCAGTCAGTCACTGCAGCTTAAGCTCACTGTTATTTTTCCTAAGGCTGAGGCAGTGTGATTTGTTTGTGTGCTCTGTAATAATGTGCTTCACTGTTCTTTTACCTATTATTTGACCAGTTCTATTAAATAAATTATTTGTAATTTCAAATTCAACAATGAGGCACATAGAAAATCCTGTTCTTTGTGGAGCAATTCAGCAGATTCATTACTTGCCATCTCACCTAATGTTACAACGTCAGCTGGTCTAGGACATGAATGCTGCAGCCTAGGAAGCCTATTTATGTGTGCTACAGCAGCACTGTTTCAGACAGAGGGAATGTTAAAAAGTTCAGGAAGCCTTCCATATTCAGTATCAAAGAATGGAAGTAGCCAACATGAATTGTGGGCTGTATTGACTGACTCTAAAGTATAAAGTTTTCATTAGTAAAATTTTGACTAGTAAGTTATTTTTCTGTGAGTTAAGTAAATGACTATATAACTGCCAGGCACCTCTCTAAACTTTCACCATGCATGTTTTTGACTTTCTGTATTTTTAATTTTTATGCTGAACTCCCCTGTAAAGTCTTGGGCTCAAAGCAATAATAATAATAATGAAAATCTTAGCATGTAAGAAACTAGCATATTTACTTGACATACCTCAGAATCGACAAGTGTTACAAGGAATCCATGCACAAAAAGTAGGGGAAACATACAGAGAAAATTTGCAGTGTCTTTTAGGCCAAGGTAGAACGCGGGAGATTCTCGAGAACTTTACTGCGACTCAGATTTCATGTGCTTTGTTTTCCCTGTGGGCCAGAGGATGATCTCTCAGTCTAAGGACAAAACAGTGTATAGCCTTCTTTTCTGCTGCTGCTCTGTTATTGCAACATAAACTCATTCCCAAATATTAACATTCTTTCCTCATTCTGCTCAGTGCTGTTGCTAGTAACTATTTATGGAACAAAACCAACAAGCTGAATCTTCTACTTGACCGCTGGTGGCCTTAAAATGGAAGATATATTAGCAAGCTGATGATATCATTGCCTTTGTGCTGATGAGTGTAGCTAGCCACACATTTTTATAGCTTGGTAGGGAGCAGTTTAAAAACTGTTTTGGCAGATCTTTGGGTGCCATTATGAACTTATTTAACTCATTTTCCTCTTTCTAGGCCATTTAGTTTTAAGTCTCTCATGTGATTTTTTTTTTTAAACCAGGATATATATAGAATCAGAAGCAAATGAAAGTTAGGATAATGTTGCAGAAATGAGACTAGGATACAAAAATCTATAATTTTCTATTCATACATTTTCATTTTTATTGTGGTAATTAAATGCTTAGTAACCTCTGAAGCTGGTAAAATATATGTTGAGATGGTAGAATTAGTGCATTTTTTGGAAAACTCCAACAACAGTGAAAGGATGCATAGTTTTATAATTATGTAGCAAAGTGGCAATATCACCTCCATGCTAAGCGCAGCTAAGGTAACGTAACTATAATGAGATAATGTGGGATAACGTATGGGAGTAAATAAAATGGTTTCAGACAGGTGAAGAAATGCTTTATATCTAAAATATAACTGTAATTCAAATAACATTAAGGTTTTGACTCATACTCGCGGAAGTATGGAAAGTGAGAGTTAAGGCTGCCTATCTATACTTAATATGCCTTGGTGCCGCTCCAAAAAATATTTTACTATGTGAGTTCTCCCAGCAATTCTGGAACATGAGCAGCATTTTGGACCTCTGTAGGGGCTTAACAGTGAAGTTTTTCCCTTAGTCCATTAAGCAAAGTCCAAAGAAGTGGAAAAGAGAAATCTTTAGTTCCATTTTCAGGCTATTGCAGGGAAGTAAACTTTCTGTGTAGCCTGCCCCCTCCCCTCACATGTGAAAACAAAAGTATTTTGTTTAACAATATGGACTGTGACTAGAGTTTAGGCAGAAGATACTCGTTTTATGTCTGCAGAACATGTTTTAGTGGCAGAGGAGGTTGCTTCCATCCTTTCCGCATAAGTAGTTAGACAAACTTGTGTGCAAAGTGCTATTCCTTCTGACTGAGATCTAAAGCTTTCCTCTAAAGCTGGTAAAATAGGAGGATGAACATAAGTCTTCTGGCTGGGACCCTGATGCTGGGCTAGTGTGACAAAAATTCTGTGAAAAATTTTGGCTTCCTTCTGTTGTGGAACAAAAGTGTCATTCAGAGTCTTGAGAACTGTCGTAAAATAAAATGGCTGGTGAATGTTTTAGATCCTAACAGGATCAAAAGATGAGGATTTCAGTGTCAATATTTTCACATTCTTCATTATCACAGTTATCTGAGCTTCTTGCACATCCTAATGAACTAGTCTTACAGCTGTTTGATTTACGAATGGGAACATGAAAGCAAAAAAATGTGTCGCAGAGCTGGGAGTTGGTTCTTCTCCATCAAAGTCCTCACCGGGTGCAGTACACCAGGGAGCTCTCTTCTGATGGCTAGAGATATTCTGCATAGAGCCATAGTCCAAAATGGTTACTGATTTGTCCAGTGTTTCTTTTAGGTTGTCATTTTGTCCCTGCATGCTTTATATCTTTAGCTGGATCAAAAGCAAATGGTATAGGACGGTCTCCCTGACATTACTGGCTGTTACCTGGAGATCTCTCTGGCTTAGCTGTTAGTTGTACTCCAAAATCAATTTATTTTGGCTTTTTTTCCCTTTTTTTGTCTTGTTAGCTTGAAACACAAGATCTTTATAGCTCCCACCAATAGCTCCCAAGACTTATGGAAAATTAGCAAGGTTATAAAATACAGTGTGCGTGTGGTTTGCTGTTGCAGCTGCACATTAAAGGAAAAGTAATATACTCACTTGTCCTCCTTAGAAAAGCATCTATAAATTAGCACTCTTTGAAAAAGTCTTGTTGCCTAGCACAATGTTTATATATTATAGCCAAAATGTGGGTACTCTGTTTTTAACACTTCAATCAATTTAGACTGTCTTGCAAAGATCTGAGGGGTCTCAGTTTCAAATCTTTTTCTTTATA
Source organism: Struthio camelus (assembly GCF_040807025.1). Classification (NCBI taxonomy): domain Eukaryota; kingdom Metazoa; phylum Chordata; class Aves; order Struthioniformes; family Struthionidae; genus Struthio; species Struthio camelus. The sequence continues at coordinate 39,001,444 of NC_090945.1, forward strand.
ATATATTCTGACTATGCGTCTTTCTTCTAAGGGGCTGAGAAATGAGATGCATAAGAAGCATAGAGTCCGCACAGTGACTCAGTGTCTAATTGCAGTGCTTGATTTCTACTCCAAGCTGAGGAATTTCGGAGCTGCCTTGTCCTGTGGGGAATAGGAGGAGTCAAAAATGCCACTTAGTGGGTAAAATGCTGAGGGAGCAGCTCAGGCTACGCAGTGTCGGAGGGTATTATAGACTTGCCCTGCACATTCAGGGGCTTTCTTCCTCCTTACACCCTTTTTTGCCCTCTGCCAGGTAGGGGACCATTGTCTCAGGACAGGTATTTTCTGCACACTCTGAATCCAGGACTGCCATTTCAGAGGATCCCTGAATCAAGTGCTCAGCATTTTTCCTTCATCCTCCCACAGATGGCCATCTCCTACGTAATGACAGAAAGCTAGTGCCCAGGTCCTCGCTGCTGATGCCTTTGACCCCATAAATGGTTCCACTCAGTTCAGTGGCAGTCAGCTCCTGGGAAAGAACCACGAAAGTGAATATGTGGTGTGGGACCACATACATCTCTTATGCTATACCCTGGATTAGGGCTACTCAGATGGTTCCCATCCAGATGATGAGCTACTTTTGCCCAGACCTTGTTAAGTCCCCAAGAATGCCATATCTTGCATATCTCCATTTCTCACCTTGTTAGCAGGGTAGGGCACTGCTGTTTGTCTCTGCTCTGGAAAGGGAAGTAGTCCCCTTACAGCCTAGATAGCTTCAGCAGGTAAAATTTGCCCTCTGCAGACCCTGAGAAAGCTACTCAGACAACTTTGGCAAAATGTACTGAGTAGTCCTGCACAGGAAGCCGCATAGAAAACAGGCAGAAAAGCTCTGCTCAGAAGGAGGCATTATCTGTCAGCCTGTCCCCACCAGCTGTGCCACAGAGCAAGCTCTATGGTGAGACTCCCGTCTCTGCCCTGCCACCACAAAGGTTGTGCCAGAGAGCCCCTGCGAGGCCAGGTCCCTTTTGGGCAGGCATCAGTGCCACCACGACCAGAGCGCACCCATCATCGTGCGTGTACCACGTGCTGCGTGCCCGCACCGGCCCCGTCTATGAGAGTCTCTCTGGCCACCCCACGGGCTGTGGGGACCGAAGACCATCATGCCTTTGGCAGCTCCAGCTTTGTCTCTTTCAGGGCACGTTGTATTCGATTACTGGCGTTGGGAGGGCTCAGCCTTACAGTGTGGAGGTCTGCTAATATGCATTTTTCCATCTGCTCACAGCACTGGAACAACTATTTATCCATTAACCTTCAAGGTGAGGGGGTTTTTTTTTCGCATCTTCTGTGGGTTAAGGGCATACCTCAAAAATGTAGCACATTATACCTCCTTACAACATTAAGAATGAGGATGAGAAACTTAAAACAAGTGAGAAGAATGATTTGTGTTAACTTTGTTGCCAAGGAGTTTTTCTTAAACTCTTTCCTTCCACAATATTTGAATCATAATAATATTGACTCTATTAAATCTTTAGTTTTCTTACTTTTTATGTATCAACTCTAGGACAAAGCAATGGAGTCCCCAGAGATGTACATGACTGAACTGAGCAAGGCAGAGATGTGAGCATTGCTGTTGTCCTTCCCTGCCCTGTCCTCTGCCTTTGTTAATTTGCATGTGCAAATTAAACTGAAATTAAACTCTTAATTTATCACTGTGTTGTGGTGACAGCAGGCAGGATCAGAACACTTTACAAACACGTAGCACCACATTAACATCAGAAACAGATTCCTCCCCAGAGAGAGGAGAAGATTTTAAAGAATGTGGAAAGATACCACAGGGCTTTAATCCCTCCTAGTATACAGAAAACAACCGACTGTTGTTGAAACACTGGGAGGGGGCTGGCGGTTCCAGTAATCTGCAGAACATATGTATGCTGCAGCTTCTCCAGCGTGCAGAGCGAAGACGAGAAACTGGAAATAAACAGCCATAGGGAAAGAAGAAAAACCCCATGGTAAAAGAGAAAAGATTTTATACAGCAATAACTCAATCTAATTGCCCAGAGTTGTGACCTGCTCCGAAGACCGGCCCTCTGGATGCAGATTGTCCCGGCTGCGGCCTCTGCCCATGGCACCGCCTGTTTGTACAGGGCCCCAAGCTGCCCCTTGGCCCATTTGTAGGACATAGCAGATATCCTGAGGTCTGTGAGGGCCATCTGAGCAGACGCCCTGTGGTCCTGAGGTAGTAAAGCATTTAAACACATGCTTAAGGGATTTGCTGAACTGGATGCTGTGCTCTGCGCTGGCTCCCTGCACAAGTCTCCTGGCTCGCTAGTCGTTTGGCTCCACCAGTGCTTTATGCCTCAGGATGCTTCAGCATGGGAAAGCTGGGCCTCCTTCTCCTCCACAGCACCCTGACGTGAGAAACGTACATTAGCATTGCCTCAGAAGGTAGGACTTTTTTGTATTATTTTGCAGGCAGCCCTGGGCTTGCTGTCTCCATGCTTGGGGCCCAGCAAGCAGCGCAGGTGGAAAGCCGTGGAGTGTGGGGCTGCGCTTAGGCCTGTAATTTGGAGGTGCTGGTGTGGGAGAGGACACAAGGAGACTGGCCATCCCACCAGCTCTGCTCCAGCACTGCCACCCCCCCATCCATTGCAACCTCCTGCAACAGAGAGTCTTCTACAGGGTTGTTTTCTTTTGTCAGCAATGGCAAAGAGGATAGAAAAAGACTTCACCTGCGTGGTTGTATTTTAAAAACATTTCTGCCTTAATGTTATTAGGTTTGAGTGAATTGTCTTTCCCATGAGAGAACAAGAGGAAGGTTTGAAAGCCTTGGTAAATATGAGATGTAAAGGTTACTGGCTGGCAGAAGACCCTTCCTAAATTTTCCATCTTCAAAAGCACTTAAGTGATTTAGGAGCCTACATCTAGGTGCTTTGTAGAAAGAGCGTATACAGCTCCTAAGTCACTTCTCTTTTCTAAATCGGGCTTACTCCCTCAGATATTTAGGATCTTTTCAAAACGTTACCCTCATTCTGTATTCAACTTCCAATTACAAAATCTTCAGAAATGTTTTGATTCACACAGAGGCTGGGTAGGACACGTTTATTTATTCAGTCCTGCTTTGCTTCATCAAAGAGACCCCAACTGGGAAAAGTCAAAGGGCGCCATTCGTCATGCTTTGCCCAGCCTGAGATGTACTCCCGTGTGCGGTAGCAGTGCTCTGCAGGGAAATACAAACTTCCTATGCTTCACTTCTCTAACCCAGTATGTGGTGGAGTGCACTGACAGAAGCACGGGTCTGACATGCTTTGGAGATGGGCCAGGGGGAAGCGTATTGCCCCACGGATGCAGGACACATGTCCCCCTGCATGTGACTGGTGAGGCCCAATTCCTGTGGGCCTGCGGGAAAGGGGACGTACCTCTGCTAAGCAGTGCGGTTTGAAGGATGCGTGGTGTTTCATGGCAGGCTCGCTGGGGAAGGGGAGCAGGGGGAACTGTAAGCAATGATTAACTGTAGCCATTAAATAGTGAAAGCAGTGACATAACGTTGGGTGCATGAAGGTATCATTTGAACTATCGTAGAAGAACATCAAGCGCCTTGAAAATAACACCATATGTTTGGGAAGTGTGTTTGGGAGGTTTCCAGACCACGAAGCTGCATTTCACTGGTTACCGGTTGGCTCCGCTGGGATGGATGTCACCTCTGCACAGCACCAGCTCGGGCACCAGGCTGGGCCCTGAAGGGAGTGTGATTTCTCCTTTAGGAGTGTGGTTTCAGCGGGGCCCCAGGAATTCTTCTTTCAGGCACCGGGAGCTCCTTCCTGCACATCTTGGAGAGCTGCATAGGAATAATAAGGATAGATTGTGTAGTGATGCCAAAACATCTCCAAAGCCACACATACCAGCAAGCAACTACATGTCAACGTGGAGTTCTATTTTCTCCACAGGAGTCCATAAAAGCAGGTGAATCAATGGTTCACGTGTTGTTGGGCTGTGCCACCACGTGTTTGGGTAGTGTCCCAGGAGGTACCTTGGGAGAACCTTAATTCTGGCGACTGGAGAAGCTGAGCCAACAGATTGATACCATGGGTGTCTCCCTCCCTCCCTCCCCCCCAAAAAAAACAGAAAAACCTAACACCCCTTTAAAACTTACAATGTAATTTCAGGCTGCCATAAAGAAACTTATAAGGAAGTCTGAATTAGCAGAATTATTTTGTTTGGAGGTTTTCCACTAGAACTGAGGAGCTTTGTATGGGGCAAACTCAGGACTTTGGCATCTCTGGTAAGATCAACTCTCAGTTTAGCATTTTAGCTCAAGTAGTGCAAGGGGCAGACATACAGAGTGAGATGCCACAGCTGGGCACTGTTTCTCCCTGCAGTGTTGCTGTTTAGGGGAACAGATCGGGGAGGAAAGAGAAAAATCATGCCTGAAAACAGTGTGAAAATCAGCATTTCTATAAATTCACCTGCAAGGAACAAGCTCTTTTAAGTTCTTTATTTGAAAAATAAATATTTTTCCCTGAAGAGACTTTAAAAGAAAGGTTGAAAGAAAAGAGAAAAGAAAAGAAAAAAGAGAAGAGAAGAGAAGAGAAATCCTGGTGATTCAGTTGAGCAGAGTGCAATGTACTCAGCAAAAATAAGAAAGAAAGGAATGAAAGTGTTAGCAGAGCCTTGATTATTGGTGATGGAGGGGTATTAGCCAAGTTATAATGTATTGTCAAACTAGGTTCTTGTTTTTATAACCTCCCAAGTTCCTTGCACTGAGTCAACATCTAGCCATCTGGGATAGGGGGTGGGGAATAACTTTGTTTAAAAAAAAAGTAAAAATCAGTTAAATTTATGTTTCCATTCTAACGGAAGGAGCATTTAAAAGGAAAACATACCTTTTGGAGTGAAACATTTGTTATTGTTCTTTACAAGTGCATGTTTGAGTTCATGTTTGTTAAATGACTTTTAGTTATTAAATCATGGAGGTTTCCCTTGCTAACATAAAAATAGGTGTGACTGAAAAATTCATAGCAGGAAAATAAAACTGCCTTTCACCCACTTGGACTTCATTTGACTTGGTGAAATATTTGTAAACCCTGGTTGACTTACAAGCACATTTCTTCAGGAAAGGAATATAATTCAGATATTTGTCAAGAAGACAGCTAGAGGCTGTGTAGATAACACCAGGAATTGTGTGTCCACCCAAGAACTAAACTGTTCCCAAGTGGTAGTGTTTACTGACAAGGAAACATAGAACACCTGAATATGAAAGCAAAGAAGAATTTGGCTAACAAGGATGAATTTTCAAGAGCAGATGTAATCTCATTTTCTGACCTACCTCTTTGTGATTCCAAATTCAGTTGTATCTTATTGTTAAGACCCCCTCGGCTTTGATAGGCATAACATGCATATTCCTAAAACGATGGTTACCTCTTGCCTGTGTATTTGCATATGAAAATAATTGTGCTGTGTTTCATGCTACACTGGCACCTGTGCCTGGTCCCACACCGAAGTCCAAGGTAGTAAATGGATAGACATCAAATGGTTTGAGATGACTTTGGATCAGCTCCTAATTATGCATTGGGCTAATGAAAAAATGGATGATATTTCTGAGAGTGACCTTGGTAGCTTTGCCCTACACTGCTCAATGAGGAATGAATAGCAGAAAGTCATGGTAGCAAAACTGTGTCGTCTGAAAGAGATTTCAGGGATGCAGGAGAATCACAGCTGCATCCATGATGAACCTGGAGGACAAGCAAACACTTTGAGCCTGTTTCTCTGTGCTCTCTTTGGAGCAAAGAAGACTGAGGCAAGGGAAAGAGGTAGGGACAAGCGCAAGGATGGAGAATTTGCTTTAACCCTCCGGTTGCACTGATGTTTTTTGAAGGCTGGGAATGATTCTCAACTCCTCTATAGCATGGTAGAGTAGAAATATTCTACTGAAGAACCATCTACAGTATCTAAAAGTAATGTCTTTATATTCCCATTAGTTTCATCCAGGTAACCAAAGGATTTCTCTAGGGTCCTTTATGCTATTGAATTTGTATAATTCTGAACAAAAAAAATGGCTGCTGATAGAGATCTTACATTCTGATTTGCTATCATGTATGTGGGGCAAATTTGCTAACTTGCAAAATTTAGTACATCATAATCAGTTTCTGGATCATTAAAGAGACTTGGCAAACTTCTCCTGTACTTCACAGAATCACAGAATGGTTGAGGTTGGAAGGGACCTCTGGAGAGGTCCCTCCAGAGTCCAACCTCCCTGCTCAAGCAGGGTCCCCCAGAGCATATTTCCCAGGATCACATCCCGACGGGTTTTGAATATCTCCAATATTTCAAACACAAAGGCAGCTCAGGACCCACTTCACCACCACCAGGACCTCCTGCTCCACGGCACCCCACACCACCACGTTTAGGGCGATGATCGCTCCTTTCTGCCTCAGCAAGCGTGAGCTGGTGTACTTGGTCCCGCCCTCTGGCCCAAAACCCAACGCCCGCAGCAGCCGGGACGAGGTTTCGCCCCCAGCACAGATTCCACAGGAGAACATGGAGCTCCCTCTCTGGCTACACACCCCCGAGGCCGAACTCGGGGCCAAAGCCTGGATCTACTGACACCAGTGGGAGTTTTGCCATTGACTTAAATTAAGGTAGTAGTTTTATCTTTGGTTGCTAACAGGGGTGGTTGGGTTTCGGTGCTGTGCAACAGTGTTTTGATGCAAAAGCTGTAAAACGAAGATGGAGATACTTACTTGGTTACAAATCCAGAAAAATAATCTCTCATTTAGAAATGAGGAGTCGAGGCCCTGATCCCACGACATACATTGAAGACTTGCCTTTTCATACGTTACTAGTGCCAGGGGATTTAAAGGAATTATTTACAGGAGTAAAATTAAGCGTGTGCAGGACTACAGGACCCACACCCTAAAGCCCACTCTTGCCTCTAAAACGTAAAATGCCAAGAACAGGGCAGCTGTAAGCAGTAACATTTGAGCTCTCTTACCTTCTTGATCTAGTTGGAGGGATGTGCTGGGCAGCGACTTTCCTTACCTGTGTAGCAAATGCACTGCTCTCTAAAGGTTACTGATGTCAAAAGTGACCTTTTTTTCTCATAGTCCACTCCAGCTCACTGCTTTATCTGCACTGAAGACGCAGTCGTCCCGGGAGTCCCTGGGGGGCGAGATGAGCCCGTGCTTCTTGTTGAAGAGCTTCTGGAAGAGGGTGGGCGGCATGGTGGGGCGCCACGCCGCCGCCACTGGCCCCCGCCGCCGAGGCGCTGGGCTCTGCGCAGCGCCGTCCCCTCGCAGTGGCTAGTTCCGCCAGCCCGACTCCATTCGGTGTCACAGTCATATCAAATATGACTGTATGTATTATAACTTCCGTTATAATACATTTTCTCTGTTTCAAGTTAAACCAGAGAGAGAGCCTTGCCTTTGTGTGTTTTGAAAGATGATTTCTTTCTTCAGGTTTTAAAAGTTATCTTTCTTTTTGTTACACAGAGTAAAAAGAAGACTCTGATGGAACACTGCATTCATAAAACAAAAAAGAAGAAACAAATCACAAAAAAGAAACATTCAAAGACAAGGTATGTCAGTCATTTAATTTTTGTCAGAGTAAAGGTGCTTCTTAAGCAATAGATCCAATTCTGACCCACTAATAAAAAGTGTTTATTCAGCAAGGGTTAATTTTCTCTCATGCACAAGTATCTAATTCATTTAAATCCCTATTGAGCTTTTAGCACACAAATGAAGTGTTAATGGTTTTGTTGGAGCTCTTGGCATTGGGTGAATTTTTCCCATCATAATGTTAACATATTAGACATGTGCAAGGTCTGTCCACCGCACCGTGGCTGGGTCTGTGTGGCAAATACCAGCTCCATAAGGAGCTTTATGGCCCTGACCGGGATGGGACAGTGTGAGTGTCTCTGTAGGCAGCTTCCAGGACCAGGTCCCTGCAAGAAGCTGTGTCCAGAGGGACTAATCCCACTGCCCATGGGGAAGAAAGGTGCTTTCCTGGGAGGAGCGTTATGTTCGCAGGACTGCCTCGCTTCCAGTTCCTGACTTAGCTTGCTCAGAGTTAGTGCAGGATCTTCACCGCAAACTGCATTTTGCTGTGTGGATGTTCTGATTGAAGGCACTTTGTACTTTGTGAATTCCATGAGGAGTTCACAGGTCTTACAGACCTGGGCACACTAAGCGATGCTTGTGAACGTTAAACAAACATGAGCATCTTCACACCCTCTCGGAGGACTCTTTGGTATATCCATATTACTTTTGATACCAATGAAGATGTAATGCAACAAAATATTTTAGGGTGATGACACTCAAGACCAGACTTGCAGTTCTGATGTAGTGATCATACAGATCCAGGGGTAATACTGGGTTTGGGCCTGGTTTTGAACATGTAGTGGCTGTAACTGAAGATGCAACATCAGTGCTTGCATGTGGGATGTGGAGTCCTACTCCTAGATACACTATAGTAATAAAAATACAAGCAGTTATATAAAGATAATTGTGCATATAGGCTTCCTGTTATGAAAAATGACATCTTAAAGCATTATTCAGAAGCTCCATCCCATCTGCTGAAAAAAGAAAGGGGACAGTTATAGTTCATATACAAATGCTAGACTGCTTCTCATTCACACCAGGGCCTCTCTGTACTCTTCTGGCAAGGTAAAAAGGTCTTCATATGGTTGGAAATATACTTTACATCTCAGTAGAGACTTTTTTACAATGCCAAATCGGAATAAAAGGGAGTTGATATAGGTGACGGTCAGACTTACTGTTTGCCTTTCCTTAGTCTGTTCTGATCAGTGCTGCATCAGCTTGTTTTGAAACTTTCAGCCTATGGACTGGAAATAGTCTTTGTTTTGGGCTGTTCTTTTTTTGGAAGGAAATGTTAATGTTTCCAAAACAGAGAGATTCTCAGAGGGTGATGGAGCAGCATAGCGCTTATCTTACATGATGCCCTTTAAAAATTTGAAACCATATATTTACAGTGGCTATGCTTATCAAATATCTATTGGTTGGGAAATTTTTACTGGCACAGCTGCCATACAGGCATGGCAAGTTTTTAAAGAATATGTAAAAATGTTAACATATCTCCTGATCTGTGAAATCGATAGAAATATTTATTTTGGTCAAGCTTTCAGTTCCTAAAGCACACTTAACAAAACAATTGCTATAAGTTAAATAATTAAGATTAAAAGGATAATTTTCCCTGAGAGTTTTAGAGTAGGTTTGATGTTCATTGCATACCATCCACTTGCATACTGAATAAACTGGGTTTTGCCTGAAAACCTATCCAAAAGTTTACCCCGCATTTAATTCTCAGCAGCCATACTACATGTAGGAAAATAAAGGTAAATGAAAGAGCATACCAATTACATGCCTATATGTATTAACTTTTTTAAGGTAAATGCCTTTTTGATCAGACAGTCTTGTGTTTACAGCTAAGCATCCATCAAAACTTTGTTTGTTTTCAAATGTTTTGTCTTCAGTATTAACTTGAAAGAATATGAATCATGCAGAGGTCAAAAAGTGAAGTCATTTTCCTAACATGGAATATTTTACCATAGGAATCATAGACCACTTATCCTCAGTAATATGAAAATCTTCTCATTGCCCTTAGGCTGTTGTGTTGTGAAAGGCTGCAGTGTAACATGCACCTCCTGCTTCCTGGTTTCTCCTTGCATGGGGCCATCTAAAATAGCTTTTCCAAAGAGTCCTTGAAAATTTGGAATACTAACCTTTTCCTGTCACAGTTCTCCAGAGTCACTAATTATCTGTCTCCTTTGCAATTCTCTGTTCCTCCTCTTTTATTGATGAATTATCAGTGTGTTTGGCAATAAATGTGTAGCCTAACTCCTACCTGACATTCTAGTATTTTTGTTAGTGGAAAGAAAAGGCATGATGCTCTGGAGAGGGAGGAAAAAAATAAGGAATAGAAAAATGCAGTATGCATATATTTCAACTGTCTGCTGTTCAATGAAAATGAACACTCTGTTAACTGAAGTGGGCAAACGTTCTTGGATTATATAAAGTCGAAACCTGTTAGAAACAAAACCGGCAGCAAGCAGCCCGACAGTAAACTATGCCATTGATGTTGAGGAGGATGCGTCTAGCTTGCTTTCTCCAAAAACTAACCACTGCAGAGTGTTATACTGTTTTAGCCACTGCAGACTTGTCTAGCCATAGGCTTATCATAGAAATGCTCCTATTTGCACTTCAAACTGTACCTTTTTCTGAAATAACTTTTATGTTACTGGAGGCACTTATGCCCAGATCCATCATGTTTCTTAAATGATCAACATCTCTACACCTGACCTTAAGTTCCTAGTTTTGGGAATAGAACAAAGAAATCTTTGTTAAAGACCTAAGTTCCTTATGCAGTGAACGGGGAGGAATCAGTGCCTAAGAATGGGATAAATTATTGCAAAATCATGTCTGCAAATGCCAGTAATGAAAATTGCAAAGAACTACCAAAAAAAAAAAAGAAAAAAAAAGAAAAGAAAAATACGTATTAAATGGAAAACAGAGACACTTTGTAGACATATCCAGAAGGCTTATGTTTTGTAACAGACTTGATTGGGAAGTACCTGAATCGCTGTCACTGAGATCTTTCAAGAAGAGATTAGAGAGAACCTGTGAAGGACAGTCTGGGCATACTGGAGCTTGATTCAGAACAAGGCAACGCATACTTGGTGGGATGAAATCATAGAAATGCCGAGTTGGAAAAAATTTCAGAAGATTAACTAGTCCTGATACAGACATATTTATAAAACATTTACAGTAAGGATTGGAGCTAGCCATTTTTTGAACGTGCGAATATTGAGAACAGTTGATTGATTCAAAATAGTTGCCATGTATATGAAACCAAACTTTGATCTTTTTTTTTTTTCCTAAGCTAAAAGACTATAAAATACCATTTGTGTATTTCTTCTCTGGCTGGTAGACACTGTGCTGTAGCTGGTAGTGTGACTTTTGGTGCCTCTAAATAGAGGAGGAGAATGCTCTGAAATATTCTGAACTATTATATAAACAAAAAATATTAACATGCGCTTAAATTCTTTCCCAAGGTTACATATACAATAATATAATTGCAGGCTAAACTGTCCTTAGCTATTTGCTTCTGGACAAAATGTCACGTTGCATCACTTCTGGATTTAGTGTATTTATTTTTTTCTGCTGTACACTTCAGATGAGTTCCACATGTACTCCAGATTTAACAAATTCATCGTTAGTATCTTATTATCACTTGAAATTACTTCACAGTTAGGTCAGATCCAGAATTTTCACTTGTTTTTCATAGCATGGATCACATTTTAATAGAGAGTGTCTTGTGTATATCTCCTCTTCCCATTCTGCAGTTGTGAAACACCCTTGTGGTGTGGATGGCTATTATATACATGGAAAAGTAAAGTTAGGAAACTATTTCATGCAATTTTAGCTTCATAACAGTTTAATAGCTGGGAATAAGAAGCGCCAGCTCTGTATGACTGGCCAAATCTCCACTGTGGGTCATTTTTGAGAACATCTGACAATATCATTTTATAGTATTTCACTTGTTAGTTGCCTGTCTCTGTTCATTCTTTGTTGTATCTTTCTTAAGGATTCTGCCTTCCTTGAGTTCTCTTTTTCTCTCTGCTGACAGGACAGAAGCTAGAAATCAGCGTGGGAGGTCGCTCTCTGCAAGTCACAAGTTACTGGGGTACGTGAGTCCAGGGACAGCAAGAGAGGGACCAGAGGCCAGATAAAGGCTTTTCTGAGCAGGAAATTGGAAGAAGGTCTGTCAATATTCTTCACGAAACCTGCTTTCTGGCAGAGAATTGCGTTTTCAACCAAACACCTATTTCCAAGAAAACTGTCTGCTGGAAAATATCAGTATTCCACAAAAAAATGGACTGCCAAAAAAAAAAAGTTTTGATGTGGATATACTCCTCTATTGCCTCGTGGTTGTTGTAGTTAGGTTGCTTCTCAACCGCGCGGACGTCCCTGACTGACAGCTCAGCTTGTACCCCTGCTGGTGCTGCAGCCCCCGCCTGCACCCTCAGGAGAGGTACTGGTGAGGGGAGATGAGGGGCATCGCGGGAGGGGGAGTCTCCTTGGGCACTGCCTCTGCTGGCGCAGCCACGGGCTGTTGGGGTACAGCTCCCACACCCCCGGAGGATTTCCAGAAACGCGCAGGGCTTTATCGCTTCCTTGCCAGAAAGTTTCCTTTATTGGGTTTCTCTCCATTTCAACGAAAAATAGGAGACTCCCTCCTTGCCAGCTTAGAACCATTTTCTGATCGCTTGTCACTGCTTGATAACATATGCAAGCCAGGCTTAACTATACCTTTTAATAAGTCAGTTTTGCTAGGGATCTTTGTATGCGCGTTTATTACCTGTCTCTTTTTTTTCTAATATAAAGAGTGCTGCCTGTTCATTGTTTCTAATTAGAGAGACTCTTCGAGGCGACCTCAAGGAATTAAAATGACTAAATTTGCTTTGTCTGGTCACTAGTGCTATTTAGATCATAATACAGAGGTGTACATTACCAATCCAAAAAGAGTGATGTGTTGCATAATTGCAACAACAGGAATTGAGTAAGCTCTGCTAGATGTGTTAGTGCATTTATATTTGCACACATACTTAAAACAGCTACTGTACCCCACATGTCTGTCCTATCAGCTTGCTTTTTCATTCTGACCAAAGCGCCCCTTGATGCCCACAACCCAAGTATGGTGTGTAGCTCTGGTCTCCACAGATCAAGAAGGACGTAGTGAAGTTAGAAAAGATGCAGAGAAAGGCAACTGAAATCATTAAATGATGGCATGATTAGGGATGATTAAGGGAGGGAGACTAAAACATCTAGGACTCTTCAGTTTGGAGAGAAGAGAGCAGAGGGGGATATGATCAAAGTTAAAAAAATTCTGAAGGCAGTGGGTAAGATGAATGCAGAACTGTTTTGTCACCAAATCCTGCAATCTGAGACATGCAGGCGTTCAGTGAAATTCACAGGAGATTGATTTAAGAGGCTATAGAAAATACTTCTTTTCACAGCAGGCACTCTGTGACAGGGACCAGACAGCATCAGCAGATTCAAAAAGGGATTTAGCTAATCCGTGGACAACAGGTCCATAAATGGATACCAAAGGACTCGGCAAACGTGAACCCTGATAGTGATGGTTGCTGGGGTATATGAGAAGAATGACCTGCAGAAGACAGCCAGGCTCGAGCGCTCCCCTGCATAGCATCTCCTTCTGCTGCTGTAGGCCTAGACAGGTGGCTGGTCTGACTCCACAGGGCATTTCTCGTGCCCGTGTGTTGCTAACGCCCTCAGAAGCCCTGGAGCTCTCCAGAGTGCCTTGTACCAAGGAGGTCCTGATGCCAGGTCTGTCTGCCAGCTCTGCTTCTGCATGTAGCACCTCGGACCACAATCACTTCACTGCCAAGTTAGGCAACTGTCATGGTAATATAGTTCACAGACATACAATTTAGTTTAAATATAGAACATTCTGGGCATTGGCTAAAAATATGCCATTTTGACCAATGCATTACAGAGATTGTCATGGGGATGTCTGCTTTCTCAGTCTTTCATAAAACCCTTACAGAAGCTAAAAGCAATCGGTCACTCAGAGGAGTGATGTGAGGAAGAAAAGTGTCCTGTACCTCAGGTGTTTTTAAATTAAATTTAATGTACCGAAATTAGGAGAGGAGGTGGTATCGTGGGGCAGAAGGTTCTTAGAGAATCAAACCCCCTGAAAATCTCTCAGCACTAACATGGAGACACAAATCTGGTCTCTCAATGGTTACTCACCAGTTCTGAAAAAGCATAGAATTTTTTTCCAGATTCAAATTAGACAAAACAATGTGCGCTCAGTGACACACTGGACCTCAGTTTTATGGCAAGAACCTCCAGTTTCTTTGGCAGTCCAAAGCAGAGTTCTGCAGCGCACTGAAAGGTATGTGGCAACTTCGTAAGCATTCCCAAGCTCTGGAATATACTGAGCACAGTGTTACTTGATTACAGATATTAAATACATTGAAATTGCTCCTTGTGTTATTCCTTGAATGAGACTTGATCTGGGGTTTTGGCATGGTGAAGATGGAAAGAGCTTGAGACAGAGAAGGGAGGATCTTCCATATACGTTCAAGCAGAAGGATTTGGAAGAGGGCTTCAGGGATTTAATGTATAGTCCTTATGGCTCTCCCAGTGAGAAACATAAAACAAACATTAAACTCTCCCTACTTTTCCCCTATTTTCTATGTGCGCTTGTTTTGTTTGCCAAGTGGTGACTGGAATGGGGCTACACTGCTTGCAGGAACCATAGGATGTAGCTACAGCACGCCGTGCTGGCTCCGGGTGAGCTGGTAGGGGGTGAAGTGCTGCACAGAAATGCGAGATTTGGTCCCAGGCACATCAGCCCAGCTGGGGCTATTCTGCCGTGGGTTCCAGACTGCGCTTTTCTGAGAACACTACAGTGCATGAGGTAGCTATTCATTGAAATGGTTTCTGGTCTATTTTTACGGAGATGGGTACTCAGAATGACAAAAATATATTGGAAGCTGAAATCAATGTTGGAGTGGTTTTCCTTTCTCTTTGGGACCAAATGTTATTTTTAGATGATTACCATTGTATCGGCCAGTGCAGTTCCAGAGCAAAGAAGCTTCAAATTTGAACATGCATAAGTATTGCAACCTTCCTGCCAAATAACATAATGCAAGCTATAGTCATTGCCATCAACAGTTTATATGAACTCTTTAAAGACAGATGTTGGGATCTGTCACTAGAGACAAGACTGTATCCAGAATGAATGTACTTCTTGGGTCTAGTTAGAAGCTGGGTCAAAAATACCCCTTCCCCACAGTCAAATAAGGAGGGAATGAAGATAAAGGTAACTCTGACTTCCAAACTAAGTAATGCTTTACTTCCATTTTATAATAAGGCTATATTTTATAAAGCAGATTATGGAGACAAAGGTAGACAGGAATAACGGTTCAGAAGTGCAAATGAAAGTGTTTGCAGTGGAAGAGTGACTGGATAATGTCCATCTCATGGTAGTTCAAGAACTGGCACAGGAAATTGCAAGTCTGGTCGCAAGGGTTTTTATGACTGGGGGATAGGGCATGTAACACCTTCTGTTGAAGGAACGGAAAAAAAAATCTGGGCAGCTCATTAGTATCACCTCAGTAGTATGCAAGGATTTAGAACAAGTCTTAAGGGAGAGAATAGAGATAGAAAGGCACATAGAAAATAGGGAAAAAAGGCAGCAGGAGTTTATCAAATGTAAAATGTACCAGACTTAACTGATATCTCTCTTTGACAAGATCATTTCTTTTCCAAGCAAGTAAAGCGTAGAGATTTCATGCAGCAGGGCTTCAGTGCTATTGAGCTGTGTGGGAGACTGTGAAATAACCTGAACGAGATGGGGATTTATAGGAGGACTGTCAAGTGGTAAGGAACAGGTTAATGAAGAGACAACGGTGCTGCAGCCTGAAAGGGCAAGGGTTCAGCTGGAGGGAAGAGTGGTGGCATTCCTCATGGGCCATCTGGAAAGTGTTTGATTTAATAGTTTCATTGATAACTTTGTCATCAGAAGGCACAGTGTGCTAAAAACATGGGTTGATGAAACAAACTGGGAGTCACTGTCTGTAGAGGGAAGGACTGGAATATCATCCCGGAGGAAATGGATGGACCTTCAGGGTGGAGTGGCAGAAATGAGACAAAAGGTAGCCACAAAATGGCAAGGTGAAGGATATAAAGATTGGTAAGAATTTGGTACAAATTTTTTGAATAAGCTGTGCCATCTTAACGTAATCTCCTGTGCTGAGTAAAGTTTACTTAATGCTTGCATTATTCTAGTCTTTAATTAGGTGTTCACAAGCTATTTTTCCATAGCATCTCACCAAATCCCCTGCATAGGGATGGAGCTACTCCCGACATGAATCAGGCCGTTTGTTCTAGGAGGCACCTATCTGCTGCAGAAGTGAAAAAATACAGACTGAATGAAGGGGAATACAGAAAGAGAATGGTTAATGCATATTAAGACAGCTGAATATCTCCCTCAGCAACCGGCTTTTTCTTTCTGTGTCTGCAATGGCACTGTTACTTCAACCAAACTTTTCCATTAAAAAAAAAAGTAAAAAAGACCATGAGGATTTTTCAAAAATATTTACAAAATTTTGGAAAAATTGAATCAGTATTTGGGAATGTTTTGATTGGCAAGAAAAAGCTTTGGCTATTCTACTGCTTGTTAAAAAGACAGATTTTTTTTTTTAATGAAAATTTCCAGATGTTTGGAGGACAGCTTAATAAAAAATGGTAAATATATTTAAATACAGAAAATTACAATAGAGTGTTCTAAATCCATCAACTTACTGGGTCAATATCGTATTCTTAATACTTAAATACTTAAATGAAGTTGTACTTTTTTTTGATCTAAAGAGAATGATGATAAAGTATTGTATGCTTTCACCTCTATATTCTCAGCTCTAACACAGAAGGTTTTTAAAGCTCATTCATTATTATAAATGGTTGTTCAGGCAATATTTTCAAATCAGCTTCTTTCTCCATTATTTTGCACCAGGTTGTTGCTTTAGAAATATCATGAATGTTAAGATAAACGGATTTTGGCTTTCTTTGCACTAACTATTGAAAGTTAGTGTTAGCTTGGGGAACATATTTTTCAGAAGTGCTGGAGTTAGGGGATATTTTGCATGTTCTTGTGGTTAAAGCATAGAAATAGGGAGACAGGAGATGCGGGATTTGTTTTTTTCTGTAATCACTGGTGAATTGCTTAGAGAAAGTTTTTAAACTTAGGTCACTCTAATTAAACTCATCATTCCAAATTTATGTGTCAGACTATGTGGCATACATTTCAGAGGCCCCAAGCAGCCAGTTTATATTGGCTCTGGGAACGTACACACCAGTTTCAAAAAACAGATTTAGGTGCTTAACGTTAGGCATCTGACTTTGGAAAAAAAAAATTGCTTTTAATCTGTCTTGTCTTAGTTTCCCTGTTAATGTGAGATCCCAAGATGCAAACCAAGATTATCTTCATGTTTTCCTTTGCCTTTATTAAGGAAAAATTCTTGCTGGCTTCTAATCAGTGGAGATTTGGACAGAGCAAGGACTGAGAATAGAATGATTAAGCCTTTATCGAAATCTCACTTGCTTCTTCATGACTTCCAGAACTCTTCTAAATCACTCAGATTCACCTCCAGCACCAAGAATTAATCATCTGCTGACAGAGTAAAAAGCTATTAGTTTTTATAGGATTTTTTTCCTTGAAATTCCACTGCTGGTTGACTCTTTCTGAGAGTTGATGTTGAAACTGAGAATAAATTCTGTTTCAACATTTTCATATTTCTTGCAGTCACTGCCAGGAAAACACTTGAATCTTATGCAATAATGTTTTGGACTCTTTTCAGTGTTTGTCATGATAATAATGACACTAGAAGGATCTTAGCTCCAAATATACGTTTTGAGTTCTGGAGGCAATCGACATAGATAGTTGTATCCCCGTAAGTCTGAAACATCAAAAGCAGTCTCAAAATCATTTTCTCAGAAGCCCACTCATGGCACTTGGCCAGGTGGACTGGGTAGTTATATATATCTATCTGACCATACAGCTGCCTCCAGGTACTGGAAGCAGCCTTGTGGGCTGCAAAAGCGAACCAGCAAGTGGAGAAATGAGCCCATGGGGGGCTCTGCTCCACGGCAGTGAGGCTGCTGCCTCTCCCCAGCCTGATCGGGGCAATATTTGTGCAGGTTTGTGTACCTCAGCTGGCGTCCTGGCGGTGCGAGTGTCCCCTGGCCGTTTCTTTGTGCCAGGGAACGTTCTGGTGCAAATACAAGCTCTTCCTACCTGCCCTGCTCCTGGGAAATTTCAGAGGTTAAGGTGCAGAGGCTTTTTTAATGTGCCCCTCTGTATCTTTTCAAACAATATCTAAACATCTGATTGTTTTTATTTTAATATAGTTTTGAAAATATGCTGTATGAGCATTACAAATGTCATAGTTCACCTTCTCTTTTCTAGTTTTTAGGGAACACTGTGTACTACTTGTTTTCAAGAAGTTGTAATGATTTTCACCTGAATCAGGGAACTGTGTTGATGACTTTTCATTCCAGAAGGAGGTGGTGTTGTCTAATGCCTGGAACATTATAGAGTTATCAGCTCGTTTATGGCCCCTCTCTGTCACCGGCTCTATGACCGGCGGCACTGTAACTAAGCTATTTCTGCGTCATTTTTACTGTTTGTGAAAGAAGGTAAAACTATCGACCTCATGGGATGTTGTAAAGCTTTAATGGTTCAAAAGTATTTTGAAATTATCAGGTAAATGACAGCGAATAAAAACCCAGACAGTTATTAGAATTTACTAATTCTCTTCTGATGCAAGATGTCAGGTCACTCTAAATTGTCCATTCTACCTTTTTCTTTAGCAGCTTAAGTGTGTTAGTGGGGAGAAGCAGGAATAGTTCATGTAAACAACAAAAAAACCCAGCCTGGAAGTGAAAAGAAACTGTACTTCGGTGACACAGGAACAGAATGACTCAGTAATTAGTTCTTGGAAGACAGCATTTTCATAGGGAAAGTGAGTGGATCAATTTACAGGGCAATCTCAGTTACAAAATAATCCCCAAATTACTTAACGTATTAACAATTTTTCTTTTCTTTTAGATATACAAGGCAAAAGCCTCAAAATTACTCAGGCAGCAGGATCTTTTTTTAACAAATCAAAACAATCCAAACCAAAATTGCTTCTTCCGCATTGAATGCCTAGCTCCATAGACTCTCACCTTTCTCTCTGACCTCAGGGTTACTGCTCAGAAATTAGAATGAGAATGAGAATGAAACTTGATATGTTCTTTGTCTTCAAACTCATAGAATTGTTGTACCCAAAGGATTCAGTGCTTTGTGATTTATGACTTCTCTACTTTATTATGAAGAAATGTTAAACATCTTTATTTAATATGTTATATCTCGCGTTATCCAAGTTTGGCTGCTGATTGCAATGTCCTTACCCTTTATTCCCTGGAAGAGAGATAACTTACTACATTATCAGTTTTGCAATGCTATACCTTGTTTGTACAATTGCAAGGTTTTCCTGTTGTCTGGGTAACCATACCATCTGAGAGACATTACCCTGCTTTGTAGCCTGCAGATTCTTCTGAATCGTTTCATATGTTAAGAAAATTGTTTTATTTTGTTAAAAAGAAAAGCAACTCAAGCTCAATTTAGACTAATCTCACGCCATAGGAAGTGCCTACTTCTCCATCCAGAGGGGCTTTGGTTGCAGTTCCATTAACATCAAGAAAAATCCCTGTTCGTGTTGAAAGACAGTAAGTGATAAAGTGCTGTTGGGGTGTGTGTGATAGTATCAAGCTGGACAATATTTTTAATAGATAATACTGAAACATGAGACAAACCTACCCGAAAAAAAAGGCAAAATAATTTAAACTGAAGCTTTGTTTAAGCCAAAGAGAAGACACTGAGCCAGGAATCAAACAAGTTTGTGCCCTGTTTTGCCCTTTGCCTGGAAATCATGTTCCACTCCAAGTCAACAATTTAGCCAGGAAGTAAAACAACGTATTTCTTAGGAGATACTGAGTGAAACTGTAAGTGCTGAAGCTGATTGACTGCAGGAGCTCAGAGTTGCTTCTTTAAGCCTTGTCTTTACTTTATCAGCGTTAATTCGTAATGCAAAGCTCACTAGTAATGAGAAGATTTGCTGCTCTGTCATACCACTTCCTTTCCATTTTCTTTCAATTTTCATTTGGCTCCTAGAGTAAATTTGAGTACTTTGAGAAGCCTGGGGTGAAAATAAAAACTCACCAGGACAGCCCTATACTGCCGAATCAGAACTTTGTTCTTCCAAGACAGCTGTAACATTCATTTGGCTCTCACGAAGAGAAAGGGACAAATTACGCTGGGGTAGCAGAGCCTAGGAGCGTGGAAGTGGGGAGCACCAGCTGTGTGGCACGTGTGGCCTCTCCACACTCTTTGACCTCATGGAAACCTGTTTTTTTGTGTGCCTGGCAGGTGTCACTTCCTACAAGAAGGGGAAAAAATTGCCTGACTAGAGAGAGGAACTAAAGAGCCTGAGAGCATATGGGCTCTATGCAGTCTCTCAGCCTGAACTCTGGAGGGGATGTGTAAGTTTGAGTCTTCACAGTTGATTTCTGCAGATTCCACACCAAACAAAATTCCTGTTGGTTAGAAATTGGAAGTCTACAATGTCTGCTTCATTTCGCTTACTGTGAATAAAGAGACTATTGCTTTTCAAGAGTGTGACACATTGTCATCCCAATGTGGTAAAACATGCTCTTACTTCTCTCAGGAGGATGTAAAAAACTCCAGTGATCTAAAAAGCCACAAGGTAAGAAGCAGCATTAAAATGAAAGGATGAAAACAACTGATTATTGCAAAATCTCTTTTTGTTTAATTTAGAAAAACTGTTTAAGAGCCAGAAGGTGCAGCAGCAGTAGTACTGCAGGATTAGATTTCAAGAATAGACATTTTTACAAATTTACAGTAACTTTCAGCATGTGCTTTTGTCCCATTGGAACTGCAGCTGATATATGTGTTCTGTTGAACAGGGATGGGATTATACACATTCTTTAAATTAAGCACTCTTTAAATTAAGCACATCCTTAAGTGCTTAGCTAAATCAGGGTCTTAGTGAGCTGGATACAATGAAAAGAAGTACTCAAATCCAAGGATGTGAAAACAGGCTGGGAATTCTAAAAACAAATCTGGAATTAGGGTGCAACAAATTACAACTCCTTTGAAAAAAACATGCAAAGATCAAGACAAACACCAATGTGGCTTCACAAGGGACTGTTCAAAAAATCTAAGGTTAAGAAATGAACTGTTCTGGAACTGGAAAACAGAGGGGGCAGCTACACAAGAACATTCTCTAAGTTACCGCTAGCAGGAAAAAATGAGAGTTAAAAGCCATAATAGTTGAAGCTAGGCAAAGAGATTTCGGGAGGAAGAGGGGAGTTTACAAGTATATCCCAGGCAAAAGTATAATAGCCTGATAATCACTGAGAGGATAATAAGCTAAAATCAAAACCCCCAAAATGCAAATACTCATATCTTTTTGAAACTATGTTAGCATACACGTAAGAGTATCAAATAATTAAAACAGAAAAAATATATCTCAAAAGTAAGAGTGCTTAAAAATCATCCAATGGAAGTGAGTGCATCTGACAATATCCAGAGAATTAGCTACTAAACTCTCAAAGAAACAGACAGTGGAGAAAACCATAGATTAAAAAAAACAAAGAATATGGAGGTACCATATCTAAGCAAGGGAATCCTGACCATTTCATCTAAGAAATGTCACTCCTGTTACATAAGGGCTTACTCACTAAAACAAATGCTCAGATCCGCCAAGTGTAAAGCATATGCTTGAGAGTACATCTGCAGGACCAGCTCCTGCAGTCACCCGAAGCCACCTGCTTGTGCTCCCAGGAGGCTGTTGGTGCACAGTGAGACCTAGCTCACAGCACTGTGTCACTGTGTCAGGCCACCTATACCATTGGCAGAAAAGAAGGATGAAATTGCCGGTGTCTCTATGACAGCATCTCAGGATGCTAAGGGAGAAGCTTGATCTGATTTGCTTTTTTTTGCTTTAGGTGCAAGGCAAACCGTCTAGATACTGGAACCAAGTAAGTGCCACAGACTAGCATTATAACGAAAGAAAGGGAAAGTCAGACGTGCTTAGGTTTGAGAACAGCCTCTCAAAAAAACACTGATGACATTAGTGCAAATCAGCTTGCTTGGGAGACTTCTGCCAAATAGTGATTGGCCACATTAATTCATGGCTAACTCTGCTGACAAGAATTCAATAGCACGGGAATTAATTTGAGCAAGGGTCTGCGCTGAGGGCCTCTGAATGCTGATCAATCCATCTTTTTGTGCCTAAGATCTCTATTATTAATGGTTAGAGAAAAAGTAGGTTATAAAGGAGACTTTAATGGCAAAAGTGATGCTTACCATTCCAGAGACAGCATGCAGTGAGATTTAAAGGATGGAGAAATATGAGGCCAGCTCATGTTTTTGCTGTTTCCTTTACCTAGAATATAGCTGACAGGTAGAGAGTAAAGTGTAACTTAGCTGCTCAGACGCCTTGAAGGTACTCAGTAATTTTCATCAGTGTTTCCAAGGCCAATAGTGTCTTAGAGGAGATGGTAGCAATCTAGCTAGATGGGATATATTGGGAAATATTCTTATAGGTTCAGGTTTTGGAGGCCAAAAAGCAAAGACAACACTCAGTAATGATGTGCTGTAAAATATCTTATTTGGGGGCTTCCTCAAAACAGCTCCAGCTTAGTGAGTTACTTGACTGTTCCTGGTTAAAATAAGCATTCCTTCAACAATATCCCCAGTGCAATGTGGTTGTCTTCCCTTCCTATTATCTATCGCTTGCCCCCCACACCTCCTTCCCTTCAGTCCTTCGCTGCCACTTCTCAGTGGCAGGACTCATCAAGCTTGCCTGTTAATGATGTTGCTGCTCTCTGCTCTTCTTCCTCGCACTGAGTAAACCTTCCCGCAACAGGCGAGCGGACTTCTCTAGCAGACTTCTCCATTATACTGGCTCAACCCTTACCACTGGAAAAAGAAGAAAAGCCGACTGTTTATACTGTGGACAAGGGCTGAAGTTATTTAATTCCTAAAATATGTTTTGAAGTTTGGAGATTCTGAAACAGCTTCCCTGCCCTGCGTCGCAGGAGTCCCTGGAGACTGATACAGCCTTGGAAGAATGCTGTTCTGCCTAATGCAGTTACAGCTAGGTAATGAATCACAAGTCACAATGATGAAATGGTTTTTATTTCTGCTTTGAGTATGTGTTGGTGGACCTCTTGCTTTAGTATTAATGTCCTAACTCCCAAAGTCTTCTAGAGTGTCCTTGAGATCCTACAGTGAATTCTGCCAGGGTTTTCTGCCTTCTTTCGTGTGAACATCAGTGAGAGCATCTCCCAGATTGAAAAAAATACACGGGGATCAACTGGAAGAGAAAAACTTGCAATGTATATCCTACAGCCACCAAAACAACAATAAAAATACGTAGTCTCTGTATATCTTAGATACTCATCATTTTGATAGAAATACATCCCCTAATTTCTTTTGCTTGCTGCATTCTGCAAGATGTGTTCAGTCGTAGCTGCACAAACACGGACGCATACACACACCAACTGTAACTGGTAGCTAGAAACTGTTGTGCAAGCTTGCTGAGGACACAGGGATAGCACCAGGACATGGTCCAGGGGAGCTCAAGGTGGCTGAGGCAGGAGAAGCCTGGCTGTGGCAGGGGCTGGGGTGCCACCAAAAGACACAACTGCATGAAAATGGGCTGGACAACAGCGGAGGGAATGAGGAACGGGTGAAAGAGTGCAACTGCCCTGCCGATCTCCAAGACATCAACACTTCTGAGCTCAGTATTTCTCTTCTGCCAGCAAATGTCTGGGGAAATCACTAGTAAAAAGCCTGACCCTTTCCCTGGAGAGCTCATGTCTGAAAGGATGACAGCTTCTGTCACCCACCTTGGTAGCTCCTGAGGCTGAGCCCTGGCCATGGGATGAAAGTTGCAGCCTTGCTAATGATCTGTGGGGGTGTCATTATGCTCAGAGCTTCACTGACGTCTCACTGTTCATGTATAGGAGGGTGGCAATGTTGCAGACAGTGAAGATCAACGTGTTTGCTAGCACTGCTCATTAAGTAGTGCCATCCATGCTGTGTGTTGAGACAGAGAAAAATGTACTGTATAACAATGGGATTCAGGGCCCTGAAAGATTTACGTGCAAGAGCTAAATTTAAGCAGCATGGATGATTTTAATTCTGGACTTTCCTAACAGTATTTTTGGAAAACCTTAATAATATTCTTTGACCAGAGATTTCTATGCATAATTTCCTGGTTTTACTTCTCCCACAACCCTCTTCCCCCAGGCTGCTTGTCCAGAGCTATTTCCTCCTGGACTCGCCCCAGCTCTCCCCATCTGCATTTAGATGAGGCGGCTCCCTCCTTCCTGACTCTGGAGTCCAGCAGAGGGAAGCACCAAAAAGCACAGCAGAAAACAGCATTCTGGCCCTTCCTCCGGGTGCAGGTACGTGAGAAGGCTTTGCAAAGTAAGATCTTCCCCGCTACAGACTGGCTGCACCCAGTGCAGGCGGTGTTGCTGTGGATGTGCAAGGTGAACCTGTAAGAAGCTGTCGTACATGTGTGAACTGTCATTTTTCAGAGGTTTCTAATCAGCTTTTGTTCTTAGCCCTTTGTCTCTATCTATGCCTCCTCCTAGGACCTGTCTGGGCCATCTGCTCAAAGGCATCATCACCCGTTTTGAGCGGGCCTCCTTTCCAGCGCCGACTGCATTGTTGGTATTGTCATTATTGAGTAATTAAACCTCAGGCAGACTAACAGCATGGAAGCTTTCAGCCTGGGCAGTGATAAGCAACTAAAAGCAGGTAATACAAGGAAGTGTCAAGTAAACGCAGTAATAGGCAGTGTCACCCGTCGCACCTATCACTACCATTGGTGGGGCTGGAACTGACTGCTGAGAAACCTTTGCGTCAAAAAAGTTACTTTAAATAGTTTTCCTTAGCAAACAGAGAGATCATTAGAGCAATGCTAGCGTAATAACACTAGGATAATCTTGAAAAGCTTGCTGGAGTCAATCTGGGGAGCTTGTCTGGTCTGTAACTTGGTGTGTTTCCTGGCTGCCCTCTGTTTCCCCTGGGCATATAGTAGTCCCATGGGGTTGCTGAAGATACCCAAAGGAATGGTTTTTCTCAGCAAATAATCTGCTGCCCAAGGGTGAAGAGTAGCAAGGTAACCTGAAATAAGTATTTGTGAAGAAGTACATTGTGCTGTGATATGATTTTCCTGAAAAAAAAAGTAAAAAGAACAGAGGGGGAGAGATATCAATTGGGGTAGGTTTGAATACTGTTTTTGTATATATTTAAAGAAGCAAACAATAACATCTTTAACGCTTTCTAGTGACAGCTAATCTATAGCAACACTGGAAAACTGCTAAACCAGTGAGTAAACAATTTACTGGGCACAGCTGAATTCTCTCTCTTGGGAGGAAAGGCTGAGAGAGCTGGGACTCTTCTGCCTGGAGAAGACAAGACTGAGAGGCGATCTCATCAATGCGTGCAAGTATCTGAAGGGAGGGTGTCCAGAGGATGGGGCCAGACTCTTCTCCGTGGTGCCCAGCGACAGGACGAGAGGCAACGGGCACAAACTGAAACACAGGCAGTTCTGCCTGAACATGAGGAAAAACTTCTTTGCTGTGAGGGTGACAGAGCACTGGAACGGGTTGCCCAGAGAGGTTGTGGAGTCTCCTTCCCCGGAGATATTCAAAACCCGCCTGGATGTGATCCTGGGCAATATGCTCTAGGTGACCCTGCATGAGCAGGGGCGTTGGACTAGATGATCTCCAGAGGTCCCTTCCAACCTCAACCATTCTGTGATTCTGTGATTTTGTGAATATTTTTACCTATCTCCTTAAAACAGCAGAATCACAGGGCCCTTGTGGCCCTGTTTGCAGTAATTTGTTCACATACTAAACAATCTCCCTCCCTCCCTCGCATATACACATGTGCTTTCTTTTTTAACATTTAGTGTGATGTCTCAAGGCGTGGTATTAATTTCTATGTTCAAAAAACAGTGTACTTCAAGTGCTGTTAAATAATCAAGAGGGTGCCAAAGCAAACAGAGAAAAGAATGGTGGTTATACCTGATTTGCAGTGCTAGAAGTGATATGCCGGATGGTAGCCATATTTATTTATGCCATGCCTTCTGTTACACTTTTATGAATTGATGCGCTGGGGGTGATAACTTCATTACAGATATGTCCAAAATATTATGAAGCGGGAAAAGATGAGTTGGAGCAGGAACACTGTGTAGCTTGTCTCTCTCTTAGATATGAGTAGATTATTTTAGCTGAAAATATGTTGACTTAAGGAAATAGGGTTCTCTTGTAAAATAGCAGTAAATGAAGATATGTCATGTTTCTCAAGGGGGATGTTCTTACTGTTTAAGTTAATAGAGGAGGAAGGCCTGTAAATGTTTGAATAGCCGGATGCTGCTAGGTATACAGATTCAGGCCCCTTTTGGTAGCGTACCATGAAGCATGCTGCTTCTCTGAACTTTAATTTCAGCATCACCAGTCAGTCCTTTTAGGACTGGCAGGAACCTGACTTGAGGAAATGGCAGAAGAATGATGTAAAACGTCTAGGAATCCCCAAACCGACAGCACAGCAACTGCAGCGTACCGCAGTGTAGCACAGAGCGAGAAGCAGCCAGCCCCTCTCTCTGTGAGTCTCTGTTTCAGTCTCACCCTGCGTCTTGCGCAGGTGATTAGCGTATTCAGTTCACGTCCCATTACTGCACTGTAAATGGCCTCTGTTTCTCTGCTGCAGCACTCAGTCACCTATGAAATGCGGTTCCTGGAACCCTTCAAATATAACCTTAGGTTTTATACATTGCTGAGAGGTTTACGAGGCTGCCTTTCCTGAACCAGTGACCTGCTGCAAAGTGATTTCTCCAAAAATTGCACATTATTTCCATAAATATAACTTCTCTTACAGATTTCGGAGCTTTGCTATTTATCCGTTTCAGCATATCTTGAAATAATTTGATATCTCATAAACGGCACTAAGGAAAATCTCCGTGTCATGAATTAGGAATAATTTAGAGGCTGATTCAGCAGGCACACTGAAAATTGTCTTAGCTATGAGTTTTACAAACATAGGGACTTTAATTTTCGGCTTTTAGTAGTGTATTTAAATGTGATGTATCTATCTCCAGGAGCCAAAGCAAAGCTCTTGTTGTCACTGGCTTTCTCCCTCACTTAATTCCCCCTTTCACTTTGATCTATACTGGATACCACTGTGCTTCCTCCTTCCCATCATACATGAGGACTGCAGAAGTCTTGCATAGACTTCATTAAATAATTCCTGACAGGCAAAACAGCACGGCTTGCCAATTACTATCGAGGAACTGAGACACTTGCACGAAAAATAAATGGGATCTTGGTGCTAAATAGTTGCAGAGTTGGTCCAAGAGATTTTAGATCAGGCCCTGGCTGCTAGGCATTTGCAAAAGCCTCATGAGGAGCCAGCATGAGTCTGTAGGCTCCTGTGTGCTTTGAAATCTGATGCTAAGAAACTTATCCAAGCTCCAAGATTAACACTCCAAACAGGACGCCATTCTTCTTTTAACTTTTCACGGACATTGTGGTCATATTTGGGTTTTTATTTGTTTGGGGTTTTAGTTGGTTTTATCTTGCTCTGTCTTAAAAATTGTCAGCTTAGTAAGTAATTAATTCACTCAGCATGAGCGGATTTTATAGTGATATAAGTATTAACAAGATTTTTTCTGCCAAGATTGTGGTGGTGTTGGTTGCTGTATAACTCTCAGAGTGAACGTGTGTGTTGTACCAAACTTAAAAAATGGGGTCTAAAGTAAACTTTTTGATTCGTGTAAAGGCATCTAGAAAGTCTGTTTTTCAGACATACTGGTACTTACCAAGTACCTGTCACACAGAAAGACATATTTGTCATTTGAAAATCATGCACATGTTTTTGAGGTTACCAGCTTACTTCGTCATGCACTTGTGGGAAGAGATTGACCTGTGTGGGTGCAGTATTTCACTCTTACTGTATGCTCATTATTAGTGCCAGTGAGGTGCGCAACCCTTCCTAAAAGACTAGGAGAAAGGTGACATCCTACACCCTGGGACAAGAACGCAGAACGTACCTAGGAGTATCTGGAAGGAAAGCAGCAGCTTAGAAGTGAAAATAATGATAAAAACATCTAAGTGACAACATCTTGTGGGCAATATTAAGAAACAATTTAAAATGAGACAAAACACTGATTTTTTTTTTTTTACACAAGACAATGCACATGTTAAAGCTTTTCTCCTGTAGTCCATTTCCAGTGAGCAGTTGAACTCTCAGGAAAAAAAAAAAAAAGTTATACAGAGATTTTGACATTGTTATGACCAATTTATTTTTATTGACCTAGTTACAAGTGCAGTGCGAAAATGCTAAAAGCGATGGCTGAAGCTTATCGCAGGGACCTTTTCAGCCACTTTGCTGGTGACCAGAAAGGCAGCGCAAGGTAAACCGAGGCTGAGTCCGCTTCGCTGAGCATGAGCGTGGGCTGAGCACACCTCCGAAATCTCTGTCAGGGCACCCCATCGCCGTTTGCCACACCTGGGCTTTTGAAACGTGCTGCTGGGCTGCTTTTCGCCCCCGACTCGCCAAAAATGCACAGCTAGTCCCTAGAAAAGGCTGCCTCTTCCCCTGCAGTGCCCGCGCGGCTCACGGGGACGCAAGCGTTTCGTGCAGAAATGCCGGGAGGTTAAGGGATTCTCGACACCGCCCAGCTTTCAGCAAGCTGGGTATTTACGCAAGTGACCCAAAAGTCTTGGGCCTGCAAAAGCTACTTTTTAAATTAGTCTCATTAACTCTTTTTATTTGCATGCCTTAACAGATAGTTAGTTTATATGAAGAAGATGTTAACAGAGATTCTCTGCTTCGCTGATTATGGATTTATGCTTTTGAATATCTGCTACAATATTTTGTGCTTTTCTGTTTCTATTTATGGCTTTTTGGCTTAAGGCAGGCCAGTCAACTCAGCGTCCCAAGTTAAAGGAGGAATTACAGCATATTACTTAGCAGCAAACAAAAGCAGTGCTATATAATATTTTTATTAATGACTTTAGCAATTGTGATCTCTAAATTCATCAGACTTCTTGGAAGAAGAGCAACTTTGTCCTGAAAATAAGATACGTGTCTGCAAAGGGTATCAAATCTTCCTAATTTGGGCATTCTCATTTCATTTCTGTATTTTTAACAAAAGTTCACATGGTAATTGAGAGTGAATTCTTGGATGCTTTGGACTATAAATTTCTCAGTCAGCCCTTCTCTGGCTGTGTTACAAAAGGGGTTGTTTTAATTTAAAGGTATGCTGGGAAACGTGGAATGTTTTTACGCTGAATTCAGCTGCTCTGTCTGCGAGGAGCTGTGGTATCCTCAGCCTAACCTTTTGCCTTCTCCCTATCCCCTTCCCTGCGCTTGGCTGCCCTCCTGCAGGTTATGCTCCAGGCCTCGCGGGGGAAGTGTCATCACTCCCGAGGCCTTGGCTGACTTTTGGCATCCGGGCCGTACTACTGCTCCCGCTCCCCGTCGTGCTCCGGAGACTCTCGGCTGCTTTCGTCACTGTCTGCCAAAACGGGGCTCCTAACGCCTGGTGGCATTTGCTGCACGGAGCTTGCAGCCCGTGGCTCCGCCGTGCCCGTCCTCCAGGTTTGCAGCAAGCGGCCAGCCATGGTGGCAGAGGGGCCAGGGACTTTGCTTTTTGCTACAGGGCAGAAAGTGTTGGAAGTGCATAGGCTGCGCGTTCCCAGTTGTTTAGTGCTACTATTTCAGTCCACAGAAGCAACGCCATGCATAGCATGAGCAGTTATTTTGAGATGTCAGTGTTTGCCAAGAATTGCACGGAGTGTGGAAGAAAGGGCAAAGACAGAGGGGTGGCTGTGACAGCAATGCACGGCCTGAAATATTAATTCCTGGGCTACAAACTACTGTGTGACATTTACAGAAGAAACAAAAAATTCAATTTAAAAAAAAAAAAAAGGAGTGGGGATGTTTTAGCTTGCACACTAATCATGAATTACAAAATGAAGATCGTAAGCAGTATTTCCCGGGCAGATGATTTTAAGATCAGCTCTTACAGCACTAGCACCTCCTGGTTCTTCTGCTCCCTGCCTGCTTTTCCACCCCGGGCGCTTGTGGCTCTGAGGTGGGCTGGTGCAGAGGGGTAGCCGCTGCCTCCTCCTGCACCGTGTATGGTTTTTATCTTTTAGTCTTTCAATGTTAGGAGCATGGGAAAAATCTGTCACCCCCTTCCTCCGGGACCATGGCGCTCTGTGCATGGAGATAGATTGTGATCTCTTTTATCTTGGCTGCAGCGTATTCTCACAGACTTTGCAGGGAAGCAAGTTCTGGTTTTTATTAAGGTGCGACCAGAAGCAAGTCCAGCACAGATACCATGTTTCACTGAGAGGTGAACTTGGCCAGACTCCCGTCTTTTGGTTATGGTTGCACGGGTCACCACTGGATGGCACCACTTTGGTGCCTGCAGAACATGGTTAGTCACGGATAATTGCTATAGGGCAGTTAACAGGAATGGTGCAGAGAACGTTAATTACATAGCTAGGAGGATTTTCAAATTTGGTTTGGCTGTGAATCATTATTGAAAAAAAAACAAACCCTTGGATTCTTTGTGTGAAGGAAAGTGAATCCAAGGTCTGGGCTGGCGGGCCCAGCAGCTAAAACCCCAAATGTTCCTGACTGCGAGGCAGCCCATGGGGGCTGCCGCAAGCCCCCCAAGCCTGGGCTGCCCAGGAGCCAGGCAGCAGTGCTGACAGAAAGCCAGGAATTTCCTCAAGATTAAGGTGCCTGCAGGAAACATTTACTTCTTGATGAATCGGAAAATTACAACAAGAGCTTATTTTGCTGAGACAGCCCTGCATTTTAAATCATCTGCACACTAAATCACCTACTGCACGTGGTGCTGGGCCATGGCAGAGGTCGCAGAGCATCTCCAGGGAGGCGCAAGGTGCCAGGCAGGAGCGAGGGGTCCTGGGAGCAGGACTGGGCATCTATCATGGCACTGATTAGCCCAGTTAACTCTTGTGTCTACGGACACGGTGCCCTTGGTGTGGGATGGAGGTTGGCGCAGAGGACCCTCCAGGCTGGCGTTAGCCTGGAGTTAGGTCAGGTGCAGGAACACCAAGTCAAAATGGGAGCATTTCTTTGGCAGACCCAAAGCTCAGGCTGTCCCCTGTTGTGTTTCCCTCCTGCAGAAAGCTCCTGCTTTGGAAAATCAGTGTACAAGAAGGCAGATTGTTGGGGGGCAGTCCTGGAGACTTTGGGAACAAGTGGGATACCGTTGACCTTTGATGGTTCTTGCTTAGTGCAGCTGGGAGCAGCGGGCAATGCAGATTCACCCTGTGCTCACCTAGCAGGGTAAGTGCTGGCCCTGGCAGCCCAGGCACACGAGGACACCAGTGCAGCGTCAAATTGCCCTTGATCTCTCTCTGCTGGTCTTGGGGCAAGATCAGCCAAAATAAGGTGCTGGCTTTTAATTGTTCATGTGCAAGTTGAAATCCTTGGTAGGATATACAGTCTTGAAAGCTTGCCTTCATTACAATTTTCAACAACGACCGCCGTCAGGAGGTTTCAGAGGCAATATGCTCTAGCATAAAGTGGCACTGTTTGCACATAACTACTAGAAAATGACTGACAGTGCTTACAGAAAAGCACAAGATGAAAGTTAGTGTGTATAAAACTCAATACGCCACATACTGAGATAAAGGTGGAAACAGTCAATCTTAGTTACAATTCAAGCTGAATTTCTATTGCACAAAGATTTTTAAAATTATGCAACAATTTGCCAAAGTCAGCAATAAAAAGCGGTACCTATCAGCTCAACGGAAGATAGACAAATTTATGGAAAATAAGGAAACCTGAGAGATAGCCAGTGGTTGGTTTTATGTCTTTAGGAATAGATGGTGAGATACCAATTTAGCTGTGTTGCTTGATGTCACAAATGTAGGTTTAGATGGACCATTGCTTCTGGCTCTGACATACCTATGCTGTAGTAAAAAACAATTGCCTCCGTAATACAGGAAGAAACAATGGAATGATAAAATCTAACTGCGCTGGGAACAAGCTTTCTGTATGAAACTTGTGGTTTGCTGTCCATTCTGTTAGACTTAATCTCCTCTCTACAGTGCGTTTTCCTTGGCGGCTCTGGTGATTCCACATCATGTTTGTGTGCATTTTGCTGTAGGGTATAACCTCATTTTGTTCCTAGTTTAGGCACAAAGGATGGAATAAGTAAGTGCGTGTGCATATGTGTAAGTACACACACACACACACACACACGCACACGCATATGCCTAGCGGTAGATATCAGTGAGATCAGACACTAACAGATGACTCTGTGACGGTGTGATCATCCTGCAGTGTACCAACAGCAATCTCCTAGGGTGCATAAGTTTAAAGATTTTAAAAGAAACCTTCTGACACTGTAGCATGCCTTTTTTGCCGTTCACTTTCATGTATATTAATTTTCTGATCAGATTTCCTTTTTTTTTTTTAAATGCAGCCTGCTTTATTCTCTGTATTTCATATGTTGCTCACTGGTAAATATTAAGAAAGTAGGAGCCTGATTGTTTTATACTGTCTTTCTTAAATAAGCGCAAAGGCCTGATGCTCAGGGTGCTTTAGTCCACTTCAAGCCAACTCTTCAGTTCACAAGGAAGACAAGGCTGACACGTCCTCAGCCACATCCCTGGCTGTGCCAGCTCAGGCCTCTGGGCTTACATGCTTTCCCGTTCCTCCATATTAGGATCAAATGCACTGATGTTTGCTCTGACATATCATGCAAAATATTATGAAAGTAACAAAGAGTGTTTCTTAGGATGAGCATGCATTAGAGTTAGAGAGTTCTCCCTGAGAAGTTAAACCTCTCCTTCCACAGTACCCCTGGAGGGATGCTTGCAAGTACCCTTTCAGGGACACACATTCAGTGCAGACCTTGCTTGTGTTTCTTTTACGTTAACCAATTTTTTCAAAAATATAGAGATTAGCAAATCACATCGACTGATTTCTGAATATTGCAATACATGCTTTTTTCCATCCAAGACAGTAAAATGTATTACAAGTGCCTTTCTAATGAAAGAGAAAGCAAGGCCTTCATGTCCTGCAACATCTGCTGGGAACATAATCTAAATTGAAAACGTATGCTGGACTTGTGGGGAGAGAAAGGAAGAGGTCTTCCAGTGACAGGAAATATCCAAAAAAGCTAATGCTGAAATCAGTAAAAAAATCATGCGTGACAGGAGGAGAATGAACACACAACATTTCTTTTTTTTAAATTGAGGGTGGGGGTGGTCAAAGACAGGAGAGGGAAGGAGAAACTGGGAAGCAAGATTATCTGCATATTGACAGAACTGTTTATTTGCTCCTGGCAAAAATAAATGGCAGCATACATTCCCTCTAGCGTTTTCATGTTTTTAAAGATGGAAGGACTAATCTGTCGCCAAGAGCCATTATGCCTTGACTTCAGTCAGGCAGTATATCTTGCTGATTGAATCAAGGAATGCTGTAAGTTTTATGAGGACAGAAGGGAAAAGGGATGTTTACTATTGTTCCCTTTCTCTGTGTATTAGTGTGTATCCCTACTACCACCAACAAAACGTGATATTTCGTAGTTCAGCCATAGCAGAACCAGGCAAACAAATATCTAAATAGCATCTGTTAAAAAATAGTGAGGTAGCTCCACCCACGAGGAGGTGGCACGGTTCCATGACGAGGTACATATCATTTCTGAAATGCTTCTTTTCGATGTATCATGCAGTTTTTCTTCACGTTCCCTGGTGGGAAGAGCACTAATTAGCTTGATTGTACCTGTTCAAAGTTTTGAAAGTATTTCTTACATGTGCTTTATGCCTTGCCAGAGCTCAAGCATCTCTAAGTACTTCCAGTCTCCTCATAAGTACACCTTTGTATTCTGCCTAATACATAAACATCACGACCCATGTCTGAGAATGTTGGGAATTTTATTAGCTTCATAAAGTTTTAGTTGCGGTCTAGTCCAGTGGGTCCAAAATAAATAAACATAGCGAGCAAAAGAGTAACAATTTTGTACCTATTTTTTCCCTCCCCTTGAGTGTTTCCCTCAGTACCGGTGAAGTACTTGGCCGGTGTGGTTTCCATGGCTTGCTATCAAAGTATCTGCAAGCAAGTAAGCAAAAGGCAGATGCAGAGGTGAAAGCTGGAAAAAGCAGCTGTAATGCAGCTATTCATACCTTTCACTGAGTTTCTCAGTCTCTTTCAGCCTTAAGGTCTAAGAAAAAAAATGTGAGTAATTGTGAATGATTTATGATAGCTACATTCCCTTGTAATGCTGCTCTTACCAAAGCTGCTTGGTTGAGAAAGCTTCCTCGGCCCTCCAAGGGAAGCACGTAAATGACCAGCACGGCTGGATGGAAAAATATCTTTTGTAGTAAGAGCTAAGTCTTGGACCACAAGCCTTGATTCTGCGATTACCCTTTCTCTGGCTCTGCATAGAGAGCTGACTGTTACTCCTCCCTTAGCACAGTGCTTGTTTTGCCTACGGAGTTCATCCCTGCAAAAGCTTTTTCTCTGCTATTATGCCACCACTGGCAGCTAAGGTGGAAGCTGGAGTACAGTAAAGAAGCTATCAACAGCACCAGCGTTTTTGACTGAGCGACATGTGAGTGCAGTCTTTGCTTCAAGAAATTATGCACCGACGATATTTTGGTCACCACTCTGTCAGCAAGGCCAACATGCTAATGGCATACAGGGCACGTGTAACAGAGGTTGTCTTTCAAGCCCTCCTTGTGGAAACATACTGCATTATCATGAGACAAGTCGAAGTACCATTAAGCCATCATAACACTTCTCAATGATTCTGTTGTGAGCCTTCAGCCTGTCAGAAAAATACAGCGGAGCAGACAGTTACAGCTAAGGGATCAGCAAGCTAAGGCTCACACTGGAATCAGAATAATGGCTTAGAGCAGTTACAAAGTTAAATATATGATTTTTTTCAAAACTGCTGCATGCATAGCAGAGCCAGAGATGCTTCTTTTGCAGAAAGACTTGTGAGGTAAAACTTTTTAAAGAGTGAGCCCCAAAGAGCCTTTTCCTTATTTATGTGTACTATACTCACTCTATTTCAAGGCGATAGGAAAATTATTTCTGGAATGTAGCAAATGGCATAATACATGTTACAGATCCCATTCTTAGTTTCCTATAAAGCTTGTAGTGCATTTGGGGGGGGAGGGGGAAGGTTAAAGGCAACTTTTATTGTTTAAGAATTGTTACAGAGGAAAAGATTAAGAGCCGAGAACCGTAGCTACAATTACAAACCAACTAAGACCATGATAATTTGTTCGTTGTTTGCTCAACTCACAATTACCTATCTGCAGAAATGTCAATTAGAGGTTGTTTGGAAATTTTCCAGCAAAATGAAATGTTTCTGAATCTCCCTTTTCCCCCCAGTTTAGAGTCCAAGATCCTAGGTTAAGAACATCTTGGAATGTTCTTCTGCAGACTCAAAGATGAATTGCTGCAAGGTATGGCCGGCAGTGGGAGCACACAAGAAGCCACCAGGTCTCCAAGGCTGGGGCAGATATAGCTACAGAGATGCCCAGGGATGTTTCATTTGAGCTGAGGAATGATGAGTCTCCTCAGCCTGCTCAGTGGTATAACTCTTCTGGAAAAGCTGGGTTGTACAGAAGTAGCCTATGGACCACCTCCAAGAGAGGGATGCACGGATGTGAATCCCAGGTGGAGAC
The DNA here is from genome assembly GCF_040807025.1 of Struthio camelus. NCBI lineage: Eukaryota > Metazoa > Chordata > Aves > Struthioniformes > Struthionidae > Struthio > Struthio camelus. Next base: position 39,036,798 of record NC_090945.1, read on the forward strand.
AGGTGCCTTCCTTCAGCACAGCGTAGGTGTTTGTTAGGCCTGAAATATGGTGCATCTGCTCACTACTCCATACTGGCTAATTTTACTGTCTCATGCTCATCCTGCTGCTTTCTGAGAGCCTCCCACTTGGGATCCCAGCTCCTCCCATGCATTGTAGGGCGATGCTAAACTAACTTCAGAGTTGTGCCAGCAGCACCCACAGTGCACAAGTATCGCCAGCCATGCTTAACCCACAGCCCTGGGAGCTTTTCCTGCCACCTGGTCCTGAGGCTGTGCTCTGCTCGCAGCCAAACTTGATGTCTGCAGGAGACAGAGGTGCCAAATAGCCACTTTCTGCGCTCTTCTTCCTGACACCCTGGTTTCCATGGAAAGGTGTGGGTGAGCTGGGACAGAGCAATGGTCTCAGTAGCTGGGTCCCAAGATATTCTTGCTCTGGAGTTGAGATATTGCCTACAGCTCCTCTGTGAATTGAGCCTTGCAAGCTAGTATCTGGTGTGGAGTGCCAGAATGGTGTGATGGGACTTAGCGTGCATAAGTTATTTCCATCAGGCCAGATTGTTCTGAATCTTTTTTTTTTTTTGCCTGTAGGCAGATGTGCGTGTGATATGTAGGTAAGGAGCCTTTTGCTCCTGGAAATCTCTGTGCGGTGGGAACTGTCACAGTCCTGACTTCCCAGGAGGCGGGCAGTGAGTATACGCCCTCCCCATCCTTCTTTGGGCACAGGCTTCCCCAAAGCATGTAGGTGAACTCATTGCACCCCTCTTAGTTCAACTGAGAGTGGCCAAAGGAGAGGGCAGATGTCCCAGGTTTCAGGGCAGGCCCTTCCTCTCTGCCCAAGGCTCAGCTGTGCCTCCTCAGCTGCAGTCCAGGCCAGGTGTTGGTGCAGGTCAGCAAGGCTCTAGGTGAAGGCTCCAAGCTAGCTCATAATCAATAATAAAACGTTCTGTATCTCTCTGTATCTCTCTTTTTTTTTCTTTCCCTTTTTTTTAATGCAAGTGCAAAAGCCCAAAATGACTAATGTTTCTTCCAAGGCAACGACCACAAAACAGAGAATCAAACCCACAGAAATGCTTTCTTTTAAAAATTACTCACATTTCATCAAACATTGCTTATACCAAGGTGACATGGCCAAACCCACTGATGGTTCAGCTATGTGGCCTAAGAAATGCAATTGCATTAACAAAGCTCTCAGATGTAGAGCAGCACTTTTCATCTTTGTTAAAATACCACATTGCTACTCCATTCCTAGCCTGTCAGCATCCTTTGCGACTGGCCTTTCTGCCTGCCCCACTGGAAATCAGGCACGTGTTGCCAAGCTCCTTAAAGCCATATGAGAGGAACAGCTAAATATTCACCTCAGAATGCCTTAGAGATGTGGGGAGAAGTGCTTTTTTGCTCTTCCCTTTTCAGAAACCTAACAAAATCTTGCTATTGTGTAAGCTACTTTTTTCTTTCATTAGTAGTGAAGTATTTCATTTCATCTTACACAGCGACAGTTGTAGGCGGATGCCCAACACTTACACTCTCAAAAAGGGAAAATAATGCAAAGAGAAGATGTCCCGGAGGAAGATCATGCTCTACCCCAGCTGCTCACACATGCAAACAGAGATTTTTGAAGAACAGCAGTCACTGAGAACATGCCTGCAATCGGTGCCCTCGGAAACACCCCTCTTTGCCTTAGGTGTATTGAGAAACCTTAACTCCTGTCAATGTAAGGGTAGTTAGGGACCTAACTGTTCTTGAACGCTGGCGTTTCTGGGACACATACTCACCTGAGTGAGTACACTGAGGGCCAGTGGTGTGGCACGTGGGTGTGATGCTCTTGGGGCTGGGACATGTGCACCCACATGGGGAAATAAGGTTTCAAGAGAAGGGCCAGATGCTTTCGTCCTGTCCCGATTTGAGCTAAGCAGGCTCTGACCGATGAAGAGGGGCTTGCTTAGAAACTCAGCAGGATGTGGCTAGCAGTTTTGTTGTTCTGCTTTTGGCAGGTTAGCAAATAACAGCCTCAGTAGTACAGTAGAAATATTTTAGAGCGTAGCGATCATGTGACAGGTGGGAAAGGTAACATCTAGTCTATTAACAACTGCTGCAAGGCTTGAACAAAAATAATTGCTGCCACAAAACTCAGCCAGTGCTTAAAATCCTAGAGATAAGCGGAGATCACTAGGGGCTGTGTGACATAGGATCTGTGCCATGAGGATCAGAAAGCATCTAGGGAGAAGCAGGAAACATTTGAGACATTTGGCATCGCACGTCAGGTCATCCATCAGGATGTGCCAATGGTGAGAGGCTGGAACCGAAACTGGGTGCATGGGTTAGTGCAGACCCCAGGGTCAATGCAGGCCTGAGGCTGCCTGTGGAGAAAAAAAAAAGGTGCCATTTATCACATAAGAAAAATGTCAAAACACTTTCATTTCTGGACTATTTAAATTTGTATTAAGTGAGCGACTAAAATTGAAAATTTAAATCGAATATTTAAATTTGTATTAAGTGAGCAACTAAAAAATAGAAAAAAATAGATTCGAAAGGACATCTGGAGATCATCTGGTCCAACCCCATGCTCAGAGCAGGGCTAACTTCAAAGTGAGCTCAGGTTACTCAAGACCTTAGCCAGTAAAGTTTTGAAAATCTCCAAGAATGGAGTACCTGGAGCCTCTCTGGACAAACTGCTCTGGTGCTTAAGCACTCTCAAGTGAAGATTTTTTTTTTCCTTCCTTCTTTCAAGAGATGGGTAAGAAAAGTTCTATTTCCCAATTCCCAGATATGAGTTGGACAGTTCACTGTTTAAGCCTGTTAAAATACAGACAGCTGTGCACATGCCTGGAGACGAGATATTTTACTTTCCAGAGCTTGTTCTGCAATAACGTTGAGCAATACCTAACACAGACTGAAAGCAGTCTCTGTGCTGATTTTTTTTTAACACTTGGCGCAATTTTTCTTTCTGATGATTGCTGCTTTATGATCATTCAATCACAAGACTTACTAGCTTTAAGGGTTAGGGTTTGGGGGTTGGTTGTTTTTTTTTTGAATGTGATATTTGGTTAGAAAACCTACCTGATTTTTCTTTGAACACTGTAAATGGGGGGAAAAAATCTCCTTCCCCAAGGCTTGACTACACATTCCCTCTGACACATGCAGACTTCTGAATAAATTCTTCTAGCAGGCCTACATGCAGTATGCAGTGTGAGGTAATATAGGGGACGGGAGATAACTCTTAGAGATAAAGTAGGATGAGACAGTATTTTACTAGTTTGTAGTAACTGTTACTGGCACTTTGGGTCAACTTGGCTTTAATATACTAAACAGAAATTACAGGATAGAAAATAGCAGGGTTTCATAAGGCTAGGATGAAGCGAGACTATCTGTGCACAAAATATTAGTGGAAAGAGTATGAGTGTCAATAACCAGTCAACATATTTTTCAATCTTTTTTATCTTTTAGAGTAAGAGCAGATGGGTCTGATCATATCCACTTGCCTTTTATAGGGTAAGATACTAGATATTGTTGGTGAGGATGATAAAAGAGGGGTCTGCCCCCTGGATGCTGTTGCTCTGTTCTGGTACCTCTGCTCTTCCAGAAATTCTCTCTGCGGATGCTTCTTGGAATTTAGATGTTGAATTTAGATGTTGGTAGCATTTATGCCCTGGTAAATAATTTTCCTGCTTGTATTTTCTGAAATAATGTTTATCTTGATTTTAAGTATCTATCTATCTTCTGTCTTATTTTTACGTTTCTTTTCATCTCCAATCTGTAATTACACCATCATCATTTGCCTCTGTTTCATATGACCATAGCATTTGGATCTGCCATGCTGTGTGTGTACTGCATATTTAATCTTTATAAGGATAAAGCTTGTGAATGAAACTCTTTTCCTCTGTCATTGTGCAAATCTAGTCTCGCTGGGACATGTTTCTTGAATTCTTGTGATTTTCCAGGAAATGTCTGGAGGTCAGCACCTGCTTTCCTCAAAGAAAAGTACAAGTAAAAGTTCTTTAAAGCTCTTCTTCTTTCTTTAAATCTTCTACAGTACAAAATATTTTCTATTGTAAACAGACTTCGAAGTATATTTGCATGGCAGTTTTATCCTTCTCCTGTAGTTTTCATCAGCTTTTCAAGGAGAATTTTTATGATATAGTCATGGATAGCATATAATCTGAGATCTATATATTGCTTTGTTTCTGGTTCGTAAGGGTACAGTGAGCATCACTTAAAGGTCTACAAGTATAAAGTCTCCTTCATTTAAATAGAAAGCAATCATGCTAATCCACTGACAAACAGCATCAATGCCTGTTTCTGTGGCCATCAGTAATTAGCAAGTTTCTGGATTCTAGTTAGGCTGCAGCAGCCTGGGGGAAAGGAAAGCTTCCTGTGTCTTTTCATTGGCCTTTCATCACCAGCTTTGAATGTGTTACTTTCTGGTTATGAATTTTGTTATGTAAAAAGCTGCCAGATATTTTGGGACTTGCTGGTGATTTATGTTTTCTAAAAAATGAAGAACTTTCAGTCAGCTTGGTTGTTTGGGTGTGGAGGAGCTAATGTAGCAGAGATGGCACTGATTTGGGAAAAAATAGATGACTGAGAGAGATATAGATGGCATATGAAGGGGACAAGCTACTGGCACAGTACTGTGATATTATGGATTGCTATATAAAATAGCAGATGTGGAGAAGTGGGATGCCAAAAAGGCCAACAAGATCTCAGTGGGAAGCTTTTGGCATGTCAACATTAATGATCTAGGAAGACACCATGAGAAAGGAGAATTTTTTCCAGGAATCAGAAACCAGAGATGTGGTTGCTGAAAGCAAGAATTCCAGGAGAGGGAAAGGGGAAAGAACATGTCAGATAAAGAATTACAATGCAATTCTGGAAAGTTTAAGCCTTAAAACATTCGAATAAGGGCATTCCAGTTTACAAGTCATTATGTTAAGGACAGTAACCTAACCAAGCGAATCTTGAATAAATGGGAAGTAATCATATCATTCCACTACATGCACCATTACTATTGTTAGCACTTAATAGTATTCCTTTGAGCAAGGAATGGGTCAGCAAGTCACTCGCAAGGACCTGGCTTGCCTAACTTACAGGAGTTAGGCAGGTATCTCAGCCATTAGTATGAAATTGCAGTAGCCCTTATATTTTGCAGGCAATGACATAAAGGCATGGCTAGGATAAGGAGGATGTCTTCCACAGTAATAGGCCACTAAATGGACACCTTATTCATAATTCTCACTAATATGTTGAAGTACCATAGGCATATTTTTGCTGGGATAACCATGCTATCCCCATTACATTTTGAAATCCGACTTCTTTCTGGAGTGAAAGTCTAGTTATTATTGGGTGTGTTTCTAATGTATTTAAGCCAGTCACTTTTCCCACACTCTAATATTGCAGCTCAACATTTTTGGTAGTAGCCAGTCAGATGTGTTATAATTATGAATCAGACATTGGTTTTAAGGCTTGCAGACCTCTCTCATAGAGCTTTCATTTCCCCAGCCATTTGCAATATTCATACATCTGTCACATTCACAAAGTATCTAGACAGGGTACCCCCAACTACCAAGGTCGTGCCAGCCACAGTACTGTATTATGTCTGCGGATTGTACCTAATTAAGCACTAAGTAGTATTTGACAAGTAACTAGCACATGATCCAAGTCTTTGCTATTTATCAGGGGTAAGAGTGGTTTGTGGTCAGTCAAAAGTTTAAATGACTCTCTGGAAGAGCTATTTTATACATTTTTCAGATGCTTCTTTTACAGTGAGGCACTCCTCAGTCTGCTGAGAGTGATTCATATCATCGGTAAATGTCCAGGAGCAGTAGGTAGCAGTCCCACCAGTCTGACCCGGTTGCAATAATTCAGTAATCTACAACACAGTTATGGCATTTGGCTATGAGCGGTTACAGGAAGGGAGCACTGGTGTGCTTCAGGTAGAGCTTCCATTCTTTTCAATACATATTCTCATATTATGATCAAATATCAGGTGCTTTCGTTTTCCAGGAGTTCATTCCAAGGCATATTATTGCAATTCATAACCCAGCATTCATTTCACTCTAACATAGATTCAGAAGTTTGCATTAATTTATTACTTTCTTACTCAAACTAACTTCTCTGAACCTACTCTTATGCCTAGATTTTGTGCATGGTGTCCCGGTAGTTCAGCTAGTTTTGATGTAGCCCAGTGCTTATTGCACTTTAGTCCTGAATACGGAGAGTCTCTAGAAATCTAGACAGGCTTTTATCATGTTTCTCTTCTTAATGGCAATATCCCAGGACATTGTCTATACAGCAGCTATCCCTTTCCAGGTGCTGCAGTAGCCTTGTCATTTCCTTTGGAATATATTAGGTGCGGTAGCGATGCCAAAAGGAAGTCTGCGGAAAGATTACCATCCAAAAGGCATAATAAAAGTAGTTAACTTGGCGCCATCTGGGTGTAGAAGAATCTGCCAAAAACCATTTGCGGCATCTAAAAGGGAAAAAGACTTGGGCATTCTTCTTGGAAAGATGTCATCTACTGTGGATAGGACAGCGCTTCTCTCAACTACTTCGTTTAGTTGATTTAGGTCAAAGTATTTGCTGACTCGTCCATTTTTGTTAAGGCCTTATAACCACTAGTAAACACCATTCAGCGAGTTTGGCTATTTCTTCTGTAACACTGGCAGCATTTGGACTGTCTGTTCCTTCTCTTCATTTAGGAAACACTGAACTGAAATTGTTGTTACTCTCTGGACACTGTAAGTAACTGTGTTGCATTATATTAGTTGGGAGTTCAGCTTAACGATCCTATGGTCCCCCAGTGTGTTTGGGTTGATTTCCTTTGGCTGCTGCAGAAATGCCATTGCTGCATCTTACTGTGTTGTTAACATTTGAACCCTGGGGAACAAACACAGCACCTTAAGCGTCCTGTAACATTACAGATTACTATAGCTCTTAATGGCATTTAAGTTCATCTATGACTCTAAGTGGCTCTAGTCACTTGCTATTTAATTTTAACCAGTACTTTCCCACTTCTCATTTCTCAATGCTACTCCTTTGCCTCCTCTGAGGGACTTGCTTCTTGCTTCTTCTCTGCCTTCAGACCGAGAAGACAGCTTTCTACTTATTTACTGTCTTGCTCCAACATCTAAGAGTATGAGAGGACCTTATTCAGCTTTCGTTACCCAAAGTAGTTCCTTCTTCATGATCATCACTCGCTAGGGTGAACACCACCAGTACTGGTCCCTAGGCCTCTACTGACTGCAGCTCTGTTATACCTTCCACCTTCACTCCATTTTCCTTTTTTCCCAAAGAAACGATCCTCTCCCTCCCATCATTCTCCGTGGGAAAGAATTAATTTGTGTTGCAAAAAATTACTGCAAAATTTCTACTGTTTCCGCCTGTCGATTCCTGCCCCATCAGCCCACCTACCAGCTATTGTAGAGGGTATACAGCAACATCTGTAGCCAGATGACTTCTTGTGCAGGTAAATACTCCTCATTCTTTGTCCCAGTTTAGCAGCTGAGAACACTTAAACAACAGCAGCAATAAAAGGGCTATGACTATAAGATTTACTCTTCACAGAAGGATGGATAAGTCATAAGTATGTACACTTTTAGCTAGGACTTTATAACCAATAGTATCAAAGTGTAGGGTTTTCAGAAAAGACTATTGATATTGGTTGCCCTGCATTTTGCTTGGCTAAGGCAAAGGGTCTAGTTTTAAGAAATCATCATGCCTCTTAAAAAAAAAATCAGGCCTCACACTTATTTTAAAAGCACTTAGAATTGAAATTCATTCAAGAAAATCTTAAGCTAGTGACAAAAGGCATGACAACCTCATTTGATCCTCAAAACTGACATTTTCTTATAGCTTCAAGTTACAGTCCCACAGCCTGCAGACTTTCTTCATATCCATCTGCTACATACTTTCAGTGAGACTACGCAGATGAATAAGGAAAGTGGGATTTGACCATATGTATGCACGTGTATGTTCCTGTCTGTATGTACAAAACGATCACTGGCCGATTTACATGGGCCAGTATATACACGTATATTGTTGTTAATTCTGCTTGTGTGAACTTACAAACTGAGATGCTTTTGTTGCTGGAACCAAAAGGGAGAAAGATGAAATTGCTGTAGCAAAGTAGAAAATGTAAGCACCGTCTTTCCGTACATCTGGGCTATGTTTTCATTTCGTGCTTACAGATTCATGCAGTAAATCCCCTGTACACAGGATATGGAAATTTCCCTCCCAAAGTAATACACATAGGAATACAATACTAGAAAACACCAAGGAAGCTAAGGGCTCTTAGCTAGGACACACTGAGAGGTTTTCTTCATTTTCTTTCCTTTTAGATAGCATTCCTGAAACTCATGTCCTTCACAGGTCTCAGGACTCTGCACAGCACAATAAGCAACTCTGAGAGCAGTGTGCTGTAAGTAATTTAATATAAAAGCTACTTTAGAAGTGCATACTTTTCATGTTTTATACCTTTCCAAAAACATCAGTCATTCATTTCTAACTATTTGCCTGTTCTGCACAATTAAAATTACAAATGAAATGAACAGAAAGGAATGAATACTTCTCTTTCTTTCTTTCCTTTTTTCTTTCTTTCTTTTTTCTTTTTCTTTCTCTTTTTCTTTCTCTTTCTTTCTTTTTCTTTCTTTCTCTCTTCTCCTTCTCTTCCTTGGTCTCTTGCTTTGTCTATCTTTCTTTTTCTTCCTTTCCCTTTCCCTTTCCCTTTAATCTTCCCTTTCCCTTTTCCCTTTCCTTTTTCCTTTTGCTTTTGCTTTTCTGAATAATTTCTGTATTTTTACTCCATCTCTTCCAAGACCCTTATGCTTTCAAGTGTGCCTTAGTAAGTGGTAGCTAAGCCAAGTCCCACTCCTCTGCTTATGCTGTGAGCTGAATCCATGCATGTGGACAGACAGCTCATGCTCTGGCCAACATGTGGTCACTTGATCATCAGTCTGAGTCCTCTAAAACACATGGATGTTAGACACGCAGGATAACTTGAGTTGTCATTTGAGATTATGAAAAGCCTGGCCTGGCTTTTCATGGCAAAGAGCTGTGGGGAAGGGCATCTCTGCACTGGAAATCCCCACAAGAAGTCCTCCCAGTGTTGTCCTCTCTGCGTGGGCACCTCTGACACCTTCTGCCCCCGAGTCCCACAGGCTCTGCCCCTCCTCAGCCCTGTCCCTCAGGCCAGGTCATACTACCTTCCTGTTAGCATTACCCCACTACAGCTTGCTAGCAAGGGTTTGGCAGCAGATAAAGCTGGCTGCCCCACATCAACAGCTATACTGATAGATCTACACGGTGAGATGTGAACTGCTTTCTTAATGAAGTAGTTCTAGGAAAAAAGCTTCATAAAATGATAAAACCTCAGACATGTAAGGGTCTGACTTAGAGCAGTTAGACACGGGAATGACTAAAAAGGATCATTAGACACCACACAATATGCTTTTATTTTAACTGAACTACTGAGAGTTAAAGATAAATCTTCAAATGTATGGGAGAATTTCGTGGTAGAGTTTAGTTGCATTGTTACTTTTCACATCAACAACATACAGTGTGTTGTTCTCAGAAACCTTCTGGAAATAGGGCTTGAAATTAGTTTGCTCTCTGATCCTCACTGATTAGTATTTATGACCCAAATGAGGGGTGCTTTTAAAACAAAGCTCAGAGGTCTCTTTTTGTCACAATGACAGTTAAACTTAATATTGATAGTTGTCTAGGAATTTGTATTTGCCATATGTTTTTCTCTTTAGCAGTAATGTTAAAGTTTTGAGGGGGGGTCACTGAATTTGGCACACATGCGTTTTCACTTGATTATGTCTTTGTCTATTACTGGTTAGTAAATGCTTCTAAAGCCTAAAATAATATAAAGCGGTACATGTTGGTTCAGCTATATGTCTTGAAATTCTTGAAACAAAAATAATGATAATAACCAATAAATCCTTTTTTCATTATGCTTTTCTAGTTTAATGACTGGCTTTGCATGGAATCATTAGCTAGTCCTCCTTTCTGCTGGTAAAGAGAGGAGCAACTTCAGTAAAAGTCCCATGCAATTTGACATTTTCACCAAGAGGTGGTGCTAACAATTGCCACATTCAAAATGAAATCCTTGTAAAATCTCTATAATCTATTTGCAACTAAATTAAAGGTTTTATGTGGGTATGTGTGCTTATGTAGTAGTAGAATGTCCTTCTATTTATGAGCTGTGTAATTGTATGTTTAGTCCTTTTTAAGCGTAGGAAAGCCACACTATAATGTGTAATTATAACCTTGGTAAGTGTAACACCATTAAAGTTAGGATAAGTAGGGTATACAGCAGAGCAATGATAGGGTGATGACAGAGTGACATGCTATAACCAATACAGTATAATAAGAAGAATTTTGTTTTTCCTTCTGTTAAAAACACTGTTCTCTATACCCGTTACCTTTCAGTTCCCAAGTAGAAGGGAAATCATGCTAAGCCGCAGAAAAGTATTTGTTATATCTGTGTCAGTGACATTTACTGGATATTTACTCAGATTCTTTTAATGAACTAGAGGCATCAGGGCATTGCAAAGGGGTCAGATCCTCAATAAATCCATGTAGCTCTCGAGGGTGGTGACATCATCCAGCACCACGGGAACTCTTGCCCGGGGTACTCTCCCCTAGGTTCCTAGTCCAAAACAAGTCCTCCTTCGAGCACCAGCCTCAGCTCTCCCTTGCCTCAATAGGCAGGAGGACACCATGAGCGTGAGGGCTAGGCTTCTAAAGGAGGTCCCTCACATGAGGAAAAAGCCTTTTTTGTAAGCCAGTCCTGGGACTCACTGAGGGCTTGCAGATAATTTAGCCTCTCATCTGTTTTCCCAAAACCAAGGCAAATTAAATACTAGTTACTTACCAGCCATGTGAATGGGGATGCCACTTTGGTCAACACAGTGAGGGCCCGGGAGTCCCTCTGGTTTCCCGCTCAGTTGGACGGGCGTCTGCACTGTCTAGGCTCAGGGAGCGGTGTGGGGCTGCTTGTCCTGGAGATTTCCCTTCGAAGGTTTCTGCAGGTAAAAACAACAGCAGTTTTGTCATGAAAAGCAACCTCGGGGAACGTAAACTCTACCCAGCGTCTTTAATATCTCTGCCAGTGGTGGGTCACTGGCTTCTCTCAGTCCCGGGGAGTTTCCGCTGCTCTGATACCTGTGGAAAGCCTGCTGCTCAAGTCAGAGGTGAGTAGCAACTAGCGTAACTCAGGAAAGTCAAAATCTGTATGTATGGATCTGGATGTATGACATAAACTGCACTACAAATTGTATTAAGCACTTTGAAAAATGCTGCCATAGAGCTCTGTACAGCCTTTTAGCAAATAAATCCCAGGCTTGCAAGCACTTTTATAGACAATTGTAGAACAGTGCTTTAAAATGGTCCTGATGGCATTTTTGACAGAGGCAGGTCCCAGGGCTTGATCTGGGTAGCTGGTCCAGTGTGCTATTGTTGCTTTGACAGGAATATATTACTAATCTGAAAGCTGTTGACAGTGTTCTCAGTGATACTTTTTTTCCATGTTTGTGTTTTGTATTATCTGGCTGAGTTAGCCTGTATCCTGTAAACTTTCTTATTGTGCTTCGTACTCATTGCAATGACATCTACTGTGGAGGGGAGAGAGAAAGCTTATTAACCGCAGGCTCGCCTCCTGCTGACTGCAGTCGGAGACGGTCTATGACAACGCTTCCAGCAGATGTTTCTGCTTTATAGATCAATGGAAACTTTACAGAGATATTTCCCTCTTCAATCCAAAAGCACATGCCAGCAAGTCTGAGATCCTGTAACTTTGTACTGGACACCAGGAATTTTATTTGGTTTATTATATTTTTTATACACACACAAACTAGCTACCAGGAAGTTATCTTAAACACTGCTTTTTAATAGCACCTTTTACAGGAATAAGACTGCTGTCCAAGTAGGGACAGCAGTCATGCTCCCTTTGTGCGTGCATGAAGCATCAGTGTAGGCTACAGCCCAACAGACATGGGCACACGCAATACACAAACCGTCAGCCCTGAGCTTGGGGTGGTATTTTCTGGTTACGAGTCTGTGTGGAGTCTGTGGAACAAATCCTTATTTCAAAGGATAAAAGGGAGATGTGCTGCTAAGTCCAAACAAATGAGGAAAAAATGCATGTTTCTTTCTCTAAATTATTTATTTGCTTTCTTAAGGGGGAGGTGACTGGGGAAGAAGGGATATGGAGAGGACAGGAAAGGGAAGATAGTGTCTGTGTCCCCTCATTACTCCAGAGGGATGGAAACACAAGATCCCTTCCTTGGGATGGCAATCCCGTGTGCCACAGCTTCAGGTGTGCTTGCTTCCACGCTACAAATTTCCTCTCAAAACTACTGCAGTCAGGAAATAAATGTTTTAACTATTTTGACCAAAAAAGCTCAACTGTGATTTCATCTCACCCATGCAAAACAGTACAACTCTCCAGAACTTCTTTCTCTCTCGTACTTGGCTGTTTGTGTGAAGAAAAATAGACAGCTGTACCTTCAGGAGCTGCTTCAGCTATGTATGTGTATGTTGCAGGAGTACGGGTGTTTGTGGCAAACAGACTTTCATAGATCCCAATCTTTTGTGATAGAGACAGTGGTGCCTTTTGGCTATAGCAAGTGTCTGCAGGAAACTTCAGAGACGCATCTCTCTGATATAAAGCTTTACAACAACTGTCCTCTCCTGTCATGGAAGATGTAAGTTAGTGGGAGTATTTTTTTGTACCAACAAGTAACAAAATCGACTTCTAGTGATTGTGTCCCATAAAAGAGCTGGAAACTTTCCCACAGTTGGATCAGGCCAGCTCTGGAGATACAGTCTTTTTATGTTTAGGGGTCTACATATTTGGTGGGATATTTGTATGAAGAAACAGCTGCTATGTTTCTGGGCACCATCTCTTTTTAAAGGCCATCTCTCTTCTAATGTACTGCAGCCTTCGCCCTTCAGGAGAATGCTGAGAAGCAAATAGACCCCAGAGGTATGTGCGTTAAATATGCAATAATCAAGGTGTCTTATGATTCAGCTGGCCTTTCTGTGTTCATCAGAAAGCCCTTGAGGCAAGGAAGTTTGAAGAGAGGCTAACTTCTTTTAGTGCCTGGCTTTTAAATGCCCAGCGTTGTGTAAAACAGCAGTTAGCCCAACTAGGTTATGCCCGAGACTTGTAAATGCAAAGTTCTCTACCTTGTCTTTTCTGTAGCTCAGCTTCGTTACACTAATGGCATTTAACAAACAGCATTAAGATAATAAAAGATGCAAAATACTTATAAATTGCTTATTGATCAAGATTACCATTATCATACAATTTACTTCTGAGGTGCCTCACATTTTTAGCTGGTTACTTCTCTCTTCAGAAAGCACCATGGTCACTAGAGAGTAGCAAAACCATTTAGTTCTGGCTGGTTTGTGTTGGGAAGAGCTCTGCTTCCGTCTGCTGCACATACCTGTTTGGTCAAAAATGCCATAGGCACATCTACCTTTCCTCTGCCTGGGGTCTGGACAAGTTGCTTGTTCTTCTGTAGTCCTCATCTAGCTGAGATGATTATTTCCCACCTGCAGAACTGCCTCCTGTTTCCTGTACAGACAGAGACATACAGCATCACTTCCATCACATAAGAGCAGTTTTCAGACTCCCCCATCATGTTTTATATTTGGTTTCACCTTAAATTTTTTTTTAGGCGCTGGCAAATCTCTAATGCCTCTGAGCTCACTTTCTAATCGCGTAGGCATTCTTGATTTCTCATTTCTTTTCAATAAAATGTCTACAGCTGACAGCCCATATGTGCCTCTCAGCATTCTAAAATTTAGAAGTACTAAATATAGATCTGATTATGTCTCTCCCTCCTTTTTCAGTAGGCACTTCGTTATATTGATGGCATCACTCACCCATTGCATTGATATGAAAGGGACTTGCGGCTATGTGTCTGAAACTTCACTGCAAACTTTAAAACTCAAGATCACCTGTGCGGTCCGTGGTCACATACTCCTATGTTAAGTGTGCCATTTTTAGTACAAATAGATTTAAGATCCCTCAATAAGTGGTCCTGTCTCTCCAGGAAATGAGGGCTGTTGAACCACATGAGGAGGTACGCAATCCCCACATGACTCCATGCAAGGAGATGGGGTCGGGCTCTTGTTCTGCGGGTGCAATGCTGGGAATGGGCACCCAATGCGGGGGCCTTGGTGAGAGAAACAAGACAAGTCCTATGGCCCCATGAAAATCTGCAACAAAAGAGCATCCCAAAGATTTCTGAATGGAGGCTGGGACAATCTCCCGTCCCTGCTTTACTGAGGGAGGAGAGGGCAATTTTCCACTCTCTTGTTAGCCTTGGCCTTAATTTTAACCTGTGTGAAAGGAGGTAGCTGTTTCCTAAATGTTGTCCTTCACTGGACACCACTGCAATATAACCTACCTCTGGACTTTGCTCTGTTGCATTTCTGTCTGTTGCCTCAGCAGCTATATTTCTGATCGCCATCTCTCTTCTAGGTTTTTATTTGATTCACAGATACTCTCTCTGTAAAGAATACTACAAAATCTCAGCTGTTCCCAGTGCAGGTTTGTAGTTCTTCTTTTAGCAACGGCAATAGGTGGCTTAGTGTACGATTCAGCTAGTGTGAGCCTCCAGTAAATGACGTGAAACCTTTGACATTCAAGTACTGTAGTCAAAACCTCATTCTCTGTTGCAACACATTGACGTTTTTATTAGCATCTGTGAGACGTAAACCACTGCTCTTAAGAGGACCTCGCCAACAGCCAACATGGAAGAGTCCACAAACTACTGAGTTTTACGCTCACTGTCTTAGTACCTCAGGACTTAACTTCTTCAGTTCAATCCTTTAGTTAACTCCCTCAGACCTTTTAGTGAGACCAACATCTTATGTTCATATGTCATACCTGCAGAGGCACACTTTCAGGCTCCCTAATTTTGGATGCTTTAATTTCAAGCAGCGGGATTAAGCACAAATTTCCTTTTCTCATTCACTACTTTGAGGGATCTTTGTCCTTTTTGTACCCATCTCCCCACTGCTGGAGTACCTATAGTGGTGGTGGGCTCCGTCCTGGTATCTGCACATCTTGCTGTGTTCATTTTTCTTCTAGGTGAGTTATTTCTATTACATAAAATGTAGCCTTTTTTCAGCTTTAAGCCAATGCTCTGGTTCTTTTTGGTCTTGCGCAGAGCCTCTGGCCATGCTCTTCTGCTATATTCTTTCTGATCAGAAGATCACTGTCGAAACTGTAATGCATTCATTCATCAAAGCCACCGGACTTCCAATCCCCATGAAGAAAAGGTGCCTCCTCCTTTGTTAAATGAGTACAAATGTATGCTCTATTTGTGTAATGGTATCTGCCAAATCCTTGTATCAAGCACAGTAAAAACATTTGGCATCAACCACCTCCCCAAAGACTTCTCCCCTCAGAGGGGAAATTCCATTTTTCAGTGTTACATTCTTTCAGTAATGTGCATAAATTAAGCTTTTCAAGGTTTGGCTGTGTTTTTTCCCCTCTGCAATGGCTATGCGCTCACTGTTGCTTTGGGTCTGTCTATGATCCCTTGCTTCTCATTGACTTGGTAAGACCTGAGTTTTAGCCATTAACACCATACTTCCTGCGGTTTTCCTTCAATGTCAGCATTACTGTTTTTGGCACTCGTCTAGTGCTTGCGCACTCCCATGAAAGCTTATGATGGATCTGGCCTCTTCTTCTAAATGCCAGCTGGCCACTTGGTTTCTGTTATTTGCCATAACAAGGGTGGCTCTCTACAGTTTCTGCTGGATTGAGGCTCTGTATGCCTCTTCACGCTGAATGTCTTCAAACAGAGATAAGGGACCTCTGGGGTAGCTGGATTGTCATGAGCTTCAGTCCCGGTGGATGGTGGGATCTCCACACATGCTGCGCTAGGACTCCAGTCACAATCCCACAGCTTATCAGAGACTCAGGCACCTGGAAATACACAAGGCTTTATTTGGCTTTGGATTATTCACAAATTCCTCTCCATTTTTAACTTCCTTTTCTATTCTCTTTTAAAGAAACCATGTCACTCATAGTTTGCTGCAGCATAGCTTCTTAGCTGGCTTTCTCTGCTTCAGCTAAACAAAAATTGTTAGTGCCCTCAGGACCGGCTATGGTGAGAAAAAATGCTGCTGTCTGACAGACTTCCTCTTTGTAAATGCTATTGTTTGCAACTACGGAGTAGCATACTGGATAAACCTTCTCCTGTTGCCCCCTCACATTTCTGAAGTGTTTTGACTCTGTTGGCACCTTCCAGCTGCCCTTCTCTGGGTCTGTGTTTTTGTGCCAGGTGTTACTCAGAAATCACGCAGCACCAGAGAGTCAGAATGAGCCTCTGCATTTTGACTGGTCGGGGTGCCATGACATGAGCTGCTGCTCAGGGAAAGTGGCCCACCCCACCTGGTTCAGAAAACCTGAGCCTGCCCAGGAGGCTGCTTCACACTCGTACCTCCCCCACCATCCCACGTAGCCACTTTTGACCACTTCACACGGTCTTGACCTTGTGTGATACACTCAGTGGGAAATGGGAGAACAAAGCACTCTGCTTATTCACTCCTGTAACGTGCAAAGCAGAGAAGATGAAAGCTCCCCTTACAGCCTCTCTTGCACGCATCTTAACTTAGACATGGACGGACATATGCCAAGTTCAAAATGGCATTACAGGCTTCAAGCCCATGCCAGCATAGATGGCTTAGTGCTTTACTGCAGCTGTTACCAGGGATGATGCTGTGATTGTGCATCCTTTCTGCAGCAGGGTAAGTACCTGCCACCAACTCATTTCAGACAGGGCAGCTAACTGGAAAGCAATAACTCTACTGGGCAGGACTGACAGCGACAGCATGCGCAGAGTGCCAGACTACTCACATCTCATTGCCCTCTCCACAGGAAAAGACCATTATTTTCTCGTGTGTGTTCCATGTATACATGAGTGCTCCTATTGTCCTGTGCTGTTCTTGTCATGGCAGCAAACTTATGGCTCTGGTGAGTATTAGGGGTGAGAGGGGAAGGATGACGTTGGTATGCGGCACTGGCTAGTGGCTTATCTGGCTTATCGGGTGGGTGGGCCCAGAAATAGGCAAGCTCTGGCCTCTTGGTGCTCAGCAATTGATTAGGGAAGTTCACCGATGTGAGAAAGGCAGATTCCCTGGGAACGCGGGAAACTGCAGAGGTTAGACAATACCGGAAAACTGCTGGATAGGCAAACTTGACTCCAAGAGAGGATGCAGGGGTCCTGTGCTGGTTAGCTGGTCGTATCTGGAAGGGAGAGAGAGAAAGAGAGCTGCCCACATTTGAGAAAGAAAATTATGGATTTTGGTACAGCACTGAATATCTTTGATCAGGATTCTGCTTCTGGCCCTTTCACTGGCTAGCTGTTCAGCTTTGGATAGGATACTTCCTTTTCCATGCCTCTGCTGCCTTATCTGTATAACAATCAATGCACACCCATCTTGTAATGTGCTTTTGAGACTCGCTGGCAAAGCAGCTGTGGAACTGCAGTCAACCAGTGCTGAGACAGAAATGGCTGTGCTGTTGTTGCTGAAGCCTGGAGCTTCTTAAAAGCCTGAGCTCACTGAAGCAGTAGTTAGAAAACAGGAGAAATAACTGGGTCGGGAGCTATATTTATGAATGACAGCAGGGTCATATTACTCACGGTGAATAATTTATCTGACAAAGACATATAGTTTGCATATTTTTCTTAAAACAAATGTACTTGCAAATATTGCAGTCTGCTGAATAATTTGAGAGATGAGTCAATAGGATTTGGTTAAGATCCAACAACTTCTTGAATGATCGAATTACTTATTCCCAGATACTTATTTGAACAGCACCAGCTGCAATGCTCATATGTCCTCACTCACTTCAACAGAAAGTTCCCTTCATTAAGCGGATTTAAGAACTGGCTTAACAAGGTCTGCAGAAATCTGCCTTTCACAGATCATGGGCTATTTAGCTGCTATCACGGACGGTACCACATCAAGTTTTGCCTTTTGCAGTAAAGCTTGCTTTGAAGAATGAGAGCTTGTGGTAGAACATTGCTTTTTGTTCTAGAGAACTGAGTGACTGTTGGATGGGTCTTTGTGCAATGTTCAGACTGAAGCATTGTGCAGTAACATTTGCTCATGTGGACATTTCTGCTCAGAATGGACCTCGATGAACAGCACAACAACTAACCTTCTTGGGGCATTATTTTTAACTTAACTTACCACCCTTGAAAAGTTTCAGACCCTGTGTTTGTTGGTTCCTGGATCCTTACTGCCTTCTAGTTAAATAAACCTTTGTGGCATGAATAGTGCTCAATAGCATCTGTTTGAATGAAGAGCCTTAATAATTTCTGAATGTTATTTTTTCATTTAAAAAGTCACAAAAAGCTAATGTATTTCATGGGGATGATGAGAACCGCTGCACTCTATCAGGTCATCTCTTTCACAATTTGATTTCACAAGACAAAATGGTTCAGTGCAATGAATGGCCATCTGGTTTGTATAGGATGTGGTGAAAGTAGCTCAGAAAAGAGCGTAGTCACACTGGGCCAGCCCTGCTATTACATCACCGCGAGGCATGACCTTGTTGAGTGCTGTATCAAGTCTTGCTACACAAGACTGGGTTCTGCATCCTATTTTGCCTCTTTGGAAAGGTAGTGTTCCAGGGAAAGTTACTGTCTTGTGTCCACTGAATGTCCCCTTGACATCTCTGGTTGAGGAGCAGCGCTGCACTCCACCACTCAGTGTGAGGCTAGTTTGGTCATCACCAGGTCCGTGCTCTCCTCTTACCCACCGGGGTTAAAAATGGAGCTGCTCTTTGCCCTGCCTGCTCCATCTGCTAGGTGCTATTCTCAGAGCTTACAGCCAATCCATCAAATCTTTTCATTTACATCCATCTTATTATTATTACCTTCTGGTTTACAGCTACCCCTCTGGGTAGCCCAAGAGGAAGAGATGCTGCCCTTTCCCTGAGAAGGACAGGTTGAACGCTCAAAGGCTGGCGCAGTGTGTGGGGCCCAAGCAGGTGTTTCAGGGGGAGGAAGGGCTTAGGAGCATGCGATGAAAAGGAGACCGAAACTTTGATAGAAGGAAGAAAGCATTCAGACAGCAGGGAAAGAGAGAGAGACTGAAAAAAAAGGAAGGAGAAGCTTAGGAAGAAGAGAGGAAGGCAAGAGTTTCTGTTGTGGGGAAACAGCTTTTTAAATGTAACTATCAAAGTTAAAAGACTGGTTTCTTCCCCAATTATCCCATTGGCTGGGCGTATTCCCTGGAAGAAATTCCTTTGTGCCCCTAGGCTTCAGTTTTGCTTCTTCAAATTCAGATTAACAATCCTATTGATTTTTCTCTCTGCAAGGTAAATAACAACACATGGTGTAGTATTAGCCACTTAGAATTGCAGAAGATGGCACCCATGGGGAAGGATGTTTGCACATGTAACGTGTTGCCCCCTCACTTACTCGCAGGCCTATGCGAAGATGCTGGTATTAAGCCCTACACTGGGCATGAAATACAGCGTCTTAATTCAACGCTGAATTTACTGCTCTTAAGTGAATGGTCACCATGTGCACAGACAAAAGGAATGCATTTGCTTGGTCAGTAAACCTTTTTTTATGGGCATGAAAATAATTTGGCTTCTATTTTCTCCTCACTAGGCAGATTCTATTTGGTCAGTACAGGGCTGTCACAGGCTGTGCTGTTCTCTTCTTTGCCATGACCACTACTTTTTGTTATTGTACTGGAGCTCTTCTTAGTGGTGTTTTAAGACAGACCCAGACACAGGGCATGAAGAAGCTCAGCTGTGCACAATTCCTGTTTTACTGACACTGTAGCACCCTCAGCAATCTACTCAGAAAGCTTAGAGCTGACTTCGCGTTTTTTGGCCTTGATCTCTGGCTCTAAAGTTAATTGGGATAATTTAGAGTTCACACCCATCTCCCTGAGGGTCTGGTTTAAAAATACATGTAATGTGAGTTTTAAGATTATTTCTTTTGATTGAAAGTATTTGGAAATGTTCCTCTCCACTGGTTTTAAAAGGTGTCATTTTTTTATGAATGTTGAGATGTTGATTAATAAAATTCCGAAAGCATTAACTCAATTGAGTGGACTCCAATTTTTTTATTATTATGATTCGTGAAAATAAATGTAATAAAAAAAAATCCCAGCAGCTCTGTTAAACTGTATCCTCAGCAATCTCCCTCTTGATAGCCCTTCCAGATGTTTTATAATGCTATACATAGGACCATTTGCTGTTTTCTCTGGGGAAAGACGAATGAAACTTTGGCTCAGTACCACGAGCCTTCAGCTTGTGACTCTGCATCGCAGGCACGTTATACGCTACCCTGTACTTTGGGAAGGGGCTGGGCTATTTAGTCTCCCCACTTTTAAGATACCTTAGAGAGAGCAGCTTTTGCTCGGCTGCTGCACGTTGCCCTTTTCCAGGCTCTGGATGTGGTCGAAGGATGACTCACAGGAGGTGATGCCCTGACCCAGCAAGGATCACCTCCACTCCATGTGCTGAGGTCCCCGAGGCTCCCAGGGTCGGCGTTCAATAAAAGTGACCTTGAGAGCAGACTTAAATGCAGCAAGCCCCATGGCCTCTCTCTTCTCCATCTGCTCGGCTGGGCGTCACCCAGGCTCAGCACATCTCCCACACCATCTTGCACGCAAGAGCCGCTTCGATGAAGGCCATGTCCACCCAGCATCGACTCCTCATGCAGAGACCCACCAGTGGCACAATCTTTCCCTGGAGATCGGGGCTAAAACACTACTGGTTATGCTCTTCCAAGGGCTGACATGAAATATGCCCTCTAAAAGGAGCAGGATACATTGCAGCCCTTTGTACTTGTGAAGGATGAAGGGGTGAGACGTGGGGGAGACGGGAGGGGAGGATTGTTCCCGCTCCCTACGCACCGACCTTGGGAAGGATTTATTGCTCTGATCGTGTTTGGGACACAGACTGCTCAGAATAATCATCTATCCTACACGTCTGAGTAAGCTGCCACAAGAGATTCATTTGTAAACTGGTCTAACTTCTTCCTGAAGTTTCTTTCTCCTTTATACTGCAAAGGCTAATATATTGTTCAAATTAAAATGGACCTGGGGACTGAAGACAGAGTTGGTTATTGAGTGGAATGGACTGTTGAGGAGTGGGTAATATATTTAAAGACTGTGTAGCAGTCACAAGGGACAATATAGTCTGATTTATTTGATTTGGCATAATTTATAGTATACTATACTATGTTGTGATTCTTCAGGATTTTATCAGGAAATTTGCATTTAATATTTAAGAATCTCTGAGCAGAAACACTCATTCTTTTCTTATTTTAGCTTTATACATATATCCTTGTACCACAGAAGAATTTATAAGTGTATAAAGGGTTTTAGTAAGTTCAGAGGGTGAAAAAAAAATGCAAAAAACTAAGAGCAGCAAGGGAAAACTATTTCTGTTTCACCTATTCCCAAGAGCATGGGTGGACTTCATTAGAAAAGCTATGCTGTGTCTGCACTAATCCTCCTCTTTTTATCTTCAGGATAGAATAGGCCTTGGTATAGCCTCCTAGATCCAGAGGTCAGTGGCTCGACTGGTGTAAATCACCACAGGAATTCAATTATTTCATCCTATTCAGAAACTTTCCCACAAAGGGATATTTCAGGTGAAACTGGGGCTTTCATGAGGCTTGAGCACAAGATTGGGTCCCTCAGCACAGTCTCATGAGATTCTACATCTTTTGTCCTGGAAGTTGAAACCTTTTCCACAGGCAGACTAGGAGTGGTGGATCCTCCACACCCTGAGCCCTACTGAAGTACCGCATGATGCAGTGGAAATCTCAGCAGATGGCATGTTAACCATGCTAAAAGTTCATAAATGGATCTGGGTCTTAAGTCTGTGAAATGTCGTGGTCTCAGCCACTCTGCTGGACCTTCCAGTGGTGTGACTTCTAGGTACATTGAATGGTTTTGAGGTTCGTACTCTTAAGGTATAATGGCCTGCAGGCCTTGAGTCCTCAGCCCCAAGGAGTTCATTTGGGACAACTTGAATCCTTGGTGAGCTGCAGACTGCAACATTATTTAAAATCTTTTTGACAGTCAAGCACATGCAGTGTTTAAAGTTTTAATAGACTTAGAGCTGATTCTGGAGTTCACCAGCATCTGGGTACATCCGTAATTTACAAGTGCCTCTTACTTGGTTTGTTTAGTAAATTGTACCTAAGAGCGTTTTTGAAACTTTGGCAGCTCCATGTAGAGTTTCATGATTCATCTGTGCTTTTGCCAACTGCTTTAGTTCTTTTCTTTTTGTTTCTTTTTTCTCTTCTCCCTTTCCCTTTTGGAGGACATTCTTAAATACTTAATTTAGGGCTTTGGTTTGGAATGCATTTTATCAGACACCTTTCCTGTGCCAAAACCCTTTACACACTCTATTAAGGACAACTTTCCACATACTAATATATTTGTTTGTAAAATTGCTTTTAAAATCAGTGTCGCTTCTAAGTGGTAAAAGGTAAAGCATGATGGGCCAAAGCCACTTTTGGAAGAACCCTGCTGATTTCTAATAACTTGCACTCAGGGTGACTGTAGCCTGCTAAGTTCAGACAATGGTTGCTTTCCTGCAACCTCTCTTTCCACTCCTTCCTTACCTTTCACTCTCCCTGGCTCAATTTGTTGAAAAATACCTGCAGAAAGGTGAGTTCAACAGCTTTGTAAAGAGGTCTGAAGCTGCTTTGCTTGATGCCTGAGTGACATTCCTTTGAAATGGGGCCAGATCAAATGAAAGGGTCCGATGGGCAGCCCCAAGATATGACTACATGGGTACAAGCTCCTTTAATCGTGCTCACTGACTCCCAGCCACCTACCTGCCCGCCAGCCCAGGGAGGTCAGCATCCTCCCAGGAGAGGGCTGCATAAAGCCAGCAGTACAGCAGAGATGCTGCATGCTGTTCTGAGGACAGAAACAATGGCTGGGAGCTGCCAGCGGTGCTGGGAGGGTGAAGGAACAGATGGGTGGTGCATCAGCAGTGCTGAGTCCTCCAGCTGCAACTGGGTGCCTGAGTTCTGGCCAGCGACATAAGGTCCTGCTGGGAAGGTCCTACTAGGAAAATGCAGGACAGCTGCCTGAAGATGACCTGAGAATAGAGAGGCTTCCCAAAAATCTCTTTGTGCCTGGAGAGCCCTTAGAGCTGAGCTGGGAACAGTTGGGCCAATTCATTGTAAGTACAAGAGTCAGCGCTCCTCGCGTGCATGAACCTTTCAGTTTCTGGCAGCTCTTGTCAAAATAATCCCGCTTGCCTCAAAACATGTGAATGTTTCTGGGCTCTGAAGACGGCTTAATGCCTGACAAATTCAGTGCTTGTCTCTTCAGGCAGCTAGAGGTGGTGGAGGTACAACTATGACGCTGGCTGCATTAGCAGCTTTCATAACTTTCTTTGTTATTTTTTTTGTCTCAGCCTCCAGAGTGCTTTGATTAGGCTGGAATCTTAGCTTTCATATATATTTTTTTAAAGCAAGTTTCTAGCCCTTGTGGCTGTGGAAAAAGTAGCTTGAAAACATGGAATGTGCTTTGAATGTGCTAAAATCAGAAAGCAGACAAAGAGAACCCAGCTGGGACTGGGGCTGCTGGACACATTCTTTCTTAAGCTCTGTATTTTACCTCTGCCTTGCAATAATTTCACTGTTGTTATCACCCTTTTATCAGGGGTGTGAGTCCATGACATAGCTCACCCTGAGGTGACACAACAGGGCGGTAAGTCGGGCATATGCTCAAGGTGTGCTCGGCACCTGCTAGCCTGCTCCCTTCCTACCTCATACAGGCGTTTCACGGAGATCTGCACTTGTACAGGCATGAGTCACACGAGCAACAGCTTGCAGCGTGAGACTAATGGTTAGAAAGGGAGTTATTTACTGCTCGTAGCAAGGAGGCTTGCCTTCACTTCAGGTAAAATGTTTCTGTAAGTACTGGACCAAATCTAGTAAGAGTGCATTTTCAGTGCCGAGCTGTACTAGTTTTGAGGTAAGCCTTGTTGTCTGGTAATCACACACTTAAGAGACTCTGCGTAATATTTTGGTTGCAGTTTGCAGCTCCATAAAATTTGCCTTTTTTCACCTGAATTTGGCAGCATTAGCTTGAGTGCTTACATCCTCTCCGTCTTTCTCTCTCTCTCTCTGTCTCTCTCAGAGGTCATGCATTTCCAAGAAAGGGTGGAGCTTTTGATAAGCCTCATGGTTGGGGCACGTTACCAACACAACATTATAATGTATTGGCCAAACAGACAGAGAGTGGAGTCAGCCGGGAGAGCTGTGTTTCGCATCAGCACCCACAGGGGCAGGAGGAGCGATGCAGAGGATGAGTTTCTGCCTCCTCCTTTTGCCCTGGCCCTCAAAGTCTGCCCCTGGCCGCAGGAGCGCGGGATTTTGCTCAGTCTGAGCCGGACACCAGCGCTGGAGCCGCAGCATGCCTTGGGCGATCCTCGAGGCGCGATGCCCAAGTGCCTGTAACGGCGAGCGCCAGCCCGGGCAGCACCTGCCCTGTACTGGGAAAAGGAGAAATTGAAATGTAAAAGTCATAAAGCACTTTAGTAGCAGGTGTCTGCTTTTAATAATATTTTATTAATGGGAGAAAACCATATAAAGCTGTTAACTGAGCATGAAACAAGACATTTCTGGCTATGACAAATTAAGCTTTCGGAACTACGCTGTGAAAAAACGTCAGATGTGAGCTCTAGGGTCATTAATCGTCAACAGCTTGTGCTCTCTTGACACTTAGGTTTGTTTTACATTATTCCTATAGCAAAGCAGGAGAGGTTGGTGCTCTGGTACTTAGGCTGGTTGATCTGATGCAGGCAGACAGCTCTTCTGCAGTCTGACAAAAGAAAATTCAGACTGAGTGGAGACAGGGTAAGGGGTGGAAAAGGCTGCAAAGGAGAGCTGGTCCTATCTTTAAAAAATTACTAGTTCACAAAGATCTGTGGTGAATTTGAGCAGGTTTATATTTATCTGTCTACTCCATATGCTTGATACTAAGAACTGGCATCTACTCTGTTAGCAAAATTATTTTATTTTTATTAATAACTATTTGTTAACACTGGCACTCATAATGTGCCAGGCATGGCGCAAGAACCAAAGAAAGCATACTGTCTCCCCAAGGAGGTTATACTAATCTATTCTATTGGAACAGTATTTTTTTACACAGTATATAAATCATTCTTGTAGCGTTATTTAGTACAGGGGTTTAGGCTTCCCCACTCACATTTTCATGGCAAACGAACTTACCGCAGTGAAAACACTACATACTTCAATTCAACTATATTTTATGTAGTTTCTTCCAGGCAAACCATTGGAAACCATCACTACAGAAAATCCCTTAACACACGATTAACCTTGAAATCTGCCTAAGCATCATTAACTTTAACGGCCTAGAGCACATGCCTTGCGTTCAGTGTGTGCTGAAGGGATCTCCTGACTGTGGATGGAAATAGGCCTGCACAAAGTGTTTTGATGAAATGTGGTATAAACCTTCAGCAAGATTAACATCCGCAGGAATTCACTATGGAAGTGGGCTGCAGAGCCAGCGGGATCGTCTTGTCTGTGGCAAGAGCAGCAGTCGTATTTTGCCATCTGATTTTTCTGGCATTTGCCTCTGCTATAGGAAACATTAACATTATCACAACTGTATGGCCAGGTTTTCTCTCAAGTGTCTTGACGGTTTAGTTCAGTTCTCTTATTTTCCCTACTCATTCCTCAAAGCATCCTCTTTCACAGTTCAAAATGGTTTTGTTTTGTCTTTTTTGCAAAATGAAGGAAAGATCTTAGGGCCAATGACCATGTAGGGGAAATGACTCCTAAGAGGGTAGACAAAATCATGATGGGCCAATAGTGTAAGATAAAGATAAAAAGAATGACCTTCATTAAGCCTGAATATAACCAAATCTGGTGTTAAATAAAGGCATATAATGAAATATCAGCAACAGAAAAAAAAAAAAAGAAAAAAATGAATTAATGTGATTAAACAAAACAGTATCATCTGATCTCTAGGGGAGAGTAACTGAAAAAATATAATATTGGAATTAAAGGAAAAAAAAGGACAATATTGGCTAATGAGGTCCTTAAGGGGCCATTTATGTAGACGGCATGAACAGCTTGATTTAAAAGGGAGCTTTGCCCACATAAAAATCTTTAGAATTGTGTCCAATTTAGTCTTATTTCTGTAACACCTGAAGCCAGCTTGAACCCATTGTTAGCATTACCAACAAGCAGCATTGGCAATGCCTGCGAGTGCATTCCTGCCTCTCCAGGTATCACAGAACCAGCAGATCTGTGATATTATTTGTCCACTTATAAAGGCCTTTTGTTTCTCCCCTGGACTGGTACCCCACAACTGTCCCCTGCATGCAGGTCTTTTGTGAGCCTCTGGAGGGCTGGAGGCAGAAAAACTTGATAACGCAAGGAAACACCTGAGTTGTTAACATTTTGGGTCTATCGCCGAAGTGGGGACGTCCTGCTTGGCCTCGCATTGCCCGTGCTCCAGCAGCGTGTCTGGATGAGCCGCTTCGTGTGTTCGCTGCATTCGGGGAGACACCGGCATGCCAGGGCTGGGGCACGGATGGGAGCGCAGAGCGGCCAAGGGGGAACACAGGGGGACAAGACGAGCGGGGACGTAATCTTTGGGCTCCCATGAGCTCTTAGGTTCACTCACTGAATCTCACGTGACTTCACTCTAAATTTCTCACAGGAGAGCCCTCGCTGCAGGGATTTTTCTACTCCCCAGAAGTGCCAGTCCTTATATCCTTGTTCTTCAGAATAAGTTTGAGTAAGCTTTGACTGTTCAATATGAGAAACACAGGTAGAAATAAATTTTTCCTTAGGAAACCAGCTATATGGTGCTAGAAGTTACAGAGGAGCAACGTACAAAAGCCATATAATAATAGAGAGGTTCTTTAAGGTTCCCGAATGACTATTTTTCTGGCTGGTGCTTGAGAAATAAGTCAGGTTCACACAAACAGAAGCTTTACTTGACCCACTTGGAAACCCTGATACCAAAAAGATTGTTGCAAGACTGTGGGTAGGGTATGTGGATAAATAATAACCAAGCCATATCTTTCCCTCAGATCTGATTGTTCTATTATGCATATATGCATAGCCTTGTAATTATAAGTAAGAACTGAGAGAAAATGGATGCGAGAGGGCAAAAGCATTCATTTCTTGTGAATCTCTCTATAGGCAGTAAGCTTTGACAACTGTATAGTGGAGGAGATGCTCAAAAACCTGGAATCCCAAACTGGTTACGTTGTGAATATCCTGTGTTTTTTCAGAAAGCTCAGTGGAAATCACCTCATTTTTCTTTTTATAATATGTCATCGTAAAAAGGAAATCTTCCAAATATTAGTCAACCATAGCATGAAGACATGCTTTACAGGACGTTTCAGCTTGTGTGACATGAAGAAGAGCAGTGTGATACGTGCCGTCTAACGGTTCTTTTTGCAAAATTGTTTACTCAATGAGAAAGAGAAATGGTATATTTAGAAGCACTGAATGAAACGATAGAGAACTGAAAACCAATAGGAAATGAGGGAGCAATAAAATATTAGGCAGCCAACTTACTGTAGCTTGATATATCTTCTTGTCTCAGCTTTTCTTTGATTTTCCCCAAAAGAAGTTGGCAAAGACAATAGAAAGACTGTGAACAATGCAACAATATGATGTACTCATGCCAAAACGTAAATACAGAAGAAATATTCTAAAATATCATGTATCAAATTATCTGCAAGAAGCAGAAAAAGAATGAATTACATTTTCAATTCTTTGGAAACACACAGAAAAATGAAGTGCAGAGCTACAGAGTTTATCTTTAAATAGTTTATCTTTATATATAAGTTTATCTTTAAACTATCTTTAAAGAGTTTATCTTTATATATAAGGATAAAATCCTTATTAAAAATTTGATCCTGATTAGAGAAGACCAAATGAATAATTTGATGAAGTTGTGGTGGATGTGGTGCAGGAGTGATGTGTTTCATCATGAATAAAAACAAAAAAACCCAAAACTCAAAATGTGCCTCACACATATCTTTCTCACCAGCTACGAACATGAATTGGGATGTACTGGCTTTTTAATGAATTTCAGGTTCCACAAATGGGAATCTCTTAGGATAAAGCTATTAGGTGAGCATGAAATATGACATTTTTAAAGAGGTTCTCAGATACTGGTCTTAATGCAATAGGTTCCAACCCACTCGAATGGACAATAGCTCTTCATTAACCCTGGATTAACACAGCCACTAGAAGGAACATGTAGGGAAGAGCAAATAATCTCAAGCCAAAGGTTTACCCTGTGTGGCTGTGTAAAGCAGAAGGGGCTCAAAGTACTTTATCTACCTTGCCTTTCCTAATGTTTTCACAAAAAAAATGAGTGCTTCATTTGTCTTATTTTGTCAGAGTGCAACATAAAAAAATGATTTTTCAAAATCATTTCCAGTGAAAGCAAATGAATTGGTTTGCACAGGTTCAGATACCCGATTTCTCTTGCCACTGCTCTAAGTCTGTTAAATATGAGTCCAACCCCGACAGCCGAGAAAAAGGCAAAAGCAAATCTCCCATGAAGACCATGGGCCTTGGTCATTATTCAAATACTCTCTTTTGCTCTTGTAAGCCAAAGTATATAGTTTGTAATCCTGAAGCAAAATGTGTATTTACCGTTTGGAACACAACACTCTGTAGTTCTGCTACCCTCTTTGATAAAATTCACTTCACTGCATTTGTTTTTCTAGTTAAAAGCTAGTTAAGTAGATGGACTGATGATCGCATGTATGTGACGTAGAACTCTAAGAGTAAAGCCAAGTACTCTGTATTTTATTTAATATAAACTAGATCTGAGATCATTGGAACTTTGCATTTAGGACTTTTCTTCTTCTAGGACTTAGCAGCTTCCAGGCAGTCAATGACAAAAAGGCAAAGTGGTATAAGACGACTGTTGTGAAGCTCCTTTCTTCCATCAGTAGTCCTTAGCTTTTTCAGCCTGAATGTAGCTGTTTAGTGATCCCATTTGAGTGAGTAATGTGCATAGATCAGTCCATAAGATTAAAAAAACATTACACATGAAACGCATACCTGAGTTATTTTTACTAGTTTCTGAACCCAGCAGGAACAATTAGATATTGTGCACTGTACTCCCACAGCAAAAGGAACTTGGTGGTATTATGAAAGGCCATTGCAGTATGCTCTGACATGCAAGCATAGGAGGCTGTAAATTAAATGAAATACATTTATTGGGATGACCCAGTTTTACTTCATGAGAAAGCTGACTGTTGTAAAATAACCCTAGATACCCTATCTTTTCATCAGGCCATATAGCTGGGACAGCTAGATCAGTCCACTGCATCTGATAAAATTAAGCCTGATGAACACAAATCAACATTGGGTCAGTTCATTCTGTGCAACAAAAGAAATCAAGTAATATTTCCTTTTTGCCTGTATTTCAAGAGCTATATGAAATAATTCTATTTTCAGCAAATATCAAGACCAGGCTGATTGTGAGGCCTCCCCTCCAAAGATCCATCATGCTATAAAGTCAGTATCTTTGTAAAGTTAGTCACTATTTCAGCGTGAACAAGGGCATGGCAATCTGCCCCCTAAATTAAAAATTAAAGTCAAATTGCATTTGTACTGCACTCCCTGTGGATTACTGCTATAATCTCTAATAGACAATGACTGCGTTGTATGAATCCATGGACACATTAATTTCATTTAGAGCATGTCTGGGTTTGTTAAACATCAAAGACGGTAATTTATAAATGGCATTAGCAATAATTCTGCCTTCTTTCAGGGCTATTTCTGCTACCAATGTGGGCTCAGGCTCCACGCCCCAGCCAGCCGCTGCCTGCAGGCACTGGGTAGTGCCCAAGTGTTTGCGTCACAATGAGATGGAGGGTTCTCTTCTCTGAGAACAAGGGGATACCTCACTCCACATACACCTGGGGTGAAGGGCTGCCTTTGTTCCCTGGGAGAGGAGGCACTCACGCTGCCTTTCGGGTTGACCCCTTAATACACTTGGTCTTCCCGAAGCAGAAATCTCTCCAGAGCCACATGTGGGCTCTACATTGGCCCTGGCACAGCACCACTCCTTGCAGGCACAGCACTAGCAGAGGTCATTCTGCGCACAAACGCTTCACTGCAATCAGCATTGCTGTTTTCACACTATGGGAGCCTTTCCATTCGTGCCACTAGAGATGGACCCTCACAGTGTCCAGGACCATCTCTTTGCAGTACCAGACTAACAGTGCACACAGTCAGAGGCAACTAAGTTCATCCAAGGAAATGGGAGCTGGAACACCCTTCTCCCTCTTTTGGCCATCAGAACTAAACAGCACACAGACTCTGCTTTCTGCCTACTTTCTGTCTGCGCCTCCTGTCTTCAACACATTTTATGCTTGTGGTGCATCAGCCTAAATCCACCGTCTTCCTCCACTTCCTCACCTCTAATGGACCTCCCACTCCTGCAGCTGTGAATATGATCAGGATGCAATCAGCTCCCAGCCACTGACCGCCGGGACGGAGGCGAGGGTGCACTCTTCCTCCACACCTCCCAGAGAGAGGGAGTTTCTGGTCGCAGTTACGTCTTTCTGGGAGATGTGAAGAAAGAGTGTGTCGGATCAGTATTTTTAGGTCAGTGGATAACAGGTAGGCTTTCCCAAACTTGTCAAGTTACTTGCTGGGTCTCTACAATATTTCTAAAATCAAAGGCAGATGAGGATTTCCTTGAAATTCTATGTCATAACTCCTTGTCCCTCTGTTGCCAGTGTCCTTGCTGACAACCTCTTCTGGAAGCCACAACCCCTCCTGCTGTTGCTTGCTTTTTTTTTCTCCTTATTTTCACTTCTTATTCAGCAAAAAAAGAAGAAAAAAAGGGCTACAAGGGAGTACATTTTGTATCTGCATCTGCTAGGTAAAAATCTTTTTTTCTTTTTTTTTTTAAACTAGCACAAGCTTCTTGAGGAGCCAAAATGAGACAGTCCTTAGTGTTACTGAGAAAAGTCTGTGAAGGAAACAGCCCTTCACGGTATGCAGGTGGTAGGTGTGGAAAGCCTTGCCAGCAAAATCTACCCCCAAATAATGTCTCACAGGTGTCACATCCTTGTGCAAGTGGCACCAGAGATGCATCTTGCTCTGAACTTGAGCATCACGTCACATCGGCATGTAACTGCACTCATAAAATCGCCTACGCCCAAAGCTCTGTCTTGGAAATTCCCCCCTTCAGAACCAAAGACTTTGGATTCAGGAGATATACTGTCAAAATTGAGTGTTTCAGCTTATGGTTTGATTGAAAGTTCTATCATATTTGAAAGGCATTACAGCTAGCATGAACTTTTGTATCAGATATCAGAGTTCTCTGGTCCAAAAACTTTCATGTGACTGGCTTTGGTTAAAGAACGCTCTTTTGCTGAATTTAATTAGATAGAAACACAGTTTAAGACCAGATACCACCCCTTCTCATTACCAAGGAAGATGGCCTGAAGCATTGCTCCATGCCCAAGAGCCTCTCTAGTGCAGCCTTCTGGCTGAGAAAACAATGTGTTGCGTCCAGGAAAAATATTCAGGATAAATCTGTGCCTAGAAACTGTCAAACAGATATCACTATAAATGGTACTGATTTAAAAACAAAGTGCCTTAATTTGATTATGTGTGTTTTCCTTGGTCAGTGTAGGACTAGCTCTGGGGGGGATCTGAGGACCTTTTTCCTATCAGACTGCCTTGAGAGACAGAGGCCGCAGAGCAGGCCTGGTCTGCGCTGCAAAGACGTGTGCGGCAGGGCCACGGTGTTTTCACTCATCCCCTCATTGTGCAGGAGACTTTCTCTTCCCACATGCACAATACCCGCAGATTAGTCAGTGACATTTCGGTTGCAGCAATAAATTCTGGGTTAGAGAAGGTTATGACTGGGGCTGGGAAAACCATCTGAGCGGAAGACTTTGTTCAGCAATTTTCTTTCTTTTCCTTAGCTTCTTTCTTTCTCTGTGAATTTCTGCAGGCAGATGGGCATTTTTCCAAGTGCAATCGTTACTGATGAAGCTCCCCGCTGTTCCCTGCAGGCCTGAACGCTGCTTTATGGGCAAAATTCCTCCCTGAGCCTTTTGTTCTACAAGAGGAGCCTGTCTTCCCACCACAAACCTGCAGGAAGACACATCCTCCTCCGAGCGCTGGTGCAGGGGAAAGGAGGGCAGGAGCCACCGCACCGCATGGCTGAGAGGCTGCTACGCGTTTGCTGGGGAGGTAGGTGAGGCACAAGCTTTAATGCAAGGATAATAATTGTTTTTAACCTTTCTGCAGACCACACTGGGGAGGAAGACTCTTTGCAGCTATGCATCTTTGCAAACAGTGCACTAAGTGCAGAAGCGCACTTAGAAGGAAAATAAGTGCTTTCGTTTGGCATTTTCAAGGGGCACGTGCACTTTGTACTACCCAGTGAAAATCTGTCCCCTTTCACTGTCTGCAGGCGGTTCTTGGTCTGCAGAGCACTGGTGAACAGCTGGTTAAGAGCCTTGCTGGTCAAACTTGCTTGGTTTTGCTCAGCCATGTGGCATATTCCTGTGGTTTTAGGGAAAAACCTTACACTTTCCTCATATATGCTCCAAAATTCACTTCCAGCTTGCAGCTTCAGCAAACATTCCTGCCAGTAAGTGTGTCCACTATATTGATTACGGAAAGGAAACATAAGGGGACATGGACAAAATGGAGTTCATTTACAAATGAAAGGAATGATTACAGGATTGGCCATGGACTGATTGAAGCTCTGTTTTTACATCACTTTTCCCCTGAAATGAACTACTTATCAGAGAGCTTTAGTCCAGCTGTCTTTATGCTTTCCCCTGTTGCAGCTGAGGGGCTCATTTTTGCACTGATGCACTTTGAGCAGAAACCTCTGAGGCACTGTTCGGATCTCTGGCTTTTCCGTCTCGTTGTGCCAACAAAACTTCAAATTGCTGTTTGCAGATGGGAACGTTTCCATACAGTAGCGCAGCAAAACGGAACTTCTCTCGCTCATCCCCTTTCCAAAAGCTCCTGGTTCTTCTTTCCTCCTCCCAAAATTTTTTTGTCTCAGCACTTACGCCCAAGAAAAGCATGTCCGTGTGGTCATTTGCAGAGGGCTCTAGGTCCAGCATGGAAGCTGTGTAAACTGCATTACTATACTGTGCCTATGCTAGTGAGTCCTGCTGAGCTGCACACATACTGCTATCATTTAGCTCAAAGGCAAGTGAAGAAAGCTTTGCTTGATTAAGAGGCATTTGAAGACTAGTGCCATATGTATCTAGAGAAGTCAAGCTGGGACTTAGAGCTGTGCTTTCTAGAGAAAAACGTCTGCTGTCCCTTTTTTAGGGAAGATCAAACAAGAGTCCTCAAAGTTTGGGAGCGATAATGCTGTTGGTGCACCTCATGGGAATGACGCTGCTGCTAAGGTAAAGCCACAGCAAAACAAACCCGGTGAGCTTCTGGCCCAAATGTGTTGAGAAAGAGGTAGGACAGATCTCCATTACCATACTGAGCATCCTGTGAAATTAGGGCTGTACCTGAAAGTGTGCAAGCAATTTGTGTAGGGTGACAGACACTGAACTCCTAAGAAGAGACAAACTGAACAACTGGAGATAACTGGGCAAGAAAACACCTGGCTGGAAGGACAGCCACCAAATTCCTCCTACTGCTTTCCCTGGCACTTCGTTCTCTCTGCAAAACGTTGACTATGTCTGTAACACAGAAAGAGACTGGAAATGAAGAAAGCAAGTGGATAGGCTATGGTTATGTCCTATTTTCCTTCCCTGACAGGTCAGTATTGTATAACAGGATTTTGTTCAAGTGTCAGTTTTATTCTTAAAATAGTTATTATTCTTCATATTGCATATGAACCAAAAGCTATGTTTTGGGTCTAACGTACGTCTTTATAATAGACTTTGAATGACTTTTTAAAAAGTTAATTAAAACATTTTTAAAAGAGCTATGAAAAAGTCCTTTTTAATGTGTATTTTGGGCAAAAGAGACATATGTGGACCCAGGGACTCTGAGTACAGTTTTCTGTCCCCCATTCTCCAATACACTGACCACAAAAACTAGAAATAAAGACATGTATATTTTGAAGACAGTAACCAGGCTCTAATACTAGGTGTAATCTAACACTGTTAGGTTACAGTGCTATCCACAGATGGAATGAAATCCATTAAAAGACTGATGGTCTCTTTCTAAACGACATATCCATGACCTGATGCTAATACAGGATGTACCATAGAAAATTATAATGCAACAACCATCCGCATATCTGGGTGCTTCTGCATCAAAACAAGGCCACTATGTTTCAAGAAACCTAAAAGCTCTGAAGGAGAAAAGGTCTTGTTTGGTTTAACTTCAGAAAGTCACAAGAACCCTAAACTGCTATACCTAAAGCCAAAATATTCCAAGATCAATCTTTCCTTTTTCTTTTTTCTTTTCTTTTCTTTTCTTTTTCTTTTTTATTTTTCTTTTTCTTTTTTTCTGCTTCTTTTTCTTTTTCTTTTTTCTTTTTCTTTTTCTCTTCTTTTTCTTTTTCTTTTCTCCTATTTGAGCAAGAAGTATTATTAAAAAAGCATCTCTCAAAGTGATTTCAATACTTCCTGCAGCTCTGACAAAGGGTATATAAACCTGAGAAAAATGCTGGAGGAAAGGGACAAAGGAGTTTTGAATGACTGTTGCTATTAATTGGTAGGTTGTATAGCACTAGTAATGTGCTTTATTCTGTGCAAGACAAAAGATTTAAATAGTCCTTTCTCCAAATACCTTACCAGTATAAAAGGCAAGATGTTGGATCCAATTCAGTTTTCATTCATTCTATCTCAGTTGAAACAACTTTTGGAAATTTAGTGTGAGAACGGTTTTCAAAAATAAGTTTGAAGTTAACGGATTGATGATAGAGAAGGCAGAATCCATGGGAAAAAAGGGTCAGGTGACCACAGTATCCTCTCATCTTCTTTGTGCCTCAGAAACCGCTTGTCTGTTTTTTGCTGACTTCTGAGTGAAAACGGAATGCCCTGTATTTTTTTTTTTCATTGGCTCACTGTTCCCTAGATACTATCCCAGGAAAATAAACAAGTACAAGGAGTTATAGCTTTGATTTTGATGTCGATATGTGTGAAATATTCACACTGAGGCAGGAGGGTGGGATTCTATGCTAACCACATGTAATGCTGGGCGTATGTCACATAGACAGATGACCATGAACAGGAAAGTGCAATCAATCATGCTGGCACTTTCTTCCTGGCCCTCTTCTCATGTGCCTACACCAGAACACCATTGATATACACACATGTGTAAATAAGAGATGGCATATTTCTTTTGCTTTGGTATTGTTTCTGATTATTTTATAACATAGGGGATAAAACTTGCTTCTCACTGTTTTAAGTGGCACTAATCCACTTGCTAAGTGGGAAAATTACAAGGCGAAAGGTTGCAATGTAAAATCCCAACAAGAAAAATAGATTATTGCTGAAAAAACAAAGTTCTGACATCCAAGTTTCACGAGAAGCATTTTTTTAAATAACTTGCTTAATAAAACAAGAGACTAATAACAGTGGTCTTAAATCAGAGATAATTTAGGCACAGCTTGTGTAAATTTCCCTGTACAGCTTTGCCAAAGTATTTTGTTTTTCACCTGTATCACCCCTTGCTAATCCAGCAGGCTAAACCGTGGCGAATTCTGTGATGTGGATGAAGTCACCCTCTGTGATGGCTTAGCACCAGGTCTTGCCTAAGGATTCCTGCCTAAAAATTACCTGCCTAAGGAGACCCGCCAGCCCTAGCAGAACTAGTCACGTGTCTTAGCGCTTCCAAAAGAGGGATCTGCTTCAGCTCTCTCAAAGTTACTTCCTGATATATCAATCACATATGTGATCGTCCAACAAAACTACACTAAACAAAAGCTATTGATGTATATCCTAAAACAGCTACTAAAATACAGTGATCTTGAGTCTAGCTTACTTGGCAAGCTATAGAAATGACTTCGCTTTCAGGCACTGCGAATACATACTTTTTGGAGCTGGAAAGCCGTTCAATTTGTTAGCACATCAGTATATGAATTCTGGAGATTTGGGAACATCGGTGAAGAATTAGTGGCAAAAGCAGACAGCTTAAGCATGACTGCTAAGTGATTTAAATGAAACCAACACTGTGCCACATGAAAGCTTAGACTATTGCTTTGACAACTCACCTTCGCTCAGCTAAGATATCAGATTCGTCCCAGCGACCTCTAAGGAAAAGAAGGTGGTGGGCTCTCTTAGGAGACCACCCTTCTTGAAAGTGTTTTACTGGTGTCTGTGGCCACTAGACCCAGTTCCCTGAGCGCTGCCTGCAGGTTATGCATCGTTCTGTGCAATTCGGATATCTGGTCATGAGCTCTGGTCCATCAGCATGCCTACCAAGCAGCAGCATCACAGAACTGCTGGGAAAAGCAGTGCTATGAGTTTTGTCTTGACTGATGCATGTGCCTACAGCATTAATGCCTCTCCTTAACTAAGCTTCCTTTCTTGCTCATTTAGCTACATGTTCATAAAATAATCCATTGCTTAAAAGTGGGCTTTGGGTGTAAAGTACTGGTTCTATGTTGTTTCGTACTACCCCACACAGCGCAAGTCTTCTGTGTGAAGAGGTGGCTAACAAGCTGCAGAGAGATCTCGGGCTGGTAAGGACATAACATTAGCTTTCTGCTGTCTTCATGAGTTAGCATGATATGTAAATGAGTAACATATGATATGATTTGAAGCCCTTGCTGTCAGTAGGAAACATATCCCAGTGTCAGTGCTCTGGAGCAGGCAGTTCTCCTACTGAATAAGCTCTTTGTTTGAGAATGGCAGTGAAGTCCCAGTTTTCTTATAACCTCTTGTGCAGCTCATGTAAAGCAACACATGCTTCAGAGGATGGCAAATATGTGAAGCTGGAACGGAATCTGCTCCATCAGCCCAAGCTGGTACCGTCAAACACTGACTTAAGCGCTACGAGGAATCCTAACCCTTCTTCAGTTGCTGGAAATGAATATTAAAGTGTATCTCAGATGAGTAAGAAACCCCTAAATGCACTGACTTGTACCACAGCTGGAGTTAGCGTAGCAGACATCTGAAATTTAAGGCAGAAATTTCAAACAAAATCGCATTAACTTAGATTTACACATTAGACTGAGGCACCTACACAAGGGGCCTACTTTTTCAATCTTCCTCAGTGTTTCTCAGCTCCCGTTGATTTCTGTGAAGACTGGCAAATGGTCAACATCTTTGAAAACCAGGCCAGTAATAAAGTACTGAGCTAAGGACGTTACTTTTCGATGTCAAGTTACTGAACGCTTTATTTAAGCTTTCTGCTGTATGGTTCATCTAATTGCAATGAAAACAATTGATTACTCAAGTAACGGAGCTGGAAAAGCTCTTACCACTTGCTGACTCCCCACGTGAAGTTTCCATATATAGTTCATTTATCCATGTGCACAATCTTCCTACATTTCTTTACTTCAAGGACTCCAGCAAATGGCTTTTCTTGTCAAAACCAATAGAATGAACAGAGGAATGCAAAGAGATAAAACAGAGCCTTCAGTCATGTCTTCCTTGCAGGGACTGGATTGAATTTCAACCTGAATGAGTAAATTTTAAGCAAATCTCAAATTTTCTAGTATTATCTCCAGCAACTTAATCCTTAAAATCATTCTCAGCTAACTAAGAAACAGAAACGTACCATGTACGTACCATGTACTGGAACCTAGGGATCCAGGCAAAATAGTGGAAATTTCTAAAGATAAAATGTTGCAACAGACTGTTTTCCAGGAAATTTTAGAGCAAGAATTCTTAGTAAGAATACTTTGGTAGCTCAGTTAAAAACAAACAAAAGAAAATTTTACAGGACAGGAAGAAGAAAGCTGCATTTTCTATACAAATTTTTCATTTCAGATTCATTTCACTCAGGTATACTCCTGGGGTGGAATAATAGCACATGCATTGATTCTCACATTTTTTCAATGTACTGTAAAAACATCTGCTAGTACTCATCATACTCTGCTGTGGTTGCTTGTCCCCATTTTACAGGTTGAAGAAATTAGACAGGCAGGTTAAAGGACTTGCCCAAGACCACACAGGGAATCAGATGACAGAGTAGGTATTAGAATCATAATTTCCTGGCTGCTATGTCCAGCTACTTTGACTCTTTATGCCAAGGAAAAGGTTTTTTTTCTAATGCAACACCTTGGTTATTTGACTTTGCTCTTTCTCTCTCTCTCTTTGTCTCACTCCATCTCACCTAAAATATAACTGAAAAGAAATCCTCTCCTTCAGTGTGCAATTTTGTATTTAATCTGGGATGCCAAACAGATCAAATAAATTTTGTCACTAGTCCAGAAAGAGCAAGGAGAGTTTATTTAGCTGATGTGATGGCATATTAAAACCTCCCAGAGTTTTGGCAGGGAGGTGACCTCCTGAGCCTCTTGAGTTAAACTCCCTTGTATTAATCAGGCAGGTCGACACAACTTCCCAGGTGGGACAGGTGCAAACCTGACAAAAGCAACACCCTGAAACCACAATATCCTACTGTGGATGTCATCCAAAATACCCACCTTGATTCCTCTTTTCTTTTTTTTCTGTAGCTCTCCAGCTGAACATGCCTCCATGTCTGATTTTGGTGAGAATTAAAATGTCTTTACCGAGTAGGAAAACAGATAACTATGCCCTCCTGTTAAGTCCCCAAAGACAGATATTTCTTTACAATCCTCCTGTATGCCATGAGAAAACATTCTTTCCATATTTTAAAGGCTATGTTAAACCATTTGCCATAAGGGTTGGAGGGATTTGATATTAATACAGATCCTTGATGTCTTTTTTTTTTTTTAATCAGTAACCATTGCCCTTTTATAGATACCCTTCAATATGTTCTTGGTGGAGTAGCTAGCAACCACTCCTGGAGATGAAGTGCAAGTACTGCCTTAGTCTCTTCCAGCTATGTCCACTTGCCTCCTGACCACATCAGGGCACACTTGCAAAAGGAAGAGCAGCCCACTGCTGGGGCTGGGGACACGAGTTGCGAGGCACTCAGGGATCTCATGCTGATGCTGTTGCTAGAGCTGCTCTTCAGCTGATTTTAAGCCAGTTCAGCCATCCTGCAACAGGGGTGTCCCCACAAATATCCTCTTTCTCCATGTGCCCTGTGTAAGCAGGACCCAGTCACCGCAGAGAATTTAACTCACGTACTTGGAAACATGTGAGGAGTCAGTGCTACAATGCCACAAGCCATTTACCCTAAGGAAAACAGCACAGCTGATTAGAGGAATACCTCTGTGGAGGCTGCAGATCTGACGTCTCTTGCACTAGATTAAAGATTTTGTACAATTCCAACATGATCTGGAAGGCTTTGGTTGAATTATCTGTCAGTCAA
The DNA here is from genome assembly GCF_040807025.1 of Struthio camelus. Lineage (NCBI taxonomy): Eukaryota > Metazoa > Chordata > Aves > Struthioniformes > Struthionidae > Struthio > Struthio camelus. Next base: position 39,076,202 of record NC_090945.1, read on the forward strand.
GCACATTCTTAAGCTGCCTTAAGCCCCTGTTACTGTTTTTCATCCAAATCATAAGTAACCTTGAATTAGTTGAATGGTGAACATGGCACTCTTTCTCATCTGCCTCTGTAGTTGTTCTTGTGTGAAAATGGTTTTTTTAGAACAAAACTGCTGACAGCTACATCATCTCTGACCATGAACCAGAATTGCCTACTTTCCATGAAATGCAGAAATACAAGATCAGTGTTTTTTTAGTTTCAAACTTCCCCTCAAATGATTTTTTAAAAATGGTTCATGGAGCCTTTGCATTGTCACAAATACAGGGTAATGGTGAGTTCACCAACTATGCTTCTTTAAAGTATAACATGATGGGACCTTTCACATTGTTACCTGGCATCAAATAAAAATGCATACTAGAAGCTACTGCATAAGCTTGAGACAATTTTTCTGCAACCGGCTATGGCTGGTGTTCCTGTGCTGACAGGTTTAAAGCAGTGTCCTCTGCCTGGGCTTGGTCACATGAAGCACTGGCTGGTATGATTTTGTGTGTTAGGTCTTTTCCTCCCCCACATCCCCAGAGTAATTTGAGGGCTGCTTCTCTACCCAGAAACACCCATTCAAGTCAAAAGTTACTGTTCCATCAAGTTAACTGGAGTTAAACCAGTGAACAGCTGTAGCAGGATCAGAGTACACCAAAACCAAGGAGAGTATTTAGCAAGGCCAGCTCAAGATTCAGGGAGACTTTCTCCATGCTCTGTCTGTAGTCATGAAGGAGGGAGAGAGTAAGCCAAATTGCCTTTCAGGCTGGAGAAGAAGCCTCAGGAGATGGATTTCCTGGGCTAACGATAGCCACTGTGACTACCTCCAGAGGCCATGGACTTCCCTATGGGAAACTATCCAAGCAAGTTCTGGTAATATCGAATAACCTAATGATACTGTTCACTCATGGTATCTGAGTGCAACTCGAGGTGTGCAAGGAGGGCACTGGAAACGATTTAAGCAGTATTTGAATCTGTGCTGGCCAATGTACTAATGTGCCTAGCTTGTGCATGCTGCTGCTGTTGGAAAGGTCCTTACGAAATGACTGAAATGGGACGTGGGAAATTACATGGACCTGTAATAGAGATTCTTCACCATCACATCTGGACCGGCAACTATCTGTTCTTTAGTGACAAAATTTAAGAGAATATATTCAGTATACTAGGGTGGATTGGCTCAGCAGCAGTGCCTGATCAGCAGAGAAGAATTTCAGGTTTATGCCTAAGTAAACAAATGTTTACTTCACTTTTCTTGTTCCAGGTGGTAGGATGTGTGTCTTGTTCTTCTGCTGCTGTGTCATAAGCTTCAATACAAATACGAAATGAATGTGCATCAAGCTGTTTTGGTTTCTAAACATGCTTTTTAAGGGGAGTTGCTGGGCATAATGGTCTGTTTATAAAATATTCTCAGGTTTTATATTTGCCAGAGGTGTACACAAGCAGCAGCGGGGATATAGTTCATCTAGGTGCCAACTTTTCACAAAAGAAATGCTTCATAAATCACTTCCCTAAACTGTCAGTGCTGTTAGCAACTCCCTCTGGCTTTATACAGCTGAGAGGGCTATGTTGAGCACGGAGCTCTTCTGCAACCAGAGGATTCCTGCTTTCATTTATTTTTCTTTCCTAATTACCTGTAGTGAGGGAAGTCTGGTCCAAGCTGTGGAACTTTTTTAAAACATATCAGATGATCAAAAAACTGTGACAGGTCTCTTCAGGACCTAACAACCAATTGTGCACAGTAGCCTGCATCACTGCTAGAGGCGGCTTGGCATCATTTATTTCTGCCGAAGCATCTTGGTAATGAACGTTCCTTGCTGACTTTAAAAAAAAAAGTGTTTTTGAAAAAGAAACAGTGTGGATGTCTAGACCCGATGTCATATAGCTAATGCAGACATATAGACAATGCACACAAAAGCTTCCCAGTGTCAGATGAGAGGAACATGGGCCATAAATTCTCTGTCCTTAGCTTTTTAGCCACACAGATGGCTTTGATTACAGCAGATGTTGTGTGAAAATTAGCTTCAGCTTGTAGTTAAGTGGAGGAACATTTGTAAAAAGGAGTTCAGGAGGTGAAGGCTATTTTTAAGCCTCCTGTACTTAAAACAAAATCTTTGTCTGTAGCAAGGTGGCATAGTTAACTCAAGATACAGATCTCACTCACAGATGGGTAAGGAAAACATTTAGCTTTGTATGGCTGCCTTGTACTGGGTTACCTGTAGATGTGGCATTTCATATAACTTCTACTTGGTGCTTTAACCTGCTTCAACCCATTGTTGTGCCAGTCATCAAATGGCAAAAAAAGTAAGTGCTGCTGAATATCAAGCAAGGAAATGAATTGAGACAAAACGCTCATCTTGTTTTGTATGATCCATAATGATGTTCTGTCCCGTGCCGACGTGAAAAGTGAAGATGGTGCTGACCAGCCCTTTCTCCCTACCCTTGGGCAGAAAGTCAGGTGCAGTTCTACCATACAAGCATGGAAAACAGCAGGATTTGTGCCCAGCTATTGTGCTGGACTGCACTCCACATCTCTCCAGAGCAGCAAGGCCTCATTTAGGTGCATGAAGGCCCTCTCAGGGGAACCTGGCCACCTCCCATTGCTTCGCTGGTGTGCAGCAGTGGGTGATGGCGATTGAGGAAAACGGCTTGTATCGCCTCGGTCACTTCTTCCTTTTCTGCCCTAATCCCACCCTGCTGCAGTCACAGCTGGATTCTGGCTACCTTTTCCAGAGAGATGCGCCGGGCACCCTTACCTCTGCTGGCAAGGGCAACGGGAGCCTGAGCCCAGCCTGCCGAGCCGGCACGCACGGCAAGGGCGCTGCGTTAGCCAAAGTCCTCTCTTAACAAAACGTCTTTCAACAGCTCTTTGTATTTCCACAGGGACTGTTTGCTGTAGTAAACATTGTTCAGAAAACGTTTCCAACTCTTGAAGAGAAACCTTATATGAAACCAAATATGTCAGGGTGAGAGAAAAGCATTTCAAAATAGCTTTAGCCATGCAGCATAGCCCCACTTCCATAAAACATCCTAACAGTTGAGAAACAAAAAGGAGAGTTACTGTTTCGTTCTTCAGAGAGTATCTCCTCATAGACGTCAAAGTTGTACTCTTCCTTTTTCCTTATTTCTGTTTCTCCTACACTCTTCTATAAATTACGCAGATAGAGCTAGCTTCCATTTTAGATTTAGTGTGTACAGAATTATACAGGTTTATTTTCTGCTTTTTGAAACTCTACAGTTAGCCAGTTCAAATTTACTATACTTGAACATTTGCTTGCAATAAGAAAAAATGTTGATTAAATCAGTGTCCTTGCCAAATCTAGTAAGTTTTTTCTGGCAAAACCTTTAATGGGTCCCATTTATTAATTTTTTCCCCCTACCTTACTTGTGTAACAAATTTCCAGATATTAATGTCAAGAAAGGCAATATTTGGCCTGTCATATGAGGAAAAAAACCAACAAACCATCACACTTCCTTTTGTAGTTCTGGATCTCATGGTCTCTTAATAGTTATGAAAGGACCATTTTGTAAAGCATAAATTTAGAGCTAAGTGTTAAAGCATGCGGGCTTATATATGATTATGTAGAAGCATGTATGTGCTTATATACACATGCATATCATAATGTGTATGCTGTAATCAAGAGACCACTGACCCATGCAGTCTTTTTAGCTTTGGCAGCTTTTTACTCTTTTTGTTTTTCTCTCTCCCTCTCTGGGGATTGTTCTTTAATGTAATTAGGCTAAATTGACGTTCTCTTTGTGGTATTTTAAAAAGTCATCATTTTTTAAGCCTTCATATATTATGAGTCTGTGTTTTTTGGCTTCAAATTAAAATTACATTTGATTCTGTTTTTAAAATATTATAGATAGATAAATTAATTATACCTGTACAATTGAGAAGAAACAAATAAAAATAATAATAACCATCAGCCACCACGTCAGTCCAAATTCACATGTTATAATTTAAAACATTACTAGTTTGAGCCAATATGTAATAAAAGGAGGGTGGACAGAGAGGCAATTACTTATGTAAATGCCAGTGAAAATCAGTCAGTCTCGGGTGTTTGACTTTAGTGCCTATAACTCCTATAGGAGGCAGGAAGGTAAGGGGTGGCCTCCTTGTCCCTCTGGGAAGAGGTCTCTGGTGTCTGGTCTCTGGTGTCTCTGCTGCACTCATGAAAGACCCGGGGCACATTGCCCCCAAGGAGGAAGGTGCAGAGTTAAGCACACCATGACCATAGTGCCAGGAAGGGCAGAGTACGTTTCCTAACAGCCTCCGCCTTGGCTCTCGCAGGACCACCCGCAGCACCAAGAAGGTGGTCAAGTTTCCACCACAGCTCTGTCCTTAACTTCCCAGGTAGAATCAATAGCACTGTTAACTAGTTCCACTTCTGATTCTGTTTTTATGATATTTGTCTCTGTTAATGGAAACCGGACTCATACTATCATTTATTTCTCATTCTCTGGGCCACCAGCTGGTAACGATATGATTCTTGTTTACTGCTGACCTTGGCTGGATGTAGAAAAGTGACTTAGACATAAACGGTTCCATCTTCCATTCCCAGACCCTTGAGCCATTATTTCCTTCTTCCTTACCAAGCAACGCACTGTTTTTAATAAAATATATTGCCATCATTTTGAATATTTATATGCTTGAACCATTTAAAAAAATCTACTCACAGTAGTCTGGTTAGGCAAAAATAGCCCAAAGACAGCACCCACTGCCAACATTTTCTTTGGTTACTGCTACTGAAATTTCCCACTTCAGTCTATGAACTGAATTGTAAGATAATTGTTCCTTATTAATCGTAAGCGTTGTGCCATTAAGACTGCCAGGTAACAGTATAGCCAATATAACTCCTACTCACTTTATAAAGACAAACATTACAGTCATCACTTACTTTGTGGCTAAGAAAAGGAAAAATGAAGGAGCATACCAGATGAACCTCAGACATTGAGCTCTGCAGCGCTTGCTCCAAAATGTAGCTTGGTCATAAATACCATTGGTTGCCCAGTCTACCCAGCTACTGCGGATCCCGACGTCCCGGCTGTGCAACAGAGGTAGCGGATGCGCATGCCGGAGCTAAAACGTTGCTGCGAAGAAGTTGAGTGTGATCGAGGGTATGCAGGACTCCTGTCTCCTGCCACCAGTCTTTTGTTTAGGGCTGTATCTAAAGTTACACTCAAAGCTGCATCGGAGCCACCTACTTCTGTGAAGAGTGCAGTGACAGTGTCATAGGTTACTCTGACTTTTTTTAATCCTGTTTCTCTTCAGAATTTTCCATTCTGTGGAAAATTGACATTTGGAAAGTTTATTCTAATTGGAGGAAAAAAACAAATATAGCATTGGAATTTCCTATGGGACAGAAATTCTAGCTTTCAACAGGCTCTAGGCAATATACAACGCTGTAAGGTGCTTAAAGAGAAATAAGCAAGCTTTGCTGAGGAACACTTTTCCAAGGTAGGGTACCCAGACTCTGACAGACTGTAGCAAGTATTATTACAATATATTACAGTAATATATTGTAATATATTACAGTATTATTACAATACTGGCTTGCAAAGGCAGACTAAGACGTATTTTTTTCCCCACAGATTTCCTCAAAAAGGATGAGGAACCTGTAGTGATCTGAGGTTAGTGTGTCATATTGAATTCAACAGGTTAAGGAATAAATGAAGATGGTTTAGGTGCCCTTCTGAGTAGTGCACAACACAACATTTCTAGCAGAATGAGTGACACAGCCCATTCAGCAAAGCACAGGGCAAAGGTGTATTCTATTGTCTGCTTAACCTTGGATAAACGCATCTGCCTAAAAACAAGGCCTAAGGCTAGGAGATCAGGAAATAGAAATGTCTTAATGGCACCAAGAAGAAGAGCCTTTTCTTTATCTGCCTGCATTTTCACACATTCAAGGTACCTGATCATTTCTCAATTTAATGAGTTTTCTGCACTACATCCTACTAATTAAAGGAAACACATTTTTTTCTCATTTATCTCATTATAAACTTTTATAAAGCGACCATCAGTGAATCACAGCTCGTAGCTTGTGTGTAATTTGGCACGTATTTCCTTTAAGCTTCAGTAAAAACTACTCACATACGTTAACAGTGTACACACAGACATGAATCACTATTAATCCCAGCTCAGGGGAAGGAGTTTATGGGGTCCCAGCTGTACAGGGCTTGATGCTAAGACTAAAGTTCTTGTTCGCTGTGGAGCCACCTGCGAGTTCCCTCACCCAGAGGGCTGCCTTTGCTCATCAAGGTAATAAAATATATTCTTGTTCTTGCTAGTGTGAAAGGTTTGAGAATCCTAGTCCCAATGACCTAATGGGTTGCAATGCACAGAAAACGAGACTGTCTTCAGCTCATCCACAATGAGTGTTGTGAGCTTGTATCTGCTGACTCCATGCGTGAACCAGGCAGTGGAGCGAGCACCTGAGACAAGAAGGATATTGAGTCACCATGGCCTCTCAACAGTGGCGATTCTGTTTGTGCTAATACACAGAGCTTCATTTTTAACTGACAGTGGTTTAACTGGGAAAGAATTCAGACCGTCTGCCCCTAAAATGCAAGGATCTGTGGTTTGAGATAAAGGAGCTAGCAGCACGGTTTAGCCATACCGCTTGTGCAGTAGGCCCTAGAGGATAACGTTCACAGCCGCCTTGGCACACAATGCAAAGCCCTGCGCAGCCCTGCTCATACAAACAGCCTTTATTCCTCTAACTCTCCTTGGGATGATGGCATGAAGGTTTGGAAATGGTCACTTTCCTTCTTTTATTTTTCTCTTCGCTTGGCCCTGAGCGGCCCCTTAATGCTTCTCTAGTAGCAAAAAACGCCATAAAAACTCTGAAAAGGGCAACTGAAAAATTCCCTGGGCTTAAAGGAAATCAACTTCTAAATTGAGATTTCAGCCCAGGAGGTGCTTTGTGCACAGCAAACGCCTCCTCAATAGACTGATGCGTAAGGCCGCTTAGCTTGGATAGGCAAGTATCTATGTTAATACCACTGGTAAAATGAGATCCACGACTAGTTTTTAAAACACGTTTGATAATATACCATATGATGAAAAAGTTCTATAAAATATCCAGCTTGCTGGTACTACATGAACATTTTCATTAGACTTTAATAATATTCTATGGGCCAATAATCTCATGAAGGAATGGCCATAAATTGACCCTGACACTCATTAAACGTGTCTTAGAAGAGATCCCACCTAGCCCTGGTCCTGGGTATGTTGCCAGTGCGGAAACCAAGTAGGATAGCTTGCTGCTCCCTTTCTGCAGCCTACTGATGGAGCAAGCTGAAATGCAGAAACTGCCTTCTTGCTCACCTAGGAGCGAGGCGGCTGAGTATTGGCTCTGTGCACTCTTCGTGTATGCTGCCAAAGAAACTGATGTAGCCTCAGAGGGAAAATAAGTTGCTCACACAGAAAAAGGTCCAGTTACAATTATTCTGCGTGCAGGACACAGAAATTTGGGGAGTTTTGTAGCAGGCAGTCCCTCCGGGGCAGACCTGCTCCTCATGGGGACATGCGTACAAAGCTCTGTTGTGCCCTAAGTGATTAAACAGGAACGTAGTTGAACTTCTGCTGAAACAGGCCAATTCTGTAAAGGTATTAACTTCAGTTTGTTTTGAAAGATTCTGGAGCACAAGGATAAGGCTTTTTAAAATATATGCCATATATAAATATTTATATGGAGCTATGTAAGCTCCGTGGAGTGATATTATAAAAGCCTTTTCTCAGTGGGTATTTGAAAATAAATCTGCAGTTCATGTAGTTTGCAAACACCCATTATGTTAAACAGTTTTTCTGCATACCGACTTACTCAAAGATAGATCATGAGAAAGAAGAAAGAGACGAGTGGTACAAGCACACATTTAAAAGACAACGCTTGATTAAATAAATGAAAAAAAACCTCAGAATCCAGCTTCCCTAGGCCAAAGAAAATGGTGATGTGCTTGCAGTATATATGGTGCTGTTATTGCCATACCCATAGTAGAAAGCCCATTTGCTTAATGAGTCTTGTCTTCTGTCTGGGTCAGAGTGAGGCAAGATGAGCTCTCATTCAGTGGAGTCCAGCAGAAGGTAATAACATTCCTACAGAGGCAGCACTGTCTATACAGAGAGATAATGTACTTTTTAGAGAAATGCATCCCTGCAAATTTTGTATCAACTGTATCCTCAAGTCATTATTGCCAAAGTAACCTTAGAGTCTAGACGAAACATACTACACATACTCATAAGAAAAGTACCCAAGTAGAGAATTATGTAAGACGACTCCAAACAGCTAGGTAGAAATTGTTCTCCATTAAATTCTAGGACGTTTTAGAGTAACCGGTATAAAACCTTAGCACTTAAATCTTTATCAAGTCCTGCGGCTCTTCCCCAGACACAGAGAGCATAGCGAGAGTGGAGATGAAGAGGAATGAAGAATGAGGAGAGAGTCCTGACTGCTATGCAGGTATGAAAGGTGATGTCACTGGAGGATCTTCCTTTCTGCCTTATATAGTCAGCCTCTTCATTACGGGAAAGGGGTACCCTGCATGGTTTTTTGTGGAGAAACTTGCTTTACGCACCTCAGTGAGTACTTTAAGCCAGCTAGGACGACATTGAGATAATCATATAATTCTGTGAGAATTTTTATGATGTGAAACATGCCAAAATTGATCTTATCTGGAGAAATCCACTGTTGTTATTTCCCACTGTGGCTGATGAGAAACGCTTGTGAAACTATCCACTGCTCAAAAGAGCTTCTGTCTCTCAGCCTTTTCATCAATCCAAAATAAACCAAAATCTTTGGACTGGCCTTTTCTTTGCACAGGCATCTCTGGTTGTGATATCAGCCTTTGAGTCCCCAGACCAAGCATCTTAATTCTAGGCAGTGGCGCACATGAATGGCAAGACAATTCTGAAAAGTGCAGCAAAACTGCTCTTCACCCCCACTGTGAAGTTGTAATAATACTTCAAAAGCACTTTGGTGCACCTCTCTCTCACAAGAAAAACAAAACGCAGAAGTGACAGAATGGATCTCAAAGAGAAGTTGTTCATCGCTCATTAGTGTTTCAACTGCGGTGGGTGTAATGAGAGTGAAAAACGCCAGCTGTTCTGGGTTTGATGGTAGTTCTTCAATGGACAGTAAGTTGTACTAAGTCTTATCATAAATGTTTTCTGACAAGCAACTCATTATCGCAAAGCCTCGGCTTTTAATGAATGTTTAAGTCCCTACATAATTGTTTATAGGATCATATCAGACAGTAGACTATACATCAGGTAACATTATTCTTGCATAGTAAAACTCAGCGAAGTGCACAGTTAATGTGTCAACTCCAGCAAAGATGCATTCAGATTAAGGACTCATCTAAAAGTCACTGTAGTCAGATACGCAGTGCTTGGGGATACACCGGGAAACAGTATTGACATTCGCTGACTGTCATTAATTTCCAGTATGTATAGCCCTGTTTTTCCTGTTGTGGTCACAACATTTCAGAAACAAATGTGAAACAACAGACAATTACATTTTGTCACTTAAAAATTAACACTTCTGTGTAAGCAATCGTGGCTATTCAGAACTTTGGCCTGGGAGGCTGGAAAGCATGGAAGAGAAAACATTTTTAGAGAAATAAGTCTGTGTGATTTAGAAGCAAAAGACCCTGAACCTCCTGGAAATGGTTCAGATCCAGCAGCAAATATGTTTTTTAGATCCCAGGGCCTACCTCACTTCTGTTGGTGCAATAGGCCCATAACTGTCCAAGTTGTACACAATGACCAGGTGCGGTTTTGAGGCTTGTGGTAGCCTCCCACCTTTTTATGAATTGCCACATGTGGACAGCTTTGCCACAGCATGCTGAAGTTCAGGGAGCAGGGCTCAGAGCAAGAGCCATGGACTGAGAGGTTTGCTCACGTGCCCTCCAAGCCGGTAAGGACATGGGGGCTGTGCGAGCTGTGATGTTGCTGGTGATCCCAAGAGGGAAAAGCCCCCGGGCAGGGTCGCCCATCAGGTATCCGTAGCCCTGCTACCTCCAACAGCGATTAAAGTTTGGTCCCCCCACAAATAATAATCTGCACAATTAAGTGTTACGTTCTTTTTGTGGTTCATTTTGAGATCTATTGGGCTGCCTAGAGCATGACCAGCATTTAGATTAAAAAGAAGAGGAGAATAAGAAAAAGACATATCTGTCAATTAGCAATAATAGCTGAACTGGTCTCACATACGATTCATTTCAGAACTGCGGTAAAAGTGCAGACAAATAACTGACTTCTAACATTTGAACACTACAGGCTAAAACAAAATACAAACCTGAAGGGATGGTTTGCACTTATTTTCTTTGTAAGTAACATAACATTGCTTGAAGGCTTTGTATATGACTGAATTTTATTCAAAATGTAAGGCAAGATTTAATGGCAGGCTTACAAGAACTAATAAGCATCTAAAGAAAGGTATCCTAAAATGTTAATATGAGCCTGTTTGAAAAGAAGTGACTTTTCTCTAGCCATCTGTTATACGCTGGAGTTAAACAGACACACAAGTGCTTTTTCCTGGAAGCCATCTGCGCAAATATTGATTGAGTAATTTCATAAAATTCTGATTTAGTAATTTACCAGTTGACGAGGTGATAGTGCACAGTGTAGGTCCGAGTTCCCTGGTTTTTCTACTGCAGCTAAAACAACATTGATGTGCATTTCTTTTGCCATTAGCATTATTGCAAAAGGAGACATGGGAATCAAATCCAACATAACCTATTGAGAGAGCCTGTAAAATATTTTCCTATTAACATCAGAATAAAAAATAATGTGGTATTCCAGAAAATTGAATGGCACTTACATTCCATAATCTTCATCAGATCAGCCTGCATGGGGTTTTATTTCTCCGCTGCCTGGTTTGAGGCTATGTTTATATTAATTCCATTCAGTTTTATTTTAATTAGTTTAAAATTCTAGGGATTCAAGATCGTCACTGTGTTTAAGACTGCCTTTCAGCAGCCGTCAGCAGTGGCTTTTTCATCCCCAAACTATTTGACAGTTGCAAACTTTTTTTAAAGATTTTTTTTTTCCCCCCAGACACTGACCCTGTCCTGGTGATTCATGCCTTTGTGACCCCTGGCCAGATTGCTGACTGCAACAAGACGCCTTGGGGCTGCCTTGGAGAATCGCTCACAGCTCGCCTCCACTGCAGCCTGCTCCCCCGGGGAAACCAGCTCTCCATTTTGCACAGACGGCCATGCAATCATCCCTGTGCACGTCTTGGCTCTCATATAATCCCTGGTCTAGCAAAACACTTCTGTGGCCTTGCTGCAGCTGATGAATGTGGGCTGCAATGAGTGGTCCTCAGGGCTGTGCAGCCTTGCACAAATATATTTAAAGTACAATTCCTTGTCCTATGGCATCTCACCGTAAGCGAGTTTTCCGGGGATAAACTATTCCACTATGGAACCACAATATTTTCTAGTTTCATCCCTTACTGCATCACAGAAACACTATCTCTCCATGGGAGCGTTAAAAGATATTTTTAGTTCAAACCTTTTGCCACTTATTCTTGCTCAATTCACAGAGGACTTGACCAATTAGAAAATGCATCTAATCTAAGAGTAAAACACAATTAGCACAATCTTTTTTCATAAAATAGAGAGGAAAGAGTTTAAAGTTATTTTTAAATATCTTTTGGTGACATAAGTAAGCAAGCAGCCTGGTGGTAAAAGCAGGACAAAGTCCAAGGAGGTGACTTTTAATAGTTTCAGTGTGACAATGGTGCAGTTTGAGTGCCCGATCTAAGAACATTATCCAGAAAGATCATGCTGTATGAAACCATACTGGAAGCAGAGGCTCATTTGGCCCTGGATGTTTGCTGCTCTCATCTTGAACTCTGGGCCCTCAGCTCCCACTCAAGGGCTGGCACAGCTGCAGTTAGATAAGAAAGCATCTCACCCACACTGACGCTCCCATCACTTACGTGCTGCTATGGTCTCCCCCTCCTCCCACCACTGCGTTTTAAGTAGAGCAAGCACTGCTCAGCTGATGGTCGCTCAGGAGCAAATGCTGGGCTCTGGCTCAGGGCTCTGGCTTGGACAGCTCAGGTCATGCCTAACTCTCTCCTTCAGCTGCATGAGGAGTTTGCCACCCAACTAGACCTCTCCAAATCATGTTGCTAGGCCCAGGCATGTCAATTTTAGGTACTGGCACCCAGAAGCCTCCTAGGCACAGTCCGTAGTGTGAAGACCATGGTATGCGAACCTCACATCTGAAATGGGCAATTCCAGTCCTTCCAGAGCAAAGTCAGAGGCTGGTCCCTGGAAAGCACAGATTTTCTTTGCAGCGTTACTTTCCTGGTTTGAGTGTTTGGAGGCTGCAGTCCAAAATACTGACAAAGAAAATGCGAAATCTGGAAGGGATGAAATTTCCAATGAGTGGGACAATCCTTCTGGAGCCATCCTGAGCATATATGATCCTGCTGTGCAACTGGAACAGCTTCCAATGGCTTGTGAGCACTTTTTTTATATTATGCAATTCCTTCCTTCAGCCAAGCATGGGTAGAACCGTGTGGATCAGCTGGCAGCTCACTTTGAGCAAGCCCAGAGGAGAGCAAAGAGCCCGAGCCACAGGGCTGGCAAGGTCAGAGAATTAGTCAGTCACAGCAGTGATGACCGAGGGGAGACGTGACCTCCTGTAAATGCTGGTTAACAAAAGGAACGGGACAAACTCTGCTCTGTATCTATTGCAGGTTGGACACAAAATGATGAGCTGTCACTTCAGCATGGGGGACTTCTATTATTTGCTAAGAAAAGCATTTTAACAGTGAGGAGAGACAGACATGGAATAGATTGCTCAAGGAAGCTTGTTAAATAAGTTAAACAAACATCTACCAAGAACATATGAGATGTAAGTGATCCTGCTGGGGATGGGGAAAAGACATCTTGAGAGCACTCCCAGCCCTCTTCCCAGTGACCCCCAAGAGCTGTATGCAATCCCACAGCGTTTTGGCCCATGACCCTTGCTGCCATCACTCTATCCCCATAAAATCCCTGCCAACTTGGCGTTGCAAACAAGCGAGGTGCCCAAACCACTTAGAGCTCTCCATGGAGCTAGCAGGCAAAATGGGACCATGCCCCTGTTCCCCGGGGCACATGCCCCTGGCTTGCCACTGAGCTTCCCAGGAGCAGTGCTGCAGGATAACACTGCCGGCCCCTCGGACAGGCGAGGAGAGCTGCGGCCAAAGAGGCAGCCGCAAGCCATCACTCACGGTGCAGGGCGAGCAAAAGCCAGAAGTGACGATTGCAGCCAAAAGGAAAACGCCATCGTGATGAGGCCGGGCTGTGCGATCCCTTGGAAAAAGCTATGTTCCCGGGCGGGAGCGTTACAGGAGGCGCTCGGGTCTTGACTAAGACAGAGCAGGGCAGTTCACAGGTCTGACAGCTATTGCTTCAAGCTGTCCGTACATCGGACCCCACAGAAACCAAGGCTGCCTGTGCTTCACTGAATATCCGTGCAACCTCCCGCCTTGCTTCCGGAGCAGGGCAGAAACGGGGGCAGGCAAAAGCCAGGGTGCTGCGTTACCCTTTGCTTTTCCCAATGGTCCCACCTGCAGGAGGTTTTCACAGCGCTTACCCCTCTGGTCCAGGACTCCTTGGCCGAGCTGCTGCGGAGCAAGCTGCCTGCTCACTCCCAGTATCTTCCCTGAATACATTATATAACCGAATACATGTTAAAAGACTGCATATGCATGCATACACACATATGTAGCACCCGCTTCACAGTTTGGCTGTAAGACAGTCTTCCAACTTAAAGCTTCAAAACTGTTTACAAAGAAAACCTCTTAAGTATGAAGTAAAACAAAAAATCAACTTGCAGATGCCACGGCTCATACGTTGTTGGCTGGAATAGCATTGATTTTTTTCTTTCCCTCCAGTCTGGATGGTCAGTTTTTTTTTCATGAAAGTGGATTTTAAGATGTAAGGTTTATTATGCTTATGTCACACTGTGACTTTGTTTAATAGGGAGCAAAATGATGTGAGGGGCAAAATGGAAAAAAAATACCAAAACGTCCAAAGGATAAATTCAAATGAAGACTTGAAAAAACATTGTCATTTTATGAATTATGCCAGTACTACATTCAAAGCAAAATCTTAGCTGACTGAAAGAAATACAATCTGTTCTCTATATAAACACAAGAAAAAACTGAAATCTGACCTTCTCTCGGACCTACTTTACTATTTGCCTTATTTTGGAATTTCAGATTAGCCAAATGTTATCTATTGAACAATGCTCCTGTGTCAGCTCTCATACCCAAGGAGTTGAATGGCGCTCCTTCAGAGTTGAAAAAAGAAAAAAAAAAGAGGAAACTTCTTTTGAGGAGAAATGAGCTGTTCTAAGGACAAACATCTACCCAAATTAAATTAACTGCTAACCTAGATATAGGACTGCACAGTTCTTGGTTGAAATGCAATACTGAAGCCATTAATGATCCCATTCATTTCCCACAAGATCCTGCTCAGTTCCGTACAGCATTTTTTCAGAGAAAGCAAGGTGCTCCGGTCAGCTGGAGCAGTTAAATAGCAGAACCGGAGAGAAGAGCTTCTAGGAGGGACCCCGAATTCCTGGGAATCCACGTCCCAGAGAGGGCATGGAGACGTGGCAGCAGTGATAAGGAAGAATAAGGCATCGGGGCGAAACACGAGATGGACCAAGGCTTTTCCGCCTTGAGCGCTGCCAGTGACCCAAGCCACAGGGAGTGCAGGAGGTGGCTGCCAGCTCCTCAGCGCTTGTTTTTCTAATTAACCACAATATGAAGCACAGCCCCAGCTGCTAAGAGCTTTACTTTCTGGGTCCTGCTTATCCCAGGGCCCGAACATCGCTTTTCAAAACTTTCAGAGGCCTTTTATGACCAGAGTCCCATTTCCACTTATAATTACCACATTATCCAATCAATCAGGAGAAATATTTTAATCCGTGAGTCTCAGTTCAGTGATGCTCTAAACTGATATCACTGACTACAACTGTATGTATATATTAAAAAAATGAGATTATAAACATCTGAGGTTCACCAAGCCAAGACAAGGTAAATGCTCAGCTACATTGTTTGACTGTGAGTAAAATGTTTCACATAACACATTTGGAATAAAATATTTATAAATGGAAACATATGACTTCTATTTTTTCTTCTATTAATAAATGAAGTAAAACATTCCATTAAACTACCTTTTCAGGTCTCTTTTCAGGAAATCTCTACAGATGGTTACATTAGGATGGCTTTTTTCTTTAGCTGAAGTCACAAGAAAAAACACTGAAATACCTATATCATCATCTTAAAAAAATGCTCATTTTTGAGTAATAATCTTAAAATGCAGTCTAAACTACACTAAGCAACATTGAATCTTGACTGAATTTTGTAATCAATCCTCTTTGTTCCCATCTTATGCTTAATACTAGTCAATAGCAAACATGGAGAAAGGACAGCGTATATCTTATTTATAACAAAAAAATAGGTTGCCATGATGCTGATACTCATTCCCTCAGCTCTTCTCTCCTGCACAGTTGCACGTGTTGCAGATCCTTTTCTTCCTTCTTTTGCAACGCACACAGTAACCATGCGAAGGGCCAGACCGACAGATTTTCCAACCAAATGCAGGGCACTTGGCAGCACAAAAAATTAGAGGGCTAACACAAAATTCATGCAGTTCTCCTGGAGAAAGGCCTCTTCCGAGAACAGGCCCCGGTAGCTTTTGATCTGTTGTAACTGGAACTGGTCCTGGCAGTACCATCTGAGAGGTGGACAGCTGCTACGGGAGCTCTCCTTTCACCTGAATAATTAAATGTTAACGGTAGCTCACAACTGACCTCGCTGCTACAAAACCAGTAGCTTAAGGTGAAAGGCTCTGAGGTGATAAAAACACTTCTAGAAGCTAAACACCTCAGTATTTTCCAGCCACACAGGGAGAGACCGACTTTCCAAGGAGCGGTCTTCTGGAAAAGCAAATGACGGTGGGATTCGGGTCTCCTGGCATGTTGTGCATGGTGCGTCCTGTTTACCCCTTGGAAATGTCAAATTTGGGATCATTTGCAGCTGTGGTACCTGGCAGATGTTTGCAGCTCTTGAAGCATGTCCAGTAACAAACTGTGGCAAACACTGTCCCAAAAAGTCTGCTTTCTGGGTGCTCATCCTTTACCACCCCCACCCCAGCTGGAGGGTATCTTGGACCCCCAGCACGCTCCGAAGGAAGGAGCACTTACCTATGAAAACAGTGTGAACCGGCCCTAATAAGCCTTATTCCCAACTCTATTAATGAAGCTGTCGGTGAGCTCTCTGTCAAAGCCTCCTCCAACACCCAGTTTTTACTGCGCCCTGCAGAAAGCCTGGAGCAGCCGCCAGCGTTTGCAGCCCCTCCAGGGCCCTGGAAGACTCGTCAGCAGGTCTATGGTGCTGGGTTATATCTGTCCCTTTGATCCTGCAATAAGTACCTGTTTGTCACAGAGGAACTCATCTCTGATCAGATCTTTAATGTACAAGAAACACTGAATCAACAAAGCAGTAGCTAATGGCACAGCTCTAATAACTACCACAGCTGCCTTTTAACAGGCCTCTGGCCACCAGGGAATGTGGACTAATTCACTGTAATTCATTTAATATGTTTAGTCTGAGCAACATAATTTCAGCCCAATAGACGTCTGAGAAATCCTTCATCAGAATTAATTGCGAATAGGTCAGGACGGCACGTGAGCAGCCTGGAGCCGGGGTATCACACAGGGGTGTCCACAGCCACCACGGCCCCCTGCAATGCTGCAGCCAGCCCAGGACGTACTTTTTAGGTTTTGAAAATCCTATGTGGGACGCATGCAAGTCATTGTCCGACCCTCGCAAGCCCTCGCCCCTCAGCGAGCCATGCACTGATCTGCACGCAAGGATTTGCCGTTTGTTGTCTCTCCCCAAACGTGGTTGATATTGGCTTCGGTATCTTCTTGTCACTGCTTCTGGGCAGCCAGGAAGGTCTGAACTCCAGGAGTGGGGAATTTCCTTCTTCAGAGTCAGAGGACTTAAGAGAGATACAAGATACCATGTCCCAGTCTAAGAAGTACCTACATTCCTGAACAAGGATATTAGATGGCAAAAGCAAAGAGAGCTCACAGATGACGCACGTGCACTTTGCGACCTCCAGCAGCCAGCCGTAGCCCCCTCCCCAGCTTAAGCCCCTCACTTTTTTACTTGCCTCAAACGTTGCTCCAAGTATGTAAAAATATTAAGTCCTACAGCCACTTCCCCTTCCCCTAATGGCCTTGGCGAATTTGCAACATGAAGTGAAACCCATCTGAACTGAAGTAGCCGAAAAACGTTTTTTAATTCTAAGACTCCGCTATCTGTTGACAGCAGATACTCACGTTAAAAGGTGTCAATTGTCCTTATCAATTACATGAACTTACTGCTGAATGGGCTCCAAAACAACCCATTATTATTATTATCGTATCTTTATTATTTTGGCTGCATCATATAAGGCCAGACCTTATTTTGTGACCCTTATCTGTGGCCCTGTGTCATAGATATACAGAACTGTCAACGTCTAAAAATATTCTATTTAAAGCTTGCTGTTACATTTGTATTTGATACCTGCTTACCTCCACTGAACTCTGTGATGACACTTCATTAATTTGAGTCTTGCTAGAGATCTAACCCAACCCATTCAGCCTCCAGGCACACATGGAAATCTGACAGTCCTCATATGAGCGTACCTGGGCTTTTTTGCCATTCACTGTAGCCAGGAAAAGCAAATCTACCAGCAATGATGACCCGAGACAAACATACAGCAACAACGGCCTGCTAATAGCTGACAAAGCTGCCTCTCAAGAACACGTCATTAGAGATGGCTGCAATCCCTTCTTGGAAGTCTACCCAGCAGAGAGAAACCCGATTTTCCAGGGTGCCGGGAATGCCAGTAATTTAACATAACTCCAAGACGTATCACCATGGTGGGAAGGGTTGTACACAACCCTCTCTGCCTCTCCCCAGACTCTATCCACAGTTCCTAGCAGACCAGTCCCTACTGACATGCAAAGGAAAAAACCCTCCTCCTCTCCCAGCATGCTGGCTCTAATATGACTTTAATTACAAGTTAGCCTAGCATATATTTCTTAGATTCTATGTCCGAAAAGGTAATAATTTCTCAAAAATAACCCTCAAAATCAAGTCCCACTGACACTCATCAAGGTGACAGAGGAAGGCCTTAAAAAAAAAAAAAAACAAGAAAACCCAATAAATGCTTTGATAAGATATACAGAAAACTGTTAAAGACTGCCTCCAGACAGTATGAAATGTCCCATCTCCTTCATGTCCAGCGCCTCCTGAGGAGATGTCCCTGAGCAGCAGCAGCCGTCTCCCTGCCCTGGGACTGCTCCCTGCAGGGCACCAGGAGGCCCCGCTCACCCCGCTCACCAGGGCAGGACTGCTTCAGCAAGGCGTCTGTCCGGACACACCATGACCCGCCTTTGGGCCCAGTGGCACAACCCGCAGGAGACCTCCCACCTCCTTCCAGCAGCTTCCCTCTCACCCTTGCAGCAGCAGGCTACCAACTACAGTGAAAAACACGTCTTCAAAAAAAACAAAACAGCTCTGTCACATGAAGCGATGAGGCAGCTGATCAGAGCGAGCGGAAACTTCGCCCGAGCGACGACTGAGGGTTTCGGCCAGAGCTTCCTTGGCCCGTTTGCAAACTGCTGTGAAACTCCTTACTGTAGATGCATCTGAAATTAGGGTACAGAGGGGCTTTTACATGCTGCTGAACACAGACCATACCATGTAAACAGTGATAAAGTTCTCAGAAATGCCTACAAAAATTGTAACCCTCCCCACTTCAGCGCACCTTTGAACCTTTGGCTTTCAGTCTTGAAAAATGCATCCAGTCCTGGCAACCTTTGCTGCCAATAAAACTCTAAGGGAAGAACTTGAGAAATCCAAATCTAAATCACAGGTATGCACCTTCCTTTTTTTTAATGTTTTTCCAGAGAGTGCCTCATGAAAGGACAGTGAGAGTATTTTAACAATAGACTTTTCAAAATTTCAACAGATTGGACTGTATGCTCGGGATGTTCAATAGTTAGTGGGGAAAGGATCTGCGCAGCAACATTTTGTAGTAGCCATTTTTTTTCTGCGTCTGGATATAATTACTTTTATGGGAAGAATATACATGGTTCACAGGCTTTCGGCATCTTTGTAAGCCTTGTTCATAGGCTATAAACAAATACAAATCTCACAAACAGCTTCTGTGCCCTTTTCCAGTAGAAATCAGAGATCAATACTCCCATTTCTGCCCTAATTTCAGTTAAAAGTATGTTTTGAATGAGTGAGACTCACCATCCTTAGTGAGCATCAAATTAAGCTATTAAAAAGACAGCTTCCACTCTCTACTCTAAAAGAGTGGACAACACATAAAATGATCCCCTAGACTATTTCTTTTGATTCAGTACTCACTCTAGACATAAGCTATATTTAATGGGTGCACACAAATTAATATCGAGACTATAGGCTATGTTTTCAGATAGTCTCCACCATGCCTGAAAACTGCTTCTGGCTGTAAAATTCATAGATCTGAATATACAAGCCTAGGAAGGATATCCTGGCAGTTCAGAGAGTGAGCAAACGTGGGCTTGCAGGCAGGAGTTTTCTGGGTCAAAGCTTAAAGCAGCTGTAGTTGAAAATTTGACTAAGAAAAAATGATATCATCATCAACCTTGAAATGTAATAGTAAGAATGTGACATTGCTATGCAGTTCATTTTTCATAAAACTTCTAATTTTGCGAATATCTGGCAGGCTTAAGAGAAATGTGGGGATTCTAATCATGGTTTCCATTCATTTATTAAGTGCCTTTGTTCAGGTGATGTCTAGAACTGGATCCTTTCTTATGTCTTCAAGAATGGATGGAACTTGCTCGTTGCCAGTAATAATAAACTGATGGGTTTGGTAGCTCATAAAAATAAAGTCACGCCTGGAGAGAAATGGTGAAGTAGCCTGACAAATCTTCTGAATAGCAAAATGAACATCAAATCAAGTAGTAAAGGGTGGGTGTTCTGGATGCTAAAAATGCTGACTTTCCGTTTCATTTGACAGTGACATACAACCAAAAAGTTTTCCTGAGACAGCAAAACAATAAAGAAAATTTTAGGCAGAATATTAGGAAAAATGTCCTAATGGTGAGATCTATTATATGTGGAATATCCACCCAAGGGAAGCGGTACAGGAAAGCCTAATTGCCTGAATCTTTTAAAACTGGATTGGACAAAACACTGGAAAATATGCCGTGAATGAAGAACTATCTTCCACTGGCAGATCTCTAATTTCTGCAACCCTTTGAAAAGCCACCGCCAATGTCATTTTGGAAGTGATGGATGGTTGCAGCTTGGATGCCAAGACTTCAAAATGCCAGATCATTCGCATCTGAGAGCTATTATGCATATAGGCAACATTCAGCACGGATCCTATGCGCATACATCTGGGAGGGAGCAGTCCTGCTGACATCGCGGGAATTGCTCGTGCGCCAAGATGTGGCATCTGCCCAAGAACATGAAGGCTGCCTAGCATCAGTGCAATCAGCCTGCAAAGGCACCAGTTACCCCCACCTCATGGAGGTATGAAGCACTACCAAGTATGCAGATCAGCGGCACTCAGTTCGGCGTCTCACGGTCAGATTCTTCCAATATTGAGAGGGATTTTGCTCCTTCTGAAGCCCAGGCCTTTTGGCTAAGCTTTGATTTATTTATTTATTCAGTTCTATCTGAAGCTGAAGGATTTGTGTCCTCTTCATGCACTCAAAAGTTAGCACCAGGTGAGGACACCTTTCTCAAATCAGTAGTTAAAACATGATACTAGACGGAGTGCTTAAACTTTGTCAAAAATGCCCGGCTACTGCTGCCTGTAAACCTGGAGCTCTTGTGGCCCCAGAGAGGGAAGTTTTCCTGGCTAGCAAAGACAAAGGCTCCCTGGCAACACCAAGAAGTTTATCTGGTAGCTAAGGGGAAGCCAGAAGATAGCAAATAGCAGAAAGGTAAAGTGCTTTCTGATGAAAAACATAACACTGGGTGGAGATGTTCAACCTAGGAAGAAAGCAAAGGACAAACCTTCAGTGCTACCATGACTGCAATGGACTAACTGGGGCAGCTGGAGTGATGGTAATACTGGGAAAATAACAGAGGAAGGGAAGAAAAATAATGGAGCAAGCCCAGAAAATCAATGTTCAATAAGAAATAGCATGCTAAAAACTGACACCCAATCACATTATTGCTTTTACAGACAATCTCTATAGCTCATGCAGACCTGGTCCTGCCTTTTCCCCTATAGCATAAAAATAGACAATGAGAAAGACAGACTGTTTTATTCTGAAGGTTTCAGGACTGACAGTTGGTTCTGGGACTCTGCTAGTTTCAAATCTGCTAGTTAGTGCTCTGCACCATCTCTGCGACCCATCACTGTCACCCCGAATAACAGCACCTTCAGCCAGTGGAGAGTGCCTTAGGGTTTTCGCTGGCAAAAATGAAGGAAGCACAAAAATATTCTCAATCAGTACTGGAACAAACTCCACACTGCACAGCTGCAGCGAGAGCGCTGTCCCCCAGAGACCCTCTAGAACTTGATTAAGGTATATGGAAACTTGATTCATATTTTATGAACATTCATTTTTATGATACATTTTTAAAGGGACAGCATATATTTCCACTATGTGGAAGAAACGAGTGCTGCTGCTTTGACAGGAGTAGTATGCTTCTAATGTGAAGCAACTCTTGACACCCATTGAAGGAGTCAGGGAAAGTAACACAGGAGCTGAGGAATTAGCTGTTGCGTTGGGGGGTTTCTTCTTGACCGCAAAAAGGGGGAACCACCACCAGCCAAGGTGGAAACTACAGTGATTTCATCTTCTGTTTTCAAAAGGGGAAATAACTTTGAGGAGGAGAAGTTTCAAATCCTACTTTCCAGTCACTCCACATGAGGACTGCTCCTCATTTATTAGCTGAAGAGCACATGGTATCACTTGCGTCTAGCTTGAGCACCTCGCCCCTACACTGGTGCAATGGATACTTGGAAATACGTCTTGCCATTAAGTTCATTGCGAATACGGCTTCTCCTAACTTGCCTGACCCTCGAAACACATTTAGGTTTCTCAAAGCGAATACTTTGGTCCCCGACAAGCGGTGGCGCATGCCTCCCGAGGAACTGGGACACTGGGGCTATCCGAGATCTACGCTCCTAACAAAAGAGGAATAAACCCCGTTGCTTTCAGAGAGATGGTTACTCTGTGGAAGACATACGTTGCTAAAACATCATTATCGCAGTAGGAACTCTCCCCATCTGTTTTTATGTAAATAATTTCAAGTGTGTGATTTATGTAAAGGATTTTGTTTGAATTAGTTTTCACCAGTGAGATGAGGATAAAGATTTTCTTTTATATTACACAGCTGGTTTTACTTCTTCTTAGCATCTGATACTTTTATTATTTCTACACGAATTCCTTTACTGTAGGAGATTTATTACTTATAGTAATCTTGCGTGGTGTGAATTTCTTATAGCTCATTCATTTGTCTTTCATGAGACTAGTCTAGAGTGGAGATACTATGAAAACAAGGAGAACCGAATCTGGTAAATATTACAGGACAGTTCCTCAGGAGTCAGGCCTGCTGTCTCTTTCACAGTATCCAACGTTTTATGTGTATCACTCAGAGAATTAACTGACTAGCTAATACAAACTGAACAGCAGACCTGAGTTATTTCATGCATCAAAACCCTCAGAGATGTTAAAAATAATGAGGTTTCGGAGATGAAGACTGTCTTTTTATTACGTATTCAGACAAGAAGCCCTAATCCCACAGGTGCTAATGCGAATAATAAATAACAACAAAAACTGCAGGAGCAGTTTTGGAAGACGCATTGATGCTGAACACATAGCTGCATAGGTCTAGCTGGGAAAAATTTTTCCAAGTATAGCAAATTATGTTTGGGTGAAAACTAAAGGTAGAAACCTTTAGGAAAAAACCTTTTTTCCTGAGTCGTTTGCATCAGAATAAGAAGAGATAGGAAGAAGATCATGATGTACACTGAAAACTTTTGGTAACTTCAAAATGAAACCTTTCGATATTCTTGTTTCAAAATGACATATTTTTTAGAAATATTATTCGATTTAGAAGTAGGAACAACCGCAAAAGAAAATAAAACATTTTTGGCAAATTGAATGTTTCATGCAATCCAAAACACATGCGTACAGACCATGATGCCTGTTTGCTTTTCTGGCTAAGCAATTCTTTGCACAGTCCCTGTGTGGAGGATCAAAGTATACTGATAGAAGCAGTATGATTCAAGTTGCACATACGGAGGTTTCTGATACTAAGGTAAATTACTGCCCCCTCAGCCAGAGGGTTACTAGCATGAGATTTTATTTTCTGCTCTAGAGTCTATTTGGTATGTATCAAAATCACAGCATCTGTAAATGAAGTGTGTGAGTGGCCGGGGGTGAAATGTCGCAGGCACATCACGCAGGCACAGCAGTAGATCACCATCATTTAAAACGCACTGCAGAGTTTAAAGAGTGTGAGCAATTTCTCAGCATCACCTTCCCTGATCTCTTTACAAATAAGCAAGAGCAGTGAGATGGACAGGCAGCAACAGGAGCGCAGGACGCAGGAACCCCTTTTTGGTTCAACCCCAGCCCCGGCTGCCTGGTGGATGGATTAAATACCAGGAAAGGGAAAAACTGAGGATGACAAACAAATGCTCCCTTTCTGCCTCCCTGCACTCCATCTCCTGCTGCCCTGCAGGACTTCCTGGAGAGGAAACGGCGAAGGGGCCGATGAAGAGAGGGCAAGTCACAAAGCACACGATGAAAGAGCCAGCTCAGAGAGGTGTTTGTTGGTCACACAAATAACCTTTCAAGGTGGATTTGACTCCTGCTTGAAACAAGCTGCAAATCAGTTCCTCTGATCTTAAAACCTCTTAGGGAGTTCAGGATACCTTCCCCTGGTTGCAAACGCGCTCACTGGGCAGTGGTAGCACTGGAGGGTACAGTTGTCTCTGTTTGTGAACGCTTATTTATTTTTGAAGATACACCCTAAGGCTTTCAGGAAGCTCTTCTTCTCTGGGCGTTCCTGGCCCTACGCCGGAGTGACTGAGGCTCACATCTCCTGTGGGACACTCACGCGTTAGGTAGTTTTGCCACGCAGATTTAGGCTTTCCCAGAAGCTGGGTATGTCTCTGCTCTAAACCTTGGATTCAGACTCAGGCCCTGGTTCAATTCTTCACAAATTTGATGTAAAATACATATCCTGGTGAAGGACTGATCAACGCCTGACCACCCCAGCTGGAGGTATGTTGACAGTGCAGCACTTACCACTATGTATTACCTTGATTATGGAATAAGGTAAAAACCTGTCCCCAAAAGCCCTGATCAATACAGCACTATGAGAAATGAGATTTTTGCAGCTTGATCCCATCCCTAAAAAGCAACAGGGAACAAAGTTGTTGAACACCATGAAGTACTCGGTTTCATTTCACCTTTGGGCTGCCATTACACTGTTGTCTAGTCTTATTTAAATACTTCCTCTACATGTGATATAGAAAGGTTGCAAAACTTGGAATTGACACTGCATCTCAAAAGCCAAGGAGTGAAATGCTCCAAGAAAAAAAAAAAACATTTTTCCCCGTATCACATTTTACTCTTCAAGTTTAAGTGAACCAATCAAACAGTATTAATCCAGTCTAGATACAGCAAACGGTATAGAGCAGAGCAGAATACAAAGTCAGACAGAAAGAATGGATGTAAAAATTGTTTCTGAGCAGTGTCTGTAACTTTATGCTTGCTGAAAAGCGTTGGTGACTACATTGTGTAGGTATATTAGATTTGCCTTCTGTTTTTAATGCTTCTTTGAAGAAAAAAAAAAAAAAAAAAAGAGCAAGCAATTACTGATATAGTTTATCCTGGTAAAAAAACATGGTTGTTCCCCTCTTTAGTGAAAAATGGAGTTAAGCATGCAACTTCTTTTTGTTTCCTATACCTACAGCCTCTAAATTTGAGTTCTTTGACTTTAAATAAACCACTGGAGACCAGTGGATCAGTGCACAGGCAGATTCGGCTAAAGAATTACCGCACTCTTGCCACAAGGCTAGCATCAAGTTATGTCGGACATAAAATGGGAAATAACATGACCCTGTGAACTTACAGGATATGTTTCATTATCATACAACTCCATTGTTTGTAGGGAACATTTCTAATCTCAGCTTCTATCAGTTGTTATAGCATAATGATAGAAGAAAAAAAAAACACACAGGATTTCCTGATGTCTCCTTTGAGCTAGGAAAATAAATCCAATATATTTTTAAAGAATTTATTTAGTTCCTTCTCTGTGCTCTGTTATTGCCACAAGGACTTTTCATTTTCCTCAGATTATTGTTTTTCCCCATCATATTTGTCACAGTCCTTGCAGGCCTGCTTCTATTCTACAGACTGGTTATCAGCAATTAACTGCACATATTTGATAGCTGATTCCCAAAATTCAGTCTGTCCTCACCAATTTATTTAATCCTCTAAGTCATACAGCGCAAAGAGCTCCATGCACCAAAGTGGAGGTTGGAAGGAAGCAAAGTGCCCGTCAAAATAGGAAAACAGAGCTGTTAACAGCCTTCCGAAGGCTGGGAACTGCATGCACAGGCTGGAGCACCATCTGCCGGCATCCTCCCCCACTTAACGCCTTGCACCGGGGCTTTGCACCTCGAGCGGCTCTGCACAGCCATGGGTGTCCACAGCCCTGTAGTTTGCAGGAGAAAGGGCACAGAAATGCTCTCCCGGAGAGCAGGACGCTGCGTTTCACCCCACAGCACAGCATAGTCCCCCGTCCCTGTGGCACCAGTGCAGAGGAAACCCACAGAGACCGTGATCTTTCCCTCTGCGAGGCAGGCATTTCAGCAAAAATAGCAGGTTGTCACAGCACGATCATTTTCCAAGACTCAACATCTTTTGCTTTCTGGGTACCACTGACCTTTCCTGAGGCCTTCTCCGGGTGGAGGGGAATAGATTTTTGCAAGGTTGATTGGCTGCCAGGAGAATTAAATATGTTTATTTTTTCTCAGCACGTTACTGTAAGTATTCTCCCTGTAAAACATCCTTTTACTGTCTGTCTTGTTTAACTGTCAGAGGACATTCGCATATGTTCCCTTTTCCCATATTCACTATTGTAAGCACAATTTGTGTATGAATTTCTTGCCACATGCATTCCTCAGAGGACAGAGTGGCCCAGACAGCTGTGGATGAATCCTGGCTTGCATGAACGTCTCAAGAACTTGGAGTATCTACAGGCGCCAAAAGCAAGTTTTTATATTGCCGCATTTTGTATTTAATGGTCACCGGCTAAAATACACAAAAACTAGAGAAAGTCCAGAGGCGAGATCAACAAGAATCATCTTACAAACATGACTTCTGAGATAAGGCTGAACAAACTGAGGTTGCTCAGGAAGCTCTTGAGAAGAAAAGATCCAGAACGGACCGAGCAACAATCCTCAACTATGTAAAGGGTTGTCATGCTGCAAGGGGAAGCAATAAATTGTTTTCTGCATCCATGAGAATAGGACAAGATGTGGTGGATTTAGCTTACAGCTAAGACGACTCAGATTGGACGTTTAGGAGAACTTTCCAAGAAGGCAGATAGTGCAGCACTGAGTTGCCTTGCCTGCAGAGGTTGTGGCATCTCTGTGGCTAGGGACAAATAAAGCAGACTTTTGTCAAGACAGACATCAGTATAGCTGACCCGGCTCTAGTGCACAGGAATGGATCTGGAAATCTTTTTCCATCTCTGTAAGTCTTAGTTTCCTGGGAGCAACAGATGGATCCCTGGTGTTACCCTCCCAGGAACAAGGAAATCTGGCCTCCCAGAGAGGTACCTGGAGAATAGGAGAAGAGCACAGGGAGGCTGATGAAGTTATGGAGCAGCTGAACACAGATGCTCAGAATTACAGGTTTAAACTCAGGCAGAAGTTACACCCACCCATGTCCCATTCTAGCCTCTTAAATATTCTGCCCCCCCCCCCCCCCCAACACACACTTTTGGGCTTAAGTTTGCCTCTTCCCTACCTCTGTCTTGTGAATAATTTTAATGAGGATCAGGCTTTTGTCTAAACATGTTCAGTATCTCCTAACATTTTAGGGCAAAATTACATCATTACTCTGTTCTTGCACATATTCTCTACCCTATGAGCTAAATTTGGTTACAACTCAGGGGCCATTGTAGAATCCAAAAAGCAGATGGAAAATTGGCCATGTGAGAGTAGACAATAAGAAGTCTTTGTTTGCGTAAAATTGAGAATTCCCACGGTCAACAACTAGATGCGAGGGGAGGAAGGGGAAAGCAAGGAAATCTTTAAGGAAAGATAGTGGATAGAATACAACAGTAAGTTTCAAACGTTTCCAAATCTCTACCACTAGCATCAGCACACCCAACAGAAATCATATTAACATGCAAATGTTTTGAATTTAGCTATTATCTTTTCATATTGTATTGGTTTATTTAGTCCTAGTATTAACAGTAAAAATATCTCCTCAGCATAGTGCCTTCAGGGAGATGAAAGCTCCTTTATTATTTCATGCAACTCCTGAGAATAGTATACATGTTTTAAATAAATGCAGCAGATCAGTAGTAGCCAACAGCCAACTGTGTGCATTGCCTCACAAGACATACAAACCCTCCATTTCTCCTTTTTCACTGGTGCAAAGGGGTAATAAGAGAGGAAAAAAAAAAGGCACAGACCACTGAGCTAGGAAAAAAATCCTACTGTCAAGCAACACAGAGAGACAGATACTTAGGCCTCTTAAATCACATCTTCCTAACCCTTCTTCTAGTTCCTGATGTGTAACTGACACCAACTTACAGTCTCATCTGTTTGAGTGTAAGTCTGGAAGAAAAATGCACACGTCGGCACTGGATTTTACCCTGCGTGTTGAACCCCATGTACGTCTCAAATGTCTCAAACATGTCTCTGGCCAGGATTAAATATTGATCAGCATTTTAAAACACATTTGGTGGTAAGTGAAAGATCTGCAGGGAGAAAGGAAACATTGCTGTGACCACAAATTTTAAAAAACGTCATCTATTTGAAAAACGCCCTGACTGCAGTAGGCCTGGTACGGTGGGTTAATAGGTGGCACGCAGGTGATTTGCTCACACACTCCAGATAATTTGTTTACCTCATCACTGACTTTCACGAAAAAAAAAAAAAAAAGGATGTTTCTACAGAATCTGTTATGTGCATCTATGTGTACAAGCAAAATAAGGTTGAACTCAGCGACCTTTGAGATGGCTGCTTGCACACATGTTGAACCAAAAATCACTCCAAGAAAGCCAAAACGCACTGCAGTAAACAGAATAAATGCTCAGACCGAGTCGGAGGGAGATCTCTAAAACCCTTAGTCACCCGAGTAGCTCACAACAGAATTTCTTTTAACTGGACTTTAGTCTCATTAACATTTGCTTTTCAAAATTAGCCTCATGTGTTCTGCTCCACCTTGTATATTTGCTGCTAACTGTCTTTTTTGCCCTTAGAAACAATCCACATAACAGGAAAGAATTTCCGGTGCTTGATGAAGTCCAAATCACCCTTTTAAGCACCTGCAGGGGGTAATAGCTCCATACCCAGAGCCAAGTCCTGGCACCTTCCCAAGCTCCAAGTACAGCAAATGCTGCTAAAAAAACTTCACTAGACTAAAAAACCCCAAAGCACTACCCAGCTCCTGCCCATACAGATTTAGCTTACTTGTCTCCACTGGCCTCTTCGTGGGTTTAAATCAAAACTGCAA
The DNA here is from genome assembly GCF_040807025.1 of Struthio camelus. NCBI lineage: Eukaryota > Metazoa > Chordata > Aves > Struthioniformes > Struthionidae > Struthio > Struthio camelus. The sequence goes on from NC_090945.1 coordinate 39,105,017, forward strand.
AGGCTATTTGTTTAGTTACTTAAGAGATTAACTAATGGACTACATGCAGTTAATTTCTTGGGTGTGGTTCATTTGCTCCAGACACTTTCTGGCAGATATACATGTGTTTTTAGTAAAGACCATTGGACTACTGGATTTTTTATAGCCCAGTGGCAAGTCAGTGCCGCAGGCAGAATTTTAAAAACCCACAGCTCCCTTACATAGCTCGATATGCAGTTATCAAAATTCAGTAAAGAAGGCCAAGTTCTTGCTACACCAGGATTTACAAAATCATTCTAGATGTCTATCCCCAGGCCAGACCCACCTGGCTGTGCTCCATCCCCTTTCGCTCCCTCATCGCAGGACAGTAGCTGGAGCTCCTCAGACTCAGATAGACATTTGCTGCAGGAGGAAGCCCTTTGTTAAAGCTGGAGGAGGCCTCCTGGGATAGAGGCAATCAGAAATCACCTGGACCTCCTGTCCTGCCAGTCCTAGGTCAAGGCATGTTCAGCCCAAGAAGCACGATAGCATATTCAGGTCTTTGCAAAACCTGACTGTGCTGTCTTGACTCTGCAAGTGAAGTGAAATCAGTCAAAGTCACTTAATGTCCACTAAAACAACAGATGAATTTAATGTGGAATTTTTGATTCCTCTTTAAAAGTACTTCCAGGCTAATTATCCTCAGTGCCCTTTTCTCAATCAGTTCTAATAGGCCTTTTCTTGAAAACAAGTTCATTTATTGTCTAGGAATTATATGCATTTATACATATATATATACACACATATATATGAGTAGTTATTAAATTATATAAAATATGTGTATAACCATATAGAGAGAATTTATATTACATTAAAAAGTTTATAAATACTTTATATTTGATAGATTGATTGATAGATAAATGTAACTGGTTGCATTTAAGTATCGCGTTACTTCTAATCTGCTGACTTTTTCCACATCTTTACACTAATTATGTTTTGGGGTAAATGCCAAAACGGTTGGGGTTTTGTGTTTCATCATACCTATTTTCACAGTTCTCCAGCTTCACTGAGAGTTGCTACATATTGATGTTCACAGGCCCTTTACTATTGGGAACACAGGTGAATCCTGGGGTTTTTTAAAGCTCGAAGGTCCAAGTTTTGTGTTGTCTGAAATTCGTAACAGGCTTCATACCCAAAATATCACACTGAATCTGCAGTTTATCTCTACTAAATCCAAGTCTGCCACAGCTGAAGGCCCTTGAGACCCCTGTTAAACCATGGCTTGCTTGCAGTCCTCTTTTTCCAATGGTAGTACACAGAAAAGTAGGTATTGCGAAGTAGCCAGTGCAGCAGGCAGCTGCATGAAGCCCCCTAGAGTATTTTAGTGGCGAATCTTGGGGCCAGCCCATCATCATGTAAATCCACACTCTTTTGTTACTGGTGTTTTGTAGGAACCTGGTACCATTAGCGTCTCCTAAAGTCAAACAAAACAGCTCGTCAGTGCCGATTCCACAAGCCCTGCTTTGCAAATTAAAGGATCTTCATGAAGTCTTTCAGTATCAGCAGGCTATTTAGAAATGGAATTTGTGGCACTCTGCAAGGGATTTCTGTACTTTCAATTAGGCTTTCTTTGGAAGGGACTATCTGAGAGAAAACAGTTTTGGAAAACAAAAGCTTTATCTACTTATTAGCAAGTCAATAAAAGCCTTGAAGACTCCAAACTTCTGCTTTGGCTTTGTGTGTGCTAACAGGCCGAACAACCTAGCTTCATTTGAAACTGGTTTCAAATTACTTGCAGATGGCTGGATGTAGATGAAAGACTCCATAAAGGTGTTCCTTATTCTATTCTCTGCTCCCTAGACTATTGGGCTATGTGCTGACACTTGGATGCTTGTTTTACAATATCATTTGACATGTGGGATTTATGTGTCAAAATTTCATTTAAAGCCAAGAAAACGTCAACTCGCAAGCACAGAGAAGCAGCAAAAGACTGTGCTTTTCAAGACAGAAGTCAGTGAGTCGGACACTGCCAAGTCTTAACCCTGTACCAAGCACACACAAAAATTTGACCCAGTTGCCAGCAAACTGAGATTCCTTTGGTGTGTTCTGCTGAGATTCCATTACTGCCTTTATCATTAAGAAAATAATGTAATAAAATGAGACCTTTTCCCTGAATGCATTAATAAAGATAACTTGTTGGTCAAGCTCCAAAACCACTGGAGCCACATTTAATTTACTGCTTTTATGGATTTAGGATTTGGTTTGCTGCTATGTTCAGTCCACTGCAACAATATAATGGGAAATTGTAATGGCATGTTTAAAGGAAAGGGTTCATAATTTATCACTGAAACTCTGAAATGTCTTGTGCAGAGATGCACAATTAAATGCTACCAAAAATGGGCATTTCAAATGGTTTCACCACAGTTCACCGAAGCGGGTCAGGGGAAAGACCCAGATAACCACCAGGGCAGCTTTTTGTGTTTGTCACATTAAAACAGGTTGGGGAAGAGAACTGCTAAAAGAGCTCTAAAGGCCGGCAACCCCCTTCTGCTGCTCCTCATAGTAAGAGCGGCTGTGCATTACTTCATAAAATATCAGTTGACATACTGCCTGATTGCAAATCAATAAAAAAGTAATGAGTTACGTGAAGGTCTTTCTGATGTTTTCTAAATAACTATTTGGGAAAGCACTGTTTTTTTGTCAGTGCCAAGGTCATGCTGTGGAGACATTTCCATCACCAAAGCACAAAACATTCAGCAAATGAGAAGATCTGGTAGCAAAAATGGTACCGAAAGCCTGTATCCTGCCAGTTTCTGCGTATAAAGAGCCCTGTTTGTTAGGGGCCTGCTTTGGCAGCCTCTTGCGTGGAGCAGGCGCTGCTCCAACCGCGGCGTTTGCTTTGGCTTGCCCGCGGCTTGCCAGGTGGGAAAAACAGAGAGTGGGCGCACCGAGTTTTGGCTTATTTGAAGCATCCTTTGCCTGCAAAGCAGAGAGTTCTCCCGAGCGAGTTTTATGGTGAAACGCAAGTCCGAAGGGTTAGAAATAGACTTGCAGGTTCGGAGCGTAGGCAGGCCAGGATGCACGGCCCCCCGCCGTGTCCGGCTCCGGCCCCCAGCCTTCCTAGACGAGATGGAAACGCGGTGGGAGAGGCGTCCTTGCAAATACAAGCTGCTGCAGTGTCAAGGTGAGATGCGGAGGAGGCCTGGGGAAAGGGCTTGTGCTCCGGTGTCTGTGGCGCAACCTGGCCCTGGGTGAAGAAAAGTAAAAGCTTCTGACAGCAAATGAACATCAAGCCAACCCAGTGCTTCGGGGTTATTTTAAGATTGTGGGTGTTGGAAAAGAGTCTCTGACACATCCTTTCAAATGGCTAATTGCCCTAGGAAACAGGCCTATCTCCTGACTTTGGGGCAAGGGAGGAAGGAATTTGCTGTCTTAATTTTACCGTCCTAATTGATTAAATACTTCATAGGTAGTGCAGGGCAAAAGCATTCTTCAAGCCACGTGACAAAAAAGCCTAATTTAGAAAAGCAGCTTGTTCTAGCTGCCCAATTAAACAAATGCATTGATTTTTATTTGCATGTGGCAGTTTCCGTTTGTGTGGCTTTTGCCAGAATACTGAAGAGGTCTGTGATGTGCAATTTACCACTGAGTGACTGCAAAGGTGAATGTTTGGGCTCTCACTGATAGTTGATTTTTATTACTCATTTTGTTAGCATGGGAGGTTTCCACATGTAGCTTTATATAAACTCAGTCTGGTTTCTTGTACTGTCCTCAGGACAAAGCATGACTTTGCTTCGCTAGGAGGATGGAAATTAATGATTTGTGTTTTGGGTTTTGTTTTATTTTGCTTTTTCTCTACAGCTTATCTTTATACTTTCTATTAATGTCCTACTGAAGGTAAATTTTACTGTTGCGATGTGTATCCGTGAGTTAGCGATTCCCTGTCCTCGCAGGGAGATTGCTGTTACCGCACATCACTCGTCGGAAACCGAGACGAGTCGGTGAGTGAGGCTCCCCGCTGCAGCAGCAGGAGGGCAAGGGGGACGCTGCTCAATTCCACACGTCTGCAACTCCCAAAATCCACCTGAAGCCTATGGGCTTGCATCTGAGTTATGGCAACATAAAGGAAAATTTGCCAAGGGTTTGGCAAAGCCCAAATTTGCCTCCTGCCCACCCTGGGAACAGCCCCCAGCCTTGCAGGTGGTGGTGGAGAGACGAGGCCCTCTCCAGGAGCGTCCTTGGAGCACATCGCATCAGAATAGGAGTTTTCATAAAATACAGCAGCAGCTTTCTTAAAACGTGGCCAGAGGAGGCGATAGCTCTTTGCACAACGGATGAGTGGTCATAACGCTCTGCCAAGAAGCAAGCAAATGCATTTCGTTTCCCCCTCCCCTCCCAGAGGTTACAGCTCGCCCGGCTCCCCTCCACGTATCTCGCCTGGGTTTCTAATCAAACAGACCACTCATGAAATAAGAGCTGACTGCGCAATATTTCAAATCTAGTAATTCTACATACAATAGAAGTTATTTTAAAATTATTCGCCAAATTAGCTCCAGCAGGCCAGAAGGACTAACTCCTAGCCAAAGCCCTCGATGCAAGTTTGAAAGGTGAAATAAAACTTTCAGGGCTCTTCAAAAAAAAAGAGACAAGGGAACAGGAATTGGCTTTTATTATAGAAATGCAATTCATAATCTCAGCGGTGGGAATGCTAATGCCTTCTGATTGATTGCAGTGATTTCTCTGTGAAAGCAAAAAAGATCCCTAGACCTGAGGACACTACTAAGAGTAAATGAAATGTTCTGTAGTTGTGGCCATGATTCAGCAAAGCAGTCAGGAACCTGCTCCACCTTGAGTATCTGCACCTTAAGTGCTTTTCTGAATAGGGTTGTGCTTAAATTTTTTTCTGAAATAAACCTTTGCCTCTTTCCAATGTATGTTTATCGCCCTGCTCTTAATTAAACACGTTTTGTTTGTTCCTCATATTACTTTTGAGATAAACAGTTTTCTAGAAATGGCTAAAACTGTTTTCAAAGAGTTATCACGAATACTTTCTTATCTGCCATTTAAAAAGCATATAGAAACTGTCTCTAAAAGTTAATGCTCACTGCCTTATCTCTAACATCCCACATAAAAAGCATTTGTCTACCAACATAACACCTTTGAACACCTCTCTTGACACTGATAGATTAGATTTCGACTAATAGTGACCATTAGTTAATTCTTTTCCTCTTCCTACATGTTGGCTTGCAGTGTGGAAAGGGTTATGAGAGGTCGAACTACCTGCTTCCTTCCGTGGTTATTCCATCATGGCATAGAAAGGATCTCCTGTTTGCTGGTCTGCTTGTAGAAAGTGAGGCTTATTTAATATCTCGTACACTCACACACACACACGCAAGTAGCACTGAGGGCCAAAAAGAAATCTAGACAAGTCTGAGTTACAGTACATTTGCATTGCCTCCTTCACAGATCCCTCTCAAGAGGAGCTATGGCAGCACATATGGTCCATTAGGCCATCATCCAACAAAGCACTTAAGCACTCCCGTAACCTTAAGCGTATGATCAGTCCCATCGACTTCTATGACAAATAATATGCTTGTTCTTACTGCCTGTGTAGGGCACAGGGGAGAGGAGAGTTCAGTTTTTAGCAGATCCATGTATGTCTGGAATAACAGGTAAAATAGTATATTATGTCCACATGTTACGCTCTTTTCTGCCATTGATAACTTCTTGAATTCTTAGAAACGGTTAACTTAGCAATGAACATATTCCTCATTGAGAACTAGATCCTCTCCAAGCCTAATATTTTAAACCTACACCATCCTTCAATTAATCTTGTGCAAGAAATGCAGCTATTTTTTATCTTAATGAAAAAAATGTCTAAGTGGATTTTCCTGAAACTCTTGCATATGAACTGAGAAGTAAGTGACATTGCTAATCTGAGGAAAGGACTTCGAAATGCCTGAAACTGAAGCCGTGAAAAGAAAGGGCCATGCATAAACATCAGCGGAGTGTGCCTGGTGTCATTTCACCAGCCGTCAGTAGGAAAGCAAACTCTGAACATGCACATAACTAAAATGTTAGCACTAGTGTATCATGATTCCTGTAAATTTCTCTTTCGAATAAGCATGTTTGCAGAATTTGAACTGGTAATTTATCTTTATCGGCTGCTGCCCCCCTTGCTGTCAAAGCTACAGCCCCACTTTGGGGATCATAACAGGGGGTTGTTGCTTTCATCTGAACTCCCCCCCCCCCCCCCAAAAAAAAAAACAGAAAAGGGGGAGGGGAAGAGAAAAAAGGAATATAATTGCTAAAACATGGGCTGTACTCAGAAACTGCTTTATTTTCCCCCAAGTAATATACATTGGAATCTCAAGTAAATGGAGTGTGTAATTCTTTGTGAAACGGACACAGAGTTAACACAGAAACAAATATTCAGAAACACAGAAAGGCACATGCACACATACTCATATATGTGTGTGTCTGTGTTTGTTATACTCAGACAGTTAATTACATGTCTTTCCCTAACATCTTATTTTCTGTACTTTCAAAGCCTCATATTTTAATTAAAAACACTTAATTTTTTTTTTAAGGACAAAGCCGCAGCAGACTTGTGGTAGGCTGCTGGAGCGCAATTACCCAATTCCACAGCACTAGTCCCTTTTCTTTTTGGATGGCAGTCACAGACTCCAGATGCCAATGTACTGAGGCTAATTTTTTCCATCAGCAACATCTAGCTATTTGGCAGTCTGCTCTAGCATTTTTGCTGGCTGCCTCGGGGCAGTTCAATGGCAGTATTCTTCAATATATTGCCTAGGAAGCTGATTTACCTGGGTGGTATTTTAATGAAGGTTTTGCCTTAACCGTACATTTTATGCAATGTTTTGCTATTAATAAATATGTCTGTGAATTATCTTCTCATTAGACTTCCACAAAGGTGTATTTTTATTTGTGTTCGGCCTTGGAGACCTGTGCTTAAATGCTCTTGTGCAATTCAGGGTTGGGCTTCTGTGATCATAGACCAGGGGCACAAAGACTCCTGCGTCCATGCCTGGACTGGCAGTGAAACTGCGCAAATAATTCAATTCACTGGCTAAATTGAGAGAGACGGACGGGAAATGGTTTCAAACTGATCCAAATTTCAAATTGCACTTGTTTGTTTCATCAGTAGAATACTTTCTTTCTCTGTGTTATTTTGAGGTGGCTAATATGTTTTATGTGATTCAAAACTTCTAGAACAAGCTAATTTCAAGGTGAAAAACTATTTTTTTTAGAATTCACCTAGCAAATGTTGAAAAAGGGGGTATTCGTTTTGTTTTTCTTCCTTCTTTTTTCTCACAAGAAGCATTCATGGAATTTTATATGAATTTACAAGTAAATTTACTTGCTCTGAAGCTTCATTGTTATCTAGAACAGGTCATTAACTTCATGTCATAGCATAAAACTATGCCAAAATATTGCCAACTGTAGCATAAAAAGAATAAAAAGAAAACAAGGTTACTAGCTTCATTTATATATGTAGGCTATTGGGTACCCAACATCCACAGCTTACTTGACAACATATAGTGCCTAGGCTGAGTGACATAAATTTGAATCTTGCTGAAGAAAAGTAGCATTGTCCTTTGAATTTCTCACTGCATGTGTCTGCAGCATAGAACAGAAAAAACAAAATCAGACTAAAAATATAGTAGTGCTGCAGAAAGGTGTACTCACATAGTCTGGCACTGTTGCTAGAGCATGTGAGCTCTGAGTATGTGAGCTACGCTATGAGAGCTTTGTGATTTCAGAAACACTGCTTCTGGTGTCTTCATCCGGATAGCAGTGGGAACCAAGCCCCAGCTTCTGTAAAAGAAGAACAATTGAAGAAAGTGAACGTAAGAATAATGTTCACTTGCATGATTTGAAAGATGAACTGGAAGAGCAGAGGCCATGGTCCAGCTGGGAGATGTGCAAGGCTGCAAAGAGAATAAATGGCTCACAGTGCCTGCAGGGGATGAGATAAGAAGTGGATGACTTGCAACTGGAGACACTTAAATTAGATAGGAAGAAAGAAGTTCTCACTACGTAGCCTGTTCAGTACTGTCACAGCCTGTCTGCGGAGGAAGGAGATGCTGACGAAGAGGCTGGATGAGCATCTCTGGGCACAGGTCCGGGTGCAGCCGCCGTGGCAGGCCAAGCCTCTGGGGGTCCCAACAGCAGCCCCAGCCCCAGCGCCAGGAGCGCACGGCCCCGACCTGCTCAGCCAGCCCTCTTGGCGGCACTGGGGTTGTCCCCCTGGCAAGGAAGCTCTGCTCCGGCCACCAGCGCTGCCAAGGGGACGGCGGCCCGGCCGGCGCTGACGTTCCCTGGCATCAAAACGCCGAGAGTCACCCAGGGGACAATGAACAGTAGTTTCTCCTAGTGGGAAGCCAGCGATCAGTGATTTGTTGCTCTTAGTTGAAATGCTGGACGTCTTCCCCACGAGCTGAGTCATAACAATGAAGCCTTCTGCTGGTTTACATATTAAACCTTCGTATTTTAATTAGAGGTTCAGGAGGAGGGCTGTTTTCTTTGGAAGGGGAAGGATGTCATTTTTGTTTTTTTCTTGAGATTTGCCTTCCTTTTGGGAAAGTCCTCACATGGAGCTGAAGTGTGGATAATTTACTTTCGCTTCAAAAAAAGCTTTGTCTTTTGTCAAGCAAAGCACATGCCCCAAACGGATGGAAATCTCCATCTGCTCCAGGGCTCATGGCCTTGGAAACGTGCCAGCACTGTGGTGGGTGGGTGGCTCTCCCCATGGCCGGCCAGAGGGACACGTGCAAAGGCAAATGCAGCACTTTTCCTTCTCTGGGTGCTGCTTTGAATGAAAGGAGGTTTCCCACCTGCTGCTACAGAAGCAGACATCGGGGTGCACATCATGGGGATGCAGAAAAATTCAGAGAAAAGCACCAGCGAACTCCCATTTCCTTGGGACCTGGTTATAACGTGCATGTGGGCACTTCCTGTCCCAGAGTGATGGCCCGTCGTCCCCATGTGGTGCTGTGGGCTCTCTCCCCGTGAGAAACAGGTCCTTTATGTCCACTCTTTCCCTCCTCTCTGCTTTTTCTGCAGTCCTAGCTGGTTTCAGTGCTGTTGAAGCTGCTGCACAGCCCGGCCCACCACCTCTGGAGCTGGTGACAGACCACACCAATGACCACACCAAGGACTCTGTGTTTGGTTCCTTTGCCTGGAGCCTTTTCTCCCCAAAACTGCAGCCAACCATGGACCCAGAGCTGAGCAACAGAGGCAAAACTTTACAACAAAGCTTGCTCTGTGCCAAGGAGAAAAATGTAACAAGCAATTTTTTTGTAGGGCTGAATGCATCAGAATGACAACAAATATCTCCTGAACTTTCTCTGAAGCAAGATTTCATAGCCATTCCTGACGTGCTAGCACATAACGCCCGTCTTCTTACTAACGTGTCACGGTAGGAGATAAGCTGATGACTGGAGCATTCACTAACTTTATTTTTAAATTCATGGAGGGCAGTTTAGGATTGATTGAAAAGTCTCTCTCTTTCTCCCTGGAAGCCAAGTTTCTCCAGCTTGTTTTATAGCAGAGCAGTTTGCATGTTGGCTATGTGACTTCTTAAAATTAACATTACTGATATTTCATGAAGAAATAGCACAATCATGCTAACACAGAGATGAAAAACAATCTACAAAATAAAGTTATCAGTGCCATATACAATTAACAATGCAAATTCTGATGCAAAATTTTGTAATGGTCCAAAGTAAACATTTTCAAAATTAATTTTTTGGAGGCTGGCATTTCAATCAAGATTAAAATGGTTTTTAAAAGAGTTCAGCCAAAATTCATTTTTCTATCAAGGAAAATGGATTTGACAAGAAACTTTTAATCATATCGACTTACAATGTTTTTGAAATTATGGTACTAATTTATTCCATCACAGTCTTTAGAAGAGGAATTTATTAGCTGTAGTCAGTGTGATCTCTGTTTCTCTCTGTCTTATTTACACAAACACAAACACTTCTCTCTTTTTTTTTTTCTAGGAAGAATTCTAGTTAGGTTTTGATACCATTCTGAATGTGAACACTGATCTACTCACGCTATTTCAGGTATCTACTTGATCAGCTTCAGCCTCACTTTGCATTTGATTTTTAATTTCTAATAACCTAACTGTTGCAATATTTTCAAAACCTGTTGAATTTTTGCAAGTTATTCCCTTAATGTATTCCTCTATATAAGTCACATTTATTAATGCACTGTCAAAATAACAGGCAGTAATATGAATTCAGGAGTTCATGACGCTTCATTCTCTAAACTGCCCTCAGGGCACTGACATTATCTTATGGTAACCATTCATATCTGCATGAGGCAAAGCTTCCTGTGGCTTTGGCTATGTTTATAACAAGAAATGTGGCCCTGTATATTTTCTATTGATTAGCAAAAGTAGTTTTTGGCCTTGCTGAATGAGAAATTTGTAAAAAAACAAAACACTGCCTTTTTCTAGTGGCTTGGAATATTAAGAAATGCTTCACCCTTCCACAGCAGTACTTGCACTGGGGAGTTAGTCAATTTTTTGAGCAAATTTGTGTGCAGCAAGATGCTCTCAGCTTTCTCACCTTCCCCCAGGTCCTATCAGAGCTGGCAGTGCACGATGCCTTGCCTTGACCCAACTACTCCAGTTCATAGCGGAGCATCTCAAAGCAAACTTGCCTTCACTGGCGATGTAATTGAACACGCCAGCCTGGGCGCGAGGGTTGCCACAGCGCAGGCGGGTCCCGTGGGTGCCCCTTCAGGCAGAAGGGCTGCCGAGGCCCGGCTGCTGCAGCAGGTCTCCCCGCCGAAAAGCCAGTGTGACGGCTTCCTCCTTTTACCAGTTCACAAGGAGCATCAACTTGAGACGCCTAAATGCTCCCGTAAATCTAGCTCCACTGCCAAGCACGACTTCTCTGTACAGAGGGAGGGATGCATTGTTTTCTTCGTTAGCAGCAGGATTGAAGGAACTTTCTGCCTGTGTCAAACGTGCAGTTCTGTATCACTTAGGAACAGTTACATACCACTTATGGCCTGACCTCTGGGGCTACTTAGCAACCTCAGTTTCCAATTAACTCAGCTGGGGGCTGGGCGGTTTCTGTAACTCTGAAAAATCAAGGCAGTGGCCCCATTCTCCAGTCTCTTTGGCTCAGTTTCATTGTCTTACAGAAGATAAATTTATAGATGGAGACCCAAGGGTTAAACTGTAAGGTGAAAATAAGCTTATAGAGGCCTAAAGAACCCATGACGCCAGGTCGGCTGTTACCATGTCCTGGCACCTGTGGGTCTCTCCGAAAAGCAGGCAAGCTGCACGTTGATGTTGTCACTTGGCCCACGAAGTGTTTCTCTCTGGTCAGTGACAAGTCAGATTCTGGGACAGAAATCCCAGCGCTATGTTATCAGTGCATGCTGTCACGTGGAAAGATAAAACTTGCTCTTCTCCTCGTTTTCCTATCACCTCTCTTCCCCCGCAGCTTGTCACACATCAGTCAGAGACCTCACAGCTGTTGTCTATCTGGTGGCAGACGTCCGTCTTCCACAATTTTGCCTCCCTTCGGAGCCACGCGCTAGGGAGGACTCAACAGGAGCACGATCCAGCGCTTGCAGGTCTCCTTTCTCCTCTGCTGCCGCTCGTTTCTGGCGCGAGGCCCTGCTGGCGCATGATGCCATGCGGGCAGTGACCAGCAGCTAGAAATTGTTAGATCCAGCTCATACAGTGGGTGGCAACACCGAAATTGCAATGTTATTAGGTAATTTTCAAATCTGGGACTGCAGCTTCTTGCATTCATAGCCAACAACAATTTGACAATTGCCTTCGAATAGGTGAGACACCAAGACAACACCTCTGCACCTTTCCAAGCGTGGCAGGAAGGGAAGAGAAATATGAAGCAATTAGGAAGATCAGTGTGACGGGCAGACAGCCTTGCTCGATGGTGGCAGCTCCTCACCTCCTATTTTTACTGCATTTTTTTAATCTTTGACAGACGTCTGTAGGTTATGGTGTCCCGGGCTCTGGTACGATCAGGCACAGGGTAGGAGAGACCAGATGCTCTTCAAGCAAGACAGAGAAATCAATGATGCTGATACATGGGTCGTCACAGCCAGAGGCGAGGAGAAGAAAAACAGAGGGAGAGTTTCCTCTTGGTGCATGGAGAAGAAAAGCCATGGAGAAGAAAAGATTTTTCCCCATTGCTAAATCTTCTGATTATATGAAGACTAATTTTCATTATCTTTATGAGGAAGTATGGGCAGATTTAAAAAATAATAATACTGAGTGTATCACCCTACACGTTCAAAATGAGACACTCTGACAGAGTCAGGTCTTCAGAAAGCATCAAACAATAATCTTCTGAAAATAAATCCTTTCTAATGATTATTTTTAAAAAAATTTCTATAATCTAGGACTCATATAATGATAATTTTGACATACCTATAATTTAACTATTATCAATCAATTCCTGATGGCTGTTTGTGCCTACAGTCATTGATGAGATCCTTATTTTCTTACCTTTTATTAAGCTAATACTATTATTTAATCACTTGCAAACAACGGATCTTAATTTTTGTTTTAGCTTAAGAACAGCTTGTTTTTTTCTGCTGGGAAAAAACAGTGTCTCTCTTGTACTTTATGTCCAATGGAAGATCTGAAGCACAGCACTTTTTCAATATCAAGTATTGTACTTGAGGTTGTTTCTCAGTGCTCAATGAGAAAAACAGGCCTTGCCAGAAATGAATAGTGACCATGTGTTAGCAGATGGAGTTTCAATGTGCTTGTTTAATTTGCAATCATATACAAACTTAACAGTAAACAACTTGAGCAAATAATGAGCAATTGATGTAGAGAATTTTTTAATAGGGACAATGAGCATGAAAATCAAGATGAATACATTGCTTCAATTTCATGGGCATCATGAATTAGAAACAGGCTGCATGCATTCTGTTTTAACTTAGAGAATAAAATGTTTTCATTGTCTAAAAACTAGGTTTGTTTTCAATAACACTCAAGCCCTACTTTTCTTCATCCTAGTGATTCTCTTGAAATTTTCATGAGATGGGAGTAGCTGTCTTGTATATGGCCAATTAATTTTGTTACTTAGTTAGCTGTGAGACAGCAAACAATAACTATCTTGCTATTAATTGATAGCTTTAGAAACGATGCAATGGATCACCTCAGACAGCTCAGATCAATCTTTTGTGTTTAGCACTTGTTTTGAAAACAACTTTGCGAGGGATGAATGTGAGGAAAACTGGCTATAGTCTCTTTTCTACCACAGTGGCTAGAGGTATCGCTGGCTAAGAGACTGATTTCACTGTCTTATGGGTTTCTTCAGATGGGTTTTTCTTGCATACATGCCCCAGCCTGTCTGTCGTGGTGTCTTCAACAGTGAGGAAGAAATAGGCGGGCACCCTGCGTGTCGCCCTGCTTTTCGTGGCTCACCCGCTAAGCAGTTTCGAGGCACCGGGCCTTGTGCCTCCGCCCCTGTCACAGAGTAAAAGCGACACTCCTAGAATAAGAGACAAAAGGCTACAGAATAAATATCCCCATAGCTGTAAAACGTGCAAGGGAAAAATAGCAGATCGCAAAAAAGTAAGGGGAGGAAAGCAAATGGGGAAGAACAAGGGAGAGGAGAAGCAGCCAGTGGGGAAGGGGCTGCCCCGACACATAAGCAAGCAGGCAGAGGGGAAGCAAATCCTGCAAAAAGAGAAAAAAGACAAAGAACAGTTAAGAGTGGTAAAATACTGTTTATTAACTCACAGGCTGTTCATTTTACGTTGCCCATCTCTGTTGGCGGGTGAACGAGCCCAGGTTCCTCAGAGAAAACTTGTTCTTCAGGTGTGCTACTGTGTTTGGAGATGGGGTGTTCTGTTGCTGTTTTAGTGTAGATTTTTGCTTACATTCACATGCCGTGATTCTGTTCAAATGCTCCAGGGAGAGGCACTTGCAAAGACTGTTTGATCTGCAGCTAGGACCAGGAGACTCCCCTCCCGAGCTGCTGCAGATAAGGATGTTTTCCCAGTTCTTCATGGAAGATGACTGTGGATGTCACACTCGGGAAATTCAAGTTATGGGATAGGTTTGCCTGGTGAAAAGAAAAGATGGGGAAAATCTGAGCTCTCTGAACCTGGAAAATATTCCTGGTCTGGATAATAAAAAAGAGAGGAAAAGTTACATCCTCAATATGCCAAATATCTCTACAAGAGAAAATACGTGCTAATAACTCCTTGCCTAATAGTTATCATTTATGTAACTCCAGAAACGTGTATTTTTCCTGAAGGAACAAGAGCAAGACCCATGGGAGGATGGCACACACTGATACCTCCATACAGAGATACTGAGACATAGATACATATCCTGCAGTGCAAGCTGCAAGTTAGGCTATTGGCAGAGAGTAAGGCTAAATCCATTTATTGTCTGATTGACCCCATGGTCAGTTTGAAGGCTGGAGTCAATAAGAATTTGTAGCTGGTGAGAGGGAGAGCACAAAAGATGTTTATTGATTACACTGGGTCCTACAAAGGCTATTTATTACCTCTTACTAACTAACTAAACTTACTACCAATAGCACTACCAAGCCTTGAGGTGCCTTTTGTTATTGCTCAAACTTGTCGTTCGCCTTGAAATACCAGCTATCAAAAAATAGTGAGTCTGCTTCTTCTGGCATTTGTGCTTGGTTGTGTTTTGTTTGCTGTGGTTTTCCATGTCGCCTGTGGGTTATGTTGTTATGAACATCTTACTATTGTTCATGTGACGTGTCCTAAGACAATAAATCACAGAGCTGTTTGTTGTTGGGTTTAACATTTATCAGTTTGTACTGTTGCATTTCCCTAGTTCTTCTGGCCTTAGTGTCAAAAGTTATAGGAGTTTGAGTGCTCAATCTTCCGTATAAAAATATTTGTGAGAGACAATGTTTCATTATTGCTGTCCTGTAACATCAATATGGATTAGTGTACCGTTCTGCAGTCCTCCTCAGGAGCTGTTATATTACTTACTAATGTTCTCCACCTCTGTGGTGGCTCGAGTACAGCAGAGACTAACAGTTACCTATGCAAAACTGCATCGCACCGCAAGCTGGCTAACATCATGACTCACAACTGAAAAGTGACAGGTGAAGCATCGTATGAGTAGAGTGAAGCCCAAGTGGCTGAAAACCAAGGGGATAATGTTTAATGATAAAAAAATAAGTTGTCAAGTCACGTCTGGCTAAATTAGCATCCTACTGTCTGTTTAGCTATAGTCTCCTCTAGTAATACTAGCTCAGGGGACTGTCAATAATGGCTTAAAATGAGAATATATTCACTGCAGTGAACGCAAACTGAAAGTAACTCCCTTCTATTGGGAGCGGGCAGAGATTTCTCTTGGCTGTTAACATCAACTCTTTCATTAGCCTGAGCATGTGTTCTTGAATGATAAGCTACACCAGTTTCGTCTGTTCTTTCAAGGAAAGAATGAAATGTCTTCCCTTGATTTTACACTTTTTAAATGTCCTTAGCTTATTATTTCGAATATACTTTTCTACCACACCGAAGGAATCACTCATCAGGTGTCCCGAAGAAGTTTTGTACAGGGCTGGTGAAAGGTCACAAGAACATGTGGTCCCGGCCAGCTGTGCCAACAGCCTCAGTTACTGTCTGAAGTGTCTCTACGCAGCAGCATGACCTGCCACCACCGTCTGTATTTTCTCAGACTGGACATTTTTGCAAGGTTTCTTACATCAAACTGACATGTACAATTCCTAGCTGTTTTTCTCAAATGCTGCAGAGAATCCTTCTGCAAACACTACGCCTCTCCCATGCTTGCATTCAATCTGCAAATGAGGTACTTATCATGTGTTTGTCACAGCAAAAAATAACATCTCCCCTCTGGAGGTGAGGGGAAGGCATTGCAAGGCCCCTTTTGGCAACGTCAGGATATCAGTTAATGTCAGTGAACATGGGCTTCCCACAAACAAAGATGCTAAAGCTTTAGCACCGTAGCCACAGCTGCTTTCTTTCTTTAAAACCTTTGACCCGAAGCGTTTGTTAGTGTCTGCAGTGGATAAACTGCTGATATAATGTTTTAGCTTTTAAATCAAGTTGACACTTGTATCAGCCTTGGTAATTCATTTGCGGTTACACAGAAATATTCCCAAACACACAAAGTATCCCAAACAATTTATTTTGAATGCCACGAAGTGAAAGGAAGGCCTTTCCCCGCATAGGCCATAATTAAATGGTGAAATCCATTCCCGTTACCCTGCGGAAACTACGAGTGTAACGGGGTTCGGAAAGAGATTAGGTCAAGCAAGAGGAAGCAGGTTAGCTCGGTGCTTGTTGAACACGACAGCCACCGAACAGCACAACCTACTGCCCACGCAACACGTACTTACCCGGTGTCAGGGCCAGGACGGCGACGGACCCCCTGTGCTGGTTTGGACACCCTTTTCCCAAGCGTCTGCCGCGGCCGTGCTTGGGGCAGGAGGCGGGACGCCTCCTCGGTTGCTCCCCACGAACCTGGCGCCGGCGGGTGCCGCAGACCGTCCCGCAGCTGCGTCCGGAGCTGGGCTACCGCCCTCGGCGAAGGGGCCGTCACGGCGCTTGAGCTTGCTCTTGGGAGCCGATGCCCTTTGCTTTTTGGTCTGGTGGTGTGCGCTCCAGTCCCAGGGCCGTTGCAGATTACAACTGGACTAGGTGTGCACGTGGATGCAAAGAAAAGTAGCGTCTGCGCACGGCCAGATACCAGCCAGCCCAGCCGCTCCGCTCAGGGACTATTGATGAATGTTTATGTTCGTAGCACTGACTGTTCATTAGTAGAAGCTGTCATTTTTTCATCTGAGATCACTTAGCTGAAGTGTTTTGCCAGTAAATTTCTGGCACCCCTCGTCCCGAGGAATGCCAGACGCAGCAAAGTGCTCACTGGTTGCTGCATCTACATTTTTAAATACTTGACAGTTCCATTTTGTTAATTTTTACAGAGACACTGATGAATCTGGCAGTTCCTTAAGAGATGTCTCTGTGCTGAAGCTGCAGCCACATCTGAAGAAACAGCAGACTGGGGATGCGCTATTACTTTTTGCTCTTCTTTCTTAATCCAAGTACCTTCAGCCTGAAGTGCCAGACATTGGGCTCTATCATCCTCTTTACCTCTCTATATAATAAAAAGAAATATATTTCCAAAGATGACATTTTTATTGTGAAATAACTTGTTGCTTTTTAAAATATTGTTTTAATTTCCTCTGTATGTTTTCCCAAACTCTTCACAGTCTACCCCAATCTAGCCTTGTGTTTTCTAATGCTGTCCCTCATCAAGTACATCCTGAGCACCCTTTATATAAATTACTAAAATCCACTGGGGATCTTCTACAATCTGTGGTTTGTTTCTTTTTTGAGGAAATCTCGGCTGAGCAGAGCTGGAGCTGCTGGGGCGAGGGAGGAAAGGGAAAGGGATGAGGCATGGCTGATGAAAGGTTTGGAGACCAGTTGTGTGAATGGCAGCCTGAGGGCAAAAAAAGACAGAGGTTTCGCTGTATTTCCCAAAGACAGCCTCTCTCCATGCTTGCTTTAATCTTCTGGGATTTTGTGTCCTAGCCAAGCCCCTGCGACGGAGCTGCTGCACCGTCCATTTGGGCCTGCTGGTCTGCACTGTCGCAGCTGTTGCGGTGACTTACAGACTGAAATCCAGCCCTTAATGTAGCTGGGACTTGACTGACTAACGGCTGGGAAGATGAGGGCCAAAGCCTTAACCTGGCATCCGAAGCTAGGAGCCAGTTGAAGGACTTGAACACAGGCCCAAAGTGCTTGCAACATGGAGAAGACTAGCAGCCACATATTGTAATCCTAAATAATCCATTTAATATATCTAAATAGTCTGTTAGGCTCCAAGGTAACAAACAGAAACAGAAGGAAAATGCAGAGATTTTGCAGATCAATAGATGTGCTCCGAACCTTTGAAAATTAGATTGCTTGGATTAAAACTGCCTAACTTCATTTTCAGGGGGAGACAAGGGGAAATTTTAGCCTTAAACTGTTCAGTTTGTTATCATACCTAAGCCTTTTCTCAGACTTTTGATTAGATGGAGCAGATATACTCAAGGGGGAATATCATTCTGTGGTGGGGTCTTTCCATAGTTTTGCATAACAGAATAATGATTTTACTTGGCTTGTTTATAGTGTTCTGTTGACTACAGAAGGGTGACACTTTTTTGGAAGAAATATTTTTCCTCTGAAAAATGTTTATTTAAGACAACCAAAACTCTCTGTGATTTGGCTGATACTCTTGGCCAAAAAAATTAAACCATCAAACATCTCAGAAGAGCTTATATGTTTTGATTTTTCATTAAAACGAACTGAATTGCTTCCTGCTTTACTAAGGACTTTTTAAAAATAAAAATGCTTTTATTCAGCTCTCATTTAAATTCATTTTTTGGCAGTGATGATGATTTTACAATGATTCAATTCATTGAACCTTCTTCATCCCTTCCCTTAACTTTGGGCGTCGTCTACCAAAACTAAAAGCTTACTGTCTTACCATCTCCGCCATTCAGACAATCAAGGATAATTATTTGTCCTATTTACTGCAATTTAGCAATGCCTCCCTAATGGGACTTTTTGCTACAATGCATTAACGTTCCTTAATCCAGCTGATACAAAAGAGGAGTGCTCTTGGTGGGCAAAGTAGTACTGCTCAAAACAGTGAGTTTACGAACATGGCATGGGCATGATGTTCCAAACCTGCGTGTGGACCATGATTTTCCTGGAGATGGATCTATTATCACCTGCACAAGACTGTTTATGTGACTAAAGCTTCTCACAGCAGGTAGTTGTGGTCCTGAGTAATAAAGCCTTGTGAAAGCAATCAATACACCATTCTGTACCCATCAAACATGCAAACATGTTTAACTAATGAATTGTGACTTAAATTCCTGAATGTTAACATCCCTGATGCCTTCTCAAGTGACTATTACGTCCAAGTTGCAGGCCATACCATGCTGAGACTGGCAAGTCCCCTTGGTACACACACTGCTTCATCGGGGTGGTTTGAGAGGAAGATCTCATTACAGTAATTGTGGCCAAGACTTAGGAGAGCTGGAACTATTTTTAAAAGTATTAGTAATATATGATAGAAAAGAAAAGTAATAAAGAAGACACCTCATTAGTTTCAAAGGGTTTTTCATCAAAAATGCTAAAAAAATCAAAAGCATCTAAGCCTCCTTAAAACATGCTTATACTAAGGAGCAGTGAAGAAGCTTGTGCAGCATACTGCAGGGAGTGATAAGCGCTGAGGGACAGCCGTGAGAGCCCATCTGTGGGGGGACCAGAAGATCTCCAGCAAGGCAGGTCCTCCACCATTCACACACCAGGGCATGCTAAGCTGTCACATCTACTGTGCACAGATACAAACACTGTAGAAATCATGTCTGCCCCCTCCTTGTTCTCACATAGCTAAACTAGCTTGAATATATGAGGTAATCGGGTGTTAGCAGAGTTTGTCATTCCTCATTTTGGAGCCTTTCTAGTGTTTTGTTCACCCATGATGATTCCCATTTTTGCCATTTAAACATTGACTGAATACTTGCATTTATCTGAGTTATCTAGGATTTCCTTTGTCATTGAAAATATATTAAAAAACATATTTAAAGACCAGCCCCTTCTCAGGTAGCTCTTTCAAAACTCTTGAGAACTACTGAGACCCGTGGCTTAACCTACCTGACTACTGTGTTCCTGGAAGGCATTTCACCATCAGCCGGCACAAAAGCATGGCCTGCTTGCCTCTGTCTTTGTCAGCTCAAGTATTTGCCCGACATTAACTTCATTTTTAAGTCTTTCTGCTTAGCTTCACCTGTTGTGGCTGACCCAGAGGGATTCACATCTCAAAGTCACCAAACGCTGAAGCCAGTCACAAACCTGAGAGCCTCCACCTCGTCATCTTCACCCAGACACAAGAAACATGGCCCTTCTCTCACCTGTTCTGGTCAGGAGCTCACCAAGAACAAGCTCCTGTCAACTAAATGCAGGAAATGCAGGACAACGCACAGTTAATGTTCTTTGTTCTTACAGCATCTTTATCTTCACGCTGCTTCTGTTTTGTTCACCCATGTTTGAGTGCACTAGATCACAGGTTTGTCTAATTCAGTGAATATAGCTTTTCTGAAATACGCTCTCAAGGTCCAGCTAGTTGCGGCTGAAGGATTTCCTGAGCCAGAAGCAATGTCTTTCCATTAAGTGCCCTGGGTGGACTTTTCTTCCATGAATTTGGGCAGGAACTTTTAAAACTTTACACATAAACACAGACATAGATTTATGGTGCATGTATTTCTGTGTCTGTGTGCGCATACATGCTTATTTATGTACATATATAAACTTTAACAGTTCTCAAAGCATCATTCACAGCCATCAACCCATTGTGGCCCGTAAAACACACTTCTCCAAGCAAAACTGGCAGGATGGAGTCAGGCCTTTGCCCTACAGTCCCATCAAGGGATCCCTGTTAAATTTTAGCTTGTTGCCATACTCTGCTAAATTCTTCCCAGTAAGTGGCATAGGCGTTGTGCATCTTTGTTACTACAGATACATTAGTTTAGAGCAGACTAGATAACACTGGTAAACAAAATTATTATTACAGCAGCTTTTTGATAGGGTCTGGATAGTTACATAAATAAAATGAAACCCATTAAAAGTCCATTTTCCCACAGCCACAGTTTTCTGACACATTCATTGCTCAGGCTGAAGTTTTCCATGCCTAAAGGGATTTTTTTTCTTATCCCCTTAAAGTGGAGGCAAAACCCCTGCAACCGTTTTTAGGTTATGGGAGAGTGACTCTAACCAAACTTTTTCCAGAAGAGCTACAGTAAAAACAGATGAAGTTTGAAACTTGGCCAGGACAGAGTAATCAATGAAAATTAGTGCTCTTGCATGCTTTGAAAGGAATTGGCTTTAATTTAGCAAAGTCGTGGCTTTTCAAAACCAGTGTGCTGTGTACTCCTGGGTAAAACATTGTCTACAGGTGGATGTACTGCAAGGGTCACTGAGTGCACATGCACTGATTTCAAAGAGATTCCTACCTTGCTACAGAACCTGGCACTGGCTGAAGTCAACACGTAGAAGAATAATTCTCTTTTTTGGGTATGATGTTAAAAAAGTTCAGCCAGGGCTTGCTTTTGCAAGAGATGAGCTAATCCAGCCCTTGAACCTCCTCCAAGCTCCATTCGATGTGAGAGGGCCCACAGAGGGGTCTATTTGCATGCATCAGACTGGAATATGGATTAGGGTAGCAGAGTTAAAATGGAAGGAATCAAGAGAAGCAGTAACTATCTTTTCCAAGAGCACCACTGAGTCTGAGGGAAACAATTTCTCACTCTTTCGTTTGGGGAAGCAAAGGCTCTCTGGCCTGGCAGCAGCTCAGCATCAGGGCGCAGGGAACGTCCTCCCTCTGACTACCTGCCGGTCTGCCGGTTAGGGAGTCTACTGAGATACAAACGGTCGTGAAGACCCCTTAAGCTAGCACTTAATACCTCTTCCTTCTTGTGTTTGTGTAACTATTTCTTATCACTAGCAGTGGGTCGAGGGAACCGGATGAATCCTGAGTGCATAGAAGCAATTAAAGTTTCCTGTTGGTTCTCTGTGCACTCAGTAGGACACTAAATAAATGACTCTAGTGGATGGGTCATCTTTTGAACATAACCAGAACCTTTATGGAGTCAATAAGAAACAACAACTAAGCTAAACAGCTGGTTGCCCACCTGCACATCTCCAAAGGCATCTATGCCTCTGTAAGGAATTTACTGTGCAGCTAATTTAGACCATGCAAGAACCTCAGTAGGGGCCAAACGCTTAAAAATTGATAAGCAAATGCCTAAATTAGGCTATCTGGATTCCTCCCTGTGCTTTTTGGAGTGAATATTCCTTTTAATGGTGGCCAGATCCAATCATTTTTAAAGCCTGGTTGTGCTTAAAGCAATGTAAGAAATTGTGTAAGACAATGTCCAGCAAAGCAACAAAAAACAGGACAAACTTCACCCAGCAGTGTTCCTGGGAGTTCTCTGAGATATCCTTTTATACCTAGGTACCACTCATTCGCATATCTTCATTTTTTTTCATAAGTAAATGCTTCCTGCACTGTCTGAATGGTTTCATTTCTGGCATCCATCTTCAAAGACGTTCATACGAAGTGCTTTCTACCATGTCATTTTACAGCTCTTTAAGATAAAGTTCCTATTCTCAGAATCATTTCCTTGCAAAACTAATTACAACAGCACCCCTTTTTTGACAGAGTTTATAAATGCAAGACTGAAGAAAGATAACACCACTCTGACTTCTCTGAAAACATTATGGTGCTTTTTCCTGTTATTAAACTCTTTATAGCATCTGGATGATGTATGACAGATTACTACCTTGAATTTCTGCTTTGCCAGGAAACACTATTATCCAGCAGGCAATCCTGGAACATTGAATTCTAGAAGTTATTTATATGATATGCATTTATTGTACATCCTTTTTTCCTTTTCCTCATCTGTCTAATATATTTACCTATTTTGTCTTTCATGAAAGCATACAATGCCATGTTCTGAGCCCTTTCAGAAAATGAAACACACAAAAAGTTGCCGGGTAATATCACCACAAAAGATTCAGATTCTTCAAAAATATGATACTGGAATGATTTTTTTAGTATTTTTAATACTAAAAAAGCTATCACAGATGACCTGGAGCAGATTAGGTAGAAAAAGAAGAAAAATTCTCAACATTCTATAAAATCTTAGTTTTTGACTGCTTTTCAAGTTACATTCCTCTTGCAAAGATGCAGCTATAACTGAACAAAACCTGTTACTATAAATCCATTTCCTATGGATTCCTATTCCTTTCAACATGCAGAACTACTTTCAATATTAATTTTAGCAGTATTCCAGACTGAAATAGAGTAAATATCTGGCACAACATAAGCAACATATGTATTCTTTCCCAAACATCCCAAAAATATTTTCACGTTGGGTTATTCAACCTCGAACAACAAATGCAGGAAGGACTGGAATATTCCGAAGTATCTCAGCATAGCCAAGGAAGAACTAAGCGCAAGCTTTAGAAAAAGCCAGCTTTTAAGTCCTTCAGCAATATAATCTAATTGTTTCTGTTAGAAACCCTAAGTTACCTGTTGTTCTACGAGCTCCTAATTCCACTAATTTACTTTTTAATTTTCGTCACTTGCCATAGAAAGGCTTCGATCACGCGTTAAAAGTTTTACAGTAACTGGGTAGGATTGTAAGCACAAGACACAGAATAAGAAATTTATCCTCCGTTTCTCTCATTCTGATGGGTTGCGATTGATCCCACCAAGACTGGATTGTAACTTTACAGTTTGTCCTAGCAGTGGGTGGATCACCTCAGGAACCGAGCAGAGAACAAAGCACATTCCAAAGACAGAAACTGTAGGACCTGGCTTAGAAGTTTGAGCCACAATTCAGGGACTTCACCAAAAAAAGAAACCTGACAGTTGTGCCAAGCCATCTGACAACCACAGAATTTGGGATGGCATTCAGCACACTTCCTATTTTATCTGGTTGTCTTGCCTCCAGCTTTCCCCTTTTAGATCACCAGCTTTATTCATTAGCAGTCACTGTCAACCAAAAAGTTATTCCTTGATTCATATTCAGTTTTGCCTGTATGTTGTGAAAATTACAGGAACTATTTAACATTTATGGTAATATAACACAGCCCTCCTTTCCTTCGGATGGTTTGAATACTGACAATGCTTTTATAGTGTTGAAATATTTCAAAACGGAGGAATCAGAAGACGAAAAAGTGAGAAAAGCATTCAAAATGTCTATAATAAAAGAAGGAGAAGGAAATAAAGGACATTAAAGATTTATTTTTCCTTTAGTTAAAGCCAGCAGGGAATTCTTGAAATTCCTCAAGCTACATTAAGCTAGATCTTCTAGATCTAAATGTGAAACTGTACAGGATTTATAGGCAGGCTTTCAAATACATTTCAAGCACTGGCAATTTCTGCCCACAGGAAGGCTCCTTCCTCTCCTCTTGTTCCTCTACATCTGCTAAAGGGTCTCCTTTAAAGTTGCTTAACTGGTAAATTTTATTTCTGGTGAATAAGTTTTGTGAAAATCATGAAGACCATAAATTTCTTGCAGAGGGATGCATAAAAATGATGCAATTTTCATGTTGTGAGCACTCTTCTGTGTATGTAACAGAATCGTTCTGTATGGGGATTCCTACTGAAACCTTAGGGGAGAACTGGACTCAACTGAATTATTCCCAGATGGCTAAAGTATAGTTTCATATTTACAAATATTGCAAAGAGGAAAAACTTATGGATGATGCCAAGGAGCTGAAAAGATATTAGTGATCACAAAAGCAGTGAGACTCTTCTTTCCTGTGTCCCATCAAAGAAATAGGCCCTTGGCTTGAACGCCATTTGAGAAAGGGATCTTTTTGTTTTAGGCACATATTGCAGCACTCTGACCAGGAGGAAAATCTGCAGGAAAAAAGAGTTAATAAAACCACCAACAATCAGTATATATCAACAACAAAGCCTGCAAAGCCTGTGGAGGAGAAACTACTGTTATACTTGGGGTATTTCCTCAAAAATTTCCACAAAAAGGCCACAAAAAAATCGTCCAGATTTTAAGCATGGATACCTAACATCAGTGACCTAATTCAGCCCTTAAGCTGCAGATCATACTTTTACACCTTCAGCTACTAAGAACCTGAAATCCAGCTGCAAGTTTCATTTGCATATGGTTTGCAGGGCTCAGACCCTAATCCTTGCAAGCAGGGTGCTACTTTCCCCAGGAATACCAAATTTCCACCTTGGAATTCTCTGGACTGAAATATAAGGGGGTTTCTTGCTGTTTTTGTGCTTGTTCTCCTTGCACTTGCTTTCTTTCCCCTTGAACACTACATTCCCTGCTTTTCCCTCTCCACAAAAAATAGCTCTAGTGCGTATTTCACTGCAGCAGTACCTCTATTTGTGTGTAGTCAGTTCAGGAAACGATGTGACATAGAGGACTATCCATTTGTAGAAGCCCATGGAGATGTGTTTTCTACATAGAAGTCCACACGCAGACAGTCTGGAGGCGTCTGGGTTGGCTGCGGCATATCCTTGCTGAGCTAGTGCCCTGACATACTTAATGAAATGGTATTTTACCATGTCCCTTTGATTGTCTTCCTGAACTCTCCTCCCTGCAAATAAACTATGAATCTCCCCTTTAGAATTATCCTGCTCCAAAGTAATATAAGCTACTTATAATCTTAATGCTCAACATCTTAGGACCCTCCTAGGCTGCAAACAGGAGATTTAATCTCATTAAAAAACAAGGAAACTCTTCCTACCTATCTTTCTATGGTTAAAAAATAACTCTCTGTGGCTTATCATGAGATTAAGTAGTGTGTCAAAAGTTTTGCAAACCTTTTTAAGAGTTTTCTAAATGTATTATTTATGAGTTCCTCTCCTCTCCCAGAATTCTTTGGAGTTACAATTGTAGCATTAACGTAGCTTAGTTTTACAGGCAGAGACAAAAATAGAAGCAATAAAACTTTAAAACTTACTAAAACAGTTTAGCAATAAACTGCTGTAAAATATCAGGCACCTACAGAGCACACTGTGGTGTGAAGTACTCTTAATGGCTCTATTGTCGCTTCTTAGAGATGACCTACATAACTCACTTGCAGCTTCTTCACTCAGATTTGGTGCATCTCTCCCAAATACACATTGCTAAACTTTTTCAGATCACGTTCTGAAATGTTACATTCTTTATATATATTCCATGTATATTCCTTACTTCCTTTCACATCTCTAAAGTGGAGTGAGACGATTTCAGTGACTCAACAATTAAGAGAAAAATGTGCTTTCAGTCTTCTGACTGCAGCTTCCCAATTTGAGTCGAATTCTCGAAACAATTTCAGCAGGGAGAGATATTGGGGAAGGAGGGGAAGGGAAAGGGACACAAGAGAGGAAAAAGAGAGGTAGATTCATGAAATTGGAAGCTAAAATAAAATGTGCCTGCCTTTGAATTTTCATGCCTTATTTTTTAAATGTGATCATCTCTATTATATTCCAAAATACCTTGATAAAAATTCAAGCAAAATATTTTTAAATATTTGAATGCCTGAACAAATTTTAAAACCTCTCTATTGATCCAAAATTCACATCAAGAAATGGCAATTCTAGATAGACTAATGGATTAAACAGAGGTCTGCGTTACGGGGCCTTTAAGAGTATTGAAGTCTATGCCAATACTCACCGTCCTGAACACCTCCATCTTGGCACATTCACTTTTATATTTATATACATGTTTTATGCAACTTTCTCAAATGATAGTATTTTCTTTTCCTATGCAAATCAAGGTAAATTCTTTCTTCAAATACAACTGTGTCAGACAGTATCAATTCAAAAGTGTTCCATATGTCTTTCTGGTTTACACTCTTGAAGACACATGAAGAAGCTCCCCCCTTACTTAGGAATAATAAGCTTTTTCCAGTTCATTAGTAAGTGAGGACTATAATAATGTTACTGAGGTTAGAGAACACATACAAGGA
The DNA here is from genome assembly GCF_040807025.1 of Struthio camelus. NCBI lineage: Eukaryota > Metazoa > Chordata > Aves > Struthioniformes > Struthionidae > Struthio > Struthio camelus. Next base: position 39,131,510 of record NC_090945.1, read on the forward strand.
TGAATATGACTGAATTAACAGCCTGGATAGTTTGCCTTCAAGAATCAAATAAGAACTTGTTGCAAATGCTTCACGTCCACTAATGTTAAGTTTTAGTAGTTCTTGGAATCGTAGGAATATTGGAATAACAATTGGATTCAGTCTGTTTCAAGATGCTGAAAAATTACATACAGAAGAGAGCCACAAAAATTACTTAAGGACTGGAGAAAATGACTCATGGTGTGAGACTTAGAAAAGTTCAGTATGCTTAGTAGGTAAAAAAAGAGATTAAAATGATTTGATTACAGTGAACAATCATATCAAGAATTCAGGTTCTCCTTACCTTAGCAGAGAAAGGTATTGGAAGAACTAATCATTAGAAGTTGACAACTAAAAAAGTCCAGTAAGAAATTAGCCCTAATTTCCTCTTATAAACTGATGAAGCTCCGTCCTAATATGGCTTGTTTCCCTCATTGCTGCTATTGGAAAATATTAAACAATCAAAAAAAATCTATCTGTGAGGATCTCCACTAATGACCTCACTCCAGCTCTGTTCTCCCCCTTTTCAAAGGCTGCTCTTTGTTGTCTCTTTGGTGGCCCCACTGCACCATTCAGGTAAACAACAGCATACTCTGCAATAAGTTCATAATATTGTAAATCTAAAATAAACTCTTACTTGGCCCTGCGTCAAATGCTTTTCTGAAATTCATATGCATCAATGCTATTGAATGTCTTATGTCCTCATAGGCAGTTAGCACCTCAAAGATTACAGGAGTTTTCACATATCTACCTTGAAACCTGTGCCCAAAACTATTGCATCTCTGTGTCATGATTTTTTATCCAAAACTAATTCTAAACCTACAGAGTTAACTAAGGAGTCAAGAGCTGCATGAATCATTTTATTTACCCCTTCTTCACTGGCGGGACACCATCATTTTCCAAAGATGGAGTGCTCTCACCCCATCTTTGATGAAAGTATTTAAATGTCATACCCCGCTATTGGGTGTGTAACATACTGGTGATACATTCTTTTAGTTCTGAGCCACGAGACATTATCTTTAATCTCTGCCCCATTTTCTGTAGTCCTATTTCTTTCCTTCCTTTTTTAAGACCGGAGAACCTTTGGCAGCCTGTTGTAATTTTCTTCAGTCTGTTCACCAATGTCTCGCAATCTTTACACTTTTGCCCTTTAAAACATACCATTCCTTACTGGACACAACACTCCATGCCCTATTTTCTCTGTGCTAGATAATTTGCTATCCAGACCGTTCCAGCTAATGTTCACACTTCTGACTTGAAGCGATTCTAAACTTCCTCAGCATTCAGATTCCTGTGACCAAATGCCTTCACCTCTGTATTTATGTAAGTTTGCTCTTTGAAGCCAGTAATCTTAGAAAATACCTATCCTGGGCAATGTGCTCTAGGTCACCCTGTTCGAGCAGGGGGGTTGGACTAAATAATTTCCAGAGGTCCCTTCCAACCTCAACCATTCTGTGATTACTGAGCTTACATGACACAGTAGGGAGATCTGATTAAAGCTATTTTGGCTAGCATATGGCTGTGTCACTGTGATGTTCCACTAGAGCTAATATACTTTGAATAAGTTAGCCAGAGCAAAGTGTGTGATGGTACAGCTTCAGATATTCAGATTAGCGCATTCAGAACTAATTTAGCTATCTCTGCTGGCCAGATACTGTTATGCAGGTATATTCTTAGCTACAGACCTATTTTTTTCTTTTTTCTGGACAGTTTTTTTTTTAATTTAAACAAAAATAACTTGCAATCCCAGCTACAAGCTTGTTTTTTACAATAAAGTCCTCCATAATGTCTTAATTACTTATCGACATAAAAATATAAAACACCTTTTGTCAGTGATCAATTCACTGGTTAATGAATTTGCATGAATAATGAATATGCATGAATAACCATGCATATTAGGTGTATTGGGAGGAGGAGTATGCAAGTGAGACAGGATCTTTAATTCTTGCCATAGAGACAATTAGACAAATAAAGGAGTAATAGTTTAGCTTCCTTTGGTTTAAGTGTATGGGATTCACTTCGAAGAAGCAGCTTATGACATATCAGAAGAGACAGAAAAGAAATGGTAGAATTGAAAAGAAAATAGGCAAGGGCTAAGGATCAAGAAGACAATATAAGGTTACTGGAATTAAGAGAAGAAGGTAAGAGGCAATTGTTCATTATATGCAAGCAAAACTGTTCTGCCTAGATGTTAAATATAGCCATATGACCAGAATAACAAACCTAGCAAACTAACTGGTTAGCAGCTGAAAAAGGATTAAGAGTAATTAAAAAAAATAAAAATGCTACAAAGTATTCTGTGATATCTATCAAGGAACATTATTCAGGTTTTTGTAAATCATTTGTTTCACTACACAAGTGAGGTCCAAAATCTACACAAGACAATGGGAAGTTTTTTATTGAATTCAGATACTAAATCAGACCCTCTTCTTTGTCCTTTGTCTGCTAACGGTTTTTGCGTCCCCTTGAAAAGTCAGTCAAGTACCTCTACATTGTCAGAGGAAAGATCTGTCTAGGTAGCCTATACTACACCATTGAACTTATTAATGATCAACTGCTAGCCCAAGTGAGACACATACTGTAAGTGCTACAAGATTTACATGCCAGCTTTCATACAGCTGTAGTTATTGCTATATTGAAACAAAGATAATTTAGTTCCTTTTTTCTTTTGTTTGAAATTACACAGATCGCTCTGGTTCTACCACCACAGAAAACGAACCTCAGAAATGCAACTTGTACCAGTATCATGTATTTTACTCAGTACAAACCTCCATATCCTAAATATCACAGCTATTCATACTGTTCATCCAAAGGCATCAGTAGGTTCATTTAACACCAGTTTGAGAAAGGCAATATTTATAGGGTAGTCTCTTTACAGTAGCTCTTAGTTATCTGGTATAACCAAATACTAACACTTTATTGAACTTACTAGCACGGATTAGTGTAAATTTTTAGTGAATCAGAAAAAATAAGGTTTTCACCACCATCTCTTCACATACTGCCTGCATGCACTCTAACAATGTATTTAGCATAAGATGTACAACATCTCACCAACTACATATTACAAGCCAAATTCTTTGTTAGTCCTTAACATTGTACAGTTAACAATGCCATAATATATATACAGAAAGACAGCATTGTCATTTTCCTAAGCTTTTCCTCTAAAACCCCAATTTTTCTGTAGCTACCTTATCAGATTTCTATTTAGATTCTAATCAGAAATCAATGATGAGATTTTACTTTTATTTACAAATGAATAGTACGGATGCTTTCTATTTTTAACATTGAAATTCCTGAGATATTTAAGAGATGTATCAATAGGCAAAGAACACATTCAGGAACCTGAATATGCAGTGCAGCTCTATATCTGGCATTTGATTTTCAAGAAAAAATATTTATACTTATTTTTAATGCATCTATATGCTCTTATCATAGAGAACCCATTGCTAATCTTAAAGAATTAACATATCGTTCAAATAAACAGGTATCTGCTGAAAACCTTTAACTAGAGACCTGACGGAGTCCTGCATATTTGCTAATGATCATATTCAGTTCTTCAGTATGACACAAGTGAAGTCCTAAAGTTTAGTCCTTATAATACTATTGTAAGTATTCTTGAAAGATATATTACCTATACATCTGTGCAATTATGATGCTTCCTCATATAAACGAGAAGAAACCCAAAAAAACTCCAAGGTAAAAGTTTGAAGGAAGAGGAGACACTTTGTTAGATCTAATCCTCAAACTGACATCTCTGGAAAAAAACAGACAAGTCTGCAGGTACAAACAGTCCCTGAAGAAGCTGGAAAGCTGAAGCTGATGGGATTTGTACACAAATATTTTCTTTACGGACTTTATCAGTTGGAGTAATACAAGTTACTACTTTTTCTTTCTTAGCAGCTTAAACTCTTAGATCAGCACAACCTTTATGACATTATCATTGCTACTCTGAAAGAAGTATAATATATGGCTAGCAGCTTTACGCTCCCCAAAGCACTACCTAGTAGTTCTGACTGTTACAACATCCTCCTAAGCAGTTAACGTCTTAAGCGAGTGGATGAACTGGACATGCTTTTTATTCAAGTTTAATGTTATAAAATTCAAATATCATGATGTCCTCCTTCCTCTACCATTTCATCTTTACACTACTTGCAGAGTTCACATTTCCTTGTCTCTTTTTGTCTGTATGGCATAAATATCACTATTTAACTCCATTTATTTGAAGTCACAAAATACCTCATTGAACCCCATCCAGAAACTGTTCATAAGAGAAGGCTTTGTGTTACTAAACCCTCATTTATATCTAATTGTAATGATGGAACATACCACATACTTTTAATAGGAAACATTCACATCTTGGTTTCACACCTTAACCGATTAAGGATTGGAATTCCCAATTTTCAGTTATTAAAACTAAGTTACAAGAAACATATGAGGGATGAAAACTGTGCACTCTGGAACATTTTAGCTAGATATGGAAAAAATCTGGAGGAAAAGTGGGGGAGTTCACATATATCATTGATCAAGTACACTATATGGTTTCCAGCAACACAGTTGCACATAGGGCCCCTAGTTTTCTGCAGCTCTGCTGCCAGTGAACAAAGCAGGCTGCTGAAACTTCTAATAAATCTCCATCCAGTGAATATGTGGTCAGTCGTTGGCACAAGATGCTCCATTACCATTTGACAGAAGCCAAAACTCAGTGGAGTGCAAAAACTGTGACGCTCAGCTGAAAAACAAAAACAAAAAAACACAACCTCCCTCAAAAGAGAAAAAAAAGCAATAACCCACCCAGCAAACACCCAACCCTTCTCTATTAGCACAATGTTAACAGTTGCTAGGATCATTTTGAAGACTACTTCTATCCAGCACTTGATTTCAGTTAAGGTGCATATAGAATAAAGATGAGCAGAGGAATTAGTAACTGAAGGCATGATCATTCCTGTGCAGGTCAAAACAAGCAGTGGCAAATGAGGCAGCAGACGGTAGTTTACATAAAAGTAAAATGAAAAAAAAATGGTAAATGACCTTTCCCTTGCAGACTTTTTCAGACTTCTCTAAAAGGCACTCCAAAATAAGCATATAAAGCAAGGCTTGCATCAATCACCATGAAACATTGAGGAACCTCCCCTCCAATTCCCCCCCTCGCCCCATGCTGGTTCCCCTCTCTTTCCAGGCTCTTGGTTTCCCTTTTTTTAATGCTCCTTCCTGCTGGTTTATAGCGCCTGCACCTCAGGGAGCCCGCTCCCCGCTGCCAGTGACTCTTGTTACCATACCAGTAAGGAACACATGTTGTCCATTTCTTCCAGGTGCATTTTTTATTCAAGTCCCACTGAAATCAATGGAAGTCTAGGGGTGTTGGATCAGAACTCAGTATTTTCAAACATGTTGAAATTAAATGAACCCTAAAGTTTGTTAAATGGAAGATGCTGGAAATCACCATCAGTGCAGCCCAGCTGCACTGGGCTTGAAACAGGAGTTTCTGAGTTCAACGCAAGCAGCCTTGACTTGTTACTAACTTCTTTTGGATACGCCACTGGTGACACCATTTTAGAAACTCTTCTGAACTCCACGTTTGAAACTTTTCAATCAAATGCAGTGGGAACCTAAATAAGTAACTGCAGGGTATGACTCAGACTTTCATTGTGAGTGCACGTAATCTCACCTCACCCTTTCTCAAAGGTAGCTCTTGGTATAACAACTACTGTTAGCTGACCAGCCCTCATAATCTACAGCTCAACTTCCATTTTCTAATATAGCCAACATTTTTCAAATGCAATTTTCCATGCAGTTCTAGTGCAGCGGACTGGGATTGTGTTAAATAGTCTAGGCTTGAAACGACTGTTACGTGTAAGATTCTTTTCACATGGTTAAGGTGACACAGGCAAGGCTGTCAGCTTTAAACATACAGTGCTGCAATCCTTCACTTTGAATTTAATATTCAAGAAATTAGAGTTTTCTAATTGTGGTGAGTTTTTCAACAGAAGTTTTGAATACCACAGAGAGTCATTTCAGTCCTTTACCATAACATTTGCATTTTCAGGCATGTGGTTTGCCATCTTATGCTTCACCAGGTACAGGATTTGTTTGGGTCAGACAAACGCTTATACAGTAACGGGACAGAAACTTTGATTTCTGCAACCATTATTAGCTAAAGGACTTGGCATTTTCTACATTGCTCAAGTACCTCACAGGTGTCAAGAAATAAAAACATTTCACAACTCCAGCTTACTCTGATGCCTGTCTGTATTCCTTACAGATGCTCTTCTATTATGTTTCATATATTTCAGCAGAAAAGTGTTTGAGATTTTATGAGGAATAGCCCTAGCAGCAGTGTAAAGTGTGAGCCTAAAACAGGAGGTTTTATACCCTCAGTTTTCCTTTCTACAAGGCCCCCTTCCTTTGCTTAGACATCAACGTCTGTTCCAACGTTTTAAAAATGTTGTGTGTATTTACGCTGGAATTTTCAAGGCCATCAGGAGGATTTGGATGCCAGACTGCAATTCATTTCAATGAAAGCTGAACATCCAAATCCATAGATAGCTTTGAATATATATTAGGCTTTGTATACGTGATAGTGAACAGCTAGCAGAACTGGCAGCTACGCTAGACCCAAAAGTATACTCAATTTGATTTTGCAACACCTTAGTTATCCCAACCAGACTATCAACAGTGAGCTAAGCCACGTTTTGCCATAGTGAGTTGTTTTTGTTGTGCCAGCTACTAAGAGCGAGAAGCTGCAAAGCCATTTCACTTGCAAAGTAAGCCAAATTCTAAATATAAACCTCCCACTACAGTATATTCAATTACAGAGTCACAATGGCCTCTTATTCCAATTAGCATTTTTACAGGATTTTAGGGAACACCAGCAAATCAGATTCCCCCGTGTTCTTCCAGACTGGTGACTAGTTTTCAAGAAGAGCTGTAGTCAGCACGTATGAAGAGCCCTGAAAGAGGAGGCTGTCTCAGCTGAATGGCCTCTGGTGCTGCTGCCTACGACTGTCACTGTCGACTAAATTGTCAATTGACCATGAGCTGCAAAAGCACAAAGCCACACTGGCACAATTGCCACTGTGGTGCCCGCTGATACTCTAGTAACGTTTTCTAACTTAAGGGCAGCACATTTTTGACTTCCAGCTCTCTCAAAGACATGTTTTGCATATGTTTGTTTTAGCAGTGAGGAAGAAGAATTAAATGTAATTCTGCAGGAAGGTACATGTCAATTAAAACAAGTGACATACATACAACACAGAGATTTGATATATAAATGCTATTAGGAAACAGCAGTATAATAGACTTAGCAAAATGGATTCATTTTTATTAGAACTATTTTTATCTGAAATTATTTTACTGACAATTCCTGTCTTTAACCGAAGATAAACTGTTGACTAAATGTGGAAAAGCATGCCAGTAATTAGTGGTTTTAGTAACATTTTAGAATATAAGTGCATATATATATAATTCCTAAATGATGGATTCCCTACAAATATGAAATTTTTTCTCTTTGCATAGGAATCTGCTTGAACGTCAATTTAACGATTACTACTGGTAGATGGAATTTTGATATCCATTTGGTACTGATTTACACCAGTGTTTTCAAAGCTGCCAACAAGCAAATCCAGAAGGCAGGCCGCCAAAATTCCAGAACAGACAACTGTCTTTTATTTTATAGCTTATGCATTTTGAGCTTAATATGATTTTCCACTAACAAGTTCTGTACCTTCTCCAAAGTGCTAAAACTGGTGTGCAGAATTGCAAAGTAACATAGCCTCTTCTAGCAAGCTAATATTAAACTCACGGCAAATTATTGAAATTATACTGTTTACTTAGGAGAAAAACAGCAAGGTTAAAAGAACTACACTTCATTTATTGCAGGCACTTGTTTCAATAGTCACATTTTTTAAGCTCAACCGTATATGGAACAACAATATGTCAGCTTAGTGTTTCCTGTTTGATATAGAATGAGCAGATACATAAAAGACAAGGAAAATACTGCTGTAAAACTTAAGTACAAAATATTAGGCAGTGGTTATCTCACATGCTTGATAAATAGGATGTAAACTGCAATCTTTTCAGAAAAGCCTCAGAATCAAGCTACATTTCAAGTAGTAAAGAAGATACAAAGAACAACAGGATTTGCTCACTTTTCAGGCAGAACTATAAAAAGCGTCCACAGACTTACAAAACATGGAAGCTTGGTCAGGGCCATGTCTCGTACTAAATATGATGACTGAATGCTTTGAAGATTTCTAATGCTAACACTATTCCAGTTGCAACGGCAATATTAGTGAAGAAAAAGCTGTTCATCCATTAGGCTCGACTCTATACAAGAAATGACGCCCCAGCTATTACTTCATATGAATCATTATGAAAGATCAAACAGTTTTGCTGTGTATTCTTCCACTGATCATTCATTGCAATGATCCCTATTACGATAGGATGAATGTGTTTATTGCTCCTCTTCCTTATAGCTGTAGATTTCACTTGACCGTGACTCCCTGAAACTAAACTCATACTAGCTAAAAATTTGACTATATAGAAAAATATACAGTCATAAACACTCTCTTGTACCATAAACACCCCCTGAAGCTGTAACTACATGAAGCTGTAACATCACAAAGAGCATCTCTCATTCTATTAGGAATTATTTTCTGTAACATAAAAGTCAAAATCAAACAGGTTGTAGATATCAAAATTTTATCAGGTGGAAGATGAATTCTATGGATAATTTTTAGCCTTTTATGATGGAAAAATTAATATAAATTTAAGTTTTAAAACACTTATATTATTTGAGCTATGCAATTATACATGTTGATACTATGACATCACATTGCAGTTGCTTTTTACATACATACTCACCAAAATGCAGTTCATAAATTAGCATTGGCGACTCAGTTGCAAATAACTACAACATCAAGAGGAAGCCAGAACAAGTTACTGTGAAAGTTAAAGAATTACCCTCCAAATTTTAATAACTACATTTGCAGCCTGTATTTTTGCATAAAAACACCTTTTCATAAGAAGCTTTTCAGAATTGTAACACTGCCCCACTCTGCAGCTGTCTGGGGACCAGACCTGCTTCTGTAACAAGACAGAAAAAATGCAAAAAATACACTCTACCTGCTTCGGATATGTGTCCAAAGAAGCTTATCATCCAACCCTCAGGTGGCCAATCTAACAAACCAAAGGTTCTGGAATAATGGCCATAGGCCCTTAAGCTGATATTCTGTGTTCAGATATGAGCTGGTAGTGGCTCCTCTCTTCTGCTTTCCTCTTCCCTATGCAGGTTTTTGGCTGATTATAAAACTTTTTTTGCTGTCTCCTTTCTCAGTAACATTTGTTGACCTCTACAAACTCCTAAGCTATGTCTGCTTTGCAGACTACACAACGGTACAAAGAACACATGCCAGCTTTGAAAGAAGCACTTGCACACAGCAGCATGGTTTCTGTTGCATGTTAGTATGGTGCAGGCACAGCCTTAGAAACATAATCTTATTCAAAGATAAGTTACGAGCCCTCAGGCTGTACCCAGTAAAGATCTTGACATGCATGACCAGGGAAACACAAAAGCCACTACGTACATGATACTGCTCCCACAAGGCCAGTCACTCTAACAGCACTGTGTGCTTTTTCTTTACCTGTTACGACCTGTACAATACACACCTCTGTACGTATCTGACTTGCAATTGATTCCCAGGCACCGACTAGACTCTTCCCTATACCCCACTTTTAATATATGTGATACAAAAGAACCATCAAAGACTTTCAGCTATACACTGAAGAGAAACCAAAGTTACTGTGGATGTATTTCCCATGTGTTTTATTAATTTGATACGAAATACATACATACACAGCAGTATAGGCATTTCCCATGTGTTTTATTAATTTGATATGAAATACATACATACACAGCAGTATAGGCATGTGTATGTGTCTGGATATACATACATACACAAAATGCGATATGTATGATATATATAACAAAGAAGGCCAGATTATCTGGTCTCGCAGAGATGTGCCCAGCGCAGGAGCTGGGTGTGGAGGCATACAAGCCTTTCAGACTTATAACACTGTCCTACTCTGCAGCTGTCTGGGGACCAGACCTGCTTCTGTAATAGAACAGAAAGATAATAGGTGTCTATTATAGATCTAATAATAAAGAGGAAGGTTGCTTTTATCTTACCATGGGTTATTCTGTTTTCCAAGGGACCCTGATAGTGATCAGTTATTATTCAGATACCGTGACTCTCTGGCACTACACAGAGATGACACAAAAATGCAGAGAAACTGCCAAGTTGGATTTTACAGCACAAAATTATCTAGTAAAGCCCGGTGGAAAGCCATTGCAGATGGCACAACTGCACCAGGCCCAAGAGGTTAGTGGGACACAGGGGCTGAGATGGGGCAAGCCTGGGCAAATGCACAAGAGAGAGCCGGATAGAAATCCCTCCTTTAATCTTGCCCATCCCCAAGCCTGCCATACTTACACATCCCTCTATTACACTCTTTCACAATACAAACACAGAAGTGGTCAGAACCCATCAGCATGCTAATGCTGATTTTTTCCACAGTACAGAGTTACTCTCATTAAATTGTTATTGATATGCGTTATGAAAAAAAAAAATATCTGTCAAGTTGATTATCAAGCACCCGGCGGTATGATGTACATTAGAAACTTTTGAGGAAGGAAAAGCCTTATGGGCTTGCAGTGCATTCTGTGAAGAAGATAAGTAGTTAGAAAGCTTGTGGCTATGTTATCCAATAACTTTTTCAGCTCATAAAAATAGAAAGAATACTGGTGATACAGTTCTGACAGGCATGTTTTGCATGTTAAACAGTAACAAAATACATTTTAAGCCATATGTTTTTCCACAAGCTCCCAGCAGTTAATAATCTAGACCTGAATTTCTTCCTCTCTTGCAAGTTCATGGCTTGGATCAATGAGACATGTTCCTATTATTCTCCCATCAGACATTACTGGAGAAGTGGTAGGAGTTTGCATGGTGAGTAAAGACAGAGAAGGAGAAAAACTGGGAGTCATGGTTGGTGGAGGGTATCCAAGGTTATGAATAAGGGGAGAACGAGGATATCTTTTAAATGCTTGTCCTGAAGTTATAGTTGGCATTTGTGGTGGCACTGTCCTTATGCCAGGTTGAGCTACTGAGGTTATCAAGGGCGGAGGGAAAATAAAAGATTTTTTCTCCTTCGGTAAGCTATGAATGTGTACACTTTCATCCTTCAGTTTTGCAATATCACTAAACACTGATGCAAGAGGTTGAAATCTGGGTTCCCAATTCAGCAAATGATCCCAGTTACAGCGCCCTCTGAGATCCTCATCAGAGGCGACAAGACTTGCAAGTGAATCACACTGGGAGTCCTGCATATCTGAGATCAGGATATATTCTCTTGTGAAGTCTGTCATTATGTCTTTCTCTTTGATTTGAATTTTCTCAAGCGTTTGAGATAACATTTTGTTATGTGCACAGGCTGTGTCACAGGCTTCTTCTCCACCTTCATCTTTAACGGCCTGCATGCTCTCCATGCTTTGAGTGGTAGCCACAACATCGGTTTCTCCGGATTGACAGGATAGCTGATCAGACTCTCTTGGAATTCCTGAATCTGGCATCCGCGAGCCTCGCTCACTTAAAGCTGAACCAGAGCTCTTTCTGCAAGGATGTTCATTGATCCTTTTGATTTCCTCATCCTCTGCAGTTTCCCCTTCGGCTGAACCATGGCCACTGGAATCTGAACGCCTGCAGGGGTTACCAGCATCCTCCTCCTCTCTGACTCCTACTAAGCTCAGCCATTCTGCTATGGCACCCATGGGAAGCCTACTGCTCTCGGTACTCTGGATTTTCTGGCAGTCCTTAGGGACTTTATCTGCACTGGCCAAACTTAAATCCGTAGTTGACGAGGATGCCGCTTCTTTTTTCATGCAAGGGTTCATCATGTCTTTTCGCTTATATCTCAGAATAAGTGCCATAAGACTGATAGCAAGCAATAGGAATGCTATAAAGGAGACAGAGAGGCTAACAATCAGGCTGTATGTAGACCCTTTTGGATAATTCTCAGGAGAACTAGAAACATTTACGAAAACAGTGCACACAGTGAACTTTGAGTCAATTTTTGGACTATGAGCTCTTACTAACAACTCCAGGGTGTCATCTTTTCTTCTGCTGCCATTTTTCTTTGTATGAACAGTTTGAGTCAAGTAAATATTACCACTGGTTTGATTTACAGAAAAGAATGGGAAAGATTTTATCAGGGAGTAATGAACAACTCCATCCAGTCCACCATCATTATCTGATGCTGTCACCTGACCAAGTAACTGACCTGCTTCGTTTTTCTCAGGGAGATTAAAGAAATACTGACCTTGGGTAAAAACGGGGTCAAATTCATCTCTGCCCTCAATATCTACCTGCACTGTAACTGTAGCCAACGAGTCACCTTTGTCTTTGGCTTGGATTATGAGACAGTATTTATTCTGACTTTCATAGTCAAACATTTGCTTTGTATGAATATCTCCTGTCAAAGGGTCGATGAAAAACATGTCATGGTCTCTAGGAGCGTCACGATGAGCCAAACATGAAGACTGGATGGAATAGGTAATATGTCCATAGGAGCCTTTATCAAAATCCAGTGCGTTAACAGTGCACACAAAAGAAAAGGTAGGCAGATTTTCACTGACAATGCAGTTCAGGCTAGGAAACAAAAACAGTGGTGCATAGTCATTGTCATCTAGGACACTAACAAGAAGAACAGCAAAAGCCACATTTTTTACCTCAGCTCCTCCATCTGTGGCTTGGATAGTCAAAGTGAATTTCACAGTGTCTTCATAATCCAGAGTTTTCATCAGATCCACTGATCCAGTTTTCCCATGCAAGCGAAAATACCCCTTGTCATTTCCAGAGATGATAGCATAAGTGATCTCTGCATTAGCTCCTGCATCACAGTCATTTGCTGAAACTTCAGTGATAGGACTACCTATGGGAACACTTTCTTTGACATGAATATGATACTCCAGGTTGTTAAATACTGGTGGATTATCATTCACATCCAGTACAGTTATTAGTACAGTAGCAGTTGAATTTAAGGAAGGTGTTCCATGATCACACGCAAGGAGGACCAAATAGTGGGAAGAAGCAGTTTCCCTGTCAAGAGGATTGCTCAAAACAAGATGGCCAACAAGCTTGTAAGATGTTTCTGACTCCATGAGACTTGTCTCCACAGAGAACAGACTATCAGCATTGCCATCAATAATAGAGTACTCAATATATGTATTTTCATGTGTCCAGTCATAGTCAATGGCTGAAAACGCGAGGACACTTTCTCCAACTGAGGCATCCTCACTCACGCTGAGATTGTACAATGCCCTTGTGAACTTAGGGGCATAATTATTTACATCTTCTATTTGTATCTCTACAGATGTAACTGCACTTAAAGCAGGATTTCCACCGTCCTTAGCTTCTATAAGGAGTTGAATAATGGAATTTTTTCCCAGGTGTATCACCGGTTTAGTAATGAATACTGAACCTGAAAATAAAATACAATCAATAAAAACCCACACTCACCAAGGCAAATAAACGTGATTCCAAGAGCTGAATCCAATCAGTCGTATTTGAAAATGACTCAAATGCAATGGTTGCATACATACAAAAATAACTTTAAGAAACCATAGTTAATTCTACAAAGCCAAGGCCCACCCACAGTGATACAGTACACATACTGTACTGTACAAAAACACATACTGTATTTAGACCAGCAAAAATGTCTCCTCTTCTTAATAAGTTGAGCATGTAAACTGCAGAAAATAAGAAGCAAAACAGGGCTAAAGAAATATAGGCTCATTATTAGAGGCAGCTATTCTCCTCAAGTTCATTACTGCATGCTATTAGTTTTCCTGTCTTACTATCCAGTAACAGCATTATAGGCATGTTTGTTACTTAGATAGGTTTGCCAATAAGTTGGGTAGCCATGTTTCATTCAACTTGCTTATCTAAACAAGTTCATAAACCATTTACTTCCACTTTATTGCTCGTGGTATATAGCTAAACGCTGCAGGGACAATGGTGTGTGACCATTTTCTGATCATAATTAAAAACAACCACTAGTCAAAGATAAAGACAGGTTGGTGAACACAGAGTAACAAATGGGTAAAAAATAAAACATCTTTAATTGGGTGAAACATTTATATACTCAGTGTTTGCGGTTACCTTCATTACCTTCATCCAACAAACGTTGCATTCAAAAATTCATCTCACATGAATGCTTGGGAACAGCAAATAAGTGACATGAACTTGCTCAAACTGAATAACAGTTGCACATTTCTGCAATATCAACCTCTGAAACCGGCATAACCAAAAAATCATATGTATACATACATACACACACACAGAGAGGGAGAGCAAGAGACACACACACACACAGTTTTCCACCTCCCAGAATATTACAACAATAGGCCAGAACTTTTAAATCTGTAAATCTCTTAATTATTAAAGAAAATTATGTACTTTGGGGAGAGCGTTCTCAATTTAGAAAACTTTTAAATTCCATTTAGGGTTACTGGATAATGCAAGTTCCTCAAAGCACAAATCTTAAAAACATACAGCCCAAGCTGTAGAGAAGCTCTATTATGATAGCTTCAACTTGTACTGAAAAGTAGTAGGTATGAACTTAAATTCCATGAAATCTAATGCCTGAGCTGAAATTTCACAAAACTTAATGCAATACTTACAGCAACACTTCTATTAAATCATGTCAGAGGAATACCATCTATACAATGTTGTGACTAGCTTTGTACGCAGCTCAGGGATAACTGAGATAACTGAGAACTCCGGTCTGATGCTATCAGCTCCTCAGGGATAATGGCATACTCAGCCATAAGATATGGCCTATTTAAGTCCAAAGATTTCAGAACTCAGGTGATCACTGGCAACAGCTTAGGAAGCGGAATATGAATCTTCCAGTTTACACTGTACGAGCTGAAATAATAAACCACGTTAACAGACTCACCATTCTTATGATCAATGGAAAATCCCTCACAGGAGGAAAGCATTCTGTAGGAAATCATCCCATTATGCTCTGAATCCCTATCCACAGCAGAGAGTGTCAGAACAGCGGCATCCACAGAAATGAGCTCTGGCAAGCTCACCTGAAGTGTAAAGCAAAATGACAGTTTTGATAAAGCTTGATAAAAGATTTTGACCATAACAGAAGTATTTTCTTTCATTTGATTTGACTAGAAAAAAAATACAGTTCCCAGCTTTGAAAAAATTTTGACCTACTCGTTTTCTTCAGTGGACAAAACTATAAAGAGCTAAGATATTCAAAGGAATGTGCACAATAGGGCCAAAATTTAGAGTGAACTTTAAACAATATTAAAATCCATCTAGTTCAGGTTTCATTATGACAACAAGCTCAATGAATCTCTGAATGTCTCTTTTTAATAAAATATTAACGGAAGGAATATTTCGCAGTGCACTGGAACTGTAACTAGCTTTCCTCCATGTTTCAGAAACATCTTGATTTCAGTACATGGAATACACTCTGCAGCTCCATTCTGGAGTATCTGATCGAACCTTAAAAAACATATACCCCCTGAAAATCCCAGCACCAGAGTACTTAATATTCCCTAGATTATTGCTATAATTTAGTTTTTCGGAATGCTCCCTTTCTTCTTCCTGTAATTTAGGAAATCAAGAAAGTCCTTTCCTTTCTTCAGACCTTCCATTATTTGAAGTCCAGATAAAGTATTTCTGTGACCAAAATTTCTTCCCACCTTATAAATCAAATTTCAAATGTTAATGACACAGCAGCTCTCTCTGTCATAACTTCAAGTGTTAGTTTATATCATTTTACCACATAGATTATATGTATATATATCCATATATAGTCTAAATATGAAAACCTGTGAAAGGGTACTAAAAGGGTAAAAATTACAGGGTTATGAATAGGGAATTTTACATACCATTAAGAGAAAAATCAGGATTGCAGAACCAGAAGCTCAGCTGGTTTACATTAGCATAGTCAACAGAACTACACTCATTTATGTCAGTTAATAATCCTGTCTGTAAGGTCTGCTTCAATCTACACAAAAAATTCCTAACGCTTGCATGAGCAAATACTTACCTAAACTGTTCTCCAAAATCAGACATATATGAGGGTTGAGAAAAACTTAAGGCCAAGTCTAAAGAAACACTTGAGCATTTAAAGTGCATTTTTTATGGAATTTAGACTTACGAGTCTAAGTGGGTGATTCACACAAATCCTGCCAACTCAGGCACCTGAAATTTTCACAGGTGCATACAGTCTGTCCCATAGTTATCTAAGTGACTACACTCTTGCTCCTGCACATGCTCAGTGGCAGCAATTTATCTATACTAACAGGAATGTTTAGACTTACTTCTTAACTAAATCCGTCTGAGATTTATAAAGGAAGCATTGCTAAATCCATGTCTTCTGTGGCGTCTTATATTTGAGGCTCTGAGCACTTCCAACACACACAAAAAGCACCCAGGCAAGCACATAGCTCTGTTCACAGAATCGCAGAATCACTGAGGTAGGAGGGCACCTCTGGAAATCACCTGCTCCAACCCCCCTTCTCAAAGCAGGGTCAGCTACAGCAGGTTGCTCTGGGCCATGTCCAGTCAGGTTTTGAATATTTCCAAGGAAGGAGACTCCACATCCTCTCAGAGCAACCTATTCAAGTGTTCAATCACTCTTAAAGTAAAATTTTTTTTATTTTGTTTAAATGGAATTTTCTAGGTTTCGGTTTGTGCCCACTACCTCTTGTCCTTTCACTGGGCACCACAGAGAAAAGCCCATACTGCCTCCCATCAGGTATTTACAGGCATTGATCAGATCCCCTCGAGCCTCTTCCTCTATTCTCCAGGCTAAGCAACCCATGCTCTAAATTCTCTTGGACATCAGCCTTGGCTCAAGCCCCACAGCCTAGCCCACATGAACAAGTCCTCAGAGGACAATTCTTTTGGAAAACTCACCTTTCCTTCGGCACCCCCTCTGCAGCCCCTCTCCAACTGCAGCTCTAGGCTTAGTCTGTCTTCCAGCCCTAACCCTAGACCTAGGTCTCTGCGTGTGCTGAGCCTTAGCCCAAGCCCTCAGGGTAAAACTCTTTTGGCAGCCTACCTCTATTCTTGGGAGCCTCATATGACATACGTTCCAGTTCCTTTAATCGTCTTAGTGGCCCTTAGTTGCTAAATCAGTTGCAAAAACATTGCTGCACAACTTGACTTCTACAACGGCCTAGCAGCTAAAACCTTTGTTCAGAAATGCAAAAGCTGCACTCTGTGAGCTCCTCAGTCTAGTAGATGTTGGGTACGTGGACATTCATATCCCTCACCTCCTAGAAGAGTGCTGTTGCTATAAGGCAAGGTTACATGTCACAAACTATACATGCATCACCTGCTACAGGGGCCTTTGTGAAGAAGCACAAGCCATAATAATAGGCCCAGAATAAATGTATCAACTTGTGCACTATTTGCTCAGAAGAAGGAAGCTGCAGACTCTAGAGCCTGCTTTCCAAACTGGTTTTGTATTATATCCAATAACTCCTACTGATGAATGCCTTGTGTAAGGAGTACAGCCAGAATTCATACCAGCTTCCTTCTGAAGGCAGAAAACATGAGCATGAAAACTGAACAATTCCCTCAATCCTATCAGCAGAACTCCTAGGAAAGGACTCAGATTTTTTGGGGAGCAGTTTGGGGAACTTGCACCGTTACTGCTCATGTGCTAATAGCATGCAGAGACCTTCCCTCTCCGTGGTGATAAATGCATTTTTAAGACGTAAATATATACATGCACTCCTGCTATTTATCATAATATACAGAAAGACATCACATACATTTGTTGTCTGTTTGCCACATTCCTACCTGATATGAATCCTGAGTAAACACTGGCGGGTTATCGTTGACATCCAAAATAAGGATAGTGAGTTCTGCTTCTGTTTGATGCACAGAATCTGAAACTATGATTCCCAACTTATACACAGCAGTTTCTTCAAAATCTAATGGTTCCACCACTGTGATTACACCAGTATGTTGATCAATAGCAAATTTCATTCCAGGACGACTACCCTCAGTAAAACTAAACTGAAGTGCTGGCCTTGAGTCCGCATCTGTTGCTGACACCTGAGTCACTGTAAAACCAGGCAGGGCATCTGAAACAATAATTTTCAAAATAAGTCACAGCTAAAAACGATGTTACGATTTTTGAAGATTTTATCAATTTTGTAAATACTAAAATTTAGATATATGCAATCTTTCTATACTAGCTTTTAGTGTATTTTGGCTTCATGTTTTAGAATAAAAGCAAGATCCAGACATGCTATGAAAAAAGTAGTGAACTTCTTCAAATACACCTGCTTCATTCTGATTTCAGTGTGAATTTTCTTTAGATTTTCACAGTTCCAATGTACCCCTGGCTGTCTCTTCATTAGCAACAGGAAACTCCTTCTGCATTTAGGTAACACAGATTTATTGAAAAGTGTCACAAACTTCCACAAGAATATTTAACTGAAACGTTAGAATCCCCTGGTCTTTGCGGAAGCAGGGCCAGCAATTCTGAAGCCTCTCGAAACAAGGAAAAGGCCATTAGAAATGATACATCCAGCCAGACCTAATACTTGGCACAAAATCTTAAAGATATAAAGCATACTCCTGTGAGATTGAGAAATTGGATACAGACAGCCTTTGTCATGTGGCAAAATGACAGTACCAGAGATTGCAGACTAAACCTGCCTCTGTCAGTGAACATATAACAAAGGCTGGAGCTACCAGAAACTAAACTAGTTCTCACTTGGATGTTTGGGGCTTAAAGCCTCAAACACGTTGTGCTGTACAGCCATGTCCTAAAGCAAATGTACTTAGCCTGAATACAAAACCCTAAGTAATTAGCCAGTAGTTTTAGAGTTGTTCTGCATCCATGACTCCCACTCAATCTCTTGTCACTACCTGTGGGGAGCTAAATTTAGAAAAGGCTAAAAAAAAAAAAAAAAATCACAGCAAAAACATTCTTGATACCTTCTGTTAATAGGAGTACTGGACTTTCCGCACTTAAACCTTTATATATGTTGTGCAGTGAACCTTAATGCATCAAATACGAAATGCCTGTATTTGGAAATTCTAGGCTTAAGACTCAAGGTCTGCAAATGCTGAGCTAAGGTCACACAATATACCAGGTATCACACTGGGAGGAGAACTCAGGAGGTCCTGGTCGTCCACTTCATAATCATCAACCAGTTTGAGCTATAAAGCATTTTAAAGCTTCATTCAAACTTAGAGAAAGAAATAATTTCCTTCATCATAATGAAGTTCAAAATGTTTCATTTCTAACAGTGCTGGATTTAACAGTAGGTATTTTTATTGCAGAAATGAAAGAAATTGAAGACATCTGAAGAATCTGCCATTGGAGTCCAAAATGAACAGATTACAGATGTATTTCTGTGGAGTTTGGTTTTCTCTTTCTGAATTGCCTGTGGTTTTGTTCCAAACTAGTCTTTAGACCTCATATTTAAGAACAAGAATAATGCCTCTGAGAACAAAAGCAGATCATAATTTACTTCAGTATTCCAAAATTAATATCCTTTCCTACCCTACCCTTTCCTATCCTTAATTATTCTTTCTACTATAACCTCTTGATTGCATTAATCACCAAAAGCAGTACTGTGGTCTGACAAATCTAGTCCCAGGAACGCTTAACTGTACAATCACACTTACTTTCTGGAACCTCCACTTTGCCTAGTGGTGGGACAATTGGAGCATTGTCATTAATGTCCACCACTTGTATCCTCACAATACTTGTAGCAGAAAGTCTGGGATTTCCTTTATCAGCAGCTTGTATAACCAACCTACAATTGGAAGGAAGATGTAATTGTCACCATCTGTCAGGAATCACAAAATTATTGACCAAAGATATAAATGGGGGAAAAATTACAAATGAAGAGGTTAGTCCTTTCTTCTCTGCATCGCTCCTCCTAAATTTGCATCTTTATTTCTATAAGGGTGGCTGCCAGAGATTTTATTCTTTGATGTCTTGCAGGAACAACATCCAGGAGATTCTGTAGCAAAAACATACTGAACTCCTAAGTATTCATATCAGCCAACTTCATATCAAGCAGAGGTGTTTAAATGAGCTAGCAAGGTTCTTTCAAATAGGCACTTTTCTCCAGGAGGCAGTTCAGAGTGGGAATTAACTTACGTACTGAACTGTCCTTTGAAAGAACCTGGGTCTCTGCATTGATTATAAGGGACACTAGGAAGATGAAAATTAGATAGTATGAAGACTTCCAAAATAGTAACTTCAGCCAGAATCTGAAAATCAAAACTAAATCTAACTCAACAGGTGCTCTAGAAAAGGAAGCGAGTCAAAGAAGAGAAACTCAGGCTACATGGAAGTATATACAGTTCAATGCCTGGCATCTCTACTAAATGTTTTGAAAACCATAAACTGTTGTCATGCCACATCATATCCTCTGGGTCTTTTCTGCAGATCTTTTGAGTACTTTTTCTTCTAAGTCACAGTTGCTGCTCAGAGTGTCAAACAAATATTACTTTTTACATATTCACTTGCAATACGGCATACCAAAGCTGTAATTCAAGCTGTGAATTCTGCTGCCATTCGTGAACCACACAAGCTATGCTCTGGGTGCCTCTGTGGTTTCTGACATCAACAGAACACATAACTTGAATTACAGAGTAGTATTCAATTGGTGACCATGTATAAGTCCATATAGAAAGTGTATTTTGTCTAGATTGAATACTGGTAAGGTCCATATGGAAATATTTTACTAAAAATAATCACTTTCTAAGGTTTCAGGAAAAAACTCTTATAAAAAGATCTCAGCCAAGGCATTAAAATTAAGGTTCTGTCAACACTTCTATTATAACCCCTATTACAAAGGAATTAGAACTTCTGGGGATGAAAAAGTTTAATTTAGATAAAATAAACAACTCCTTTCAAATTTGAAAGGACCAATGGTATTATTTTGAAATTAAACAGGAAAACATTTAAAAGGTTCTTTTGCTATTCCCTTTTCACCTAATATAGCAATATACAGATTTATTAATAAATATTAATAAAGAGAAGGGATATGAGGCTTCAGATTCCTCTAGCAAAATGTTAATTGAAAATGCTAAAATTCCAACATAAATACTGAATTAAATCAAGTTTCCAGTTAAAGACAGATACATGAAGATGTTTAGTGCTTCATTAACAACAAACATCCTTTCTTTGGAGGATTTATTCCAAAAATCTTTTAAAATATCACTTCCAAATAAAATGCATTATGCTATTTAAATGACTAACAATTAGAACTCATATTTTTGATTTAATGAAAAAATGAAAAATAAACTCTAAATGAAGTGCTGTGGTTATTAAGTCAAAAAATAGTTCCTTTAGGAGACTTTATCAAATTACAGTGATATTTTTAAAAAATTATATTCTGCTCCTCCTTTTGATGTGGTTTTCTAAAAGTTATTCTGGTTCGTAAGAATTCTGATTGGATAATTAAAAATTTGTGGCCCCAGAGGATAGGAAAACTTGCAAATGCTTTAACTGATGCCACAGCCATATGGAAAAAATCGTAATTTCTACTGACACATATACAGCAATTTACTTTTTGTATAGATTGCATTATATACAAAGCTTATGGTAACGAAACGCCATACTCGTACTTTGTCTTCAAGGCATGATTTGTTTGCTTTCTAATTCTAATTATGGCATGAGCTGTAAAGAAAAAAAGTCACGTCCACTTGTATTTACTCACAATTTCCTGGAAAACAGGAGAAAGCTAACAGTGAGTACAAAACAGCTTATAGACGGAAACAGCTTACAGAAGAATCTTTATCAGACTATGGAGAAGAAAATTCAAAACATATTCAAATTTAATTGAAGAACAGAACATGTCCCTATTTATTGCATTTGGTTTGAGTGCTCTCTGTCTTTGTATATTTATTAAAAAATGGTTCTACATAGGGAATGGCTGTATAGTTCTCAATAAACCTAAATCTAGGAAATGTCATCATTCCTATAATGAATCAGCTTGATCACTTATATCAATAAGTGCAATTGACGCAATAAATGCAATTTATGCAATAAAATTATGCCTTTTCCCCTAAATTTGAGAAGTATCCAAGAATCCATGATACAAATTGGCAGCTTGGTTGCTGCTTTCGATGCTGGCTGGCTTGCACCCAGAATCTATGGGTGATGGAAACCAAATGAAAGCTATAAAATGTATAACACGAGCTATTTCAAATTAAGGTGAACAAAAAGAAGAAGTATATTTTTATATATTTTTGTAAGAACTCTGTACACAGACCTGTAAGATGAAGTGTTTTCATGATTTAGCATTGTATTAGTTGCCAAAATCCCTCGTGATGAATCAATTAGGAATGCTGCATTTTCATTTCCAGATAAAATTGAGTATTCAGTTTCTCCATTCAGCCCACTGTCATGGTCAGTTGCAAATACCTGTTTGGGAACAAAATTGAGACCTAATGTAGAATGGCAGAATGCAATTGCAGAAGGAGAAGCCTTATAGTACAGCCATCCATATCTGGTTACTTTCCTTTGGGCTGCACAGATTTAAGTGAGCAATCATATAGGCCCCCAACATGAGTGTCATATGAGGTCACAAAATCTGCTCATGAATTGAAATGGTATGCACATAAATTCTTCCACTGAGTAATTTGAAATTCAACTTCATAAAGCATTAGGGGTGATTGTTCTTGAATGTGATCATTTTACACTGCTTTTATTACTATATGGTTGCTCATAGAATCCCGCCTCTATTTAGTGCATAAAAAAAGCACTGTACCAGAGTGAACCCTTAAAGTGTTACTGCAATACAAATAGATAAAGGATAAGATTAATTAATTATGAGGGTTTTCAGAGCTTTCATGGGATAGCTCATTAATTACTTTTTAAAATATAAAACAAAAAATGAAGAAGGTGCAAAGAAAATTATAAAACCAACTGAATGAATAACTTTCAACAGCAGTGAGTAAGTTTCTCAAAGATTCCTCTGACTCTTCGAAGAGTCGTCTTTGCATCTTTTCTGGTTGCTGAACAAGCATAATAAGAACTATGAGAATGAAATCATAGCAGGGGCAACTAGTCAGATTCAATAAATATAACATAACAGAATGTATTCTGTCATAAACCTTTGACTCCACATCTGGGTTTACTGCCTTTTGATTTTCTCCATTGCTGGACATATGTTCCTCTAAATACAATGTCCATCAGTTCCTAATCGCTTTGCCCTTGGGGCATTTGTAGCTTTTCATTTATTTATTCTCTAGAGGAGGAATATCTTTAGTACCTAACATGACCCTGACTGTGACCTGACTTGCAATGCAAGAACATGTATTGAGGAAATTATGTGCTCTTCTAGTCCAGCTGATGTCTTCTTTTGCTCTGACTTGGCCAGCTGGAAACACTTTCAGAGAATAGACCCATTCAGAGGAAGACGTGTTTGCACATTTAAATTGAGACAAGCTGCTCTTGAAGCATCAGATTTTAAATTGGTCACTTAGGTTTGACTGAAGGCTTCTACTCCTAGTCTGATAAGCTGAAAATATTCTTTTTAGTGCAACAGCATTTTCAGTAGATGCTCTAATGCAAGACCCACCCTACACAGTAACCAGAACAATAGCTTTGAATAACATTCTTCAATTACTTGAAGAAATAAACAGAAAATAAATGAATTTAATTTAAAATCCAGCTGCACAGCTACTAAGAGGACAAAAAATTCTTCTTCAACTTGATAGACCTGAATGAAAGACTTGAAATCTGAGCTAGACAAAATCATCAACTATTTTAGATACCCAAGCAAAGCAGCAGAAATACCAAGAGCCTCACTCTCGATATTTAAAAGGTGTGGTCCAAAACAGGCCTGGTAGGACTGTAGACTTCCACAGATCAAACTTATTTTTTAACTACAGAAATGAGCTTGTGAAGACCTATTTTCTCTTACCTGCATGATGTCCGTTTGAGGAATCTGGCCTTCCCATACTGATGCTTTATAACAGCTTTGCTCAAATTTAGGTACATTGTCATTCACATCTTGTACCCAAACCATCACTTCACAGAGCACTGAATTCAAGCTATTTTCAGCCAAAACTGAAAGATGTATTTTATTCTTAACTTCATAATCAAGAAGCTTTGGCTCTTTTACTGTGATTACACCTGGTTTATTAAAAGAAACTGAGATGTAACATACGTAGTCAGGAAAAAACACAAGTTATGAAATTTCTAATTAATGTGATTTCCCTTATTGAACAGGTCACAGAATTCCAACAAGCTTCCCGTTGCATCTTTCCCCTATCCAACATCATCCTGCACATGCTATTATTGTATAAATCCAGGGCATCTTAATTTTTCCCTCATCAACCACCACATGGCAATTTTCTAAAACAAAGTAAATTTACTGCTAGAGGGATAGAGAGGAAGAGACATGGCTGTGTGACTTGTGTTTGTTGACGTGTGACAGTGAAACAGCTGTGTCTGAGGAGACTCTTGGCCCTCATCTGAAGAGTGGCTGTAAAAGGCAAGTACCTCATCCATATCCAAATGAGCCAACAGCTGTATCAGTCTCTATATCTGACTGACTCACAGCTGAAACACTAAGACTCCTTGTGCTACACTGAGTTTCCCCATAAAATTGTTATTCTATCGAAAAGAATTAGTGAAAGCTATTTAGAGTACAAGCATCTCCATATCTCCATATTAAACCTAAAAGTTCCTTGGTAATCTGTGGCCACTGTTTCACCATTCTAAGTAATATAACAATAAATCAGAATTCTTCATTACATCTGAACATTAAACATAGTTTATTTGCACGTTAAATTCATTAGAACACCAAGTCAGTTTTGTAATGAATCTTTCGATAATGATGCCATGAATATCTACAGCCCAAACCTGTGATAGCATAAGAAGCCATCTAATGTGGATTCCCAAGCTACTGATCTTTGGTTTTTATTTTTTAAAATAAACAGTAATGATTGATTATTGTTT
Organism: Struthio camelus; assembly: GCF_040807025.1. Lineage (NCBI taxonomy): Eukaryota > Metazoa > Chordata > Aves > Struthioniformes > Struthionidae > Struthio > Struthio camelus. Next base: position 39,156,563 of record NC_090945.1, read on the forward strand.
GTGGATCTGTCCGGTTTTCTAGAGCTGAGTCTTGAGCATAAAGGTTTCAAAGCTAGCAGGTGCTCTGTCTTAGCACAAGAGTCAACATTTATCACATTTTGTACATGGAAAAAAAAGCAAAATCTACAGTGGCATAAGGAGTCATGGGCCTAAGTGGTTGCTTTTAGGAACATACTGCAAGAAGACACAAACTAACTGAAAGACTCTAGAGGAGAATGGAACAAATAACCAAGTTTGAGGTATATGACCTGTGAGGAAGAACTGAAAGAAACAGAGTTGTTCACTCTAGAGAAACAAAGACTGAAAAAAACCCAGGGTAGCAGTCTTCAAACAGGTAAAAGAGAAATGCAAAAACTGTTCTTCATGTCTGCTGTTATTAAGGGCAAGAAGAAGTATGTTTAAATTGCTTTAAGAGACATTTAGATAAACATGAAAAAAATCTTCAAACTGCTAAGACTTGTGCAGACTACTGAGAGAGGACACAGAATCTCTGTCATTGGAGGTCTTTAGAAACAAGAAAGACAAACAACTGTCATATTGAGGCACAGCTGACTCCCTTCCTGTGGGAAAGGGCAGACTAGTTCATGTCTTTGGGTCACGTCCTACTCTATTTTCTATGATTCTACAATATAATAAATCCCCTTAGGATGGGGGAAGGTTTCTAGATGGCATAGTGGAGGTCTGGTAACAGCAAATAATTCTGGAGATTAATTCCAAAGCAGGATAAATTAACATCAGTGCTGGAGCAAGTCAAGTAGAGCATACCTTTGCCTGTTAAGAATACTTAAGATACAAAGGACATCAAAATAGCTCAAAACACTTCTGCTACAGAAGCAGTAAGTAGAGAGTTATTGGTGTCAAAATTAATGATAAGGTGAGAACTGCTCTTAACAAGTCGTGAAAGGCAGCACTTCAATTAATGCTTTCTAAGAAAGAGAAGAAAGTTTCAGTTCCATCACACCAAGTATTTCAACAGCAGACTTGACCACAATGGTTCAAAAATCTCAAAAGAAGATTTATGATAGCCCGTGCTACAGGAATTCCACTAATGTTTGTGAAGGAAAATGTTTTGAAAAGTCTCATAAACACTTGTAATCAGTTTGTGGCTTGGCTGCGAAGATATAAAAGAGAAAAATCCCTCTGCATTTGATTTTGGGGGTGGGGGGGCCAGATGATACAGGAGATGCATGCTTTTTGAAGAAGTTACAACCACTCAAAGAATAGCAAACCAACACTTTTTTCAGACCTTGAAAGGTTTGAACCATTAAACGCAACAAGGATCCAGTGCTTCCTTCATTAGGAGTGTTTTGAAGGATTATTTACATTGAGTTTTTTTGGCAACTTTGTGATAAGAAACAAGATGGAGTTTCATCTTTAATCATGAAGAAATAGTTTATCCAGCCCTCCAAATCTGGTAACCACTAGTTTATTAAAGCTAAGCATTTTAAACAGATTTCTTTTCACATCAGGTTGATGCTAGTGCTAGTCTCTCTACATCTCTGGTTTTATTATTAATTTATTCATTTTAAGAGGAGGCTTATACTCTAAGGTATCTAAATTTATTATATACAAGTTATATTTGTATGTGCATACTCAGTGAAATGTAAAAATCCCTTAGTTCTTGTGGTAGGAGCTTGCTATATTTTACAGACCACACTCTTTAAGGAACAAAAGACACTTGAAAAAAAATATATATATATATTTGAATGTACCTGTGATGGGGTGTATGGAAAATATGTTTTCTTTGTCACCGAAGATGCTGTATTTTATGCTTTCTCCTGTTAATCTGTGTTCATAAGCTTCTACAGTTACAAGTGATGTTCCTATGGAAGCAATCAGACATTTTAAAAATGTTTACTTTAGAAGATGTTATCCTAATTTTATATTACTGCGATTAATAGTAAATGCATGCCCAAACACCTGTGTACTAGCCTACACACCTCTTCATGATTTAAAATAGCAGACAATAAAAACAGCTCCTCCACGAACTGCACTGCAACTTCATAGGCAAGACATTACCTATCCCTCCTTGCCCTATAAATCATTAGTCATCTCATCCCAACTCCATCAACTGCCAACTTATCCCAACTCTCATCCCAACTGCCTAATAAAATGATGAGGTTTTAACAACTTTTCCTAAAGGCAAGAACTCCCACGTACCACTGGAATTACCTCTTAACCTGAAGTCATTTTTCAAAAAATTATTAAGTAATTTTTCTCTCTACCAGGAATAATATTGATTGGGTTGAGGGCTAAAAGAGGCATCAGCTATGAAACTCCCAAGGAAACTTTCCGAGGTTGTCTGAAGAAGTGGCTGTATTCTTTTTATTCAGGTTTTGTATTTGGTCATTTTAATCTCACCTTTTCATGAATTCTTCTTAGGAAAATAGTCATTTTTGTGGATCCTAAGTATGCATGTTACCTCTGAATCACTATAAAAAGATTGCTTTATTTTCTCTTCATTTATCTAAACTCAGTTTGAATTTTTGAAAAACATGTTAAATGAAATTAGTTTTAAAAATTTTAAGTAGCCCTCTTCTGATAGAATGAAAAGCTACAACTGCATGCATAATTTAGAAAACATGATTAAGGTTTCCAAATAACTACTATTTTCAAGCTAGTTATGAAATCATTTAGCACACCTGGCAACTGATTTAATAGATTTTAATTGTTTAATTTAATTTTAATTGATTCCATCCAACTGTGATGGAATGAGGTTACTGTACAACCTGACCTCTTCCAAGCAGCATAACAGATAGCTAGCTATTTTATTACATTGCCAAGGGTATGCTGTTCATATAAACTGTCCTGGATTTTGGAGGGAAGGGCTTTATCTTTAGTGTTACAATCAGAGCAAACGTTGTTCTTAGTACCATCCTCCACTTTTTTTTTTTTTTAGTACCATTAGCTACTAATTTTTAAAAACAGGAAAGGTTGTTTTAAAGGGTTTGTCGTTGGCTCCTAAAATCTAGCAACTAAAAGCAAAAATATGCTCATTGTGACAGAAGGAGTTTTCTGCACTGATGAATATATTTCTAGGACCATTTACTAAGAAAGCCTCAGAAGTAACATCTAAGTGTCCGGTAGGTAAAGATAGATATTAGAGTTGTGCTGTTGTATTTAGGAACTGAAATGTGGGCCTTCTGTATCACCGCAGGTTGAATTTTCAATGCTTGGCAACTTCGACTTATTATAGAAACTAGCAATGGCAGTTGTTTTAACATCCTCACGCCAGAGTTAAAGATAAGGAAAAAATTCAAGGTCCAGTTATCTTCCATTATCTTCTAAACCTGTCAGCACTCTTTTTTGTTTGATTTTCACTTTTTAATAAAGGAAGAAAACCTACCAGAAATAAAGCAAGCAACAGCATTTCCTTTTGAATCCCTGCTTTTCATTATAACTAAGTTAATAAAATGTTGCTCTGGGTCCTCAAATTCTAATCTTTTCATTTTTATTTCTTGTGCGGCTAAAATTGTTTACATCTTCTTTGGTAGAGAACAAGTAACTTCTGCTTCTGATACTTTCCATGCAAAATGGCTTTCCTTTAAACAATGAACCTTTGCACTTCATTTTCAGATCATTTTCACTTCAGATTGGCACCTTCTGCTTATCTTAAAAAAATGTGACCAAACTGAAGTCTCTACTGAAGCATAAATAGGCCCCGTACAGATTTACATCATAAGGTAGTTCCTATCCACTGGAGCTTAAAATTTCAGGTATACTTGGCTAAAATATTGCTTCAAATAGAGGTCACAAAATTTAGCACTGAACTTGGCAATCCTTCAGCAGCCTAAATCAAAGTGACTTCTAGCTGACATGATATTGCCTTCACCAGTGCTTCACAGTATGGTCCTTTCCTCTGCTTGGAGCTGATATCCAGCAGTCTCTTCACTGAGGCATTTCAGTGCACCTACCTGGCTGAAAGCTAACCCAAAAGAAACGCGGAGAGCTTTCTGTCTGTTGAGCACATTTAAATGTCAAGGCAAAGGATCAAGTTAGCACTGAAGCTAGTGCAAAGAAGGAGAGAGATCAAGAAAACAGTCAGATTGGCTTGAAATGCTGTGCTATCAACATCTGAATTAGTTATGAATATTAGAGGAAATGAAGAGTAATTTAAAATGTTTATATTTAGTTTTACAGTTCAGTCATAGACAACATAATTTTATCTGAAAGTATCTCAAGCTACTTGAATCCAAATATCACCTTTTACATTATAACTAATGACTTAACGCTGAAGTATGGCACCTTGGACACTATTTGTGTACCTGGCAAAACAGGCTCATAAGAACATTTGTGGTATTCTATGTTTATAAAATATACATCAGAAGTGAGCTATCATATAATCCATATCATTGTGTTTCTTCTCTTGTCTGTACTCAGTATAGTAATCTTTTTTCCCTCCTTTCCCATTTAAATCTAATTCTTCCTTGCCCCTATTTCTTGAGAACTCTTAATTGCTAATGAAAAAGGCTAACTGAGCGCAAAAGAGTAAGAGATGACTTACAGCAGAATAGGAGGCAAGATATTTTATATCTATTAGGAAAAAATAATTCTGCAAATACAGCAGAAGTCAACAATTTTTACTGGTGGATGTCTCCAAGGAAATGCTATGCAAACTACCACTCAGCTGAAAGCTTGGTGAATAAGGAAAGAGTTTCTTACACTCTGGAGAGTGCAATGACTTGATTATTTATTGATTGGCTTCTAAGTGCCTGTTGTAACACAGTTTATAATATTTAAAGACATTAAATATTCAATACTAAAAAAAATAGTAGAAGAATGGAGTTTTCTGAAGGTCATTAAACTTGGAGGTCAAACACTTTACTTGAAGAAAATTAGACCACATGGACCAATTCCTGAGGTACTTACCCCAAAGGGAGTTTAGACTGAATTAAAACTAAAGGACTCTTGGCTTTGGTTTTCATTGTTTAGGTTATTTTGAGTTTTGATTCTTTTAAAAATAAACTCACAGTTTTCCCACCCTATTAGTTAAGGTAGAAGTAAAATTAGGAGGAAAAGCCAAATTTATTAATAACAGTTCTACAAATACTCAGTGTGTAACATAAACCTCCCTTGGACGGAATACACTGGTATTATTCATACTTGTAGGGGTCCAAGGTTCATATATATCCAGTAAGCTAACTTCTATGGAAGTTTTAATTTTAATAATTTTTTCTCCGAAACATAACATATTTGACATGTACTTATGGTTATATAAACAAGAAATACTGCAAACACAGAGAGCAAGAATAGTATCAGTGTTTGATTAAAATCTCTCATACTCTTAAAATAATTTGATCTTCTTAGCATATAGCCTTTTATTAAATATACAAACCAAAATTTTATGATGAAACCTTCCAGTTTACCCTGAAGCTTTGCTAAACTTCCTCTAATCAAAACAAATTGAATCTTATTTATATTTTCTATAGATTGAGCGGGAGAACATCTGACTATCGTATTCTGTTTCCACAGTTCCTTGGGGCATTTCCACAATTTCAAGCTGCATTGTCTAGCCTGCCCCATGAAAGTATCCAAACTTAAGAAAATTTAGGATCAGATTAGCTTATCCATTGCCGAAAAGCTCTTATTTTGGTATTCTTATTTTGCTATTCCTAACTAAACATATCTTCAACCTTACTAATTTTTCCTACCTAGAAAGAAATTTAGCTCTGTCCAGCCATAATGGAGGATTCATGCAGATTAATATAATCTCCCCTGAAAGGACTGGAACCCCAGAGCTTCATCTTACTCCCATGGGAAGACTGACAAATGGGTTCTCACAACACATTCTGAAAATACAAGCCTGCTGGAATAGGGAGAAACAAAATTCAGAGCCCAGGAGTCCCCTCTAGAAACATCCTGGTCTCTGCTCTTTCCAGACATATGATCTGGGGCCCCAAACACAGCACCACAACTGGTTCACACCTGGCAGATCAGTTCAAAGACAGAAAGCAAGCGAAATTGAAACATTAAGTTCTGGGAGATCTGAACTGCATCTTCTGGGAGCAGTAAGCCCTCTAAGGCAGAGTCTCATTTGCAGAGTGACACACAACTAATTACTGTACAATGGTGACTCCAAAAAGAGGCTTCTGGGTATCTGTGACTCATGTTCACAGAAAAATTCAATTTTAGGGCATCCAAAACTACTTGTAAATCCTGATCAAATTCACGGAACAAAAACCATTTCCTAAATGTCAAAACAAATTAGTACAGAGATTTCTGATTGCAGGGGGGTGGAGGGGTATTTGTAACAAAAGCTGCTGTTTCACAAACATGCTAGAGAAGAATTAACTTCTATCCCTTGGCTCAGTTCTCAGAGTGCTCAGCATGGGGTGAGAGAAAGGGAAACGTTCAGCTTGAGGACACCTGAATCTACACCTTTGCTGTCTCAGGAGTGTTTTAAACCATCAGACTACTGCATGCTCAAAGGCAGGACTCCTCTCTCTTTCCTGTTGGAACCCTTTCATTTTTTCTAAAATCCTACATGTATTTTGAGAGACAGTGACAGAGCAAGAAGCATGCTGTAGCCCGGTGGTTTGGTCACAGCTTTTTAAAAAGGGACTGAAAATAAAACATTTCATACATGGTCACTCCCAAAAAATTTTCACTTAATCCAAAACCAGTTTTTTTCATTTTATTGCCTTTTTTGATTGGTTAAATGAAACATCAGTTACACTCACAGACCTACCTATACCTTAAAATACACTGCTGAAAATTTGGCTTGTGGTCCCAAAGAGACACAGAGGAAGAAATGGTTGAACAATCACAGCAATAATTTCTGCAACAGCCATCTTCACCCTTAGTTCTCTATTCTGTTTGTAACTATCCATAGAACATTGACTGGTTATACAAAATCGTTAATACATTTCATTTTTACTGATTCCTAATCAAATATATAGGCCATTACTCAAGATCTAAGAAGTCCTAGTCTCACTACACCCTTAGGACATAAAGGAACATTGCTCTCATTTTACAGAGGGAAATTTGAACTATAAAGAGGATAAATGACTTGTTCAAGGTGAACCGCATGAAGCAGAAGCTGAATTAAGAATGTAGCGCAGGTCAGACCTCTAAATACATCTGGTTAATTGTACAGCAGGATTCGTAAGTGCAACAATGTGAAAGGTATTCCTTTCTGCCCCTCATTATGATGAACCCATCCCTGAAGCACGAAAAGGGTCTTATCATATCTAATTGCCAGGATGCATATCTACAAATATTCTGTGAATGATAAAAAGTATGGCAGTAATTCTCATTATTATAGTGAACAAAAAGTTTTGAGCACCTTGTAACTTAAACTACAAGCGGTTGTACCCCACGCAACCTCCTTTTGTTAACAAATCTAAAACTTAGGCAAGGTTTTAAAATATCTCAGAACGCTATTACAGTTCATGAAGGATTTCACTAAAACAAAAAATCTCATGTTGCAACTGGTATACACCACTCATCTTATTTGAACCTGCGTGTGTGACAAGTGAAACAACAAGTACACACTGTCCATCCATCACTAAAGCAATTTTGCTAAAAGAGAGAACCCACTGATGCTCTGGGGTCCCTAGGCTGAGGGATGGAAATGCACCATCTTCGATTCAGAAGCATTCTGTTTAACGTGAGTGACATTTCTTGCATACGGCCAGACAATGCCTCCAACTAACAGATCATGCTTCTTTTTGGCTCTGGTGCACTGGAAAAGGGTGGAAGGGTATTTCCTTCATCCAAATCTAACTTCTCCCAGATGCTGCAAAGGAAAAAGATTTCCCTATGTTATTCATGAACATGACCATACCTAAAGGGAAGAAAACCAGCAACTGTAAGAATAGAAATCAGGCTTCGATACCCACCTGCTGCACTGTTCTCAGGCACGCTTGCTTCATACAAGCTGTGACTGAATGAAATCTCCTCCTCTTGTTCCTCTGTAAAGATAGCTACCATAGCTGTGGCTGTTCGAGGTGAGATACCTTGATCGGAAGCCATCACTAGCAGTCGGGTCCTGAAGTCTTTGGAAACCAAAGGCTCCTGAAGGATGATGTCACCTGTATTCCTGTCAATCTCAAATATAGTTTCCGGTACCACCAAACTAAAAACAACTGCTCCATTTGGCCCCAGATCCATGTCCTCAGCTCTAACAGTGGCCACCGTCTCATTCACAGAGGTTTCAGCAGGCACAAAGGCTTTGATAGGATTCTGTAAAAAAACTGGATCATTGTCATTGACATCATCAATGTGTACCACAATGCTGACAGTGGTGCTTCTTGGCAAATGGATGCTGCAGTCACTTGCCACAGCCCTAAAGGTATACTGTGATTTGGTCTCCCGGTCCAATACCTGTGAAGTAACTATAGAACCAGTTGTACTATCAATAGCAAATGCTCCAAAGGTGTCATCAATGAGAGAGTACATAACTTCACCATTCAGGCCATCATCTTTATCAGAAGCAAAAAGTTCCACGATGGCTGAGCCTTCTTCTAGATCTTCTCTCACAGAGACTTGATAGTGATTCTTTGCAAATAAAGGGCTGTTGTCATTTTCATCCAAGACTGCTATATATAACTGTGCAGTGGAGCTTCTTGGTGGGTTGCCCAGGTCATGGCACTCAATCACAAGAGTGAAATTGCTAATATCTTCTCTGTCTAAGCTGTGAGTGACCAACAGTTTTCCTGAGGTGCTATTTAGTGTGAAGTATTCACCCACGTTTCCACCTTTCAAACACACAGAAGAGAAAATGATCAAAAACAATTGCATTTGAAAAAGGAATCCCTTGTGAGTACCACTCAATTACAATGTTAATTGTAATACCATGATCCAATTGCTAGTACAGCTGGTCTGCTCATGTGCCTTTAGCATATTCTTTTTCGTTTATAAAAATTAAAACCTGCATTTCATTTAAATCAGTGGGTGGCAATGACAGTAAATACCGAATGTCATATCAATTTACAGAGTGGCTATTTTGCCAGATGCATGTCTTTTTTCCCAAAGCAGCACACCTTATAAAATCTCCTGCAACTATGCTGCTGCACAAAGTGACCTCTTCCCAACCTTAGTTACAAATTCCAGAAAGCTATGAAGCATTGCTGACAGTTGTAATTACTTGCTCCTTGCTCTCTTCTAGAAACCTGGCTCTAGGAAGTAAATGGTAGTGCAAGGTCTTGATTTGGAGGAGTAAAAAAAAAGGTAAAGGCAAACCTCTGAAGCTGTTGCTAGAAGAAAAGTCAGTGCTTTTAGTAACAGTGAATGGTATACATACTTTATAACATGCAGAAAGATCATTAAATTAAAGACCATAAAAGATCATGAAATTAAAACCAAGAAAACATAAAGGAATTCATAACTTCTTCTTCAAAGAAAGATTTGTTGGCTGTTACCACAGTAGCCATCTGCCTACATGTGAACTATTGCTGACAGCTCCAAACCAAAGTAAGCACAGCTAGCTTGTATTTGTGCAAAGATATTACAGGAAGCTTTGAACAGCTGGGGAGCTTACATTGGCATAGTGGACATGGGGAGAGTTCAGCAATATGAAATATGACTTTACTAATAGCTAGGTGAAAGAAGCTTTCATGACACAAAAAGTCCACTTATTTAGATGCATTCTTGTGCTTATTTACAAGACTTCAGAGGGTATCTTTGCATTCAGAACTTCCACCACTGTGACAGAAGGGACAAAATTACGCCTTTCCAATAAATGCGTCTTTCCAACATTTGATAATTTTTGTTTTCCTTTTCTGTACTGGTCCTAATCCAGAACACAGACTGAAAGTATTCCTAGAAAGTCTTTATTAATAGAGACAAAGGTGTAAAAGGTTTTTTTTTTTTTTTCCCTGTTCACGTGAAGAAAGTGCGTCTACAAGACAGGAGCTGGGCAGGCTAGGTAAAATGAAGCCTATTCTAAATCTTGGAACTACTGTTTATATACTTCCTAATTTATATTATTAAAATGATACGGCATAACTTACCAATTATTTCATATCTTAAGGTTCCATTATTGCCAGCATCCACATCTACAGCCAAGGCAGTGTGAATGATAGAAGGCTGTTGATTCTCTGGAATACGAATCTCAGAGACAGGAAAAAGAAACTTTGGAGAGTAATCATTTTCATCCAGAACTTTGCAGATAACTGTTACTGTGCTTGATAGTGAAGGAGTTCCACTATCTCGAACCAAAACTAAAATTAATAAAAAGAAAAAAAAATTATACAAAGGTTGTGGGTGCCACAATTGACACTCCTTAACAACTTCAGAATAGCAGAATATTTGCGCGATGCAAAAAGGACAAAGCTACTCTCTGTTCCTGAAAGATTTACTACTTCTATCCAATTGAGATGACAAGAAGAAAAGATAACACTGATAATGACACCACCCATTCTCACTTCCCATTTTACACTGTTCCCATTTTATACTGTTACCTTTAATATAGAAAACCTCCTCGGTTTCCCTGTCCAGTGACACTGTTGTCATGACCTCTCCACTGTCTGAGTTCATCCTGAAATTCCCATAACCACTTCCAGGTAAGATTTCATACTGAAGCAAGGAATTCAGTCCTTAAAAGCAGAATGGAAGTCTTAGTGAAATAGCCATTCTCCTCACATTCTACTATATATATTTATCTCTCTCTCTTCGTTTCCAACTGGGAAATGGGTTATGGATGAAGTTATTATTATTTTTATGGCTGTGAGTAACTGATTTTTCATTACCTCAAGAGATATATATTTAAAATTTAGATTTCCAAAATCCCTGCTCAGGTGTTGCTTTGTGCCTAAGTTTTTCAGTCACTCAAAGCAATCCCAGTAACATTTGTAGGTGCTCAGGGCACATCTCCACTGTGCAACAAGACGCTGCAAACAAGCTGATGCACCACCATGGTGCAAGACAGCATTAACTTAAATCTTGGAAGCTATATATTGTCTGGTGCTCTCCCGGAGGTAATTAACTATTTCTCAACAGGATGTCAGGGAGAACACCACACTGCTGTGGCAGTTCTGGTTCTCAGCTTCCTTCATTCGGAGCTAACACAAGTATCTCTATACAGTACAACACAGAGAACACAGAGAGCAGTATAAACACAGAGAAAAGATCTGCCTAGAAGTTCCAAATATTTGTAATATTGAGCAGGCAGGTGCCTAAGTCCCATTAAGATTCACATAGTAGGCATTTCCAAGATGTTTTCTGCATAAAAGACAATTTGGTCTCAGACCTTTTAGACTGTTCCCAGTTGTAGCCAATATCTGAAATGATAATGTTTGGTTTTATTAAGTCTTGTAGGATTTCCAGAAGTGATGATTAAAGATTTTTCTTCCTCAAAGCTTTTCTGAATATCAACTCCATTCACTTCCTAATTAGACCTACCACTTGTATACAGTGCGTGATCATTAGTCCTTCTGTCTCTAATAAGCAGAGTAAAAGTGTAGTGGCCTTTTAAAATTTTTCTTTCAAAGCTGTCTGCCTGTGTTGAACAAGAAATGTGATTCCACAATCTCTGGGACTGAATGCACCCTCAGCAAGTTCACAGATGATACAAAACTGGGAGAAGTGGCTGATACATCAGATGATTGGTGATGAGGCCACACCTGGAGTGCTGCGTCCAGTGCTGGGCTCCCCAGTACAAGACAGACATGGAGCTCCTGGAGAAAGTCCAGAGAAGGGCTACAAAGATGATGAAGGGACTGGAGCATCTCTCACATGAGGAAAGGCTGAGGGAGCTGGGCCTGTTCAGCCTGCAGAAGATGGAGGGGGGATCTTATCGATGTATATAAATACCTGAAGGGAGGGTGTCAAGAGGTTGGGGCCAGACCTTTCTCTGTGGTGCTCAGTGACAGACAAGAAGCAATGGGCACAAACTGAAATACAGGAAATTCTATTTCAACATAAGAAAAAACTTTTTTACTTTGAGGGGGTTGAACACTAGAACAGGTTGCCCAGAGAGGTTGTGGAGTCTCCATTCTTGGATATATTCAAACCTGACTGGATACAGTCCTGGGCAACCTGCTCCAGGTGACCCTTCCCCTGCTTGAGCAGAGAAGTTGGACTAGATCTCCAGAAGTCCCTTCTAACCCCAACTATTCTGTGATTCCGTGATTCTTATCCATTATGGATACAAAATAATTTCTTCCGTATTTCTGGTAATTTCAATATCCTTCTGAGGAAATATAATGCCATCTCTATCACTGGTTACAGAGTAAGATTATTCACATTATTACATTTAATGAATCTAATCATACCTTATACTTGAAGGGCAGCAATCATTCATCTTGTACCATTGTGCTCGTTTATTTACAGATTTTCGTAAGTTCCATTCGATCATTTTTCTATGTTTTTTTAACCAACAATCAGTCTTTTAGTAGTGTAGGGACAGTTAGTGCACCTGGAAAACTACAGCACTCCTAGAAATACCAAAACTGTTATTTGGAGTTAAACACTGCATGCCTGTTCTCATTCACTGCAGTGGAAAATAGGACAATCTACAACAGAGTCGATGGAGAAACATCAATGTGAGAGAAGAAACAGACGCTACAATTTTTAATGCCAATGACTGCCTTGTTTTGCTTTTGAATAGCTTTGCTGAACAGTTGGCAATGCTACTGAAATGTGATTCAAAGAATGACTAGTGTAAATGCATTTGTATCTAAACTAATTGAGGGGAAGGACATATTCAGAAAATATTCATAAAAAATCTTTCTACATAGGAGAAGGAAGATGAGTTACAGAAATCCTTCCAGCTTTCCAGAAGGAAGGAGAAAAATCACAGCACCAAAGACAATAAAGGAGAATGTCTTGCAAAATTTAAGGTTTACCAACGCACTCCATCCAATCCATCAATATCAGATACCACTCAACTACGTTTTTAAAAAGATCTTGGCAGTTCTGTCTGCATTTATCTAGCCTTAACCAGCAACAGGCTACACCTGGAAAAAAATACACATGACACAGTAGGGATGACGTTAACTACTAGCCTTTGGTCTTCTGCAGCTGAGCAGCTTTGACGCAGTGCATTCACTGGCAGATTTCACAATGGACATTATTTACAGTCAGTGCTGAACAAACCCACAGGTGCCATAAAACTTGACTATTCACACATTGTTGAAATTAAAACACCCCTAACTACATTTATTTATCAAGCATTTACTGCCTCCTTTCTGGTATCCAGCTGCTAGGAGCGTATGTCTAGCAGAAGAAAAAAGCTGCACACCTGACACTGCCCAAGAGAGGAGAACCATGACTCCATATTCACATACCATGAGCCTGGCGTAGCAACTGACACGTTTGCACTTAATCCAACCTGCTGGTTTATTGAATAATAGTGCTAGTTACCTTTTGGGGGCTGAAATTACAAACTGAAATGAGTAACTGAAACTACTCCCTCAGTACATTAAGAGCTGCAAGAGAAGCTAAGTCTCCTTAGGCTTCCTTGCCACGAGCCAGTGACAGGGACCCCTTCCCCTCCAGGCCAAACGACAGGGTGAATTCACGGTGCTTGAGCTTCAGCTAGCGAAAAGCTTTAGCTCCCTTCGCTATTCTTCCACCACAGCACTGGTAACGCTTGCATTTTTAGGGCACCACCACAGCTTCTCTGGAGCAGCAGCCATGAATATTACGCTCTGAACAGGTCTAGTGCTAGCACTAGCGAAGAAGCAATGGGAACAAACGCCCGTCCCCCAGCTCCCCAAAAATTCTGGCTCAAGTCCCATCTTTACAATACTAGTGTTATCACCATGATAATCTACAAATATGAGCAAGGCAGCATTTGTAGAGAACGGCAATAAGCCCCTTTAACTCTCTAAGCTAGCTGTCCCTATTAATCTGAGATTTTTCTCATAATGCTCCCGACAGAACAACAACGGTGAACAGCAGCTTAAAAGCAGGCCTTGCAAATGCTAGTTTAGTTCACTCAGAGCTTCTGCAAAGAGACATCTCCAGCCGAATCCTCGACCTAGCTTAAATATTTTGCGGATATCTTTTGTTTTCCTATATATTTGTTCCCAGCATTTACTTGTATTACACACTTGTATTCATTTGCACTGCACAATTAGATCTTGGCCTTAGGGCAGGTGGGGAGCTCCCATCCAGTGCAGAAAGTAAGCCAAGGTAGAGTTGTAGTAAGTGCAACTGTAGTAAGGCATAGGTGGGAGCAGGTGGAACAGGATGTTTCATGGATATCAGCGTGGAGGAAAGTTGTTACAGGCAAAAAAGTTAGCAGTGATTTCCACAAAAGACCTTTTGAAGTGGCAGCAAGCTTAAAGCTTGGTTCAAACAAAAAGTAGATTACAGCTGCTTGTTTTCCTTCTTCCTTTCACAGGGAATACATACAGTAGAAAAACAAATGAAACAAAAGGATGATGATGGCTGCAACTGTCAGCAAAAATAATTCCTCCCTGTGGTCAGTCAAGGAACATATGAAGTGACAAAAGTTAGTGAAGGGAAGAAAGTCCTCTACTGAGACCAGGTAAATATTACTGGGATGTGAAGTGCAATTTAAAGAGCAAATAAAAATAGTGTAAAAATTGTGATGTAAAAAATAGAGAACAGCATGAAAGGAGTGTCTTCATTGTAAACTTCTGTCCCAAAAATATAAGAAAAGTGAGTAGCATTATGTTTATATGACTCTTATATAAACCCTCATCTTCTTACATTGTGAGCATCACTTTCAGTATTTGTTCAGAATAATACATACATACATACATACATACATACATACAACCGCAGGCCAAATCACGTAAATGCGAGAAAAAGCCCCAACAGAAGGACTGTGGTTACTGGAAAAAGGGTAAAATTAGGGAAAATTAAAAAAAAAGAAAAGAAAGGAAAGGAAGAAACCACAAACCACAATACTGCTCCAACCCAAGGTGTCTGCGCAGTGAGCTGCATCCTGGCTAGAGCCATGTGCCATCCCCTATGCTTGGATTGCCCTTCCTCATCCTGCCAAGTCACCCCCGCTCCCTCCTTCTAATTGCTCCTAAAATTTCCCTTCTGCTGTACTTCCCACAAGATATGTAATAAATAAATACAAGGGATGGAGAGAGGAGGGAGAGGAATTCAAGCAAATTCCTATTTCTTTTCTCTATTAACTTGCAGATTTTTACATCAAATACTTTGCCTTTGTTTTTATAGTGTGATCCATAAAAGAAAGAAAATACTTGGAAGAGTGAGGTACAGGGGTAGACAGCAACACTGCTCAGCTGTCATGAAGACTTTCCTAGACAGGGCTACCCACCCATTTCTATTTTCTAAATATTTTACATTCTTGTGGGGAAATGTCTCTTCTATGCAGCATCTCTGCTGAGCTATATATCTCACACCAGCTTTTTGTAATCAATATGAGCTTTACAGCTCAATAGGAAATTTTACTGGATACTGAAGATGATTTTGCTAACAAGATCTACTTTTTGGATAGCACAGCCTTACACCATTCTAAAAACGTGCATAAAGTGAACATACAGTAAAGAGAAAGTCATTCACATAGCTGAGATAAATTTTTTGCCAATTGCAGCAAGTTTCAATATTTAATTCTCTTTTCAGATTTTATTTTTACTGCAGACCATAGGCTCTGTACAACTGTTTCACATTATACCAGCTGTAAATACTGTGCTTGATATTACTGAAGGCAAGATCCTCTCCAACACATAGACTACCTGTAACATCATATGCATTTTAGATATTTCAAAAGAGTAGGTAATTGAAAAACTGAAGGGAATTTTCTGTTGCGTAACAAAGGCTCTGTCATGTTTACACATTATCTGCGATTCAAAGAGCATAAGAACCACACTTCTTCCTCATCCACTTTGCACAGGTTTGAAAAACAATGCATTAACTTTTAATGTATGTAAAACCACATCTGAAATCCAGAGTGGCTTCTAACATTCCTTGACAGCTCAACTACCTGGAAAATGTTGGATGACAGTGCCCCTCTCTGGTCAGAAAAGATTAGTGCATACTTGCTGGTTCTGTTACAAAACACAGGGCGCTATCTAGTAGACTATTTTAACAAACATTTTGACTGAGAGAAACAAAACATTCAAACGCTGACTTTGACTGAGTTGAACATTGCTGGCTGATTTATAACCACAGTCGTGTAGCTATTTTCACGTGAAAGCTAGAGTATGTTGTACTGCTCTGCGTCATCTGAGCACCCAGGGCTAACTCAGTGCACAAGGCAGAATCCCTCAAAGCTTTGAATAAAGGATGAAAGTCTGAGCCAACAGCCATGTTTTGAAACTCAAACTCCTACATTACCTTGGGAAAAGCACAACGGCTGTACATGCAAGCACATTAAGCAGCAAGATTTGATTGGTCTATTATGTCCACAATGAAATTAACAGCAAATGAACTGAAATTACCTGAATCTCTATCCACAGCTTCTACCTTTACGACAAACTCCCCTGGATCTTGGTTTTCACAGACTGCAGTTTCATAAAATTGCTTCAAAAATACTGGTCTCTCATCATTCACATCAAGAACATTTATAGTCAGAATCTGAGTTGCAGAGAGAGCTGGGGTGCCATCATCAAGAGCCATGACAGTCAAACTGTAGCGTTCTTGAACCTCACGGTCCAAAAGCAGGGCTGTAGATAGTAGTCCTATTATAAAGATTGGAAGGATTAAAAAAGTATTCTACTCCAGCTTAGGGTCCCAGGTGTTCCAGCGTTCACAGGTCCAACATAGCACCACAGAAAATACTGTGCCAGTGCTACAAGGCTTCCACACTTTGGAGTCAGTCATTACCTCTGACTCCCTAATTGGGCCAGAAATATTCATTTTGACCTCAGGGGAAATTGGGATTCATGAAACAAACACGTTAGGTTCAAAGAGAGATTTCTTTTTATTTAATTCTTCTCTCAGAGGGCTTCGTAAATATAGAGCAATGATACAGAATATACCCTCTTCCAAGTCAAATGTTGTTGTCAAATGATCGGCAACAGGTAGAAGATACCTTTTCCTCACTCTGCTCTTGCTGTGAATCTCTATCTATACTCATGAAGAGTTTTTCCATAAAGTTTTACACCTTTACCTATGTTACTAAAAAAAGAATATAAGTCTTCTTTTGGAAATCAGTTCTACAATTAGGAACTCTACAGATCAAAGAACAGACAGGTATAGCACACAGGAATTAAAATCAAAATAAAAACAAATAAAATTGCAGCTATTCTGGTGAGATTTGCAGTCTTGTGCAGATGTCATAATAGCCGAATAACTCATTCAGGAACCAGGGAATTTTAGAGGCCTGAAGAATGAAATTCAATCAACACTTAGAACCTCCACAGACCCTTTTCTATCCAGGGTGTAATGAACAGTCCTCTGAAATTGGTTTTGCCTTTCCTAGCCTATATACTTATATATACACATACCAACATATGTGTGTATACATATTTTAAGTAAGCATTGTGTAAAAAACAGCACAAAATAGTTCACTGCCCACACTTTCCTCCCACATTACTTAATGCACTGCTGGAAGGCACTCCAGCACATCTACACAACACAGTACGGTACCATGCAGACATTGCTGAGCTAACTTTCACTGAGCTTCCATACTGAATGTAGTACGGCCATGGCCATGTGGTGCTCTGCCCAAGATAATTAACCTTGAGGACAACAGACAAATATTAATCTAGTATCTCAGTACAAAACTGCATTATATACACTGCCAGATACTACCATAATAAGCACAGTATGAGAAATTATAGAGAGTAGAAGTTACAGTACCTGTGACCTCATCCAGTATAAATGCTTTGTTTTCGTTGCCTGAAAGAATGTGAAATGTTACTTGTCCATTTCTTCCTTCATCTGGATCCTTTGCAACTATGCGGTGAACAAGGGAGCCCACTTCCACATCCTCCATGACATAGGAAAGAGGGGAAGACGTAAAACTGGGACTGTTGTCATTGATATCTAAAACGACAATTTTCACGGTCAGGGAATCAAGTCTGCGATCAGTCAGATTCATTGCCTGGTCTGTTGCAGATACCGTAAGGACAACGCAGCGAGTAAGCTCTCTGTCTAGTGGAAATGCTGTGATCAGGGTGCCGTACGAAGGGTGAATAAGAAACGGATTTTCACCTAAGCTACTCATTTCCATGGAATACTGTATTTTGCTGTTCAGAAAACTGCCATCTCCATCTTTTGCATTGAATGTGTACACCAGAGTGCCAACAGGTACATTTTCCTCTATGCCAATCACTATGAAGTCATCTTGAAAATATGGAGAATGGTCATTTCGATCTTCAACATCAATACTTAGGAAGACAGTGGTATTCTGTGGAGAATTATCATCACAATTCTTTATAGTTACTTGCAAAAGGAAGTGAGAAGCTGTTTCATAGTCAAGTTCCTTGGAAAGAAAAAGATCTCCTGTCAAGCTATCTATTTCAAAATGAACATCATCTTCTTCTTCAGCGATACTAAAACGCAATTTCCTATTGTTTATCAGATGATTATCAGGCAACTTTACAGAATTCAATACTTGTGCAGGTTTAAAATTTTCAGGTATGACAAAGTGTTTGAAGTCTTGAGAGAAGACAGATCTCCCTTTGGGAAGTGGAATTACCTGAAACAAAAGCACAAAGACTGTAATAATTTCCCATTGGTATTAGGAATATTGTAACACAAATGATTTTCCTTAACTGAGGGTTCAATCATCTATTATTTGTGACTATATAACTATCCTAGGTATGTCTCAAAGCCAGCAAACAAACTCAGCATGCTCTGTAAGTTCAGGAAGTCCTTAGCAAGCAAATAATCCCATAATTCTCTCACTTTCACATAAAAAAAGTAACAAGGTTGTCTCCCACTTTGAATGTCAGGCATCCACAGGCAGAAGTCTCAAACACTGCTATCTCTGCCCTACTCTGAAGCACTTCCATTCTTTTTCTGCGTACGACAGCATCAGCATCACAGTGCTCACAGAGAGAGATTTGACACAGAAGTTACGGTACACGGTTCAGTTTGCCAAACTGAAAATAAGTAGTTGATTTTGTTGAGGGTTGTTTAAATCACTATACAATTATTTCATTTATTACAGACTGCTGTAAAGTTCTAAATTAATGTTTTCATTTGAAAAAATCTTTATCGATGTGAACTGCGTTTGCCTTGTGTTGATTTAAGCATTTTTCCAAGCAACCTGAAATTGGGTACCATGAAAATAGCAGTTTTGTAGATACTCAACGATAAACAGCAGATGACTGGCTGCAGAAAGAGCACACACTGGATTTCACACTCCCATGCATAGCAACCCTATATAACCAGCACAAAGGAATGAGCTATCCTTATATTGGTTTACTGGGAGGAAATTCAGAAAAGGGAGCAATGTAGTGGAGAAACAGTATCTGCTCTAACAGCCTTTTTTTTAGTTTCTTTCTCTCATTTTAAGCCCCTCCCTATATGTGCTTTTCATTCTGCCTACCTTGGTATTTTCCCTCTCTTCCAGTGTTCATAACCACCTCCTACTGAAGTACAAATATTGTGTATTTGCAAGATGACCCATAATGCTGTTGTGGATTCAAAACAAATCACAACTTAGTTTGCCCTCTGATTTCCCCACTCAACAGAAAAGTGGCTAGACTAAAGAAAATTATGATGTGATGATGTGCTTATAATTTTGAACGTTTCCTTTCTTCAGCTGATTTTCAGCTTGTGTTTTGAAGAAACTAAGCATCTATCATAATTTTTCTATCTGTACAAAATAAACAAGTACCTGGATATACACAGCAGCATGTCCTTGAAGTGAAGGCATTCCCTGGTCTCTGGCTGTGATGACCACTCGGTAGTTTGATCTCTCAGCACATGACAGAGACCGAGTTGTTCTGAGCTCTCCACTGACAGTATCAATCTGGAAGTACCTCATACCTTCTTCTATAGGGAAAAACAGATATCGGTTATTACAGAAGCCAAATGCCTCTCTTCAGTTTGCCAAATGCCTCCACAGTACGGATCTATGCACTTTAATTAATGAGTAAAAAAGATCAGGGCCAACAGGAAAAGAAATCGACTCCTGTGGATCTCTCAGGCTCGTCTGGATCTCTTGTTCTCCCTTCATCAAGTGCATAACAATTACGATCTGCTTAGTGTGGAATTAACAAGCTACAGAGAGCAAAACCAGAGTACCAAAGCAACCGCTCACTTCCGCGCTGTCACTCACATCAGTGGTCTGTGCACAAGGAGAGAAGCAGACAGCCCAGGACTCCTGCTTCTACCTCCAACATAAGCTGGCAGGCAGGGCCAGAGAGAGAGAATTAAGTCTTAGTGTTTGAACTGGCATGAAGTGACAAGAAAATTATTCTAGATACGTGGCTGGCTCAGCACCCTCACAGACTAGGAGACAGCAAGGAGACTGATCTACCCCCAGGATAGAGTAACTACAGTGATGGAGCCCTGCACTTGTTCCGAACAGGAAATTAACTGGAGGAGAGCTAAAAGCTTGCGATGATTTGTTCCAACACGACATGCGAATATTAGAAATCACGCTCTCATCTTTCGTTAAGGACTGGCCACATTGCTAATAAAATTAAAATTACTACTCATTAAAATTACTACTAGCAGGTATATCATATTACACTTATTCTAGAGTTGCAGAGAAAAATTCTACTACAGAATGGTAAATATTATTTGTGACTTTCCAATTTTCAGCAAAATGAGCAAAAACCTGTTACTTGGTATACACTATTAGAAACTGAGAAAATTGAAATTATCGTTAACTTTTCTTTTAAATTACTAAGCAAACAACTTTTTGCCACATGAATTTTTAATAAGGTGTGCTAGTGGGTCAAATAAAGTCATGTAGCATAACAGCTGCTATTCTAATAAGCAACTGCGGTAAAAATAAATTCAATGCAGATGTAGTACACAAAACACCCATAAAGAGCTTTATTTCCATAGGCACCTAAGTGAGCATGGAGCTGTTTATGTTCTCCAAAACTGCACATGCAAATTAGCTGCACATATAAGCGTTCATTTGCGTATCCAATTACCTTACTTGTGACTGTAAAATACTTGCACCTGAAGAATTTGAACAAAAATTGAGAAGGCTAGTTAGAAAATAAGGCTTTCACCATCAACACATAGGAGTTTTATCCAGTATTGTTCTCTGTTACTTTTGAGAGACTATAAGGTTTTTCATGGGCCCTAAGTCCCTTCCGGGTTGACTCGTGCAGTCTGGAGCATAACAAGGAAATTGCTAACAAAAGGAAACAATATATAGAGACAAAAGTATTGAATAAGACAGTCCTGCATTCTGCATTTTTGCATGAGAGTTTAAAAATACTGATGCTGCTTTATTACTGTTTTCATAAATGGCTTTTGGTTACTTTTCTGTTTTAGGTCTCAACAGCACGTGTCACTACATTCACAGCTATCCTATTTTGCTGTGTATAATGTTTCACAACCTAAAATCCCAGCTCAGCAAAAGAGTAAAGGAGATATGAATACACAATGTGAATTATATACGTATATTTTTAACATTCTGCTAAAACAGACATTTAAAATAATGGATACTGAGAACTAACAAGAAAAGAAACTAACAGTGAATAAATGTGCATGAAAACTATTCCCTTCATTTTTCTACCAAAATGGAGTTACAGTTACCAAATTGAACCAAAAAACTAGAAAACAAAAACACTGCAAGTGCATAACTACAATCTGAGCCAGAGGCTATAAGGATTCATCCTTGCTTCAGTAGTGACTGAGGACAGTTAGTACCTCTTAGCATAAAGACCAATACTTCTTATTTCAAATAACAGAGAGCAGGTAGTTATGCTTAATTGAAAGAGGTGTCAGCCAACAGAGCTTTCAAAGTGTTGAAGCTTATTTGATAAGAGAAAGGAATGATCAGAATCTACTTTTCTGAATAAAACTAAGATAGCTGATCAGAAAAGAAATGGCGTCATTCATTAAAGTCCGCAATTTCACTAAAATCTAAATATTTCATGAAACAGTTTTGCACATATTTTGCTGGAGAAAAAAGTAACAAGTGTCTGATCATTTTGGAAAGAGGTATTTGTATAAATCATTACAATAAAACACTTTGGAATTTCCATTTTGAAATTCTCATTTTCCTATTTTTATCGGGTATTGTAAAATCAAGACAGCTGAATTCTATTTCGCGACTGTTTTTATCAATCAGTTTTTTAATTCACCCATGGAAATTTCAAAAGCATGGCAGTTTGGTGTCAAATCAGGAAAGAAAAAACCCTTCAAGAAATGGATTTCCCTTCATCTACAAATAACCTAAACAAACCTATCATTTTAGATTTTGTTGCTAAATCAGCTTCTTCAATTCTGAATATCAAAAGTCTGTCAAAGACAGGTCTGATTTTTCTGTGAATTTAATAGATGACGTGTACTAAGAGAACAGACAGATCACTTCTAAATATTTTTGCCCAAGACTGCGGAGGCAAGTGTATGTGAGTGGTAACTTGCTCACTTTCTGAATACACACCAAATCCTCCCCATCATTCTTTCGGAAGTTCAAAGGGAGGAATAAGGGAAAAGGTGGCCACACACAATGTGGCCGTGAACCTCAGCAGAACCATTCAAGCCTTCTGGGGACCCATAATTCAGGCAAAATAGCTTAGAACCCTAGACACAAAGCAACACTAGATTTTCCCCAAATATCAGTGGCCTCAGCAGGCAGATATTATTAGTTAAATATTTTTATCTAATTTCCTGAAGAACTATATCTTATCTACATTTAAAGATACTTAGGACCTCGGTCACCTTATCCTTCTTTCAGACAAAGGATAACTGATGATGCTGAGAAAAGAAATGTTTCTCTTAATTAGAAAAGATGACGACAGTGCCATGGCTCTCAAAGTGCTTAAATGCCACAGTGTGGCTATAGAAATGTAGCCCTCTTCAAATCTAGGAATCTTCTTTGAATTGCGCTTGCAGGTCATGCTAGAGAACTAGTACTGGCGTTTTACTTGTCCACAGACATGGACACGACCCTGGCCAATTCATGTGTCGTAGCAGCGTAGGGTATTCTTCTCACAGCATTCTGGTTATCCACTTCTAATACACCCCCAGAATCATGTCAAACGTCACGGTGAAAGCCTGTACTTTGCCAGTGCTCACCTTAACACATAAAGCAATAGTTTATGATGCACAATAAATGCAGATTAATCTTTGTTATAAATGTTACAGTATAATCTATTGACAATCAAAAAGAAGGCCAGGCAAATCACTTACCGATTGCCAGCACTATTAAAGGACACTACATATGGAGGGGGATTCACTTCCTCCTGATTTCAGTTATTCTTTCAGGGATGATACAAAAGCACAGGTATGACCGTATGATCACAAATCTCCATACATGAGAATATTTAAAGGATGATTTATTTTGATTTTCTTGGGAGAGGGAGGAGAATTTAGAAGAAAATATTTCTACTTCAAAGGCTAAAATTTACCTTTTCTGTAAACCTCACGGTTCCTTCACAGATTTTTCCCTTACATAATTTGTGAGCATTTATCATTAGGCTTCCTGATTAATAATCTATTATTTTAATATGGGAGTCTCATTAAGGTCTCCAGAACATTGAAAATTACTCAGTGATGAGGTCCCTGAGGAGTTTACAAGCTGAACAGCTGACACTGATACTCATCACTCTGGATCTCACAGCAGTCCCTTAACTGTTGAAAAGAGCACTGGTCTGCATGCACTCCTCCAATTAACCTGATGTCTATGTTTAACAAATATAGCTGTAAATCAGATCATATTTCTTCTTTAAATTTCAGTACTGAACAATGTCCCAAGACTGGAAAATATTATTTTAAATATAAACCAGGCAAGAACTTCACCATGAAACAGAGGACCAGATGTTAAAGGCTGTGAGCCAACTAACAACAACAACAACAACAACAATCAGTATCAGAGAAGCTGAGCTGTTTCTGGATTTGTTTATCAGGAAAGCATCTAGTTCAGAGGTTGGAAGCATTCTTCTAGAGCTTTTGCTGCTGTTTTTGCTTTTATCCTTCTGTCCTTTCTAGAGACAGCATTTGAAAGGTCAGTCATATTTTGAGTCTTGAGTCATTTTAATAATTTGAACTCTTACTTTACTCCCCTCTGTGGCTCTACAGTGAAGCCACTAAGAAAATCCAGTTGCTGTTTGAAGGAAGGGCATATAGTTAGATATGCAGAGAGACAAAAAAAAAAAAGAAGAACCCTTTCTATGTTGGCTGGTGATCACCCTTCAAACAAAGGGTTAGGTACTACCTATTCTATAGTTAGATATAGATAATTCTTGCAAAAAGCTTATCAATCACAATGCAGGAATCTACAATTCTCTCCAACTCCCTCTGAAAGAGGTGGTCACTTGTCTCCAAATTCAGGCAATAAAGGTATGGCAATAAAACAACCCTACATACCTTTATTACCTACATACTTTTCAATGGCAACATTTTCAATAAAGTTATTAAATGTCTTAATTTTTAACGGATCTCTTGGTGAAAGATAGCAGAATCAGTTCTCTGGCCCTCTGAATTTGAATCTTAAAGTCCTCCCACTACCCCATGGAAGTCAAAAGGATACATATAATATAACATAATCCATAGAAATCTTTCAGTAATTTCAGCCTTGCCAAGGAAAGATTACAGCTTCCCTTTCTCTTCAGAGTGAGGCCTAACATACCTTTATGGCATTTAGTTTTCTTCTTTACTCTGAAGTGACAAATAATCATAACAAGTTTAAACCAAATGAGCATACATTTGAGCTCTACCTACACAAAAAGGAACACCTGAGAAAGCGTACTAGCAGATGGTAATAACCGAAATGTGTTTTTGCTCTGCATGACTTCAGTGAAATAGTATATTATAATGTGCAAATTACCACATATTAAAAATGTCAGTCTTGAAAGATACTGATTACATAAACCCTGTAGCATAGAGCAGGTATAAAACATGTTGTTACAGCACCCACATGTAAACAACTTGCTGACAGATTTTTAGAAATAGTTTTGTTCTTGACGTCTCTAGCTATTTTCAGCAAGTAATGATATAAAGCAGAAGGAATTTTCTCCTCGTTGTTTAGAGATGGAGTTCTCTTGCATAAAAGTGTAGCAAGTGGTATGTGACAAAAGCAGAGATCATATCTGTCTCTTGTCAGTATTAATGTCCCAGTCCCACTCATATTCTAATTAAGAACTGTTTTGCTCTTGATTTCACTGGAAACAAAACTAGGTCCTAAAGCATACCCCAGACGTGAACTACTAGATATAGCAGTTAGGGGGAAAATTGAGAGAGAGGTTTTTTTAAGCTGCTGCACCATGTCAAGCTAACACAATGCTAAACGAAGGATGAAACATGACCTAAAAACCACAAGTCTCATTGTCTGCGTGGATTATCTGTTGATCCTTCTGATCCCTGTCTCAGACTGTCATGAACTGTTCTTTTAGCAGGAAAATTTTCAGTTGGTCATGGGAACAGGGAGATCATCTTTCCTTTCAGATGTTAAACAACTGCCTGAAAGACTAAACTGTACTGTACAAGATCATGGTCCTAATCTTGCGTGAGTGCTGTTTGGACATTTTCTGGCTGGCCCTACAAGCAACTGAATCCTTGGCAAGATGGGGCGGAGGGTGAGGGGAGGGGAGGAAGATTGCTGCTCATGTCTCCTCAAACATTAAATAAGACATATAACAGTCTTGATTCCGACTTACACCGGCACCTTTACTCTAACCGACACAAAATAGAAATAAAATCCGGCAAGTCTTCTTGCACCTCTAAAACTAATTATTTCAATGTGGGTTTTTTTTTCTTATGAATAACACTTTAAATTCTTACCTGATTCTATCGAATACAACGCTACACCGTTGCTCCCAGAATCAAAGTCTTTTGCAAAGATAGTGGTGATGAGTGTCCCTGACGGCTGCCCTTCCAAAACCTGTCATCAAGCAGTTTATATATAATTTGCAAATATAAAAGAATATCAGGGAGCTTTAAAACAAATTCACTTCCCATAAAGCAAGTCTTTAATAGTAGTTATGTTTTCCATTTCAGTAATGTTCACACTAAGTAATACAAACAAACTATTTCAGAAAATGGTCAAATTAATACTTTTCTAGCAAAACCCATCATGGTCAGAATACAATGCTAATTCAAAAATCATCAACACCGTAGATTCAGAGGCCAGAAATTAAGAGTCTACTACATACGTAAAACAGAATTATATGTATATTCTTTAAAATTAACAGTCTGTGAGAAGTCTAACAACTTTACATATTTTGAAAGTTTCAGATATACCTGATTCTAAATTTAGAAATGTCTTACTTCTTTATTTTTGTGTTATCTTCTTACTGTTTTACTATTTTGTCAGTTCTATAGTAAAACAGCAATTTAAATACTTTAGAAATAATATTTCTTAAAAAATAATTTGTAAATAATTTATTTCACACCAGTCAAAACCCTTTAGGTTCGTAACTGAATCTTAGTAACAATTCTTATTGTTATCATCTGCTTCCTTTAATAATGTTCAAGTAACAGTCAGATTACATGCATTCCAGTAAACACCACTGTGTTATATAGATAGAAATCTGCTTTACAGTTGGAGCTTTTGCCACAAGGTGGTGCTCAGAACAAGTCTTGAAAGACAGCATAACTAGACCAAACCGGAAGGTTACTGAAACAGCTAGCACAAACCTTGACGTTTAGTTCTTTTCCAGATGGAATCTGTGGGAAGATAGGCTTATTATCATTGATGTCAGTGACTGAGATATACACAGTTGTTGTGGCATTAAGCCGCGGTGACCCATGATCAGTCACTAGTACAGTCAACTGGTGGTGAGTTTGTTTTTCATGGTCTAATGCAACCCAGTTTATAATTTCACCTGATGGACAAAGAAAAAGGAGGAGAAAACGAGTGAGATATTGCTATATGCTTGCATTAATCTTACTGTATGCAATTATATATTTAATTGAATATGAACTAATAATACCTGTCTTTTGATAAACCTTACTTCTTACACTAAAATCCCAGTTTACCAAACTCCGTTCCACAGAAACGTTTTGTGAATAAAAGTTTGCATTTGTACATTAGTATTATATTACATTCTTTACTGCACTTCGGATGCCCCAGAGCAAAGGTATAAAACAGTATAAACCAACATCCTGACCTTCCAAAGAAATCCATCTGGCCTTTTCTTCACCATATTTCAGGATAGATAATATATGAGCACAGACTTTTAATTGCTCACATATGGCTTTTAGTATGCCCTTGGGTTAGGAAATTCTCAATACGCCTGTATGATAATCAGGAAGCCTCATGTTTACTACACAATTTGGTAAACCCAGTGAATAAATCTGACCCAATCTTCTCTCCATCTGCTCAACCGAACTCAATATATCTGAAGATTTGCAGTTCACCAGTCCTTCACATAGATAACCTTGTACCATTTTAAGATAATCTTGGTTAATTCTTTGTATTGTCTGCCTTTAAACTTTTATAAAGCTACTCAACAAGAACCTGCTTTGAAATGACAGTTTTATTTTGAGATTCAAACAGAGAAATTCTAGAAGAGCCTCCTCACCCTCAGTGAGGACAGGACATCTGGGAAGCGGAGTTTAAAATAGCAAATCTGTGCTGCTTAGATGTTCTTTTGCTAAACTGGATTATTTACAGTGCCTGTGTTCCTTATAGGAATACCCTTCCACTCGACTTCCCATGTTGTATTCTGTATTGTTATACTGGGCGGACAAAAAGTCTATTACTCAAGGCATTTGGGATTCACTGTGGAGTACACTTTGTACAGTGAAGAATTTGTCTCAGTCAGTTTCCTTTGTGGTGCCATGAACAACATGCGCTCAGTTTCGATGCAACTTAGAAGCTTTCACAAGCATGTTTTAAAACACTAACTTTCAAATATCATAGTTATCTTTATAGTTGTTTATGGCTGATCTGTACTTTTCAGCTTTACTTGATCACAGGCAACTAGAAGTTCTTCCTCTGATCTATTGAAACTATTACTTAAAACTCCTCCTTTCCATTTGCTACATTCAAACACTTAAACTTAGAAGCAAGTGACCAGAATAAAGTGCTAAAAAATCAAATCCTAAGGGTTAGTTTATTCTTCATGAACATGCATTAGGTTTATTTCATCCCCAAAGTTATGAAGCTTTGAGTTAGAATATTCATATACCAACCCAAGAGATTCACAGCAGTTCCTGAACTTAACGCATTACTTCTATTCCCTTAGAGGAAAACTGCTTTCCAAAAGCTCTATTAGGCAGAATACAAATCACAGAAGGCTACCTGTGTTGGAATTCATCTTGAAATATTTTCCATCAGACAAGAGGAAATAGGAAAGCTGTCCATTTCTTCCTGAGTCTTTGTCAACAGCTGTCACGGTGCCAACCACACCCCTGGGAACTGGATTTTCCTCCATTTCAAAGAAGTAGCTCTCACGTCTAAACATGGGGGAATTATCATTTTCATCCAGGACATTAACTATTACTGAAGCACTTGCATTTTGCCTGGAACTTTTGTCCTCTAACGTGCTGACCAGTGCTCTAAAACTTAGTACCTCTGCACATTCATAGTTCAAGTGTTTTCGCAGATAAATCCAGCCAGTATCAGAGCTGATACCAAAAGCAGCAGAATCTGTGCTAGACTCTAGGGAATATGTCAGCTTGGCAGTGACATGGTGTGGATCTAGTGAGTGAGCTTGAACTTGAAGGATTTGGGCACCTAGTGAGGAAGCTTCACTGATTTCCACTTGATACACCAAATTTTCAAAAGCCAAAGTGGGGGCCATCTTCTGCTCTTCAATAATCACGGACAGCTTCAACAAAGAACTCAGAGGAGGGCTGCCATGGTCTTCGGCTGCTATGTGCAGAGTATATTCCTGCTGCTTATCGGCAAACACTGTCCTGGTGAGGTTTACCACTCCAAGGCTCGGATCAATGCTAAATGCATTTGATTGCTTGCTTGCAATACTATATTTGATTGCCCCATTTAGGCCACTGTCTTTATCTTCTGCATGAGCAATGTAGATAGCTGTGCCAGGAGGCAAGGTATGTGAAATAATTACTTTTCCAGACTTGGTAAGAAATACTGGAGGGTTGTCATTGACATCTATCACAGATATGTTGACTTGGGTGCTACTGTAGACACTGGCGTTACCCAATTGTGACTGAACAGTGAGCACCACAACAGATTGAGTTTCATGGTCAAGCTGTTTTTTGGTGCGGATGATACCAAACTGAGGGTCAACAGAGAATCTTCCATATGGATCACCTGAGGAAATTCTGTAAGAAACCACTTCTAAAGAATCTATAAATAGAAACAGGAACAACAACAACAACATGTGAGAAAGTACGAAAGTGATAATCTGAAAGCTTGTACGAAGATTTGGGAAGAAGGCGTGCCATTAAATTCAGCTGAATAAATGTAACCTACAAAGATATTTGTCTTTCTTAGGTTTTTATGGTTCCTTGTTCCTGTCCCTAGAGCCCTTCAGTAAAATAAATACTGCACAGCGTTGATCTGACTGTATACAGTTTGCACACTTATGTGCTATTTGACTTTCATCACTAGTATGATAAATCTCTACAGAGCAAATACTATCTCCCTCCTGTTTTCCCTTCATCTAAAAATACAGAAAAATACTCTCATAAATTACCTTTAAGGGAATAATTTCACTACATACAGGGATTCGCTATAACAAGGAATAAAACAGATGGCAGTTCTCTGAAAGAACTGCATTTTACTGAACTTACTGTTCATGCATGACCATTGCTATAACCTATACATGCCAAATGCTGACCAAAATTCTTTTCCACAGTTCCACACGGTTCTGGCTTAGCAAGGTACTACCTCACCCTGGGGACTGTGGTCAATGCACTCTAACTCCAAGAAGAAAGTAAGAGGATCTGCCTAATCACAAATTCTTATAAAACCTCTCCCTCTATTACCTTATGTGCAGAGATCCATAGTCAAGTTGGTATGCAGACCCATGTTTCCACTGTTCTGCATAAGAGCCAAACATGTAAGGCGCTCATGGTCAGGGTCTCTAATGGCTACAAGGGGCCCGGAAGGATTAAACCCATTTCCCTCTCAAAGTGATGAAGAAACCAAATGGATTACATAAACTTTTAAAAAGCCCCATAAACACCTGTCTGGATTTCAATTTAGAAAGTAATTTAGAAATAATTCAATTTAGAAATACTTTTTTTTTTTTGCATTAGGACACCATCTAGATTCTCGAAAACTTCTGAATACCTTCTGTTTGCTCATCAGTATTGCTCTACAGTTCTTCTTTTGTGGCCAATGCTTTAACACAAGGCATGCTGTGATACGCGCCCTTCCTTACACTTTCACAGTGCGCTCGCCACTCACAGTCACACAAATCCATCTGGCAACTAAGCAGATGCTTGCATGCAGAACACATATTAGTTAAAAATACCTTAAGCAATTTCCTATCTTGCAAAGCAAATTAGTAAATGGAAATAAGAAAATGGAGGCAGTTCCTGTTCCCCATGGGCCACCAAGATGGATTTTCCAATCATCTCAGTTTGGGAAGCCTGCTCTAAAGAGAATCCTGATTCAGCAGCTATTACAGCAGTTGCTGTAAATACTTACAATAAATACTATTTGATGCTCAACATACTGAATAAATAATACAGAAGTTTAAAAAATTAGATTACCTGCAGATGTTTCCAGCCTAGCGACACAATTAAAATATGCTGTAATCTCTGACTATAAAACTTACTTGAAGGTTCTCTGGCCTTTACTGTTCCAATGGGGCTGTCTTCAGGTATGTCTTCGGGAACAGAAAAAGTATACCGGGATCTCTCAAATATGGCAGGTGCCAAAGTGGTCTGAAGGATGTTTACTGTGACAGCTGCATTAATGGCAGAGGAAAGGCCACCCCCATCTTGTGCAGAAACAGTCAGATACAACACAGAATGCTCCAGGTGGCTAAGAGCTGAGATCAAGTAAATAATTCCTGAAAGTATACAGAAATAAAAGAATATGAAGGCATTAAGTTAATGACACCGTCCCAGATACAGCAGGCTGTCAAAAGGGCTTCAGCTTTATCATTAAAGAATGCCAGACAGTGTAGACAAAAAGCTACTGAAGAGTTTGAGACACGAATAAGTAAAAACGTGTCAGCTGCTTTGTAGTGATTGTATGCGTGTTTTACCTCTTCCTCCTTCATTGTGTATGCAGGGCTACTAATTCCTTTTTGGAGGATAAGTTTTCTTGAGTTATATGGTCTTCACCATGCACAAAGCCACTGACAAACGGCAAGTTGCGTGTCAAAATCCAGCATCCCTTACTGTGATTTTAGAAACATGTATTCAGTTATGGACATGTCAAACTGCACTTTTATATTTCCTGTATACATCTATTAAACTTCGCTGAATTAGTGGAGCTGTTCTGAGTGTTCAGCAATGTTAGGAAGAACAGAATTCGACCAGTAATAACATTTAGAAATCTGGAGGTGATTAGGGGAAAAATAACTTTATTATTGCAACAGATTAATTTATCTTTGCAAACAGTGAAGACAACTGCATTTGAAACAGGCTGCAGAGACATTCTGTTCAAATAACTGCCCAAATAAATCATCCAGACAAATGGAGTTGAAGCCCCAAAATACAAATCTTAAGAGCAGTAGGGCCCGTGGCAAGTATCTCGGAAGCATTCACTCTCTGTCTGATCACAACTTTTTGGCAAAATACCCTTTACTAGTAAATTCCGAGGCCTGGCTAATTTGCAAGCTGTTACTATTTACCTTTTTTCTAAATGATATGAAATAAATAATTCTGTGAAAAGAAAATGCAATGCTCTGTCCAGAAATACACCACTTTGGAACTACCTTCCTCAAGACAAATGTATTTTCGTCCTTTAACTCTTGAGGAGTGAGACGAGCTGTCTCCAAATATATCCTCTTCTGACCGCTAAAATAAGTCTTCAGTAGTATCAGATAGATCATACCCAATTTTCAAATACTCTATATATTACTACAGAAACCCCCATCTGCATTAGCATTTAACTATCATTACCTAAGATGGTAGTATGGATAGAAAGAATAATATGGTAGGGATCCTGTCCCGTCTTCTACTACAGTAAAAGCTTGTCTGAACTCAAAAAAAGCTTTGTCTGAGTGAAGGCTTCAGTCTCAGCAATAAGAACTACATCCAAACCGTAGCTCTCTACGGGATGTCCAAAACTGATACTTGTAATTGTTCCAAAAGAGACTTAGCTATTCATTGTACTTTTTGAGCCAATTAAGGATTTATAAATGAAGACAAAAAACCATGAATAAATCAATTAACTCTCAGAGCGCTCTGAAATCTCTAGTCTAGATGAAGTGAGCAGAATTACACAACAACTTAGGGGAGCACACTAAATCACAGAACAATGTGGTGGATCACAGTATGTCTATTACCTCATAAACTGTATATCTAAATTATAACCTGAGGCACACAAAGACCAGGTGCTTTCAGCCACGTAACAGATGAAATAAGTAAATGTAATCAGGTCTTAATATTGTTTGACATAGCTGATTTAATATTAAAAATAAATTAAGTGTAAGCATCACGGTACCTCTGAACATATTTTGCCTCACTTACTCATTTTCAGTATCGTTAGTACAACTATGAAACTCAGGGAAAGACACAAATCTCAATTCCGCTTTAAATAAATGACTCTCCTTCACATGTAGAGTTCTTTGCACTGCCCTGACAAAACAGGAGGTTAGCAGGCACTTATTTGAAAGATTTTCCAAAGATTTTTTGGGACACTTAGAAGCTCTACTTCCTCCTCCATTGTGGGATAGTCTATACCAGAAATTCCTTCTTCTTCTTCTTTCACAAATAATAAAATATTTCTTATTAGTGACAAGTAATTATCACAAGGAAATAAGAGAATAAGTGTTTACGATACTCAAGTTGTGCGGTGTTGAGAGGTCTTCGCATCTGCTCAACAATATGTTTTTTAAAGAAGTTTCTATAAAGCAGTAGAAACCCAAAATAGATTTCTTTATTAAGTACAGTATGCCAACTGGTCAACACATGAAGTCTATTCAAAACATATTCAATAAAAGATGTATTAACATTTTTCTCCCTCTATTCTTTTTCACGTCCTCTTCACTTTTCTCTTTCCATCCTATCACTTCTTTTTACATTAAATGTTTCTCTATTTTTTCCAGTAATGTGACCATCCATGAGAATAGAAGCGTCTCCCTTCAAGTAAACAGGCAACTGATTAGTTTATATGCAAAGCATCATTACGATGTTTCTCTCTTTCTTCTTCACTCTACATCCTTTTTATCAGCTTTATCAGGAGTCAGAAACAAGTGCTGTGTTGGTAGTGATGACATCTTTTTGCCTGATGCTTTCCAGCATCTTCTCTGTTACTGAGCAGGAGGAAAATCACTTTCACCTGTCCTGAGGTGAAGACAAAACTCCCTCAATATTCTAAGACCTTTTAGTGGTCACTTGATTTGCAATACATGGAAAGCTACTTGCAAAGAAAGGTTTTCAACATGAAAATGAACACGAGAAGTGACTAAAGGCAAGAACATTCTGCTTAGCGATGGATGAATTACTATTATTACACTGAGTATTGGAATTGTAGTGAGCTTGTAAGCAAGGTTGTAATAAACGCAAGGGATTCAACCACCAGGGATAATTTTCTACATATCAACAGACATTTTTAAGAAAGCACCCATACTTTTTATAGAAGCCAATGAAGCCACAAAACCTCCAGCAATTCAGTAAAATCAAACTTTTAAGCTCTGAGATATCTTCATAATTTTCTGCCCCTCAGGATAGGTTCAGTAGGGAAGACATTTGGCACTCTAGTTGGATATTTAGTGGTCCTATCTGTCAGACAGAGTACAAATTAGATTGAAATTAAACTGCCTTAGGAGAATCGGTGCATGATTTAACTACAACGTACTTTCTCAAAATTTAGGGTGAAGCCACAACCGTAATTTGTGATAATGCTTTTTTAAGCAGAAGAATGGAAAATATATAAAATCCTTATAAACATTTAAATGCGTATACTGCCAGGACATTATAATAACAAACTGTGTTGTGACATGCTTAAAATGCATTCAAAGGGTCTTCAAAATCAGGGAAGAATCTTTTCCCCTAATAACAAAGCACATTTATTACAGTGTGACAAATCACAGTCATAACTTAACTCAAAGATATAGATGGATTCAGAATTCATTGCTGATCCAGTTCCTATGCCAATAACGGATGCATTTCCAAGAATCGATCTTATTTTGGCCTTTCTTTCGCTCTTCTGATGATAGGGTTTTACGATTAGTTAGACTGCTCAACAAAGTAGTATTCCAGCGACATAAACTTTTGGCATTTCCTGAGGTAATCTGAGCAATTATAGCCCAAAGGAAAAAGGGTTTTAACCTTTTTTTGCCAGAGGTTAAACATATAAACATGGAATTTAAACATTGCTGCTGTCAGATTAAATGAAACCATTAAATGGATTACATTTTACTAGCTTGATCAACTCACTATTGGGTATTTTCCTATTGAAAAGGCCAAAAATATCTCTTTCCCATCTTGGGTACCTCAAGATGTACGTGAAGAGTGGGAAAATTTATATGGGAAAGCATCATGTTGAAATTCTTACTCTTAAAGCAATAAATAATGACTTCAGAACATCCCTGAGCAAGGAGTGGAGCAAAAACTGATCCACTCCAGGAATTCTGAAGACTTTGTGGGACAGAAAGATTTCAGAATCAGCGTTACTTCTCTACTGACCTAGTCAAAACACAGACTACAGCACGGGCTGTGCCAGTTCAGCTAGGATAAGCAGGTGGAAAAGAGAATGGATGAAAGGTTTTGCTGCCTCTCTTCACTCTTTTTCCTGTGTCCTTGAGAGGGAAGGGAATAGGCATATCTATCTCACCAACTCAATACTCTCCTGCAGGATCAGACAAAAACCTGCAAGGAGGCAATAAGAAAAGTGGCAGATTCCAAGTAAAAAATGTTTGCCTTCCTGATGGTTCCTTCTAGCCTCAAAACCTGTAATATATGGAAAACTTTATAGTCTAGTTTGAGTTTTAGTTATATATACATTCTCTTTCAGCATTTTTAAGACTGGATATTACCTTTGAGTCAAGTGATATGGGTAATAATCTACACACACATTTGAGACAGTTCTATCATATGCTGGGGGACGTGCCACATTAGGCTATACGATGGTCCTGTATGACAGGCAAGAAGTTGTAGAAGTAGGCAGCATCTGGGACCCTCCTTTATATCTGGTTGGGTAAAAGCACCAGACTGTGGCTAAAACAGACAGTCATGACCACTTGGGTCAAACATAGCTGTCGGTGTATCATAGAGCAGGCTGACTAGGTGCATCTGATCTGCTGAACTACGGTGCGGGAGATCCTCTAGCACTACACTGCAAAGACAGAAGTACAGGCCTTACTGTTAGAAGCACAAGGCAGGAACTAAGTCACACATTCAGTGTGCGAAATTCAACAGGTATGGCCCTACTAAGTAAAAGCTTGAAGACGAGTCCCGGTTTGCCTGTCTTCTCTGTTGAAGAGAAAATGAAGAAAAATCAGTAGCTTATTATTGGTATTACCATAGTCATTTGCAGCCTGGAATTTGTGGCTTCAGAGAACTTTAAAGAAAATTAGGTTGTTATTGACCAGAATATATTCCTCCATTATGAAAAACAGTTTCTAGAAAGGCTAATGATGGAAAGGGAATGATGCAGTGGTTAGACAGCTCCTCTGCAGGAAATGTTTTACCGAGATGGAAGTTCCCAGCAGGGGACCACACAGACAGAGCTGTGGTTCTACTTTTAGAAGTCTTTCTGTGAAAAAAGTCACCTTCTTTCTTACAGCTTAGCTCCCCCTATATTTGGAAAGTCCTACCTGCTGCATTCAATAACTTTTACTACCTTTTTAATGTATTGTTCATATTACTGCACTGCCTTGAACATTTTATCTCTGTTAACTCCTCAGCCTGCAGGAGAGAGCACTGAAATCAACTCTGGCTCACAGGTAAACAATAATATTAGTAAATTCCAGATGAAGTGTTATCCTCTAGCATCACTTACATCTTTGCAATTCCATTTTCTGGAATAGATTTGCATATATGTAATTGACTGCAGATTCCAACCTGCATAAATAAAAGCCATATGACCCGGAGAACACATATCATGATTTACATATACATGCTAGAGAGAATTTACAATGCAGGTACGTAAAAATTCAGTGTTCTATACATTGACCTCTGAGTCTGAATTAGCACAAAACACAAATAAATACTAATCACTGTTTAGTATATAAGTACATGCTAGCAACTGCCACTTCAGGGTCTAGTTTGAGAATAACTCTGCTCCATGACACGTTAGTTCAGCACAGCCACATTAGGAGTTAAAGATATTTTGCTGCAGAACAAGCTCTGTTTATTGGCCAGTGTAAACTGTTACAACTGTTCCAGAGGTCCAATATACTGTAAGGGTTAGTACTAAAAAGGGGCAAAACCATGACTGTCAGTTCTTTGACCTGTTTCATTCTTCCTCACTCACTGTATGGGCTAAGACGCTTCCAATAAGTTCTCGTTTTCGACGCTGCGCATAGCAATAGCAGGTGTAAAATGAAGCTAATGTTTGCCCAGAATGTGCAAATGCATACATGAAAGACAGAACTGTGTTGCACCTGCCATTCTGTGGCAATGACAGAAAATTTCTCACTGACAGCTTGTTTTTGCTGTTCTTATTTCTATTGAGCTGCACTCCACCCCACAGGTGGTCACCTCTCCTTCAGGGGGCTTGCTGCTAAGTGCTATTTCTTAAGAATTAAAGGCAGGAGACCAGGGCCCCATATAATGATTCTTTTAAAAGATATTTTCTGATCTTTTCCATGATATTGTGTTCAGTCTTAACATTGTAACAGCAGAGATCACCAAAGTACCTCACTCACCAAGAGCACATTCTGTACAGCAGCAATAGTACTGATTGTCCCAACAGGATTTCCACATATGCCTCTAGCTAACCACTTTGAAAATGCATCTGTTTTTCTACAGGGTCTTCAAACAATCATGGCAAAAATCCAGCACTATGTTTATACCCATTAGTAGGTAAATGAAACTTTTCAAGCACCACAAAAGCAAAGATATAAATCAGGACTTCAACAATGAAGTCTGGATTACATAGAAATGTATACTTATTTACTTTAATAGCTTCTAAATTGTTCATGTTGTCCACAGAATAAAAAAGTAACTTTAGAACACAGCAAGGGGAATAAAATCAACAACTAGCTAGCGGAGTTCTCTAACACTGTGAAGCTGAATGCCCTAACAGCTTTAAATGATGGCAGTATTTCTTCAGCAAATATCCTCGGATGGGTCAGCTGACATGACCCGGCACAGCTCAGACAGTAGGCAGATGGCAGAAGGCATGTACAGTTCATCACCCCAATTCGCCTTCAAAGCTGGCAGCTGAGCCTGCTGTTTAATACCGTGTGACCCACCGACCTGTTCAGAGCATGTCTTGGCCAACCGAGCACACTTAACGTATCAGCACAGAGACATGCGGTTTTACATGTGACAAAGTGTGTTAGAAAAACGTGCAGGATGAGCAACTGTTTTGGGTTTCAGTGAATAAGGGGATTATTGCAAGTTTGAAAGGATTTATTATTTTAATACGTCCAGAGTAAATACCTGATTCATCTCAAATCAACCTCCCACAGCTGCTATGGCTGCCTGTCATGCTAATCCCCTGCTATTTCAACCCACTATAACCCTCACAGGATAGGACTAGGGTTAGCGCAACAGGGGCTCCCATGACTCATCGTAGGACACCTAAATTAAATAGAGCAAAAACCAATATTACTTTGACCTAATTTTCTCTATACTGTACAATTTCATGTTTAAAGAATTCTGCCCTAGCAGCAAAAATATTGCTAATTTGTCAGCAGTGCGTAGCTAAAGAGATAAAATTTGCTGTTGCATAGAGATCTCCTTTGGTTTTTTCTTGCTTTGTTTCCTTTAATCTAATACAATAGTAACTCAGAGCATGTTTCTCTTCGTATGGAAAAAAAGCAACACTTCCACATGCTACTTGAGTAAAAAAACCCAAGCAAACAAAAACAAAAATCAAAGCATACAACAATGAGGTGGGCAGAACCCTGGATGATGAACTGCTGTTTTTTCAAAGACAAATGTAGAGACGTGCAAGACCAACTTGCACAGCTCCAGCATTGCCGCACCATCTCAACAGGTCATTTTCATTTGCCAAATTTATTACAGTTTTCCAAAAACATCTTTTTAATGTAGGAACTCTTCACTAAGGTTGCCAGCTTGCAGATCCAAAAATAGCCCAATGTACAACTTGATTTAAAAAAAAAGAAAAAACCTCTAATGCCGTGGTAACCAGAGATGACATTTCTTTGATGGTACTGTACAAAAACATGTTTTTATGTTTCCAGCACAGATACGGATGGACTGAAGTATAATATAAGCCCTGTAAGATGTATTTGCTGTTTTTATATTAAACAAAACATTTCAGACGCTCATCTTAATCCTCATAAATGATCGGCTACTTACATATGCTGCCTACTGTGTTAAATCTGGCAGTGAAGGCATTTTGCCAAGACTATTTGTTCTGTGTGTGACCTGCTGCTTTCAAAGCTTCTTTTTTCTTTAAGTTAACTGAGGACATGAAAGCTAGCCCTCACTTCTCCATGGAAACCAACCACAAGGCTCTAAGACTGTTATATTCCTGAAAAATAAACACAGAGTAGGCTGAAGATAGAGGACATGAGGTATAAATTCTGTCCATCTATAGCTACTGATCAGAAAGATTACTACTAGAACCTCATTTACCTGAAACAGGAGAGGAAGCAAGAACAAGAATTGTTAAATGCTAGCTGACCATTTCTTATTTCATATTCTGTACTTAAAAGACCTATATGGTCTCTATGGAAACAAAAAAGTTAATTGACAGAATTTTACTGCAGAAGTCTTGCACTTTTTCCTTTCCTCCAAAAGGGGAGGTTTGGGGGCAATCTTTCCTTCTTCTCCATTTTTCTTGTTTGCAGCCCATATCGTCTACCTCTCGTAGACAAAGAGCTGTGGCACTGGAATGCCATGGGAGTTTGCTCTTTGTCTCATCTGGTGAATTCTTTTGCTTCTGAGATCTGACATGGACTGAATTACAAGAAAGAGGGGGTAGGCTAGAGTATTTTTGAAAATACTTTGCACTGTATTGTACACAATGAATCTCAAGTACAGATGTCACTCCACTATTGCATTGTTCAATTTTTGGCATGTAGCTTGTAGTAATTTTTGTCCTCATAAATGGTTGAGTCTATTGAATTTTATTCCACATAAAAGTAAAAAAAGCCAAACAGATTAAGAGTGGGCTCTACGCACATTTTCTTCTGTTCTGCTACAGAGCTTTCTCTGAGGGTCAAAATCTGCCCTCTCCTACTCACTAGAGCAAATTTGGTATGCTTCAAGGAGCATATATTGTGTCCTGTGTTCTTTATGTCAGATTTCTCAATAGGTGAGACCTCAAGGGTGGTAAATGTCCACTAATTATTAAGGTGAGACCACCACCGATTCCTCTGTGACTTAACCTGAATAAAAGTCTTAAAAGGTAAAAACTAAGTGGCTTAATCCAATATCTCACATATATTCCTCTGATTTGCAGCATTCTGAATATGCTATCAATTTCATATGCAAGGTCAGAAAAACAGCCATTGAGGTAAAAAAATGTGGCCTCAAAATGTTCCAAAATAAAATACTCCTAATTGTAAATGGTATTTATGTGAACCTCTTCATATGTTTTCCAAATGTATTACATACTGTAAGAAAATGCCAAAAGTAGTTTAAAATAAACTAATTTTTTTCCTATAATACTGTATGAAAACATCATTAATCATCATAAAAATGGCTTTGCTTTCTTCAGAAAGGATGCATCCCCATTTTACTTTGATGCCTATTGCAATTTGCTATATATTAAACATCGTGTAATATGTAGAGTTAAGCAAAACTTGGAATTTTTTTCCTAAAGGAAAAAAGGATATTTCAACTTCTGTTTTCAACCTGTATTGTGATAAAAATCAAACTAAAAGTTTTCATGAAATGAAAATCTCCCAAGATAACGATTGGTAAACAACATTTCAATTTTCTTCAATAAAACAAAATTTCTCAACATTCTTAACTAGAGTGAATCTATTCTGGAGCACTGAAACAAAACAAAAAGTTTAATGTCAAACTGACGTAAAAATAAATTGCATTTACATATGGTACCATAGTACAGTAATAGAAGTAACAAAGCATCAAGCGGAGCACTGCCAAAATCAGGAAGATATATATACCAGTGCAAGGACCATTCTACACAAGTTCTATTCTTAACCCTTCCTTTTGCGTCCATTACCAGTCACTGTTAGAGAGACAGGATAGCGGACTTAAATCTGTCTTTGGGCTGACTCAGTTAGAAATTCTTACGTTTTTAAATTCGCATCTCTTTCAGGTGTCATGTTCCTTTATTCTTCTCTGAGGGACTAAGCTCCTAGACTGATCCACATCTCTTTCAGAACATTTCAGTCATGAGCTGCACTATATTGTTTAGTTAAAAAGAAATCAGAATGCATTTAGAGAGAGAGAGTCTGACCATGTACCCACGTTCACAAAAGAGGTTATGGACCCCAAAAGACTTCACGGCAGCTTAGGCAATCACAGTGTGCCTGAGGCTGACCAGAAAGCGATTATTTTATTTTGATTTTTTTGAGAGGAAATTAATTAATTTTAGCAAGTCAAAATTTCCCAAAAGAATGCTAATTTTGAAGAAGCTATACTTTACATTGAAAAAAATCTTTAAAGCGAAACTACTGTCCAGCTTTACTAATTCTGTTGATTTGAAACATGTTCCCTGAACCAAGACTATAAATGAGATAATAACCATCTTTTATCCAGCTCTGAAGAAGGGTATCACTAAGATCAATGGAAAAAAATTAATTTTATGCCCTTGAATGAAAGAAAATATTAATGCTTGTAGCATGATGAAAGTTTATAAATTATACTGTCAATCCCCAATTCTTAAAGTTAATCACTGCACAGGTCTTCTGCCACATTTCTGATTGTATCCTGTGACTTGCATTATTAAATACCTACTCAGCCACAACTTTAAATAAACTATCTTTCGGATAGTTTGTTAGCTAATGATGGGAAAATAAACATAGCTCAGTTTCTTAGCTGGAAGAGCTCTTCAACTTATTCTGTTCTAGTCAGTTTGGGAGTGCTGTTCGTAGATCACACATGGATCAAATAGCTACAAAAGGAAATATAATAAGGCCAAGATGTTGTTTACACTAACACTAGAAATATACAACAGTGAAAGAATCACAAACTAGCAGAGAAACTGGTTGACAGTTCCCCTATCCATGTACTTTTCTAGTTACAAACTTTTAAAAATGTTTTATCTTGTGGGTAGTCTATCATTAATCACATGAAAAATAGCTAATTTCAATTATTTCTCTAAGGAAAATGCAATAAAAGTTATTTAAAGAGTGTAAGAGCAGATCAGAAACAATACAGTACCTAAAAGCCAAAATAGCAAATAAATATCACCATTTAAGAGCTTTATAAAATTCAAAGAACTGTTTTAATGGAGTATCTATCTGCCCTATGAATGGTTCTTCCTTCCCACTCCCATTAAACTTATCTGTACATGATACCCACATGCCACGGTGCCTGGAAAAAAAGCTGTAGCCTCTTCAAGGAGCTTGGATGCGGCTCAGCCTCATAATCTCTACATTTCCAAAGCATCATTAACATATTCTATACAGTCAGTTGTTAACCATCTTGTATGATCTCCAGGCCACGTACACCCTGTACTGTGACAACAGTTCACTATGCAAAACAAAGTGTTTTCTTCATACAGCCACCTATTTGCTTGAACAGAGCAACAGCTAGAAGTAAGCTACAGGAGTGAGAAATTTGAGCTATAGTTTTAACTCCTTTATCCATTTCTCTTTTAAAAATAAACATAAAAGAGAAGTGAGAGAAAAAGTTAATCTTTAGCATTCCAGAAACAACCTCGAAGAAAACTACAATGAGATGAAATTTCAAATACACAACCTACACTCAATAAAATAGAAATTATATTTGGCATGGAGAGTAGCTTCATTTTGCATATGGTTTTAATGGATCATAGTTTTACTCTAATGTGACTAACCATTAAGTAGTAAGTAATTTTCATTTCATAATACTGGAAATAATTTTCTGTCCATTTACACATATAATGCTAAGGGCTATAATGAATAAAGTAAGTCAAAAAGACCAATGTACTGATTCTCATTCCTCATTTCTAAATACTTTCTTAATGAAAAAAAATTACTCATTTAAAAAACAAAACTTATTAGGAAGGTAAACTCACAGAACACTCCAACACCATCACTATGCCTCCTTTTAAGTCCTTTAGTAGTGAAAATAGCAAATGAAATAGGATTTGCCACACTACTAATTGGAAAAACTGCAGAACACATCAGTCACAGACTATACTTCCACAAGAAAGATCAGAAAACTAAGGAGTAAAATATGATCTTGTTTGACTAATGGGTTTAGGGCTCTATATCCTGAAGAATTTCTATTTCTAGTTGTATTTGTCCATCTCCTTCTGTTCACAAAATGCAGTCCACCTAACAACTGGATAAAGTCCCTCATATAACCTTCAGAGAGACAAATCTAAATTAGGACATATGTCAGAGAGCTGGGAGACAGCTTGAGCAAGAGGAAAACTGGAAAAGGTCACCACCCTAACAACAAATAACACGTAGGAATTTGAATCTCTGTGTCATCACAGTGAACCGCTTTTTTCCTTCTTTCTGTGAATACTGAACAGTTTTCACAGCTATTTAACCCGGGAAGATTGCAGAACTTCTGTGTAGTAAATTGGCAATTTTAATGTTTTTTTTTTACTTAGATATTGCCAAATGATCTAATAATCATATTGCTTGCCAGCAACTACGCATAAGCATCGTTTCAGGCAGACATTGAAGAACACAAAAGGAAAAAGGGTATTCTTCACAAAAAACATGCACCGTTAATATTAATAACTTAAAATAAAACACAGCCTGACCTCATGAATTACCCATGAGATCTGATTAAGTGCAATCAGATTCCAAGCACTATAATGTTGGGAACAGTATCTTCAACCTAAATGCTTTTCTCATCAAGAAATGCAAGCAATAATGACCTCAAGCTACTTCACCCAGAATTCGGTCTGCCTTCGATAAAATACTATGATAGTTCCACAAGATAATGATAACTTCCATGGTCTTCCTGATTAAGGATAACATTTGTCCTATACAAGTGCCAAAAGTAAAAGAAAAACAAAAGGCCCAAAACTCACAAGCTGAAGAAGAAGAACTTCAAAAGAAAGGCTGTTGCAAAGCCAATTCTTCTAGCATAATCCATGGGGGCTCTCTCTGACAAGCCTACTGGTGCAGCTTTAAAATGATCACTTAAACGCTTGTGGAGATCCAGTTCCCTAATTATTGATTGACCTATATATTTTTGGCATCAGTTATGCCCTAGAGAATCTGAGTTGACAGGCAGTTGAAGTCCACAGTTAAAGGAAATTATGAAATAGCCAAGACAAGCGGGCCAACTTCCTGAGAAGATTAGTTTCTTCTGTTCATCAGAATATTTTTGGAACTGTGTAAGAGGGTGAAAACAGGCACCATTTTGAGAACGTAGCCTTACAATGATTCACATGCCAAACAGCTAATATAAGCACACACATACAACATCCCCAAATGTTCTTAAAACATATGAAATAATCCTCTGTGCCAAAGCTAATTTATCTGAAATAACAGATGATTAGGAAGCAATACTGTTGACTGGGACATATTCATAGTAGTATG
This sequence comes from Struthio camelus, assembly GCF_040807025.1. Classification (NCBI taxonomy): domain Eukaryota; kingdom Metazoa; phylum Chordata; class Aves; order Struthioniformes; family Struthionidae; genus Struthio; species Struthio camelus. The sequence goes on from NC_090945.1 coordinate 39,200,401, forward strand.
CAAGGGCTGGCTTTCAAGTAAAACGTTAGCTGCTGTTTAACTAAGCACTTGCTGAAAGATACCATGGACATTTGTGGATACACTGCTCATGCTTAATCCATCTGACACTGATAATTATTTATTAGATACTTAGATTTATTAGATAGAACTACTGATAGCTATTTAAGAGCAGAAAAAAACTATATTGGACTGCTTTTTGGCCATGAGAAAAGCGATGACTGTGAGATTTAATCTGTCTTAGAAAAAATTCATCCTGATTTGCTTTTACCAAAATTGTTTCCTACCTTTATTGTCACACCTTCATTGAACCTCTTTCCAGAAACCAGAATTGGGAAGGATCATATCAGGAAGTAACGGCAGGAAAAGACACTTAGGAAGCTAATCACTAAGTCAAACAGGAAGGCAGTTGGATGTTACAAAACGGTGAGCAGAACGGGCAAATTATGCTAGCACAATATGGGAAAGGAAGATTAGAAGGAGAGAAATGCACAGATTTATGTTAACTCTAAATCTTCCAACTTCCTCTACAATTATTTTTCAGCAGAATCTAACTTTCAATTGTATGACATGACTCCAAATGAAGAAACCATCTTCAAGAAAAAATATATGCTGTCATTACAGCCTCTCTGAATCATATACTCTTACAGTACCTGTAAAAGTATCCACTGTGAAAAGAGAAGAAAATTCCCCTGGGACCAGTTCATAGGTGACAATTCCATACATTCCAGAGTCTCTATCTGTTGCAACAACATTGATGATCTCTGTTCCTGGCTGTGTGTGACTGCTGATGCTTGTCACATAGGTGGCTTTTTCAAAAATTGGTTGATTATCGTTAATATCTTCTATCTCAATACGAACAAAAGCTTGGGCACTCAGTCCACCCTGTTGGATAAATTAGAAAAAAAAATTGTCAACTTTTAAAATGTATACAGTAGAATGACACAGATCTGGCTTAAGACCATCATTAGAACAAAGAGCACACTGCGACAGTACTGAGCAATGGAAATATTTATTAAAAATAACTTATGCTGTCTACAAAATCCCAAAATACTGAGTTTAGGCAAAATGCATCATCAGAACAACCCCAGTGTGCTACCAAATAGGATGCAAAAAGTTCGGTTTGTTATGACTGTGAGCGTTGAACACAAAATTCTTGTTAATACTAATGAGTGTTGTCCATATCAGTTCCTTGTTAGTCTAGCTTCACATGTTTTTATGGTTATCACCTACACAACACTTTATTTATTACCTGATCAAAAGAGAGTATCCACTAACTGAATGAGAGACCAGGCTGCTTTATTATTTCCTTATGAGAGCAGTGATTATGGAAAATGCTCCAGTAAGGCAGGAATAATTTTTTTCATCTATGAAAAATTTCAGATTTAAAAGCATCACCATGATAATAGTGAATATGAGACCATTTCAAACATCGATTAGAAAGGCTAAGAGCAGATCAGTGCAGGATGGCCAAAAGCCTAGTAGTCAGGCTGCTACCTGGAAAACCGATCATCAGTTTACCACCCTGCACAGGTTTAAATAGTTCTGCTCATGCAGCATATGTGTGTGTTTACGTATCCACACCTTCGCTTTGGGTATATAGAGGCAGAAGGCTACCAAATTCAACAGAAATACCGAGCTGAACAGATTTGCTGATGTAAAATTTGTGAACGATTATGTAATTTTATTCACAAGCTTATTTGTAACTTTCAAGAGAAAGAGGTCTCACCATCCTTTCCAGGGAGCTTGGCTCAACTTCCTGGCTCTTGTTTCTTCCTCCTTCACAAACAGCTGGGAAAAGAGCCAGAGGCCTTGTGTGCACCTTCAGTAACTTACCTCTTCCCAGCCTCAAGCCCCAGGTGCTATGCTGTTCTCCATTTGGTTGCAGCTCCTGCTACTGGTGCTCACCAAGACTCCCTCCCCACTATAACGCTGTGTGGGCAGGCACAGAGTCCCATTTAACCTTGCTTTGCATGGAAACCAGAAAAGCAAGAAGCAACTGCAAGCTGGCTTAGCAAATTATGCAACAGCAAAATCCTTATTTGCTGTGGCAAAACACCGAATTTTGTGACAATTTGGAAAAATGATAATGCCATAGCTGCTGAAGTGCAGACACTACACGGCCCTGAGTGAAATAAAAAGCAATTTACTGCTCAGAGCCACGGTCTCATGCTCCCTGTTGACTTTCTCTCCATCAGCTTGGAGTGGCTGATATTTCCAAGGTTATCTGTGCAGGCGTAACAACAACCAAAGGCATTCTTTAAAAGAAAATAGCTCCATTTCCGGACCAGGTAACGGTGAATTCTATGGCACTGAAGTGTAAAATGGAGGCATGAAAGAATAAATGCACATATATATCACACACACCATAAACAGTACATTAAGACACAGATGGAAAAAGAGGCTTATGCTTTTCAAAATCATGCCAACAGCACTGTGCTTATATGAATTAGCTAATTACAGAAACTGCTGACACAAATGGGATGTTGGTAAGCATAAATGACAAGCTATGCTGAGCAATTCCAGACTTAATCTAGCAGGCACCATATCATATCATACCACATCATAGCTATTATATAAAAGCAACTATGCTACGTATTTCTGAAATCTAATTTATATGCCAATTATTTTTAAACCTGGCCTTCATGAAGTCACCTAATGATTCAGACTGGATACTACTATAGATTTGTCCCACAGTATTTGAATTTCCCCCCAAAACTACTTTTGATGTTTTGCTTGTTACCTCCACAGGCTCAGACTTAATTTTTGTGAAAAAATGTCAATAGCATTCTCCTCTGGATTTTCACAGAGGCCTGCATTTTTTTTCTCCCATGTACTAACGTCATCTCTGTGGAGTGGCAGTGACATTGCTATAAAAGCTCAAGTAAAGTTTGTGGAAAATTAAGATTGTGTCATGCAGCCTGCTTCTTTATTTCATATGCGAATGAGGAAAGTCCTCCTGGTATGTTTGGGGAAAAAAAAAAAAAAACAAAACCCAAAGAAAAAAAGGACAAGGAGTGGAATGGCGTGCTTTCAGGTCTAGGGTCTCATACTGACATGGAATCAGCCAGCAGCCAAAATGAGCACCTACGGATCGAGACTGTATGGTGCATTGTGCCAGCACCAGCCTCAAACTGCTGAAATAGCCGTGAAATGTTTTACTTATTAGAGGATGTGGAAACGTGCAGATCTGGTGGGCTCACTGTCAACACCTCAATCCCATTTCAGGGTGAGTCCCTGCGCAGGGACTGAAAGGGGGGTCCTATGTGCTTTGTTCAAGCCTACTACTAGCAGAAGATGTTCTCACCACAGTGGCTCCACAACTCTCAGGTACTTTAGAATAGGAATCAGAAACAGTATTTTTAAGGGAAGCGTGCCAAGGAAGAAGTGAGGTCAATAACAAAAAGCATTAAAAAAGAGGAAAAGGTTCATAAAGAACTAAACTGCAAAACTCATGGGAATTTGTGTTAAACTGCTTCTTCCAAGTATCATTATTGCTAAACAGACATGAAAAACACCCTGCTCTCCAGCAAATTTATACTTCCCCTATGGAGCTGGGTAAAGACTGTAAAATCTTTGGGAATGGATTAATTCTGAGCAAGTTGGAGAGCTACTAACTGTTTAATCTTTCAGAAGATAGACCACATTTTATGATAGAGACAGATCTTTCTTTTCCTGAAGAAGCATTGTATCCCCATTACACACAAGTCAAGAGGGATATTAATTTGGTTACGGTCCAGTACAGTGGATATCATGTAACCTTTTTGTTTTCTTTTAAACTTGCTCTTGCTACGATAATTTTCAAGTAGCATCCCAAATGAGAAGGAATTGACTGCCTCTGTTTCTAACCACATGGATATACTTCATCTGTTCAGAAGCAAGCATGACACAGTAGATCTTCCAAAATATGAAGACTGAATTAACACGTCTGCTGTTGAAAGAAAATTACATTTGTCAAAACATGTTAGAAGCAACAACAAACCACAGTTGCTTGTTTTGAAATCATGTCTCTCAAGTGTTCAAATATTTTTAACTACTATTGTGCCGTTTGATGCAACAAGAAAACATAATTACAATTTTTTTTGGTAAGAATTCTAAGAATTTGTGATCTGTGGAACAAAAAGCAGACATAAGAAACTACTACCACGTCAAGATAACCACAAGTAGAGATTTTCTTTTCTTTGGCAGGACCCAGTTTGTGCGAAAATACAAAGCTATCAGTATAGCTCTTTATCATGTTTCCAAAAAAAAAAAAAAAATCCCGCCTTTGGCGGGAGAGATTCTTTAACTTAATAAGTAGGAATGGTGCTGTTTTGAATAGCTGTATTTCTTCTTGTTGACACATTGTAAAATGCTTAAGAATCTGTCAGGATTTCCACTATGGCCTCCAACCTTTTCATCAGTGAATTGTGCTGTGAAATTTTTGCTCCTAACAGAACTGTGATATACCCGATCGCTGATACAAAGACATATCTTCTTTTCTTTGTAAAACCTAAAAGATACTATGCCAACTTCAAGTTACAATGCTGTCATGATGGAAAGGGACAGATACTGCCAGTTATTTCAAAAGCCTTAACTTCTTTAGAAGCTTTGCCTGTGAGTGTTGAGCGGCTATGTCTATGTTTTAATTGCTTCATATTAAAAGACAAAGAAAATTGGACAAGCCATGCGGTGTGGTTTACCAAAAAGCAAAAAAAGATCTCAAGAACAATTCTTTTTTTCTCTACACAGACAGTAGGAGAGCCACTAAGTTTTCAGTATTATTAGACTTTCCTTGGAATCTATCTAAACACAAACTTAGATAACCGGCAGAGCCTCTTTGGCTCCTCTCAATCTTTCTCAGGCAGAAAGTATTTTCATAAGTTTGTCCTACAACATAAGGATGCCCTTTCCCTTTAGGAAAATATGGTGTAAAATCAAGGGCTTAGTGCAGGCAAAGGCTAGCAGACAGGCTGGGGAAAAAGAAAAGCACCATTACAGTACGCCTGTGTGTGTCAAAGTGGGACTTTAGCAGCTAGAGGGTTTCCCTGGGCCAGCAAGTTAGGATGTGAAATGTATGCCCTGAAGTGTCTTCATCCCAGACCACCTCTAAAAGCTGTGATTGCTGTCCAGAATAAAAAGAAAATCATAACAAACAAAAAGTCCCATCTTTCTCTTCTTGTTTACAAAGGCCTCAGGAAAAGAATAAGCCTATAGTGGCCATTTCCTATTAAAAAAAAGCAACTGTGGGGCATATCCAGATGCATGTGGTACTTTAGAAATTACCTGAGGCACTATATGCTAGTGAATCTTGGATTACGGTGAAACTGGAACCTAATGGAACCAGGCCTACACTGACAAAAACTGAGGAAAAATAGACAAAATCAGGAGGAGCCACTGCAGCACAGATTTTCAAAGCAGCTCACCAAAAAGCCTCCTATCACTATTCAATGACAACCTTCAAATCATAATTTCTAAGGGCAGTCCAATCAAAGCACTTAGGCACCGCACTTGGGAGAAAACAGAAACAAGGTAGTCCACTCTGTAAAGGGAAAAGGCTGGAAAAAACAAAAGCCCTAAAACCGCAAATATCTAAATTCTCATTACAGCATATTGGCTCCTCCTAGACTCTGCTGCTGCCCAGCATGTGTTTCCAACACAGGACCTCACTGTCTATTACAGAGAGGCTCCATAGGGATGTAGAGCTAAAGACGATCTAGGCAGGTTTCGGATGGCCTTGTCTGTTTTAAACGCAATGAAAAAGTCAGTGTGTCACTTACTGCTAAGCACCTGACCAGTTGTTGCCAGAACTGAGACAACCCCAAGCAGCGGGGAGACGGAGACTTTCGCAATTCCCCTTCTGTAGTTGCCCTTCGTTGCAGCTCCAGCAGGGGCAGTGGTACCTGCAGCTTTTCTACAAAATCTCAGGGCAAGACTGGAGAGGCTACTATGACGCAGCTATCCCCGAAAGTGGTACTTGGACACCTGGGGATAGTGAGCATACTGTTTTCGCAACATGATGTTTGGGCAACTCTGATGAGTGCCCAAAACCAGTGAGCAGCCTGAGCGGAGCATAGGACAACACTTTACAGGTTATGTATTACCCTTCCCTCTTCCTCAGGAGAGCACAGTAATCCTGGTTTGGAAGTGTGTGTATGTGAAAAAGGAAGAGGTGAGAAAAGAGGAGAGAAGGAATAAGGGGGAAGGGTGGGTGCTCTTCAGCTGGATTACTTTATGTCCTAATAAAGATCTTTCTGTTTCACTTGTACGTATGTTTGTGGCCAAGCACAGCGCAGCTGTTCTAAGAAAACTGCACGTTTGTTTGCTCTACCCTTTGGTGGATGGAGGCAAAGGGGCCGGAGGGGGGCTCTGACAGAGCTGATTGTTAGACAGGGTCATGGCTGCTGGTCTGGCAATGTCAGAGCAGGCTCCCAGCAAGAAGGCCCACACTCCCTGCATAAACTAAACACGGCACAGGCTGTAGCCACATGGATCCACCTGGGATTAGACGAATTTTAGCTCTTAATGACGCATGTAATTGTTCCTTGGTGAGAACTGGGTGAGGAATTCCTTGCAGTGTGGGAGCACAAATAACAAAAGTATTTCCTGCCTTGCTGCAGTCTTTGCAACTTCCTGCCACAGTGGTGAAGAAAGATGGTGCGCTGGTATGTGCAGTGTGTTACCTAGAGAGATGTTTGTTCCTGGAATTGTGCCATGCCTGACAGCAACATTCACAAATGCAGATTATCCAGTCTACCCAAGGCATACTTTGGACAAAACTGTAAGGGCCAGGTCCTCAGAGAGTCTAAGTTGGACACTCTCATAAAAGCCCCTCGTTGGGCACCAACCCCAAGACTGTGCAACTTTAACATTTTGGTTTTGAAGGCCAATCATAGATATGTATGAGGGATAAGTGACTTTGGGATCAAAATGAGTGCTACCAACTGGAAAAGCTTACGCTAACATTATGATCAGTCTTGTCCCCATTTAAATCAGCGACAGACCTCCTACAAGCTCTCACAAGAAGTTTAGACCTTATGAGCATTAGTTTAACAAAATCAATTTTACACTTGCTTTTCCATGGTCACTTGTAGGTAATTCTAATCCTCCCACTACTGTTTCTAAACAGTGCTTTAAGAACAGGGCAGTCAAGCTCCAAAACCGTGTAATGGAGTAGACATAAACAGGTGGAAGAAATTGATGGTTCTGCTGTAAGATAAACTGAGCACCACCTGGAAAATACTTTCTTTTCCTCCTCGTTTCTAATTAACTTTCTTATTTTCTTTCCTTTTCATCTCTTTGCCCTCCTTTGACAACAGTGACCTCTCACTCTTCCTCTGTCTTTTCTCTACACATTTCTCCCTACTTTTGATCACAGTCTCCACTTTAAACTCCATACCCAACATGTCTTTAATCAATCAAAATCAGCAGTAGAATGCCAGGAGGTAAAATATCCTACCATAATTCAGCTGTAAGGGTGGTACATGGCTCAATATCAGTTCAGGTATATTGAAAATTTTGAAAAGTGAATACTAATTTTAGGTGCTTTAGTATTTAGGTGTCAGATGACCTAACTTACAGAAGCCAAATCAATGTGAGCTACAAAGTACTGAGTTCCAGTAAAATAAATAAATAAATAAATAAATAAATAAAAGCCCTACTTGTCACAGACAAGACAATCAAAAATTGAATTCTCCTCCCCATTACTGAACTTCTGAAAATATAAGGTCCCCAAATGAAGACAAATCACAGACCAATTTAAAAATGAAATAATCTACAATTGCTGTGCTTTGGCATTTTTCCTACAACTTTTGACATAAAAGTTATCACTGTAACAATCAATTAACCAAAATACGCAACTGCCTTATTCAAATAAACCTATTTTATTTTACATTTTCAAAATAATCTTCTAGAGCAGAGTAAAAGGAAATGTGAGAAACCTGTACAACTTAGAGTGCTATTCTTCAGCTCTCACTTAGCCTTTATTAATAAGACTAATCTTGATATTCCAGGTATTTGTATGTATTCTTCATGCTTATTCAGCTTCAAAACATGTGAGGCCTTGTGCAAAATATGCATTAGAAATACATGAGAGAAAAATGATGAAGCATAAAAAAATACATAATTTTTTTCTGTTATACATTGTAATATTGACTCCTTTATTCTTCAGGGCTTAGAAATGTGTACTCATGTGTATGTTATCATTTTTTTCCTAGAAAGGAACTTTGAAGACAGAAATCACTTCACAGAGAAATTCCAAAAAGGGTATAGAAATATACTTTTCCTGGAAAGACTACACTGTCCTAACAAAAAGAATTAATATTCTGAAATTATCATGCATTCAAGTAAGATATAGTTGTATGTTAGGAAACAACAACAAAAAAAGATATTTTTATATTATTCTTTTTCTTCAAAATAAATCTATGGAGAAGAAAAGGCACAGTGCTAAAGGCAGTATTAATGCAGAAGAATGTGTCTGTGCCCTTTGAAATAATCACTGAGTATTTGTAGCCAAAGAAAAAAATAGATGTGAATTAAACCTAAATAGATGTGAATTAAGCCTCTGATTTTTGCAGGTGCACTGCTTAACTGTTACACATGCATCCAAATTCAACAATATACAAATATACCTTTGAATACTACATTCTCAAAATGCAACAATTAATACTAAGCATCAACCACAGCTATTTAAATTCATCTACTAATTAACACAGGAATTTTACTTCTCCAAGTTTCTTTGGTGTACTTAATGAAAAGTTTTCTTTTTTTAAAAAGAAAAATACAATATTTCTAGCAGATCTGCACTTTTCAAAATTAAACTGGATATACTTAGGACAAAATTTTAAATGGAAATTTAATATTTAAAATATGAAATAAAAATGGTTTAACCTGAAATAATTTAATTTAAATGTTTCACAGCTCAACTTGTGCTGCAAAATATGATCTACATAACAGGAATCCATAAATTTTAAAAAGTATTTTCATGTTAATTTTAAGATTTGCAATGTTAAACCAGTAACCTTTTTTCTTCAGCCTCTCCATGGTTCACTACTAAAGCTGAAAAAAATCCTGGCTGGTCTTCTTCTAGGCCTCTCACTGCAAGTAGCTTTTGGATACTTTCATCAAGGTTACACAACGAACCTACAAACTATTTTCTTCTAGTCACTTTACTAAAATACACTGTTATAGGTGACCCTGTAGAACAGGTCTCCACACCCAAACATCCTGATGTGTTCCCATCACAATGAACTTTTGCGTTTGAAGAAAAGGCCTCAGCAACACGTTCTCTGTGCATCTGCATTAGTGTTTCAGTGTGACTGTTAATACTTTTCAGCCAAATCTCCTGACTGTCCTCCCTTACTGTGCTTTGGTTCACATTGTCAACTGGCCTCAAAGTACACAAACTAGACTGAAACTAAATGAAAGACATGCTTCAGGAATGCACTTACTGCAGTTAATGCACTTCAGCTGCAAGGGGGCTTTCAGTTCACAGATTAAGACTAGAGTCAGTTTTAAGTAAAAAAACAAACCAATTTCTTAGTCCCCGCTACTTGCCAACGTAGTGCAAGCTCACACAAAGTTGTGTGCTTAGTGAAGTTCCTCAGAGCCTCTTCATCCTCAGCCTTCTTGCAAACTAGGGATCTGCAATGGACCATCTCAGGCATGCTCCTCTTTGCCACATACAACAATCCGCCTGCTCTGTATCGTGGATGCCTGCTTCCAAGCACTAGCTCTTGAAAAGTGGGAAAACTTGCAGGCATGCCACTGAACAGAGGCTGTATCTAGCCGCAACGATGGCAACAATGGCATCAGCTAGCTAGAAAGGACAAGGAAGGTTATCCAGAAAAATAATTACTGGCACCCACTCTACCCATGCAGTTCTGGCACAAATTACTGGTTTATTAGTGGTGCAGCCATCTTTAAATCGGGAGGAGAAGTAACCTGAAGTGCACCAGTTCCAAGAGGAGAAGGAAAACAGCAAGAAGTAACAGTTCCTGGAAATGCTTTTGAACAACTTGTTTAGGAATGGTTGTGAATTTCACAGTGCAGTATATCGACTGAGGTCAAAATGACTCCTGTTGGATTTTGTTCTACGTTATGTTTTGTGAAGTATCATATTCTGCCCCCTATAGTAGTAATAAATTTATTTCAAAATCATGCAAGTTTCACTTACTCCATTCTCATTTAAAAGTACAGCATATCCAAATTTGAAAATCCTTTCACAAGTCTGGCAGTATGGAAGGGTGAAACTTACCCCATCTGTAGCTTTTACTAAGAGATCATAAGTGGTTGGATCTTCCTCTCTGTCAATGTCTTGAGACACAAAGATTTGACCAGTATGTGGATCAATCTGGAACGCCTTAGATTTCTCATAGTAATGGAATCCATCATAAAGAGAATATTCAATTTCACCAAACTGGTCTGCATCTGCGTCTGTTGCCTTGACCTGCAGGGAAATAATACAGATAAAAATGAAAACCAGCTAAACTATTACTCAGTCATTACAAATCAGAGATATTTTGTTTTCAAGATAACTGGTTTTGAAATAAAAGCAAATGTGCACACACAATAAATACAAACACACTCTACTGCCTAAGCTATCTGCATGCAGTTCGTAAAATAATGACTTGGATGCTGATGGTGTAATTATTGCAACAAGTATAAGATGGATTAGACCTTGTCTGTAACATGACTTGTTTTCCTGTCAATAATTATCTTGATCAAATGAACTTCCGCATCTACAGAAGCCATCCGCATTAAGCCATGTTAGTAGGCCATATCTTAAGCTACTTTGCCCCCATGTTAGAATGTGCTATTTATACCAGCGGAGGCAGGTCTTACAAATACCATGTCGCATGTGGATCAGAAAAGTGAGCCAGGACATTCTTATCTAATGTATTTCTAAAAGATTCCACAGAGTTAGTTTAGTATTTCATTGCAAGGAGGGCTTATTGGAACAGTGCTCCATAAAAGTTAAGGACTGCAGGGGGATTTAATCTACAGCCATCTATCTTAGAAGCTAGAGCTCTATCAACACAACCAACACAACTAAACTTCTCTGTCACCTGCAAGTGCAATACAAAGGAAAAGACATACAGACTTCAATAAATCGCTGTGAGAGATTAAATTCCCTTGCCAATGTAGTCTTGCATATGGCTGTAAATGCCAAATAACCAACAAGCATCACATCTTTTATTTTCAGCTATATTAACTCTGTCTAAAAAGCGTTGTGGATTCTGTTGTAAATCAAAAATATAGGTCATAAATAACCATTTTAAAGAAATACTTCCTTCAGAGGGATGTTCCTCTGGAGCCACATGGCACCAAAAGAAGTAAATGTGCTAAATTGACAAGCAAAATGGATGGCAGGAAAAAACCCAAATGGATGATGGTTAGGGACTGGAGCAGGGCAATGGCCTAAGGTAGCAAGCAATGGGTGGGGAGCGTTCCATGGCACTAAATGGCTATTTCCAAGCAGAAACATTGGAGTTCCTCTCCTTCTTTCCAGCTGTACCTATTCTTGTGTTACTACCAGATGAGACCAGACCAGTATGCGGGATGTAAGAAGGATGTTTTCAGAAGCCTATGAAAACCTTCAACATGCTGTATCATCTTCTCTTAGCTGGGTTTTAAGAACTCACAAAACATTACGCACACAGTAGGGGTCAGTGCTCTTTTTTTGTTGGGAATGTATTTGGCAACTAGGAAGTATAAATTAAAAAATCATTTAAAACCATCAGGTGTGTTAAAATTTAAGACAAAAGATGTTTGAAAGTTTTTTCCAGCACTAAAATCTTGCTTTGACACACAGGAAGAGACAGAAATCCACAAATCCTTTAAAATATTTTTAATACATATTTACCATGGCAACAGGTTTTGCCCATACAATATACACATGCCCTGTGAAAAAAGGCTGAGGGAATTAGGCTTCTTTAACCTGGAGAAGAGAAGCTTTGGGAGGAATTTAATAGCAGCCCTCCAGTGCCTAAGAGAAGGTTACTGAAAAGACAAAGTCAAGCTCTATCCCAAGGTGCATCCAGGAGAACGAGAAACCACAATCGTAAATTGAAACAGGAGAGGTACTGACTGGATTTAAGGAAATGTTTTCACTATGGAGATAATTAAGTATTGGAACAGGTTACTTGCCCAGAAAGGCTGTGCAGTTTCCATCCTCAGAAGTTTCAAGACCTGACTGGACAAAGTCCTGAGCAGCCAGGACTGAAGCTGGTGTTGGCCTGGCTTTGAGGAGGGGCTAGACTGGAAACCGCCTGAGGCCCCCGAGTCTCTGATTCTATACAGCACTCTGTCAAAACGCTGCCGCTTTACCATTTCCTCAAAAATCAATGCAATACTCAAGTGTAAAATTCCTACTCTTAATCTAACTGGTGGATTAATTAAATAAATCTTTGATAAACAGAACAATGTTGTACGTTACACCTTCAATTTTATTGCCTTAAGCTCTCTAAATAATAACAGAAGTTTTGCATTAAGCGTGGTTATTTTGTGGCATGCTCCAATGTGAAAGTTTTCATTCAAATTTACAAATATCTGAGAAGAAATAACTTATAAAAATAAATATACACGAAAACAGCCAGTATTTTTAGTTCTTTAGTTTGTCGCTTTTGGAGATATTTAAAGAAGAATTTCTCCTCAGTCTGGTTTCATTTTCTATTTATTCATTGAAGATTGTAAATCCTATGTTTTTACCATTAGTCTGTTTACACAAATACAATGTTTGAAGACCTTGACAGATCTTGGGAAACTTTATTATCATAGGGCCTGAGAGTTAAATAACTTGCATAAAATTACAGAGAAAACCTGTAATAGAGATTGCACTAAAAAGTGCAGCCAAGAACCTACGTTTTTAGGCTACATCCACAGTCACAAACTAAAGAAGGCCAAAGGCACACGTGTGCACACTACTACTCTTAAACCGCTAGCGTGGGTTTAGGCATGGTTTTGACAAAGGCCAAGCAACACAGGCCGGGGATTTTTCTTAAGTTTGGATGAGGTCACCCTGTTTTAGGGGGGTAAGAGAATTTAGCTGCAAGGACACAAGCCATGGCAGGTCAGGTGGCCTTCCAGCCAGAGAACAGTCCTGGGCTGCTTTACTTACTAGTACAAACATGGCCTTAAAGTCCACAGTCAGTGCCTTAATCACAAACTCACTTCTCTGCCCTCTGAGGAATTATTATGGCATTAAGATATTGAGTCGGGATTGACCTAAGCCCAAGTGAATGAAAACAGGACTTGTGAAGGCTGAAAAGCATAGAAGAGGGGAAATGGAAAACATGTAAAAAGTGTCAAAGCAAATTATGAAGCTAAAACTTACTTAAGGCCCTTTACTTCCATCAGAATTTTAAACTGACAGAGGGCCCAAAAGATACATGTTACTTCAACTGGCTTCTTTTTAAGTACTCCTGAGATTTCTTCACTTCTACTTGGCATGTTTGAAATTCACTCTATTTCAAAAAACGTTATCTCTGTTACTTTGATAGCACCACACGCTCTAGTGCATCCCTATTTTCAGATGGCTTCTGATAGCACTGAGGACCGTAACATCAGAGTTTCTGGAGCTGCAAATAGAAAATTCCTTCATAGGAGTCTTGTGGTTACAGAGCCCTTCACACTCCTTTACCGTCCTTGTAGTTTGCCTTCCACAGCTGCAGCACCGCATGCAACGCAGCACAATTCTTGCCTGAAGTCCGGCTACTCACTCTAGTAAAGTCAAAGGCAAAACTCACGCTCAACTTCCATGCAACAAAGATCTGGCCCTCAAAATGCTTTACAGTTGTACGTAAATCAAGTCTACAACACATATATTTCACCAGTCTTGTACTTTGTTATTTCTATTACAAAAAAATAAAATAAAACAGAAGCCTAGTATGCTGTCAATACTCTACTGCCTCAATACTATGGAGCAGGAATTCACTTGGCCCTTGAAAGAAAAATATTTTAATTAGTTTTTGTGTCTAAAATCTAGTGTCAATGACAATACTGGAAGGTTTCTATCTAACTGTGCCTGCAAGGAGTTAAATGTAAAAATGCTAATGTTTAATCATCCATACTCAATTGCAGACATAATTAGGGGTGCGAAATTAGAGGGTTTAGCCCATTATCTTCAGCAACTTGTCTTCCTTTTTGTAAATTATGTAGTTCTTAGATTTCTAACAGTACACGCAAAGGACTAATGAATGATGTATTTAAATAAAAACGCTTCAGTTCAAAGCAGTATAAATCTGAAGGTCCAACTGTGCTCAACTTCAGTTACTTGAATCATCTCTCTGGCAGCAGAATTAAATGGCATCAAATTTCTGCATTTATAAAAATGTGTTTTTTCTCCCTGTCAGAATCATTAGTACGTATTCAATTTCCACCTAATTTTAACCTTTCTTAGTCTTTCTCTGAGTGCATTACCACTCTAAAATTTAGCCCATGGAATCTTTGATCTAAAGAGGAAAAAAATCTAGAATTAAAAATGAATGAAGAATTTACTGTATAAAATACAGCTGAGGTTTATTTGGCACAGTACCTGAGGCCTGGGGAGCAATTAACTGTTATTGACACAAGCTAATTTAGAAGAAGGAATCTAGTCCAAACACACTGACAAATTCAAGTTTTCAGCTACAGCCGAAGAGAACAAGTTGACACACATTTTAGAAAATAAAGCATACTGTAGTCACGATCCAAAACACTGCAGGTTATAACATCGTGCTGCAGTAGTACTGCTCTTATTGAGCACTAGAGTAGTTAAGTGTTCAAGAGCTGTGAATTATAGCAATCCAAACACGAGGAAACGAAGGCAGCACTAAGAATTTTCACAGTGGATTGAGCAAGAGTGTTGTATGTTGGCAATATCACAAAGGTGATAGAGCTGAAAAGATTTATGGGCCTTGGAGATGTGGGAGGCAAGAGAGTATGGAGCTGTAACACCTCTGTTCTGACAGCTGGGCTGAATATGACATTGGGATCCAGCAGAAAAGAAAGAAAAAAAAAAAAAAGGAAGGATTAAGCTGACAGGACCTTTTTTATTCTTTAACTGAATATGTTTCAACATGCTAAGTTGTAAATACATGTTATTAAGAAGTGTAAACTTCGGAATAAGGAGCTATATGACAAAGTATTTCCTAGAAACAATTTTAAAAGCCAATAAAAGTCATGATAGGATAGACAGCAGCTGAACTTCTCCAGTTGGTCACACTTTCTGTAGCCCATCTCCTTTACTATATTTGTACATTGTCAAGACTGCAATGAGAGAGAGAGAGAGAGAGAGAGAGAGAGAGAGAGAGAGAGAGAGAGAGAGAGAGAGAGAGAGAGAGAGAGAGAGAGAGAGAGAGAGAGAGAGAGAGAGAGAGAGAGAGAGAGAGAGAGAGAGAGAGAGAGAGAGAGAGAGAGAGAGAGAGAGAGAGAGAGAGAGAGAGAGAGAGAGAGAGAGAGAGAGAGAGAGAGAGAGAGAGAGAGAGAGAGAGAGAGAGAGAGAGAGAGAGAGAGAGAGAGAACACTTTCTTTAGTCCTGTTGACATAACCAAAACAGTAATAAATAGTTAGAATGCAGCCATCCTCTCCAGAGGAGGAAAAAGGGGGACCTAGAGAAATGTTATGGAAAACAATAAAGCAACTGATCTATCAACATTTTGCTCAAACTTACAGATTAGTGCATGATGGGAACAAATAGTGGAAACTGGTTGACACTGAAGGGTGTAAGAGGAGAAAGGAAGAGAGACGGACAGAAAGTCAGAGTCAATCATTGAAAGAGAAACAGACTAAGACAACGTTGGAAGTGCAGAATCTACCTTGTATTTGCCCATGGAAACAGGAGCTACATCAAAGAAGAGAAAATAAAGGGAACCACCATGCGACTAAATATTAGCCTCACCTAGATGTACACTTTAATCCTGTAAAACCTGGGAGATTTTGAATGGAGATAACAGTGCAGGCAATGCGCTTAAACAGGTGTGAACAAAAACATTTTCTTCAATGTTAAACTAAGGAAGGAGAGACTTTACAGCTAAGAGAAAGCAAAGGATTTGGCAGATCCTCAGTTGGCTCCGTTCATTTCAGTGGAATTATGATAATAATTATGATAACAACTGACATCAAGCACTACACAAACATTAACGTTTGCAAAACTCTTCTGCAGCAAACCCTTATTCCCCCAGGTCGCTTCCAGTTGTCATACATTTTCCAAAGGTGCTCAAAACTACTTCATCCAAGTACCATCAGAAACATTCATTAATTTAATCTCAACAGCCTTTAAAGTAAAAGTACAGAAACCTAAACTCAGGCTGAGAGGGCTGGACACAAAACGTATATGGGCATCTACAAGTTTGTTCCTACTATTCCTACACCGTAGATGTCAACCATATAAGCAGGGAAGGCACTCAGGCTCCCTGCACAGTACCTGGGAAGGTTAGTCGCAGAAACACAGAGCCTAGAGAACAGGAGTGACTCCACAGCCATGCCACTCTGGTTGGGTGAAGATAGCCCAACCCTGCCTGGGCAGTCCATACTCGCCACCTTTGGCTTAGGCACAAATATACCTCTAACGTAAAGGACTAGAAGACAGCTCTTGCCGTTTCTTAGTTGAGTGCCCGATCTGATCAGTTATAACCCACTAGCGTGAGAATTCAATTCCTCTTCCTCAGCTAGAAGTGTAAAATAAATTTAGATTACAGCATGGACCCCTCATCATGCAATGGGCTCAATGACAGCATGTAGAATGCCCTTTTCATTGTAATCACAGGTAAGCTTTAAATATGATACGATATATCATATCGTATGCATAAATACAATAAGGCTTTTGTTTTCAACAATGTTTGAAGCAGTTAAGAAATGGCTCAGCAAATGCATTTGGTGCTTGTGCGGGACCCATGTGTTGCACAGAATGCCCGAATAAACTACTGAGTTTTGAAATAAGGTAAGAATAGCCCCATTTAACATATAAATTCCCTTTAAAAATTACATTGATTTTTATCTTTTTAATAATACATTTATATTTTATAACAGTCTGAATCTTCCCTGAGATGAGTAAATGAAAGGAAATATATTTTACTTGATGAACGATGGTGAGATTTAGTTGGTTTTGCTGCTGTCTTATGTATATAACTGATGGCAAGGAACAAACTTGTCAATCAAAATATTGACATATCTTTGACATACTGCTTTCAATTAGTCTATAGAAAAATAAAAAGATGAACATCGTTGGAGGAAAGAATAGCTTAAGTACATTACTGCATCACGTTTTCTTTCTGAAAACGAGACATCATCCAGTGACCCAAGTCCAAGCTCAGGAAGAATTGTGCTTGTTAATTCACGCAGTAATCCACAACTCCTCTGATGTTATCCAGAAAACTAAATTCATGCCCGTTTAACCCAAAATTTTCTGACATGCCTTCAATTCTGTTTCTATGCCTCCCCCAAAATGGCACAAACAGCTTCATCCCACTGATGCTAGCCAGAATCCAGAACACCGGAAGGCATGCCCTTATCACACCCAACTCCATCAATAAGACCAGTACCATCACAAAATTCAGTTGTTGACATCTGCATTCAAAACCCAATAGTGCTGCTAAAAGCCAATTTATTACATAATAGGTCAGTGGTTAGAAAATATGTTTAGGAAGTGGGAAACTTAGGTTCTAGTGTTGAGAATATCTGCTCAGATGCTCAGTATCTATTTGGTTGGTCAAAAGGGTCTACATAGCCTTCCTTCTTATTGTGTAAATATAACCTTGGTTTACATCATTTATTTTTATTTCCCATGTAAACTGGAAGAATAAAAGTAAAAAGCCAACACATTTCTGAGGAAGGAAAATAAATTTTTATAGTGATCGTCTTTGAGATGTCAGATAGACAAGAACTATGCGAGTAGCAAATATCGGCAGTACTAAAGCTCTATTTAATAATCAAAGAGAAGATCCCTACTTTTCAATAAACAAAACTTCATCCATTCATTAATGCTGCTCATATACTTTGCTATAATTTGGGATTCCGTAACATGCTAAAACCCTGCCATGCACGGCAAAGAATTTACATACAAATCCATTTTTGTTTATTAACTTTAGTAAGCTGCAGAGCTCCAAGTCTAAGTACTGCCACCAAGGGACAGGAGAGCACAAACGTTTCCCTATTCTATGTTAACTAAATGCAGAAGGTAAAAAAGCACGAATAATTGGTTTCATAATCTAGAATATCTGTCATACAAAGAATTATTTCATACAGAACATGTTATTTTGATAATCTTACATTGAACCCTGATTTACCTTTTGCAGGGTTGGGGAGAATTAATTTAAAAATATTTAGGTAACAAGATGCTTTGGAAAGGATGACTCAATGTACTGCTAATCTTGCTGCTTAGGGCTTTTTCTCCGCTACAATTTCTTAATATGAATGATAAATTGATAATATGACTTTTATTGGCAGCATGATTAATGCATTAACTAAAATTAATTAGAATCATTTTCTTTTGCTTAGATTCATCAGCTTAATTACTGCATATATAAAGTGATAATGTAATACACTAGCTAACTGAGCCTAAATGATCAGAGCATATATCCTGAATACAAAGTAGGTGTGTGACTTTAGAATAAAACAGTAATTATAAAAAGATCTCTTGACTATACTGGTGTCTCTAACAGACAAATTACAGGAGGATGTTTTAAAGTAGAGAAAGAAAAACTGAAGGAATAAGGAACCTTAGGAATCAACAGTAATTTAATCAGTGATCAAAGTCAATGGAATTTAGTGTGGTTGAATGGAAAGTCCAGTATACGGACACCTGGAACTGAGCCCTTGGGGCAGATTCACGACAGACTGAAGCAATCTAAGTCTGTGCCACCACTGCATGAACAGGTATGGCTCTTTCCTCCTAAACCTCATTGCACATTGCTGCCCCCTCATTTGTGGCACTCAGGCTTGTGTGACTGAACCCTGAACAGATCAGGGAGATGATCCAGTAAAAGCTAATCATAACAACTTTTTTTCTTTTTGCAATATTAGTCAGATCAGTTCCTGATCCTGCTGACCCTAGTGCAAACAGTGGGAAGGCAGCAGGAAAGTTCAGTCTGGGTACAGCCTAATAACTCCTTCATCAATGGCACAGACTTAAAACAGGCTGAAACTGCACACTTAGATGTGTTTGTGCAAACATTTTCCAAATCCCAAGAGCAGTCCGAGTGGCTAATCCCTGTCTTTAAACCACAATAATCCATTTTATACTCCTGGTTAGTCTGACACGAATATTTATATAGCCTTGTTGTAAGCAAGATCACTAAGAACAGAGCTCAATTCTGTCATGTAAAAAAACAAAAACAAAAACAAAATAGAATAAAGGTTCTTAGGTTTTATTTGAGTCAGATTTTTTTCAAAAATTCTTTTTCTAGTTCACTCCACAAACACTTGCGCTAGTGAAGATCAATGAGCAGCCAGGGTATCAATCTCTTAAATTGATTTTGCTGTCAGAGAAAAAAGGGTTTATTATTGCATCTTTAAAATAAATAACCATCAGGTTGCCTAAATTACCTGAGCTGTCAAAATTACCACTTACAAACACACTTGTAAACTGTTACACGAGTTAGGCACACGTAGCGCTTTAAAACAGTGGAAAGGGTAGGGTGGCAGACCAAGAGGATGGCAACTGTTGAGATACCATTATTGGCCCTGAGCCCTAGCAGAAGATTACTTAAGAACGTGCACAGCCTTGTTTGAACCTAGAGAGGATCTAAGGTCCACCCAGCCCAGTTTCTCCTAGGCCTGTATTAGAATTGTATGTATTCTACGTATTGGATTTAGAGGCTTTCTAAAACAGTGAATTGACCGGTCACCAACCTCTGCAGTCAGGAAGGAATCTTCCTTAAAAAACAAGTTGATCAAAGCCAGACAGATCCTTCTGCTTTCCTCAAGGCATCAGCTTTTGATCTGTGGTTTTGGTTTATTCATTTCATGAATTAATTATGGCACAGGACCAACCCTTCATAAGATATTTTCTATTTTAAACTGCAGATCCCTGAGCACTGGAGGAAAAGAAGCAGAAATTCAGGTAAATGGAGAGGTGTTTCCTTTCCCAAAATCTATTTGGACTGGGAGTGTGATGTTCCTCAAAAAGAACACACTCCTGAAGCCAAGTATTTATGCATTTATGCATATTTATTTACTATATCTGGATATAGATTAAATAAAGTTGTGAGCTTCTTCTTGTCCCATACTTCTTGTGGTTGTATTAACCCTTTTGACTGCTACCTGAATCAATGAGTTAAGTGGCAATGGATTTGTTCGTTTTACCTATTCTCATCTACACATCCTTGAAAACAGATATTTTGTCAACACACATTAAAAATCAGGTTTTGTCATGACTGTCACTGATGGCACTACTGAATTTCATATAACAGCAACATCATTGTCATTACCCTATTTTTTGTTTCTCCTTTTTATTTTATTTTATCAGCATGTTGAAGTTCTTCTACAGGACCACTTCAAGTTAGGCCTTACAGGTCACAACTAAGTTGGCAAAGATTCAATCATTTTGCACCTCTAACACTGCGAATCTGGCTGCTTGTTTAAACAGACTGCCAAATATTAACAAATATTAAATGTCTTCTAGTATTCAGACCACTGCTTCCTTATATGCTGGAGCTTGAGTTTCCTCACATAGCCTTCTGCAGCTAGGACAGAAAAGATAAGCCTGATTTGCCCGACCAGGAATCTCTGCAAGGAGACAGAAAAAAACGCCAAACCCAGGAATTTAGCTGTTGTAGTATGATAATAGCGGTCAATCAGTAACGGTAGTGTTGCACACCCTCCTGCTCTGCAAGGTGGTGATTTTATGATTTTGCGGAAGGAGGCTGAAGGCATTTAATATCGGGGTTTTTTTTAAAGGTATTTAGGTCTCCACAGAAGTCACAGAGTGTTCAGAGTCCCACAGGGAATGATCTGCATGCTGTGACACCTAAATCCCTTTAGAAATCTCAACCCTAGCGCTCAGCGCTCTGTCCTCTCATGAAATGCCTGCTGATGTGCTTATGTGTAAAATTACACTAATAATAACATTGTCTAATCATTTCAATGAGCAACTTCACTGTATTCTCATAAATAGGGCCTGCGCTACTTTCAGTCATTCCCTGTAATAAGAGTTGCGTCCCTAAGTGTTAAAAAGAATAATAATCTCTTCCTTAACCAAAGCATGCATTTTGTGTAATTGTAGTATGTAAATCATAGCCAATTTATATTTGGAAGTAAGAAGACGAAGGCTCTCTTAGTTAATTCCTTAGCCTGCTTTTATGGAAAATGTGAAACATAGCCAAACTCACAGCTTGAATGATGTATTTATAGAGCTTTAAAAAAATAATTTCATATTTTGTTCACTGTAGACATAAAAATTAGCAAAGGATCTATGTATTTCCTAATGACTGGTACAGAAATGAAGCCTGACTCAAAAAATAGAGACATTTCTCCCCTCCTTCTTTCTAAATCAGATTTTTATATGCACACTAATTTTGTTTCCCACTTTTCCAAAACTCCATGACTAAATTTCTAGCTATTTTTGCTCTATACAAGCCTCACACACACATAATCAGAGGCTTGCAAATGACAATGCATAACACTAAGCCACTGATGGAAAGATCAAAAGGTGTGAGATATACAATCTTAAACTCAATATCATAACCCATAAATCTGGGATACTGTCTAACAGGAAAGAGACCTTTAGTCCCTTATTTGCTCAGAAATACAAAACTTACTGAAGGCACAATAAATTAAATTAGCATTTAATTTAAATTAGGTATATATTTTACAAATAATTCAAATGGACCCGCTTTGAATGCATGGGAGTTGGCAGAGACATTTCCAGAAAGTTGAAGAACATCACCTAAGTAAGACCCATGATGTTTAAGCACTGATATGCAGCAATACCACCGAGTCATCACTCTTGAGAGTTAACTCTGCACAAGCTGTTGTGAAGGAGGAGCTTTTAAACACTCATGGTACATAGAACAGAGCTTACCACAAATCACATGCTGCTCCCAAACTCCAAATCCTAATTGGTATTATGTGAATTATATCTAAGTGCATATGACGAAAACTCTGTTCAATGAAGGGCTAGTAAAATTTACCTGATAATCATTATCATGAGAACTAAGTCTTACACATCCAGAGTGAAAATAATTGTGCATACGCACCCTTTCACAGATCTTTAAATGAACACAGTAACACAGGACATTAGTTACACCTATGAGATCTATCTCAGAATTATGGGGCAAGAAGCACTTCTGTCCCCTTGTCAGACCAGGTACCTGCTCTGCCTTGATGCGTACTGGCTTGATGTCTGAATGAAACTGTGGCATGCACCAGCCTTTCCTCTCCAATGATCCCTCCCCGTTCGCACAACGTCGATGCATGACCCCAGCTACCTGATGGTCATTAGACCGGCACACTACATGCATGCGAACCAGGATACACCACCACGCGGTGCATGTCCCATTACTGGAAGTGCGCGTTCCATCTGGCAATGTGACAGATGTGTCTCCAGTCAGAGGGGATCCAGCAGCAAGCAATCAGCTGAAAGCCTGGTCTGCTAGGCCATACCCAGTGCATAGCTGAGAAGTTGAACATCCACAAGTTACAAAAGTTAACAGGTCAGAACAGTACAGAAGCAACAAACAGGAAAGCAAGAAAAGAGAACGGGGAGGGAATGTGTAATATTGCAGCCATGAACCTGCCACACAAGTAGATCCTAATCCATTACAATTTATCTATTTCAGGTCCATTTCAGGTTCTATTTACTTCATTCACCAGTAACTCTTGCTACATGAAGTGAGAGCTTTTAAACAGTATGATCTAATACCATACAAACCTTTGGCCTTTGCAAAATATACCAGATAACAAGGGAGCAGAGTGTGTGGGAGTAACCGAAGCAGAGCTCTGAGTAGAAAATGCAGCTAAGTTTTATAGTATCACATCTAAGGAAAGCACACTGTGTACCAGCAGCAAATGTTAATTGCTAAAAGCAGCAGATGGATTAAGTTCTGGAAAGGAAATGAAAAGGGCTGAGGGGGTACAGATTGGCCACATCACTTACTCACACATGGAAGTGTCCTTTTTTTCTGATACGGATTTCTCCCACAGACAAACAAGACATTTGAGTCCTACACAGTTCTTACACTTCTTGCACACAGCAAAAGAAGTCAGAATTGTTTTGAAGTGGGAGATTATGAATACCAGATGTCTAAGTCCATTTGCTCAGCTCCAGAATTCTCTGAAGTCTTTTGTTTGCTCTTAGGAAAAGAAAATGCTCTGTTTTGAGGACCAGTTTCGAAAATTTTGGAAGTAGCAGTTTCAGTAACCGAAACAGCTCACTGAAATAAATTTTAACTTCAGTGAGCAGAACAGCAAGACAATCTGGCAGGCAGAAGCATTCTACAATACTTGCTTTTTAGAAAGAAAAACTGAAAACACAGGAACTCCTCCCTCCTCCCCCCCAGAATTTTATGTCCGACTTGTATATGCAAAATTTGTGCATCCATATGTGAAGGCAGGGTTGAGGCCTCGCTGAATATTCAAACAGTATGTCTCTAGTACTAAATCACTTTATCACATGTGCTACTTTTAGACAATCCATCCCATGCCCTATTTCCTCATTACACATTTCTCAAACTAGTGGATGAAACCACTTCTAGTAAGGTATTTAAACTATAAACAGACCAGATATTATTAAGCCAAAAGAATCCCTGTAGCTTTGTCACATCTACGTGCTAAATTTGTAGCTCTTTAATTTTCATTGTTGTGTAATGTTCCTCTATTTTCTGGAGAAACTAAAAAGACACATTAGAATTCAGAATAAGGAATCTGCTGAATAATGAGATTCTGTTCTCAATTACTTCCACCTCTAATGCGTATTATCGATACCTATCCACAATGCTCAATAAGCTCAGCTGCTTTTATTAGAGCTTTTCACCATCTGGCCAAAAAATAAAGCTTTGTTTTTTCCCTACCTTTGACATGTTATTTCAACCCTAACCTGGGTTCCGTCTTTTCCTATACCTCCAGAGAGAGCGGTAGCTCCTCCTCACCAGCAGCTATAGAGCAGACACATAGCAACAGTCTTTTCATTAAACTTGGAAAACAAACAATTTCTTAGAGAGACCTGGCTCCTGTTAAACTACACAAATGGGAATCACAGCAGCTAAAATTTCACAACAGAGCTATTATATTTCAGCCACACAAGAGACACTGGAGAGCATACAGAGTATATAGATGAGGATACGTGGGCTACAGTGTGTGCTCTTTCCACTTTGCACCACTGATTTCCAGTCTGCCTGTAAATACACTATGGTGTTTTATTCTCAAAATATTGTTCCAATGCACAAAATCAGAGCCTGTTTTTCTAGTATGTCTTGCCACAGCATAACCTCCCTTTTTTACTTCCTTCTTCCCCAAGTGAAACTGTACCTTTTGAAGGGCGTTACAAAAACATAAAACTTCCAGACTGGAACAGCATGACTGATTATTTAGTCCAGCGTTTTGTTCCTGTGCAATGGGTAGTGCCATATTCTTAAGAGTAAGATGCAAGAAGCCGACATTTCATAAACTAATCTCTTCCCTTCTCCTTTCTTCTCCTTCCCCATGAAGGATTCAACATAAATTTAATAGTTAAACTGGTTAATGACCAAAGGTCAGCTTTTTATTCTTTCCTAAACTTTTCTGAATTAACTGTCTTTACTCATGTTTTATGCATCAAAATCTAAGCTTTCTCCAAACATGTTCATTATTCACTTCAATACACGCCATGGCAACAAACTTCCTACTTACGAGGAATTTTATCTCATCATTTTTTGAATTTTTGCCTTTTCAACTTAATGGAGTATCTTCTTATGTTGTTAGATAAGGAATAAAAAGCTTCTAACATCATCTCCAAACTATTATTTCATAATATAATATGAGACTATTTTCCTTATGCCTATTCTCAGCTTTCCTTGAACTGCTGTATTTCTTTCCCCAGTGTCTGATAAAGCCTGTACTCATTAATTTCCACTCATCTGCATAATGGCATATTTTTCACATTCCCTAATTTATTCCAAAGCAAACTTATGCTATGTGAGATGTCCACCACCTTGTTCTCACACAGGTCTAAAAGTACCGCCTGGAAACGTCTTGAGGTGCACTATTATTTTTTACTTTCTTCCTCAAACATTTGAAATCAGTCACCGCTTAAGTTGAGGAGCTGGGCTAGAGGTTCTGCAGACTCCTGTCATTCAGCACTAAAAAAAATGCTGAAGTATCACAGCAAAGTCTGAATTTTGTAGAAGACATAGTCATAAAAGACATATTTATAGAATAGTACTAGACAGCTTATTATATCTGGGCGTTATGTATCTTGTACTATTTACCTAATATACAAGACAGTACATTGCACTTTCTTGAAGTAGTTAGATGACACCTGACTACCTTGAAAGGGCAGAGTTCAGCGTGATAAATGGTACTGACAGCTTCTTCTCATAGACTGTGCATTTTCAGCTACAAAATAATCAATGGGGACTATCTGAAATGAAGTTGAGGCTCCCTTTTCCCCCAGACAAATAAAAGCAAGAGGAAGATGTTCTTAATAACCTCAAATTGCTGCAATGTCTCTGGTATTACAGAATCCAACACCTACCTGGCTACATAGTAGATAACGTACAACCTCTTGACAGAGCATGGATGATAGGCACGTATGACAAAGCATTCATGTAGGTGCCTTTCCTCTCCAAAGGAGAAAATGAGTACCTACAAGCTGATGCTGAGACAACAGAGAGAGAGAGAGAGAGAGAGAGGACATCAGACATCTCTCTTAGCCAGCAGCACCAATGTCAACCACGTAAACAGCGTCAGAGAGGCTCCTGGCCCTCAGGACAGGGCACAAGTCCTTGTACTAGAGAGAGAGGATACAGACTGAGGTAACAAAGAAAGTCCAGGAGCAGGGCTTGCGCTTGAATCAGTATTTTAAAATCCTTTTTTTGACTGACTGTGAAGCTCACATTGGTCAGCACTGTAGAAAGGGAGAATCTCAGTTTCTGATAGTGTCCTACAAACTGGTGGAGCAGCACCAGTAGAGATCTTTCCCCACTGATGATGATCTGTCCACAGGCAATGCAGTAAGGTCTCAACAGATAGGTGCATCAACAGACACTGCTATAGCATAATCAGCAACTACTTCTGCAGCTTAGGTTCACTTCACTGTGAGGTATGGAGCTTGCTAATTGGCAGATGTTCCAAATTTGGGAATATACCATTTACTGCAACATTGGAAGCATCCAGTGTGCAGATCTATGGATAGGATGTATAGCGGTACATGCACCAGGACTGAAACGTAACCATTAGAAAGGCTAAACAACTATAATTGATGTTAGGGAACAAGGGAATAATACATGTGGCCTAAAGCAAGCATGGCATCTGCACGGCTGAATTTAACTCTAGCAGAGAAGTGATCCAAGGAGGGCAGGCACGCAGCTGGAGTAAACCCAGTGCCTTAGATGCAAGATCAAAAAAAAAAAAAAAAAAGCACGCGACAGCTACCATCAGAGAACTGGGCTTTGCAGATGGAGATAAAAGCTAAGAATGGGAAAAGATGAGAGCAATCTTAACATAAAAAAGAAGTTAAATCACAGATTTTTAAATGCGATTCCTCTTAATAAAGTGTTAAAAAAGATGTTACAGAAATTTATGACAGAATAAATCATGCTGAGAGTGATGGGTTTTGGCAGGAAATCATCTGCTCTATCACAAAGTAAATACAGTCCATCTGATCCCTAAGTTCCTCATCAGAATTAGAGGAGTCTACACACTTTAACAGTCAACTGCTGTGCTTTGCAGACACTGGTTTTTGTGACAGGAAACAGAAATATAATCTCTATAGGGCTGCCATGCTCTGTGCTCCATTAAGATTCAGAACCCCGTCATTCGAACTTCTTTCACTGCCGTAACCTAACGCTCCAGTAGCCCCGCTTATATATACATCTGGTAATGTCATGCACATTGCATGTGAAGGAGCACAGGTGGGACAATATAAAATCAATCTGTGTTGAAGTGAGTGCAGAACAGATCAGAAATTTCTCTAGAAGTATCAAACACATTCACCATGTCAGTGGCAGCCAAAGCTCATTAATACTGTAATGTCTTCAATAATTTCTGGTAGAACTACTTTATATCATAAACACACACTCATAAATACCCTATACAGAAAAAAAGAAATTCATGCTTCTTTAAAGCAGCTGAGCTAAAATGGGATTGCCACACAGCAGGGCATGCTTGCCAAGTAGCCAATTATAACAGTAATCTGCAAGACTGCAATATGCCCAATAAGATTTGCAATCACGGTAAAGAGATTTACAAAAAAAAAACAAAAACAAAAAGTGATACTTTGTGTTCTCAGTGAGTGACAAAACTTTCAACAACGCATTCCCCACCCGCCAGAGAAGCATGGTCTCCAAAGGCACTGTAATACTGAACAGTAAGATTTACATTTCTGTTCTCTCACTACTGACAGTTTACAATGGTTTCCCTGGGTGTGAGACACTTGTGCACAAGAACTGTGGTGTTCTTTACCCACAAAACAATCCCATCATCAGGAGAAAACACCACCCAAATAAATGCGCTACTCCATGTACAAGCACTACTTCTAATAATATATTTTGCAATATAAGATCCAAGTTGACAAATTAAGGAAACGAAGCACCTAGAGCTTTTTCCCAATTCTTGTGCAAGGAACACACAATTACGGATGAGCTGATTGCGTGAACTCTTTCAAACTATATAAGCAGTCTCCAGTAAAGCCAAAGGAGACAGATTTGTCAGTTAAACATAACTAATCCTTAAAAGATCCTACACATCATCTCCTCGTTCTTCTGTCACTTGTACAATGCCAACACCATGGTCTAATTTTTGCAGCCATCTCCCTTTCATCCACTCCTGCTCTACAGAATTCAGCTTACTTCTCCACATTTAATTACACAAATTAAAGAGAAAAGGTTCATGTTCCCAGCGACCCCACTAGAGTTCTATACACACACAGACATTGATAAACCAGCTGTCAAAGCGTAACCCTGATGGAATATAATATGCTGTATGTTATTACAGTTAGAAGACCGACGATACAACAAAGTACTGAGAGCCTGTTCACCTATTCTGTAACCAAAACTGAACTTACCTTCTTCTTGTCATAAAAAGAACAGTGAATTTATGCCGCCAATGATTGTCACCCATCCTATGTAATAACAGGGTCATGGCATGGATGTTAGTGCTATACTTGCCCTAAAAAGACAAGGCTAAAAAGTAGACTAGCATTTTCTGAATAAAAACTAGATTGGGAAAAATATTACAGAGTGTAACAGAAATCAGATTTTTTTCTCTAAACTATTTCCTGACATCATGTATAGTTTCCTGTAGAATTATAAAAAATATATATATTCTATATAGTAGTTTGAAAAGCTAAAACAGCAAACCGATCTACTAAATTCACTGATATTTTTATATTCTTTTCTGTAGAATTCTACTCACTTCACTTCTGCTAAATTCTATAGGCATCTTCCATAGGCACTGCTTAAGTGACCAAATGCAAAACAGTAGAAGGGACAGGGAAAGTAAATCAGGTGGATGTTGCTTATGAATTGTTTCTATCTTTCAACACTCCAGCCTAGTAATACCCTGGCTTCTCCCTTGATCATCCTTGCATATCCTTGAAATATCACCTTCTCATTAATAAAAACGGGGATACTAATTTGTTCTCATGAATAACTCCTGTAAGCTCACACAGGTTGCCTCATTTCTCTATATTTACCAGTTCAATGGGGATAATAAAGTTTCCCTAATTCACAATGTTTTCAAAAACCTTGAAGCAACTGCTTTTATAAATAAAGTCTTATAAGATTTCTTATTTATTATGATATATTTAATAGAACATTAGAAGCAAACTGTGCAGTGCTGCGTTTAACCTCCTTTAATAATCCCTCTCTTTGCATAGAATTCCCCTATTCTTTAATATGCTAGCGATAGCCATGGAAATTTCAGAAGAGTGATCCTAAGCTTTAAAATGTAATCAGCCTAGGTATTTAAAGGAAAAGGAATGCAGATTCTATGTCTTCCTCAGGTTCATTTCACACCCAGTATAGAAAATATCACTCCATAGCGATCAATGATAAAACGTGAACAAGGTCTTGCTTGCACGTACTCATCTGAAATCTGTGCCCAAACCAATCCTACCAATAAGTTTATCTCAAAGATAGAGAAAATAAATTATTAGCAAATATTAACCATGTTCTGCAAAATAAATAAAGGGGTAGCAACAAAGCACTGGAAGCCTGGAAGTATCAGGTGCTTTGGAATACAACTCTGTAAGAGCTCTGTACTTCTGCAGACTTTGGTGGGGGGGTTGTGACTGCTGTTAAGGATGAGACTGCTAGAAAGCCAAGCTGATGATTTCTGTTTAGGAAGTGCTTTTCGTACTTCTATCTGCAGTACCCAAAACAGAACTGCTGTCACACAGAAGTACAAGGCGGGGGCAATCGCTTCTCTCAAATGCTCCACGTCTTCCTACCGCACTCGTGATTTCATAACGCTACAAAACCCCTTACCCACAATTCAGACTACCAATGCCCAAATATTGGATGTCAACAGGGAAACAATATGTATTTCAGGAATTAAAAGTGCCATAGATTTCATTAAGTGTAAAAACTTTCCTCCTATAACTCAATTCCACAGTTATTTATTTCTGAAGTGACAGTTTTCAGCAATACAAGCAATGAGTCAACATTGAACAAAACGTGATAATTTCACGACTGAAGCGAGAGATGTCTCTTGCAGCAAAACGCAGGGGTTCAAAACGCTCTTCAAGCAGGCAAAATTACCACGGAACTCGACAGAAGGATTAAATCCTTAATGAATGCTCACTCATGCTTACAAGAGCATGTCTATGTCAGAGTGAAAACCAACTCAAGAAAGCAAACTCAACTCAAAAAGCAAAAAATTATGTGACACCAAATGACTGAATTCAAAAGATCTAGTCTAGGAAAGCAGTGGATTTTTTAAGCAAATCCTGTGATGGATGTGTCTGCTTTATTCTGTGTAGTCCCAACTGACTTTATATAATAACAGGAACAAGATAGCATCCCTTCCTAACTTTCTGAACCTTAAAAACACATCAGTTCTTCTGCCCTTTGAAGAATTAGCATTACTAACATTAACTCGAAAGATGATTTGACTTTATCTGTAGGCATATTGGTCATCCATAGGCACCTTGGTAATATTTACAAGCTTCTCTTTTTTTGTCTATGTATCACCAATGGCAGTCAGATAGCTTAAGTAAGCCATTTCTGCCACACTGCAGATTACAAGCAGATACAGTTTTGAACCTTGAAATGGTGGAACCAAGAAAAGAAACTTGTTATCTTTTAAATGAAATATAACTTACTATTTGCTTACTGCTGAGATGAAGTTCTGTGACAAAACAGCATTTTGCTAGAACAGCTTAAAACATGAATAGTACCAAATCCTATCACATGAAAAAAAGGCTCTTCTTGCAGACTTCGTCTCTGTACAAAGCTGTAGCAGCTGTCTCACATTAACACGCTTTAACACATAAATAAGTTAGAATATAGATGTAAAGTTACAAATGTTGAATTAATTTTAAGCTAGTGTATACTCGATATAAACCCTTTTTTCAGAGAGCATGAGAATCCCATAAATCTCAGCTACTGTGAGGTCTTGGTCTTTATTTTCTTTGGCTGGACCATATCTAGACAGATATCTATCTTCCCTCTTTTTCAGACTTTAATCGCTGAGAAAAGTAACTATTATTATTTTGTCTATTGAGTTAACCTGCCCTCAGCTACATACTACTTTTATCAAACTTGAAAGGTCATACAGCAGTCATTTTGTGTGCAAACAGATAATGTCATGTGAACAATTGTATCTGGATCTTTTAATGTAAACAACTGTAATGAGAGTTGATTAATTTTTTTTTTTTATGAGAAACTCTCAGATATTCCCTTAACATACATTTCGTTTCCGTAAGGCCCCAAACTAACAGAACTAACAAAACGAAAACCCTCTTGTCTTCAGTGAGGACAAGGTCCTGTTGATGTATCTCAGTGCCAACTATAAAGGAACGCACTACTAGGACAGAGGAGATTTCAGTATCCGTACACTTTTGGTCCTTTTTGCTGAGCTACCAACACAAGAGTGGCTTCTTCGATGGCAGTTTCTGGGACAGACACAAATGGAGCACCACTTATCAGCCTGAGACATTCAGCCCCATTTCTAAAGGCTGAGCAGGAGCAAAGGGTAGAAACATTCATTAGTAACACACTACAAAACTACTCCTAACAATCTTGGTTTGCAGGATAAGGACAAGCTTAAACTCTTACTTGTTTGTCAATTACATCATAGTCCCTTTTAAAACTCTGTTGAGAAGGGTGCCCTCTGAAGCATGCCATATTTAACTCTCCATTTATTCAACTCCTCTATTTACTTACCATTTGTAATATAACCTCCCAATTCCTGACTAAGTCAAGTAAGAGACTTGACAAGAATTGCCTCCAAGTCTACGCTGCAATTGCCAAGACCTGAGATTCCTCCCAGCTGGCAATGTTACTGCCATAAGCACATCACAGGGGTTACTAGGCCTGTACTGAGATACTTGCAGGGTTCTTTTTAGAAAATCATAATAAATCCCTACTCTTCCTCTCTATAAAACCGATAGGAAAAAATTTAATATAGGGCTTATATACCACTAACATCCCTCTCTGCTATCAAATATAAGAGCACCATTTCCTAGTTATCCAAGATTTGAATAAGATCCGCTGGCTGAATCCTAGCAATGCTAGCATGGGGTTGGTGAAGAAGGGAAATTGTCAGAAGACTCTACCACCTTTTTAATCTCACTCATATCAAACGTAATCTCCCCGTAGAACACGAGGCTACCAGTTTTGGTATTCTTCCCAAACACTCAAAAGGCAAGAGCTACACAGATAGTACCATTCCTGCTACAGTCAGACTTAATCTCAATGATCTGCAAGTTTTTGACCTTTGGGCCTCACCACTTGGACTGCAACGGAGCAGGTAACTGACCACACCATGGTTGCACATCTTGAAAAAGCTCCAATTAGATGAGAACACAGCAAGGCAGCTGTTCAGCAGTCAAAGTCACTCAGCGTACCTCTTCTCAATTTGTCTTTAGTTTACTAACTTTCCATTACGTAATTGTTCAAAATAAGAACAGGAGTCCTGAATTTCAGACTTCTTCACTGGAAATGGCTCTACTACTGGAGAAACTGCTTTTCTAAAATGACAGAACCATCAATTTCAGGCCACATGCTCGAATGCTTTTTTCCATGATGGGCCCAAAAATCTGGAGATCATTTCCAGAAGAGATGAGGACAACAAACCTCAGCTTTATCCAAACAGAAAGGTAAACTTTTCTCCTTAAATTGTTCTTCTGACAACAATAGCTAAAACCAAATTCCTAAAAAGTAAACAACAACAGTTAGCCACCACTGTCAAAAGAAGGGATAGAGAATCAGATCTGTGTTCCCTCAGGCAAACAATTACCACAGTAAGAGGCACCGCTAGATTTTAAGAGAGACAAATGTATAAGTTCTCTCCTTGAACAAAATTAAATTCCTTCCAGATGATTACACAATTTCCCTTCATAATACAGCAAGAAACACTGAAATGGCAGTACAGTGGGAAGAACATGTAGTTACAGTTCAGTTATGTCCCATGTTATAATGGATCAGCTCTCTCTAGGGTACATAATGAGATGCAGTAGCAGATTCTGGAGAATCTGGGGGACACTTAAGGAGAAAGTAGATACATAAACAGGAAGGAGGCAGAGAGAGAGAAAGAGGAGAATTACTGCAGAACTACAGCCAAAGAAAGAATCATTGCTATTTTGAGCCTAAAAAGAAAGGGAAGAAAAGGTGTTGCTGATGCCCGTAATAGGAAGGTGCAGATCCAATGACCTGTTGAGGACAAAGAGAATTCTCATTAATTTATCCTACTTACCCTTATTTATCCTCTATATTTATCCTAACAGTTCTTCTCTTACTCTATCTATGAAGTCTCATTGACCTAACAAGATTGCCTGGCTGTAACTACAGACAAAAACAAAAAAATTAAACCATTGTGAAAGGTCATACATATATGAACACTGAAAGCCAGAAGTGTATCTTTCAATACGGTAATTTCAACAAGCTAAACAAATGCATGTAACCACTAAACCAAAATTTCACAAAGAGGTAGTATGAAAATAAGCATTCTCATAGTATTGACAGTCAGCATGCTTAGGAAACACTCAGCATGCTTAGGAAAAACAGAGATTTTTTTCGTAGGCCAAATAAAAACAGCACATTGACAAGCTTTATAAATGAGACTTAATGGACTCCCTCTCCAATCATTAACGTTTCCCAGCACTGTCTCATTTTACACTTTAATAGCTTCTTTGTGTATGTTATCTGGTAGTACCAGGCTTACAGTACAATGGTCTGAATAAGAGAGTGGCACCAGAGCTCTGGTTGTCATGCTGCATAAACACTTGTGACTCCAGAAAAGAAGCAGGTCAGTTAGGCGGGCCCTAGAGCTTGCCAACACTCGCTGCTTTTGACCCAGAAGATAATGCACGCATCCTTCCTTCGTTACTGTAATTACGTCTGCCATGCTTCTAGTGCCAGGGTGGAGAAAATACTCTTTTATACTTTCTTTCAAATCCTACCCCACAGAGTCCCGTTTCCCCCCTCACCCCAAGAAATCCACATTAACTTTTGCCATGTAGCTTCAATAACAAAGTTGCTTGTGAAAACAAGCCCTAGGACATCTATTCAACCTCTACAAAGCTGGAGCTGAGCATAAGCAGCCATGTAAGCAGTCATCATCCCGGGACAGAGAATAACATTCAGACAAGAGGAGGGAATGGGAATTTTTCCCAAGCGCTCAAGTTTCTTGCTATCTAAGGACAACGAATGCAAGCCTCACGGAAGCATGTGAGCCTTCATACAAGAAACTAAAAGCAGCTGTTAAACTTCTCATTCTCTTTTGAGCCCTAATTTCACAGTCAGGAGTCAGTATACCATCTTACAAAGAAAGTGGGTGGTTGGTTTCCTTTTCACTATAGGACCTGACCTGTTTGTTTTGGAGCTCCTCAGAAGATGGCAGTTGGACACACTACAGCTGCTGAGCTCCGGAAGAAAGCACATTTCATTCTGTAATAAAATACTGCCCATGGTCGTTTTAAAGGCATAAAATGTGTGGCTTTACATTTATTTTGGGATGGATGCTGAGTAACTGTATCTGAGAGATACCTAGGCCATCTACACAGCTGGGGTGGAATTTTTCCTGCAATAAAGACACTTGGAAGTTGAACAACTACTGTGAACTAAAACAGTCGCACAAAGTTTTTCAGTTCCTGCAGCTTTCAGAATTCAAACTTTGATTCTTACATTATATGTCCGTGGACTCAGACAGCGAAATCTAGATGTACTTCATGTACATACATATCTAAAGACAGGCTGAAAGAGATCAGAAGATGTTTTTTTGAAATAACTATCCTCACAATATCACAGCAATGCAGAGAAAAGTTCACAACAAAAATGATAAAACAGAAAACCTTAAAAAGCTTACTAAAAATTATAACAAATTTCTCTTATATCACTAATGTAAATAGAGTTGTCAAGTTTCAGAAACAAATGAAAAATCTAAAGGCCAGATCCAACTATGTTGCATTTTGCTGCTCTTC
This sequence comes from Struthio camelus, assembly GCF_040807025.1. Classification (NCBI taxonomy): domain Eukaryota; kingdom Metazoa; phylum Chordata; class Aves; order Struthioniformes; family Struthionidae; genus Struthio; species Struthio camelus. Next base: position 39,235,130 of record NC_090945.1, read on the forward strand.
GTGACTGGCCCCACTGCAGTCCACGAGACAGCTTAAATTGCAATACAACATGAGTACGCTACCCAAAGCCAGACCTAAATAAACAGGAATAGTATTATAACAGACAACAGAGAACCAATTATGACACAATTAAAAGTAGTCTCAATCTATATACTTCACAACGCCAAGATTACCATGTACTTACAGGCACCGTCTCAGTAAAGCCTTCGATACCTGCCGTTATCCAAGGCATATGACAGGACAAGACAATGGCAGGAAAAGAACTGCAGAAGGGAGTTCCTCTGTATGATCATTTTGTGTACCTTTTGAGCAGTACCATCCCTTTTGTTCCTCTAAAAAGTTACAGAGACTGACCTCGATTTTTCCATTACTCTAATACTTTGAACAGTGTTCTCCAAATAGGGTAATCAGCAGCTTCAACAGAACATGTTTGTTCTCTTTCCAGAAAAGTCACACAGTACTAAAAGGGAGAATATGAAGAATGACTGCAGTAAAAGGATCAAAATGGCTGAGAGATCATCACCAAGGGCCAGCTTTCACACCTTTTTACCAGTTAAAACTTCCAATTTGAGTGGATGAGGAATTCAGAATTGGGACTATACAGTAAACTCTGTGATTATTTCAAAAGCAGTTCATCACATTCCCCTTAGCTCTGGTCATTATTCTCTTCTGGCCAGTTATTAAGCATATCTTGATAATGATAAAATGACTTTTTCTGGTTACTGCCGATGACAGTTTAATACTGCAGTCTAACTCCTGTTTTTGTGAGTCCTCCTCCTTATACCTTTTGATTGCTTTATGTTCCATCAGAATTTTAATTACTTGAGGTTTTTTTCTGGTTTTCTAGTTTGATACACACAACAATCAAGTTATAAATAAAAGTAGGCTGAGTTAAAAACATTGACGATTTCATGCACATCACGGCACTGTACACGGCAACCTTTAAGAACCTCACAGACGTAAGAGGAATAGAACTGAGATGTTTATTCTCCCCAGTCACAGTTTCTTATTTCTTCCTTTTTACAGATGCATCTTATTTTAATTCAATAAATATTAATTCTAAAAGGGACTACAGATACTCTAAATATTCAGAAGTCTTCAATTTTCTGCAGCATTTTAAAAGCAGGATGAGGAATATGACAGATAACTGTATACCTCCTGAGGCCATCTGAAGGCCTCAAGAACAATTCTACACAAGAAAAGAAGTTTTGATACTACACAATAATAATATTCACATGCTCTATGACAGTTCGGTAATCTTCCCTATAAATAACTCATGAATTTTGTCTGATATTCTGAATTTGTTGTATAAAAGTTGTTTTCTCCTGGAGTAAATCTCGTTTACATCATTTCCAGGGAAATGTTTTCACTCCTACCACACAGATCATATAAATGACTGACCATTAAAAATAACAATTGCTTCTCTGGGTGAGAAACCACAGGAAAAAAGCAAAAAAAAGGAAAAAATGCTTGATTAAAGCCAGAAGTGAGTTGTCTCCTTCTTGTCCACAAGAAGTAGACAGAGTATAAAATACCTAAACAAGATAAATTCAGTATGAGTGGATAAAATACAAGCTTAAAAAACAGACTGGAAAGAGGAGCATAGGAGGAAATCTCAGGAATTTTCAGAAAGGAGAAAGAAGATGGGGTTTTATTTAGTTGGAGACACATAAGATTCACAAGAGAACAAAACGTGAGAAAAGCATTGTTACTGAAGAAAAGCCGGAAGTTGCAGAAGCCAAGAGAAGCTGGGCTGAATCCCAACAGTTGCTTGAAAGATTTATGGCCTCTCCAGAAGGTACTTTGAGACCTCACAGAGGTTCGGATTCCAGAGGCTTAAAGAATGTATGGTCTAATGAAACAAATCCCTCACGTATCTGCCAGTGAAATGTCCCACCAGAGAAGAAACTCTACTAGCAACCCTAGTTAACCTGTATGTTATTAAAAAAAACCTAGAATGAATTCACGTGCGAGTCTATGAGCCAAGAGAAACATAGATGGTTAGTCCACTGAGTAAGAAGATGAGATTTTAACAGCCGTAAAGTATTGTGCTAATGCTCACAGGGCATGTCAGTTGGTGAATTTTTTCCCCCAACATCACATGGAATAGAGCCGAGTATCTGCTACGGGTCTCTGAGCCCCAAAGTTAGATTTGAAGACATGCAGGGAGAATTATAGCACTCTTGAAGACAGAATACCACCAGAAATAACATCTTTATAAGGCACTTCAACTTCTCAGATAGAGACTGGCAAATCAATGTTTAAATTCAGCGGAGGAATAAACAACAGTCGGTAACTCCGTTTTTAAGTAATAAACAAGTAATGATAAAAATTAAAGGAACCAATTAACACAGACAAATAGAGAAAATCAGGGATTTGGATAAGAGGGAAGTCTGGGACTTCTTTAACTCGATTGTGATAAAAATATACAAATATTCATAAAAAAAGAGAATAAGCAGCTACGGCGTTCTAAGACAAGAACACAGCATCCTGTTAGAGTTAGCTACAGTGTGAGAGCTGAAAGAATACCTTCCTGACTTCTGCTAAGAGTAACGATCGTGGCCATGGTAACTAATTGGGAATAAGAATACAGAAATGGAAGTTACGCATCTTAAAGTTAAAACTCAAACAGCATTCAGAGTGAGAGGACCCAGTCTAGAACTATTAAAGAATTGAAGTAAAACTACTAGCCTGCAGCAAGAACTATTCTAAATCTTAACAAATGCATCTGTCTTGAAAATATCAGATGGAGGGACTATATTTTAGAAAAGAGAAACAAACGAATGTGAGCACTATACAGTCCTATCAGCCTGACTTAAGGAGATACAACCTTCTGAACAAGCTTTGAAGAAAGAATAAAGATTAAAAAAAGAGGATAAAATGCAACATTCTGCCAACTATCTCAGTATCTTTTTGATAGCTGATTTTCTAGACACAGCAAATGTAATTATTTAGTCAGAATATAGTTAAGTATCCCATAGAAAATCATATTTCTTTAAACTTTTATTTAATACAGAGAACACAGCTATTAGTCAGAGAATCACACGGTAAGAAATTAGGTACAGAAGCGATGAAAGCAGGATGTCTTGAGAAAGGAAAGTAACAAAAGAGTTGATTGTTCATCGTGGACCTCTTCAAGATAAGTCTTGGTAATTGTCTTGTTAAATCTATTCATTAATCAGAAAAGAAAAATAGCATTTCAATAAAATTCACCAGTTATACGAAACTGGAAAGCCCTGTCAATACATGAGATAAAGAGTTTATAAAGAAGAACTAGAGGATTGGAGTAATAAAAATAGAATGACAAAATATGAAATTATGCATCTACCAACTAATATTTTTTGCTGTAAGCTGTGAAGTTGTTTATTGGAAATGGAAGAGATGACAAAAAGATACATGGATGACTGAGTCAAAGCAAATCTGCCATAAAAAAAAAAAAAAAGACAAATGCAAACTGATTTAGGTGAGGTATTTCCAGTTAAATATGAACATTCCTGTACAAATAACTTGTCAGATCTCATTTGGAAAAAACTGCATGCAGTCGGAGTGCCTATTTTCAAGAATGAATTAAAGCTGGAATGGGTGCAGAGACAAAATGATGAACAGAGCAAAAAGTTTACCTTACAGAAGGGACTGGAAGAGCTTGAGTAGGTACCTTAAAAAGATGGAGGCTGAGCAGAGAGATGGTTTTCTTCCTGATATATTTACAGAGTGTAAATATCTTCTTCCCTCTCTGCCATTTGAATTAGAGTGGTCCTTGCACAATCAATGGATAAACTGGACGTGGAAGCTGAAAATGAGAAGACTGTTTCTAACCACGGCACTCACTTCTGGAATAGCCTTTCAGTCAGAGCAGTGGGGCAAAACCCAAACCCCTCTGGCATTAAAACAGAGTTTGATCAGCTGCTGAGCAGGATTAACTTCATGATGTGACTGCATGTAACAGCACGTAAGTGGACTAAATGCCCTGGAAGGTCCACTCCTACGTTCCAGTTCCCCTTTAGCTTGCCAACAGCGTTTGACAGGCAAACACACTTGCATTTAACATACACTCCAAGGCTACAACTCTGGTGATCTCATACTTGTGATTATGGTGTTACCTGTTGTGCTTGAAGAAAGCTAAGCTTTCCGAGTCTACAGATTTGACTAAAACGTCTGTCTGTCTATGCAGACAGAGCAATTCTGCTTTACACCCCAGAAACCTGGGGACAGGGTGGGCAAGAAAAACTGTAGCCACTAGGAGCCTTTAGAGATAGCTGGTACTAAAATTTGTACCGGACAACGTCAGCAATTTTTCTAACTTTCACCCACGCTATTGAGAAAAATAATCATCATTTAGTTTATGCTCATAGGCCTAAAACATGGTTTCCATTCTGAGCAATTGGTAAGAATAATGCCATAACATAAAATCAAGGTTTCCAAAAGTATGTTTTAACTGGATACCACTAAGATCCAACAGACATCAAAAATCTCCCAGTAAACATAAATGTTTTTTCTTTATCGATGTACTGATAGTAACATGGCATTTAAGTGACAGAATTTCTGAGACTGCAGGATAACTTGTGCCCCATAACAGCACTCTACAGATGTTACGCATCTTATGTTCTAGCTCCTGAACACTGCCTTTGGTCCTTACGGCAAACAAATTCAAACAAATATTTCGGAAAATTAAAAGCAGTTAGTCTTTCAAATGCTGTTTCAGCTGTTACGTTTCCCTTCCCAAATATAGGAATCAATGGAGATTTTTGAAAAAAAATATGAATTAATTTCATGAAGATTTAAACCTTTACTTCTTTAATTGAAAATTACAAATCCAAGAGATTTAGGAGTTGATTTTTCCAACAGAAAGAGAACCCAAACGAAGAAAGTAGCAGAATAGCATCATGATAAGACTGCAGCACTGCCAAAACTATTTCTAAAGACATGAACTTCAAAGATAGCTTAAAAAAAAGAAAAGAAAAAAATTCCAGGATATGGATTTTTGTTTTAATAGTAACCAAAAGGGGGGGGGGGGGGCGAAAACAAAAATAAAGGCCAAATATACTTTTTTGCCCTCTTTTCCCCCAGTATGAAACCAGAATTAAAATTTCCCTCTCTACTTCTTTAAAAATTATACAAAGGAAAGTCTAAAGCAAAAGATTTTTTTTGATGTTGTGACTTTGTTTTCGAATGTAACTAGCGGGGAAAATAATTATTCTACTATCACTATTGATAGAAGACCATATTGTTTTAAAATATACAACATCAAGAAAACGTTTTGTTCTCTGGGAAAGTAGGTTACATTCGTACTGGGGGGGAGCCATACCCTTGCTCCTGCAGCATCATGTACGCAGTTCTCTCTCCCTCAGAAACAGACAGACACACGTTAAATCGGCTTGAATTTTCAAATGTTGAGAACCTAAAAAAAAAATACCCAGAGAACAAGTCTTGGTTGATTTCTTTGTGGCTTACGTTCCTAAGCTCCTTACATGTTTGTGCCACAAAGGCACTTTTGAAAATAGCATTCCTGCTCTCCACTGCCTCACAACTTGGGCAGTCATCAGCTGGCGCGATGCTGTTGTACAGTACTACCATATGGTAGCATTTTACACTCACTTTGCACAGGCTTATAGACCTACAAAAAGCAGAAGGCACGCAGGAATTACAAAGTTCATTAATTTTTAAAAAACAGCATTACTGAATCCTGTGTTCCAAGTTAAACAGCCAATCTTTAATGCGAGTGAAGGCCCCTCTCCTATTTTTGTATCACTTGCTGGTGACTGGACTCTGACGAGGCCCTAAACACCGACTGACCCTTGGTACAGTAGAATAGTGCTAAGAAGCTATCCGAGGGCTACACTAGAGTACCTAAGAGTTTAAGCATAGCCCCAGGAAATTTAGAATGTTTTCAGCGATTTCATCCCTCAAAATTCTACAAAGCCAAATTCCATTTGATGTCTTCATGAGCAACAACAGCAATACAGCACACCAAATACTCAGAACAGGAACAAAACTTAAAATCTGAGCAAGCAATCACTTGGTACATCCAGGTTAGCAGCCCCCTTCCCCCACACGCGATTGCAAACTTTAAATTCCCTGTTGATACATTTTTGAGATTAACATAATTCTAATAACACACCCAAAAAATCTATTTGTACAGCAGATACTTCTGATATAATGTACAGCATAAGCACCAACAAGGTGATACTCCTTGTTTCAAGGAGCTTTTTCTCCTCCATTCGAGAGCATCTTCAGATGACCAAACATCTTTTCGGAACAGAAGTATCAACAAAATAAAGATATGCTGTATTGAGTCCATGTCCCTGTAAAGGCACAACATCACTCCTACACAAACAAAATTTAAGCATTACAGTGATAAAAGTACCAAACTAAAATGCATGCATAAAATTAGCTAATTAATAAAAATGTTTGGAATTGGTTACAAAATCATACTAGATAAATGTCCAAAGCAATGGCCTATCAAAAGGCTTGCAATGTATCCCTAAGTAAAAATAATTATGTGTCTATATATCTACAGAGAACTTCTAATGTATAACCTAAATATATAGAAATAGAGATAAAGAATAGATGTGTGACTTGGTAAGAGTCTAAGAGAAAACATACAGTTTCATACAAATGGTAGGTCTATCACCAACGCAGTCACAGTGCAGGAGGACACTTGAGAGAAAAAGTTTTGATAAATTACTACTCTAGTATCTCTGGACACGAGTTCCAAATTCAAAGCAACTACAAGATGTAGTAGGAAAAACTGAATGTGTAAATAAAAATTGTATTTATTGGGCTTTTACAAGCTTATAATGTAATGTACAAAAGAATGAGTGCAATAGTCTCGAGCCGTTTCTCTGATTAGTAAGGTACATCCAGTCCTTTGGACAGTACACTAAACCATATGTGTTTATTTATCATCTTTTTTTTAAAAAAAAAAAAAAAAAAAGAAGAAGCATACATAAGCTGTTTGTCTCACATATGTTTAGTCAGACATTAGTTTAAAAATTGTCCTTCCTGTTACCCCTTCCCCAGTGCCAGATGTAGGTACAGCCACTGGAAGTGGAGCAGACATAAGCATGACAACCTAATTCTCTGCATGAGGGAAGCAGTTGGGGAGGGGAGGGAGAAGGGGAAGGGGAGACAAAAAACACGAGGCGAAGTCTCACAAGGTCAATGCAGGAGACCAAGACATCTGTCAAGGCTGGGAGTTAATACATATTCTTTTACCAGAGCAAATACTGTTGGTACTGCAACAGTTTTATTCTTAAAATAGTACGGCCGGTGAATACAAGTAAACAGGCATGACAGTGTCCCGATTTTTATTGTTGAAGTCGTACGCATCGGGAATCAGACCTAGTAAAATCTGGCAGAGACGGAACGCGTGCTTTTGTTCAGGGAAGAGGCGTGGGAGAGAGGGAATCTAGAGCTGCGTGGCTAACGCTGTACTTTTAGTTACAGAACAGAAACCCCCTTCTAAACAAAACAGTATTTCAAAGTTCACAGATTTGATTCAATCTACTAGAGTAACCTCCATATCAAAGGGAAGCTTGTGGGAGCGAGCAAATGGGCCCAGAAATGGGTTGCAACATACACATCTTTGCTTAAAATATGTTCTGCTTACTCTCATAAGCAGAAGCTACCCTGAAAGGCAAGGCTTTGGGTGGCACGGTAAATTTGGTCTGTAAAGAAAGGCCCAGTTCAAACTTCCTTTACGCTGCTTGATTTAAGTGGGACTGAGCTAGCTATAGGAATTATACTGATTTTGTAGATTGAACAATTTCATCGATAACCCGCATACTTTGGTACAAGGTTCCTGCATCCAAACACTCTGCTTCCCTAAAAAACCTGACCAAGTAATTATCAAGAAAATTAAGCAGAAATTTTACATCCAAGCGCTGCTGGCCAGCATGTGGGTCCTTATAAACATTCCTTTTGCGTTAGTGTGCACTGGCAGTTATGGTCAATGCTGACAGTTACTACATTTTGTCATGTACATGTCAGAATACAAGTGTTTAATTTGCTGCACTTTTTTACACGCATATATGTGTATATATATATATATATATATGAACAGTTCAGTACGAATAGGTGAGAAATGTCTGCACATCTCCTGCAGCAATGTTAAATGCTACACCTCTACTGGAAAGGTTCCCCAGAGATGACATAAATCCCATGTAATTCTACATTCACCAGAGAAGCATGATTTCACTAAGTGCCAAAGAAATAAAAAAGCTCCTGATTTTGTAGAAATCTTTATAGAGGAGTCTTAAAGCACTTAAAAGTGGTTAAATGAATGGGGATTTATAAATAATATTCTAAAAATCCATTACTCCTCCTGAAAGAAACCTCTTTTACACAGATTACTAAACTGTTGTTGTAGACTGAGAGCAAGAATACAATTTTCAATCAAATCCTACAAAATGTAGACTTTCTTTCACTGCACCACCTTCGTAAATAATATGTAATCTTATCTCTTCACTAAAGGCACATTTCAGCACTGGTTCAAGATCAGCTACTTCCCAAGTACTCATTCCATTTTTCAAATAACAAGAGAGAGTACTGGAAAAGAGGTGATGGAGAGGCGATACAACTGAGAGCTATAAAATCAGGAGTGGTAGGGACCAGTCATTCACTACCTCTCCAGGTTCAAAGCAAAGGGATGATTCCTCGCCACAGTACACTGAATGAAAACATCCGGGAAATGCTGAGCATGAGGTAAGTTTCATGGAAGAAAATCTATTCAGGATTTTTTATGCGCAGAAAGCATATTTTGCTACAGATGTCCTCGAGCTGAAAATGGCTGGAGACTCAGAGTCTATTAAGGAACGGATCACGTTTGCCCTGCTCTTACACTTTTCCCCAGGCATACACTTTTAGTATCTATGAGAGAGGGAGGATATTGGGCTGACCCATAAGCTCTTCTGTATAACAACTGCACAAAGCGCGCTTTGCAGTGTTTCCCCCTAAGATGTGTTCTGTTAGCTGCTACCTGGGCCTCTGGGCTGCTGACAACATAGTAGGATCTGGATAATCATTTTGAGAGAGAGCCTCACTCCTCCTCCTTGCTACAGCAGTGTTCATACTACTTATCTCTTTATGCTGCATGTAGGGCAGGGAGAGCTCAAACAAACTCTGTCATTAACACCCTGCAGCAGAAGTTTCTGTTGGCTATCTGCAGGCGTATTGGACTGAGCCCCATAAAACTTCTGAATGGCGTTTAAATCAAACTCACGAATTTTAAAAGAGAAACGCAGACTCTGTGAATCATTGATGGTTTTTCAGCATGCAATTAGAAGTTTGTTTTCAAGAATGAATCACACAGCAAAAGAAAATAAAAATAAAGATTCATTCTGTGATGTGCCAATCTGTTTGTGTAGCAAGCTTGAAACTTAAATTCTGAACACATATATTCCCCTGTGCTTTAAAACCTTCCAGGAAAGACTAAGGCTTCACTATCTGCTGACCCAGCAGCTTATGAAAATCCATATAGATGATAAACTGAGATTAATATTTGATATATGAACAGACAGGCTCTACCCAGCCATTTACAGCTTATTAATAATTTGCTCGAGTGTGTTATAAAATAACTGCTGAAGTCAGCTCTTTGCATAAAGGTGAACACTAGCAAAACCATTACATTTCTGAATTGGCCAGCCTTCCATCTAAAAAAGTTGTTCATGAATCATTAATCCAGAAGGTCAGCAACGATGAATGGACACTTGCTGGACTCTTCAGTAATTATTTATTCATTATGCTGCACAAAATTCTACAAAATTCTACAGCTAAAGATACTCAAGGACTCTATGTTTGCTCTGAGTATTCTTTTAACTAATATTTTAATACAGAGATCTCTGCAATGTAAAGCACATGAGTAAGAAGATAATTTGATTACTTCTCTATCACTACCCCAAGTGCTAAGAACATGTCTAATTACTCTAACAACAACACCTTAACTACTGGTGTATCTTTTCTCATCACGGCTATAGACTGAAGTGTGCAGACACTTTCAGACTTGGGCACCCTTAAGCCTCCAAACTTTCCCTCTTCCCAGCACCAACTTGCTGAAGTCAATTAAAAGACTTCCATTAGAACTAGGGGGGAAAAAAAGGCCATTTTTCTACAGCAATTTTGAGAATGAAAACTTAAAAAAAAAAAAAAAACCCTTTCATACAAATTTGGGTTCTCAAAAACTAAATGTTTCCTTGTCAATGTTTTTGGTTAAACTTTTAGGTTCCTACTGAAGTCATTTTTCATTTAAAAGGCCCTTACTGGCTATAACACGTCTTAATATAAGACAAGGTCTGTGTCTTCAAGTTTAAGTTCAGTATCAGTACAAGTTTTCAGCTAGTCATGTTTGTTCCTTTAGTAGCTGGTTCACTTTAAGTGAAGTCAGAAATAAGCATTAAGAGCCATCACATTCAATCTATTTCTTTCTCATATGTTCTCAAAGTGGGGGTATTAGTCATCGCACAGTTATAGATTTAGTACAATGTCATGGGGAGGGGATAACCTCCCTTTGGGAAGTCTGTTTTTTTGCAAGTGTTGGACACTGAAAATTTAATACTTGCCATATTTAAGAGTAACCACAAACTAAAAGCAGCAAAAGTCAAAGGCTTCCACCTCCCACTTCTCACATCCTTGCATTTCTAGGATCAGAGCTTCCTACTTCTGTAACACATGGCTTCTGTGCTTAAGACTGGCACTGAAAGGACGGCATCAAGAAACAGACTAATTCATTATTATAAACTTTTCTATTATTAAAATGGAACTTTTTCCAATTATTAAAAAGCTTGAAATATGCCATAATTAGAATTCTTAAACAAAAGAATATGTAGGAATCCTGTTCATTTAGAGCTATTTAAATATTACCATTAAAACCATTTATTTTGTTTTCTGAATTTTTTCATTTCATCTCTTTCGCTATGCAGTCAGCTCAGCACAGAAAGCAGCAAGATACTTCACAGATTCCAAGAGACAAGCACAGACCATCTGCACCTCTAAAGCCACACATCCGAAGGATTACAAAAGGTGTGTGCAGCCATGAAAAGTGATTTTATTGCCACAAAGCCATTATAGTCTATTTAGAATCTGCTAAGTGACTTCTGCAACGCAAAAGCGTGTTTGTTGTGAATTTATAAATAAATGAAGAATTGCTACAAAATCATATACCTAACGGATAAATGATGATGGGCTAGCTGGTTTCAGACTCAGTAAAATGCTAATATAGATTAGATGAAACAAGTAGGTTAGCATTAAAATTATAGGTTAAATAATAAATTTTTGCTGTAACTGTAGTCCAGCCTGGGTTTTGGTTGTCCTGTTTTCAGTTTTATTAGTTTCAAAACAAAACACCACTCTAAGCCAACAAACACAAATCTAACTCTTCTGCAGCTCACTTTCTGAAGGTAGATGCAATGAAAACTAGACTTGGAAAGCTCAAGAAACTAACAGAGGAATGCATGGCCTAATCGCTTCTATCTTCTTTTTGTCTTACCTCTAATGAGGATGAGTCTGATTTTATAGCTCTTTATAATCAACATGAAACCAGTTTGCTGGCTTCATGTTTGCTCTTAGTAACAGCAATGTGGATGAAATGACCCAGAATGAAAAGAATCAAAGAAAGAACTGTTCTTTCAGCTCCTTCTTTTAACATTTCAGGGAAAGAAATGGAAGAAAAATGCAGTCTGCAGCCAATGCTGCCACCTGACAAGTGGCTCAATGGTCAATTAGCTTCCAAGTCTCCTTCCCTTACAGCAGATATCAAATATCCTTTTTGTCCCCTTATTTTTCATTCATTTTTTGCAGAAGGCAGAGAAAAGTTAAAGAAAAGATGCATGTTAAAATGTCTTTTTAGAGATATCTCCATCTGCTAGCATCTCTTGGAAACACGCGTTTCAGGTAAGAATAAACAACTTTTCCCAAATATACTAAACACTTTTAAAATTTTTCAAAAATGAAACATCCTTCTTACATGCATGCGTTGCCTTCAAATATATTTTCCAAAAATCCACAGGCCTTTCCCTAATCAGGAAATAATTTCTAGCATACCCAGGTTAGGCTTAAACAAAAATCTTTCCTTGATGTCTTTGCATTTACAGACCTCTCCCCCACCTCAACACCACAAAGCTTACCATTTTTAAATGAAAAGAACAGAAGAGTTCTAACTAGTGAGTTAGAACAGTCTCCTTAATGGACCAGAAAAGTGCAAGTTTTCATAACAGCAGAACGCATAAGGGTCTTTGTCATTTGACATACAAGTATATGTTGTCTATCTTCTTCTGCTCCATGCGAGATGGCTTTAAAGGCAATAGACACTTTTTAAATAAACCATAAAAGAAAATAAATTTAGAACGTAGCTACTGATACGACTGTCAAGAGTTCATGACAATTTATGGTTTTTTCAAGGGACAATTACAGATACTTAATTTGTTACACCTACCATAAGAACGCATGTTCAGTGTAAAATGAACCACGTTCCTGTCATACAACAAGAGTACCTTACAACCTACAGTACACCCATGCAGTGGAAGCGAGCTTAAACAAGACCCAAATATATACAAAAGGTACTATACTGTATAATGGAGATGTTTATTCTGTGTTAAGTTCAACATATGAGTCAGCTGAAAGCCGCCACTGTCGCCAGATTCCTTTCTAGCTCTAAGCTCTGCATAGCCCGATAAGGGAGAAATACTCAGGTACGCACGAGTCCCTGGAGGATATCAAGCAGAACTGGGGCTCCAGGCGTTTCCACCCCAACAATGTAAAGGACAACACAAGGGAAAGAAACACCAACTCAACATGATTAATTATTTCCCTTTAGATCAGGTTTTAACCTGTTGTATGGCAGAGATAAATACAAATACATTGTTTCTTCAACCAGACGACTGAAAATCCTGACAAAACTGGCAACTCCGTACTTCAATTTTGAGATATATTGTACTAAAGAGAACCGTTACAGTAAGTATTGCAAAGTACTGTAATCACTCAAAAGAATTTGAAAATAAAATGGAGAATCAGAATTGGCCTGTGTTAGCAAGGCACATCTAAGGCAAAGGTCTATTCCTTAATTCATTAAATTATATTAGGTGAATGGCTCAGAAGAGAGAGACTTTGTCACAGTCATCACTCTTAGGCCACAGAGGTACAGTCATCACAGAGGCATAAATCATCTATGTTAAACCCATCTGAAATTGCTCAGCTGACACCAGAGAGTAAAGAAATAAGACAATCATCACCATCCCTCAGAAGTCTACAGGCATTTACAATCATGTTGGTCCTTGAGAATGGGAAGAAAAGTATAGTAGGAAAAACAGGAGGCAGTCAGAGGTCCTCTGGCTTTTTCCTCCAGTTTATCTCATCTCTAGGCCATACTGGACAGCCTTGGAAAACAGGTCCAAGTTATGCAGGAAGTTTCCTTCTCCCAGCCTGTGCTATCTTCCATCCTACTTATGAAATGGTCCCAAGGGCTGCAAGTTTTGAACTGCTCCCACCTTAAGAGATCATTCACCTTGAACAGGAGCCATAAAATACACCCCTCATACATGACTCTGTAGCCATTATCCTCTGCACTGTACCATAGCAATGACTGCACCACACGAGCTCAGTCTCACTCTCTCGTGCAAGACCTGGGCCATTTGTGATCCTTTCTCAGGATCTATGGAAGAATTTACAGGGCCGCTTACTGTTTCTTAAAGAACAAGAAACACCATCCATTTGGTGAATTACAACTCAAAAACAACATACAGTACTTCTGCATGAAGAAATGAGGATTTTGATACATTTGCCAAAACGAAAGTTAGAAAAATATCTGCTTATGGTGTCACAAGGAAAATGTTTCTGCTACTTCCATTTTGCTTTTATGAAAATGTTTTTGCCCCTGTTAAGTCTGTAAGTCTCTATAAGTTGGTCTGTAAGTTTCTCTTCAGCTGTGCTGTCCTTTAACATCTTTAAAGATCTATTTATGTGTTTCACTGTATACCTCTGGTCTACTTTCCAGTGTCTGATAACCCATTACTTCCCCACTGATTTCCCCTTTCTTCATTTAGAATTTTTCCCATTTGCCTGTTTAGATTTCCGAGAGTGACTTCAAGTTACTCCACTTGTGTTACTTTCCTCAGTGACACACTTACACCACCAGATTGCTTTCTTCTCTTAGTCAATGCAACCAAATTCCACTTACTTTTCAGGATAGGGATTCTCTCTTATTAGGCAATCTGTACTATAAGGAACAGTCGTTTATAATGCAGAAAAGCCTGCATTGGCTTTATTATGTTTGGAATAAAGCAGCGCTTCCAGAAGCTGCTGAACAATATGTAGCTCCTAAGTTTGCAGTTAATTATTCTAATCAGTGAATTCCTATAGAGTAGGAGAAACTGGTAAAAGACAGACTTACACGCAAGTTGATCCACTTCATATAACTAGCCCATGAGATATTATTCCAAAGAGGGAGGGGAGATGAAGAAAACCTAAATAATAATCACAGTAGGAGTGAAAGATTTCCCAGAAACACAGTTCCTATTAAGAACACAGTCAAGAACACAGCATCTACTGGCTGGACAGAGCTACAGAAAAACCAAGGCAGAAAGCTCTAGACACACAACGTATAATGTAATCGTTTGTCCCAGTCAGCAAGCACAGGTTACTAATTAAGATGCTTCTACATGCACTACCACAGAAGCCCCTCTGGTCGCAGAGTGAAAAGAGTGGAAGAGTTAACAGGTTTATAGCTTCAACATTTGAGATCCAAATGTAAAATGGAGCACAAAGGCCGGTCTCCACGTGGTACAACTACAGTCCTCTTCTGCTGCCATTTCTCATTTTCATTCTCCAGGAGCAACAGTAACACAGTCTGCAGTCTGCAGTTGCCTCCATTTCATGCTAGCTCTTGAGTTCAAAAACCAAGTGAAAGACAGGACTCATACCACAGACCACGAAAAATGGCTTGACCAAAGGAAGAGCTTCCGTCTCAACTACAACTCCAAGAGCCACGAAAATAAAGCAGCCCTTTTCCTGCTCATGATAGCTGAGCGGAAAGAAAACGGGGGAAAGGACAGAAAGCGTAATTCTAAAAGGGAGGCATGTTTAAAGCTTCAAAAGCTATTAAGCCTAGGACACAGCGAAACATGTAAACATCGCTAGGATAATGGAGGATTAACCTGCAACTAGGAACACCAGCTGGTAGTGCACGTGAAGCTCATCTGCTGTTCCTCCTACACACGTCTCTCATGCCTCATTCTCTTTCACCTTTGGCTTTAACCTTCCAGGTTTGATCATTCAGCCGTTACGATCTAGGTGTTTTGTTTTGTTCTGTTTTAACTCTCGAAACAAGATTATGGTAGCATGACGACAGCTTCAAAATTCAATACACCACGTACGATGTCCAGAGTATCAGACATCTTTAACCTGCTAGAAAATCTACGCTCTGAGTATATCAAAACCTATAACAAAAAACGAACAAAAAGCAAAGAATCATTAAAGAAAAGCTTCACAAATCCTTGAAGATTCTTATATACGATTAAATCGAATGTAAAAACTACTATTCGTTAACTCCAATAGCGGCATAAAGCTGTCACATTTTCTGCCGACGACTGCGTCAAGTTGTGTTTCAGCACCACGGACTGCTAGCCGCACAGCCATGCTCGCCGATACCGCTTCAGCCGCAAGGTGACTGAAGGCGGCGTAAGGCATCTCACTTTTGACTAGGAGAAGATAACCTTTTTAAATTATGTTACCAACTTTTCCCTTGGCTTTCCTAGGGCATGAAAGACGGGGGGAGGAAAAACAAAGGAACGTGAGCGGATTTCATTTTCCATTCACGTTTGGGATATGAAATGAAAAGCTCTAAAAGCTTAACTTTCCTAAAGTTTTCATGGGTTGATTTTTATCAGAGCTGTGCAAAGAGCGGCTTTTTTTAGTTGATCAGACTACAACAAAACAGACCACTCTGTTGGAACGCAACGATTCTGTTAGATCCAAAACATCATCAGCGACACTCCCGATACGTAACCCTTTTTTTAAAGTAGGCCACCCTGGGACAAAGACAGAACGACTTTTGTTCAAGAAAACCAGGCCGAAGTACTTCAACCCTCTCCTCCTTTCTGAGGGAGGTTTTTCACCAAATGCTTACACAGTTCTGCACAAACTCTGAGCCGTTTGTGCCCCCCAGCTGGGATTAACTGCCGTGAATTTTCTCCTGGCGGAACAGACTTTGTTTAAACGCATAACCCGTGAAGCCGCTTGCCAAGCTAAAAGCAAAGGGACGTCTCGCACGTACCGGCCTTGCCAAGCCCCCATTCACCTCCGCCGGCAAAGAGCGCGTCAGGTGCTGCCGGACACGTAGGTGCTTTTCTGTACTAGCGCCAACCACGCGGGGAGGCCGGCAGCGGGCGGGCTCACCTGCAGCAGGCGGCGGCCCGGCGGGGCGTGCTCGGGCAGGCGGCGGCGGTACACCGGCCGCTCGAAGACGGGCTCGTTGTCGTTGGCGTCCTCCACGCGCACGCTGAGGCGGCAGGAGGCGGCGCGCGGCGGGCGGCCGCCGTCCCGCGCCACCACGCGCAGCTCCAGCGCCGCCTGCCGCTCGCGGTCCAGGCGGCCGCGGGTGCTGACGGCGCCGCTGCGCGCGTCGATGCGCAGCAGCGCCAGGGCGGCGGGCTCGCCCTCCAGCGCGTAGCGCACCTCGGCGTTGGCGGAGCCCGGCTCGTCGGCGTCGAAGGCGCTGAGGCGGAGCACGGCGGTGCCGGGCGCGACGGCCTCGGAGACGGCGGCGCGGTAGTGCGGCTGCGGGAAGGCGGGCGCCTCGTCGTTGAGGTCGGCGACGCGCAGCAGCAGCGGCTCCTCGGCCGAGAGCGGCGGCGCGCCGCCGTCCGTGGCCACCAGGCGCAGCGCGTAGAGGTCGCGGCTCTCGCGGTCCAGCGGCCCCGCCACGCACAGGAAGAAGACGCCGGCGGCGGCCCCGGCCCCGGCCCCGGCCCCGGCCGGCCGCAGGGCGAAGGCGCCCTCGCCGCCGCGCAGCGCCAGCGCGATGCCGCCGCCCGCCTCGCCGCCCTCGTCGGCGTCCGAGACGGAGACGCGGGCCACGTAGTCGCCGGGCCGCGCGCCCTCGGAGACCCGCGGGCCGCCGCTCTCGGTGAGGTAGAGCAGGCGGATGGCGGGGCGGTTGTCGTTCACGTCCAGCACGGCCACGGAGACCAGGGCGCTGGAGACCTCGGGCGGGGCGCCGCCGTCCCGCGCCTGCACGACGAGGCGGTGCAGGGCCCGCGCCTCGCGGTCCAGCGGGCGGCGGAGCCGCAGCACGCCGCTGCGCTCCTCCACCGCGAAGTAGCCGTCGGGGTCGCTCTGGCGCCGGTTGATGCTGTAGCGCACCTCGCCGTTGGCGCCCAGGTCGGGGTCGGTGGCCAGCAGGCGGCACACGGCCGTGCCCGGCGGCGCGTCCTCCCGCAGCCGCGCCCGGTACTCGGCCTGGCCGAAGGCGGGCGCGTTGTCGTTCTCGTCCAGCACCCGCACGGCCACCCGCAGGCGGCCGCGGCGCCGCGGGCTGCCGCCGTCCCACGCCTCCACCACCAGCCCGTGCGCCTCCGCCCGCTCCCGGTCCAGGCGCCGCAGCAGCACCAGGTCCAGCGGCTCCGGCGGGGCGCCCGGCGCCGGCCGCCCGTAGCGCAGCTGGAAGAGCGGCGGCTCCTCCGCGGCGCCGCCCTCCGCCAGCAGCGCGTAGCCCTGGGTGCCGAAGCGGCCGGCGTCGGGGTCGCGGGCGGCCGGCAGGCGGAAGGCGGTGCCGGGCGGGGTGAGCTCGGAGACGTTGAGCTGCAGCCAGGCCCGCGGGAAGCGCGGCGGGTGGTCGTTCACGTCGGTGACCGCGATCTCCACCTGCACCATCTCGCCGCGCAGCGTGGCCGCCACGAAGCTGTAGCGCGCCCGGCGCTCCCGGTCCAGCCGCCGCGCCGTGCGGATGATGCCCGTGTCCGTCTGCACGTGGAAGTCCGCCAGCACCGCCGACTCCCCGCTCCCCTCCGACAGCAAGAAGCCGCCCGGCTGCGCCGCGCCCGGCGGCAGCCCCGCGCGGATGTCCCCCACCGGCGTCCCCGCCGGCAGCCCCTCGTCCACCGCCAGGCTGAGCTTGTACACCGGCGCCGCTCCGCCCGCCGCCGCCGCCGCCGCGCACAGCCACAGCCACAGCCGCACCAGCAGCGCCAGCGCCCTCCCCGACGGGGCGGACGGCGGGCACCTGCCGCTGCCGCCGCCGCCCGGGAGCCGCCGCGCCATGCTCCGCCGCCGCTAAGCCGGCATCGCGGGGCAGCCGCCCTCGCCCCGCCGCCGCGGAGGAGGAGGAGGAGGAAGCGCCGCCCGCCGCACCGCGGCCGGCAAGGACAAGCGTGCGCCGGGGCGGGGAGGGCGGCTCCCCACCGCCCCGCCCCGCCCCCGGCGTCCCCCGACGCCGCCGGGCCCCGCCGGGTGAGGGTCGCGCTGCACCGCTCTGCGGCCCGCCCTGAGCTGGGAGCGGGCGGGCTCTTGCAAAAATCGGTTTCTAGGGAGAGGCTGGCCGAGCTGCCCGGCAAGGACAGCGGTGACCGGAGCACGAGCTACCTCGCAGTGCAGACGCGTGCCTCATCACGGAGGAGAATGGAAATCACGTGCAAGCCTGCAAGGACAAACGGGTTTATTACACTCAGCGAGGATTTCTCTCTCCTTAATATTCTGGTCCTCATTTGCCACGAAGAGGCTTGCTCTTTATCCTAGTATTATTAGGTCAGTAAATAGCACAAAGCACGGCAGGGGAGCATTTACCAGAAATAAGCTTTCAGTAAGAGCTTCCATCAGCTTCAGTGGGACCAACATTTCCTTCCTTTTTCACTGTTCTTGACTCCCATATCTCACTGGGAGCGCTGTAAGGATGAATTCGAGTTTCTTTAGTGACAATGATAGCACTTATATGATGCTGTATGTTAAGTACCAGACATCCATCTTTCCATGAAAGCTAAGTTAAAACAGTTACAGGTCTCATGCTCTTCCCACTGGTCCTTTACCACACTTAATTTCACTGTTTCTGGCAACAGTCCTGATGGTCAAAGAAAAACATACACATCCTTATCAGACAAGTGAAATCAAGGCAAAGAAAAGAAAGTGACAGGAGGAGTTACTATAGCAAGGTCCTCTTCCATGCCAAGGCACTTGGGAGGACAGCTGTTTTGCTACTTGCCACCTTTTCATGCCTAGGAGGAACTACCCAAGTACCACTCCTAGAGCACCAATACCCCAAGGAAGGGGGAGCAAAGCTGCTGTAACAGCCCTTCAAATATCCACTTAGGGGAGGAGAGGGGGAAGAGAGAGAGTTTTTTTTTTCCCCAACATCGTTACAACCTAACAATTCAATGTATCCAGGTAAAAGAGGTAATCCATTTCTAAAATAAGTGCAGAAGTCTGCCTGTCCACAGGTGTGCGAGGGGAGACACAAGATCTTTGTATCTGACTTGCCTCCTTACATAGATAGCGCTAAGCAAAAACTAGATTTTTGTCAGATCTTCTTAGACACAGTAAAACATTCTGACAAAGTCCCTGTATATTTATATACTATCATAATTACAAGCATAGAGGCAAGAAGGAAACGCCGAGGCCCTTGCCAGTTCCATTCATATTCATTGAGAAAACACATGGATTCTCCCCAAGTCACAGATGTTCAATATGAAAATGCCTGAATTCCACTGAATCACAGCAAGTTCGGAAAAACAGCCATGTCCCATGCAGTCACTAAGAAAACATGTGAATCATGTTCAATCAGGCACATTTACTGAGGAACTAAACAAAACCTGCTGTTGCCAAGCTCAGGCACTGCCTAAAGAGCACAGTTCTGTATTCAGATACCAGCAGAGAAAAATAAGATGGAGTAACTTGTCTGTGGTTCTGGCAGTACTAATGCATAATAGTCTTTGTATTTTGCAAGGCCCAGGCACTTTCAGTTTTATATCAAGTCAAGTCACGTAAAAACACTGCCCAACTACGGCATGTTTCCACAAATACTGTATCTTCAGACACTAGAGATGTTCTGTCTACTTAAAGCATCAGCCTTATCTCGTAAGCATTCCTCCAGCTTGTCTTTCTGCCTTTTTCTGAGCTTTTCCCTCTTTTCTCTATTCCCTCCCTTAAACTTTTTCACTCCCTTTTACTGTGTTCATGACCTCATTCCTTTTCTTCTGCAAATCACAAACAGAACTTTCTAAATGTTAAGGAGATGTTTGCAGACTCCTGGATATATTTAGCTACCCCTGCTGTTCCCTGTCAGTGACATATTGACCTACACGAAAAACAGAAGATGCAGCACACGAGAGCTAGAGAAAAGCTGCCAGGGGGCAGTCATTCTAAAGGAAATAAGGGTGCAAAGTTTTAGTGCACTAGCCAACTCTGACCTCCTAAACAGATCACTTTTGCAATAAAGACACTTGCAAGCTACTTACATTTACAAAGACTTATCATGTCCAAAGGTGACAGAAGAGCATACCACGCATTTGCATCTTCACAAATGACTTAGCGCATTTAGACATACCTTTGATGGACAGCAAGAGATGTTGGCTAGAGCACGCTAAACAGCACCCTCAGTTAGAAGTAATGGCTACTTTAACTGCCCTCCCAGCCCTTTCCTGGAGGTGGCCTCTCCTGACTCCAAAGGCAGATGAATGACATGTGAAATGATTTCCAAACCATTGATGTTTCCAGCCCTGCCTCTTCAGGCAACCCTAAATTGGCATTGCTCTACTTTACTATGCTAGAGAGTAAACTATGCTATCAGGTGCAACTTGATATGCCATTCCAGCTGTCCCTGGGGCAGGGACCCACCCTCCAGGAAAGAAGCAAGGAAGGAAACTCAGAGGTGATAGCTGTATCAGCTGCTCAAATTTAATCCGCCCCTATTTGTAAATCAATGTTTGCTGTAGTTTAATCCTCCCTGGATTAATTGTAAATTCTTCCTCCTTCAAGGAGAATTAAACAACAACAAACTAAAGCTGTGGCAAGATGTTAGAGCACAAAGGATGGCTGAAACAGAAATAATGTTATTGTAACTGTGAAGGCCTGTCACTGTTAGAATTAATTCTACCTACAAACCTTGTTTTGCCTATGCAACAGCTGTGGCAGCTTAAGATGTGACCCTCCCACGCTCAGATATACATAGCCGAGGTGGTAAAGCAGCATGACTTTCTTTTCCACAGCAAAGTCAGCTTGCTTGCTTAGTGCATACCATCTTCAGCAACAGCAGTTTAAGTCCAATCAGCTGAATTGGTACTGATGCAGGGTGGGAGCGCTACAAAAATCCATTCCAGCACTCATCAGATAGGTGGTAGCAGCTAGCTGAGGGCAGGGAATGGTTGAACTGCTCCAGACAGAACTAAAGAAAAGGAAAAAAAAAAAAATCTTTCCATGAGGTTATTTCCTGTACTGTTTGAAGACAGTGTGCTCTCAGCTAGTTGTTAGTGCCTTTCAGCCAGCAGGCACACTTCTGTTTCTGCCTACCAGGTGGTATTCGTTGATCCTCTCTGGGTTTAGTTTTAAGGACAAAGATTAGATTAAGCCACACTTATATGACGCTTTCTGTTAAATGCTTTCCGTTAACCCAGTGACTTTTTCCAACAGTGGATTATGGAGATCTCAGATAAACCACCCTGCTGGCAAGACTGTGGGGTGAGGAAGCACTAATATCTTCAATTATTGCAGCTGGATGTAAGAAAGCATGTCTGTCTTCAGCCTTACTGGCTGGGGTCACCATGGATATTCAGCCTGGAATACGTGATGTATGGAGAAAGCGTTAACTTTGCACATCATCAGGTGTTTCATTATTTATAGATCCCCAGGTACATGTATATTGATTTCAGCAACACCTCTTTGAAGGACTGTCAGCTGCACAAGATTTGCTGGTGACCAAATGCAGGCTAGTCACAGTTACTACAATAAAAAGCTATGTGTAGGACTGGTTTTCTTATAAGTTCAGCAAAAGGTAGTTAAAGTGATTTTTTTGCTAGAAGCCAAAAAAACTCTCATTCACAAACTGATTTGCGAAACTCATTTTGCTGTAGAATAGGTGCTTAGCCTTCTCTGATCAAGAAATATTTTGCGTTTTAGTTCCAAGTGTACTGTGACGCCTTCACTCTGTCTGGGGAGTGGGTATTGCTGACGCCTTCTGTGTGCGATTATTTCAGAATTTGTCCCTCAGATATAACCATCTCTACTCCACACTTGCCCAATTGCAAAATGGAGCGTCATGTCTCTTGTCAAGTGTGTTGTTCCTAGCTGCCTGGCAGACAGTGGTGGGGTTCACCAAACAGCCTCCTCCTGGCTTACTAGAGGAAAAGTAGCAGTGTCGCATGTGCTTTACCTCAGGACCACAGAGAACTCGCAGTTCAAATATATTTACAAAAAAATCAGAGCTCAAGCATATTTGGATCTGCCTGAAAACTTGGAATGTGTTTATCATTTCACACGGTACTATTCCCACTGCCCCCAGCAGGATGAAGACACTTTTCCCTCTATGGATAATACATACACCTGATTCTTTTTCTATGAAAGAAGCTTATGGAAAATTGAGGTGAAATATGAAAATAAATATTAACAAAATTAAATGAAATTGTGCAAGATACATGATCAGTCAGATTGAGGCTCTATTTGTTGAGTATTTTTAAATACATTTATAAGCTGAGACACAGATTTTCTTACTCTATCAGTAGGATTTATGCAAAAGTAAAAGTTCCTATTTTAAATTGCTTTTCACTTCCCTATGTGGTTTGCAATGTATATCACAATTAATATATTATTAAATTATGTTTAAATCAGAGGGCATGCTGCTTTCTTTTGCTGTTATTCTAAAAAATTGATGCAGGTTTGAAGCAACCCCTTTTAAGATGGAGAGGAGTTCACTCTTGTGGGCTAGGCAATAAGCACACACAATCTTTCAGCCACGTGGATTACATTTCACAAAGTCTTTTGCCATCTGCCTACAACTGCTGAATCCAAAGTACAGCGATCTCTGTAAAACCTGGAGGTGAACTCCAGAAAGCCTGATAAGAAATAATCCCAGGTCAGGTTTGATACTATAATGTCCCTGACTACTGTATTGAAGTTTCACCTAAGATTAGGCATGTTGTTTTGACTCATCTTTCTTTCCACATAACGGATGACAACCTGCAATCAGATCCATTAGAACAGGCCAGTGTGTCCACCGGTCACCTTCTGTGTGCACATGGGAGAGGAAGAACAAACGCAGAGAAAAGAGATGGCCATGAGAAACAGCAGGATTTAGTCCTGTTCATCTGATGTGTTTGTAATCCGAACTGCAGATGAACACCAAAAGTACGTAATGACCAGACATGGTTCCAGGAGCTCTAAATCCACAGATAATCTTCATCCTGATGCAGCCTCTCGGCTCAGGGATATGAGTGCAACACCAGAGAAGTCATTTCATACCTACAGGATATGATATCCCAACATTTCATACGCTTCTAAAAATCTAAATGTATATAAACTTTGAAAAGCAAGACTTGGCTGAAAACAAGCAAAATGAAACCATTACAACCCTATCGAAAGACACAAGTCATAAAATATTGGATTGCTCTAAACTATCTCTTCCCAAATTTCCCATCAGAGACTTAATTTAGCCAGCATTAACTTTGGTTAACTTTTTACACAGCATCACTACTGGTGCCAGCAAGTCAAAATACAGTAGTTGGAAGTTAGAAGCCAGAGTTCGAACTGCAAACAAGATGCAAATAGTAGGAATGATTGCAACAGAACACTGTAGGATATGATGCATTTGCTGTCACTTGGAGTCTTTAAATCAAGATGTCTAACAGATATGTTCTATTTCAACCACAAATTGCAGGGCTTTAGGCAGGAATTACCAAGTAAAATGAAGTCAGACTAAATGATTAGAATGTTCCTTTCTGGCTTTCAAATCTATGAAAATCCAGTTTCCCAGGGCAGCTGCCCTCACCACAGAAGAACAGCCCACACAGCATGCTGGAGATCTGGAAACCTACTGCTATCACTTCATCAGTTTAAGTCCCTGCTGAGGACTCAAGCTTGTGGCACTGAAAGGAGAGAAGGTCGACATATAAAGCTGTATCTTAATATGCTAAGCCATTATGCCAGCTGATTCCCTTCCTGTTTTGAGCTAAGTAATTATTTAAAATAGCTATGAATCAGAAAAGGACTTTGCCTTTAAAACTAGAATATACTGTAATCCCTGTGTGAATCAAGGCCCTTGCCTATTTTCACACGCACAGAAAAAAATTAAGAGCAACTAATTCACCAGGAGTTTTTGAACCTTTGCACTCCTTTTCCAGATAATAATTTCTTAAGGAATTTGAATGCCTGAATCTTGGCTGCTGTGCTCCAAATGACACTATCACAATTATAACTCTAAAAGGTTTGCCTCTTTTCTTAAATAGCCTATTAAAAAAAGGAACATAAATACACAAGAACAAAGAGATCCTCCTTTTTCCAGTTCGCAAGGGCTCCGACCTGCTGATTTTCAGGGCACACCGTATTATGCAGTACTGTGCATTTCTTCATGAAGGTGACAGCTAAAGGTGTGGCTGGATGGGGTGAAACCCTCCAGAGGCCAGAGGGAATCGACGTTTGCATTACATTTTGTAGCAGGTTTATTTTTGTTGGCAGCTGGAAGTAAACAGCTGTTTAGCTAATTATGCCTATTTCATTTCAATAACTGGTTGGGGAACACCTAACAGTTTTTCAACAGCCACCCATTTTTACTATATGGGAAAATACATTTGTGCAGATCCTAATTAGTGGATCCTATTTGCTTGAAATTAAGCCAAACGCATGTGCTGGAGACATAAGTCAACAGCCCATATTAATTTAAGACATATAAGCAGATATTCAACAGCAGGGCATTTGAATCGTCCCTATTTTCAGGCATGCCAGAGTCTAAAAGCAGGTCTTCTGCCGGCTTCCTCCAGCCACTCCATATCTGTAGGAGGAACCTTATTTTTATGGTGCTTTCCCTCAATTATCCAAGCTCCTCATCCTTTTTAGTGATATTATCTTTACAGAATCTTTATGGGGTGAAGAAGGTTCATTATCGCCATTCCATACAAGGGAGAGAGAAGCACATAGACATTCGATTACTTGTCCGGAGGGCATAAGTGCACCACACGATGGACAGAGCCCTGAAGACTGCTGGGCAGACTTCAGACTGCTGAGTCTGCTCTTCAGCTGAAGATGTCACAGCTACACCCTCAGAGTGCCAAGCCTGAAGTAACAGACCTATATGGCAGGTTATATCCCAGAAAACTCCCAACTATCTCACCATCACAGCTTCTAGAGCAAAGCTTGTACTTTTTCAGAGCATGAATGTATTGGTATGAGGAGCCCCCGCGCAGCCTGCTAACTCGGCGGTGTCCCCAGGCACACGGGCAGTCAGCAACAGACCCTGCCTCTCCCCAGCCCCAAGGTGTTGCCTTGAAACTTGTTTTTCCTTGCTTGCTTTTCTCAGCCTGTTCTAGCTGTACTTGGTCACTGACCTTTTCTCCTGGTGAGCTTAGGAATAAAATCACATAGGCTTTTACCAAATTCAGCTAGGTATATTCTGCTCCATATTTAGCTAGGTGTGTATATATAGAGGTATATTTTAGGGAATTCTACCATCAGACACTGTAATAATCTGAAAGCTTGAGATACCAGAGTCACAGCAGTAGTTTTAAAGTTTCAAGCACCAAGACCCCAGTATTTCCCAAAGCAGATTGCTCCCCAAGATAGAGCTGCCAGTGAAATCTCTTCTCTAACCTCTTTTCATTGTTCCTAGTCACGTTCCTGAACGCTCACCTTCTCGACTTTATTACTTTTAACTGCTTTTGGGCTATCGTGTTTTCATACACCATTCAGCAACAGATAGAGAGAGCAGTGTTTGTATTTCACAGCACGTGCAACCGTAACGATAGGAAGGAGAAATTTCTGCTAAGCACGGCTTTAAGGTAAACTTTGGTGACATACTTGGAGGAAAGAAGAAGACTGGTAAGCATCTGTAAAGGGAAAGCAGTACTTCTAAAGCCACAGGTAACGTATAAGGAACGCGACTACACCCCTCCGGCAGCAGGTTAGTTCCAGCCGCCACAGCCCCACCTCTAACGGCCCCACCCCCCGCCCCTCAACGGCCGCCCCTCCCCAACGGCCGCCCCTCACGGCTCCGCCCTACCGCTAACGGCCGGGCCCCACCCCTAACGGCCGGCCCCTAGCGCAGGCCGCCGCGTCTCCAGGGGAAATAGGGAAAAGCGGCAGCTTGCCAGGCGAGGCCAGGTGGTTGGTGACACGGAACAGAATGATGTGGCGCCCTCCGTGGAACCTGGATGTTTTTATCGTCTCCAGCTCTGTCTGCTGCTCGCTGCTGGGCGGTGGGGAGGGAAGCATCCGTGACCACGGGGCGGCAGGAGTCGCTGGGGACTGCAGGTATTTTCCTGGGTCTGGGAGTGGTTCGCAACATCCCCGCTGATGCTAAAGAAAACAGCACACGTGAAAGTGCGCCTGTGAGGTGCAATACAAGGTCTCTCTCGGGCTCAAATCTCAGTTTGCAGCCATAGAAAAAAACACGTTGCCAGCATGAGCTCATGACACAGTGATCTCTCTCCGAACACCCATCTTGGCTTATGCGCTTGGAGCAGTTTGATATTTTCTCTGCAGCTGAGTCATGCGATATTTCACTTCACTCTTCATCAAGAACCAGGAGGGGTCCATATTGCAATGGAACGAAAAAAATAACAGCAGTTTTAATTTAACATCCATTTCTTTTATGAGAAGGCCTTTTAAAATGACAGCCGCGATTTTTATGTTCATACACAATGAAATTCTTTGACTAATACATTCTCTGTAAGGGGAAGAGTTCAGGTCTGTCTTTTCTCTTTTTCTTTTCTCTGTCTGTTGTAAAAGAAGAACTGCTCTCAGTTGTTGACACAGACTGTCAGGATTTCATTGCACCAAACAGATTGTTGGCAGTAAGTGGGAAGGTAAAACAAATTAATCTACACAGAAATAACAGTTTAGACTTTAAGAAGTGGCCTTCATTTGGCTGTCCTAAACTCTTTACAGATGTGAATGAATTAAGCTTTGTGACAAGCTGCCAGACAGGTAAGCAGAGTGTGCACATTTCATTCCCAAGCCCAGAAAGCACCTGACCTGTCCAAGGTCAGAGAGAACGCACCTGATCCAAAATCTGCTGAAGTCAATAAAAGGATTTCCTGTGACTTCAAGGGGTTTTGAGCTGAGACCTAAACTAGTGGCAGAAATAGAAAATAATTCATGACCCTCAAAACTCTCCTCTAATTGCTATTTTAGGCTACTTTCCTTCTTTCTGTTTTAGAGCAGACTTAAATCAGAACATCAGCCAAACGGTGATAATTTATCATAAGACATTATGATATAAGAAATTTGTGTTAAAGCTTTCCAGTAAAAATTCATATTGCAAGGACAAATAATAGTTCTTTGCGGCCAATATAATCTTTAAAGGAAATCAGAATGAGTTGAAATATCCCTATGGGCTTCTTTGCCTGAGCACTAAAGCGCTTATCTGAAATGCTTTATTTACTGCAACAATTTCTTGCCCTTATTACCTAGATTAATTGCCTGTCAAAGCTATAGCAGATGTATCAACCAGAAGTTCAGACTCAATAGTGTATTATGGAAATAAAAAAATCCAGACCACTCAGAATTGCACATTGCTAGGTTACTAAACAGATGCAATGGTCTCTTACAGTGAACAATGGAATATTCTTATTCATTTAGAATACATTCCTTTAAATAGATAACAGCCATGTAGCCATAGCTGCAGGATCCATTTGGATATATATAGTCAGCTCTTGATTACCTGCAAGTAGGTTATCCAGACTGGGGATCAGTCCCACCACAGGTAGGGAAGACACTCAGGTTCCTCTGAAAAATGAGGCTTATTTACTTGCACACAATACCACACAAACAGCTCTATTTTTTCCTGAGCTAGACAGTGCAGACTTGTGGTCTTGGGTCAGCAAAGGCTTGGGATTTCTGCATTCCACAGTCCACAGTGTCACTGACATTTTTCTCCTCTCAGTTGTTCATAGTAGCTCCTCACACCCTAGTTTACATAGGCTTTATATTAGCCATGGCTTTATTTTCTCTGGGTGATCACTTCTTACTCCCCTATACTGAATATTTAAAGGGACTATAGTTACAGTAATGGAGGATGCCCCCAGTTACTTGCTAACTACAAATAGCCTTGCAACAGAAAATAGTACAACATTGATTGGCCCTCTTTCTCTCTCGCCCAAACTCAAAACTATTCACTCCCCTCACTTCTGCAAAAGTGAAGGAAAATTGATGGCTTCTTGGGGACCTCATGGGTTGGGATGTTCTGACCAAGAAAAGAAAAAGAGTTTCCAAATCAAAGATCTTATGCAGAAAATGACTCTCCAGTTACCCTTTTTTCTCCTCTCACATTAGCAGCCTTCCAGGCTAGGGGCCAGCACTAACTGTTGGCTGGGCCAGAAAAGGACAAGCTCACTCAAATTGCTAAGACTTTGCAGGCCAAAACTAGCACGTCCAAATCAAGAGAAAAGGTAGCCGAAGCAGACCGTGGCACCCAGGTGCAGCATACTCAGAGAGGGATAAACCAGTCCTGAATCTCGACATGGATCAGTTTCTGATCAGATGGAAGGTGCAGCTTCACAAAAACAATGTTAAATAAACCTAGTGCTGGGGAGACAAAGGCCTGGATAAAGTAACAAGATTCATCTCCAGAAGAATTCATCAGAACCTCCTGGCCATGCAACAAACAGAACCAAAGAAAAAAGCTCGTCCTGGTTACTAATGCTGTCCTGAGCATCTAGAAACGCGGCCACAACGGGGCTAGAAATAAAACTAGGCCTCTGGATTGCAACAACCTAAAATAGACATGCTCATCTGCAAAGGGCAAGATGTTATCTTCACTCTCTCCTTGGGTTACAACACCCATCCAGACAACATCACCTCAGCCCCATTCAGATCCAGTTTCAGACATCTTCCCGTCTGTGCACCTTTCTCAACTAACCTCTGTGCAATGCTGCTCTTGCTGGATTATATGAAATAGTGATACAAGGTGAAGTATGTGCTGTTAATTTAGTAAAGACTCTGATCTATGTCACTTTTCAAGAACCCCGATATAGTGAGCAACAAATAAAGATTGCTCCCCCCAAGCTAGAGAAGAACAATCCTTATATTCTCAATGGGGATTGTTTTAGTTCGTTCGTAAATTATCATAACATACAAAAACATATGTGAAAAATAATGGGTGAAATGCTGGCCTGACTGAAGTCAATGGCAAATCTCCCATTTACTCTAATGGGACAGGATTTCATCCAGTAAGTTCCAAAATAAACCTTTTTCACCTACATTTCCTTGCATATGCATAGCACATATTAGGCAGATGCTCTGCATTTGCTTAAAGAAAGTTGTTCCTTTCCCCCAAAACATTTTCGTCCCATCTTTTCCTACTAGAAAATAGAATAATTTCTTCAGAAAATAATGCAAAATAGTCAGGGTTTGTACTATATAATCTGGATTTGGCATTATCAAGTGAGCTTGCTGGCTGCTAGCCCTATTGTTAATAGCGTGTAACAGCACAGTTTGGGACTTAGCCTTTGTTTTTCTGCTCATATATGTCTCTGTGTCCAATTTCAAACACAATAAATTGTAGAACAAGGAATAAACTGTAAAGTAGAAAGGTTAAGGACAGGGAAAATTATTGAAATTGCTCTCAACGAGTACAGTGGCAGTTCTCTAAGCACAAGGGAGGATAAATCAAGGCAGAGAAAAACATTCGGAGATCTGCAACGATCTATAGCTGAGGGTCTCGCAGGGTGCCCAGGTGGCACAGCGGTGGCTCATGACATCGTCACTCCCAGCTCTTTGCAGCTCCTCAGCAGGAGCTGCTGCCCCAGAGCAGGAGCAGCAGACCAAGAAGTCGGCCAGCGTTTCATCTACTCCAGCACACCTCCTGCATTAGCTTTAACTGCCCAAGTTCATGCTCATAAGCTGGACTGTGAACTGCAGCAGGCTGAAACAGAGGCACACTTCTACCAGTAGTGACAACTGCCTCTGGCAGGGCCACTGTGGAGGGCCAGGTACAGCAGTGGCTTCAAATACTATTGCTTTCACTCCCATGCCCCCAAACCTGAGGACGTGAAACTGTTATTGCTAACAGATGGACAACTCCTCAAGAGAGGGAGATGATCAGAAAATCAGTATCTTTTGGGACAGCAGGAAGAACATTAAGGTGAGAGCTTGGGACTGAATAGTTTCTGTGTGAATTTATGGCTGGCTTTCTCCCTGCCCATCATTTCAGGTATGAAAAAGCTCACCAGAGTGCAGGGAAATGTGATTCCCTCTTCAAAACCTAGATCTAAAGCAGCCATTCAATGCAGTGAGTTTTTGTATACATAAGTTCAGATAACCACTCAATGCAGTGAGTTTTTGTATACATAAGTTCAGATAACCACTTATGTTGGTCAGCGTCTCTGTCAGAGAGACAAAATGCTTGAAGGCTAATATCCTGTTTGTCTGTGGTTTTCTCCGCCTTTGAAGAAATGCAGAGAAAAGGCAAGGCTATATTTGTTTATGTTTTGTGCCAGAAAAGGAAAGTGGTTTAAACTAAAGTTTTAAAGAGGTGTTTAGAGGGAGCAAGTCTTGATCCCTCAGATCATCGTTTTCTGAGCTGGTGAAGAACATGAAAGAAAAAAGCAGTACGTTAATGCTGTTAGAGCATTTTAAAAGGAATGAGAACGTCTCATCCCAGCACTCCTAGCTTACCCTTTTCTGTCTGCCTCACCTAAATTAATCATAACTGATTGCAACTGAATATACTTTGAAAAATGAAACTACTCAGTATGGTAGAAATCAACTCCCCTGTTACTAATATTACTAGAATTGCTTCAAGGCACAAATATAACTACAGAATTTGCTGCAAAGCGCTCATGACTGAAATACTGGCAGAGGAAGGACATTTTAGAAAATGCAGCCATGAGGACAACGTAACTTTTTAATTTCCCCACAGGTGTTTGTCAGACTGGATTTATTGACCTTTGGGCTATGAGGCAAGACTTATCTGTTGGCTTAAGCCTCTGCATAGGGAAAGAGAGGAAAAATGGAAGGGCTTGATAGAGGAAGCTTTATAGTATGAGATTTGGAAGGCTTGAGCCTATGGTCTTACTTCTGTTGAGGGTTTATAGGACACAAAGAGCACATGAAGAATCTCACTTCAGAGTTATTTCTCAACACTCATTCTCTCATGCGCTCAGATTTTTTTTTACTTCCTTCTGTTAAAGCAGCAAAGCCCCAGAACATACAAAGAATATTTAGAGAAAGATGGAAAGCAAATCAGACAACCAGCCGAGAGAGATGTTTGAAAAATGATGATAATTGCTTCTTAACTACTCCTTGCTCCTCTCCTCTGTCATCCTCTTAGCCCTGGTACCTCCACTTCTCTGTTCCCAGCACGTAAGACAGCTGAACTCCCCATGAAAAAATTCTCACAGTTTCTGTGTGAAGCACAACGTACATGAAAATCATGTGAAAACTCTTGGTGTGAGAGTGAGCAGCACTGACTCACAGAAAAGGAAAGAGACAGAAAGAAAAAAGAAGAAAAATAAGTAAAAGGGAGACCATGAGGCAAAGAGAGCAAATTATCTTCCAATAATTTATCAGACAATCAGGGACTGTGCTTCTTTTTCATTTAAAATACAATATTTAACAGTAATATGAAATAAACTTTTCCGTTAACTGAGGCAACTAATGGGAAACAACTGCATGGCTCCAATGAGCCAGATGCAGAGAAAATGCCAATGATTTTGGCAAAACAGAGAAGACTTCAGAGCAGAGCATCTACAGGCACCGTTTCCTCTCCTTCTCCCGTTATGGGTTGCAACAGCAAGGATCGCCACGCACACACACATACATGCTATAACTCACAGCATTGCTGTCTTGTTGCTTAATTTAAAATGAGGAAAAAGAATGTGAAATAGGAGCTACAGACTTAGCTTCCCAAAATTTATTTCCTCAGGAATGTGCATGCGTTTATTTTTCTGGCTTAATGTCTATCATACAAGTAGACAGTTAAGTTGGGGCACACAACACTAGGTTTGGCATAAAGAACTCACATTTTTAATGACAAGGGAAACTGGGGTGGGTTTTTTGAGTGGATACCATGCTGTTAAGCACGTCGGCCTTTGCCTCACGACAAGTCAAACTGTCCTGGGTTTCAGTCCTGGGGGTAGGGGCCGATGCCAGTCCAGACAAAGTGGTACAGGCTCAACACAGTGCCTGGCAGCAGCACTTTGAGGAGGAGACAGGAGAGGGCAGATGGGGCAGCCCGAGCAGCTGAACGTGCTCTCGCATGGGTGGCAAAGGGCTGCTGGAACTGCCCATCACCCACAGGCTGGGGAGGTGAGGGGCAGGATGCAGGCAGCCCCATCCTCCTCGCACCCCACAGAGCTGCCCAGGGCCATTTAACCTAGCGCTGCACCTTGCAGGGAATCGCTAAAGCAGGGTACGGCTGCCAGGGCTGAGACCGTCAACCCTCCCGGGCCCTATGTAGCAAAAGTGTCTCTGAACAGCAAAAATAGTTGAATGCTCGCATCTTGGACCAGTGGTCTAGATGCAAAACTATCCTAGCAGCCAGTGGAGATGATGTAGTTAATAGGGAAGATGTTTTTCAAGCCACTGGACTATAGGAACAAACTTGAGTGATGCCATGCTTTGTCAGCACTCAGACTATACATTAGCTGAGGACAAATTTATATAAGGACTACTGTAGGGAGGCAGTGAGCAAAGCTGACTACATTTTATATCAGCTGTGAAGTTTCTTTTCTCTGAATTAAGTTGATCTTACCAAAGAAAATTTAGAAAGCCAGTGGAGTGAATCAGTGATCCTGCCCAGTCCCATCTTAAAGGCAAAAAACCCAACCCCAAATTCTTTGGAAAGGAAGCCTGTGAATATGCAATTCTGCATTCACTGTTTATTGTGGTACATGATTTATCAGAAACATTTTTATTATTTCAAGGCTTTCAGATAGGACAAATAACAAAGTTGCACTTCAAGTTCTTGGTTCTACAACTCCACGAAGAATTTTAGAAAGAACCAAGAACTTAAAGTTCATTAAGTTCCATTTGAACCAACTCACAGTTGGTTCAAATGGACTGCCCCAGTATAAACATGGTGCAAGACCTACCTTTACAGAATAACATGTAGACATTTATGCTCTGGGCATTTTTTTTTTTCTTTTGTTCCTTCAGTTTTCTCTTTGAACAGAACGAAAACTTTCGGGCTTTCTTTTTTTAATGAAGACGTGGATGGAGATACAATATTCTGAGGAGGAAAATTTTCTCCTTTTTCCCAATTGCAACCTTTATTGCTTGTGGCTTTTTGTTTGTGATTTGTTTATAGTAAGAGAGACCATGCTATTTTAAGTCTTGCATATCCGGGAATACTTCTGAGGCTTCAGTTTTAAGACAAATGTGAAAGTTCCATCCACTAGATCTCTTTACTGCGCTATTCATAGAAAATAGTTAACTAGGTCTAAGAAATTAAGTAGAGTAGTAAAGAGTACTGCATGAAACACAGAGACAAACTAGACATTTTTCCATCACAAGGAAATCCACCTTTCGCTAGAAGATAGATTTTGGCATTCTTCCACTGCATCTTACTGGGCTCACCTTCACCAATATAGAGCACGCGCTGGGACTTGTTCTGGGTCAGTGTCAACTTTTCCTAGAGAACCTGATGCAGATCAACTGCTACTGAGCATAATGCTGAGGAGAACAGGAGGTTAAAGAAAAAAGCACATGGGAACAATTTACTTGACTCTTTCCCTGACTGATTTGGGTTTCCATGGTCTTTCCCATTCAGCCTTAACCTTCACCAGTTGCCTTTATTCTGCTGAGAAACTGAAAATTGTCAAATGTTGTTATTAAAAACACTGCGGCGTGTTGCTAGCAACTACCAGAGCATTTTGTACACAGTGTGCTGTATCAGGAGAAGGATCACTCAAGAAAAATAAAATAGTAAGGATGGAGGGAGAAGAGTCATCTGTCAACATCAAATTCTATTGTCAGGAGAGAAAAATACGCTTTTGCCAGTCACTCCTTTCCCTTCTCCAAGAACAATTTCCCACCACAAAATGCTCCCACCACATAGTTCAGTCACTATGTTTGATGCGCAGAGCCACTTGGGGACCGGGAAGAACAATCCCTAATGTTACATGCCGTTCCTGTACAGTATTAAGCTCTCCAGAATGGCTGAGTATCTTACAGGTTCCATGGGAATTCTGCTGCTGGAAGAAGTTCAGGACAAGTTTTGGGGAAGACGAAAAAAAAAGAGGAATTACCAGGTCATAATTAATCAGGCTGGAGATACAGGCTAGAGATCGCTTCCAATTTCCTCGCAGTGTTTTCCCCATTAAAAGCTACAGTTGCCTTAAGAAAAAAAAAAATAAAAAAAAAATAAAAGGCAAGAGGAAATTGAAACCTCTGAGAGAGAAAACACTTCCCAAAGAAATGCATTGCCATAGAACATAGGGCTGTGTTACTGGAAAGCATGGGGACATTTCCTTTAGTATGTGAAACTTTGAAGCGCACCGTGCCAGTTTGAGCATGATCATCCTGTTTAATGGCTGGAGAAAAATTACATCATTGACCTGGTAGCCACACATACTAACAACACAAAGGAAGTGGAAAATACTCAGAGTACAGTTTTCTTCTTCCTTACATAATTAAAGGACATTTACAGCCTTACCTTCAAGCTAAAAAAAGGGATTTGCTCAAGACAACAAATACACTACATCTCACTGTGTTCATGTTAATTAGCAGCAAACATTTTTATCTATGACTTCCTTTAGTTACCATGGTGAGTTTGATTCACTAGTTACTTTTGAATTTCCTGTTAAACATTGATTTAGAGCAACATGGGATAATAAAACTCCTTCCCTGGGATTTTCAGTTCCAAAATGGAACAAAGTCATTAGCAGAACTGATTGATTCCGGTAGGTTTACATTGCCAAGCTTCCTTTGAAAGAGGCATGTTCATTACCATGCTGCATGGGAAGAGAAACTGAATGAGCAGAAAAGAATTAATATACTTACAGGACATGAAATTTGACTCATCTGGCAGCTGAAGCCATGTTTAGATTTTTGTATGGAATGTTTCTATTCATACTCTATATTACTACTTTACTGAGAGCAGATCTCTAGTTGTCAATCGCAGGAAGTTTGCTTATCAAGGGGATTTACTTGGAAGTAGTTAAGTCATGTTAAGATTGTTGGTGTCATTTCCTAGAAAATCCAGCTGTTGGACGTGGCACAGAGGTTTCTCTGATAGCTCAAGCTGCGCCCTTATTTATCACATGATAGTCTCCCAACAGCAATACATCCTGTCAGCACCGTGCTCCCTGTCTATAAACTCCTGTCATTCAATAATGCCACCATTTCTCTGTCAGAAAGAAGCAAACTCAGTGTTACCAGGTAATCCTTACATTCAGTCAGCTACAAAGGTAGGCCCACTCTATCTTTCTTGAGGTTCACAATGCAAACTTTGGCTTCAATCTTCAAGCTTTATTCTGAAGCCTCGTGTAGAGTTATACTCACAGGAGCTTCCTCTGTAAAAAAAAAATCCCACTGTAGCAGCAAACGTCTCCAGACTCCTAACTTTGGATTGCTTTGCAATTCTTCATTGTACAGCAGAGCTTTCTAATGTTGAGTTATACTTCAGAGCATGAACATACTGGAACATGATATATACAATACCAGCATTTCTCAGAAATACATTGATTGGCCGCTGTCAAAAGGTTTTGCATTGAGATGTCCACATTTTCATTTTGACCAGACTGTAACCACATTAACACTCTTCCATTCCTGCATTTGTACCTGTGCAGCATTCATCAAATCCAGAAATAACTCCTCTCCTCTGGCCTGCCAAACAGTTGTAGTCCTCTTTCAAGTACTTTCTTTCAGATGTCATAGCTCTGATCTCACTAATCTTAGTTTTTATACTGTCCTTTTCACCTCCCTGACAAGTTATCTGGTTCCGAGGAAACTTTTCTCTAACTGTAGTCCTTGGAATTCATAATTCATACTGATGCTGTATTAACTGTTCTTTGCTCTGAAGTGCTTAACCTTTCAGCCCTCTCCTTTTCGCAATGCATCAGCTGGAAAATAGAAACTTGCAGCACACAAAAGCTCCCCACCACCCCACTAAATCACCACCAGTGAGCTCTTTGGTACCCTGTCTGTCAAGGTTTGGAACTACAGATAATGAGTCAAAAAGCTTCTCTTTCTTCATGCAGCATTCCAGCTCATTTCAACTGAAAACTTGTTTGCCTCAAAGGAATGAAGTGATTCACTAACTGCATATTCTGTTTGAACAAAAATGGCTAACAAGTAAAAGCATGTTTTCACTTGAACATTTCCACTTTTTGCTTCTTTAGAAGAAAAAGCAGAAGGCTATTTATTGTAATCTCCGTAGAGTAGCAGTTGCTTCAGATACTCATCTGTACAAATAGAACGCTTATGTGGTTGTATATTCAGTTAATTGCATGTTTCAGCAGCAGTCATGGGACATGAAAAGTCTTATTAGTTTGAAGTCCTGCTAATCTAGTGTTAAATTTCATGGAACAAATTGCAGATCAGCTTCCTTCAGCTGATTACATTTATTGGTATTCATTAATTTCCAAAATCCTTACCACTTCCTTAGGTATACTAATAAAAGATTTAGAAGCTGCATTTAAAACAAAAAAAACCAAACCCTCAGTTCAAAAAAAAAAAAAAAGTCTTGCGTGAATACCTACATATATAAATGTCACATAGATAATTTTTCCAACTCACTTTAGAATAAAACATGCCACATTAATTCTGAATTCACAACTCACTCAATGACATAACTCCAGTGATTTCATTGTGGCCAAAATTTCAGTTTGTGCCATGGACAGAAATACACATTTAACTTGTTCCCAATAAGACATATCAAAAATGCTCTTGCTCTAAGCTTTTCCCCCACCCCTGCTCCCAGAGCTCCCATCCAGAACCCTTCTTCGACCTCATACTTAACTCCAGAGATGCTTCAACATTTTTTAAAAACTCATTAAGATAACAGAATTCATTTATAAATCTACACTAGTTCTGCTAATCCCTTAACTTCAAGGAGATGTGAAGCCCTTCATAAAACCAGAATCAGTTCTTTATCTCACCATTACCGCTGATCTGCAGGAATATTCTTTACTGTACTATAGGAAACAGCCATCATTTTAATCCTAAATTACTTTAGCTGTCAATACACATTTAGTTGCTTTATATTCTTCTCACTAAAACACCCACAGTGAAAAAAATGACATGAAATCACACTGTATTTCAGGTTTTATTGAGGGCTAAATTGCTGTTGCTTAGATCAGGCATAGCACTTTAATTCTTATCTTACAGGACCAAAAAGAAACTGGCTATTAAAGATTCATTTCTGTAAGCTTTCAATATGCCAAATAC
This sequence comes from Struthio camelus, assembly GCF_040807025.1. Classification (NCBI taxonomy): domain Eukaryota; kingdom Metazoa; phylum Chordata; class Aves; order Struthioniformes; family Struthionidae; genus Struthio; species Struthio camelus. Next base: position 39,272,636 of record NC_090945.1, read on the forward strand.
ATTCTATTCTGCACAGCTTACATTGCCAGCAAGTGACAGCATTCTAGCTGCACAGCTTACGTTAGATGCTTTTTTTATACAGCAAAGAGTGATCTTAAAATTTATCGCTTTCACCAGTTACACATTTTTGGAAGTATGTTACAATCAGAAAGCATTTTCCTTCTTCTCTATAGTTATGTACAGTATAAAACAAAACCTAAGGTTTGCGGTAGAAATGGGTATGATTTGATCATATACAGGAGGTAACATCAAATTTTATTAAATAAATGACAGTAATTATGTTCTGAGATTAGATTCCAATTCAAGACTACTGTAACTGACACTGCAGCAGGACACTTTCCAGAAACATGGACATTATAAACAGCGGACCAGATCCTCCCGTTCTGCTTCATCTTATGACTTAAATGGACAAGTCTAATCTCACCATACATCTATATGGATCAGATATGTCTAACACAACTCACTGTCTAGGCTTATTTTGCACTAGAGAAACACTTAAACAAATACGTTAATCTTGATGTGTCATAAATAATTATACAGAAGTACATGTAATGATATTCACATTACTAAGACTGCCAAGTGGAAGAAAAAAACTGCTGGTAAGACAATGAACATGCACATCAAATGTTAAAGAACACAGTAAAACTTGACATTTGGACAGCATATCGCAAAGCCAAAAACTATAATCTCAAACAATAGTGACACACCTTTAATTTACAAACCAAATCTGTACCTACAGCACCACAAAGAATGCCAAAACCACCACTGCGCTACTACATTCCTGCAGAAATCCACTGCAGAAACATGGGTTCTGCAAGAGACTGCCTGATCATCATCATCAATGTGATAAATGATGGAGTGACTGCAATTTTTAAAGGAAGGTGCCAATACAGAAAAGGTGAGCATGAATTGTGAGCCAAGACCTTCTAAATTTCCCTTTCGTGATTCCAAATTATCAACAGAAATAAAAATGCTTAAACACACCCCACACTTATCTTTTTATCAAGCACATTACGCCTTTCCACTCTGGTTTCCTCTAGTGTATTTCAGTGAGCCACAAAATTCTGCAAAACACCAAACACTTCATGGATTTCTGAAATGAAGCATTAGCAGCAGGAATACGAGCATAAAAATAAAATGCACCTGCGTTCTTCCCCATTATTAGTTCAAATGGCAAACAGCTGTAATAAAGATCTAAAATTTAGAGTATCAATCAAATAAGAGGGATTTAATCCAACACAACCTGCATACTTTTCTCCATACTCTGGGATGGCAAGAAAAGTAACACTATATGAATAAGGACTGTTAGCAAGGTAGATACACAGACAGAAGTAGGTTAAAGGGGAATGCACGCATGTCACTATGGTCCATCTTTTTCTCTCCACCCAACAACACTTCCAAATATAAAAAAAAAAAGAACCCCTTGAAAACATCTAGGGGATTTTTAAAAGTAAATTTAAATTACTATCATTGAAAGCACCCTTTAAAGTGAATGCTTGTTTTCAATCCATATATTCAAGGTTTTTTTTTGGCTTTTGTATTTTTCAAAATTGTAAAAACATAACTAGTTCACCCCCCCCTTTTTTTTTGCTATTTTGTTCTGAAATATAGTAATCTGAAAGGCAAAACTTAACGTATGTTAAACAACAATAAACAAGTTAGCAATGTGTGTAAATCCGGCTATTCTGTGAGGATGCTTTAGACAGCTGTCAAGCAAAATTCAGTTATTTATGCATCATAGACTGTTTTAAAAAGATACTTTCAAACGTTTGAATGTTTAAATACAGTATTTAAAGGAGGTATACAAGAGTATTCCTGTGCCTCATAAAAAGATTTAATAAGACAAATAACTTTTTAATGTAAAAGTTTTACTCGTTTTTCGTAAGTTTCATTGCAAGTATCTGAAATGGGGAGCTTCAGGCACTTGCAGCAAACTATGTGATTTCTCTAACATAATTCACAGATTTCAAAAATGATGTCAGACTGGCAAAAAGTAGAAAGGGTTACTATCAATCCAGTGGTCACAAAAAAATTCTCAGCCTTTACCTAGCATGAAACTCACTGCTGCAGCTATTAGCAGCGTTAGTAAAGTTGCCAACAACTGAATGGCTGAATGACTCCTGCTTTTCCGCCTGCCCAACAGAAAGTGCTTCAGCACAGCACTAACATCACAGATAAGCTGTAGCAAGGATGCTTACATGTTTATTGCCCATTAGATGACTGTTTTGCAAACAGAGTGGAAGTTTTGCCCCTCCAGGAGTATTAATCATCTTTCAGTAATATATATATTTTTAAATCCTTAATAAGGTAGTGGAAGGCAGCCGGAAATACAATTAAGACTGGTACGACTTAAGAGCTTTTCCTTTTAGAGCAGTTTCAGAAGTTTCCTATAATATAATACCACACGTGCTTTGGATAATTGGAAAAAATCAAAATACAGTTGATTTTAAAAGGTAAGTCAACTGGTCCTAACCTAGCACTTATTGTAAACCATATGATTTGACAGTGGCCCTTGCTATAGAAGGTCCACTCCAGAATGAAATCAGGGAAGATGAGGAATTGCATAGGAAAGCTTTCCTAGGGAAAGAAGCACTCTGAAAATCAGTTTCATTCAATAACAGAACTGTGGCAACGCTCAGTGAGTACCTTTCCTAAGCAAACTACGTTATTATTTAGTTCTGCCTCTTCCTTGACTACTCTATTATTCTGTAATTTAGTGGGTATACTGATCCATTACAGTATATATTTAACATATATACCATAAAGAATACTAGCCTACAATTTGAAATGTTACTCAAAAAATTGCCAGTAGATGGTCTCTATACATAAACTTGCAATTAATTTTGGAGTCATGCAAGGCTCAACATAGTATTTTTAGACTTACACCCAATGTATATATAAAATCAAGTAAACACCTGCAAATACAATCAAGTAACCACCTATCGTTTCCATGGACTATACATGCTCTAAAAAGAGAAACAGTTGACAGCTGCAACTGGTTTGCTGGCATCATATCAAAAATGACAAAAACAAAGAGAAATAAAATTTATTATAAAACATGTTGAAAAAGCAATGACTTTAGCTGAGTTCCTGCTCTGCTGTTCTAGGCAGAACATAATGTGATTGAATGCTTTCAGGAAAGCTAAAACAAAATTATAGCGTACGTATGTAGCCATATTAAAACCGCTTTCTCTTGATAATTTCTGGTTTCCAGCTGACAGGATGAGTTTCTTCAGTCTGAAAGGAAAAGAAAAATCTCGTAAGGCTATTTTTAAACTTGAAAGTTATCTGTAATCAGGGTTCAGGTTAAAATATTACTTACAAAGGATACACATTCTATTTCATACAAAATAGTATAATGTAACTACTATAGTAAGTAATTTATTTACCCAAATTAAATTTTATTTTACTTCATCCCACTGTCTGAAGTACATGACAAGGTCTCTACTTTTCTTCTGGTCTTTCTTTTTTGACAACAAGAATAAAGATAAGATTGTCAATGGTAATTCAGAAAATATTTTGGTGATCAAAGCACAGGAATAAGAATTCCACAGCCAGGCCTTCTAGTGATATCCATATGAATACTGGCAAATTTCCTGATCCCTACATTTTGCCCAATTATGGATAAATAATGGATAAAATATTCCTTTTTCCTTTAGAGCTCATAGTTACTCTGAGTCTAATTCAATGCAAGAGATCCCTAGGTTTAATACAAATGCTTACATTCTTTATATTGAAGACTTCCTGTGTTGAAGACACACTCTGATACAGAGAAACTATACAGTAAACTATCATCTAGTACATTAATAAACTGATTCAGAATTGAGCACAGTATTTTGGAAGTAAGCTGTTTATTCTGAATTCTAGTCATCTACCTTTGATTTTTAATCTAGATCACATACAGAAGTATAGTAAATCTTCAAATTTTAAACAATCTTTGTCTAATTCCCATCCTTTAATGATTAAAAATACAGCCTCCTACTGGCTTCAAAATTAAATAAATACTATTATCGTAATGAGATTTCTCCAAACCACATCACGAGGGACTTTTACAGAAGAGTAGATGGACCTGAGAATTCTTATAGCAGTAAATAAGAAATCAGGATTTCAGAAAGTACCTGCTGCTGACCTCTTTAGATAACTATGTACTCATTCTTTTCCAACATTAGTAAGACTAAACAAACAAATCTGTATGCATGTCTCTAATGGATACACAAGACATTTGTTCCAAACTTGCTGATGTCAAGAAAATACATTTAGAAAGTCACTTCAACATACCGCAGTATCATCTTCTCTGTACACTTTTATGGTTTTATCAGCTTCAGCTGTTAGCAGTCTGCTTTCTGACTGGTCAAAAGCACAAGCAAATATTCCTGATTCACTGTCCAAAGAACCTGGCTGTACAGCTGCATGTACTCTCTGGAAATTATATCCAGTTCTCCAGTCCCAAAGATGCATAGTACCATTATCAGCTGCAAAGAAAGAAACATAATTAGTATCTTAACCAGTTAATTTCTACTATTTTTCTAAAAACAGTTTCATGAACAACAGATTAATGCATCAGGAACATGTTAACTATAACGTTCACGTAGAATGTCTCAGCACATCACATAGTAGTTTCCCATTTTCTGCTCGCCTCCTTCCTAAATAAAAAGGAAGGTCACTTTTGTTTAAGAAGGCTGATGGAAGCCTCCTCAAAAGCTTATCCAACTTTGCATCAGATAACCCAGACAGCTGGCCTACCAGGGCACAAGACTATTGCAGCAAGTTCGTTTGGAAGCAAAGAAAGGACTGCAATTCTGATTATCAGTTTCCTGTTCAGCAGCTCTACTAAAATTGATCAAAGATATCATCGTGTTGAACAGATCACAAACACCCACTGCTGAATTTGTCAGCAAGCACCATAGAACCTCTACAAACATTCAGCTTATTTCAACTACTAGTTTAGACCACTGTCACCATTATTGCTAGTAGCATCAGCTTAAGGATATTCATACAGATGTCAGCTCCCTGTTCTGAAAGATGCTTTCAAAGCAATTTTTCAATTTTAATTAAAAAAGAAAAAAAAAGATCTAGCCGAACCAGACCTATTAAAACTTTCATTTCTCCATGGCTGCCAACTAGACAAGAAGTCCAGTTGTTTCAGAAAGTATGCTTCTAAGGTAAGAGACTCCTCTAAGTCAACCTCACGTTATTTTAACTCAGCATCAGTTTCTTTGAAGTTGTAGACAGCATAAGGATGTAAAAAAAAGTCTACATTCAAACAGTATCTAACCTCCCCCCCCCCCCCCCAAACACACAAATAATTAGAAAAACAATTTTCTGATGTGGAGTAGGAACTAGTTTTTCTAAAGCCTCAATTACTTTAAACACCAAAAAATCCTGCAAGGATCTTCTAGAAAGGTCTTCAAAAATAATACAGAATTAAGTTTGAAAACAACTCAGTATTTTGTAAAGTTCTTGCTCTCACTATGAACACATATGTTCTCAAATACAATTTTATTCTGATTTTTAAGATCACGGGTACCCTATTATTATGATTTGAAGTACATATGAGGGTAAGTTGACAACATAATTAGCTGTCTTCCTGCTCCAAGTCGACACATTTCCATTTTACAGTATTAAACATAGGCTTGGGATTTGGAGTATCAAATGGGACCAAGAATACAAAAAAGTCAGTGTTCCAAAGTGCAACTTAACAAAAAAGTAACAGCTTTCAAAACAATTATGCTCTGTATACAAACACTGACTTTTTTTTTTTTTCTTTCTTTTAAACAGGTAGCTTGCTTGCTGCAAACTTAGGGAATCTAAATCTTACCTTGACCTTTCTAGCTCATGTATGATACCATGAATTAAGTCCCACTCTCAGTTACAACTACCCAAAATATTAGAGAAGGAAAACCAAGGGCTGAAAACTCAGACCCTAGGAGTAACTTGGAACAGTACAGACAAGCCTCTTAATTTACTTTCCTATGACTGCTAGAGCTCTACTTTTTAAAATCTTGATTAAATAACTGCTCTAGGGCCTCAAAGATCTGCATTCCACTTCCTACTTTAACTCTGATTTCTCACATGATCTTGGGTTCTTTCTCTAGAGCTTCTGAAGCTATAAAATTAGTACTTCCTTTTTCATACTTTTTGTTCATTTTCCATTTTTAATAGCATCTACAATTTTAAAAAAACCTTACTATCACCCTACTATTTAGGCACTGTACCCTAATGAAAAGGGGATTTGAATTCAGTTGAGATTTTTATAAGGGACTTTCAGAAAAGCTTGTCACTAAAAAAGTCTACACATTAACCATCTTGCATAAACATTTGGGCTTCTCTTCCTTCCTACCCCCAGGAAACAGACACATACACATAAACCAGTAGTTCCCAGACATTTGGGGCTCAAAGACCACTAACAGTACTCTAAATGTTTCAGATGATTATATTAATTTACAAAGCTTTTGAGTGACAAATTAAATCAATGTGTTCACAATAGACATAAAATCCTCCCAGAGAATATGTAGGCACTGGAGCAAAGTGGCTAGTTTCTTAACTTTGGAATGCTTGCATACATAATATGCAGGGTAAACCTGGTTTTGATTCACAGAGCCAAATAAAATTTGGAGATTAAGCAAAGTTTGGAGTTATTAAGCTAACATCTGCTACAATACAAAGATAACATCAGAAAATGCATGCAATAAACTTCTAGATAGCAGAACCAATGCATTTGTGCTGCATAAGAAACAGGAAAGAATTAAGATTTAAATGATACAACAGGCTCTAGGCAGGATTTTTCTATCCATTCTCACTGCATCAACATGTGACTAAGAGAGCAGCCACCAAGGAGCCCAGATTCTCCTAGTTTATTTCTGATTTCCAGTCCCTTTGTGAGGGGGCACCAACTGATTCAGATTCAGGAGATCCAACAGGGTGGACTCTGAAGCCATGCCGCAATAGTCAACTAAGAATGGGAAACCTTTTCCCTGCTGTGGGGTGAAAGTAGTTTTTGGGCATGCAATTTGGTTAACACCAAAGAAAAAGTGACCCTACTCCCTACGAAATAAAGTTGTGGGCTATAGCTGGTGTGTAGGAGGGCTCTGTGAGCATCTTTCTCTAAGGACCTCCAGACATATAAACAGGAAGGAGAGAAAATATCAGCAAGTATTTCTCACTTTACCTCCTGAGACCAGAACTCCATCTGAATTTACAGCCAGTGTGTTGATGATAGCATTGTGACCAGAGAGGTTCTGAATGAAGTTTCCATCTGGGAATTTCCACTGCTTAATATTATCTGGAGAACCAGATGCAAATGTGTAACTGAAAGAAGATTAGGACAGTAAATCAGAATTTAAAATATGGATAAGCCAATGCCAAAGTAAGGAGAGCCAACGCCCTTCATTAAAACTACTGCTGAACTAGTTACTTAACATTAAATCTGCTCTTCTGAAACTTACTTTGTGTAAATACAAAGTGATTTTATAAAATCATGAATGAAAACAGGAGTTACATAATTCTGTTTCCTTTCCATTCTATAGATTATCTAAACTTTATAAATCACAAGACTCTCCTGTGCCATATATGATGAGAATATGCAAACAAACATTAAAAATACGTTTTAAATTTTGGAGAGTGTAAAAAAGTAACATTCTTGTCCATAGTTATTCTGGCCATTTTCAAGTATAAAGTGCACCATCAATAAAGGTATCAAGATAAAAAGAGAAAAAAAAGTATTCCCTCATTTTAACGTTTGCATTTACGTAGGTTATCTGGGTAGCACATAAAAAAAGTCTTTAGCAATCTTTTCAATTGCCACCATGTCTAAAGCAATTTGCCGTTTACTTAGTAGATCCTGCAGTTTTTCCCCATTATTTTTATAGGAATTTATCAGACCAGGTAACTACTAATGCAACAAAATATAGTATCTTAATTCAGTTATATTACCACTACCTGCTTCAAAGACTAATTACCTACAGAAGTTTCTCTTTAAGACCAGTTATATTGAAATATCTCATGCACTGAAGCACAGATTCAAAAAGATCCCTTGCAGTAATTGCTGTCTACTTTAGCATTATTCACACACAAGCAAGTTTACAAAATTTCCTCACTTTCTGCTAACAAGCATTCAATTACGTAATTATTATGAGTCTTAGGAAGCCATTAGGAAGCGCCACTGATCTCTCAAGGACTGTGTCAAAGCACATGTAAGTAGTTCTGTGGAGCATAAGAAACTCTGGGAATTGCTAACGTACACCAGCATCAATACTCGGGGAACGGAATCAGTGTACTAAAGACTTCTGAGAAGTAATATTTTACTAATATGTACACTTTTAAAGCATTCTAAGCTCTTCTTTCACTAGTTTGTTTACACTGTTCTGCTCTATCGTTTTAAATCATCATTCCTGTTCACTTTGTCACTGCCCAATGTTACAAACTGTGAAAGGGTAAAGGAATGAGGAAAACTTACTGTCTTGGATGTAGTACAACTGCTCTCACAGATTTCTTGTGGTTTGTTAAAGTAACACGAGTTTTTCCTGCCACCAAATCCCAGAGCCGTATTGTGGTATCATGACTACCTGCAATGAAAATGACCAAAAAAAAAAATTAAAAATCATTAAACTACTTCTACTGCTTTCATAAGACAGGCAAACTTGATAACGAGAGAGACAAAATTGTTATCTTAACTACAAAAAGAAAAAGAAAACGTCACACGCGAGCCCCGAGTTCTTTACTACTAAAACTACCTCAGAAGTAAAATATGCTGGGCGTTAACAGTCTTCAGCGCTACTGGAAACGTTTAGAAGAAATAAGGAATATTTTATGCAATTTGAAATTCAAGACGAATTAATTACAAAAGAAAGCTGGATTTTGACATAATGGGAAAGGGATTCATATTTAACCATAGAACTGGACACTTAATTGGATGGTGGACAATTACAGAAGACCACACAAAATACAAAGACTTGATCCACACACAAATTTTAAACTTCAAATACAGGAAAAGCAGAAAAACAGAGTTTTTTTAAAGCAGCGCCCAAGTATATGTGCTTAAGCATACCACCGATAGTATAAAATCATCATTATACTGCCTACTTTTAACAGAAAACTAACAAGAGATGTTAATTGAATAAGTCAATAGAGAGAACAGTAACTTCATCACTTGATTATATAAGGGATACATTTATGACTGTTGTATAGATTACATGATCGAAAAACAACTATTGTCTACTCTACCTGTAATAATTTGTGGTTCTGCAGCTTGGCACTTCACTGTTGCAACTGCATTTGTGTGTCCTGATAGTGTGTGCACACTGGCTTTTGTCCTCACATCCCATATCTATGAAACCACAGTAAATTACAGAGGTCAAGAAAAGGTGCATCTTCAATGTATTTTAGGCACTGTCACTGATTGAAATAAATTTCTACCATAGGTCCACAGGTGAAACCATAGTATTTAGTTCGTTTTTTATCACCACAGAATTGCCCCAATTGGCAAATTTCAAGGGGAGCAGAGAGCCTGGTACTCAATTTGTAAGGTATATAGATAACTAACTGCAAAGTGAGTCAACATAAAGTTATGCCATCTTCTAAAAATAAGAAACTAAGCGACCATACATAACGTAGCCTACCTACTCAATTAAGAAATAAAACATTCTCCTGAAAATACATTGCATTTATGTATATTTGGGGTACAATCAAATGCTTACGTTTCTATCTGACAAAGTTAATATAAATCATCTTTGCATTTTAATCTTGGTATGTTTTAACCTTTGTTAGTTAATTACTTCTACAAATGGAAGGTGTTAAAATTCTACTTAAAGGTCTACTCACTCGCGCTGTTGAATCTCTGCTACATGTCACCAGCACATCTATTGTTGGATGCAGATCTAAACCATAGACAGCACTTAGGTGACCGTGATAATGTCTGATAACCTAGATGAATTAAAAAAAAAAAAAATTAGTGGAATAGTTAAAGGAATATTTTAAATGTTTTGATTTTTATATTTGTCCCTACCAATTACCTCTGATCAAAAAAACCAAAAGTTTACCTTATTGTATTCAAGATCCCAGCATTTCACTTGTTTGTCTTCTCCACAAGAAAACAGGTATGGACTTCTTGCACTTACTATCACCCCTCGTACAGTACTGATGTGCCCCGTCAAAGACAATTTCAATTTGCCACTAGCAAGGTCCCAAATCTGTATTAAAATAGGTATTTTGAGACAGATGAATATAAAGCTACACAGATGGTAGCCTGGGTAAACAGCCTAGGTAAAAATGTAACAGGTTCAACTGAGATTAATAATTCTAAGAATTACAGAGATATAAATGTTTGCTAATTACTACCATATGATGAATAAGATCTCAAGAACAAATAATGCTCTGCAAATCCTCTTCTGTTTGTGACTAGGTAATAAGAGGGGAGAAAAAAAACATACATTTTGTAGCTGACTATTCTGTACACAGTAACCAAGACATTGTCTGCAGTGGCTGAAAACATTTCTAAATAGCACGAGAAAGACAACTTAACTCGTCAATAATTCTTCCTTTTTACCTTTATAGTTCTGTCAGCTGAGCCAGTAACAAACCACTGATTTCCTGGTTCTACTGCAATGCATCTCACCCAGCCCAGATGGCCACTGATAACCTTTAGACAAAAAAGAAATTTGCAAAAATCAGAAATAATAAACATATCTGTCAGTATAAGTTGCCTTCTCTAACACTGGAATTTGTCTGTATTAAATGAGAAATGCACGCTCCCTAGGACAAGATCTGAAATTAGATCTGAGAAGAGCTTGATTTTAGTTCTTCTTCAGTAAATTTTTAGCAGTCTCTCTTCATTTAACATGTCATACACCAGACTTTCAGAACTTGCAACGGGGAAAAAAACCTGCGCCAATAAGCCACTGTTTCAAATCCTTTATGAGTCCATAATATGATGGCTGAACACTTCAGACTTCACAGAGAAGGACTGATTTAAGCGCACCTTCTCTATGCTGCTATATAATGTTTATACAATAATAAAAAAAAAAGATTCATCTGCCAAAGAATCTGACTGGAAAAGACAAACTCTTAAAAGAGCTGATCACACTACAGCTAAACCTATATAAACACAAGGATAAAAATCAATAATATTCACAAAATAATTTAGTAAATAAAATGAAAAAAGTTTTTAATCAAATCTTGTTATTTAAGGAGAGAGTATGCATGCAACTTAGGCACGATCACTTTTCATTCGATTTCATTTCGTTCCATTTCCTGAATGAGAAACAGAAATTAAAATCTAAGCTAATCTAAGTTTTTATAGAACATAAAACATTCATTTACTTTTGTGCGCACGTTCCTAAGTTTATAACTTACTCTGTACAGTTTCCAAGGTGGATGCCACTGAGGTTTGGGCATGGTTGGAGCTTTCTTTGCCACTAATGCAGAATTTTTGTTTCCACCAGCTTCCATCACGGCCTATAAATTAAAAGGAAGGTTACTCCGATGCTTTATAACCATTCTTTTCATATAAAACCTAAAGCTCCCTTGCTGTGACATCTCAAAACTGATTTATTCAGTCAGAACTCCACAGAACTCACAACTGAATTGGAAGTGATCTGGTGAATGCCACCTACTCTGACAGTATAAGCCTTACACACAAGAAACTCACCATGGGCGCGCCAGGAGGCTGCGACCGCTCAGACATTCCAGCATGCCTGTAAATGTCACCCACACCAGCAGCTGTCCGATTTGCATCCAACCTACAATGAGTGAAAAAGGTAAACTTATTGGAATCAACTTTTTCCTTTCACAAAGTAAATGAAAGGTACAAAGCGTTCAAACACAATCAAAACAAACAAACAAAAACCCAGACTTTTTCCCTTGCATCTAATCAGATTTTCCCATCTTCCAGCTTGCGTTCATTGTCTCTTGTGACATCCAAGAACAAACTATGTACAGAAAAACGATGCCCAGTCATGCTAAAAAGTTCTTAAAAAACAATTTTGAAAAATATAATATTCAAGATTTGGCTGGGGGAAAAAAAAGGTTCTTATCCCAGCTTCTGCACTTTTCCTTGAAATTCCCATAAAATACAGAAGTGTTATGGAAGTAGCCCCTTAGTACCTGGACTGAGAAGGAGGAAGTGCTACAGCTAATGACTGAGCTGCAGATTCACTAGGCATCCTCTGGATCTTAGTATCTGCTGTCAGAGCCACACCTTAAAAGAAAACACAGCAAAAGCAAAGAGAACTGTGTTAAAAAGAAAATACAGAAAAGTGTATTATACACACAAATATGCACGTACACCTGTGTAACAGTGCTTGGCACACCTCTGTAATATTTAATAATGTCACTGAATGACAAGATTTTTCACAGATGAGTCACAAGCCTACAAAAATAATTCTTTTTATTTTGGTTCAAATTCTCTCCATCTCGATTCTACATATATACATAGGTACACAATTTCTACAACAGAAAGCGGTACGATTCTGTCATAGGAAAGAACGGAAGCCTAACTTGGGAAGGTGCCCATCTTTTTTTTAAATCAAGCCTCAACAACTGTGGAACTGTGATTGTCACAGTACCTACTGTGATCAAAGACAGAACCAATAATTCAAAAAATGTTTGCTATGTCCTTTAGCACAGTTTATTGTATTATGTAGCCCCCCTGTGCTCCACGGAGCGGGGCAGGATCTACAAAAGATTTAGTTCTATTTAAGTCAGAATTTCAGACTACAACTGATAATATATATTCTCATCCTAAGAACAGTTGATCAGTTTTTTCCCCCAAAGCTTAGTTTCTGGCAGACTGGTGAATATATTTCACGCCCATTTCTCTGTTTCTTTGCCAGACCAAAGTTCTGGCAATTGACAACAAAGACAACATTTGGGTGAGATATGCATGCAAAACAAAAACAGAGAAATCTAATTTTTAAACTTGACATATGTGGCTCTACTAAAAGAACACTGAATCTGAGGAAACTTGTTTGAGTCAGTCTCATCCACACAGTCCTAGGCAACTATGCAGGTTTTCTAAGGACTGAGGGTCTACTGAACACTCGCATCTTCTAAGTTACATCAAGCCCCAAAACATTTCCCATGATATGTACAATAAACTTACATGCCAGAAGTAAAAGATCAACACTCAAAACTAAACTGTCATAAAGCGAGAGTAGGAGCCATCAATAAAAGTGACAACAGCTAATGGCCAATATAACAACAGAAACATAACCCTTCCAGACACGCACTAAACCAAATGACAGCAACATTTTTTGACACTAATGCCCCTTTCCTAGAACAAGGGTGGTGATACCTACAACTTTTTGCTCTAGTGATGAAAGGCACAACACATTTCTGCTTGTTATCCCACATTCTTCCACCTGTTACCTCCCCACTCCTCTCCCTTTCCCAACAAAAGTTTTAGAGCAGCTGTGCCACAACAGTGGAGGAAGCAGGGATCTGTCAGTCTTTGGAATTTTTACAGGGACAGTGGACCACAGCATCAGAGAGAGGATTCCCAGAACAATTTTTTGATATTGCCACAGGGGGCGAAACATCCTAGAAACAAACGACAACTTCATAGCAAGCACACATCCACTGAGGCTTAGTGAGAAGAAAGATGCTCCACCTGCATCTAAATCCTCCTGGTACCTCCTAATCCAGAACATTTATCAGCCACAAAACTCTCTACATCAATACTACGAAAGATTCAAATAGCATATCTCATTACTATCAGCTATGGATTCACAACAACAGGAAGCCTCCTTGGAGCTGGACGATGCCCCAATTTACACTTTTTTTTTTTTTAAATAATAAAAAAATGCCCCCTCCCCACACCAAACAAGCCCAACAAAAAAAGCACTCCCAAAATTTTACTTGCCAGGCCCAGGTGGGTACGGATGTGTACCAGTTACCATATATTCAAGTTCTTGTCCTAAAGAGCAACATAATTTCATATTAATAATTATATTTTACACTACACTGCAAATGACATTACAAAGCAGGAAACTGAAGAAAATCAGAGCAGGCCATACATAGCCCTGATCCTATGTAACATACTACATTTACTTGGAATGCATTTGTTTTGGTTATGCCAGTTTTCTAGAACTGGCTAGTAAGATGACATTTTTTAAACGGTGATGCCACTGCCTGTTATCAAAAGGGACTCTTTCTCATGAGAAGCAACTTTATGTTGCCAAAGGTGCCTTTCTGAAGTAGAGACCATGGAAAAGGATTCAAGTACATAATGAACCTGTATTTCACGTACAGCATGGGATCTTTTGATACATAGGCTAGTCAAGACAATTTACGGTGTGATACTGGAGAAGAAAAAGGCAAATACAAGTTCTTTTTTTCTTCAAAGATTTTTCAGTCTCTCTCAACATTTTTTTCTTCACTCTCAGAATATTTCCAAATAAAGTGTTCTGAAAAAATACCTCTACTAAAATAAGAAAGCATTTTGCATTCTTTATAAGGGAAGTTTCTATATGGGATCTACCTAATAGTTTCACATTTTATATTTAACCAAAAAGAAAAAATAGTCAAAAAGATACCATATTTAAAACAAATGGATTTTTCTACTTAATAGCTGCACAGCCAAAGAAAGTCTGAAAAAAAATTCCATGAAACTTAAAAAAAAAAAAAAACTTCATCAACCTGAAAAAGAAGAAATACATCACTGAGCTTATACTTTTCCCAGTAGCTAAGCATAACACACACTATGTTTCTGAATTACTGTAAAAATTACACAGCATCGTATCATTCCCTGTATTCTAACAAACTTTTTCCTTGTTCTAAATCACTAACCTCCTTTGAACTCTAGCAAGAAAAATACCAATGAAAACCAGCTATTATGATTTCCTCCTGTATCTGTGATGGATTAACACTACAGCCTTGAGAACTAACTTCAGTGAGACTGTCTCTTCCAAAACAAAAGACAAACATACCATTAGGAGCAAACTAACCTTGATTGCCAGAATACTGTTTATGTCCATAAGGATCCCCAGTGTTTGAGCCTCCTTTCTCTCTCAAGTTTTCTTTCAGAGTGGGCATGTGCAACACTGAGCCATACTCTGTACGCAACTTGACTGCCATCTTTACTTTGTGACTGTTGGAAGAGGAAAGCATATTAAAGCCTAATCTTTGAGTTGTTATTAACTTTTGAAATATTTTAGAAAGCATTTGACACCACTCACTTTACAATCCTCAAATTTTTCTTCCCTTAACATCACACTGTAATTCTATCCAAACTTGTGACTTGACTAGAACAACCGCTACCATAATTTAAAGCTTTGAGACATACCAGTAATTCACTGATTGCAGCACATACCTTTCTTCATCTAATGGTATAGGCTTGGCATTATCAGCTACAAACATATCATGGGTTCTCTTCAAAGATCTGAACACAAGTGTGTGCACAGAATGCTTTTGGACTTCCTAAAAATAAAGGAAAGCATATTTAAATACATTTGGCCACAGCTGAATAAGGAATTGAAAACAGTAATACAAGTTAAATAGAGTAGCAATTTCAGGCCCTGACAGTGTTAAATGATGCGGCACTATCCAGTTCGCAGAAAACATTCTTGTTGGAAACTAAACATTAAAGTTTATGTGTTGTTTTAATTCAGTGTTTACTCAACTCTCCCTTTCCTGGAAACCAACAAAACTGAGAAAAGCAGGCCAAAAACTTTGATCAAA
This sequence comes from Struthio camelus, assembly GCF_040807025.1. Taxonomy (NCBI): domain Eukaryota; kingdom Metazoa; phylum Chordata; class Aves; order Struthioniformes; family Struthionidae; genus Struthio; species Struthio camelus. Next base: position 39,288,308 of record NC_090945.1, read on the forward strand.
CTTTCTGCACTGGCACCTATATGATGAACACATAAACAGGAAAGATTTTCCTACACACTTGCCAGTTCTGTTTTTATATAGTAACTGATTCTGAAAACATTCCTATAAATTCTATTTCACTATCTCCATAAAAAGAACAAGAGCATTCATAAAACTTCTGTGTAAACTGTGTCACTTAATGCAAGCACGGGAGCAAACATGGGCTCAAACCTGACAAAATTTGTTTTCTCCAAATAATTTTGTTTCCTTATTACCAAAAGCAAAACATTAAAATTCCATTCAAAGACTAAGAAGCAAAATAACAAAACTTTTAGGTCTCTTTCTACAGAATACTCTCTTATTACCAGCACAGTTCAGTTTTTGTTTTCAAATCTTTTCCTCCCAAAGATAAAAAAAAAAAGTCATTAGGAAATAGCTGAAAACAGAACTCTCTATAGGACTGCCTTTGTTCTGCACATCACAGAAATAACAGCAATAAACTGGAAACTACGTTAACACTTTTTGGAACTGGGTTGGGAGTTTCATGCAAACTGAAGAAAGAACTACGGGGAAGAACTGCTGTTCAACTACAGTAGCTATTGTAAACACCACACGAGCGCCAAGTAACAGAATGCCTCCCCATTACGAACGGAAGATCGTGGAGCATCTGGCAACGCTTTCGACAGAGATACCACACTGAAAAAAACAGCAGGCAGCCTGACATAGGCCAGCATTCTTTACATTTTCTTACAGGCTCCTGACAGTTCCCTGTTTTCAGCAGCGCACGAAACTCGCTCCACGCTAACTACCCCACCGCCGACAAACGCGGCGGCCGCCTGCCGGGCAGCGCTGCCGAGACCTCACGAGAAACCCACCGCGTTCCCGACTAGCTAACAAGGCCCGAGAGGGGCACAGCCCCGCGCCCGCCTCCACGCCCGGCCTCAGCCTCGCAAACCACGGCCCACCGAGGCCGAGGAAACCCTCCCGCGCTGCCCTCGGGGCCAGGGGCGCCGCAAAGGCCGAGGGACCGCCGCAGCCGCCGCCTTCACGGGCCCAAGCCGCCCCCGTCGCCTCGCGCCGCGCTCCGCCGCCACCGCGCCGCGGGGTCCGGCCGCCTCACCTCCACCATGGCGCCGGCCACCTCGGACAGCCGCAGCTCACCGCCACCCGCTATGGAGGCACTTCCGGCGCCTGCCTCGCGCCGCACCGGAAGTGGCGCGCCGCGCGGCGAGCGCGCACGCGCGCCGGGGACGGGCGGAGGGAGGGAGGCGAAGGGCGGGGCCGGAATGGGCCGTTGGCGGCGGCGGCGGCGGCGCAGTTTGGGCGGGGCTCAGCCGCACCACCCCCTATTTCCCGTGCCTGGGGTCTGCGGGTTCGAGTCCCGCTCGGGGCGAGAGGGGTCAGTGAGGCGAGGTAGGGCTGTGCCTGAGGCTTCGGCTCCAGAAAGGGGAGTTGCTAGTGGCTGGCAGCAGTCAAATGTCCTTTTATCAGTTAAAAAAAAAAATCTGGATCTTGCAGGTGCTCACCAAGCACTAGCAAAAACCTCCATGCAGGGGCTGCTGAGGTGGAGGGGTAACAACCGCCACAAAATGGGTCTACGGAGTAGGGAAACGGCTCCTAGGGGAGCAAAGCAAGACCTGCAGAGAGCCGGGAAGAGCCTCCTTAATGAGTCGTGGAGGTTGGGCTGTCTGGTGGTGTTTTGTCTAGTGATAAACTGGCACGTATCGAAACTTGAGTTGAATTAGGCCTTGCAGATGAAGCTAAAACAAATGACAAATGGTTTTTCAACCATATAAATAAAAATAAAACACGGAGAGAAAAACTGAGACCGCTCTGGGGTGGGAGCGGTCAAGATGGAGGTAAATGAGCAACCGCCCAAGCAGAAAAAAGTGCTAATATTTTATGCTAGTTGTATCAGCTAGACCGATACAACATCTTGATTCGGTCCTGTTGGGTTAGTTGATACCGACGATTTTTAATCATATAATCAAGACTGGCTGTGGCAGGGACTCGGCGTAAGCAAGGGCACGTCACCGTGCTGATACTTCTGTCTTAAAAGCAACCCTTCACAGTCACCGTCATCACGAACTAGTAAATCTTCCCGTGGTGAAGCTACACATGTTCAGCGCAAGCGTGAACAAGAAATGCTTTAACGCCAGCCTATGCAAGCCGCAGTTACAGCTACCGAACAGCGGAGTGCAATATTGAGCTTTCTGAAAGATAAACTGTGTCTTGCTAAGACCTTGTGAGAACAAGCATGAAATACCCGTAAGGATCCCCTATTACGAGTGATGTCAGCTTGATTTTATAGGACGTGATGGCGTTTTTAATTGTTTTGTGTGGTGCGGTTACATATCTTAATGGTCATTTCCTTCATGAGTTCTCCAAGATAAAGCCGGTTCATGAAACCGTACACAATGAGTTGGACATGGACAATTTTTTAAACCCAGGAGTAAAATGCAACCTCTAAAGAAAAATATTAGTGTTATGTAATATTCTAACAGTTATACTTGATAACTCTTCTGGAAAGATTTCTTTAACTTATGTCCATGGGAATGCTACTTTAAAATGGGAACTAAAGTTGTATATGAGTTGGTGATCCCTACATCTCATGACAAGGTGTGAATTGCTAAAGGACTGAAGTCCATATTTTTTTCAAAGCGTATCCTGCAGCACATTCTAAAAATGTATCATCCAGCACATTGTTCACTTGCCTTCGTAAGTAAAATAACCAAATGCACATGTACCAACTGCAAAGATGCACCTATCTTCTTCACATATACCCATCTACTCTTAAATTCAGGAAGTCTTTTCCCACCAAGCTAAAGCTGTGATTTGGCAAGCACATCTTTTGTCAGTGGGGCCAGCTTTAGTAGCCCTTGCCCCTCCATTACGTTGCTCTTTTTTACCACTGTACCCGTCACTTAATGCAGCTGTCTGTGTGGCTTGAGTTGTGAGCAGACTGAGAACTGATTTAGGCTAAAAAATAATCTACTGAAATACCCATGGTTCATTCAAACTTCTCATCTTTATTAGTCATAGGGTGGCACAACCATGGGATTATTTCTGGCATAAAAATTGCCCTTCTGTTTTGCATAATGACCATCCTCTCTTTCCAAAATTGCTAGATCATTCCTGGTGGCCAGACTGCTCTTTTATAGTTGATAATTGAGATGCAGTAATAGCCATAAATGCACCCTACGTAGCTTCTAACCCCAGCATGCTTCATGCCTATTCTGGGGCTAAGATAGGAGATGGGTAGCAGATGTCTGCTACATTATGCCCCTAGCAGTGGAGGGCCATTGCCATCTCTATTTTGAGCCTGGGAGCCAGGTTTCATGTTTAACCCGAGGACCTATTTCGACAGTCCATCCTGAGAGGCTGGGAAACGCCGGCGGGTTCCTGAGGCTTCGACGGGGATGAGTGCGGTAGACCACAGCAGCAGAGCTGTGCCTCAAGGAGGGGAAGCCCCGTCCACCCTTGTTTAGGTTGCAAACTGGAGCGCAAACTCCATAGGGCAGGAGGTCACTATGGTGCAAGCTGGTTGTGTCCTGCTGGGCTGGTGAGATCAGAGGTGAATTGCAGAGCTCGCTGCTGGAGGGGATCATTCTACCTCTGCCAGAGGGCAAGGGGTCTCCAGCTTGCCTAAGCGTGCTTTCTTGGTTCTAGTGTAAATTCCGTTTATTGCCTAGCATTTAGCCTCTCTTCCCTAAAGAGAAGGAGGCCCCCAAAGGACAGCTGGCTAACCCACGCCCCTGTTAAATCTCCGTTTGTTGCAGATGGAGCCTAGTCTGGGCAGAATGCGTTTGTGCCAGTTGATAGCAGCAAAGGGTGGGTGAACGTTTCCCGAGGCATCTACCTGGGATTCAAGTGACCATGAAGTATTTACCTGGCTTATGGGCTTTGCAAATATAGTTTCTTTTATTTCTCTCACATCCCTGAAAACCATGCTAGAACTTCTTCCAGCCTCTTGGTTTTTGTACGAAAAAGGCTGCCAGCAGGGATTTTCAAGATAAGTGTGGGCTCCAGAGCTTTCTCAGCTGTCTGTTTTCAGAATTCCATCAATTGAAGACACGCAGGTTTTAAAAGGAGATTTAGGACCAGAGATTTCAAACAATTTTTTAAACATCTTTTTTTTAACACGGAGAGAAGTGCATGTCTTTGGTTGGTTGGCTGACCAATGGATTTAATGTGTGTAGATGGTTAGTCTCTGCCAATATATAAAGTACTGTGATATGCTTGTTTCCTTTCTATTGTCTGTTAAAAGAAATCAGGCTTACTTTTTATTGCATTTTTTAAGAAAAGCTTACTTGAGATGCAGACTTTTCTATCAGTCCTTGAAAAAAAAAATCCTCTATTTAGATTTTGCAAAAAAATTTCATTCATATATGCTGTTTCTTGATGTTATTATTAGTGTTCACATAACCCTGTTGTTATTCTCTACTTTTTACAAGTAAACATTCCCTGCAGAATTTTTTAATCTTGCAATGCTTTAGAAAATCAGAGATCAAATTAATCTCTGTAATAATTAAATCTTTTCCAATAGATTTAGTCCAAGGTGAAATTTAGTCCCAGAACTTCATTAAATCATGTCAGCAATATTAATTAGAATATTAATTTTATTCAATTTTTTTATTATATGCTGTAGTTGATGTATTTTTGCATATCAGCTACAGCTGTAATAACAAACTGTGGGATTTTTTGCAAATCACCATTTAGAAAAGGTTACTAGTAGGTTGGATGTGCTTTTAGTGCTATTTTTAAGACCAAGGTGAATAGTTTCTCTCATTAAGGTTTTAAGAACCTGCTTGCTCCCGGGGCATGAAGATAACATAATTCTCATTTACGATAAACCTTTGCAGTAGTATTTGTTACCAGTAAAAGGCAGAAATAAGGACACTAGAGATTAACATATAACTTTTCATTATTCTTTTCGTAGTATGAACTTATTGCAACACTGCTTGTTTAAAAGGACATTCTAAATCAACTGCTAACAACTGGATGTATTTTTAAATTTAATTCAGTAAGCATTATAGCTTATCTGTGGCATAAGAAAGTTCTGTTCCTCCCACATCAAGACTGCTTCAGAGAGCACATTCAGCTTTGAAGCTCCATCATTCAGTGACCTTGACTTGTCTGACTGAGGTTTTGTGTAAAGAGCATTGCATTATCGACAGACAAACCAATAAAACAAACACGAGCGACAGTGCACAAATATTCATTCTTAAAAACACATGCTTGCACCTCTGCCAACAGGTGTCTTTTCTGCATGGTAGGTAGTACTGTACTGTACAAAAAGAGGTCACGGAACACCATAGGGTCGTTGTTTTATTACTGCAATTCCTAATAGCAGGTTTGTAGTGATATCATTGCTACGTAAGTCCAGGAGCAGTTTCCCATTAGTCGTATGAGTAGGACGGTAATGTGTAGAAAGGAAAACAGAAGGAAAACAGCATAGGTTTCCTGCTTTGAAGAGAAGGCCTCCTTGGTATCATTTCTAGAAGAAACTTAAGCCAAATTTTCAAAGTTCTTTATAAGGCTTCATTTACTTCTTAGAAATCATTGACATAACTGTAGTGGTTACAAGGATGAAAGAAACAGCATCCTTGGATGTTTCTTATGTGAATGAGAGAAAAATCACATTATTACCACCATACTAACGTTGATCAAATTCTGCTGCCAAAATTGTTATGTAGATATAAATACATATATTTACCAACATACCTTTCTGTCTTTGTGGTTCCAGATTTAGACTGTTTTGGTGAAAGCATTTGGTGTTCTTTTTTGCCAGTGTGAGCTGTGTCTCCATGCAGGTACAGCTTTGCTGATAAAACTCTCCAAGCAAAACCTTTACAGTGTAGACAAGGCTTCAGTTTACTAGATGAACTGTAGCATAATCCCCATTCTGTGGTATCATTTGACACAAAACCATGAACTAGCCTTTACATGATATAAATGTGTTAATTTATTGTGCTTCCTGGTAAATCCCCAGGGAAACACAACCAACCAACTCTCTTGGGGAAGTCAATGATAAGCGCTGGACTTGGGAAGGTCAAAGACTGAATTTCCAAGGGGAAATGCACTGAAGCCACATATAACCCAGGGGTTTCCCATGCTGGGACTCGGCAGTGCGCTCTGGCTCCCACGCCAACCCCCATAATTTAGCCCGGGGTGCGGTCTGCACAGCCATCTCCCCATGTTTTCATGCTGGACCCAAGAATGGTTCATGCTTGAAGAAGGACACTGTAAGAACCACTTACTGTAGAATATGGCAGTGGTTTCAGAAATGTTTAAGACAAATATTTAATTAAGATTTACATGTACTAAGGCAGGATGATTTAACGGTAAAGTTCTAGCTCAGGACTAGCAAGACCTGGTTTTAATTCTCTGCTTACCACAAGCTACCTGTAAACTCTAGGCCAGCAATTTAGCATCGTTATGTCCGTTCCCAATACATAAAATAAGGGTGACTGGATTTCCCTCAGAGGTACGGGGGAGGAGGGGATTACATTTAAGGTTGTGAGATGCCCAGAATCAGTGCTAATCGGGGGCATGCGATATCTTGGCTAGCGTCTTTACAGTGGAAATAAAATGGTAAAGATGTCAGTTTTGGCCGTAGGCAGATTTCTTTAGCCACTGTAGAGGGAAGTTTATCTTCTTCAAAATGTTAGGGGTGTTCTGGTGGAAGGGGTCAAATTCAGTGGACTAAGAGCTTCTTGAGCCATGGCTGATTTTGGTCAAAGCTGTTTAATAATTAAACCAGTCAGGTTAAGCAGTTTTCATATTTCAGGAATCTCCATAGTTTACAAGAATTCTGACAAAAGCACGAATACAGGAAAAAGGCCTAAAACAAGCAATTTCAACTGTTCTTATCTCTGTTTATCACAAAATCTCCCGCCCCGTTGACTTGGTCTTTGAAACAGAACCTCAGCCCATAATTTACTTCTCTTTAGACATTAATATGAATGACTTCAGAAAAGTGCACTAATTCAGTACCTTGTATTTAATTCAGTATAATACGATCATTTTTAATGTATGAAAAAATCACAGGCTATGCAGAGAATGAAGTGATAAAACCATGCTAAATGAGAGCTTAAAAAGCATCAGAAAGAATATTTCTTTACGTTGCTATGGTTACAAATAACTTCACACCACATTCTTTTAAAGGATCATTAAACATATTTAAGTAATGATTATTATAGAAATACTATTTGTACTAAAAAAGGAAAGCAGCAAACCAGTATGTAAAATGTAGTTATTTTAATTCATTTACAATGAATTGCTAAAGTAATTAAAGTGTTGTTTTGTACTTATTAATCTTGTTTTTGTACTTATTAATCTGATTTTTAATTAGAGCTAAACAATTGTTTGACACAAAATTATTAATGTAGTGAACATAGTCTCTTTTCTCTTTGTCAATTGTCTGAGCAGGTCTACTTTATTATTCAAATTTTAAAATTAAACTAATTGTATGAAGTTTCACAATTCCAGAAATTGTAAATTAATTCTGATCTGTAGTTTGTCAGCAGCTCGTCAGGAATATTCAAAGCTCAGTTTTGGTAGTTAATTTAGGCTGGATTTGTTTGATATATGGTACAGTTCCTTTTTCATTATTTAGACAACTGTAATGCAGTGTGAAATTTCATAGAAGTGTGTAACTTGCTTTGTAGTAGTGGTTTGAAATGTACTATTCCTGTCACTCTTGCTGCAAGTTGCATGGCTCACCAGTATACTCGTAAGCAATGAAGGTAAGAATAAAACAGGAATCTTATATAATTAATTTTTCAGGATATTCACTGAGCTGCTAAAGCTTCCTCATGAGGAAAATCAATTTATTCATATTTGCAGGACTTAAAAAGACCCCAAGGCTTGCATATCTAGCCGGGTACCATCAGAACTATTTAGAAGAATTTAACATTTTGTACCAAATGAATTTTTTCATATTTAATGTCATATTCTGAGACACTCAAATTTTCAGTAGAAAGAAAATAGGAAAAGAGATGTCACAAACTGTGACATTTGACATTCTTTTCTTTGGATGTTCGCCTTTTCATCTGTTTTAAAAGACTTGTGATTTTTGAGAAGGTAGTAACCTTGTGTAATCTGAACAGGAGGTTCTTTTAAGGGTCTAAATATTTATTTGATGCCAACAGCAAGAGCCTCTGGGATATGTAGATAAGACTTGACCAGAAGTATTGCTCAATAGCGAATGTATTCAGGCACATAGTGAACAGAAAGGTTAAATATTAACAGAAAGACAGTGACTTCTCCAGAGGGTTGGTCCTATCATTACCAAGCTGGGAATTTAGGCTTGTATATATACAAACACAGAGGATCTCTCACTGTCAGAGCCGGTGGTGGGAGAAGTTCACTGAGCTGCTCAAGCACGTCGGCATCATGAAGCTGCTCCTGCTGTTCCTGCTCTGTGTTTCTACCGTTAAATCCCAGGGTTTCACTGAATATGATGACGAGGTTGTAATACTGATAGTAATTAATAATAATAAGAGTAAAAATGATTAATTTTATTTAACTGCATGCATGACTTTCTCAGCGTCTGTGAGTTAAGTAAGTTAGAAACTGCGGGAAAAAACAATGTAGTGCATGTTCTTGCACCACTCGTGCTCAAAGAAATAACCTTTGTATTACTTTTTTCATGTATATATAACTGCAAACAGTTCTTTTCTGGTTTTAGATCTATTTTCTTCCTATTTCCTTTCTTCCTCTGCAGGGGAATGAAGACTGTAAGTTGGTAAGATTAGTAATTTAGTTAAATGAATTTAAGGATATTTGTTTAGCAATGTTGACATTTAGTGTTACAGAAAATGAATTTGTCAGGGGCAAGAGAGTAGAAACGTGTAATTAATGGTGTCCTGTCTCAAAGACAGCAAACATTTTTCTCTGGATTCGGTAGGCATCGCAAGAGAATTTACTACCAGATCATATAACTTTACATTTGAAATGAGGAGATAACAATTATTAAACAAAAGGACAAGCAGTGAGGATCTAAAATAACAATTTAACCTGTATTTGGTTTTTTAAAAGTAAAATATTTTAACGGGAAGTTTGATTTGGAATCTCAGGGGTTTTTTATATTTTGAAAATCTCCACAAAAGTGGAATAGGCCAGGATGATCAAAAATAAGATTCTTTTCTGTTATACAACATAAGGGTTTGTGTGCATGCATTCGTTACTGATAAGACTACTATACTGAATCATTTTCAATAGTTTTATGATGTGTATGCTGCCTACTTTTGGAATTATTTTAAGACTCTGACCCTGGATCCTTACAAGTGGTTGCTATTTGTAGCTAAGTCTCAGTGCGATTGGAGGGAGCAGAAGACTTTGATCCAGTTGTGCAAACAAATATTAATTCAAATGATTTAGTTCAAATAAACGCTTAGGGGCAAGGCCAGTTTTCCTTGCTCAGCCTATCAGACTTTCAAATTGAGTTTTAAGATGAAAGTTTTTCAAATAAATAAAATTGTTAAGGTAGTGCTTCTATTTATCAATAGAGCTGAAAATGCACAGGAGTAGAATTCACTTTAGGAAGCTTAATTTATAAATCCATATTGCTCTTAAAATGCGTCCTACAGTATGGGACACTGGGAGCTGCTATAGTTCCTGTTTCTAACAGTGCTGGGGAATACATGCGTCAGAGAAAGCTCAAGAAACCCAATCTGAGGGATGTTACTGAATAATTTCATTAATTCTGGCAGGTAATAGCTGGCTTACAGCCTGAAACCTGAAGATGAATTTGACTGTGGCCTGATTTTCTGAGTCCTTGAAAATTTTATGGCAGTCCAATGAAAAAGGGGGGCACTAATAATATCATGGTGAATGTTCTTCTTAGACCCATGAATGTCTAATTTTTTTTAATCCTACTGCTTCAAGTTTCATGGTACGTAGTGGCTATGAACTACATACACATTAATCTTTGGTCAAAATGAACAATTGAAATATTGCGTTGTTTTGGCTTTGGAGGCTTTTTAGTTTGGCTGGATCTAGTCGGAGAGGATGTGAGTTGGAGAAGAAGGCATAACAATTATTTTTACATAATATCAGCATGGTATTTCCATATTGCTTTTTAAATCAGTTAAATACCCTTTGCTTTGGGTTTTTTTGCTGTTTAAAACGTTAAAGGATGCTGAAAGGATACCTTCATCCAGTGCATGGCATTTAATAATAATGATCCTAAATTCAGAGATTTTTCTTTCTTTGTGGCTTTTGTAGGATGAGGCCCTTCATGGCAGGGAGTCCCCTCAGCCTGGGGCTCGAGGCCACAGACCCCTGGACAAGAGGCGGGAAGCAGCCCCAACACTGAGACCCGTGGCGCCACCCATCAGTGGAGGTGGCTATCAGCCCCGGCCACCAAAGCGGGCGAAGCCGGGTGAGAAGAAAGGTCCAGTCATTTATCCTGATGCTGGTGGCTGCAAGCATCCTTTAGATGAGCTGGTAGGTGTCTCGCTCTTATACTGGAAATGTAAACAGATACAGCTAGTAATAGTCTATCCTTTTCTTCTGGTGTACTGAACAGAGAGTTTTCTTAGTCAGATAAAGGAGAGATTGTCATTCATTTGAAGCAGCCTGACTTTACTTCTTTTTGCTCGAGTTTGGTAGGACTTGATTCAGAAGAGTAATGCCATAGAGTCCATGGGATTAGTCACAGGGTCAGAGGCAACCTACAAGGAATAAGGGACGATGAGGTTTGAGCCTTACGTGGTGAAAGAAAGTATCTATGGGTAAGCCTGCACTTTTCCAGGTGCCTTGCATAAGTAACTATTAAGAAGGACAGGAAAAAGTTCTGCAGAAAGGCTGGCTTGAATTTCAGATAATCTCAAGGCACCATAGGGACTGAAAAAAACCCTCTCATATCTTAAAGTTTGTTTCAAACCAGAATTATAGTCTATCCTCAGGCACTGCCTTAGCTGTTATGGAAAAGCGTGCAAATATGCTGAGCTAGCAGACTCCTTGCTGCCTCGCAGTACAGTAGTCTACCAGACTATCTCAGCTCTTCTCTCTGCCAGAAAGTGTCCCTTTTTTGAGACACACCCTTGATGAAGCAGCACTTAATACTGAAGAAACAGTGCTCAGCTTTGATCATTTTTTAATGAAGTGTACTTGTCTGTTTTGTATGAAAGACATATATAACCAAGGTGTACAGAATATGGTTGACTCTTATCTCTGAGGTTACTGAAAGAGGAAGGGGGTAGATACGTATATACGCAGGCACCAGGTAATCGCTGGCAGGCTTTGGTCATAGTTCAGGTGGCTTTATTGTGAACATTTAATAGTGCAGAAAAAGTGAAAAACGACTGCTGGACCAAAGTGTAGAGAGGCCTTTTCCAAAGAATTTCAACAAAAGAATCCTCCTGGGGAACTCAGGGCTCCTTCTTCCACTTCTGATTGCAGCTTCTTCCTTGAAGTTGAAAATCTTGAATTCTTATCTAGGTGATTAAATATGTGACCTCCCATTACTAACTATTCTGTGTTTTCAAAGGTATAGCCCCTCATCGATGGGATGAGAAGCTTCTCTTTTTATCTTGGCTTTTATCCATAGCCCCCTCCCTTTTTTTTTTTTTTAAGGGAGTGCTGTGTCCAACTGGATGTGAATTGCAAACTACACTGGTAAAACAGGAAAAAACTGTGAAATCAGTTGTTCATGATCTAAAAGACAAAGTGAACAAATTGTCCGACAGCTCTACAACTTTCTATGAATATGTGAATATTCTAGATGATAAATTGGCAAAGAGACAAAAACAAAGAAAAGGTATGCTATTCTTATGAGTCACTAACGTAAACATTACAATCTTTACAGTTATAGGGACATTGCTACCATTATTTGTTAAAGGGACTTCTTAAAAAAGTTAAAGATGCAGTAGAGCAACTATCTAGCAAACTAGGGTTCCATAACTATATCATCATAGATCCTAAAAAATACTCTGAGAGAGGAAAAGAAATGCATCTTACACCGAGGTAAGAGTAGTATGAGGCCCGTAGACGTAAGCGGCCCCCTTTTCTCGTACCTGTTCTCTCATGTCCATCCAGTTCCTTTATGTCCAGCTCCTGGCTCGCCACCATGGCTCTCTAGAAAGCAGCTTAAGTATACTTCTTTGGCAGAACATAGCAATACTGATAAATCTAATAGCCCACAAAGACATTAGCAATACATGTACATCCCTTTTCCAAGAATCTTTGCATAGCCTTTGCATGTTGTGGAAACAAGTAAAGTAAGGAAAAGACATGCATGTCCTTCTTCCCTGCTAAAGAAAGAAGCGACTTTTGAAGTTGTGCTTGCAGATCGTGTTTCATTATTTCATAGCTGGAAAACGTGTTGAAAACTAAGCTGTTTTTTAAATCTGTTTGCTTTTCTAGACAATGACGGTTTACTTTCTGAGTACAATACAGAAGTGGAAATGCACTATAATTACATAAAGGATAATCTAGACAATAACATCCCATCAAGCCTCAGGGTCCTTCGAGCAGTTGTGGATTCTTTACACAAAAAGATACAAAAACTGGAAAATGCCATTGCAACCCAGGTGGACTACTGCCGCTCCCCTTGTGTTGTTTCCTGTAATATCCCGGTGGTTTCAGGCAAAGGTACCTCATACACCTATAAAAACATCTTTCTCTTCTCACATTTACATCACTGTACCGGGTAATAGATGCATCATTTGATTTGCATGAACATTTGTCTGAAGCCTGTGACAGCGGTTGGGATAGCAGAAAAGCTGGCTAGTGTTCCGACATGAAAAAGCCTGTTGTGGATGGCTCTATTGGTCAGACCAAGTATCCTTTTACCGCAAATCTGTCTTCATCGGTGGCCAGGAGCAGCTTTAAGAAATCTGTGGTTTGGGGACTTTGTAAGGTGGAGGTGATATATTTGTTATAGTTATGTTTGTGCCCTGATAGGTTTTTATTTCATGAGTTTGTCTAATTCAAAAAGTCATTGAAAAATATACACTCTTCAATCACTTAGGTTGAACGTTTACAAATGACTCTCTGGAAAAGTAGAACAATACAAATACATTCCTCTTTCTCCAATGATTCTTTCGTGTGATGTATCATGAAAATCAAAATGAAAGTAGAATTAGATATATCTTTAAAATTGTTCACATGCAATCAGCAAATAAGGACAAGAATACTGTTGAAGAAGAAGTTAAGAGCTCTTTCAGTAACAGACACTTTGGCTTATAATTGCAGAATGTGAGGATATTTTCAGGAAGGGAGGTGAGACATCCGAAATGTACCTCATCCAGCCTGATCCTTTCATCAAACCATATAGAGTATACTGTGACATGAAGACAGAAGGTGGAGGTGGGTGTGAAATAACTATGTTGTTTAAATGTTAATTAATATGAATGCTACAATAATCACTTGTACTAGTAACTATCCTTTATGTCATTTTTTTAAATTACTTGAAAGTGAAGTCTAATTAACTAGTTCAAAAAAGTCTTGTTGGTCATCTTCAGATGCACATTAGGCTGTTTCTTCAGGGAAACTGGAAATAAATTACTGGGAAGGGATTGGTAGGTAAAAATATATCTTATAATGACAGGGTGGACAATGTCTAGGCAGACATGGAGGAGCTGGCTCATTTGTTATCCTGCCACTATGTGCTAGTTATCAGACTGAGGCATTCCTTCAAGTTCTGATTTTTCCACCTTTACTCATAAAGCAAGGAAGCCATATGCTAATCTCATCTAGAGATGCAGGCAGGAGAAGGGCTATATCTTAATATTCTATATTCCTTTCTTAATTGCAGTTTAATTTAAACACTGTTATTCTTGCAGGCTGGACTTTGATTCAGAGCCGCCAAGATGGCAGCGTTAACTTCGGGAGAATATGGGATGCATATAAAAAGGGTTTTGGAAATGTTGCAAAGAGTGGAGGGAAGAACTACTGTGATACACCAGGTAAACTTGTCAACAGAAAACCTGAAGAGTTCCTGTTACTAAAACTATTTTCTCATGTTTCTTGAAGCTCTTTGACTTTTTAAAACTAACTAATCCACTTTAGCAGACCTACAGGCAAATCATAAAGTTGTCTTGAAGTACAGTGTGCAATTGATTTCTCAGAGCTCTCATCTGTTGTTTTCAGGTGAATATTGGCTTGGAAATGACAAAATCAGCCAATTTACCAAAATAGGGCCCACTGAAGTTTTAATTGAAATGGAGGACTGGAACGGTGATAAAGTTTCAGCTCATTACCAAGGTTTCACCGTACAGAACGAAGGAAACAAGTATCAGCTTTCAGTTAGTAACTACAAAGGCAATGCAGGCAATGCTCTGATGGAAGGAGCTTCACAGCTGCATGGAGAAAACAGAACAATGACAATTCACAACGGCATGTTCTTCAGTACTTACGACAGAGACAATGATGGATGGTATGTACTTTCATAAGCTATTTTAAAAAATTAACTATTGAATCGTATGTCTCTCTGCTTAAAATAGAACTAGATATAGACTATTTTGCTAATTTGCTGTTAGTTTTCACAGAATGTTATGGTATATTAAAATACGTTTTCTCCTTGCAATTTACCAGCCAAATGTTCATGCTGTTCCATTGACATAGCCAAGGGCAGAGTTTTCCCAGGTGAAACTATGTGTTAGATTAGAAACAAGCACACTGAATTAACATGTTACTGTAGACAAATTGGCAAATCTGGGTGTGGTATATTCATTCTCAGAGACTGATGCTAGCAGTGCTGAGGACCATAGTCACACCTTATAAGGAATATTGGTCCTGACTCCAGTAACACAGTAATGGGCCTTAAAGAAACAGGTGGATAACATATCTTATTTAAAAGATAGTTGTGCCTACTCAGAAGGCAGGAGCTCAGTTGCAAAGTACATAAGTTAGCACTGTATCTCTAAGATATATGCTGTGTTTTTATGTTAATACTTCTCAGTTATGTATTTACTAATAAAGAAATTGTTTGGACTGGGAAAGGCATACAATTAATATTGTTTTATATCCTTAAATTGCATTGATATTGCAATTATCTTTATCAGCTGGCAGTAATTGTAGTTATCAACTGCTAGTCTGAAATAGCATTCCAAAAGAAATGCAGCTAAGATTATACTTGTTTTCCTTGGCAACTTCAGTTTCCAAGATTTATGCATTTTACGTGCCTGTGAGAGCCAGTCTTTTACAGAAAGTTTAGAGAAAATTTTCAGTAATTGTTATGGTTTGAAAATATCAGTAGAGGGACAGGGGTATGCACTCTGTTGAACTGTCTATTTATGGTTCTTCTGTCATTGTTAACTCTTCCTTTTTCTGCTGCAGGTTAACTGCAGATCCAAAAAAGCAGTGCTCCAAAGAAGATGGTGGCGGATGGTGGTACAATCGCTGCCACGCAGCCAACCCCAATGGCAGATACTACTGGGGAGGGAGCTACAGTTGGGATATGGCAAAACATGGTACAGATGATGGTGTTGTATGGATGAACTGGAAAGGGTCATGGTATTCACTGAAGAAGATGAGCATGAAAATCAGACCATACTTTCCACACTAACCATTTTCAAAATGCACAGTCACAGATTTTCTTTTCATACTCATGCGTGGTTAACTTTTTAGGCATGATATTCAGGTTTATCTTTCTGTAGGAGAACCAAATATGACAAAATGTATGTATGACCATAATGTGATGTAAAGGGAAAAGCTGTGTCAACTGTAACCTGCAAGTGTATTTTATACCATTTTTCATTTGTTAGTAAGACAGAAGTAACTAGCAGCTGTCGGTAACACTGACAATAAAAATACCCATTTCATTGTTTTACAAAATAGTTCCATACTGCATTTGAAGAGGGAGAGAACTATTTTTAAAATGTTTTCTAAAAATTAAAAAAAGCCTTAAAACTAAAGTTTTCTTCCTATAATTTCTGATTACTTATGCATTATCTGGGGAGAAGCAAGCACATTCCACACAGTAGAGGACTGTCTTTTCCTTTCATATCACAAAGGTGTGCTAACTGCCTGTGTAACAAGTCAAGAAGAAATAAAGCAAAAATATAATATCTGAAAAACTGCAGGTCACCAGTTGCTTTGTTCAGACCCTATATGCTGGATTGAATGTGTCCTTTCCTGGAACCTGACTCACACAGTGTACCTCATCTTATCCCTTCCCCTTCCCACTGCCTTTTATCATTCAGCAAAATAGTGCATTAGAAGACCTGGCTATTGGCTATGACCAATTACTATTGTGGGACTAGAGCAATTAGTGTCTCCAATCATAGGATAATTTTTATTTGAAAGAAACAATGGAGGTCATCTCATCCCACCTTCTGCTCAAACAGGGCCAACTTCAAAGTCATACCAGCCATGACCAAGAAGTAAAGAAGGACATAGTTAGGGCAAGATACAAAAAATAATCGTAGGAAACAGAGAGATAGGGTGGTGTACAGTAAGAGAGAAAGATAGTGAGGTGGAATAACTGTCTGTATATTGTGAAAATTAGATTTTTAAAAAGAACATTTTCCTTTGTGGACAGAGAGGCATCTGGGTCTCAAGTCTCTAAATGACATCAGCTGTGCCTGCGAAGAAGTCCTGGGCTGTGCTCTGATCCGCTGAGCCTGGCAGGCGCTGAGCAGCAAAGGCAGGCTCTTAAGATGGGCATCACTGAGAAGCATGTTTTGCAACTTTGCTAAAATGTTTCCTTAAAATCAGCTAAAACTTTTAAACAGAAGTTCTCCTCATATAATTTCTAGCCACTTGTGCATTACTAGTGAAGAATAAATAGGAGTACTTACCACAAACACAATACAGATTACTATCTTAATAGAGGCATCCAATGAAATTACAGAGGTGTATCAATGTTATTCTGAAAGACAGACTCATCCTTTTACTCCTTTTTGCTAAACACCTCTGCTTATTCCATTTGTGATTTGGACCAAGCTCTCTGTATGTAGATCAAGATTTTGTTGCCAGTAGAGCTGCCCTTCACATCTTTCCCATTTCTTTATCGGGTTATGATGACAGTCTAAAATTGAGATGCACCTCATCTCACTTATCTAAAATTTGAGTATTTTATTGAAGCTAGTGGTCTGGGCTGGCTCTGTAGTCAGGAGCAGAGGTTGTCCCAAGGGCAGAACTTCCCAGTCAAGGTAGACCTCTCAGAGGGGACTGCCTTCTCCATGAAGGTGGGAACCTGGATGGCTAAAGGTAGCTGGATCTCATCTGCAGCCTCTCTCGTTAATTTAATCTGTGGGGTTCTGGGGGAACAAGGAGGAGACATCATAGTAGCATCTCATTACATGACTGGAAACGTTCTGAGTCCTCGCAGCCAGGCTTACACTGCAGCTAGGAAATTAAAATAGATGGCATAAAGCAGAAGTGCTTTTTTCAAAAGCACAAACACTTCTTTGCACATGGTTGTGGAGATGTCTTAGCTTTTCAGCAGACTCTCCAGCAGTGTGGACAGCGACTGAGCTTGAGAAATGCTGAAAAAAAGTGAATGTCTTTGTTAGTGCATGATGATATTGTTAAATGGTATGATAAATGCTCACCAGTAAGATTTGAGGTAAAAAAGTCTGCTCATGCTCATTTCTCAGTAGAAACAGAAAAACTGAACACAGTGAATATTTGTTGTGTGATTTCATGTCATAAGGTATGAAGACAAACACAGCATGTTCTCGTGTAATCATATAGCTGGTATAACAATTTTTCCCATGTGACAGGCTGCTTTTTGTTTAAAAATCCCTATCACACACCATTATCAGGATGTTGATTTAAAAACCTTATTTGCATGTGAATCCTTGCCTGGCATGTGATAAGAAACATACTGAAAGCAAGAATAACATACCATTGCCATATAGATGCTCCCAATTTTGCTTGTGCTGGTTACAGGCATAACCTTTTAGCGGTCACTGCAAAATAAATGCTAATGTCTTGTATAGGCTTGGACAGGTCTGTACCAATCTAGGCAGGTGAATCTGGGAAACCTAGGAAGCTGAGTCTGGGTTCTTTTGTTTTGTTTTATTTTGTTTTGTTTTAGTCAAACATATTCTGCTCCCAAATAAGCCTTTTTCAGGAGCTATATTTTGGTGAGTTATCATGAACTGTCTTATTTTGAAGCTGTATGGTGAACTACCCAGAATTCATCAACTGAATGAAAGGTCTGCTTCCATACTTGTAAAACCAAAGCTTAGTAGGCCAGTTGCCACTTAAAAGTCAGTCCTAAAATGCATACTTTGTTTATCAAAGTATATTCCATTCTAGGTGTGTGGCAAAAGTGTGGAAAACAGTGAAAGAGAACCCAAACGCTCTGCAGTTTGGACTGAGAACTAACTCCAGCCACTCTTGTGCTTCTGTGCAAATGAAAAAGAGAGTCATGCTCAAAAGCATGACTGCTGAACTTGAGAAGACTTTCATGCTTCAGGTTAGCGGCAACAGAAGTTAGTGGTGAATGTACTTCTAAATGTGTTACTTCTTTAATGCTCTTAAACAACATAAAACAATTTAAATTCTGAATATTTTGATCTCAAGTCAAGGTGTGACCTGCTAGCATTTTTCACATTGTTTTCACTACGCAGAAGCCCAGTTTTTGAACAGCAGTACTGAAGCTGTTTTATTGTGAAAGGATATAAATTGACTGGGCTAATCATTTTATAAAATGAACTGTTAATGTACGGGGGAAATTCTGATAAATGATTAAATGTAGACGCCAAGAAAATGCTGCAATAGGAATACCTTATTCATTCCTCACAAAAAGGCTGGTTATCTGAAATGTACAAATATGAATCTCAACACTGAAAGTGTAACATAAAAAAGATGGAGTAAAAATAGTACCGTTGTATTGAAAAGATCTAAACCTGGACATGTTTCAAGTGTATACCTGCCTACTTTATTAAAATAGGGATCTTCCCCTGCAGGTTGTTTTGTATGGCCAGCTCTCTATCCTCATTTCTCTCTTGTGTTCACATAGAACAATGGACTGGATGAAGATCTATTTTGAACACCTTTTATTCCACATAGTGCTGCATATATGGTGTAGCTGCAGAAATGTGAGCAGTGCAGTTTATATATCCTACTCTATCTAGTAAAGCAATAAAAAATCATCCAGCTGCATAATCTTTTATGTGCATAATCTTTAATGTTGAATATGCTAGAGAGAAAAAAAAAAGGATTGTCATGTTCAGGGAGAAGGTGCAGAATTGTCATTTAAATTTTAAAATATTGTGAAAAAAATTGAGAGATCAAAAATTATAGAGTATCACTAGCTTTTAGTTTTTTTTCTCCTCAGCTGAAGTAAATTATTAAGTTTGGCAAATGTTATTAAGTAGGAATCGAGGCTGTGAAGAGACTTGCTCCAGCTGACATGTTGCAAAGAGCACTGTAATTTGTCACTCTAATTTATTTACTTCTTCAGTCGATTGATGTCACTATTGATTTAGGAAGGACACCTACTATTGATTGCCAAAAGGAAAATATCCAAGAATCTCCTTCCCAATCAATATACACTCAAGCTGCATTTTAGAAAATAGTGATATTTTTACGATATATTATTTTTCATAAAGTTCGCTCCCGCTTTTGGAACATTTGCTTTTCTAGGCAAGATTTAGGGATATTCATTTGGTGCGGCTGTGACCCTTGAAGTGTTTGGTATGTGAAATGTGTAAAATATGCTAGCAGGAAACGCTGTGTCTATCAGAGATGTGTTTGCCAAAGTCTAGTAAACGCATCTGCATAAAGGCTGCAGACTAAGTTTACATACATACAAAGGTTTTTAAAATCAGCGATTCCATGAAAAGCGTTGGCAGTTAAGAATAAGATGAAAAAACTATTTTGCTAATAATTAAACAGTGTTTATTGGTTAAGTCACAGGTGTGTCCAGTCGCCTTCAATTTCATAGGGTAAAGATACTTCATGCACATATACATATATATATATAAAGAGCTTCTAATCTTGTAGTCTTAACAAATATATTAAAAGCTTGTCTTTCTACAGGGTTTCTATGGGCCTAATTTTCATCCTAACAACTTTGAGGGAATAATCAGAGGCTCTAAACGGTATCCAGACCACTCCATTTTCGATCTCATAAGGAACGTTGTACCTAGGGTCATAGTGGCCTCCCAGGTAATAAACGCCATTGAGGTTGGCTGCCTGGCAGCTGTTGTACCACCAGCCTCCCCCGTACACCTCCGCGCAGCTCTCCTCCCAGCGGTCATGGTCCCTGTCGAAAGTGCTGAACTGCATCTGGGCATGGGACGTGTATTCGGTGCCCTCCTCCAGCCAGCCGGTGATCAGCGCGTCGCCGGCATTCCCCTCGTAGGAAGACACAGCAAGGGCATATCCTTCCAACTCAGACCCTACCTGTATAATATACTCTGCATACACAGCATTTCCATCCCAGTCCTCCAATTCTACTCGAAGGACAGTGTCGTTCTGAGTTAGCAAGTGTAAGTTTTCATTGCCCAGCCAGTACTCTCCTCGCCCTTTGCCATCCACGCTGCCGAAACCTCTCTTGTAGTCTTGCCAGGTCCGGTTAAAATTCACTGATCCATCCATTCTCTGTTGGATCAATAGCCATCCTCCCAAAGTGGTCTCTTGGTCGCAATAAACTGACAAAACCTTATTGGATCCCACCGGCTTGATTTTGAAAATGCCACTTTTGGCACCAAAAGTGTGTTTCTGGCGGATATCATCACAGTCTAAAAAAAAAAGTTGATCTAGTTTGACAGGAGTTATCAGTAAAATTTAATAAAAGGTTCACAGGAATCCAAGTAGCAATAGTTCTGAGGAAAATTTTTTAAACATGTCTTGGACTACACTAGACTTAGTGACAGGCAACATTAAAAAGGATTCAGATATATTTTACATACTTCTTAATTGCAGATGACATTGTCTAGATAATACCCGAGTATTAATGATATATTTTCCTTTTTATTTTCAAGGTGGCAACAAACAGACACCATTCTTGCATTTTTTTCATCACACTGACGTATGGCAGTATCTAAAACCAATGTGTCAGTTTGATTATGGATGGAGTTTTGCTCCGCTACCTCAAAATCCACCTCCCTGACGTATATGTGTACCTTTCCCAGTGTAGACTGTCCTGTGATTCATTCCTCTTGTTCTGAAGCTGCGTGCCTGCAAGTCTGGGGTATCCTCTGCACTCTGATCATGCTGCATCTCACCTAGCTCCTTAGTTATTTCATGGGTCTTTAGTGATTTGGTTTCAAAAGTGGATCCTCCCTTGTTGAAACTAGAAGAGGCGCTGGTCACTACTGTCTTGGAGTGACTCGCGCTGCCAGATGGGAATCCAGATGGCTGAAGGTGTAGTCTTCCAAAATCATCTTCTTCCTCCTCTCCTAGGTCTGTAAATCTATCTTTTCCCCCAAAAGTCCCTGAATGACTAGTTACTCTGCTATCTAAGTGACTACTGGCTGTGCCAGTTCCGCGGCTGCTAGTTGAAGTGCTGCCAGGTCGACCAGAAAGTCTAGTAGAAGTGGCTGCAGATCCAGGGGTAAAATACGACTCTAGCTCGGGGAATAACCTTTCCATGCTGTGGAAGCTATCTGTCCCACTGATGTGGTACCTGCTCCCTTCCCCTCCAAGAGCTCCTGCTCCTTGTAAATGGGAGCAGTCTGAGCCGTCAGAGGAAACCATTTTTTCAACTACTTCTTCTCTAGGACCGTCAGGGCCACTAACAATTTTCTTGGTGACAGTTTTGGTGCATCTATGGACAGTGGAGGTTCTGTGTCCCAGATTAGGGCTGTCTATCCCGTGCACAGGAGGAACTACTATGCTAGTGCGTGGAGGTCCATCTCCCCTCGATCCTGCTACGTGATGTGAGCTATCACCTCGGGAGGTGCTTGTGTCTGTTTCTGATCTTTCTAACACCACTTCCATCTGCCTGATGTTATCAACAATGTTCAGAGCTTGCATTTCTGGTAGAGGCTTATGCTTAAAATGCTCAGGAACAGTTAAGTCCTTAATTGGCCTCATTTTCAGTGTGCTCAAGGTAGCTGTTTGAATCTCTGGGTGCAAGTCGATGGAGTTGGCCTGAGTGAGCTGCTTCTGGATGTTGTCATAGCTTTCTTTGTCCACGTGGTAATCAAAACTTTTAGCACAGGATCCTTTGCAAGCTCGTATCTTAATATCAATGTCCACCTACATAAACAGAGAGAAATAACTTGATTAGGGAGCTTTCCCGACTTTCTCAAGGAAATGTATCCCTTAAGGGGACTTAGAAAAGTTGGTAGCTGCCCTGGTACACGCCATCTACAGCTGAGCTTCTCCAAAACTCAGTTTTGAAGTCTTCCCCCGGTTCATTTCCACCATAAATGTGAAATGCGCAATAGCACAAAGCAGGTAAGTGCAATGGACCAATAAGCTGTGGCATGTTCCCAATTTCTGCCCCCTTTAATTCTCAGGGAATAGGGGAGTTCTTCTGGGTTTGGTGGAAGTGCCACAGAGCTGGGTGTGCTCAGCCGCAACCTGGAAACCTGGGCTGTTAAAGCCACTACAGACTGTGGGCAGTGGTGGCAGCACCAGGGAAGGACAGGGCATGTCCCTTCAGTCCTAGTTGCTCTGCAGCTCCTTACAGGAGGAGAAATGCCCCATACAGAGCTGGTTACATCAGCAGCCCTTGCTGCCTGTCTGAAAACAAAAGCAGCAAACAGGACCAGGAGTCCTCCTGAGCTCACGCTAGTTCCCACAGAGCAGGAAAAGAAAAACAAGTCCCACAGAAAAAGCAACCCATTTGGGAATTTGCTTCAACTGGCCAGATCTGGTGAGATTTCTATCTTTTTTTTTTTTCCATATAGAGGACTGCTCACTGTGTATGGTATAATGGATAGACCCTGTTCCTGTAGTTAGACTTTGGAAATAATGGAAATTACATAGTAGGTGCCTACCTCCAAGCGCTTCATCTCTATCACCTGATCCTGGATGCTGCTTTGCAGAGCTTTAATTCTGTTTACTTGAGTGACAACTCTCTGCTTTAATGTCACAATTCTCCTTCTCAGTTCTGCTGACACGTGACCATAAGTCTCATCAAGCTCTGAAACAGAAACACTTCACTGTCAGCTATGCATGTGTGATTTTCTCTCCTAAAATAGTAGTGTATTGTAAAATATATAACTAAAACATATAAATAAGAATATATCTCTCATAACACTGAACAGGTAAAAAATACACTATTTTTTACTAGTTAAGTCTCATATGACTGTTTATTCTAGCTTTTGATGATAAAGTCCACCGCAGTGTGTATTTTCACTAAATAATGCTTACGCACAAAAACGTAGAATTTTAGCAACAGTTAATAAAACTGGGTGTGAGATACTTACGCTGGGCACTGTCCAGGTTTGGTTTTAGTATGTTTATGGTTTCCACAATTACCCGATTAGATGTTTTGTAGTTGTTTTGGTTATCTGCAAGCAGCTTCTTAATTTTGTCTATTCTGTGAGTATAATCCTGGTCAGTATCATCAATCAGTCCTTGCATTCTGCAACCCGATGGACATTTTGCACCCTAAAATTGGCGGAGGTAAATAACCGTGTTAAAAATCTTAGTGAGTGCGCCTTTTTCACCGTTACGCTTACAAATGTTTGGCCATCGGAAAAATTCAACTCCTGAATATTCTGCTGCTTCTCTTTAGATTTTGTCTCCTGCATGTCCAAGGACTTCTGTGATTCAGAGCAATTCACCTGGGGGCTGCCTCTGTGCCTCCTACCGCTCTGGTAAGAGCAGTGTGATGGAGTTAGTGAAGGGCAGAGGCAAAAGCTTGTCATAATGGGGGGGGGAAGGGGGGGGAAACGGGGACAAACAGGCCTTCGATTTTCCCTTTCCTCAGTTCCTCACCAGTGAAATTAAAAAAAAAGAAAAAAAAATCCCAAAGGGCTGCTGTATGGATCAATCTGTTGGTCGGTTTGAGCAAGTATGTTAGAGGCCAACTTATTTAAGCAAAATTTTCCTCGGAAAAGCAAAATGTTCTCACAGATTCAAGCTCTTTGGCAAGATTTTGCTGTATACCTGTAGCACAGAGATGGACTGTGATATAAAAGGCAAGAAGACGATAAATTAACCGTTTGTACACAAAAACATTCAGTCAACTAATACGAATGTTTTACTGAACATTTTGCCCTCAGACATCCTCAAAAGTAACAGCTGAAACATGCGTTATTTCTGACTGTTTCTGCTCTTTGCCGTACGCGTTTCTCGGTGGCACCTTTTCCTTGCCGACTCCAAAAGTGGCAGTACCGAAATTCGGAGAAGAAATTCTTCTTTTTTATTCCTTTTCCCCTCCCCTAAGGATAACCTCCTGTCTCTTCCTGCTCTTTCAAGGCGTCTGAGCCTGCACCCTGCCAGCTTTCCTCCTCCGTCTGCAGCGCCGCCGCCTCTTGGCGAGCCCCTCCGCCCTTCCTGCGCTGCCGTTCAGCCTCTCCCCGCCATGTCCCCCCCGTCCTGCCCTGCGCCTACCGGCCGCCGCCGCCTCCCTATGTCCCTCCCGCATTTCAGGACCTCCTGGCGGCTTCCCTCCCGAGGGGCGAGGAGGCTACGCCAGTACCTCGCCACCTCCCTGCCCCGCTGCGGTACGCCGGCTCTCCCAGGAAAGCTGACCCCAGAGGTGCCAGCCGTCCCCCGGGCCGACACGGCCACCGAGTGCCCCCCAGCCCGGCCCGCTCACCCCGCGACGCCCCGAGAGGCCCCGGGCCACCCCGGCGCGGCCCTCACCCAGTCGTCGTCGGCGCAGATGGGCCAGGCCTTGTCGGTCCTGCAGGCCGCCGCCGCCATCTGCTCGGTGATGCGGGGGCCGCGCACGCCGCCGCCCTGGCCCTCGAAGGTGCTCTCGCCGGCCTGCGCCTGCCGGGGCGGGAGGGAAGCAAGGCGGAGGTTAGCGGCGGAGGCGGCCGCCGGGCCGAGCGCGCCAGCGCGGGCAGCGCGCCAGCTTTGTTGCCAGCCCTTCTCGGAAGACACACTTTCGTCTGCTTTGCCGGGATAGGGTTTTCCTCCCCTTCGAATTAGTGCCGCTCTCTAGGGAGCTGCTGGCGCTCAGGATGTTTTATGGCCGCGTCATCGCACGGCAATCTTGTATGCTGTGTAAATGTAATATTAACTTCATTTGCTTTAGCTTAAGTTAAAGCAAATACTTTACCGGCCGTACGTTCATTAACATGTGCCATTACGCTCCTCAATTTCTATTTTCCTTCCGTCGCCTTCAGTCTGCACAGAACTGGGCTTAAAAAACATACGAATACCGTCGTCCCATTAGCGTTTCTGATTTTAATCACAGAAGCTAACTATAAGCTTGGGGCAATGTATTGCTTGGCTTAAAGAGGAAGAAATGTAATAAAGTCAGCAATAAAAATAATAATGAGAATGATTCACGGATTCTACTGTGCTAATGGAAAAGAAGAGATATAAATATAGTGAGCTTTTGCTGCAAGCCGAGAGGCAGAAGTGCATATATACAAACTAACCCTAAACCGAAACACCGTAAAGGTTCCTCACTGTGCTATCGTGCAGTAAAGGGCTGGAAAATACTCCTTCTCCATAAATGGTGAGGGAGACCATTTTAGGCCTTGAGATGTAATTAGGTCTGACTGGACTCCTCTGCACACATTGTAGTCTTTTCGAGCAGCAGAATTAATGCTTGAAAGGATTCGTGATTAATTCTGAGACGGAGAAAGTTTTCCTAATTCTAGCCTTACAACCAGACCTTCAGCCATCAGGAACGCCACTGGCACAACCAGCCGATTCCTGCTCGTTTGCCTCAGGCTGAGGCTCTGGCCCAAGTGGCTCTTAAAAGTAACAACTAAAAGCTTTACTTTCATATGGTCTGTGCCTTCTCTGCATTACCAGCTCCGGTACAACTGCTTTTGTTTCGTCAGATCTGCTCCCTGTAATTTCTGTGATTTGTTAAAACACTTATGTTCTTCCAAAAAGAGTCAGAGAGAAAATCTAACGTAAGATTATGGGCTGAGACCTAAAGGAGAGAACAACAAAGTTAAATTAGCATAGATGAAAATCAAGACTATCACTTTCCTTATTTAAAGATCCGTTCTTGCTTAGCTTTAATTTAACCTGGTGTTGCTACCACAGACATTACTGGGTTTTTTCATGTGCGCTATCTAACAAAGCCATTGTGTGTCATTTGTAGCTATATGTGTGTGCATTGAATTTTACAAGCTAGATAGCAGCCAAAATGCATCTATCTAATCAGTGAACGTTACATGCTTCAAATGAGCAAGATAGGAAAAGAATCAAGTAAGCAAACTCATACCCAGGCTATGTGGAGGCACAGCAACACACAGAGGATCCTCATTGATACCATCTTCAGGAGAAGAGCGAGCACAACTCTGCCTGAGAGGATGCTTTTCACCCGTCTTTTGGTGCAATTTAAACCTTAACGCAGAGTTGAGATTAATCATTATTCCCTCTCCTGTTTGCAGACAAAACATGCCAGGTGCCCCCAGGTGATTACCTAAGGTCTCTTGCACAAGTTACTGATGTTATTTGCTCCCAATCAGTTTGTACAACACCGACATGTGGGCAACACCAAGTATTCCAGGAAAGAATCTGTCTAAAGCTTACTTTCTGGTAACTGGACGTTCAACTAAGGTGTATGCAGGACAAAATAGGATCCAGCAGTACTTAACCGCTCAAAGACAGACACTCTGTGTGCCTGGTATTTAACCAATATAATCAAAAAGTTGATATTTTAAACAGGAAGTCACTGTCCTTTCTGTGTGACTGTGTACCATTCATGTGAAGTCCCCTGGGCTTACCAAAGCAAGTAATAGTCTATGAAATGTTATTTTAGGCTATCTGTGACCGTGTGCTCATCAACAGGAATTTATTCCTGAGGACTGCAGAGCTCAGTCCAGTTGTTAGAACGCGTATCCAGTTCTAGAGCTGAACACTACTGCTATTTAACGTACGACACGTTTAGCGTTATGCTGTCTCTTACATGAACAACATAAGCTTTCAGAAAGTGAGATTTGTTTAAAATTAACAGTTTGAACTGAACGCATATTTATGAAGAATATAGTATAGCGGTACATCAAAATGTCCCAGAAAAAATGTAAAGAATATTTAAATCTTCTTAAAGGGATCACATATTTTGCAGGTGGCACTTGATAACGTACTGCTGGAGCTGCTATGAGCTCTCTAACAAACCCTGCGGTTACCGGGGAATATTGCACTTGACTGTCAAACACTTGAAGTTGCTGCCCATCTCAGGAGTTGCCGCCATTATGAGCAGAAATGACCAAGCAAATCTTTGCTTGGGCAAATGAGGGACTAATCCTTTGAAAGAACAAACCCCTCACTTGGCTTTCTGAAACAGCATCAAATTCACAAAACTCTCCATCATCCCAGGGCTGCAACATTATATCATAGACTGATCTAGAGTGATGTTTTTAAACTTAACTCTAGCACTGCATGACATGATCAGTCCAATATAATTGATTGTAGCTTTGGATCTATTCCCACAGCCTCTTGCATTTTCTTTTATCCTCCTTTCCTCTGCTTCTGCTTCTCCTCTAATTTCCTGCCTTGAGGCTTGATCCCTCTCCCCATAAAGGTCTCTGAAGTTGGACTGAACCGTTTGTTTCCTCCCATTTTTGGCCTTGCATTTCATGCTGGCCCACCTAGGAAAAGCCTTTTAAACTTAACAGCACTTACGCTGGTCTCAGAAATAGAGAGTCATATCCCCAGGTAGCAGAAGGCAGAAGAGCTCAATAAAATGCGGCTACATTGATTTACAT
This sequence comes from Struthio camelus, assembly GCF_040807025.1. Lineage (NCBI taxonomy): Eukaryota > Metazoa > Chordata > Aves > Struthioniformes > Struthionidae > Struthio > Struthio camelus. The sequence goes on from NC_090945.1 coordinate 39,316,000, forward strand.
CACTGATTTACACCTACACCATCAGGATCTGGTTTCGCCTGGCTAGAGATTTCTATTTTATTTTATGCTTAATCTTATCTGCCACACATTCTGACACAAGATGTTTCATTCATCTCCATTCCCTACAGCATGCTCTGTAAAGTTTTCTGTTAAATACCATGCAGTGCTGGTAATGCTGTGATGCAACCAGCCTCTTCTGATTTCAGCAACAAAACAGCCCAGCTAACTTTGGCAACAAATTTCCAGACAGACCCCAGATTACCTTTGCTCAGCTTGAAGACCAGCAGCTAGCCATGGCTGTGTTGTTTGCTAAATGTACATAAGGCAGCTCCTAAACTGAAAGCACATCATGCACTTACATGTCAAAATGCCCCACTGCTGACTTCAGCACTGGCAGGATCAGTGCTGCCTCCCCGCTCCAAGACCTACGCAGTTGTGTTCACTCTGTTGTAACAGTACTATGAATGAATTTTAAAAAGCTTAGAGAACAATAACATGCTTAAAGGAAGGAATAATGGCAATGAGAGAAAATATTACAGGATTAGCATTAATTATTTTACAGAACAGAGTAATACGGGCTTCACCCCAAATCTACGGGAGTCCACGGAAAGTCTCCCACTCAAGCCAGCGAGCTCTTACTCAGCTTCTGCAACAGACACAAAACTCCACTTGGAGATCTCAACTTCAGGCCCTCCTTTGTAACGAATGGATATGGAATTGCACATGCAACCTTCAGGTGCCCTCGTTGTGAATGCGTTAGAGTACTCCCCCCTGCCGCATAAGCATGTGTGATGTTTTTCCTGCAGAATCCCTCCCTCCTCCTTCTGATCGCATTTAGCATGGCTGGTGCTCCATGAAGGAGCAGATGCCCAAAGCTGTATTTTCTTTTCATTCTATGATGCTCTGCAGACTGTTTAAAACCTGAAGGGTTTCCGTGCAGTGCTCATCACTTAGCTATCTCAGTGCTTTATAAAAGAAAGAGAAAGGCTAAGTTCAAAAGTACATGTTAATTTGGGGGATCCATTTTGATGTTCTGAGACTTCAGAGCAAGCTACGTTTGCAGATCCCAAAGACAACAACTGTAGCTCTGTGCTTAGCTCTAGGGTCTCTAAGGAATATCCAGCGGCCAGCTCTGCCTATGGTCCCACAGGAACATGGTGGCAAGGGCAGGAATAGCATCTAATTCTGCAGGGTAACCTTCAGCTGAGAGTAAGAGACAATTGTGCCCTACCTGCTCTTATTCGCTACTCGTATTCCAGTCAAAAGCATCCTTGGCTCACCTTGCAAGCACTTTCCTTTCCCAAACCTGGTTAGGTAAGTATGCAATGGGAAAAAAAGACTAGGTGATTACATCTTTAGGATGGAATCATGATGGATAAATGAGCGTAATTCAGGTGGCATATGTTGGCCTTAGTTCCAGCTTTTCCTCACTTCCTAAGAGCTTGATTGTGTGATCTTTAACACTCTCTGAACATTATTTTTGTCTATAATTTACTAGGCTTTAAAAAAGTCAAGGATATGGAAGAAACTGAAAATCAATACCACTCTGTAGATGGCCGGGTGCTTGCAGTTTGAGCACATCAATGACACTAGCAGAGGATGAGACAATTTGCTAGCTGGTTTTACAGACACAGGCTGGCAGTGCAAGACTGGACGCTGTAGTAAAATGAGCCGGGCTTCCTTTGACCCGGCTGGAAGGATAAATTCTCTGGTGACCTTCAAACATAGAAAACTCACTTGGACTCAGATCCAAGTAAAACTCAGCCACAAGAAGCTAGAAGGACTGGAAAAAACTGATAACCAATCATAAACATTAGGTAAGGTAAGAAAGCTCTCCTGCTTCATTTGAAGGGGATTGCCAAGTGAAGCTGGGGCAGAGGAGGAGCTCCTCAGTCTCTCCTGATGAGCACTGGATCTGGGCCTGACCTTCAGCCTGTACCTTTGCTTTCATGTTGCAATTATCCAGTCGCTTCTCTGTATGTTTGTTTAAAAGGCTAAAGGTTAAGAGCTGGATAAACTTTGGGTTTAACTTTAATTCATGATTAAAGGACCGGCCTGCAGTTTACTAGTCAAGCTGCCTTGCTCTTGGCAGGTTACCACAGCAAGAGCTGAGAGGCTGGGATTTGATTGTTTTATGTGTCCTCGATGGCAGCCAGCTCTGCTGTCCCTGTCTCCTCTTCTATCATCCCCATTACCAGTTTCCTAGAGGTGGCTTATCCTCCTCTCAGCTGCTGGTTCCTGCCCCTCCTCTGGATTCCTTGTCTTAGTCTCAGTCCTCCTGCAGGCCCAGCTCTCAGCTCCGGTTTCTCTTCATGTGCTCCTCAGCCCGCTTATCTCTTTTGGTTTTGTTACCAGCCAGTGTCAGCATCTAGTCCCACATCTTCCCATCCAACATCCCTGGAGGCTTCAGCTTCACATCAGCACCTAAGTCAGTGTCAGTGTTTTTCTGCTTTGCACTATCATTTTCCTCCAGTCTATCTTCTTGCCTGTTCGCACTGGCTGACCAGTCAGTACTAGCAAGTAAGTCCCTTCCCTTGCCGTTATCAGTCCTAGTATCCTTACCTAGCAAGTCCTCTACTCTGTCCACCTTATTTGCTTCTTTCTGCATGTATCACTTCCTCATTCACTTTCTTTCGGAGTGATCTGCTGAGTATGCTGAGCATGTGACAGAAAGACAAGCTCATTGTAGCTACCAAATCCTATAATGAACTTTTATAAACTCAGAGGGGGACAGGCTTGTTCTAAGTACAAAGGACTTTCGCTGTAGTCTATGCTCTGAGAGTGATGTATAATAAAGACAGATTTAGAAAGATTTAGAAAAGAGAAATAGGACCTCTCAGAACACAAATTATTGCCATTAATTCAAAATGCAATGTATTTACTTGCAAAAAGCCGCACTGGGGCAAAAGTTATCTGAGTTCAGAAGAAACAGATCTTCTCAGACTCCTTTCTGATAGCTGCAGGGGCTGTAGCAATGAAAGGATCTCCAAAACCTTGACTCTTGCCAGTCTTCACTAGGACCCAGGGAATATAACTGCAGACTGTGGTCCTCCAGATTCTGTTATGAACCCTGGCATAGAAGTCTGTAAAAGATCAGGCTTGTCGGGTTCAACAGCTCTGACTTTCCAGCCTGCTGGAGCAAATGGGTCTCTCCAAAGACACTCAAAATTATTTGTGAGACCTTAAGACACCAGTAAACACATCAACTGGGAGACTAAGCCAAACTTAATTCTTGTGAACAGCCCATAAAATGCCAGCTCACATCAAGGAAATGCGTGTGGTTAAGGCAGATTCTCATCAAATAAATTGCAACCAAAAGCTAAACTGGAAGAGACACTGTTTAGACCTAGAGGAGTTTGGACATATAAGTCAAAGTGATAGAGATGAAAGGAGTACTTTTTAATTCCATTGCCACAAACATACAAACCTCAACCTTAAAGTCGTGTCAGAGGTAGGATAAACTGAAAACGGAAAGGAGAAGTGACTCGGCCAATGCCACTCAGCCGGCTATTTGCAGAACAGGGATCAGACGCCAGGCTTGCCAGCTCCAAGTTTCCCATCCTTCCCACACGTTTCTCTACCCATATCTCTTCAGTGACAAGGAACCATAGGAGAGGCCTCACTACATAAAACATTCAGGAATATGGTGCTCCGCTTGGTGAGGACCTGGGTATCTGGACTGGTGCTGAGCTACGCAGCCTGGCTGGGTGCATGGATGCAACAGAGCCATGCAAACATACTGGGTCAACAGCATCCTTCTTGTCCCTCAAGACAAACATTCATTAACCCAATGCTGGCCCTTTGCTAGCAACGGCTTGTATTGTCTTCTGACAAATTCCTGAGGAATCTACCTTTCTCTTACACTTCAGCTTAAGGGTAAAAATTCAACCAAGTCAAAACCACCTTAGTAAAAACGATACAGGGACAGCAGCTTCTCTTGCTGAGGAGACTCTGAGATAGATTCAAGGAAAAAGGCTCAGCCACAGCCTTCTTATACACCTTGGACGCCAGAACTGGTAGAGTGCCAAAGTTACCTTTAAGATGTGTCTTATTAGTGTAACATCACCCTGTCTTTAAAATAAGCCATTTGAATGTGCTTTTCAGAAATACCAGGCAAACTTCTGGCCTTTCAATAGTAGCTAACAATGAAGACTGGGAAATACTTCATATTTGTTTTAATGTATATATCACACTTCCAGAGTGTATAAACTTGTTGCATTGAAAAGTATAACAGTTTTTCTATCCTAGCTCTGCGTATATTTTTTGTCTAGCAATTTATCTACAGACCTAATCTGATTTGCTAATGCAGAAACATTCACCAAATATTCCAAGTGAGTACATTTCAGACAAAGATAATTTGCAATATCTTTGGTATTCTTGATCTGTGCTGTGAGTTTGCTTACGTGAATCACATGGTATTATTTCATTGTCCTGAATGAATTGTTACCATGTTTAGAAAAAGAGAATGCAAGGAAAACATAATGAATTTCTAGTGAAAACTGCAGCATTTTTTGGTTTAACACTACAAATGTCGGATGCTATTCATTTTTAAATATCTATGATCAATAAAAAAAGTGGCATTCAGGAATAACAGTTGTATAGTATAGTTGTACCACAGTGAAATAGTATAGTACTATGCACTAGGTAGCAAACCAAACTTGGGACTTTTATTCTGATTAATATTTGATAAACTTGTTAATTTTTACGCTCTAGAGTAAAATATCTGTTCTCGGACATGTGACATTCCTAACACATACTAATTGCAAATGTATGCATTATTTGAGAGTAAGCTCAGTTAAGTGGCCTTCAGCAGTAAACCAGGCCCCTCCCAACTTGCTGGTACTTTGATCTGTGCCACAAATCAACAATTCCATCAGCAAGCAGAATGAAAACTTTTGGAAATGGGCAGCATTTTATGGAGAAATAGCTCCAACGCACACCTCTAAACAAACAGCAGAGACTGCTGTTGTGCAATTCAGGAATAAGTGAATCAAACAGATTTAATCAGAGTAACCTTCCAACCATGATAATATTTATTCTGTTTTGCTTGGTCAACACTAGAACACAAAAAGCAAGTTCAGATTTTTTGTAATAATCAAAAATTTATTGAGATTTGGTACAGAAAAAATAACCATGTCCAGAGGTAAGTAATGGCTTTCACAGGGAAAAGGCTTGGACATTTTACAGTCAAAAGTGTTTTATGGTCAAAACTGAGCTGAAGAAGGTTAGGTAAGTTCAGTCTTCCACAGATATAAGATTTGTTTTCCCTGTTCAGATAAGTCTTTGTTAAATTGTCTACTTATGCGTCTCCAACCTACAACAGAAAAAAAAAGAGCATTATAATTATTTTCTTCTGAAAGAAAGATGTAATATAGAAGCCTATGATGACATGCTGATAGCGTTCATACATATTTATGTTAGTTGGAAATTAAAAATGTAGCATTTAAAATACATGAAGGCAAAGAATTATTTCTGATCACGAGACTATTCTTTTATTTGTCAGTTAAAACAAATAGTAATGTGGTAGGTATACTAAAACAAAACCACAAATATTTCTGTGACGAAATGGTAAACAAAGCTGTCTTTTCTAAGATAGAGTGCGCTTAACACTTCCGCTGTATACGCTCTATAATTTGAAATGATAACTGTTAGGCTGTCATTTTACATATCTCCTCGGCCCTGTGGTCGAACCTGTTTGGTGCTGCCTAAGTTGTGCTGCTGTCCATCTACTGACAGTCTGTTGAATGGGATGATTTTCATTGCAGTTTTCTTCATGGAGTACCACTGGCTACGCCACGTTACCCAGATAATGCCATTGTCATATCCAGCTGGACCAGCATCTTCAGATGTGTACACGCCATCTAAAAATATTAGTTGCAGCAAAATATTCAATTCGTTACTGAAATAATTAATGAGTCAGTGCATCTTTCTGGTACTTGACACCTCCATGGTATCCCTGGGCACACCAACAGGCCCTGCTCCCTGCCCCTATCCTACCAGTTTGCTCCTCTCAGGACTGACACTCCCACTTCAGGCTGGAGGGCAGCCAGAAGTTTCTACTACTGGTGTTAGTATTAACCGCTATTGCTAAGAATGAGCTATGCCTGCTTTAGGGAAACCAGACGGCTACAGATACACAATGAAACTGATACATTTTTCTTTGTCATTGGAATGTGGTGTAGAACTGCTGGGTTCTTTTTTCTACATAAAAATAGGTATTCAGAACATATTTTACCTATATAGTATTTGCCATTGAGGTGGCCAGCATGACACCTATTCATCCACCATCCAGATCCATCTTCCGCAGCGCAGTTGCCTTCAAACTTGTCGTTGTCGTTATCATAGGTACTGAACTGCATGCCGTTATGGTAGGTAGATGCTTTGTCACTTACAGCTCCAAAATCGAAGCCATCAAAAGCATCCCCAGCTTCGCCACCAATAAAGTAGGCGTAGGTCAATCGGTATTTGTCTTCTTCACTTCCCACTTTGAATACAGCATAGTCAGCAGTGCTGTTAACAAAGAAAAATGGTGAACGTGAGCACATGGCACTCCCACATTCACCACTGAAAAATATATAGGCAATGTATTGCGGGAAAGGCATTTCTGCCATCCTAGCATGCAATTTTGAAAGGGGCTGTTCTTTGTAAGAATGCACACCTCACTGTAATGAAGCATATCTAATCAGTTTTTGTGCTCCAAGCATTAGATGTGTTTTCTGATTATTACTCTTCAGTGATGTACCAGAGATCTACGTTATATATGCCTATATATAGCCCAGGCTCATACTGTTTAGGCTCACTTAGCTCATGAGGAAATTCATAGCTGGAGAAAGGAACAGGTGTCTCCAGAAATAGCAAAGATAGCATGCCCTGCATACAGGCATCTAGTATGCCCTGTTTTCCTGGAAAACAGAAACAACCTAACCATCGTATATAAGACGTGAAGAAACTTTGAAGGGAAGAAACGGATTCATTCTGCCAGATAAACTAGGGCTGCCAGCGCATGTTCTTCAGATACACACACGTCTGGCAACAGGTCACACACAGCGACTACAGTCACAGCCGTGGATTCAGAAACCAAGGAAGTTTCCTATGCATGTATAAGCAGATCTAAGGGCACCACCATTTTTTCAGAGATCTGTACGAACTGGCACAGCAGTGCGTTTTAAGCTGTCACTTTCAGAAGCTTCATTAGCCGATACCCTTTTTTGCCACTCCAGTCCTCCAGTTCTATTCGTAAGGTGTATGGCAGAGTAGACTGTGTAGTTATTAAATGAATCTTTTCATTGCCCAGCCAGAACTCTGTGCTGTCGTCTGGAGACAGATGTCCAAATCCTTCCTTGTACTGATCCCAGCTTTTCCTGAAGTCCTCACTCCCATCCAGTCTCTGGGAGAGAAAAAAAAAGTCTCAACATAAATATCATGTATCATGTGTAAGTAAATTAACCCAGTGCTGAGGCAATAAGCTTGCTCCTGTTACTAAACAGCTGACATACCCTCTGTAATACTGTCCACCCATTGCCATAGGAGTCAATCTCACAATAGACCAGGAACATCTGCTTGGCTTTTTGAGGTTTGATGAAGTAAAGACCGCTTTTTCTGGCACCTTTATTTGCAATATCTTGACAATCTGCAGTAAAGATATTCAAAGGATTGTTATCAATCTAGCTACTGTTCTATCTTCACATTTATTTGATTTTGTAACTTTCTTAGTGCAAGAAGTGCAATTCATCTAAATATCATTGTCACAAAGTTAGCTATTTAGTCTACATCCTTTAACCTCATTACCCTAAAAATTCCTACTGAAGTTCACAGGACTTGTGTAAGATGAGCAGGACTTTAGTATCACATACAGTTTAAGCAGCTTAAATGTAAAATGCAACCATTGCATTAATTTCTACAGCAACAAAAATGGCTGTAGAATGCTGTTTGGAGCTAATGAAGTAATTACATTTTCTTCAAGTGACTGCAGAAATGTGATAATGAGGTATCTTCTGGTTTTCCTATCTCTACAGAAACTCTCCTCCTCTCCCTGGTGTACAGCATGCATTTTGGGGGTGGTCATATTTTGGCAAACAAGGCCAAAGGAGTAAGTAAGACTTTTACTCCAACTGAATGTCCTTTTTGCAGAGCATCTACCTAGTACTTATGCTGATCCAAGTGCTAGTGGCATAGCTTGCAATCTGATATATCTTTACAGAAATCTGTTGCCCGTGGGACTACAAATAACTCAGCACTATGATGCCAACTGGCAATACTTGTAATTGAATTATCCCTCCACCATACGAGAAGTATTTTGTGCACCTCTTCCAGTTGTCTCCTGTATTTCAGCAGTATCTTTGCATGGCTCCTGACAGCGTGATTCAAGCTGAGCAATCTTCTGTTTTAGCAGTGTGATCTTATTGTTGTTAATTATATGCGTATCTGTCAACTGTCTGCAGAGACATAAAAATGGCTTGTCGTCAGCTTGTTGTCGGCTGTTTCTTACTGACAGTAATAAACATTTTCCAACACACACATGCCTTACTTATCTAGTATGCCATTCCAAAAGGGCTGTCTTTCTTAGCACTGATATTTAAAGTTGAGGAAGCCCTGAAGAAAGGAAGCAGCCTTTGCATTTACCCCCAGGCAGAGAAGTACCATCAAATTCTCCTACAAGCAGTAGAGTAGGCGTTACAGCCCTCAGAGCTCCTCTCAGCTAGTGCTCTGGGAGAAAATGAATTTTCTGCTGCCAGCTACTGTTTGGTGCAGAAGGTTCAACCTATGCTCTGCCATTCACTGGCCCCTTTTTTCTCGTGGCTTTGACTGGCTGTGAGTGAGTATCAAGCACTACTGAGCTTGCAAGGACCACTGTTCCAGTTCGCGTCTCGGCAGGCTGTTTGAGTATCGGTAGGCTCTTTTCTCCTTACGCCCTCCCAAGTAGTGAGATTAGAGCTTGTTACCCGCTTGCCCCTTGTAAACAGTCAGCAGAACTATGGCAATAAGCAAACAGAATTCAATTTTCACGTAGGCATAATGTTTTTAACCAAAATTGCATTCCAAAGGCTGCAACCTTTTCTGTTGTTAGATTACCATGAGAAGCATGGTCCCTCATTTCCTTTATCTTCGCTGTGACTTGCTCCTGTCCTGTATTCAATACTCCGTACCCAACTGGCCAAAACAGGAAAGCGTGCACTTGACCTTACACCAAACTTGACTTGACTTTATCTCTCCAATCAGCAAAGCTCAAACCAGTAATTAATACATGAATACAACTGTATAGAGAGTTTTTCTTTCTTCTCCTGAAGTATATGATAAATTATTCTTTTTAATTATGGATACATTTGTAAAACATAGGTTGTACAACTAAACTGATGCAATAGCTAGAGGGCCTAAGTCATCATTGATATAATATTATACGGAAGGGAGATTTTGCTACAGTCAGGTCAAAAAAACATACCATTAACATTTGGAAAAGTTAATGATCTTTTCAATCCTATCTTACAACGTCTATTTACAAAAGAAGGTCACTGAGTTTATAGTTGCTTATGATTTATATCAGCGGAACTAAGAGCCGATTTTCATGGATATATGCAGTAAAATTAGCCAGAGTCAGTGATTATATGGATATTCAATACACTCTTCAATACAGCACGAACTCATTTTAATAAATCGCCAAACTGCTTGGCAAAATTAGTAGGAATAGTTCACATAGCAAATGAAACATAAATAAAAAATTTGCCAGCCTTCACAACATTCTCATCTCGCACCTCTTGCCCAATTAATGGGTTAGGTAGATGAGCAAAGAATGCTACATGAGATCCTCATTATGACTTACTAGACAGCTATTAAAAATGTGAGCGTAACGGTCCAGATAAGCACAGAAAACCTTTCTGAGAAAGCCTTAATGCAGTTGATAAAAGAAGAGAAAGAAAATGGTCTGGACTGGGATACCAAAGGTGGAAGATACCTACTGTATAGTATTTTCATGAGACAAAATAGTGTTTTCATATCTGATAATTTCTTCAATTATTTTCCTGGACTTTTGAGTAAATCCATCAATTGAATCTGTAAAACAGGCAAAGATGTAAAATTAATGTAACTAATTGAGCAAATGAAAAAACAAGCAAACTGCATAAATGATATTTTTTCAATGGAGTCATTATTTGTGTATTCTCACTTGGTAGTGTCTGCTTCTCAGGAGGACTGATGGTTCGGATGTGTTGGATCAATTGCTCTGTTGATGCTGTGGAGTTAGTGATTTGCTGCAAAATTCCCTCAATTTCCTGCAGTTCATTATCCATAGTGAGATGGTATTTATTAAAGAAATCTGCAATGCCACAGGTAGTTGGGCAATAGCTACCCTAAAGAGGAAAGAATAATAATTGATAATGTTTCAGGAGCAAAAAATAGCAGCAGAATATTTGGGCAGGAAAACTTGCTGTCACTTTTTATACAAATAATTGTGGACAAAAAAAAGGTAGGCATTTGCCATTTTGTCTGCAGTATTTGAATTTATAGGGACAATTTAGTGTCACGCACATATACATACACACACATAACAAGAAAATAGTGCATGCTATTACTTTTAGTGCCTTCTGGATAAGTGCTTTTATCAACAGTGCAACCTCCTGTACATTTTTAACAAATGTGTACCGCTATTAATAACTGGTTTAAGCACAGAGCATTTAATAAGTGTAGAAAATAACAATGAGGCTCAAATAAAGGTACAAATGTGTGCCGCTAGTTCATAACCAGTGCAACAAAGCTTTAGTTAGCCTCTTAACACAGAAGAAAAGTATTCAGATACTTACAAATCGCTCATCTAATATGCAGCAGTTTTCTCTAGTAGCGATGTACTGAAGAGAAGAAAGAAGATCATTTTCAGTGAATTTTCTCTGACAGCATTTTCAGCACTGACATGTTTTCTAAAACTCTCTAGCTCCACTTACCGCCATGCTAGTAGAAAAGAGCAGGGAGAAGAGAGGCCCCAGAGGCACCCAGCTGCCCAGCTTGAGCACCATTGCATCCACCCTACCACGCGCTGCCGGCTGCTCTGGGCAAGTGCAGGCAGCAGCCGAAAATGTTCAACCCTGCGCCCTGGACAGTGCCTTTATGGTCCTCGGCACACCAGAGCAGCGGTTTAATGGAGCAGGCTGGAGCGGGGGGCGGGCACCGGGAAGTAGCGGGAAGAGGCGGGGGTTTGAGGTAGATTCCTGGAATTTGCACACATCTCCTCCTCCTCCAATGTTCAGGACCCGCTTCCCACTCACCCACCTTATCTCTGTTCCAGCCAGGCGGTCTTAAGACAGGCCAAAAGGTGGAAAAGGGCACGGAGACACCACTTCCACTAACATGAGAGCAAGAAAACTCACACAGGGTTTTGGAACGGGGCCTGACGGAAGTTTCATTTAATGAGCATAAGGACATACTAACCCTCTGAATTATGTGTAGGAACCATCAATAGCCTAGTAAATACTACCTATCTAAACTATCAATATACTATCAATACTAACCTATCAACAAACTATCAACAGCCAAATAAATAAAAAGAAAAATTTGCTGCTATGTAGTACTTTCCCTCAGCAGATCTCAGCGTGCTTTGCGAAGGGGACCGCCATTCTCCCTATTTTGCAAATGACAAAACTGAGGCAGAGAAAGAGCAAACTGAGGCAGAGAAAGGTATGAACCCACACTGGGCAGTGGCGTATCTGGAAAAAGAAGCCCATGGTATTTCTCACAGGCAATGAAAGTGTGGACCTTTTCCATCCCTCAATCCAAGGAGTCCGTTTGAACAACTTTGATCAAAATTTCCTTGTGGGGAATTAATGTTTTCAGTATCGCAGGATCAGAAAGGTTTCTTTGTCAGTTGCCATGCGTCTGGAACTAGTGTTTGCGGAAATGTACTACTTCTAGATAAAACTATTATCTCCCTGGGGGCAGAGGCTGACTCTGAGTTTACATTTGTACTCTGCCTCATTCAATACACCTAAGAAGACTGGTGACAGGATCCCTGCTCTGCAACAGACTGTATCCCAGGAGAATTATTTTCTGTACGTGCTTCTGCTTACTCTCTGTAAAATACCAGTGTTAATATCTTTCTACTCAGGTTCTGCACCTAAATCTTCTGTTTAGGCTACAGCTTCTTCAGAGAAAGCCTGCATTTGTGCCTGTACCATATCAGGAGCGATGGGGCAGTGTGGACTGTGACTTCTGACTTCAGTGTATGATTGACCAAAAGATGAGAAGAAAGGTGGGACTGAGACTCAGGAGTGCTGAGCGTCACCACTAGATCTGTTACTGGCTGGCCTCATGATTTCAGGCAAATGTCTTCACCTCTGTACTGTAGAGGTGCAGTATTGATCTTCAGCTTTCTTTGCTAGCTATTTAAAAACCGTAAGAAAAAAGCACATCATAAAAGCTAGATGTTATACTATTACGAAATTAGATATGATTATGTCGTGAAACACAAGAGTTCCTGCCCTGTACATCATCTTTTCACCTGGCCAACTGGGAAGTTCCCATCATGTTCAGGGATCCAAAAACACATTGCCAGAACCATATGTGAGCATTTATGATGCTAAAAATCAAACTTATGGGACATTTAAGTGGAAGCTGAAGCACTGTGGATGGGAGAATCAGCTTTGTAGCGACCATACCAATGACGGTGATTCAGTTGCCTGCCTGCCAAAAATCCTTTTGAAGGGATGACCCTAGAAGTTTGTTCTTGCAAATCTTGCATTGGTTGGTCCTTTTTCCCACATAGTGAAAACGAAATAAATAGAAATGGGTAAAAAGTCAACCTGCTCTTGTTGTGTTTCTATCATTGCTTCATTGGAGCTCTTAACTTGGGCTCAGGAAACGACTATCAGGACCCACTGGACTTGGAGAGAATCTCCTTGCCACTGCTGCTCACACATTGCTTGAGCTTGCTTTGCTGCTTCACAGGCTGCAGGTCTTCTGCTGGAGTGAGGCTGCTCTTGGGGCCAGAGGGTCCTGGATACACAGTTTCAGTGGCTGTGCACCACCAGGCTTCCGTGAGAAAAGATTATATAGCGTGAGTAGGTCACTGGCATGAACTTCCCAAAATAACTGGGCAAACTTCAACCACAAACGTGCATTCAAGAGCATGGACGGGCACGTAACGTTCACAACATGACAGGTGAACCACGTAACACGATCCGGGTATCCTTCATCCCTTAGCAGAGTTCAGAACATGCCCTTTTCTTTTTTCACTAATAATGGTACATATAGGCGTGATACTCTTTCAGAACTATACTTGGTAACAGAACACGGAAATTTTGGTCTTGCATTGCTAAGCAGGAATTTCAGGATTCACAAAAGATTGTAAAAGTCAGTACTGCCAGTGATAACCATTAGTTAATCTTGAGATAAAATGTCTAACATCTTAAAATTAAAATATGATGACAGTTGTAATGAAATAATTTCAATGTATAATGTGATAATTTTTACTAAAGTCCTTAATATCTTAGGTAACAAAAAACAATGTGAGAGTTTCATTGTTCCAAATAATTTGCTAGTTGGTTTTGGAAAACAAGCAGATCATTATGCCTACAAATGGGTTAGGAGTTGGAAAAGTGAATTTTCAGCAAGTTGCTTGTATTATGCAACTTTCTAGGATCACTTTATAGATCTATATTCACAAAGGAATCAATCTGAAACATTTCTTTAATGATTAGCAAATATGTGTATACTGTATAAGTGCTGTCTAGTTGTATTTCTGGTGGCAACCTCTTGTACTTCTTGGCAGGAGATGCAGCTATTTAAACCTCACAAAATGTTTGTTTGCTTTGCTGATTACACGGTCATGACTTAGCCTTGCGTGATTAATCCTTCCACATCCTTGCTTCCTTCTCTTTCCTTCTATGGTTTCACTTGGCATGACTTAGAAATAATTTATTCCTACTTTCTCATTAGGTTGAAAACAATACTTATGCTTAGTGGAACGGCTATGCAGTCGTTTTCCTGCCCTACATACTATTTTCCCTTGGTTGGTCCTGGCTGCAAAACAGCTGACCCAAATGCTCTAGAGATCTAGTTGTACTCTGCTATATGTCCAACATAGTTCGACTGTGTTGATTTTATGACCAAATTTATCTTTCCAGCAGGTTTATTTGCTGATTTGCTAACGAATTAGGAATGATTAATGTAGCACAGACTGAAGGAAGAGTTCTCAAATTCAGTTTACCATTTTTCTTGCCATTTATTATTTCAGTAGATAGTAAAGGTGAATCATTATTTGTTTAGAACAGCCTTGTTAATGAAGCTCAATGGGTGAGTAGCGTTTTATTCATCAGATACACCCTCATCTTCTCTGTCTCCGTACCTCCATATAAATGCAGCTATAATTCAGTGAGTTTATTATTATCGTCAAAGAGCCACTGGGAAACTATCCAATACCTTGCTATTATTCATAGTAAATCTTTCCTCAGAAATACAAAGCAGGAAAAGAAACGTGTTTCTATTTGTAAATTAGTTCCTGAATATCAAAGCATTCTTACGGCTGTCTTGGAAAAACAACTGTTTCCAAATGTATGACTCATACTTATGTGTGCTTACGAATCTAACATGATCAATATATACAATTTCAGAAATGCTAGAATGATACTTTAACATTTCCAGTGGGATTTTGTTATTGTTTTAACTGAAACTGTTGAGTGGGCTTGAGTTGGATTTGCCTGTTTTTTCAGGTGCTCTAGAAGTGAATTTTCTTATAAAAAAATAAATACCAAAAACAAATATTGAAAAAAAACCCAGAAGTAAATACTGAAAAAAATGTCTGTTTTACTTCACAATCCATCATCAACATAAGTTACTCTGGCTTGTACTACTAATAAGCTATATAGATTGGTGTGCACAGACTCTTTTGCCAGGCCAGTCTATGAGTGAGTTGATAATTTGGATGAGAAACAGAGATGGTTAAACAGCTGTGTAGTGTTGAAGCCATGCTGCCAGTGTGCTAGGAAAACTACCGCTTTACAAATAAAAAATAGAAAAGTGAAAATGAAAAAAAAATACAGTTTTGTATGTCATCTTTCTCTTTCTCTTTCAGTATTTAAATTTTAGTCAAAAAGTACAGGGCAACATTTTTGCCAATTCAACAGTCCACTCTCTCCAGCCAACATGCTTCCTCACACTTCTGGGAGTGAAAGGCCTCGAGAACTTCTGAGTCAGCAACAATCAGCTCTCACTTGCTTTGCATGCGAGAGGCTTTCTACTTCTTTCCACTTCTGAAACTAGTATAGATACTGACTGTGCTTCTGTTCAGACACCGTCTGGGAATGGGTCTGTCTCTTTTGAAAACTAAGTGAAGAAAAAGCCTGAAATTCATCTGTCTCATGTCAGTTATGGCTTCCATTTGGACCGTTTTGGAAAGAATTTGCAGGCTATTTTGCTGCATGCACACCATCAATAAGACCCATTCACTCCTGCTAGAATGTATTCTTAAGTAAGGATGTGATATTATGCACTTTTAAATTGGAACAGGGAAACCACACTGATGCACGATTGCTAAATGCCATTTGACTTCTGACTAATGTTCTTGTGGTGGTTATTTTTTCCAGCATTTTTTCTACGTAATATAGCCATGTAAAAGACCCTGAAGAAACACCTTTGATTTCTGCAAAGAATAACAGAGTTTTTATACGGCTTCTTTACTTGAATACATTGTTCTTAGTTTGATTTCAAATGTAATTACAGATAAATTTTCAAAAGTGCTTAACAATTAAAAAGGCCAACAATCCAGGTGCTCTATCATTTAACTATTTTTGAAAATACCTCAGGTCCATGAGTCAGCTGATGGATGGTTTGGATAATGGTTTGATGGTTTTATTTTCTAAAATCATATAGTCTTCCTTTTTGACACTTACTTTCAAATGAAATAACATTTTAGATGCTATTCAAACTTCATTCAAATGTTGAGGAATTAAGAGAGAACTTATCTCTAAAAAACCACCAGAAATGTAGTATAAAGGAACAACATCAATATAGTCCATGATTACAGAAGATTATTTTCTTGCTTTATCGCAGTCAAGGTTTCTCACTTGAGGATATGATGCTGTACCTAAAAATATTAGGAAGCTACTAAACATATTAAAAAGAGCAAACAATATGTTGGGAACAGTCAAACATCAGTATTGAGCTTTGGGTGGTTTGTGCCTTATTTGGGGGTATTAGATGCAACGCTGCAACTTCTCTCTCTGTACTGATTTACAGAGATCATTTTCAACTGTTGATTCATTGAGAAAAGGTTGGGTTTTAGACTATCTGCAAAAAAGAGATTGCAATGTATACTTTACCTTGTGGGCAAGAGCCTTGAACTCCATTTGTTAAACAAAGATTTGCACTAATTTGTGGGAATAAGATAAGTAATACAGTCAAATATTTGCTGAATATTTTGTAATTAGTTGAGAGGCCAAAGCTTCCATAAACTAAACAGAGCCTTCTCAATAAACAAAAATACATGTTGGTAACTGTTTATACTGTTGTTTTGGATAGGAACATATTTTCAGTGACATTAATGGGAACATAGTGAAAAGTAATCTATTTGACAATAAAAACCTGGCCTGTGAAATACTTTGCTTGTTCTTTTTAGCAACCAGAGGAAGTCTGACTGTCAGCAAAATCCTAGAAAAATACGTGGAAACTGTATTTGATCTGGAACAACAAACTCTCATATTTTTTTCAAATCTGTGTTGTCCACCCCGACTTCCAGGATTAGCTGTGAACAATATTAATTCAGGATGATGGTAACAGGAGAATGAACTGTGCGTTCCCTCTACGCATCGTCTGTGCTCCAGGCTGGCGCACAAATCTGTTTATAGGGAGGGAAATACAGGCCTACCTTTGAAACATTAATGGCATTAACACAATAAAAGTAAACCTACATATTTAGGGTCACTGTAGGACACTGTGAATCTGAGACAGACCTACATCAGAACTGGGAACAAGAAAGAAAGAATATTCTTTAATCTGTATGTTCCGCTCTGTAACCTTTGTGTTTCTCCAGCAGCCTCACCCGGCATAAAAATTCAGGCCAAAAGATTGGGTTTTTTTCCCTCTCATAATTTATGAGCAAAGGAATTCAAAATCTGGCTTTGGCTTAAAATTTGTATGTGAGGCTGATGGGCAGTGACCCTTACGGGGCGACAGAGTCACAGTGTCTTATTATTGTTCACCAGTACCCCCTAACTGGGCCACAAATACAGCCAAGCTTTTACCAGCAGCTCCATCTACTAATTTCACGTACCCTTGTTCCTAACTACTGTAGTGTCTTTGGGGCTTCACAAGCAACCGCACAGTGCCACCCAGTGTCCTCAGCGAGCAACGGCCTTTTCCTAAAATCTGCATTAAGTCACGATAACAGCTGAAACTAGAAGGTGGGGCAATACTCGGCAGAAACATCCGTTGTCAGTTGTCGCAAGGACCCACAGCCACCTACCGACACAGTTATGTTCATCCATGTTAAATATACAGAAAGGGCATTTTCCAGAACTACATATGCCACCATATATATACTGCTGGATAGAGCTGTAGACCCAGCGTGGGGATATGTAGCTGTATGGCTGCCTCTGGATGACCAAACCAAGACGCCCCACATGACGTTCATCCGGGATGAGGCACCAGTCCTCGCTCATACACACCCCTGCACAAACCTGCGCCCCCGCCGTCTTTATCATAACTTTAATTACTGAAGATCCACAGAAAATAATCTGCCTAATCAAAGCGAGAGCATCCGAGGGGCGCATAAATTACTCTCACTGATCAAACTGATGATTTTGCCAGAGCCTTAACAACCCTATTAAATGGCCTACTTGCTTAAGGACAAGTCTAAACTGAGTCAGAAAAGCATTTGCTGAGGGAACCAGCAAAATACCTTCTTTGATCCCTTCAGCTCTCCGGCGCACCATTACAAGTAACAGCAGCAATCCTAAACCCTGTCCTTGCATTTAATGAATTAGCTTGACAGACCAATTAAGTCATAGGTGTGTATTAGCACTTATGTATTAGTACCTTATGCAGTGTCTTATGCATGTCGCATATTAGTTCTCTGACACACGCATACATGAACATCCCCATGCAAAGGCTGGTAAAATTGTACTCATGCTGCGCGGGGGGCTTTAAAATGCTTTACGACAAAGCCAGGCCCAACCCGTCATAGAGCCGTGGGCCGCTGCTGTCAAACTCCACGCTGCAAACATACGGAAGAGAAGTCAAAAGTCCCTTCTGGATTTATACCTGGATTTATGTATTCATATGGACTGCCATGCCAACGCGTACGTGTGTGTGGTGTGAGAGTGAGTGAGTGAGTGAGTGAGAGTGAGAGTGAGAGTGTGTGTGTGTGTGTGTGTGTGTGTGTGTGTGTGTGTGTGTGTGTGTGTGTGTGTGTGTGTGTGTGAGTGTGCGCGCATGCGCATCTTTACACATTAATATAATTTCATATGTGAATATAAAACTAAAAACAGCATGCAGCTTATTTATATATGAATAAAAAGGAAGTGTTTAAAGTCGGGGGAGGTGCGGCGCACCCAGCGCTGCCGGCGAGCGGCGGCGGCTGCCGCTGCCCTGGGCTGCGGCTGGGGGCGGGGGGGGGGGGGGGGGCACGGCGGCCCCGGCCGAAACGCAGCCTTGTAGCGTGAAGTCTGGGCCCAGGCGATCTCGGCGGAGCTCTTATTTCTGTTCCTGGGTGACAGATTTCGCAGGGCATCGTTCCTAAGTGCAACCCGACGCTCGCCTGCGCGGGCTGTGCACCCGGCAGAAAAAAAAGACACGAACAAACGTCAGAAGTGCTTGTTGAAGTATGTTCAAGGTGGCTCCTTTCTACGTCCATATCGCCGCCGCTCATCACCATACACTTACAATATAAAGATCCGACACGGCCCCGACGGGGGAGAGCCAGAGGCCCCCGGTGCCCGCCCCACAGAGCCCGGCCGGGCCGGGGGAGGCGGAGCCGGGCGGTGCCGCTGCCGCCGCCGCCATCCCGCCCCGCCGCCGCCGCCGCCACCATGAGCTGCGCCGCGCTGCTGGGTCGCCGGGGGCCGCGGGTCCTGCGGGCCGCCGCCGGCCCGGCCGGCTGGAGCAGGCGGCGCAGCGGCGGGTGCGAGCCGCCGGCGGGCGGCGCCGTGCGCATCGGCTGCGCCTCGGGCTTCTGGGGGGACACGGCGACCGCAGGTAGGCGGCGGCGGCAGCCCGGGGGCCGCCGGGCCGGGCCGGGCAGCGGGCGGCAGCTCGCAGCGCCCCGAGCCGCCGCGTTGCGTAAGCGGCCGGGGCGAAGCCGCCGCCGCCGCCGCCGCCGCCGCCGCCCGGGCAGAGCGGCCCCGCGGCGGGAGCGGGTGGGCGGCGAGGCCCTGGCGGCGGCGGGGAGCTGGCGGCGGCGGCGGGCGGAGGGGCCCGGGCGGTGGGAGCTCACGGCCAGCGCGTCTCCGCCCGCCAGTGCCGCAGCTGCTGTACGGAGGGAAGCTGGACTTCCTCGTCTTCGACTACCTCTCCGAGATCACCATGTCGCTGCTGACGGCCGCCAAGGCCGGGTCGCCCGTAAGTAGCTGCGGCGCTGCCCCGGTGGGACCGGCGAGGGTCAGGGCCTGGCAACGCGCCCGCCGGGGGCAGTGGCTGCCCCGGCCCCCAAAGCAGAGCGGCTCCCGGCGCAGGGCCGGGGCCGGCCGGCGGCGCGGGGGGGGCCGCCCCGGGCCCAGCGCCCCCGGGCGAGGCTGGAGGCGGCCCTTGCCAGGCCCCCTTCCGAGCTGCATCGCCCTGCCGGCTCCGCCCGGCCTCTGCCCGCCTCTTGGGCAAGCGGCCCCTTCGCTTCTGCGTTTTCCTACTCGCATGCCGTTGCTTGTTCTCACAAGCCGGGCGTTTTACTTGGTCCCGAGTGAAAACGAGCGCGTCCTCTTCCGCAGCGTTACGTAAGCGTTGCGAGAAGTGGTTGCTCGCCAGTGTTTTCTCCCCTCAGCCACGAAAAGGGGGTTGGGTTGACTTATCCATAACAGCGAGTTACAGCTTGTTGTTGTTTCAGGCTTTGGGTTACGCTCCTGACTTTGTCTCCGCCGCAGTGGCTCCCTACATAAAAGACCTTCACAGGAAAGGTACGCCGCTCTTCGCGCGAGTGCGTATGTTCGTGACGTTCAGTCGTCGTTTGGATGTGTTTTCCTTAGTGCGTCTTAACTAGAAGCAGCTGCTTTCCACCCCGCGTTTTGCTCTTCTCTGAGAATAATATTTTAAACACCAGCAGAAGTCTCATCCCTGATTTTGACAAGTGCGAAGTGGAAATCTAGTGGTAACACTTGAACTGGGTCAATTTAAAATGCTTGCCTGTAAGTATAAACATACACGTATCTCCATGTAATTATTATTCTAGCTTTAATTCGGGAGTGGAAGATAACTTTGTCTGCGAATCTTTGCGTTGAAAACGTCTGAAGTCTGTTTTGACAAACTAAAAACTTGTCAACGTTCCCAAATAGTTCTAGCTTTTTATATACAAACGTTACTTATTTTCTGCTCACTTATTTCTCTTGCCATTTATATTAGTATGTTTTCGTAGCTCACTCAGTTTGAAAGGAAAAAGTGAATTATTTCTCCTAAGCTTCCAATACAGTCTGCAATTTATATATAGATGCATAGATCTGTTAAAATGAAGTAGTATGAAGAGCACAGCTGCTCTGAACGACCAATGTCAAACGTTGTGGTTGTGGGAACTGTTGTGACGCTGTCTGTTTTATCCTCATCATGTCTGTGTCTCTTCAGTTACTTTCCATACGTGAAGAGATGGTGTATAAATGCAAGATGATCTATAGCAATTATTTTGCTGTATAACCCTTCTACAGCGACTCAATCCTTTTATTTCACAGTATAATGCAGGTTGATACTTCAATGTAATTTTAATGCGCTACGTGATTAGATGTCTGACACCTTGCAGAGGTGATGTCTTGCTTGTGTTTCTGCATGCTTTAAGTGTCTGAAATACAGATGATTGTTAATGCTGCTGAACTTGGCTTGTCTTTTTTGTTTAGGTGTTCGCGTCATCAGTAATGCCGGAGGAATTAACCCACTTGCTTGTGCGGCTGCCCTTCAGGAGGTGGCAAAGAAAGCAGATGTTGACTTGAAAATAGCCGTTGTTGCTGGAGATGACCTAATGAGTGAGGTATTTTACTTTGTCTTAAGGCTTAGTAGAATTGTGAAAGTTCTTTTCTATAGCAAAAGATGGCATTTATTATCCAATGAGAACTTCTTTTGTGCATCTTTATGCAGTATCTTTCTACTGCTAAAAGCATCTAAAAATTGCTGCTTCATTTTGTTTTTTTTTTTTTTTTAATGCATGAAAATAATCTTTGACACATTTTGTTTGGTGTGTAAAGGGGTGAATTTCGTTCTCAGTCTGCTGCTGTGTGCCTTTTTGAAGCAGACTTTGAATCCCTGATTTAAAGTCTTCTCTCTCTTCAGGAGACTATAGGATGTGCTGTTACTTACTGCTTCTGTCTAAACTAAATAATAATGCCTACCTAATCTCTTAAACTAAGATGTGGTGTAGTTACCACGTATTCCAAGTGTTCATGCCTCCTGGCTGGTTTTAGTAGTTTGCACTCATTACCTGCTGTTACTTTGCTTATATCCAGTAAGGTAGCTTTAAGTGGGAGAGCTGAAGTTTGAATCTCTTCACAGAATTTGAAATCTAGAGAGGAAGTGTGTGGCTTTTTTTTGGTCTTATTTTAAAGGACTTTCATTCCTGTATAAAATCTGTTTCTGCAAAAAATGTTGGGCGTACCTGAAAAGATACCATGAAAACCATTCTATGCATTGGTAACATTTAAGAGGTGATAGGTTTGAGCTACAGTTCAATCTCTGCCTGCAACTTGACAAATTATTAATTTCCATAGACTCTGATTAGTCCTTGCATGGGATTGAGTACGGAAGAAGTTTGAATAAACTTTTCTTCACAAATTATGTGCAATACTTTGACTTTCTTTCAAGAAATGTTTGTCCTATTGAAATTAGCGTAACATCAGTGGTCCAGTAGTTCATTACTGGTATGATGGTGGAATGGTTGTTATTTGAGCTTGGCATGGATATCTCTGATCTGAAATGGATCGTTTTCTGTGTTATTGTCGGTACATAACTGATATGAGCAAAATACAGCTTTAGAGATAACTTTATAGTTTTGACACCAAAAATCATAAATGACAGTAGGAAATGTTATTTGTAGTTTTGAAGATTTCAGTCCTTACCCATAGTATACTAAATTCAATAGAAACAGAAGGATTTTTTTAATGCTAGGTTACCAGCTAATTATCATAGTGATAACGGTGGTGGAAAATACTTGGAGAAAAGGTTGAAGGTAAATACACTTTAAAAAACAATTTTTTTAAAAAATTAATGTTATCAAATGATCTCAAAAAGAAAGATCAGCTGTCAGAAAAGTTGTCAAGGTGCTATGAATATTCCAGGTCAATATGTTGAGAAGTGTCCAGGAAAAGTTCTACTATTTATAAAATGTCAACTATTCTCTAACCTGATTGATGCTCTGTTAGGAGTTGCCGAATCTGGTAGTCTGATAGAGGTGAGGCTGCTGCAGCTCCATGTCCATAAGTCCAACCACTGGCAAGGCTGAGCATGTATTTCTCATAGGTGCATGTGCACACTGTATATGTTCGTGTGTGTGTATATATATATGCACACAAACACACATAGATGTGTATAGAAACATACACACATGTATATACAGGTGTGCATATATGTGTTAAGTTGCATATACACCCATCTACACACGCACACACAAATTAGGCAGACACACAAGCCAGTCACATGGTTCAGCGCATACAGAAGAGACAATACTCACGCAAACACAAGCAGCATGAGTGACCTAATCTGTTTCCCATCTCCACATGATCACGATAAAAGCTCACTGGTGGAAAATATATACAATATGGATGATCCCTCTAGTAGCTGAGCTCGGACACTCAGTCTGTCCAATAGCTGGCCCTTAGATCCACCTGGTCTTCCCAGTTACTAGCACCTGGGCGTGTGAGCTCCCAAGGTGTGCAGCCCTGCTCCAGCTGCTGGTTCTCAGACCTTCACGCTCTGTCTCGTGCATGCATGTATGCTCTAAGGACCCTGCCAGAAAGTAGCCCTAGACGTTGGGTCAGTCCAGTTGCCTGCCTCTGGATCCCCTAGTCTGCCCAGTTGCCTCATGCACAGACAAACACACTCGCGTGCAAATGGGTCTTTCTGGTAACAAGGTGTACTGTGGAAAACAGCAAAGCGTTGCCTGGAGCTACAGTATTAGCCTTGTTTTCTGGCCGTGCAACCGTTGCTGTTACAGCAGACATGTTTTTTTGGTGTGGTTTGATTTATTCAGTTCTACAGGAATTAAAGACAGTTTGAAACCCTAAAGAATATATCCGCTCGTTGTGATTGATCATCTGTGAATGCACTTGCATTCTTTAAAGACTGATTTCTTTTTCAGTGTGCAGGAACACTATGATTAAAAGTGTGTCTAAAGCTGCAAGTTGTTGAACTGATTTGTATTTTGTTTTGAATTCCAACAATTATGCTTTTCTTAAGAGTTGCTACAAAGTGGATCTGTTGTCTGAAATCAATAAAAGGTTTACAGTAAATACTACAAGATATTCATAGACTTGAGTTTTGTTTTTTCTTTTAATAGAAAGAGAACCTGAAAGGAGCTGGTATCACTGATTTAGAGAGTGGCAAACAATTTCCAGAGAGCGTTCACAGCATGAATGTGTACCTTGGGTGAGTTACGTAAACAAGTTGTTTTTATTGGGGTGGGAGGGAGAGTAACATATTGACTACGTGACATGATTTTGATTTGTAGGTAGAACAACCTAGTATTTAAAGTTGTCCATTACATAATTAAAGCAAACAGAAAAAATAAATTTATTTCCTTTATTGCTTCTAAATAATTTTCTAATTTAGAACTTTGCCAGTTGTGCCTCTTTAGCATGACATCTCCTGAGACTCTTCAGGTTTTAGTTCAAGCTAAAATCACTAGTTTAATTATAACAATCCCCCAAATCCCTTTGCATATGCAGAGTATCCTATCACTTCATGGAGCGGGGTTGTTCAGGATTGTCATCCCTAGAGAAACACAACTCGGGAGCTGAGGTACCCTGACACGTGATGAATGCTGTAGAAGCCTGCAGTATGTCAGGCTGATTTGTGTGTCAGATTTTGTGCTTTTGAAACTCTGGAGGCTGCCTTTTTGGAACAGATGACTGTTGTGAAAGACGTTAGGTGCTCTCTTCAAAATACTGAACACCTCCTGACAACCTCTTAAGTGCGAGTGTTCTAACTGCCTGTTTGTGAATGGTGACATTGCAAGTGCAAATTATGACATTTGCATTGTCGTCATCAGTTTCCTCAGAGGAATCAAGGTAAATCAAGTTTATCAAAAGTGAAGGACTGAGAAATGGCCAAGAGTCAGGCATTCCCAAAAGCTAGCATCTCTTCCAGTTGACAGTCCTGGTGATCCTGCTTTTGCTTTTTCACCCTTTATGCCCTATATACCATCCCTTCTGTATTTCTTTTCTGTGTATTTCTTAAGTCCCTACACACAGCACCCCTTAATTATTACATTAATCTTTTTTGGGGAAAAACTGCCCTGCTCTCTCTTGTGTCACTGTCACGGCAATTTCTAGAAATGCATCACTGGCACGTGGCAGGGTATGACTGTACCCTAATCTAATACAAAATATGTTTTTCTCTATAAAACAAAGATCTTCTAATAGCTTACTCTTTCGATTTGTATTTAGTGTTTCCTGTTATAGTTGTTACTAGATTTTCTGTTTGTTAATCTTTGATTCACAACATTTGTGGATCATAAGTAACTGAGGTCTAAGAAATAATGATTAATATTTATAACCGTAAGAAAGTGTTAACTCCAATCTTGAATGAGTCATGTTTTATTCATGATTTAAAAAAAAAAAAAAAGTCCAACTCAAAGCAGAGAGGACAAAAGCAGACCAGTTATCAGGATAATGCATTCTAAAATTCTGCTTCTGCTCAGCTTTGCCAACAAGTGCTACAACAGCAGAGAAAGGAGAGTCTTGCTCTTTATTTTCTAATGCAGTGAACATTTCTTTATGGACTGCTTATTCTCGGATGAGTTGAAATGCAAAGCTACTACCAGTCCTTTAGTCCTTTTAGTTGTACTTCATAAGTTACATTTTTCTTTGACATCACCAGCAGTGGAGGCTTATTTGTAAAGCAAAGGGAAATTTATATATGCCTGTAAAACAATTTGAAATCATAACGTACTGGGTAAAATCTGTAAGTTCTGCAGATTGATCTGGTTTTTTTTAATTCCTTAAGTCAGGTGTGTTTACAGTTTGAGAGGGTGGTTGGTTGGTTGTGGTTTTTTGTTGATTTATTTTTGATTCAGAATGTAAACTCCACCTGAAGAATTTGCATTGAGATGTAGATTCTGAAGTGTTTCTTCTGTCCCTCCTGATTTGGACTATTATAAATTTTGCAGACTGAACTCATGTACATCTTTAATAATAAGATCCAGACTGCTGCTACACTTAGTGACATATACTACTTTTTTAAAGGTAGTTATGCAGTTGCTGTGTCACTGTCCTGCATATTTGCATGCAGAAATCCTATTTATGCTGCTTACCAGTGACTGTTACTTCACACTGTGCTCAGAGGTATAAATTCTTCTGGTATACTGCATATATGCTTATTTATCTGGCTAATATCCTTTAGTCTATGTAGGATTGGCTACATATGTATTTATTTACCTTGTAGGTTATTTATATCATTAAGATAATTTCTGTGCATTCTAACCTTTTTCTTAACAAGAGCAGGACTAAGTCTCTTTATAGAAACTTAAGAACAAAATCAAGATTTTTCTAAAAAGCACCCAAATAATGTGGTGTGTGTTTTCAAGCTGCTTATTTCGTGAAGAATAGAAGGATCCAGTACAGAGCATGGGTTTAGAAGCCAGGAGACGCGCGTTCTGGGCAAAGATTTTTTACTAACCTTCTGTGTAAACTTGAGCAGTTCACCTGGATGAATATTTTCAAGCACTGCTAATTCTGACTGGGCTAACTAATCTGGAATATCTGTTGCCTCAATTTCTTCAAAAATAATTAGTTTACAATGCTCTTCTTTAGAGTGGTGGATGTTATTTTTAAAAACACTCACTGTGTATACAAAATGACTGATTGATCGTTAATTTATGTGATCAGGACATGTAAGTGATTTTTATCCTATCTGTGGCAAGCAACTGGTTTTTAAACGGCATTTTAAAAAGTGAGAACGCACATTGTTTTATTTTGTCATCTTCAGAGCAAGACCAATAAGCAGGGCTCTTGACCTTGGAGCTGATATTGTTGTGACTGGTAGATGTGTTGACAGCGGGATTGTATTGGGACCCCTCATTCATTCAGTAAGTTCAAGTTAATTATCATATGATGCTGAACGTATGGGAATTCAGTAATCATTGTCAGATGTTTCTGCTCCTTATGAAAATAAAGATGCAAAAATAAAAATAGTGAACTCTTAACTTTTTTTTTCTTTCTTTTTTTTTTTTTTGCTTACGTGCATGAAGCTTTACCAACTTTCACTGCTTCTAAATTTATGGCAGGAATATTTAAACATGTATATACCATGAAACTGGAAATCATCTCAATGAAGTTCAGGGAATTTTGCCTTGTCTTACCAGGATTTCGCTTTTAACTTCTTCCACTTTCAAATTTAGTGCATAAGGCTAAGAAACATATAATTTTCTTTACCACAAGGTGGCGCTTGTAGATCTCGTTTTCTTTTAGGGGAAAAGGCTTGTGAGGTGGTCTAAAACAGTGGCCTTTTTCAATGGGTAAGCAGTTTTATTTGAAGAAGTTGAGTTTCAGTGTGACGTTTTTCAAATTCTTTCAGTTTCAAGAAATAATAAAAGGCAGGGTATGTGGTTTTCTGCAGTGTTTTTAATAGCATGTACACCTTTTTGAATGACCACACGTTGTGGAACATTCAAGATTTCTTTTGGTACACATTTACAAATATACTGGGATACATGTTAATGTCTAGTTACAGATGTCCTTTCTAAAACTTATTACTTATTTGACTTCATGCATATAAAATACTGTATAATCTCTAGTTAAACTTCCCCTCTTATAATTGCCGTTATGACTTCTTATTCTATTCCTATCTATTTATATACTCAAAACAGTTGCCAGCATATATTATTTACTCTAGAGAGGCCTTATCTGTTATTTATGTCTTATGGTGGATTCTGTTAAATCCTAAGTAAGAAACAAGGAATATATTGTTTGCGTTACATTGAACTTATAAAAACAATCTGTAGTTGCACGGACCAGTAGTGATCCAGGAACTGATAAATTTCAAAAATTGGGAAAATAGTGCTTTGTTTATGTGGCACAACATATTTGTTAGATATTTAACCCTATAGTATATGCAAGTTTTGAAGATTTTGAAAGTCGTCCGTTTAAAGTATTATGAAGAGGATGAGACTTTGAGAATTTATTTTAGTTTGGACGTATTAATAAGAGGAAAACTGAAACACATCGGAACTCTTTTACTCTCTTACAGTGTAGCAACTCAAATCCACCTGCAGCTCCTACCAACTAGTTAGATTGTTGTTCAGATTTCTGCAGTTACTTAGAAAATATGTACAATGTGTTGTTGCTCAGAGCAGTGAACATACTATATGCTGTTTCCTGTATTGTATAAAATGTTGTATATGTAACATATTTGTATTTTTCTTCTAGTTTGGCTGGAATAGGGATGAATTTGACTTATTAGCTGCAGGAAGGTAAATGATATAAGAGGAAATGGGTAAAATTATGTTCGATATCAAATAACATCAGAATGACAGATCTTTAATGTGCAAAATCCCTAAGTGCTCGTATTACTGATTTCATTTGTTGGAATGTTACAGTTAGGCTCACTTAATAATCTGTTGTTGGAACTGAAATCATAAAAACTTCACTTTGGAACGATTTAAAATAACAAAATGAGGGAAAGAGTGAATGATTAAACAGCATAACTTTTTCTTCTTGTCCGTTTTGTGTCAAAAGAGGTGAAGTCTTACAGTACAGACCAGTGGTTCCCAGCTTTTCCTATTTGGGCATCACTGTTACTAGTTGAGATGGCAGCAGCTCTTGTCCTCAAACATGCACAGAAGGAAAGATTCAGTCATTGGTCAGCATCCATATATGGTTTTGCAGAAGCTAAGTGTGAGTATCCCCCTTTGCAAAACTAGTTGTAAATCCCAAGGTTAGGAATCGGATGTGGAAAGTACAGGGTAAAAATCTGCTTTATCTAATTTAACTTTCTGCATCACCTTTACTGTATTGAAGTCCATAAAAATGAATGACTACTTAGGTGATCTAAGTGCACCTAGTAGTAGTATTTTGGAGCTCCTATGGCTCGAGAATAAATACGGAAAGAAGTTCTGGCTCCAGTGAATTGGAGATATAGTGAGCAACCATTTGGTTTAGAGAGAGCAGGATTTCTCTCATAGCTCTTTTAAGTATTCAGTATTTACAGAATATGGCAATCAAAGATTTGAAAATCGTAATACGATAGTTCAGGGATGTCCTTCACCTTTTGATTGAGACCTTATAGTTCTTGATTAAAAGTGGGCTTTGCGTGTTTAGTTGTTAACAATGCAAACCAACCAGAATACTGAATTTTGATGAAGATTTTTGGAAACGAGCACTCAAATTTTGGTGTCAGATGATGTCTTTTTAGACTGTTTTCACTTTTTTTTTTTTTTTAAGAAAGTTCATTTGTTCCTTCATGTAGAATTCTAGTTTTTTCAAGCCTTCTTAGGTTAGACTTTCAAAATCCTTAGTCATATTTAGTGCAAAGTTTGTAAACATAGTACTGGATGCTTATGAAAAAAAATTTAGCGTATTCTGTTATTTAGCGTTCTTTTCATTGTACTATAATATTTTCAGGCTGGATTTGTGAAACCTTGTTTTACAAAATACTTAATTATTTGAATGTGTGTCATCTTCCCAGCCTTGCAGGTCATCTCATTGAATGTGGTGCTCAGTGTACAGGTGGAATATTCACTGACTGGCATGCAGTACCCGACTGGTAGGTAACCGTGACATCGGCATGCATGTTTATAGGGAACCAAAGATAAGGTTTCCTGCTATTTCTGTGTTGTGAAATCTGTTTTCACTTTTTATGGAGGAAGAGGGAGGAGGAGCAGTATTTGCCTTTTCATATTTTCCGGCCTTAGAGTTCATTCTCCCTCTTCAAATTTTCCTTTCAGGTCAACTGGAGACTTTGGTAACTTGAAAAGCAGATAATTTGAAACATTTATCAGCCCTTTTATTTTATTTTATTTTTTTCTTCTCTCTTTTGGTGTTTCCTTTTCTGTCGTCTGCTTTTTGGAAAAGTTTATTATAGTTTTTGATAGATCACTATATGTAATGGGAAAGACAATAAGAATATTTTATGTGCTCTTTTGTCAGTCTTCGATTAGATCACAGGCGCCTGTTGTGTAGTCACCACTCTCACATAATTTACTCTGGCAGGAATGACTATATGCCACAGTCCTCTCCTGACATATGACCTGATCTCCATAAGTGCATTGAACTGTCTGTTCATCCGAATACATTACTGTCCTTTCAAAGTTACATTCAGCTCATGTGTCCAGACCTACTGAATTAGACCTCCACAGAGGTAGGTCTCTTTCTGCCTGCTGAAAAAGGCCACAAGGAAGGTCTAGTGTAGCCTGCTTTCAATCAACTTGTTTTTGAATAGTTTAAAAGCAGTCAAGGAACATGTTTTATACAGGATGAATGATTCTGGGTGTGGTTTATTCACATTTTTCATGGGGTGAGAGGGAGGAATCTTGACCGCTGCCTTGTCGTGAGCAAGGCAGTGCTTCCATTATGTGACGAGTGAAGTGCTAGAGGAGGGATGTAAGAGAGAAGAGTGCTTTCATCTGGCCATACGCCTGCTGCCAAGCTGACTCTAGGAAGGAGGCCACTGGGAACAGTCTGTAGGTCAGATGCAGTGAATTAGCAGGACAGCCATGCCCTGTAGACGCGCTCGCTTGCCCCCCGCCCGCCCTTGTAATGGCTGTTGCTAATTCAGAGCTTGATCCCGATATTAGCGCTCCACTTCTGAGTCACTGAACACCGTTGACTTACAGGTGAAGACACGTATTACATGGAAGGGATGAGGGGCAGACGTTTCTCTTCACATATTAGAAGGCCATTACACCGGAACAAACTGCGCTTGCTCTTCATTATCATGTTCAATGGGAATGACAAATGTTAAATGACAAGATTTATAGTTACGAAACATTTTGCTCCGTTCAGAAGTTTATAAGTGCTAATCTTATCCCTGTGTCTGTATCTCTTGATGATTTTATTATGCTCCAACAGACCTTTGATTTGTGAAAGAATGAGGAACCATCCCCCTGTGGTTTTTTTTTTTTGTATTGAAGTACTGGCTTGTTCTTTATTTTTAAAGATTTTTCTGTAAGCAATGACAATCTAGTTTAAAAAAAAAAAAGGACGTTTGACTGTCTTAAGCCATGGGCTGCTGGAATAAGAATAGGAGTAATTTTACATACACAAATACACATTTATTAGACATGCATAACTAATACTAAGGCATATATATGTAAATCAGAGAGGTGTGTCTAAAATTACAATAGTCTTGTAGCATACAGCTGACTGGTAGTAACTTGAATTGCTACTAACGAGTATAGAAGATTAGCACTAAATACTGCTCTGTTACCTTATCCCCACCATCTGCATGCACACATTTGAACTGTGCCTGATTTTTATAACAATAATTTATTTACCTTCAGATTAAGTCTGTTGAAGCATTATTGCAGTGCCTTAGAACTGATAAATGTTTTTGTAATTCCAGGAAGTCTCAGGCATTTAATTGATCAAATTCTTGAAATGCAAGCATGGTATTCTGCCCATAGGATTTATTAGTAATGCTTTTCAAAACAAAAACCAAATCATTTTTGAGCTTTAAAATTTTGTATTTGGAGAGGCAGAATAGACGACTTGACTAAAGCAGACTTGTGGTCCAGTGTATTTGCTTGGGATATAGTGAAAAATTGATTTGTTAGAGCTTTACCTTTTTCTTTTCTTTTTCAAGAAATAGTTGTTTATTATAAATAGGTCCTAGTAAACTAAGGAGAAATACTATGAAAGTTTTTAGGTTGCAGATAAATGGATTTTCGATTTGCTAGCTTTATTAACAGTAGTCTGTTCATTCTTAAGCTAACAAAAAATGGCTTTTTTATTTGAACATTTGAAATTGGTTGTTAATACATGCAGGTTCATGTAATCTTATAATAATTATTCATATTTTCTCCGTAATGATCAAAACACGCAATATCTGCTGTCACCAGTATTGCTTATATTGCCAGTAGGTCAATGGAGTTCTCAAAGAAGATACTCGACTATAGTCTATTAATGATTTTTGCTTAGTTTAGAAAGAGGTACGTTTTTATCAATCTCTTGAAAGTAAGTTTGTGTAATTTAAATCTCAGTAAGTCCTAGTATCTGTGGTATGCAAAATTATGTCCAAACCAGCCCAACAGAGTCAGTAAATGCAGGAGGAAGAAGCCAAGTCGAATCCCTGTGTTGTCGTTAGTGCCTTTTATATGTGAAATTCTGACCACCATGAATACATTAGTGCAGCCAAGAATGCTTGTCATTCAGCTTTGCAGACATTTACTGGGCCTTTAGCACTAGAGTTTAAGAATACCTTTAGCACCATTTATGCTATTACCTCTGGAGACTAAACACTAGAGGGCAATCTCTCTCACTTGCATGTGCTTGCTCTCTTTCACTCTCTCGCTCTTGCACTCACACGCTTACCTTCATTATGGAATATGATTTGGTTGTGGTCAGACTCAGGTTATTCCATTGTCTGTGCCTTTTCTTTTTTTCCTCTCTTCTTGAGAATAGTCCACTTTGCTGTTCAGTCCTTGGCTATTGAAAAAGGTAAAAGTGTACTTTTAAGCAGGCCTGATGAGCATGGGTTTTTCTAACTTGTAGACAAAAATAAAGCAAATTATAGATCAAGTTTTAGACCTACAAGCCTTATCTGTCTACTGTTTAAGCATAAGCAAAAATCCATAAGTTATGGATAAATCGAGATTATTGTGTCTCTATGAGTACTGAGGCAATGAGTGGGACCTGCTACATTCATCCAACGTAATATTTTGAATTTTCTTGAACTATTTGGTACAGACCACTTTTGGAAACTGAATGCAACTGCCAAAGAGCGTTTTAGTTAAGTCTCAGGAACATTCATGTGGGTATATTGTGGCAATTGAATAGTTAGCTTTTAAAACCTAAGCTACTCTTCCTTTATCTTCATTGTCTCAGCAAAGTAGATTTTAATATAAAATGAGTAAAGTAAATCTTCTGACTCATGGCTCTCCAGATTGTTTTAGTTGTTAGAAGCTTGAGTTAATTGATTTCAGTCAGGTGGCCTAATGCACTGACACTTCTAGTTGTGCTGGATTGTAATGCTGGATGCATTGCTAATGTGCTTTAGTGTACTTAACTTGGAGGCAGGAATCTTGAAGCTGTGAAATTTCTACCAGTTTCCATTAAAACAGGCAGACAGGTAGAGAAGATGGACAGTATCTACTTCTCCAGTGAGGGGAAGGCTCCTGAAGTCATCCTTTTTGTGAGTTCTCTGATGTTTAGTAGAGAAGATGCAGGAAACCATTAATTCACAGTTTACGGAAGACTACCGAGTATACTTACTGATTTTAAGTAAATAAAGTTATCAAAAGACTCATTCCTTTTCTGTGTTTTGTCCAGTAATATGTTCTAGCGGATGGATAAAAGAGGCAATTAATATTTTTGCTTGATGCATCAGCACTCCCTGTTTAATGTCTAGCCGCAGCGATCAATAAGGAATTCACACTGAGTCCAAATGTACTGTGGTACCAAAAGTATATTGATAATGTGCAGCTCTGAATTTCTTTCTTGTTTAACCCTGGACATTGCTCTCTCTTATTATTTAGTGCCAGTAGATGACTAGTACTTTCTTTTATTTTGAAATGCAGGAGAGAATAAACTAAGGCTGATCAGTAGTAATCATTTTGAGGAGATGATAAACACTGACATTTTGCCCTAAGTCAAGAGTGTACAGTGGTTGAGACTGCATAATCCTCTGGCCTGGGATGACCAAAAGGGTAAGTCAATAGTTGTAGTCTCTAAGGGCTGGATTCAGATTGCTTAATTTGGGACCTGAACAGAATCCAGCATGCAAGTCCCGATCAGCAATGTGGAATGCCTTTCCTCTGCAGCACCATCTGTTTCCAGGCACCTGGAATCACTAGGCAGCCTGTCTGGTTGACCTGAAAATTCTCTGGGCATTTAGAGTGCTATGTACTGTGCATACTCTGAAGGGCCCTAGTCTGAGGAGACGGATGATATAGCTAAATTCTGCCTAAATCTGAATTGCAGCAGAGCTTAAAGACATGATGGATACCTGTATATCAAGAGATGCCTTACCCATAAATATGTGCTCAGCTTGCCTGAGGCATGCTAGCAGTTTTGAATTGGTTTGGAAAAAAAAAAAAAACATAGCTAGACGTCGTAGCGTTTCCTGCTTTTGCCTAATAGCATTGTGGCTAAAATACTTGCCCAGGGAGTTGAGAAACTTGGCTCTGAGCTCTGTTCAGCCTGAGGTTCATTGAGTCACATCCCAGGAAACTGTATTAGCTATAAAGCTGAAAGTTCATACCATAGCTTACTTGGGCCCCTGGCCACTTCCATGTCATATGCATTTTTGGGGAGGTGGTTGGGGAGTAGGGGATACCTTGTAGCATCTTCCTCCACAAGTATATATGCTACACTAACTGTCTTCTCCTGTGTTGCCAGTAATCAGTTCAGTTTGCCAGTAGTGGCCAGTGAGATACTTCAGGGTTTTGGTACTTAGAGAAATGGGGGAAGCAAGATCCAATTTTATCTCAGAAACTGTATTTTTCCACTGAGCATATCAGGACCGAATATGGATCATATATGATTATTATTTGTGTAATGCAAATAGTGTAAGATGTGCAACACAGCAAGAGAGAAGGATGTCTAAGAGCAGATCAAGTTCTCGTAGACGATTCATGTTACAGCTTGTGGGCATGTCTCAGGTGATAACGTTTCTCAGAGCCAAAACTGCAGAAGAATCAGCATTTTACACAGGAAAAAAATTGATCCAAGAGTAAATGTTTGTCAGGATGGAGAACTGACATGAGGTTCAATTTCAGAGCCTTAGTTCCTATTAGAGTAGGACAGTGACTGCAGATATGAGAAGCTGGCTTCAGCAGCAGAACCAGGTTGAACTTTGCTGCACCTATGCTGCAGTTAGTGAGGGCCTGCTTTACCTGTTAACTCCTCAGTTAACCCTGAATTGTAAGGGAGGGGAGCTGAGAGGTTTTTTTTTTGTTTTCTGAGGATTAATCTTAGCCTAGATTTATTCAGGGCTCTAGTTAATTAACCCAAATATACAAACCGCAACAGACATGTTGGATAAAGCAGTGGTAGTTACCATCTCCTTTCACAAACTTGATTTACAGTATTTCTTCTGTTTCAACTCCATATTAAAAGAACAGCTCAAAATGCTTCTAATAGTACTTTAATATTTTTATTTCTAGTGTTGGCTCTTATTAATTGCACAATCATATAATTTAATCGGAATAGATCTTACTAGTTTCTTTTCAGTTTTTGTCTGTGTTTTGTTTCGTTTTTTCTTGATATTGCCCCATCCTGCTGGGGGACTTTATCATTAAACTTATGCAGTCCTTTTATGAAAGCATGCCCTTTGGCTGCCATGACTGCAATTGACCACTGGTGAAGTGCAAGTTCACAGTTTTGTGGTTTAATTCCCTTGCTGTGTTGTACAAGGTTACGACTTGACCGTGGCTTACGTGAGTTTATGTTGGCACATTACAGAGCAGATTACGTATGATCTTTAGTTGTTCAGCAAAACCTGCTAGTAAGTCAGAGACAGAATTATTTCTTTTAGTGGAAGCGCTGATCAAATTGGAGGTGTAATTGTAGTATATGTGGTTATGCACGAGAATACTTTATCCAGGTAGCTATTGCTGCTGGTGAGCTCTAACTCCAGATTAAAGGAGCTGTCATTTGACTGAATAATTGGAAAACAGCAACAGTGGAGAATATTCCTGATGATCTCTGGTTTGTGGCATCTGATGCCTTAGGGGTAATTTAGCCTGGTTTGTTTCCAGGATGAAGATAAATTTTAAGTAATGTCTTATGGCAATATGCCGAGTCCATTTTTTAGATTAAGAAGACACATTTTAATGCAAGTTGTTATTGGCGTCTGTTATGAGGTAGCATAGGATATTTTCCCAAAGAGAGCCTGTTACAATATTGATAGAGTGTAGGGGCTTCTTGCTCAGTTTGTTTGCGTTAATTTAGCGTTTATATAAATGTCTAGGTTAATGCCTATATATGACTGACACCAGTGCTGGAAGTACTCCTGGCTTTTTGTTGTACGGTGGGACTTGGCTCACCATATGTGGTTAGAATGGAGATTGTTACTGAGTCGTTTTGAGTCAGGCTGTCATACTGATACCGTATGTGGTATGGGTGTATATGGATAAGATAAAGTAACTTTTAGGTACTGTAATTTAGAATGAAAGTATTCTTAATGGCAAATCCATGTATTTGATAAAGGAATGCTTCATTGTTTGTTTTATGCAGCAACAGTTGATTACGTTCTTGAATGTTCAGTCCTGTCCATGTCAGTCAGACTTTGCCAGAGGAACACTCTGGGAGAGTTGTAACTGGAAGTAGGAGACCTGGAGCTTGTCCTTTTTGAACAGATCTCATAGTTTTTTTTTTTTTTTTTTTGAATAATAATACTTTATCGTAAAATTCTAATGATTCTTCACTGGATTAGTTTTTCTTTACATGATCTAAGTTCATGATTTGGGCTTCCTGAAGGGAATATAAAGAAAAAGGAGCTCAAGGGGGACACAAGTGAAACTAGCACTGAGTGCAGGGAAAAAGTGTGCCAGGTCCATACCTGTATTGAAAGTGAACAGAAGCTCCCTTCCCCAGGAGCAGTTTGAGATTTGGTGTCTTGGAAAAAAAGGAAGCTTTCAGAGCTGACATGACCTGGCAGAACACATTGTCTTCTGCTACTAATTGAGCACTCAGGAAGGTTTCTCTGGGTGATGTTGAATGTTGAGAAGGAAACATCCTTTGTCCTTATCTTGGAGGAAGACAAAAAGCCTTCTTCAATGCCCTCACTTCTTCAACAGACATTGAGAATAATGATTTGATAGACTGCCAAAGAATAAGTCACTATGAATACATTGACCTCTTCCTTAATGTTTTGGGTCCTGAATTTCAGATTGGTTTAAATGTGGCTAAAGTGTCTCAGACACCTAAAGCTTACCCGATATAGTGTCAACCTTGAACAAAATTCTCGACATCTTCTTGTATTACCAAAAAAGCTAAGAAGGAGGAAGTATTTTAGTCTGGTTTTCGTTTGCTATGAAGCAGGAGTATAGATCCTGTCTTAGGCTGTACAAAAAATATTCCAGGAGAGGATGCAGTGTAGATTCTTAATTTTCTGTTTAGTTCTGAACAGATAAATCCTTCTCTCCCTCTCTCTCTCTCTCTCCCCCCCCCCCCCCCCCTTACTGGTTTCTGCATCTCAGCAGAATGTCTATTTGATATGGAAGGCTGGAGATAGGAAAATTCAGAAGTTTAGTTTCTCTATCTCAGTTCAAACCTCTGAATTTTCATCCTAGCTTCCTGTATCAGCCTGCCTTTCCTAGGAAGATTACCACTTTTATTTTTACCCTCTTGCTTTCTTGTTAGACTATCTTCTTCAAATGCTTCTCTTTTGCAACGCTTTGCTGCAAGTGATAAGAGTTGAATAGCATTTGTATATAGCAAACAACATCTCAGCTTTAGAAACTACTGTTCTAGCAAGTGTTGTTCCTATCTGGTCTCCTCCCCGCTACTATGGCGATGTGAAAAATTCCACCAGAAAGATCCCATGGAGGGTCCTAAGATATCAGGAAAATCAGAATCATACTTTCCTCTTACATATCAAATAACTTGAATGATTGTGTTATTTATACTGATACTGTTTGTCTGCTCCCTTCCATGGTTGGTCCACTTTTAGTGACCTAAGTCTTTGCCAGATTTCAAACATTTTAGGGATGCAGTTCTATCTTTGCCTCGGTATATTGTTGTCTTGTTTTCGTGTTTTGTTTTTTAATGGCCCAAATCTTTTTCAGATCGGACCTTGGGTAAACTGAAGTTTAATCAATGTTAAATTTTTTCAAACTTCTCTTCTAATTTCTTTTCTTTTTTTTTTTTTGGCGGGGGGAGGCGGCAGGAGGGAAGCTCTAGTGGACTCAGAGGTTCCAAGCAGAAAGTTGAATATCTGTAGTTTACATTTTACTTTCAAAGCGAAGATGACTGGGGAGTAGGTGCACAAAAGTGTGTCTTAAGAGTTGCATGTGTCGATGGTTTAGAAGGATGCCTGTTCTCCCTGCTACCTTGCAGTGTGGCTGCACTGCCTGGATTGCACTGAGTAATCTGTCTTGATAGAAGTGATTTAAGTTTTGGTAAGTGATTCAAATAAGCTGCGTTCAGCTTGCTAGCAAGGCACCCGATGGTATTGCCTGAAGAAAAGACAGACAGTAGGGCCAAAGCGCACAAGCATGGCACTAAGAGGTTAACAGCTCCTTAATTCTAGCGTTGT
This sequence comes from Struthio camelus, assembly GCF_040807025.1. NCBI lineage: Eukaryota > Metazoa > Chordata > Aves > Struthioniformes > Struthionidae > Struthio > Struthio camelus. The sequence goes on from NC_090945.1 coordinate 39,353,728, forward strand.
TCAGTCACTGATCTTGCTGTGTAACATTGGGTGAATCACCTTCCTTCCTCTGTCTGTCTCCTCATCTGTAAAAGTGCGGTAATTACATATGTTAGTTTATTAGCTTACAATGATATTTGAAGCTGAGAATTGAGAGTTATTTTTGGGGTATTGCTTTCTTTTGTTTCACGTTTTAAAATGATGAGTGTTGCATACTTTCTGCCGGTGTCTTTTCTCCCTCCTATTCGCCTCAAAAAATCTGGAATCATCTAGAATCACCAGCTTCTTACAAATCAGTTCTCCCTATTCACAGGTTTCTTTTTTTCTCCTCATCTGTTTAGTGGTTTAAATAGTTTTAAACACCAGGCTAATGAAGTATGGTCTTTTGTGATTCGTGGTGGGCTTTTCTAGGTGTTCCCCAGCTACCATAGTTTCCAAGTTTTGTATACAATCAGTGTTAAAGTTGCTGATCTCTAGTAACAGAGCTTGTGTCTTAATCCTTTTTTTTTAAATAATGGAATTATGTTTGAAGCTTCCTCATGTTAAGGAATCTGTCCAAACTCCCATGAACTTTTACAAATGTCAGTTATAAGAGTTCACTGGTTTCTTTACTTACTTCCTTTAAAACTTTGTGGATTTATGTTATCCAAACTGTGTTCCTCTAACCTTTGCTAATAACCAGTTTGGTTGTATGTTCAGCACATTGTTCTGCTAGCACCCACGGATAATTAATTTCAGGGATGAACTGAGCTTAAGTAACATACAAAGGACCTGAAGGCCATTGACTTTAATGGGAATGGTGATCTTCAGCACCTTTTATTATCAGGTCCTTTTTAGAACAGTTTAGATTTTGTGAGGGGCTCTATCTGCTTAGCTCCCCTTTTTCTGTCAGCTGCTCCTTTTCTGTTCCTGGGAAACTTTATTTGGACAAATCTCCAACTTCTTGTGAGACGGGAGTGAGTCAGGCAGCCTCTTTAAGAGAATATTAAGGCTTTGCTTTGATTTTCAGGTTTCGTTTTTATCGTTACATTTGCTGAAAGAAATTCTCTGGAGATGAAAGAAAAGCCTTTCAACCTGGAAAGCAGCTATTTAGATCTGCTCTACATAGTCCTGAAAATGCTGTCCTGCTGCTGTAACAGTGGCAGCGTACCTTTCACTATGAGCTGTTTGGTGACTTTCTGTATGTTAATCTTGTGAAGATGTGGGGAGGGGGAATATTTTCATTTATGAAGACCTCTGTAATTTGCTGCTTTACTGCCTTTTCTCTTTGCTGTGCCTGATTTTTCTGTCTTTCTGTGTTGTATTACTGTTCTGATCTAGAGATCTTAATTTCTTCTATCTTCCTGTTTTCTTATTATGATTTGTTGTGTATATAATTTAACACAAACATGCGAAATTGTCCTTAATAGCTGTGATTATTCCTGTTTCCTACTTCTCTTGGTTTCTGAGATCTCTGGCACAGACTGTTTTTACCTCTTTGACTTTCTTACAAATCCAGATGTTACCTTCATTCTGTGTCTGCTGCTATAGTTTGACTAGGATGACACTACTTAGTTTGACTTTTTCTCAATCTTTTCTCTGGCCAGAACTAGCAATCATGCTTTTCTTCTGAATTTGCCTCCTCAGTTATAGTTCCTCTAATTCTTTCTACCTCTCCTACTGCTACGGTTTCTGTTAGTGTCCTAACTGGTGTTTCTCCTCCATTGCTTTCTCCTCTCCCGTCCCTTTACTGTTGATGTTTGATGTTATATCTGCACTCCTTTGCCAGGCAATAAAATGCATCCCCGTGTTATCTTGGTTAGCGGTTTATTCAGTGCTTTTTCTTGTGTACATGCTGTGAAATGCTGATATGCTGTTAATCGTTCTTTTCCCGCTCCCTATTTTTAAGTTGTATATTTTTTGTTTTTTTTTTTTGGTTTTTTAATATTCCAGGCATAACATAGGCTTTCCCATTGTAGAATGTACCTCTGAAGGAGACTTCGTTATTTCCAAACCGCCGGACACGGGGGGGCTAATCTCTTTTGGCACTGTGGCCGAACAATTGGTGTATGAAGTGGGCAACCCTCGGCGTTATCTCTTACCAGATGTCACGTGTGACTTTTCTGAAGTTTCCATCACTGAAATTCCAGGTTAGTTCTATAACATGTTAAGAGATCTAGGTCAGTGAACTGGGTTATCAAACTAAAACAGTTACTTTGGTTTCCATTTTTTTTCCTCTGCGTATTTGTACTGTGATAATATTCTGAACTCCATAACATCAGAAATACTTTGCTTCAATAATAAGTTAGGCTAAAATTGTACAGTAAAACTTCTGCTCATTCCACATAATCGGCAGTCCAATAAGGCCAGCTTGTTACTCTAGTTCTTTTTTAAAAAAAAAAAAAAAAAGCCGGTTGGGGGGGGGGGGAGAACCCTAACCTTGCTATGAACTTTTAGCTTGCAAATGACCCGATATGACATGTTTGAACTTAAAATGAACTTTCACATGAACTTTTAGTTAGTCCTCTTAGAAATATAGCAGATGGAAAATAGGCAGATTTCTTAAATATTTTTAGTTTGAAGTGCTTTGACACGTACTCTGGTTAGATCAGGGCAAGCTATCTGCTTTTGTTGTTTACATTGCTGGTTTTATTATCCTGCTGGATTAGTTGCAGTGCTGCAACTGAGAGGTGCTTCTGTTTTCTTTTTGTCAATGAATGCCATGTATTTTGTTTTGTGAGGTTTTTGCTAGTGTTTCTCCATCACCTGGCATATAAAGCTCCTCCAGATCTGTACTCTGACTGCAGAGATACTGTTCGGTATTGACAGAGTGGGTTAACCTCATGTCAGCCTGTGGAGAGAGCGAGAATGTTATTTTTGAGTGACGTGTAAAAATTCTGCTAGTCCCTTTCAATTGTTAGATGTGTGCTGAAGGAATTTCTGTTTTCATCTCCTCAGAATATTTATATAAAGCTTTAAATTGTTTGCTAAATATTTTAAAGCACAGGTTAGCTACAGGTGAGCTACAGGGTAATTCTGTCTGTGTTTGATAGACACATAAATGAGGTGCTGGTCCTGCACTGCTAGTTTTCAAGGGACTGTGCCTGTTGATTTTCAGCAGCACAAGGTCAGACCTGATGACATGGGAGCATTTTCTCCAGTTTCTTATTGTCATTAGCACACCTGCCACAGAGCACAACGTTTGCCCTGGAACATATGTTCAGGCTGTTTGTTTCTGTTAGCAACAAGAAAACTACAGTTAAATTACTTTTTCACTTGCCAAGCTCCCAGCAAATAAGCTCTCGCTGTTTTCTTGTCTTTCTCCTGTTCTGTTTATGTGCCAAGTGAAGGACTTCAGTCTGCTCCAGCCAACTACAGTAAATTGAATGCTATATGTGACTGCAATAACTGGCTGTTAAATGGGAGATAATTATTGAGTCCAAAGTCCTAAGGTTACTTTCTGTGTTAAGTATTTTAAGTGCATGAATAAACATTTCAAGGATGATATTAAAATGTTCACTGAAGTCATAAATTTAGTCACCAATTTGCTGTCTGTGTTTTCCCAAGGCATGAAGGGCTGAGTAGTAAATGTTTTTTCTTCTGTGGCAGTACAGGTATCAATGTTTCTTTTTTTTAAGTATAGTTGTTTGATATGTATCACAAGCAAATGTCTCTGAAGTTATCCTGAAGAACTTTAAGTATTGATTTTTAACTATTTTAGGTATTGAAGGTGGGGCAGTGAAAGTTCATGGAGCAAAAGGATCACCTCCTTCAACATTTTATAAGGTATTATCTCCTTCTATGGAGCGTAAGGTATTTTTGACTTCAACCTGGCATTTTTTTTAGATAACACTAAGTATCTTCTGTCAAAAACCACCACCATATTAAAATCTTTATTTTTCTTCCCCCAGGAGTAAAGAAAAGAAAAAAAAACTACCTCATATATTGAAAATGTTCATTTATATAACAGGCTAATCCAGAAATCTTCAGAAAAGGCTCAGGTGGTTCTATAATTTTCCAAAAAAAAAAAAAAGTCTGTCACCCCACTGTCATTTTTACAATATTTGTTCATATTTATACTGGCATGCCAATCTTGTATTTCATTATGAAGTGTATCTGCCAGCTGTTTCTCAAAAGTTAAGTACTGAGTAACTACATCTGTCAAGAGAGCAATTATATAGTCTCTTGAAATATGCTACTGAAAGAAACTTGCACTTCTGGTAAAAGTGCAAAGTTTCATTTGACATTATTCTTCCCTTGGTCTCCCTTCCCTGAGCAGATGCAAGTGTAATACAATTCTGGTGAAGTACTGGTAGGGCTGGATCATTTTCCTGTTTAAACTAATGGGAAAACTAACTTTTACAGAAACAAGGTTAAGGCCAGAAATTGACTGTTTAGTGTGGCCATATCAAACGTGAGTTAACCTAAGTACTGGATCGCGCAGATCTGCTTAGACTTCTATTTGTTCGATAAAACGTGTGCCTAAGCATAAATTTAATTCATACTGCATTTTAAACATATTTTAAACAGTTTTTAAACCGGTTTTATATGAGATAGTTTCACAGGTTTTCCAAAATATATTTCAAAATTAAATATCATCATCATTAAGGAAGGTTTGGTTTTGGCAGGTTGTAACGTCCATTTAGAAGACAGAACTCTCTAAAGGCTCCATAATTGGAGCATGCTGCCAAAGGCTTTTTAGCATTGAGCAGTATACTGCAATTCACTTTCTCAGGTACTCAGTCATCAAGGTTTTCACTTCTTTTCATTTTCTAGTAATCACCTTTATGAAAACGGGCTTTGATATTTTAAAAGTACCGTAGCAGCATAATTGGATCATGAATTTTTCTAAACTTTCACCCAATTTAATAAAACATTGGCTTTTTTTGATTAACACCCTCCAGTTTCAGTACAATGTTGTCTTGTCAGGCTTTTGTATATTTTGTTTTAATTATTAGATCAAGAATGCTCATTACAAATTTCCCTCCTGGGTGACCTGTGTCTGTAAATAAATGTATTTTTTCAAATCTGAAAATAAGCTGTAGTTGTGTTTGAATTTAAAAAAAAAAAAATCCCTTAAAATATAAACACATTTCTGAAATATATTTAATTTTAAAAATAAAATTTAAACCAGTGATGATATCACTGACAGAAGTCAATTTAGCAGTAATTCCTAAAAAATGACAGTGAAGAGCACATGTTTTTACATAACATAAAATCCTTTTATCTAAATGATAGCTACCCTAGTGCTTCCTATTACTCCTGTATTGAATAGTGAAATTTTGATATTGGCAAATACAGACAGCAGTGCATGTGTGAAGCAAGAAATATTTACTCTTTCTTGATCTGAGCGTGCAGTTCAGAGCAAAACTTACTTGGTTCTGCTCAGTGTCCTCCAGTAATTTTTGTCTTCAGCAGCCTTGTGCACCTGCAGTTACTGTTCTTGACTTTGCATTTGCATGCTTTTGTACCGCTAAAGGAAATAATGAAAATAACTAAGGTTAATAAGAGATCAAGTGAACCATTTCAAAGTGGAAGTGGTTATATTTAGTTGTTTGTGCTTGTAGCTGTCCAGATTGAGACTTTCAGTTAATGAACCATGAAATGGAAGCAAGTAAATAGAATGAGATTTTTGTATTATTATTATTATTCATCAATGCAGTTCTTTCTTTTACATAGCAGTAAAACAGTAAGAAGTCTCTCAAGGAGGTGATATGAATATATGTTCTGGCTTTTTTTTGAATATATCTTATGTTTAATATTTGAAACAGTGTAATAATGTTCTAACATGCGAAAGTTAAGAGTTCCTGTGAAATATTTTCATTTTTTGAGACTCTTTGTTTAATTGTCTGTCAGTGTCAAATGGATGGATTTTGGCAAAGCACGTCTACTTGAGAAGTCATTTTTAGGACGTGAACTTTAGTGTGGTCGACTTGGCTAAAAAGTGACTTAATGGGCATTATAACAAGCTAGAAATACTTAAAGGGTGTGTTTACATCCTTCAGTAATTTTGCAGTAAGCCTAGAGGAGAATCATGTAGTTGATGCATCAAAGTTGAAATGGAGTTAGTGGGAACAGTGGTAAGAGAAAGTGAGATATAAAGTAAAATTGGAGGGAAATAAAGATCAATACCTTACCTGTGAAATAGCTTTCCAAAAGAAATAGCTGCAGCCCTGTTACTTGGGACATTTAAAAGTAGACTGGATAAAGTGCTGGAAAACTTACTGTAGGAAGCACACTTCTGTGTGTAGACAGTTATACCGTATATCTTAGCAGATCCTTCCCTCTGTTTTTCCTGTTAGGTAACAAATCTTATCTTGACCATACTCATCATACTTAATTTAGATAAATTTATTAAAGCCCCTCTACCATTTATGGCCACGCATTATGATCATTACTTTTATTGTATTAGAGCTCTGTTGAACAGTTGTAACATTGGAAGTGTAGTAAAATGATTATTTAAATGTTTGCAACATATGCTGTGTTCTTTTTAACACACGCGCACGGACACTCGCACACGTGCGCGCACACACCCACACACTACCTGCCCCCCCCGCCCCCAGCATTTACTGCAACACTCCAGGAAAATTTATTTCTAGTTTATTTCTTGTTGATAGTTTATGCAGCTTTTCAACATCATAATGTATCCTATGTTCCAAAGTGGATATGTACAAGAGAATTTTTTTTTTTTAAATCACAGTGAGAAGCAGTTCTGAGTTTTACAGTTTTGCAGATTTGAAACTTCCTCCAGTACAATTTTGCATTTTAAATAATGGAATAAGTTTTCTTGATGCCATGGTGATGATGACGACTTCCCGTTATTCCACTTCTTACTAGTTATGAAGAATGATTGTCAAAGAGATTTATAGTACATCAATACTGAATCCCATGTAATTGTATGCTCCCTTTATCATTAGGTAAGTGCCACTTACCTTGATGGTTTCAGAGCTACTGCTGTCTGCCCAGTGGGAGGGCCAAAGGCTGTACAAAAAGGAAAACACACGGCGGAAAGTATTCTGAAACGGTTAGTATTTGAGATTTGGAACAGTTTGTTGTTTTGTTTTTAGGGTCAAAATCAAAACAGAACGGTGAACTGTGCATATGATAGCAACCATATCCAACTAGAAGGAATCCTGGAAGATCATCATCTTCCAGTTGGAAGGACATTTCAAGATATGAGTAGTCTCCTTAGGAAACCTGCCTTCAGGGTATAACTACATTTGACAGAGGGGAAAGAGGTCTCAAATGTTGTTGAAAATAGACAGCTAGATAGCAGAGAGGGACCCATATTAATGAGGGAAAAGCTGCAAGTCAGACTAACGTTTTTTTAGATGTCAGAGAGAAATTCAAATAAAAACAGGTTTCATTGATTCCCACAGAACTTTTTTCTTTTTAATCAAGAGTCTTAGTGCTGTGACATGTAGGCAGTTTACCCAGATCGTGTTTTAAGTGTTTAAAGTTTAATTTGCAACCTTGAGACAGAAATTATTTTGTCTGCCAGAACAATTTTCTACTTGTAAGGCAGCCTAGTACACCTGTAGTCATGTTTTCATGTCAGTGTATGTGGGGGATGAGGGATTCCTTTTAAAAATGTAACTCCATATCCTCAGAAAAGTCTTGGAACATTTACTCCAGTAGCACCCAATCTTTCTAGCTGTTAGCTATTTACTTCCTTTGCATGATGTTACACATATGATCTCTCTCCCATCATACGATAGACCTGTGGAGCAAGTATGCTAGGACAGTTGCCTGTCAGAAATGCATGATTTCATGTGGTCCTACAGCGTAACATATTGTTCCTCATATATTAATAAAGAAAAAAATCCTTCAAGATCTGTTAAATACAAAGACTCAAGGGCTCAGGAAATCCCTGAAAAACACTTTTTTTGTTGTTTTTTTGAAAGCTAGGCAAGTATTCTGGAAAAGAATGGTGTATTTACTTTTCTTAAATTTTGCTTTCATTTACTCTTGGCCACTATTTCAGACTGGACTACATGAATCTTCTGTCTGACTGAGAAAGTTTGTGGCACTGCTGCTGCTGCCACTACCACCGATAAATTAATTCGGCCTGCTTACTGGGCTGTCCTGAGTAATCCTCAGAATAGGGCTGGTGGGAGATAGCCAAAGGCTGGTTAACTGGCTTGATGAGTTGCATCTAGCCTGAGAGTCATGCCTCAAGCAGCTGTTGCTAGTTCTGTGCATTAAAATTGACAATATAGAGCATCGCCCTATAGTATAGAGAACAGTGTAATATGAGGAATTGTTTATGCAGCATGTCCAAAAGATGTGTGTATACGAACCTAGGTACAGAACAACAGTTAAGGCGTTTCTGATCCCTGTCAGAGAACGCTCTACCAGGAAATGCTTCCTTTTAGGGAACACTAACTTCAGTCTTTCCACCAATTTCTATTGCAAGAGAATGTCATAAGGACAGTTAGGATCTTTCAGGTAGCCAGCTTCTAGTATTTTATAAATTAAATTCCTCCCAGTCATCTAATGACAAGAAGTATAGATTTCAGCATAGAGACTTAAGCTGCTTCAGTTGTACAACTTAATTTAATAGGCAGCCTAAGGTATTAAGCAGTTTTAGCAGCTTTTAATATGGCTACTGCTTTCACTTCTTTCTTGCATGCTTCCTCTCCTTTACTCATTTATTAATTTTAAATGCAGGAAAGATTTGGCAGAATACGTGTGAAATGTGTTTCAGGTAGTCTTCAGTGTCTCTGTTGCATTACAAAGGCACGTGAATGGGCTAAAAATTACCTACAGAATGTATTTTGAATTCTGATGTCTCTAGCTAACTATTTTTAGGTAAATAACTTAGCAAAAATTAGTTGCAAACATAGTTTGCAAATTTAAGTGCCTTAAATCAGGTATTTGTCTTTCTGTGGTCATCAAAATAAAAATGGCCCCGTTCTATGCTACACTGACCACTTTCGTCTCTATACAACAATTAGAAAGTTGCATTTGATATTTAAGTCTCATTTACTCTTTTACTTCTCAGTTACCGCAGTTAATACTGACAATGATGGCATACTAACAGAGTCTTCAAAATGTTTCACTGATCCAAAATATTTTTCTGATTCTAGCTTAATTCCCATGTTTCAGCTGATAAAATCTTTTCAACAACTGGAAGGATGCCAGACAAAGGGTTATTGGGGAAACCAGTTTAGGTGCTTAATGGTTTCAGAGTTTGACGGTTTTAAACTACACTAGTAATTGTCAGCTTGTTCAGTGTTTGAGCATTGTGCTATATTTTAAGAGTTGTTGCAAATGCTCTATTTAATCCAAATTTAATATTTGACAAAACCCAGTATTTATTAATTGGTGGCTCTCTTGAAGCTGACCTGGATGGAAAAAAATGAGAAAATAGCAATGTGTTTTTATGCTATCTAAAAAGAAAGTCCATACCCATTGTTAAGCATAATAGGACAGACTTGGCATTCTTGACACAATGTGCTTTTGTTGGAAATACTCTTAGAAAAAGGGTTTGACGGCTTTCACAGTACCAGATTAGAAATGCATGGATAATGAAGAAAAGTTCTGTTTAAAAATTTCATCTACTTTTTGGCCTTTGAGTTGTATATTCATTACTCCCAAAAAAGTACCTTTAAAGTTTGAATAAAAGTTCCTTCTTCAGTTAAATTTTTCTTCCTTGGTGCCTGTGATGTAGTGATATAGTTTCATGTGTTTATTGGTTGTTCATAATGTCTTACAGGAGAAACAAAGACAGGAACTGAATTTCCAGTACGAAAACCAGGAAGATTGTATATATTGTAACTATATTTTGAACTGTCTTTGTCTTAAAGACGAAAGTAAAAGATCTGGAATCCATGTATTTGCCTATCATCTTTCAAATAATTTGAGTAAAGAAAAGATTCAAATTGAAACCCAGGAATAAATTCAGAGGTGTAATTTCTTGACAGCATCACTCGATTTGTAGTATTCAAATGTACTTGGCTAGTGAAAAGTAGTGATATTCAGTCTACATCACAGAGCTAACTGCTGTGGATCACATAAGGCTATTTCAGAGAATCATTTTGAGGCAGTGCACTAATAAAACATCATTTGTTGCAGGACTCGTCTTATTTTCAGTCAGCTTGGGTATGAAGATTACAGTGCAGTTAACGTACAGGTTTTAGGGTCTGAAGATGCATATGGACCTCATGCTAGAAGAACTATAGATGGTGTAAGTATTCAGTGGAGTGTTTTTAAACTTCTGTTGACCTCTGTTAATCTCTTTTTATTGTTATCTTTTCTGTAACTTTAAAGGAAGTTGCTATCATCTCAGGAATTTCACCCCAACATCTTGCAAAGAATTCAGTGTCATTACTTACTTGGTGCGCAAAATTATGCAAAGACTTAAGTCTTTGCAGTATTGGCTTTTCCAGAGAATGGTTGTGAAATCTTACAAAAATGTTGTTGCAGTCTGTTCTAATGTTGTTCATCTAAAGAAATATCTTCTTATAAAAGTTCTTGTGATGTAAGCTTTTAAGTTGCATTAAAGATAACTCTAAAAGACCACAGTCAAGAGATTGCAGCCAGGAAATGGCAGAATTATTATTTCCCATGCAGCTTTAAAACTGTCTGTGAGTACTATCTGTGAAACAGTCTTCAGCTCATCATTTTGTATTGTGTTTTGTGACCTCTTACATTTATATGTAAGAATCTGAATGATGGTCATAGCAACTGAGACATCCGCAGTAAATTTACTTAATCTACAATATGAAACTCTCTCTCTTTTTTTTGTGTATGTTTTTTTTAAAGGCTGTAAATCTTGTCCTCACTTACATACACTTTAAATATTTAGACAGTTTAGCTTTCTCCAAAACAGTAGCATCTAATTCTTCTTTGTAAATGGCAATGTCTTGCGAAACTCTAAGGTACGCATGTGGCAAAAAGCTCTGTGAGTTTGATACAAGGAATGTCCACACTTAAAATAGCTGAGTATTTGTATTTATAGGGAACAAAAACATACAATAGTGAGAAGGGACTTTTTACTGTAGAAATTAATTGTTCATAGAAATTGGTTAAGTTATATCTGCAGTTGTTCATTTTAGTGTTTGAGCTTCAATTTAATTCTGTGCAGCAGCAAGAGTCACTTCCTGATGAACCATCTATATAATGTGATCTTTTTCCTTCTTAGGATCATAAACCCTACTGTGTTAAAAGCATATGACTGAGATTGCAGAATCAAGATTTTCGAACAGGAACAGATGTTCCAGATGTTAACTTGTCTGTGTTCTGTTAGTACCAGCTCCTTATGATTAGTCATTGTGATAACATTCTTTAATAATGTGGTTACATAGTATGTTTTCTGTCTTGATTATTGTATAGAGTGAATAATGATTTGAGAAGGAGCGTCTCCTTATTGTTTAATTTGTCTATTTTACTGTACACTAAATATAGATTTTTCCAAACCAAGTTGAATATTTATAGTATTTATCATATTTCAACCACAACTCCAAGGTTTTTTATTAAAAGTAAATAGAGTGTTATCTCTATTGTATGTGCTTCCCATATATGCCTGATAGAGGACGTGAGAGTTGAGGCTGAGATATGGGAAATCCTTCTGCTGCCTTTCCCTTTCACCCTGTTTGTCCAACAGTTAGGAGAAACTAAGCAGAAGAGTTTTCATCTGGAAAGCAGCAGTTGTAGCTTGAGAAGGAGGAGGGAGGAGTGGAGCTTACTTTCGCATTTAAAATGTAAAATTGCAGAATCCTAGGCAAAGCATCTGCCTTCTGGGATATCAGGGAGGAATCATGTATTCTCCTAGACGTTTGGACTGCAAATAACAGTGGTCAAAACCAGCGCCTTGTTATGTTAGGCAGTATGTTAACACGCAAGAAAAACAGTTCCTTCTTTGAAAATTCTACCATCTAAATTTATGAGAGACAAGTATATACATACATATTAAGACAGGAGAAGTGTATCAAACAATACTCAGAGGTCACTGTAAATGTCTGGTATGACTGGGCTAATTCCCAGACAGGTCTGTCAAACTGGGTAGATGAAGTCCATTCCTCTGTGAAGAAGAGAAGGAGGTTTGGCTACATTAGCAAAGACAGTCAGTTTGGACTTTGTAAATTCTTGGGTTTGCCTCTGTAGTTATCACAGACTGTGTAGAAATCGCAGAATATCACAGGCTTCTGCTCACATACTGTAGACTGAGCTGCTAAGTGGAGGAGCTTTGAAGGTCTTCTCGGTATTGTCTAATCATAGCAAGAGAAAGGAGCCTTGAGAAATGAAGAAACACTTGCACCCTTTCCCTTCTCTATTTTCCCTGTCTTTTTTTACATGGCCCTCCCATGCTATTCTCATAGCTTGTTTAGCTGCTATGTTAGCAGCAGGAACACAACATGAGCACAAAAAGGACAAAACCCAGCACTGAGTAACCCTAGTGGTATTTAATTTTTAGTATCTCCTGCTCTGTGGTTTTCTGTGGGGCTGTGGGACCATTAGCATCAACAAGTTCATCTTTTGGAAATACTGGATGTTTCATACGAAGGGTACATATTAATAGTATGTTACAGGTACTAGAGTTACAAAATACAAGTGTATTATATATACAGTTGTATTTATATATACAAGTGTATTGATACGTATAAACTTGTATGTGCTGAATATGGATGTAAGCACATCATTTTTGCAGTGCTCATTAACTAAAATCCATTGTCTACTCGCTCTACAGCACAGCATTAAGAATCAATGAAACACAACTGTGCTGTTTTTTGTGTGTTGTTTGATTATGATGCTGTAAAGTAAATTACTGTAGAATAGTCTACATCTGTGGTTTTGATACTGGATTCACACACTCAGGACAGGATTTCTTTCTTTTTTTTTTCTTCTTTTTTTTGGTAAATTATTTGCATCATTCATTATCCTGCATCCATGGGTGGGAAGTAAATATAGAACTTATTGGGAATGTTGAAGATATGATAGAGTTTAGAACCTGGAAACAAATGTGAATGCATAAGTATGTTTTCTGCAAGAATATTTCCTGTTAATTACTACTAGTAGTAATTTAATATTTTGATAGCTTTTGAAATAGTGAGTGGAAAAAAAAAAAAGGCATCTCTACTTGAATTTGTGCTGTGGCTGCATGTTTTCTGTGTAGTAACAGTTTTTAGAACAATCTAACTTTTTTTAAGTCAGGAAGTTGATTGGTTTCTTACTACTTAAACAAACTTGATCAGGACATCCTTTTGTACATTCCTAAAAGGAAATTTCTGTCGTTTAACTTCGTGGCACAGTGATACATAACGTGGTGGAAAATATAACCTCTCCCACCTCAGTTCTGCTAAACTCTTATTTTAGGGTTTGCCTACGTGGGTATTGAGGTGAAATAATTAGAAGTGTGAATCAGGTTTGCAGGTTTTCCTACGTGATACCATCTTTGCAGGCTTTTTCCAGGCAGGGAGTTTGCAGCCTGAGAAATGAACAGTGTATCTCTCCCTTTGAGTATGTCTGCGTAATATTACTTAAAAAGATGAAACAAATTAACTGAAACTGGATTTATACATACATCAGTTACAGTACCTTAGAGTACCTCTCTGTAGACATGCGATTTCATTACTTCCTATTCTAGTGGCACCTCTCAAGTTTACAAGTGGTTAGGAGTTGGGCTTAAAAACACTGAAACGAGGAGGTTTGCTTTATTACTGGGTTTTAGTTGATCACTAAAAGGAAGTTTCCCTCTCTCAGTATAAGGTGGCACAAGTGAGCTTGTTCATTTATGTGTTTTGTCTGTGTGTTGTCTATTTGAATTGAAATACAAAATTTAGTGATATGTGTTAATAGTACAGTTCTTCAGAATAATCTCACAGTATCCAGGATTTTGGTATAGATTACTACAGCATTTCAGCAGCTGCCAGTAGGAAATACATCCATGTTCTTACATTGCTGAAGTTATTTAAATTCCTGAATTTGACTTGAGATTTTCTAATGTTGACATGTTCTACAATACTGCTTTTGGGAAATATGTACTATATATACACAGGGAAATGACACTAATATACAAGACATCAGTATTTCAGAAAGCTAACATTCAGTTTGTTGTTTACTTTTATGTAATGCTTTTAAAGGATGTAGCTTTACAGAAATGTGGACAACTAAAATAAGTAACATTAGAGTTAGGAGCTGTGTTAAAAGCTAGGCAAATTAGGAGTTTAGATATAGCAAGTTAGTTTCGCTGCTTATTTGAAGAGGCAGGCCTATTTTTTAAAACAGAAAATGTCTAGTCAGTCTAAAAACTTGAAAAAATGGTCGTTTGATATTATGTTATTATTAAATTTAAATTTGCTAGAGTTCCAGTGAGTACATTTGTTAGGCATAATGGTTTAACATTTTTCACTGCCAGTTGTATAAATTGGCAGTTGTTTTAAGTTTTTTTTTTTAATTGTTTTCGAGGACTAGAAGTCATATTTAAATCAGGGACACCTATTTAACTTCAGGTAGTGAGTAAACATCTAAACATACAGCAAGAAGGATGAGAGGGATGGTTTGGTTTGACCACAACTTTAATTCAGTTCATCTAACAACTGGCTGCCAGTAAATTCTAGGTGATAACGTTGTCTCTCCTGTTTCCATCTGTTGGAGGAAAGGTGCTGTTACCATGAAGAAAGTTACCTCTGCCTTTCCCTCTCTCTTTTTCAGTGTTAAAGCCTGAAAAATCTGGGGCTGAGTAGGGTGATGCTATTCCCTAGTCCAGAGGAGGGAGAACTCCTTGAAGGAGTCGTGCTTCCATTCTTTCCACCTGATCAGAAAAACATCTCCCCTGCTCCTACCTCAGCCCCTGCCTTTTGAAGTTGTAGCTGCTGAATTGTAGCAATACCTGTATCCTTCTCATCTTCTGAGTATTTCATTTCTGATGTTTTCAGAAATGTCACAAGTTTCTGTATGTGTAATGGAAAAGGTTTTTTTGCTAAAACCTGTTAAAAGTATTATGCTGAGGAGATTAATGCTATTTTAAAATATTTGTCATAATTTTATACACACATTGGGAAGCTAATAAATGCTTCAGAAATGATTATATGTAAGGAGAAAAGTTGGAACAAATTAAGAATGAATTATTTAGTCATGTATGTTAATTTTCTGGTATAGCAATGTCTAGAATAGATGCAAATTGTCTTGAATCCTCCAAAATCTAGTAGTTCCTTTCTTCCAGAAAAAGATCCTCTTCAGCCTCTAAGTAGCTGTTTGTTAGGATTTTCCTTCACTTCTCTGCGTTGCTGCTCACATTTTTAGTAGAACAGCTACGAATGTCGGTATTCTTTAGGCAGGGCATTTGGAGTGTTACGAAGTCTGTTGAGCTCTGTAGAAAAAAAACTTGGTATATTTTTCATGCTTCCATGAAATATAGCCTTTCTTACTGACATAAAACAGGACATAGACAGAAGCTGGAAGACATCCCCTAGTATCTTTTACTCAAACTCCTCCGTTTTGAGTTTTACATTGATTTAAGCAAGCCAAGAATTTCGTGCAGGGTTACTAAAGAAGCCTTTAGAAACTTCTTGTTCATTGACACAAAGAAAGACAAATTAAAACTGAGCTTGTGGAATCAAGTCTGAAGTGAAAAACTAAAGTTTATGTAAACCTGATATGACCTTGGAAAGTTCTAACAGGGACATAAGAGGAATTTAACACGAATTTTAAATTGTGTAGTGTAGCTGGCTACCAGAAAGAAGAAATGCTCTGCAGCAGGACTCCATGCTTTTGTATGATGCTGTGTGAGAAAATGTGAACCAGCAGATTTTGTTACCTTGTGCAAACCTATTTCATATGAACAATGGAAATGCTTATCCTTGTTTTTTGGGAAAAGAAGGGAGACTGATTTAGGAACAGGTACAGACTTTGAAATCTGCTCGAAAGACTAGACGTTCCAAGGCAGACCCAAAGACTGTTCTTACTGATGGATTCTTGAAGAAATACATAGGTGCAAGTGTTTGCCTTTTTTAAGGGGCAAGAAACCTGAATTTGACAGAAGCTGAATTGACTACATGACATGCAAAAGCCTACCTCAGATGGGATAAGAGAGTATTCAGAGGTCACGTTCAGATACAAAGCTGAGGATTTCTGTATAAATAAGAGAGCCGTGTTATGTTTGCTTAAAGAAATGGAATTTTATTTAATAGAAAATAATACTAACATACTAAAAACTTGTCTTTGTCTTCAGTAAGACTTGGTGTTCACTGTAAGGCTTTTGCTGGTGCGTTGATCCCAGTGGAGGATCTTTCAGTGGCAGAAAAGGAGATTCCTACAGAATGAAAATCCTGAATGAGAGACAGTTAGTGCTTATCTGTTGAAGGGATTGTTTGCTGGCTGTAGGGTAGGGCAGTGCATTGGTTGGATTTATCTTTAGAGTAGTTTCTGCTGTCTGTGGAAACGCGATGGTTTTTACAAGTTCCAGTCGTCTGTCTATTCCCCAAGGAATAGGTTTGACTTCTTTTCCGTTAGAAGATCTGCTTACCTTTTAATGCTAAGAGAAGTGAACATGGCTTGTATAACTTGATTCCAAAGTATTTTCAGTGGGCTTAAAATAAGAGGAAAGTAAGTTTGTGTATCCTATTGAGAATGAAGCAAAATGTGTAAAATGTTGATTATTATAGTGCTTGATTCTCTAAGATAGTTGGAGAAGGTACACAAGTCTTTGCAGACACTTTGGAAATATGCAATAGTTGATTTCAAGGTAGCAAAAGGAGAAAGATAATGAAAACATTAATAGAAAATTGCGCTGATGTTGACTGCACCTTGAAACATCACTGAATGAAAATAGTTATAGCTGTTAGTAGTGGCAAGCATTAAAACTTCTGTTAATTTCAATGGTTATCTACAGTTCTCTTTCAGTTTCACAAATTTAACTAATGCTCTGCATATGAGCTGATCTTCTTATGACTCGTTTTCTACTTTTTGGAAGCAGGGTCCTCGGGAAGCTGTTATTTGGCTTGCTGTACACCATAAGCAAAAAGAGGCTGTAGAAATCTTCTCCAAAGAGATTGCAGCAGCTGGAACTGGAATGGGTAAATACTCACATTTTTCTAAGAATCTGAAAGTTAGGTTTTTGTTCCTGAGCATGAGTAGCACCCAAAGACCTAGTCACAACGAGTTTGATAGAGCTGTGAGTAGTAAAACTAGAGTTTTTTAATGTGCTTATGTTCTTTGTAGAAATGGGGCCTACAGACATTAACAAAACGATAAAAATGAAAGTTTTGCAAGTCCACCTTTTTATTCCTTTGAGAGTTTTCATTGTTGTGTTGCTGCTACCATCCTTTCCTGCATTTTTTCCCTTTTTCATCATGTTACTTTTATTCTCCTAGCCATGGCTACGCTAACATGTGACAACATGACATTCTCTTAACTTTTTAGGAAGACTTTCACTTTGATTATTTTGAGCGAACTGTTCTCTTCTTTTGTTTTCTGTTCTCCTCCCAAGTGACTTTTATCTGTCACCACTGTATGCCTCTCAGTTTTAAGCAGCACGTTCATGTGTTGTGATTTGATTGCTGCCACTCCATGGATACTCACCTTTCTTTTAAATGGATTAAAGACAAAAAAGATTTGGACAGTTTATTTTTGAGTGCTACAGCTTAGATATTTTGCAATAGCTTCTGTGTAACTTACAGAAGAATATATTGAGGGATTACAGGATCTTCAAAATTGAATTACATGAACTGAACTTAAATCTCTTAACTTCCATAGCAAATCTAAAATCCTGGGTAGTGGTGATGATGATGTTGTTTGCTTTTTCCTGCCTTGAAGTTAAGGAATTAATAAACATTTTATTTTCTGTGGATTTGAAACTGTATGTACATGTGCAAGTTCTGTCTTGCTGTCTTTATAGTGGTAGCAGAGATATAGTTAATGTAGTACTTGGGTTGTGTTTATAGAGGCAGGGTCAACACATGGTCTTTTTTTTTTTTTCCCCCCCCCTTTCCCTACTAGATAAAACACAATTGTGCAGAATGTGCCTGGAGATGATTTTAAAAAATTTTGCAATTACAAAGGCTGGTTAGTAGATCAACACTTAACTGTAGATGTAATTTGCTTCCAAAAAGTGTTTTGTTTTTTTAATGAATGAAAAATGGTATTTTTACTGTTTGACCAAGCTTTCATTTTTAAAAATAATTAAGGATTCATAATTGGAATGTCTCTGTTTTCATTATTCAAGTAGACATAACATACCTAAAAGTAAAGATCTGTGCTTGTTCTTTATTTTATATATGGTAGACAAACCCATAAACAAATTTCTCTTTGAATAAAGAAAAGCTGATTGGATTTGAAAATAATCACTACTTTTTAAGAAGTGAAGTTAATGCACATATACTTATCTTTCCACATTCCTAATCTGTGCCTCATTTTGTAAAGCAGCTATTGTGTAATTATTGTGTAACTCGACGACTGAAAGTGCTAGGTTTATTAAGGTTTCAGTTTCTTCCTTCCGCCACTGTTATCCGCAGAATGAAAAAGTCAAAAATTGGCGGTACCTGGATTGGGTGGTGTATGTGCAGTATGAACATCGAGGTTACCGTGATATGCGAACATCTGTGTTTTAACGCAGCTGGCAAGCTTTCTGACAGTTGTTGTTCCCAGGGCTCTTAGAGAGGAGACAGAGGTGTCCACCTTCCGAGGCAGGGAGAAAGGTCGGCAGTCTGTTTGGATGATTGCGGTGGCATTGGTTTTGTTTTATAAAGGAATTGTTTGAACTTTCTAGAACATCCTGTAGCATTTATTCACTGAAAATCTGCTTCACTTGATGGAACGGCCACTAATGAGCAGCAATGGAAAACAGCACGCTTCTGGAATCATTTGGGCATCCAGTGTCCAATAGCACTTGTTTGCTTTCCAGGTACAGGCCTACAAGATTTTTGGCCTGCTTAATGTAAATTACCAGTGTCAGAGGGCATCAGAGACTACTTACTGATGGGCTCCCAGATGCTTGAACAAGCCCATAAATAGTCAGTTTAACTATGCCTTGCATCTCCAGTGTCTATGAAGATTATTAAAACTGCTTCACGCTGTCATTTCTTTTTAGTTGCTGTTGCATGGTAGATTTCCATACTACCTGCACAGCTACATTCTGTGTATGCAGAGAGGGGCCAGATTTGGGGCTTAAAATGCTTAGTAGGCTGCATATTGATCTGGTATTTCTACAGCAATGGTTTTCAAGCCCTGTTAAGTCTGGCTAAAGGAAATGCGAATGTTTTGGCTGCAAAACCTGCTGTGAAGAGCAGAACTAGGAATGCCCACTGCTTAATTGTTTTAAAGCAGTTCTGTAGACAACATTTGGGTTAAAATTCTTGTTGGATAGATGTATAAATAATCTTCTTCTGGGAACAGAAGCCAGAATCCCGACTGTTGTTCCCCTAGGTGAATTCTCTAATCATGGGACTTGACATTCATTTGGTCTGTACCAGACAAAACTAAAAACCTGAAAAATTTCTCCCATTTTAATTGGACTGTATCTAACATTTGTGAAATATTGTTTATAGCTATATATTTTTTTTCACCTCCATAGCAGTTTGGTTTCCGTTACGTTAAAGTAACATGTGGACAGTTGTACAGACAATAATTGTCAAATTTAGCACCTTTCATCCAAGAATAGAAAGCTATGTAAACATGAACTAACTAAGCTTTACAGGATCTAGTGATATCAGAAAGTATTATCTCTGCTTTAGAGATGTTTTCCTGAGGTAGCAGAAGGAGACATAACACGAAGAGAATTAGAATCAGAATTCTAGGCTCTGCTTTCTCTGTAAAAATTGCTGGAGGGGGGTCCTAATTGCTCCTGCTCTGGTCCTTGGGACTTCTCAGTACCCAGATTTATTAGGGGGAGGCAGCAGCAAGCCCAGGCTCTTAGGTTTATGTGTGTTTACCAGCTACATCCCCTGTGACAGAATCCAGGAGCACCATCACTCTTGGAGTGACCTGAAAGTGTTCAGGTTCATTCAGTCTGCTAGTCGTGCTTGCCACCATGAGCTAGACTTAGTTTTATTTTGGCAGTAGTATCATAGTATGAGAATTATAGATAGTTGAGCTATTAATTCCTTTAATTGCCAGCAGCAAAAGCCTAGTTTTGGTTGCTTTCATTTAGCATACGCTTAAACCATTTAACATTTTTCTGAGCTGTTTGCCTGATAAATTTTTGAGGGCGTTTTCAGCTACAGTTGTTCAGGATTTGCAAGGAATGAGTAAAAACAAAAAGATATTCCTTTTCTTCGCATGATTAAAAAGCATATTGGAAACAATTTTGTTGAGAAATAATCATCATAATGCTTCACAGCAGAAGCATTATGTTCCCTTAAAATTCAGGGTGCTATGGCTTGCATGTCAGAAATGTGCTTTTAGCTGTGCTGGTGAACCGTAAGTCTTAATGTCTGTATTTCTTAACTTTTGACTGATTTTGCAGATTTGGCTGTTTTTAAACTTTTTAAGATATGATGCATTGTTTTATATAGGGGCACTAAAACAGTCCTCTTAAAAGGAAAAAGCTGTACAATTTCTGATTTGTAATTGCTGGGTTTTTTTTTTCCTCCTTTGTGGTGGCTGTTTCTGAAAATCAGCAGAAAAAGAAGACATCCGTTACAAGGGGTTGTGCTGATTTGAAATTTCCTATTCCTTATGAAATCTGTTCCTCAATGTCAGAAGGAAAAGATAAAGGAGTATTATGTATGTGTTCGAATTGGCTGAAGCTTGTCTGTTACTGTGCCCTGCAATAAATAAAAGGTGTTAAATATGCAAGAGAGTAATTTAGGAGAGCCGCACCCTTTGAAAAATGTAAACTTATGTAATCAGGAATGAATGATGACAATTTTTATAGCTATTTCCTAATTTTTTTCTAATGCTTTTTAAATTTCCACTGTTTTTGTGAAGACCATTGAGGCACATGAGCATACACTCTCACAGTACTATTCTGAAGTACAAATCTCAATTTCAAACTTGCATAAGAGATTCTTAAGCCCAGAGAAGAATTTGAAGTTAACTGTGCACATAGATGTGCTGTACATGAGTGATTCGTTATTTATTTTCTGTGTTTGGAATGGAACACTTTTACTGTAAACGTATGTTGAGCATGATATTTAGTTTGCTAGTTTAAACACTTAATCAGTTTTCATTTGGAGTCTGCTATTATGATAGGATTAAAAGGATACAAATGTTTTCTAATTTTTTTTTTCAATTTTACAATTAATACCTGAGTTTAATAAACCCCCAATGAATAAAATCATACTTTTTGTTTACTTAGTTTTATTTCTCTATACTTAGAAAATTGATCATAAACTCAGAAAAGAATGATTTAAATATATCTGTAATGTTTAGCCTTTATACAAGGGGTTTTAGAGCTATTTTTTTCTTCTACAGAGGAAGCTTTTGTGTACTTTGCTAAGATCACAGTGGGAATTAAAACACTGGAATTCCTATTGAAGCTCAGCAGTGACGAATCCTAGGCTCATGAACTCCGACTCAGATTTTTAAGTCTATAGTAGCCTGCAGGAGTTCAGTTCAGTTCTGTATAGTGCAGTCAAAGAAAACTTACTCTTGCTTCACTAAAGCTAATAACCACAAACCAGGTTTGTATTATTAAGGGAAAATATCTTCATTATATACAGTTGAGTCAGCTGTATGGCTAACATTTAAATAATTTTTCTTGATGCACAGTATATATTGTCATCTGTGTATTCCTTAAATTCAGATCTTTACATTGGATTTTATTCTGAATAAAAGAGGCTCGGGAAGAGCCTTGCTGAGGGAAGTTGACGTTTTCGGTTTAATAGGGCTTCAGTAGCTAAGAAATGTTTCACTAATAGCTGAAATAACGTGCTGACCTTTATTTCACATTAAAATGACCGGAATTTGACACTAAGATGACAGCTGGTTAATACAGCTTGATATTTTAAAGTGCTTGAGTATATGTAAATATTATGACTGATCTCATAAGCATGTTGGAAGATACTTCGAGAAATGTCCTAGTTTTAACAATTTACTGTAGTTCCCACTTTTTTTTGTTTGAGAATAATACTGCAGAAGATATTTTATCTGCTCTATTCAAAGGACTTTGATAGAATAATTAAGAACATATAATTGACCCCCATAAACAAAGATTGTTCAGTAAAAATACAAAATATATACAATATCGTAAGTGCTGTTGATTGTAGAACCCTAGATTTCAGATTTTTCTATCTGATCACTTAAAATAAAACCCATAATGCTCAGAATTAGACTCCTTAAATGACTACTATAAAAATACGTGTGTGTGTGTATACGTACATACATATATATCTTTCCTTAAAATATGTAGTAAGTGTATTGATAACCTTTGGTTGAGTTTATTCAATCACAATGGAAATATGAGAGACAAATGATTTAGGGTCAAAAAAATACAAGTCAAGAAACAAGAGACATGATTGTGTTTTGGAACACAGTGAAGTTTCAAAGAAAGAAGTGTCACCTGTTGATTTTAAGCTATTTAAAGTTTTTTACTTCTTTGGTTTTCGACTAGTCAGAACATTCTGACCTTTTATACTCCAAAACGTTTTGTGAAATAAGTTTCTTGTGATATAGCATCTTTCAAATACTGCATGATGTTTTATTCTGTTGTCTAGCAAATAATTGTGAGGGCTGGTACTAATGAAGCTTGTTTTGCTGCAAATTTACATCTCTTAGGTTGATGGCAAGTTCCAGCAGGAGCTTTTCCTGCCATGGGGCGTTTTGCAGGGTATGCAGATGGCATAGATTATCTGTTTGCAATGTATATTAAAACGTGGCAGTTTCACATACTTAAATAGGTGCTCCTTTGGGCCTATTTTAAGCATTCTTTTTTCTAGGGCGGATTTTCAGTGTATCCACTCCCTGAAATGATTGTTTGAACACCAGAGTTGGTGCAAGGGAGGAGAGGAGAATGTGTGACGAGGATGAGGAAGGGCGAGCTGTGACCGCCCTCATGTAAAGCAGCATAAACTGTCATATTGCAAAGGTAGTGCAAGAATGTATGAAGTATTGTACAGATTAACCAAAGATAAGTACTTGCTGAGTAATATTTAATCCTTTATTTGTAGATTCAGTATAGATTCAAAACTCTTTAAGCACTAATTCCCAAAGGAAGGGTCCTAAATGAGTATTTAGTCACCTAGATAGAAGTAAATTGCTCTACAGAGATGCTGTGTGCTGGCAGGTATCAGTGACTTCAGTAGGCTTGGTGCCTGATACTCCCTCCAGTCATGCCGTATATTTGGGTGTTAATGAAATTAGTGGAATTTAAGTGGCATAATCCCCAGTATTGACCCATACCTTTTAAATGCGCAGCCACATAGAGAATTTTTAGCATCAGGCAACCTCAGGCATTGTAAGAGGAAATGTCCTAGAAAACAGGAGGCTATTGAATTAGACCCTTGAGGCAAAATAAGAGTGATAATATTTGATATGATAATTACACCAGACAAATTCTGTAACTAAAGCTGACCTTGAACAGAATATTAATGGATTGAAAGGAAGGACCCTGTTTTATTAACTTAACACAGGCATTCAGCCCAGCGTGTGATGCATCAGTGTTGTGCTGAGGCAGCAGAAGCTGGCAGTTACCTACTAGAGTTGGCAGTCCTGGCCAGCTCTACTTGTTCAAGAGAGTGACTGGTAGCAGATAGGATGACACCATGATGAGCAGTATTTCTTTATCTGCCTTGATGGACTAATGAACGGAGGTCTGATGGCTAGTGGTGCTCATGCAAAGTTTTTGGGTAAGGAGATCAACAACTTCAAGATAGCTGATAATCCTGTCTACTTGATGCTGCAGCCTGATTGATACTCCCTACAAGTACAATGAATGATTCATGCTACCTGTCTTTGTAGGCAAAGATAAGTCTCCCTCCAGAAAGGAGGGAGGGAGGGTGGGCATTTGCACAGATGTTTAAGTAAGCAACGTAAAGTGAGCCTGAACTACAGCGTGAGGAGGTCTTCCTCCCTGGAAAGCATCTGGGGACAACAATTGCTCTAAGGAGATGACAGCTAACTTTGTGGAAATAGCTCTGGCCACGGTGGCAAACCTGCAGTTACCCGCTTGTATTGCACCTTCCATTGCCTTCTCCCAGCTTTACTTGAGAAATGCAGTAGGGATCTGAGCCGTAGCGGGTGAGGTCTTGTGCTCTAGTGCTCTCTGTTTACACAAATAACAAATCATCAAGTGTAAATCAAAATTGCTTAAAGCAGGGAGGAGGAATGGAATCTTAAAGTCTAAACAGGAATTACATACATGTATAACATCAGATGACATTGAAATGTGCTCCTAGGTAAATACTAATCTTACTTATATTAACATAAACAATAGACTGGATTATTGTAAGATAGAAACGGATAATGGCAACTGGGATATTGTTGTAGCCTTGCTCTCCAGTTGTATTTATTTGCAGGGGTATCTGTACCATCTCCAGAGACAGGACTGCTGTTACAGAAGCTTGCACTGGAGAACTTTGCAAGACTAGTACTAGGAAATAGCAGTAAAAGGTGGTTGTTGCACCCTTGAGGTGTGAGCACAGTTGTTGCTTAGATGGATAGTTTTCTGTTAGTGTTTAGAGAACTGCTTTGTTGAAGGAGCCAAGTTCCATTGTATGAGAGCAGGCGAGTGAAGAGCTCTCTGAAAGCTTTCAGGAAGTTGAAACTGATTTCAGGGCAAAAATCTGGTATCCTTAATGAGCAGTTCAGCTGCCTAGCAGGAAGTCAGCCATGTGACAATCCACAGATAATTTAAATGAACTAACTTTATGAACCTGTATTTTGAATGTGACCTTACCATATCCAGCCTCCTCCTCCAGCAACCTAAATAAACAAAAAATTAGGATCATAATTCAGTAAAATAACAGCAGGGCAGAGGGGACTAATATTGAATCATAATTAATACAGTTTTCTTCCTTTGCTTGAGAGAGCACAGAGGTAATAGGTATAGAACTGAATCTCCACTGGGTGATTTAAAACTCTGCAAATGTGATGTAAGAGATTGTTTCATGTTCTGTCCACTACCACTTTTTTTTTAAATGTAACTTTGCGGGTGGTGTTTTTAGTTGAAGGCATTCTTTATTACCATATTATTTTTTTTTTTACATACATACATACATATACACACACACACCCCCCACCCACCTGCCCCTAATTCTTCTAGTTGTTCTCAACCGTAGCACCTTCCAAAGGTTGCTGTGTTTTTAGCCTCTGGCTAAAATACAGTTAGTGAAGTGTGTTTATCTGGTGAATTGGTTATAATGCACAAGTATTGCACTTGTGCACTGACCAAGCTGGCAGAGTGACTGTAAACTGGCCTCAGCCAAAAGACCTCTTCCATAACTTTTAAGTTTTATTTACTGTAATTGCCCTCTGTGACTCTGTCACTCAGATATGCACTGAACTGAAGTACTGTTGATTAAAAATATGTCTCTGTGTCTCGGATTATAGAGCAGTGTGATCAAGGTAAAACTATATCTGTAATTTATGTAACATCCCTTTTCAAAGACTTCATTCAAACACATTTCTAAATGTTATTTCAGTGAAATCACTCTTACAGTGAATGTGGATATAGCTGTCCTCTATAATCTGGACCTATGCTGTGTTGCAGCATGTGTGCTGCCACTACTGCACATCCACCTTAGCAAGGCACTGAATCCAAGCTAAGAAAGTTTACCGAGAGGTAGAGGTTATCAGTGCAAGCTTAGTACCACACTGGCATAGTTGCATGGTTTTCAATCTGTTTAGAGCATGGGCAAAGCGAATTCACACCTGGAAGAAGCATGAAGCAAAGTGAGTACATGCCAGCCAGGTTTAATTTGAGTAAATGTACCATGTGGGCAACTTTTCTTAGCTTTTGTTTTTGGGGTACTTCTTACACGCATGTTATTTCCTAGGTTGACATAACTGATCTAGTGTATCATTTCTTTCCCCTACCAGTAGTAAGTATATGGACCTCTAATGTATCATGTGTGCACACTGCCCATGGCAAAGCAAAGTATCAGAAGCTATCCTCACGATGAGGAGAGCAGAACTGTTTCTGTCAGAAATACCGAGCTGTTAAGATAGCTTTAATGGTATTAAAGCCTGGCCACCCGGTGTTGAGATTAGACGAGTCGAATCACAGTGCTGATGTACTGTAAATCTAGGCTAGCACCAGTGACTTAAGCCCTTAAATTTTCCTATGTATTGAAGAGCGAATGAGATCTCCAGTCCCCAGCACCTTAAAGAACATCTAAGTTAACCAATGAAAATGCCAAAGAGAAGGGTGCATCTGAAACAGTCATTCTAAATAAAAAAAAACATGTTAAACAACTATTTAAACAAGTTATGGTTCAGGTCAGAATTGTGTTTTCCGTTCTCTTTAACAAGGCAAAGCAAAATATCCCACAAACAAAAACCAAGTTACTTTTCTACCAAATGTATCACCTGCTTGGCACTGGCATACAGAAATAATCTTAAATTCTTCATGCAATTTAGTTTGTATTTTGCACATTTTGAAACAAATTCAGGAGTTTTTTTTTTTTTTTAAGTCTCAGTACTTTTTACATTCTACCTTTTTTACTTGATGCATAAAATGTTTGGATGCATTAATTTGTGATATTGTACATAATTTGCTAGATGCTTCCTAGTATTTATTAAATCTGAACCATAGAGATGATTCAAGCTACAGTAAAGTAAGAGTGCCAGTGTTTTGAAAATGGCTGTAACAATTATTTTGTTATTTTCATTTCCAGCCCCTGGTCTCACTGGAGTTGTTGGAGGGCGTCCCAGAGTGTAAGTTTACTTTTGATCAGTTTGTTTTAATGTATGATGATAGTGTTCTCACCACTACAACAAAAAACAAAAACAAAAGCAACTAAAAAGTCTTTCAGTTGCCTGTTATGCTTAATAGCTAGTAACAAGATAATAGTGAGTGCTACAAGGTACACATTCAATAGCAGACTTCTCTGTTGAATTACTGGATATAAGTCACTGAAGTCTCCAGTCATCTCACAGCAATATCTTTGCTTAGTGAACTATAGGGAAAGCTTTACCCACGACTGTATGGCAAGGCATTAGCCAAGAATATTATAATATGTGAAGGTTTCTGGACCAGATTTGGCTTGAACCTGTTCAGTTTGGAATACAGGCACAGCCATTTCAACTAGATTTGGCTTTTTTGTGAGGTCAGTACACCCACAGAATTGTCCTTACAAAATGTCTCCTTTTGCAATGTTAGCATGAACCCATTAAATAGGCTGAACAGAATAATTTGGAGCATACAAAAAATCCTATTTTGGTTCAGTATCTTTCTGTACGTGGCTAAAATCTGCTGGTGATTCGTATGCTCACCTTTCCATACTTATTCATGAGAACTTCTGAAATTTTTCTATCCCTAAGCAAATACTGCAAGGTATGTCTGTCCTCTGCACAGGGAGATAGGAGAGGACTGCAGATGCACTTCACTAGCTCTATGTAACTAGCTTAGATATCAGTGTTGGGCTAACCACAGTGCCATAGACTTCAGCTACCATGTAAGTGCATTCTTTTTTAAGAAAATGTTTTGCTCCTCTTCTCCCTTTCTCTCCCCTCCCTCCAATATTTCCTTGAAATTTTTTCAAAACTATTACCAACAGATGCTTACTGAAAAGTGAAACTGTCTATCCATTTGATTGTAACAGAAGAAGAAAGTTAAAGTCGGAATAATGCAATCAGTTTAATGTGATGGACAAAAGGAATAATATCAAAACTATTGTCCTTACTAAAACGAATTTTTTGCCTTTACTGCTAACGTATGACCAGAATAAAAATGATGTATTTAGAAGTGCAGTTTATTTTATATGATACTTTTATCTTTCTGGCATGGATTCAAACTTTCACATGCTGTCTTGTCTTCAAATGCACAAGGCAGTTAAGAGTTAAAAATTAGCAGAAAAGAAATGCACGTTTTGGTTGGCCATTCCTGATGTTAGAAATGTTTAAGTAGATAACACTTAGTTTCCTCTTTCCTTTCTCTCTGTGGTTGTGTGTGTGGTGTTTTGTGTGTTTGTTTTACAAAATCTTGTTTTCTTAATAATGAAGTTTATGGAATTACTGCAATTTTCAGGCTTATCAAAGTTGTGTGGAAAACCACTTTTAACCACAGCTAAATAGCTTTTAAGTTCTCAATTTTCTTCCAGTGTCTGAATAATCTAAAGATGCCTGAGCTGATGTTTTCATTAATTTCTGATTAAATGCATTTATGCTTATTGTTTTGTGTGTCTAGGTCTCCAGTTTTGAAACCATTCTTCTTCCTTTATCCCAAAAGCAATGTCCAGGTAAGAGCTACTCCTTGAGGCCTGCTCTGTTCCCTTTGAAGTCATTTGAAAAATATGCTGACTTCAGCATTTTTCAGTGATTTGTTGAGTCTTAAAATTGCAATGTGTACTAGTAAGTTTCATTTAAAAGTATTTTCCCAGAAACTAGCGTTGTTTGCACAGAGTATTTTTCAACAGTTGAACATGCAAACTCTGCAGTTTAATTTTTGTGAAGTATCCTATATGAATTTTCAAATATCTCACAGAAAATGAATACCAAAACTTCACTTCTCTTTACAGGTTTATAGAATTGCATGCTTGGTGTTTTGTGTTTTTTTTTTTTTAAAGCATTTGCAAGGGGTGCTAGTAGAAATTATAATACTTTTCTAAATTAAGGTCTTCCTTTAAAGAGAAGGCAGTGGGTGTTGGGAGATTTGAATCTTAATCTTGTGAACTTGAGCAAATATTTGAATACTTTTGTATCTCAGCCTACTGTTTGCGTATGCTACTAGAAATAATTATTAAAATCAATGAATTTCTCTTGATATGTAACCTGTGAGGATCAGAGGACAGTTGGTCTTTTCCTTTCAATTTCCCTATCTGTAAAGATGGGAGCAGTGATTTCTACTCTTATGTCTATTGCAAAAAACTGTAGAATTACTAAGCTCTGTGAGACACTCAGCTACTATTGTGATGAGTACTTTGGAAGAGCCTGTGAATGAGATCTATCTGTGTGGCCTTACTCAGTTCGTAACAGTAGTTTCTGTCAGTTTGAGGAGTTAGAGTTCAGATGACTGGACGGTCCTAGGTCAGAAATGACACTGTAAGATAACACATTAAGCTAGAGCCCTACTTCTTTTCCATTATGCATGTATCTCTCTGCAGATTGAAGTCTTCAAAATAAGCCTGAGGAAGAAAATAGTTTTATTGAATACATACAAGGTTTGGGTTTTTAAGTGCTGGTGTTGCTGCTTCTTTGATTGCCATCGATATTTAATATATCCTTTGGAGACTGCAGACAAAGCTGCATATATACCCTTCCTTTTCTGTGGCCTTTAATTGACTTCTAGCAAGCAATAGAAGTATATTGCATGCATTTCATGCTAAGTCATCCTAATAGTGACGCAAGAGCTTTGTCATTGATTTGCTGTCAAGAAAGCGACCAAAGGGCAGAATGTCGGTCTGTGTAAGACCACAGGTATCGTGACAGACTTCAGCTTAGTGTGGTGAATGGGGGGCCTTAAGAGCAAAGGCAGCAAGTGAAAAGAACAAAAAACAATTAATGAAAACAAACTTAGTAAAACAATTATCAGCAATCAATTTCAGTGTTTTAAGCATTTCAGGAAAGGATTGCTTCATTTTCTTTCTTTTTTTTTTTTTTTAACATGCATACAGTGCCTAGCACAGGTAAGCAAAAAACGTTAGATTTTTTGAGTGATGCTCTACATTAGTGGGAAATAATCTAAGATTAAATTGACAAGAAAGATGCTGTGCAATTATTAAAATCGAGTTTATAATCCGTGCATGGTAGAGAAGCATTACAAAAACCTTTCTCTCTCGTCTTTTAAAGAACTTCAAATACTTACATTTTTATTGCCACTTACATTTTGCTTTATACAAACGGCTTGTCTTTGCCAAGTTTAATGTGAAATCATCATCTTTACGAACACTTAGCCTGTTGCTGTTTAGTTCATCAAATTAAGTGTAAATATGTTAATTAGCACAGTGTTCCAGACTTAGTAAAATGCCTATTGAAATTAAATAGTTACTTAATTTAGCAGAGGAAGCAAGCAGTGTCTCTCTCACTCTTTTCAATACAGAGAATCAGAATCCTTGCAGTCAAGGATCTGATGATACTTGCAGTCAAGGATCTGATGATACGTCGATGTGTTACTAACAAAATCTCGTGCGACCTACTACTGTTGAAGTACAGTAACATTAGTGGTCATGTAAAAGTGTGGTTTTAAGTGATTCAGGTCCTTGACTGGAAAATTGAGACATGTGTTAACAACCACAATCCAGCTAGAGATTACAGAGTAAATAAGGTGTGAATTACCTGCTCTTCTAGGTTTGGAGTTCAGTTACAGAGAGTCTAGTTACTGCTAAAACAAACCTATTTGAGCATTCAACCTAAAACCAAAAATACCGTGTAATGAGATGCTCAGGTATATTAATATTGCCATGGTGGGTTCTTTTGTTTTCTGTTTGATAACAGCTTTTTGGATATTGATTTGGATTCAGTATCTCACCTGTGTGTTGTTTTTCACTGCTCTTTTGCAATGGCCCAAATTTTGTCGTAGCTTACCAATCATTTTACATTTGCAAACGTTAGGTATTTTTTCCATGTGTGCTTTTTCATATTCGGAAGGTAACTTAAAACACGCTTCACTGGGGAGAAGAATCCTAGCAGATTCAGGCAAGAACAAGTTTTTTCAAATATTTTGTAAATTGTGTCTTCCCCTTGCCCAGGCACTGGAGGCCTTTTTCTCTATTATCGGTTCTCTAAAAACAATGTTATGAAAGATGGCCGAGTGAATAAAAAAGAATTATTTTGCAGTGAGCAATGAGAATGAACACTGACAAGTATGGCAGCTGAGTTGGTGTACACTAGTTTGTTATGGCAGCATAACCTGATTGTGTGTCTGAGTCTTTAATATTGGGAGGTCTCCAATGCAAATGAAATGAAGCAGCTAATTTTTCTGAGTGAATCTGACTGGAGGAACCTTTGTGTATATCCTGTGTGAACAGCTTGATCAGCTAATGATATGGCACACTTGAATATGTATTTTTTTCAGATTTCTTTGTGGGACCAGGGGTTCCTCTTGTATTCTGTTCATGCAAGACAAAGAGCAGGGCTTTTTTGTTTAGTTTGTATTTTCATCGCAACATAAAAACAAAATATTCAGGATGAATATCGTTTTCCAGTGCTGCCCCAGCCACCTACATGCCTGATTCCGTGAGGTCATAGCTACTAAATGATGTAGGGGGAAGAAATCCCTCCCCTTAGAAAGGGAAGGAGAGTGTGCCACATATGTGAAGGCCATGGGATGATTGTTTTCTTTTGGGGGAAAGATGTCAAAATATGGTGGCCACTGAAATAAAGTATGCAAAGTTTAATTACCCAGAACTCTGCAAATAACTTTCTATATCAGATAGACTTACTCCAGAGCTAAAGGTGAATGGCCAAAATACTCATAGGGACTACTTTGGCCCCTAATGTATTCATTTTATGTTTTCCTTATAAAAAAGCATTTGTAAGAACAGACACTTCACCTTAATACATCTACAGGAAAAGACAGAAACTCAGTATTCACTTACAAAGCAAAGTAGTACATCATCCAGGGCTGACTTTTATTTTTGAGGTTGATAGTGAACCTGCATGTGATTGTTTGAAGACATCTAGAAAAAGTGACAAGCGAACATACTTAGTGAACAGATGCTCCCTTTGTTTTCCACGAAAAATCACCTCTAAAACTTGCTTTCACTGAATGTACCTGAAGATGAATTTAGAATCCAAAAAGAAATTTGTCATTAATATGGACTGTGACATTAAAAAGAAAAATGGGTTAAATCATGTAGGAGCTAGAAACTTGCAAGGAAACTTTTAGGATTTACTGACAAGAGTCATGAAACAAAAATTCTATATAGTACTGCTGCACTTAAAGAAGGAAGGAGGAGATTTGTCTTCCTTTAAAAACGCGCAGAACTGGATAGAACGTTTCTCTGATCTACTACAACAGTATGTTTGGTTTATTCTGCTACAAGAACATACTTTCTTTTTTTTTAATGTTTTCCTCCCTATATGAAGATATCTTTTAGGAGCAGAGTAGATCATTATTGTTATTATTATTACTATTTAAAAGAGGAGGGGGACCTTATCCATAAAACCATTACTGAAAATTTTCCAGATCAATATTTAATTAAAAATGTTCCTTATTATGCACGTGTTGCACTGGATTTCTCCAATTTGACAGTTTGAAAATTGGCATTTTTTTTCAGATCAACCTATTTTTAAATGGACAGCATGTTGAGACATTTGAGGAAGATCTCACGTTTACATCAGATGAAGTTGTTACCTTTGATCCACCTAAGATTAACAGTGAATTGAAAGGTATGTTCATCTCTTACTTGTTAACGTATCACTTGCTGTCCATGTTGGATTTTATCCATGAAATATATTTTACTTCTTTATGCTGCATGTTGTTAACTCCTTTGCAAAATACTTATGCTACTTTTCTTGGAAAGGAAGCATCACACAGTATAAGCGTAATGGAGATTGTAACAAGTATTTAAGTAAACGGTCATTCAAAACAACCAAACCTTAGACACAACTGAAAACACAAGAATACTGGCTTGAAACTGAAATATGACTTAAAAGTATATTGCAGATTTACTTCATTAATCCTGGAAGTAATTGGTTTTACTTTACCTTAAAATAATTGCGTTCACAATGGAGAATAAACTCACAGAATACTTAAAATATAGATAATTAACATTCAGCCATATTGCATAAGTGAGCCTTCACAAAATAAACAAGAATGGTACCCATCTGGTACTAGTGATGCTTGAAGAATACATACTTTACATACTATGTAAATGATCCAGCATGCCAATAAGTTGCTGTTAGACTTGTCTAATCAAATTCTCTGAAGAAAGAAGAAAATAAACTTAAAAGGAGGAAAGCAGTGAGCTGAACTGAGTAAATCAAACCATCTACAATAAAGTAGTGCTCAATTTGAATAGTTCATAGAAGTTAGGTACTAGGTTAAGGATTATAGGAAGTACTAGACTTCTGAAGTCTTTCCTGTCCTATCTAATGGCAGAATTACATGCTGTGTTGCTTAACATAGAGCAAATTCCATAATTCTCTTTTGGTCAGAGAGCTTTAGTTTTGCTCACCAGAGAAATGAGAGAATTAATTTAAAATCCTGGCTAGATATTTTCAAATCTAAATGAGGTGACTTGTTTAAAGATCACTTGTTAGAGTTATTTCTAAAAATGGTGCTTATGCTAAGACAATACTTCAGGTATTTAAGTCAGTGTATACTTCAAAAGAAAATAAAAATCAATTTTAGCATCAAAATGCTAAGATTTATTGTAGGTTCTGCATGTAGGTGATGTAGTATTTCTCAAAACTTGTAATAGAGTATTTCTCAAAACCAGTAATAGAATAACATAACTACTAGTGGGGAATATTCTATATCATGTAGAGAAATTTTCAAATACCCATATGGCTGTGAAGTGTTTATTGCTCTTTAAAGTTACTGGTGTTGAATACCTAATTGCCATGAGTGATTTCATTTTCCCCTGTCCTTTCAAACATGTTTTTAATGTATGATTGCTTATATGTCACACAGAAGCTAGTTAAACGCTTAAGAATGTATTTATCTCTTGCTTATGTCTGTTGCAAATCTAATGTCATAGCAGACTCTATTTGATACCTGGGAGTCCAGGGAAGGCCACAGGGGATTTAACTAAGACTGAAAAATATCAAACCTGGGCAAGTTAATAAATAGGAAGTCATTTTTCTGTTTAATAAAGGGGTTAGCAAAGTCCCTAATTTGTTAAGGTGACTGCAATGCTAAATATTGGTGAAACAAAAAGCTATTAGACTACTTGTTGCTCTCAAATGCCTTCTTATCATCAGAGAAAACATTCTGAGGTGCCCAACATCCGGGTTTTAAGTACTGAATTCTTCAGGCTTTATTCAGGCAAAACTTCACTTTCAAGGGTCAACAGAAATCCTCTGGTTGCTTCCCCTGAGAAAGACCTCTAAACTTTTGCCCTTAGTTGTAAATAGAATTGTTTTCTGGATGTGGCTAAAAGCTTACCTACTTCTTTGGCTTAGTCCATGGACGGCAATGTATGAGAAACAGACAAATGGGTTAGACTGCAGAAGGACTAACTTCTGCTGAAACACTTTCTGTCAGCATTTAGTAAGGAGGGAAGTATTTTTCTTTATGTTTCCTGGTTATCTTGAGTGTGAGGGACTGTTAGTTGTCTTTGAACTGATAAGAAAAAAATGTGAAAATGGATTTCAAAAATGCTGCTAGAAGTAGTTCTGGGAGGGTGGAATTTGGATTCACCATTTGCCCTAGCTTCGAAGAGAATTCTTTTGTAGATTTGTTTGAGCTGTTTATTAAATGAAAACAGCTTCCTGATAAACAGATGATGAAGGATAAATAATTAGGGTGATAATAAATGAGAACACCAGAACACTTTTTAGAACTGGTTTTGTAAGGGGACTCTGTCAGAGACTGTGTGTAAAATTTTGTTTGATGGAGAGCTTATACAGTTTAAACTTTCTTACTTCAATCTTTAAAGAAACACTACATTTTTTTTTCTTGACTTGTGAATAGAACAAAATTATTAAAAATAATATAATTTCTAGGGTATTGTAGATTTAGCCAAAATGAGCAATGTCCTTCAGCTGGACTGCTTCAGATGCTCTCTTTTGATGGAGTTGTTGTTTAATCATAAATACTATTCTCCAATTAAATAAATAGACCCTGTGATATTTTCTGGCAAATTTTGTGGCACATTTCTGCTTACGTTTTTGCTGGAAGTGAATGTGGATAGGCTGTGTGATCATCAAGCTCGAAACAGAACTCCTAGGTTCTCTTCTTATTATGTACTTTTATCATTCAAAGTTTGATGCTATCGTGATTTATTACCCATGAAAAACCATAATGCTAGACTCAACTATAATCACTCTTTCAGCTTGTTTCTGACAGGGACCCAATATATAGTTATAAAACTTCAGGTCTTAACTAAAGCAGTTAAACACCAGTACGTTGTTGTTTGGGATGTGGGTAGGTGTCCTCTTTCTGATCCAGCTGTGCCAAGAGGAGAGGTGTGCTATGGCCAGCCCCATGTTTGTTACTGGTTTCCTTGTTATTGCCACTCAGATATGCTAGCAGAGCTACTCTTGCACACGGCCCCTGATCCGTTTCAATCAAATTAAGTGGCATGAGCTAAGGTATACTATATAAATTACCTGTCAATGCTGTAGTGAGGCATTTTGTCATCCACGCTATCTCCCATACCCAAATTAACTTTTGGGATCTCTCCAGCTGCCACTGCCATGGACTTGCTGCCTCCCTTCCTGGCAGAGACAGTAAAAACTGCTGTCAGTAGGACCTGGACGTATTTTCCCTCTGACCAGTTTTGCAGCAGCTCACTAAATAGTCTCACTAAATAGTCTGGCTCATGTTTGATTAACATGAGCAGATCAGAGGATCCAGTAATTCTCTAGAGAGAAAGGAGTTGCAGGTGATGAGAATTTGGCTAGGGCTGTGTTTACCTTGTCAGCTGACAAAGTTGTGTACAGAGTGCCTATTTACCCATGCCTCAATAGTTGATGCACTTTAATTTAAATCATACTTGAACTTAATCATATTGTTAAATTTGTTTTACGTATAATTTAAACACACCTTGGTACCTTGAGAGGGAATTTAAATCAGCACAGTTATGCTAATGAACTTCTTTTAATACAGCCTGCCTTTAGTCAGCATTCTATATTTGGCTCATTTTGAGCATAACGTCTTTAGCATTGGGTCTTTCATTCTGTAAAATTAAAAAACCCACTACTTTGACATCATCAACAGGAGCAGTAACAATACAGAAAAGGGAGACTGCGTTTTCAAGTGGCGTTATATCTTATAGGCAGTGTGAAGGTTGTCTAACATACTTGATTTACAAAACCCTCTTTTCAGTTGCTTAAAATGTGTCAGTTTAACACATTACACTGAAATTTTCTGTGACAAGCGTGTGGCATAGGCTGAGTCCTTTTTGGAAAATATAAGGAAACAATATTCCAGAAGGTTGTCAGCAAGTTATTGATGAAAATGTTGTTTGGCCATGCTAAAAGGTCTTACAAGTATTTCATTTGAAAATAGTGCGGTAGTTCTTCATGTTTTATAGCAGACTTTTAAACTTGGGAAGGATTGTGAGGAGGAATTCCTACAGTCTGCAAAAAATCTGCTCAAAATGGGCAATGTAGTACCTGAAGAATGACATTTCTCATGTATTCAGTAAATATATGTTGGTGTTTCAGATCTAATGTGCTCTGAAGCATAAGTCTGTACTAAAATGCCTCAGCTAAACTGTTTGGAGACCCAGCAAGGCTTCCCCTGAAATTGCGTCTTGTGGCTGTCACCAAGAGCTGTTGCACCAGAAATTGTGACAGAAAGCAGGGAGATAGTCACTTCTGTGCTCTGAATGTTCCCCCTACTGGTATGCCAGCAGCAAAGAGAGAGAAAAAGCTGCGAACTTGTGTACTGAAAGATGAGAAAATGACAGGAAGGGGAAGTAGGAGAGGAAGAGGTAACTGAATGGATGAGAAGTCTACATGTGAGTGTAGATCCGTCTGTTGGAGATGCTTGGACTGAAAAGTAAGAGGGCTAGTGGAGCCCTGGGTGCCAGGGGAGCTGATAGGGCCAGAGGGAAATGGGAACAGAAGCAGAACGAGTTGCAAATCACTAGATTCTCTCTGCCCAATAACTGCGATATAACGTAGGTTTTGAGTTTCGCTATATGCTACTAACCAGCAAATACTGAAACTCAGCAGCAAAATGAGCACTTCATCTCTCGCTGTGGGGAACAGGAACTAGATGGTGACAATCTACTGCTGTCATTAATCAACAGTTGCACAATTTGAAGAGGTCTGTGCTGTGAAACTAAATATCAAACGTTGCTTAAACTGTGTAGATGACAGTCTGATTCAAACCCAGAAAGATTGAATTTCTGGGTTTGGGTGGGGGTGGGTTTGCTGCTTGCTCACTTTTTACACACACACACGATAGGGTAATTAGTAGGAGTGCATGAACCACATTTTCTTATATAATACTACAATATTTACAAACTACTCATTTTTAAAAAAAAATCTTGGGATTTTTCTATGTAATAGAGTAAATAATCTTTATAGTCGTGAGTATGAGAGATGCATTGTCTTCAAAGGGGAGTTGTGACCATTTTGTACAGACAGTAACTAGTTATCAGGACAGTAGCAACTACATTTATTTTCCACCAGCACTGGAAGCAGAGATGCGTGTTAATGGGGTAAAAGTCATCAGCCAGTCAAGAAATGAGAAATGGCTGCTGCGTCTGCTTCAGAAATACTACGCTGTTAACACCAACATGGAGGTGGTGGGGGAAGAGGGGATGGCTGGCACAGCATTCAGCTGTACAAAGGTACAAGGCGTTTAAGAAACAGAGCAGGAGAGATCAGTTTTGTAGTATGGTGCTCAGCCTGATATTTCATTTGGTAGGTGTTTCTATGGAGAAAGCTTTGGGAAGTTTCATGGGAATACTACAAGCAATGCAGGAATACAGACTGAAAAGATTGTTACTTCAAAGTATACCATTATTTGTAGCTGTTATTAAAATGTACTCATTTTCATATTGTCTAGATCTGCCAAGCGGTCCGCATACTTATCGCTTAGAAGACCTTGCCTACACTAGAAGCGGAGACAAAGGCAATTCTGCAAACATAGGTATTCTTCTTTTTCTTTCCTTCTAAAGTGATGGAAGGCTTTCAAATAAGAGCTAGGCACCAAGTGCTGCTCTTAAATTTTTTGGAAATCTCTCACATCACTTGCTATTTTTTTTTCTTTTTTTTCCCTTATTGCCTTGATGCTGAAAGAAAAATTAATCCATGCAAAGCCTGGATCTTACTAATGGAATGTTTGTAGTTTTCTGTTCAGCAGCTGTTGAAATTGAGGTACTAAAAAAATACTTGCAAATCAATGCTACAAATTTGCAAAGTCAAGCTCCCCAGAGTTAAGCGATGCCTTTTTAAGGTTTCCTTCATGTCTTAGTTGCTACTTATTTGTGCGTATGTGTTATCTAATATAATCTCATGGTTGTCTGATCATGTATAATATTTCCATATGTGAACTTCATAACATATGGCTAAAACATTGATAATGCTAGGAAGTACAAAAGTCTTTCTTACATGTAAGAGATTATTTTTAATTACATTGTTAATCCAAATGGTATATTTCAGTGTGCAGTCTCTTTACATTGATTATGCTGCTTCTTGCATTGTTTAATAATTCCTTCTGTTCCTTACTTCTGCATGCAACAAATGGCTCTCTTACTTGTTGGAAGATGAGAGCGTGTGCTGTTCAAAGCTCATTATGAATTAAAGGTGCGTTTGGGATTTGATTTGCTAATAGCTGTTGTGCTAAAACTGATAAATTTTGTTCATTTATATCTAAGGAATATAGTTTTCTTGCCCTTGTCTGTGCAACTGTTTTTCTGGGGGTTGAAGAATGAAGGACTCTTGATTATTTTTGTTCAAACTATAGTTGACCTGTATTTCAGTGTAGCATTGGCAAATCATGAACAATAGTTAATAGACTTCCTCAGATCTAGAGAAATCATTGCTTTAATAAAGAACAACAACAAGACACTTGATCTGTAAGTTTGTATCTCTGAATTTCAAAGTTTAATTTAAAGATACCTGCATTGGGAACCAAATTCCTATGAGACGCAAATCTCCTGCTTCCCTGATCCTGCTATGGAACCTCAGCTTCAACATGAAGTTATGTAACGCTTATTAAAGCCTACTTATAGCAAAAACAAGGCAACTATGTTTTCTCCCGTTTACAACCGAATCTCATGCAAGGAGTGGGGGAAGAACCAAAGCTTCAGTTTCTCTCCCCAGCTGATCTGATCATGCTTTATTATGGTTAATTGCAATTACTTACCTAAATCTTGTGAGCTATTTAGGGAAGAGAACTGCACATGGATTGTTTGTTGTGATTTTGTTGTTGTTCTTTAGATGTCTCTCAGTGGCATGAGACCGTTTGCAAATAGAAAAATGTCTAATAATATCAGTCCAGGAGCATTCCTTCTTGTCATGTCCCGCACTACCTCTCTACTGACAAATGGAAAGCTGTCATGCTATTTTATTCGGGTATTCATTAAAGAGGAGCCATATGTACAGTTTCAGATGAGAAGATGCTCTCAAATCAGTTTGTAAAGGAAAAGTACACATTGGTTTTAATAGTTTATATTCCAACTAACACCTGCTATACCTGACAGGTGTGATAGCACGGCATCCCCTCTACTATCCATACCTAAAGAAAACTTTAACTGCTCAGGCCTTGGAGGACTACTTCCAACACCTTTTAGAGCGGGAACAACCTGAAGAAAAACTAGTAACAAGGTGAGTAGCTTGCTGCTCGATCCACAGTTGTGTGTAGGTACATGATGGTATCAGAAATTATTTTCAAGTATGTTAACATAAATACTGCAAACCTGCCTGTATTGTCTTTAATGAACCTGGTCTTCTCTTGAAGCTGGACAAAGGCATGATTCAGTTTAGCAGAGGCGTTGTAAGTTCTCCAAATCAGCGTATTAATGTTATGGATACTTTGTTTTGTTCCAGTACAGATATGCCTCCACAAAATAGAAATAACTTCTAAAGTAATTTGAGAAATGGCTCAAAAGTGAGAGGAAAATACATCTGGAGACTGCAGGAGCCTTACTAACTGAGGCTTCCCAAGCCTCTGAGCCACTGCAGAACTGGGAATTCGAAATCCCCAAGATACCATCTGAAAGGCATGCACAAAACCATTATCAGCTGGAGCCCCAAACTACCTGCTGTTCCATCAGAAACCTGCTTCATCCTATCACTGTCTCTGCAGAAGGCTTCAATTTTTATGAAGTTTACGCACTTGAGAGCAGAGAATGTATTCTGTTGAGTTCTGCCTCACCTGCACTCTTGCTACCTTCACCAAGCCAGAATTTTAAAAAAAAGCACACATCTAGTTTCCCTTTTCAAAATATGAGAACATAATGTGCATCCTAAATAGGACACATTTACCTGGTATTGATCTAGAGTATCCTCTGCCAGTAAACAGCATACAAAACATTTTCATTCCCATGGCTGATGCTAAGGCTCCTTTCTGGGGACTACTGAAGGCTCTTGTAGTATGAGATAATAGGGCTCATCCTTCTAAAGTTTTAAAAACCTGTTGACTGTCTTATTGATACACAATTCTAATATTGCAACAGGCTATTCAGTCTTCAGTATTTCTAAAACCTGTTTTGATATAAGTTGTACTATCAATATATCACTTATACTGCAAGATGGAGAGTCTACCAAAATCATTATATATTGTCATGGGTGTTGGATAAACTGTTAAGTATCTCGCTTGGCTCTTTAAAGAGCCTGGCTCAGAAAGGTGCAACTGCAAGCTCAGAGAGAGCTTGGGGCTATTTTAACCACTGCTCTTTCTAAGTACTGTTCTTTATCTCAGTAAGCTGCTCAATGCAGATCTTGCCCACTATTTTGTAAGTATCTAATAAATCCTAATATTAAAGAAGGTAATTGAATTTTCTCTGAAACAGAGCAGAGAAGGGCAAAAAATTAAGTGTCATGCCTTGTAATGGTACTTTTAGAAATTGATTTATTGTAGTTCCTTAACACTGTTTATGTTCATAAATAAAAGTTGAAGTTTGCTGTGTCTGGCTAAAGCCAATTTATTTTGATTAATTAGATTATCTGTTCCTGGGTTTGGCTTCTTTTAATGATGTGATAATGGAGCTCTGTGAGTGAATTGAAAAACTACTGGGGAAAAGAATAGATCCTTTTGTGGAAATGTTTAGGATTATAAGGATTACACTCATGTGCTTCAGATTCTGCAGTTTCTATTTTAAATGCTTGTTTAATTTTTAGTTTTTATTGTCGTTAAAAGGGCTGTCTTACTCTTTCATTTCCTTTCATTTCCTTTACCTAAAATGCGAGTGATTGGGGGGGGGGGGGGGGAGTATATATTCTTTTGGTACTAAAAACATACCAG